>NW_026775578.1:72835194-74072694 GCF_030987335.1 Cornus florida
CAAAGAAAGGAAATAGGGCTTCGGAAGGTTTTTAAATTGCCTAAATTGAAAATACAATCTTAAAATACACCCACAAGACCCCCCAAAAATTTTGGATCGGTCGTCACACTTTCCAAAAAAAAGTCGATGAATAGTACCAAGTACATTTGCAATAAAAATCTGCAAAACCTGGCAGCAAGGATTTTTTGGACAAATATGGATTTTTGAGGGCCAAGATGGCATTTTCTGGAAAAACACAAAGAAGAAACCCCCCTCAAAATTGAGTTTTCTACGTGACTATCTAGGAGAAGGGAAAAAAACACATGGTGAAATACCCGAAATGCCCTGGGAACAGAATAGGGTAAAACTCCCTAAAAATGCTACTTAGAGTTTTTGTTTCATCAAGGATGGTGGTGTTTGCCAAAGTGAGTATGCAAGTACATGCAATATGATAAAATAGATGTACCAACATGATCTACAGCCTCTTTACATTCCATTAACAAGTTTTAGCATACAAAGCCTCCATTTCTCACAAATAAGCTACAATGGCAATACTTGAGTTTTAGAGGAAACATACTTGTAACCTTTCAAGTTAATGGCCCTTGGCCTCATATCATACATGTAAAATGAACATTTCCAAATGTACTTAGATACTTATTACAAAAAGGAAGCCATCTTAGCTTCTAAAATACCATACATCCATGGCATACAAAATATAACATCTAAAAGATAAAACATGTTGAACAAGTGCATGTCCATATACAAAAATGCTTCAAGTACTCATGAGCCCCTATGGATGATGACCATCCACAAATATTGTCTCCTTACTTGTAAAATAACCCACACAACTAGGGTGAGTAATCAAATTACTCGTAGGATGTGGTGCATGCACATACCCTATAGTTTCAAGTATAATGTGAACCAAACATAGATCATCACAATGGTGCATTCCACCTAATGTCTATGTTTTCAAGGTACTCTAAGGGATCATCTCAAGCTATACAAATATTTGAAATGATAACCACATAGCATTCAAGTGTACATGAACAAGTACACTAACCGTACTGAAACTAAAATTACCAAATCACAAGCTACAAGAAATCCATGATTTACAACTTGGAATATAATGCAAATCAAATAATGGAAATACTAGGATATGTGGCCACGAGACCATATAAGTTATTTTGGGTAATTAGGACACACAACGTACTACGTAGTGCGCACTATGACTTAGGAGAATTCCTATCCTCCGTACTAGAGCCAAACCCTAGCCATCAACATCTCATATACTTACAAGCTTCCAAAAATCAACAAGTTAATGACGTCTATGCAATCTCAATGCATGAAACTACCTACTAAGCACAAGTAGGGTAAAGCCACATAACCCATGTCTTAAGATTACATGTCTAAAGCTGCAAGTTAATGATATTACACATCATGTTATATCAATTTACTATCAATATAGGCCATAATTGCAAATCATGAAACATAGTAATCTACCTACAAGTAATTATAAGTACCACACACAACATTTTCATACTAAGCTTTCAATGAAATCTATATTACTTAACATCATAAATGTAATCTCAAGATATCCATAATAAAACCTCAATGGAATCATAAGTATTAGGCAATTTACTAGACAAAAGCTTGCCTATACAATTTAATAGTCACATACATGCTTTAATCCATTAATCCTAAGTCAGGCATAAAATCTTTATTTACATGCTAGTACAAGAATTTAAAAAGGCAAGTAATCAATATATATTAAGCTCCAATATATATAAAACCCGAAGAAGATAAACATACAACCACCCCTACCTCAATAGAGAATTGAATCTCTATAATCCAAGCAACCAACTCAAAATGGAAAGCTAGTTTAGGGTTAATGAAAAGAAGAGTGAGATGAAGCTTTTCTCTTCCAAGGTTTTATGTCTAAGGTGAGTGGAAGGAGGCCAAAATGAAGAAGAAAGCTATTAACCAAGCTTTTCTCCAATGGTGGCTAGGTTATGGTTCTTGAAGACAACTGAAAATGAAAATGATAAAGTGTAAAATGGTGAGTGGAAGGGCTAGAAATCCTCCACTCACTATGTGCTCTTACACTACCTCTCACACATACACAATGCAAGACTAAATGGTAAGCCTACACTTGTCATGAATCTATGGTTCATTCCTAGGCTTAATCTCAAGCCTACACTTGTCACCATCCTATGTAAACTTCTAAGACTTAATATTGAACCTACATTTGTCAACCATCCATGCCAACAAGTTTACCAATCCTAGGCCAACAAGTGGGTGAATCTCCACCCTTCACATGTCGTCATTCAAGGCATCAAAGTGTTTCCACACAAATGTCAACTAGTGGACCAATAAGAGTGTGACACTTGTCACACTTTTTCAAAAATTGCAAACAAGTCCTTTTTGGAAATATCTTCCAAATTAAATTGCGAAATGGTTCATAAGACGAAAAATAATTAATTTACATAATTACACTAAAACCCCTCAAGTTTAGGTTAATTACACATTCATGCCCTTTACAAGAAAAGTACTAATCTAGCATGCTTTTCAAGAAAGGTAAAAATTCCAATGTCATGGAAATCAAATACCAAGAATGCATGCAAAACCGGAATCAAATCCGAACACCACAAGTAAGGTTATGCAAGGACAAACGAAAAAACGGGAAAAAGACGAAATAGGGAAAAGACAAAAGTGAATAGTGACAAAAAATGAAAAATGTGAAAATGACTCAGTCCTTAATTTTGAGGGTGTAAGACCCTTTACAAAGACTGCTTCTACAATTATTTATAGAAATTAACAAATCCTAAAATAAAATACTTCCTAAATTTAAGATATTGGATTACATTTAAATTGCCAAAGTTACCCCAACTCATAAGCGTGCTAACCCATAAATCACATATATTCTGCCTCTTTTATTAAAGAGTTTGATGATAATATATCCCTCATTATTATATATAAATCTAATAATTCAAATAAAACCTTATCACATAGACAAGAGTTTTATCTCTTCAACAATATCTTCCATCAATATTATTTTATGCATGCATCCACACCAAATCAAAACTTTAATCTTTACCCAAAAGGTATCTGCCACATCATCAACAAAATAGTCACCATGGAATTTACAAAAATGGGTTTGAACACTTTCACTTCACTTTCTTTCAGTTTCATTTTCCATCATAATTTTTCATCTAACCAAATGGACCCTAGATGATTATGAATTTGTTTTATATACTCCTGAATTTTTGTTAATGATTAAGATTGTTGATGAAGGATTCTACGCAACCCGGATCTGATTTGACTTCCTGAACAAAGAGAAGAAAAGGTGATCCTATAGGCACCGGCGTGTTACCGGTGGAGTAGACTCTGACGAATAAGTCAGTATACAAAGTAATCTCTCCAGAGAAATCAAGAAATTGAGTGAGGATCTATTGCATCCCTTAAAACATCGATTAGCCCCTTTCTTTATAGGGCTTAGGTCAGGATGTAACGTAGACTTGCCGTTATCTTAATCTTTATCATAATCTGTAGGCTTAATCCTTATCGTAATCTGTAGAGCCTATCTCAATCTTATGAGCTAGTGCGTTAATTTAACAATCTTCCCCTATCCGTGGGTATTTAAATTATACATCTATCAGCTACCCCTTGTTTAGAGGATTGCTTGTCAAATCACCAGAACGTTAATTCCCAAATATTACATAATAATAGATATTTAGAATTATAGAGCCATTTACCCTTTATTTCTACAATAAGTTGGTTTGATTATTAGATAGTAGAGCCTTGCCCATTAGCTTGACTCATATTGCAACTTCGTGAATACAGTCGGGGGTCAAGCCTGACTAAAATTTAGCCTGACACAGTCGGGGGTAGTGCCTGACTCAAATTTAGCCTGACACAGTTGGGGGTAAAGCCTGACTCAAATTTTATTTTTTTTATTTTTCTTTTAGGACCGTAGATGTCTTTGACATATTTATCATAGTGCCACATTGGCAGCTCGTATATGTAGCAAGCTGCCATGTTAGCAGCCTACCTTTCGGCACACAGTCAACTCATGTAGGGCTGCTAGTGTGGTTGTCTTATTCGAGGATTGACTCCTAATCCTATTCTCTAACCAAAATGTCGTCTGCCATTCCACTTTGTACGAGTAAATTCCTACGCAAAGTAGCCCGCTGGGAGCTGATTGTCCCTTATAAAGCAGATTTCTGTTAAAACTCCACCATAAATCTCTTTCTTATCTGTTTACGCTCTTTTTCTATAAATCAAAATGGTTTGAGTAGAATTCATTCAAATTATTTCCATTTTCCAGAAAACCAAGTAGTACCAGTCGTAATGATGTTATTTTATACTTGATTTTATTGACTTCTTTAGTCAGCTTGTCCCTTTAATAAGGGAAGTAGATTAATACGAGTTTCACTCAGCTCGTCTCTTTTAATAAGGGAAGTAGATTAATACAAGCTTCACTCAGTTCACCCTTTAACAAGGGAAGTAGATTAATACGAGCTTCACCCAGCTCACACTTTAACAAGGGTAGTAGATTAATACGAGTTTCACCCAGCTCACCCTTTAACAAGGGAAGTAGATTAATACGAGCTTCACCCAGCTCACCCTTTAACAAGGGAGGTAGATTACTATGAGCTTCACCCAGCTCACCCTTTAACAAGAGAAGTAGATTACTGTGAGCTTCACTCAGCTCACCCTTCAACAAGGGAAGTAGATTACTATGACTTTCACTCAGCTCACCCTTTAACAAGGGAAGTAGATTACTTTAATGGCATTCAGGGTTGTCCTCCCTAGGATAATGTTGTATGATGATGGGCAGTTCACCACTAGAAAGTCCACCATCACAGTGACCTGCTTTGGATGAGCTGCTACAGTGACTGGAAGGATAACTGCCCCTAGCGGATATCCTTTGTCACCTAAAAATCCGACCAATGGTGACTTCATGGGTCATTGCTTCTTTTGGCTGATTTTCAATTTGTCGAATACCCAAATGAATAGTATGCCAGCTGAGCTGCCATTGTCAATCAATATTCGTTATATAGTGAAATTAGCGATGACCATGGAAAATACCAAAGGATCATCATGGGGATAGTGAATTCGCTTGTCATCTTCTTCAGAAAAGGTTATATCCGGCTCCTCAACTCGTTGTAATTTTGTCGGAGGAATTGTCACTCCAACTTCATTCACCTCTATGTTATGAAACCTATAGTATTTATCTCGAGACCCCTTTATTGGATCAGCTTTTAACTTTGGCGGCCATTTCAATGATGAGTCATCTTGAATCTATAGAAAGACCTGCTCTACAGATGTGTTTAAAGGGGTGTAGTTATTATACCTGCCTGGGCTCATCGGACAATGAGACGTTCTGTCAGCTTGGCTGCCTAAGAATTTCTTGTACATTGATTCCTTTTCCTCCCTAGTGCTAGGTGCTGTCCTCTTTTTATCTAATCTCTTAGCTTCACCATCTTTGTTTTTTCGTATATTCATAGCATCCTCAGCGTTTATGTGCTTCCGCGCTCTAACCATCAACTCTGCTATGCTTGTTGGGGCTTCCTTTGACAAGTAGAATAGGAACTTAGAGATCTGTAGTCCTCTCATAAAAGCTATGAGGGCAACCTTGTCGTCCACCTCTTCTACCTGCAGCATTTCAGTGTTAAAATGACTTATGTAATCACGAAGTGGCACTCCCTTCTGCTGTTTCACATCCAATAAATGTGTTGCTGGTCTCCTATGCCTCTGCCTAGCGATGAAGTGTCCAATGAATTATTTGTTCAACTTATTAAAGTTTTCAATAGAGCCTGGCTTTAATTTATTGAACCAGAGACGAGCCCAACCCTTTAATGTGGTAGGGAAAGGCTTGCACATAATCTCGTCTAGTACGGCTTGTAAATACATAAAAGCTTTATAGGTCTCCAAATGATTAAGAGGGTCCCGCGTCCTATCAAAGCTCTCAAGAGTTGGTATCTTGAATTTGCTAGGTAGAGTACAACTTATAACAGCTAGGCTAAATGCTAGGTTGGTCTTCTATACCAGATCGTTCACTGCGGCCTGGCCCTTCCCTTCCATCACTTGCATAACGTCTTTAACCCTAGCTCTCAGATCTTGCATCTGTAGATCAAAATGAGTGATGTCCTTAGTCTTGTCACAAACCCAACTAGAGGTATCTGGCAATATTCCATTCAGGAGACCGATGGTGATGGCTTCTCTATTGACCCTCTATTTGACTAAGCTCAATGTCGTTGTCAATCCTACTGGAGTCATTGTTAGGTACTTCACTGTTTCCCACCTTACTGGGGGCAACTAAGTGTTGTAGAATCATCGCATTTTGCTGGACTAATTGGTTCATTCCCTCATTTAAGGTTTGAACCTATTATTCTAATGCTGTGACGCGTTCTTGATCGTTTTGGACGACGGGGGGTTACCTCGTCGAGTCCCCTTGATCAGAAGTCTGTAACGCTTCGTCCTCGCCAGCAGCCAGACTAGATCATAATCGAACCATGTTTTGTTTAGAGAACTAAAATCGTTTCCCATAGACAGCGCCAACTGTTGATGATGGATTCTGTGCAACCCGGATCTGATCTGACGTCCAGAACAAAGAAAAAAAAAGTGATCCTACAGGCACCGGTGTGTTACCGGTGGAGTAGTCTCCGACGAATAAGTCAGTATACAAAGTAATCCCTTTAGGGAAATCAGGAAATTAAGTTAGGATCTATTACATCCCTTAAAACATCAATTAGCCCCTTTCTTTATAAGGCTTAGGTCAGGATGTAACGTAGACTTGTCGTCATCTTAATCATTATCGTGATCTGTAAACTTAATCCTTATCGTAATCTGTAGGCTTAATCCTCGTAATTTGTAGAGCCTATCTCAATATATTTTGGAAATTAACAAAAATACGATAGAATACGAGCACTGTGATATATATATAGCCAAATAATAATAACTACTTTATTTTCTTTACACGTGACATGCCGTGGCCATGTTCGACACCATGTTAGACACCGATACTCTATGAACTCTCCTAGACATATGTTCGACATTTCATGAATGAGTTCATTATTTAAAATAAATTTTAATTATTTCGGACACTTCACAATAAGGATAAGGGATAATATTGTTATGAGAAAAATAATTCAAAAATTAAAGTATATTTAATAGAATTTGTACTTTAAAGTATATTTAAAGTACATTTAACAAATCTACTTGCCAGACGTCTTTTCTTATGCATTCCTTCCAACATAATTCATTTTACGAAAGGTTTATCAATGACACACTTTAGATATTAGGAAGCTCCCCCAAATGAATCCAAAATAATTTAGGGCTTTTCGGGGGAGCCATACTCCCCCCCCCCCCCCCCCTCTTTGGAAAATTCACCATTTTTGGGCCCATGGAAATGTTGATTTAAATATCAACAAAATTGAGTTTAAGAATGGAAATTTTGACTGAAAAATGGGATGAAAATCGGTGATGATTAGAGTAACAATTGGGAATCAATATGGGCACAAAACCTTAATTGACAAAAATAATTTTTTATTAATTTTTTTTTACAAGAAACTCACACATTTACTTTGCCGGAACTTGAACCCTCGCCCTTTCACTTCGAAAGGGGAGAAAATACCACTAAGTTACAACCATTGATGGAAACTTATAAATGGGTTGAAATTAGTCTGAACTTGTGGCCCCATTTATGATGAAGTGCTGCAATTTAAGGAGTTATTACATATAAAGTTATTTTGAACCATTAGATGAAGTTTGATGTTCAATTTCTCGATTTTTTCAAAATTGAAATCAGTTTTTTGTTAATTGAATCGGGATTCAATTTAAGATCAATCTAGCGATTAGACAATATTTATGATTTAATTAAACTAATGAATGATGATATAAGTTCGGACAAGGATTCTCTCCAGCGTAAGAGAGATCCAACACAAAATTGGGTGGTTTTGATTTAATTGATAAATGAGACCCATTAGTGATGATTCAATCTAAACCACTGGATTCTATTAGACCTCTTTTGTGCTGGAGAGGATCCTTGTCCTATAATTTCACTTTAAAGTGGACTCACCCTTTGGCACTTTTTTATTGCATTGACAAAAATATCATTCCCCCTCTCTATGTCTGGAAAAAATATTGTTTACTCCTGTTGCATAGTGTATTACACGAAGAGTAATGATACCAAAGCCATGCACCGATTTGTTGGGCAAAATGATGTGGCAATCTAGCTGGCAAAGAACGTGATTTGACGTAATTTTTTACTAATCTAATTATTCACTTTTATTGTTCATCACCCCATACCTAATTTTAGAAACATCTCCGCCGTCCGCAATTTTTCAGACAAAGATCACGCTTTTTTCTTTTTTTATTCGACGCGATCTGCAACAACTCCAACTGTATATGTATATGTTGCTGCAAATTTTTTTTTTTTTTGTCTTTTTTAAGAGTTCAACACCAATATTAATCCATTGAATAGAGATTGATTAGATGACTAGTGCTGAATATTAAACAATTCCATCTAAATATATATATATATATATATATATATTTATATCATTTACCAGTGGTACTCAATGGTTCCAAATAGTCAAAAAGTTGCAATTTGTCAAAAGCTGATTGTAGATCGTCAAAACATTTGGAGTTCTTATGGATCACGTCGAATCGGAGGAAAAAAAAACGCGAGGATGATGAGAGAAACTTAATTGGGAACGGCCATAAGGTTTCTGAAATTAGAGATAGGATGGTGAACAGTAAAAGTGAATAATTAGATTAGTAAAAAATTATATTAAATCACGTCCTTTAGCAGCTGGACTGCCACATCATTCTGCTCAACAATTCGGTGCATGACTTCGATTTAACTATCATTACTCTTACACGAATGGTCCCAATGCTCCCAGCTATAAGTTTTTCTCCTATATCATAGCAAGGATCATGGAGAGTTCAAATTCAAAAGGACAACACGTGTTACCTAAAGAATCTCTTCCGATCGGAACTGCTATAAAAGCAGGCCTAGCCAATCATGCAGGTATGACAAAAAAATAGACTACCTTAATATCTACTCAATTTCCTTTACAATTCCCTTTGCAATTCTAATTGGCCAACTTCTCCTTTACAATTCCCTTTGCAATTCTAATTTGCTAACTTGATTGTGGAAGGGTCTTTTGACAGGTGCCAAACCGGTGTTGGCTAACGATTTATCTTCCCTCAAGCAGGAAGCGGAGTCGTTCCATATATATCGTATCAGAATCATTCCACAACAAATATAATGATGATGCAGTTGTCGGGAAACGTGTCAGTTCTAAAAACTTTTCGAGGGATTTTGAATCATAGATCTTGATTCATCACATAGAGACAAGTTTTATGCAAAAATAAAATATGATGCATCATTCAATTAAAGATTAAAAACTTACATCAAAAGTCTGAGTAAACCTTTAAATCTTTCCTCTAAAGTGAATGTTCTCACTTATTATAGATTCCTTTGCAAGATGTCTTCTCCTTGGATCTTTATCTTATTGGTAATTGTTTTGCCTTTACGAATCACTCATAAGCCTCCATGAATGACCTTGGAAAACTAGGCTTGTGGGAGCCTTCATTAGATGAAAACATAAACCCTAATTTTCTAGAGAGAGAAAATAGATTCATTTTTCCTTCTTCCAAAAATCACCCCTAAAATATACATAGACCTTGTATATTTATAGGCAACATAAAGATAAAGAAAAGGAAACAACAAATCCTTCTCAATCTCTAATTCACATGTCTCAAATCTAATATGATTCCAATATCAAGTTAGGCTATGAGTGAGAATCCATTGGGCCTATTATTTTATTGGCTACAATGAATTAATAATTGGCCCGGTCCATGGACCCAATTCAATTAATTCATAAATTAATTTCTACTCCACTAAAAGAAATTAATTGAACTCTAATTAAATAATAAATAACCTCTAAGTCAATATTGCACTTTGACCCCTCTATGCATAATTAGTTATCGGATAAATAAAACCATCAATCCAACTACTTAATTAATATATTTATTTTGGTACCTTTGATTATTTCTGGCTCAATCACAATAAAACATTTGTTTGACAAAAATAATAATTTAAATAAATAAATATATAATAAATCATTTTGTTTAAAAACACACGAAGGCCTTCGAATATACTTTGTGATCAACCATAATCAATACAAAATAAATACAAGTAGCAATGATGCAAATATTGAAAATATAACTCTCTAACTATTAATTACATAACTAAACAAAGTGTCGGTCTAAGGATCCCAAAGAATCTGCCGAACAAATCAAAGTAATTATTAATTAAGAAAAGAGTCTATACTTTTCTCATGCTTAAGAGTCAAATGCCATGACGGTGATTGGGAGCAATTGCACACAACGACTCTTGCAATATATCTCAACCTAATGCGGTTCCAGTTCAAGTCTTAATTAATTATGATTCCATCCATAATTACCGACTATGAACAATTTATGATTACTATTTATATTCATGTATTGATCGCCATCACATACATATATAAATATCTCTTGTAATCAAGAGGACACTATCAATTCTATAATGAATCGAAACATAATACATCGAATTCACCAGTTGTACAAAACATAAATATTTCAGAAACGTCAGGAACATATGTCACTTTAATCCAAACAGGAATTTGCTATGCCAGGGCATATAAATCCCAACAGCTCCCACTTGCCCTCATAGCCAATTCAAATTGCAACTGACTCCAATGTTATCCAGATGATGATCAAAATTATTGATCAATGACACCTTTGATAATGGATCAACAAAGTTGTGTTCCAATGCAATGTTCTAGCTATAAGTACATTTTCTTGCCGGACAATGTCATGTAGAGCATGATATTTCCTCTCAGTGTATCTTGTTCCTCTATAGAACCTTGGGTCATTGATTTGGACTACTTCTGCAATATTGTCGTAACATAGCTCAATAGGCAGGCTAGTATACTCCACAACCTCTAAATTAGTGAGATCAAACCAATAGGCTTCCTTTGCCGCCTTTAAGGCTGCAATGTATTCCATCTGCAGGTTTAAGTCAGCAGTTGAAATCTGCTTAACAATCTACCAACTGATTTCCCTTCCATTAAGTGAACATACACTAAGTCATGAACCTCATAGTATCTACTTCTGATTGAAAATCAGAACTAGCATACCTGACTAGGACCATATCATCACATCCATAAATGAGTATGATATCCTTGGTCCTCCTTAGGTACTTAATGATATTTTTCACAATAGACCAGTTATCAAGTCCAAGATTGGATTGATATCTTCTGACTATCCCTACTATGTAACAGATGTCCTATTTGGTAAAGACCATGGTATATATGAGACTTCCATATGCCAAAGCATATAGTTCCAGTCTCATTTCCTCAATCTCCTCTGCTAGTCTTGGAAAACTACTTACTAGAGAGAGCAATCCATATCAATAAAGCAAGAACTCATTCTTTGAGTTATGCATACCAAACTTGGTCAAAACTTTATCAATGTAGGATTGTTAAGATAAGCCTATTTTCCTTTTAACCTGATCTTGCAAAAGCTTAATCCTAGGAATATAGCTTACATCTTGAAAATCCTTCATTTAAAAGTAATTGAACAACTACCTTTTTATTGATGACAAAACTTCCACGTCATTATAAATGAGTAGGATGTCATCAATATATAGAATTAGGAAAAATAATGACATTCCTTTATACACTCATGATTTAATTACTAAGAAATCTCTGGTATCCTTTCGTAGATTAACTTGCCTTCCATAGGTATCACCGTACTATAAAAGTTCTACAAGATCCCAAATTTTATTAGAATACATAGATTCCAACTCTGATTTCATAACAACTTGCCAAAACGATCTGTATCTATATCAGTTCATGCTTCCGTGTAGCTTACTGGATTCCAACTCATGTTTGACAGGGATGTCCATAAAGGTATTACCTAAAAACATGATTCTGTCGGATTGGATGATAATCATCCTACTACAATAATGTATCGATGCAGAAATCTGTATATTAGATGATGCTGACGCATCGGTAGGGAATTCATATATTATTCTCAATCTCTATAATAAGTGTGTTCACTTGTGGTACATCTGGTACTCATACCATATTCTCTAACATTATGCTACTAGGTATGTGATTCATAATATGATTCTCCTGTAGATAAACAGTGAGTGTAAACAATCAACTTTTATCATTGAGATCATAAAATAATCCATCCTAGTGACTTTTAGAGTAGCTATCAAATCTATCATGCGTATGATCTGTTTCCAACTTACTTAGCCATATCAAGCGCACATGTGCAAGACTACCCCATATGTGCATGTGATTTAAACTAAGATTTAGTCAACATCATAACTCAAAAGATATCCTTGAGATAGACTAAGATGGAATACAGTTCATAATGCGCATCGATATCATTAATGCTACACTCTTAAATGAAAGAGATAATGTAGCATAAATGTTCATAGATCTAACTATGTTAAGCGGAATTCTGTTATTCCTATTTGACACCTCAATCCATTGGGCTTCAATTGCGGAAAACTAGTACACTTTACCCTCATTGACTATATAGTCTTTGCACTATCCCAAGAAATACTCATATCCACGATCAGATCGAAATGTTTTGATAAGTTTACCTAATCTGTGCTCCACGTCAGTCTTGACACTTTTGGAATATACCAAAAATTTAAGACTTGTGTCGCATCAGATAAATTTATCCAAAACTTAAGTAATCTTGCTTGGATGTTTATAAGACCACATGTGTCTGTATATACCGACTCCAATTGTCCTTTATGTCTATTTCATTTGGCTGATTAAGCCCTTAGAGTTATCTATCCTTCAAAATAGGATTCACAAGTTCGGTTTAGGCTCCTTTGCCTCACTAGGTAATAAACCTTCTTTAACCAATCTTTGAATCTCATTTTGATTGATTACAACCCAAAAATAGACACTAAAAATATAATGAGTCAGGAATAACAAATTTTCTCTTAGCATTCAATCTAGAAGATGCAACATTAGTTTCTACATCCTACAAATCTTAAGAGTTTGTGATTATAGTATATTAACCATCTTTTAATGCACTAGAAGCAATTGCTTATCTATTCAATTTTATAAAACCAATTTTACAAAATAACAATCCAGTTTTTATAAACCACAAGTGAAACAAGAATTAGATAGCGTCTAACTTCTATGCATAAAGATAGTTCTCTCATACTAATATCCTCATATTCTCTAATTTCAGATGTAATACTCCCACTGACTTAGCTACAACCTCAACATCAGGTCAATTACAAATATATTCCATATCATCGAGGCTTCTGGATAACTGAAATCCTTGCAATGAATTACAAACATATTTAGTGGCTCCAAAATCTTTCCATCAGGAATTAATAGATACAACCACATAACATGGCTCAATGATTAAATATATACTTTCCTATGCCACGTCATTGCTAAGACAGGTCGTCCTTGAGTGTCTTAGTTAGTGGCAAAAGAAACAATTTCTTTCGCCCTCAACATACACTGCCTTATTCCCTTTAACCTCTTGGATACCTATGTTTCGTGCTAGCCTGGTCCTATTATCATCCTTCTTCTTTGCTTTGCCCTTCCACTTGGGCCTAGAAGAAGATGGTATAGACTAGGTTAGATTGATAGGAACGCCTATACTTTTGATTATCCCTTCATCTACTACTAATCCTATAAGAATATCAGCGAGTGTGAACTCAAACTGATTCCTTATTTAGTTTACTCTGAAAGAGCCGAACCAGTTTTGGTAACAAGGCAATAATCATGTCAATATGAAACTTACCATTCAAGTCAGCCCTATTGACCTCCAGTTCAATATTAATGAGGTCCAGTTACATTAACTATGTAAGCAAGCAGATAAACTGGATTAGACATAATTAATCTGAATATAAATGCATTCATACAATATGTAAGGTGAATTATCAATACTGTCATGCATATTTAAAATTAAAATGAGTTTGTTAACCACATAATATAATAAATCTCAATCGAACAAGAGATCATTATCATTATTGGTGAACAATCCCTTTTAATTAATGCGGGTCCCTCAACTCTGTAATATAATAAATCAACTAATCAATATGTCAATAACTTATCCTGTTGGAGGAGTTCATTATTACTATTGTTGAGATTCATTTACTATTAGGCAAGCACTTCCATTAAAATAGTATATGGGTCCCTTAACCACTGCATGAAAAATTGGATAACCAATACGCCAATAACTTATTCGGTTAGCGAAGTTCATTATTGCTATTGGCGGACAAATCCCATCATCTCTATATCTCTTAAGACAATGCAATGTCTATCTATATGAAATGATTCCCGATTATTTTAGCCTTTCTAAAATCACCTAGTGTAGACCACTCCATTGATGAGCTAACACTATTGATTTGAGATTGAGTGTATAACGTTATTAAAGCTCTAATGAAAAATAAAATATTAAATATCTTGTTATTATAAGCTAAACTCTTTAAATCATGCGTAGGGCCTTATTTTTAAAGATCTAATTACAATGAATATTTAATATTATTATTTTCATGAGATAATCATTCTTATAATATTAAGACTCTTTAAATCATGCGTGGGACCTTATTTTTGAAGATCTAATTACAATGATACTAATAACGAAGGCCATGGGGCAATGTATAAAAATCCCCGCTCCCACTCAATTTTTAATCATTCATAATTAGGGTTTTCATTTTATTCATTTACGTGGTATAATGCATGCAAAACGTCTTGATTTTAATCCAATTAAATTTAGAAAATATTTGGACTTTAAACGATTCACTAATATTTAATTTGAGGCACACTTCAAAAATAATTTACAAAAATAATTTTTCGTTTCCCAATAAGTGCCCTCAAATTAATTAGTATTTAAATCCAATTAATTTTCATAATTTAATTAATATAAATCAAGTCATTTAATTAAATATTATGGATCCAATGCATGAATAACAATTAATAAATAATTATCTATTTCATGCATCACATACATCAATAAATAATAGATAAAGCAAATAAAAATGGCTAATGGAATCAGCTTTTAACATTTAATTGCTCTAAGTATTGCACGAGGGTTAATCAAAGGCTTGTGTACACCCGCAGGAGGATGTAAGCTGACCCCACGCGTCACTGGATATCATCAGATGCCTCAAAGCACATCTGACACGCCTGCACGCGCTCAGGAAAGTTCCTAGCGCGTGCCATGCGCTCGCACGCGTTGGTGGTGGGAGTTGCCAGCGCGTTCCACGCGCTGGCACGCGCCATGTGGAATTGACTTCCTTAAGGCGCGTGGACTGCACGCGCCTCACCATTGGTGGTGCATGGACAACCTTCCAGCTGCACTACACCGGATCTTCTCCCTTGGTTGATGATGATCCAAGGGTTTCCGGTGCGGGTGCATGTGCACCGCGCCGCACCGGATCCTCCTCCCCTTTTTCCGGCGCTAATCTTGCCGCCAGCGACGCTTCAGTCGCCGAAAAACCGCCGAAATTGCAAAAAATAATTTTAAAAAAATTCCAGAAAATCAAATTAAGCCCAAAAAATTCCTGAAAAATTCTGAAAAATTCCGAAAAAATTCCAAAAAATTCCCGAAGCCTAATTTAACCCTTTTGGAACTTCTTGAAGCTTCATAGCATCCTTTGATGAATATTACATGGCTTTAAAAATATTTTCAATTTGAAATACAATAGAAAAAATTAAATTACATCATTAAACTTTCAAATGGCTAAATCAAAGCCTTAATTACATTCATTCAAAGATAAAATTACATTCAAAAAACCTATAAGCTTCATTCATGGCCTAAACATACATCATCATCCATTCATAATTATACATACATCTTCATGTATCAATATATATCAATATATTAAATCATATATTAACATACATCAATAAAAATATATATAAATATAATTTTGGATCCATGAATGACGAATTTTGATAAAAACATGATCTCTAGTAATGAATCAAACCATGCTCTAATACCACTGTCGGGAAATGTGATACCCCTCGGATCTGAGACACGGGTTGATCAGCCCAGGCCCAAACCCAAGGGATATCAAACAATTAATATGTAACCGAACACAGAATACAAGATAAAATAAGAAATAAAAATAATAAGCTGAAAGAATCTAGAAATAAAATCCTTTATAATTAAAAACTTAAAACCTGATAATTCAAAACTCCATAAGTTTACAACTCGGGAATCCATCCATTGGACCCCATATTAAAATTCTCCAAAAGATACTGAAATAATAAAAATAAAATCCAAAGCTATCATAGAGAAGATTCCTACATAATTGGAGGAATAGATAGCTGTATCTACTCTGCACGTCCAAACTCTAACCCTGGAACTGACGAGGACCTGAAAAATAAAGAAGTGGGTCAGGCCCGCATGCAAGTCCTGATTTACTATAATCCAAACAGTAATCCAATACGCAGATACATCCTAAGAAGACTCAACAATATTTAAAGTAGTCCATATATGTATATAGAACACACTATAGGACGCTCACTAGTCCAGTAGGTTTGTCTCAGCTTGAATAGAAGGCAACATATGAATACACACCTAAAGGTGGGCATGAGTACCTAGACCTACCAGGGAACAACACATATGTCCAGTTATCCATCCTAAGCGATATACGCGCCCTAACCATGGTCCTGAGACTCAATCTCATACCATGGCATATAAAATAAATATATAAAGTCCGTACTCCTAATACAAAATATCATCCATCTGTGTAGTGGTCTGATATATATATAACCAATCCATCCTGAAACCACAATAGGTCATTCAATTTATTTGTTTGACATGACACAAGTAGGTGATGGACTTAACCTTTATAGTTAATCCATACCTTAATCCAAATTTGATAAGACTTAGTGTTTTAAACTAATCCATTCCCAATATAGGTAGGTCTTAGTGTTTTAAACCAAGTCATCCCTAATATGACACCGTCCCATACCGGTTCATATATATATCCATATAAGTAGGACTTAACCTTTTTATGGTTAGTCCAACTCATTCCAAATTAGGTAGGATTTAGTGCTTGAACTAATCCATACCTAGTATGTCACCGTCCCATACCGGTACGTACAATCCTCCAATTAACGAAGTTGACAAAAACAGAAATAAGTATTTATCAACCACACTCCAGAATTAGCTTAAATATAGTTTAACATGTATATAACCAACTTATTCATTCAATATAAGATCTAGAATCCCAATTACAGTCTATTAAATTTATTAAGTAGAATTACACAATCTACCTCTCCAAACAGTACCATAACTGATGCAATGTAAAACAGATTTCAACACCAGTTGATCCCAACTAAGCATACATATAACTATACAATAGTATGCTTATAACACAACTGCAAAACATGATTTATAAATCCAAGTCATGCAGAGAAGTAAAATTCCAAAAATAGTAGACAATAGAAATTAATTTTCAAATCATCCACCCACGGGTTCACTGTTTAATCTTAGATTAATCCCGTTCTTAGTTCCTACTTGTAATCATGCTTCCCAACATTTTTACAAGTCTTAAACATTAAATTACAACATCTAGTAGCCTTTAAACAATTTTAGAAAGTCCAATTTCAGCCAAAAAGTCTGTCAAAATTCGATTCTGTGCGTTTTAAAATGGAGCAGGCTCTAAAATTTGGAGCCTGCTCAATTTTTCTCTTGGAGCCGGCTCTAAACCACTTAGAGCTGGCTCAAAGACACTTGGTGCCGCCTCCAAATAAGTTTAGAGCCGGCTCTAAGGTATTTTAGAGCCTGTTCTCTTTTCCCATAACTGCCGTTGTCCGTTCCAGCTTCGTCTTCCCCAATTCCGGTGATTACTAGAGCCTCTGCAACATGTTTTAATTCTCATTCTAGGTTCAATCTCAGTCCTAGGTACATATTAAACCACTGATATTCAATGATAGCATGCATAAAACATAGGTTTAGAAGCAACGATTACAAAACCTTCGTCTGAAACTTTAAGCAACCCACAACAGATTTATTTGGTGATCTTCATTACCGTTTTAAGAACTTATTCTAGGGTTCATTTAAATATCTCAAACTAATACTAAAACATAGATATCCAATCACAACAAGAATTTAACACAAGTGCTAAAATAATCGGCAACAAGATTTCTGTTAAAACTTTTAACCACCATCAAACAGATTAACACAATAGAAACCTAATACTGATTCAACATGCATACAAGATGAATTATAACATTCGTTGAATCTATTTTAATGTTTGATTAATTTCTGGAGTCTAACTAAGCATGCACAGAACACGAATTAACGGGAGAGAGAAGAACAGAGACTTACCTGCGGTTTCAGATTTGAAACTATAATTCACCGTCTCTATAAATTCCGGCAACGTCAACTTGTTGTTATTAACCTTTACCACTCCTAGTCAGGACCAGAACTCCTCCTTGATTCCCTCTCTTAATCTCCTAAAGTTTCTCTCAGTAAACCACACAAGCTCCCTCTCTGTTTTTCTGCCCTCACAACTCTCTGTATGACTCTATTACGTGACTCTGTTATTGAAGGTGGTGAGTAGGGTTTATCAAAAACCCTAAGCAGATATATACCCATATATTTATAGAGTTATACCAAACCCTAAATTAATTCAAGCCCTAACTAAATCCTAACCGGCTCATAGAACATAATTAAAACCTGTGTCGGCTAAATAAACTAAACCCTAAATTATAAAACAGTTAATTTTACATAAGCACGTAATGAAGAAAACTTAAGAACCATAATTAAATAACCAATTAACCTAAAACAGTTTTATTTAAACAATTAATTCACGAAATACAAATAATCAAGCAAATAATTTGTTAACCAAATATTTAAAACAATTTAATTCAAGTAATGCAATTAATCCAGCAAAGAATTTATTTAGACAAACAAAAGAAAATTTAAACAATAAATTTAGTAAAAACACACATACATAATTAAAATAAATGTCAGGACTATCCTTTTTAAAATTAGGGGTATTACATTCTTCCCCCCTAATAAAAGGAATTTCGTCCTCGGAATTCACTCTTACCTTCTTCCCATAATTCAGGAAACTGCGAGTGAATGAGTTCCTCCCGTTCCCAAGTGGACTCAACCTCATTGTGATGACTCCACTGAACACGTACCAAAGGAATAACCTTGTTACAAAGAATCTGATCTCATCGGTCTACAATACGACACGGTGGCTCTAAATAAGTTACATCCGGCTACAACTCAATCTCCCCAACATCGATATGCTGATACCGATCCTTATCGCGCAGAAATTTCCACAACATGGAAACATAAAACACGTTGTGGACGAGATCCAAAGTATCCGGAAGTGCCAACCGATAAGCAACAGCTCCAACACTATCCGTAATCATGAATGGACCGACAAACCGTGGTGCCAACTTCCTTTTCTTCCCAAAGTGCATAACACCTTTCATAGGTGACACTTTGAGAAGAACCTGATCTCCAACTCTAAACTCCAAAGCACGAGTACGCCGATCAGTATAACTCTTCTGCCTACTCTGAGCAGTACGCATGCAATCCTTAATAAGAGCAATCTTTTCAGAGGTATCCTTGATGAACTCAGAACCCAAGAATCGATTTTCTCCAACCTCCGTCCAACAAACAGGTGATCGACACGGTCGACCGTACAACACCTCAAATGGTGCCATACCAATAGTCTTCTGAAAACTATTGTTATACGCAAACTCCACAAGTGGCAAATAATCCTCCCAATAGCCCTTGAAATCAAGAACATATGATCGAAGCATATCTTCTATAATCTGATTTACCCTCTCAGTTTGTCCATCAGTCTGAGGATGATAAGCAGTGCTAAGATGCAACTCTGTACCCAAAGCCTACTGAAAACTCTTCCAGAATCCTGACATAAAGCTCGAATCCCTGTCTAATATAATAGACAATGGAATCCCATACAACTTCACAATCTTAGTAATGTAAAGTCTCGCCAACTGCTCCGAAGTGAAGTCAGTGCGAATAGGTAAGAAATGAGCTGACTGGGTCAATCTGTCCACGATAACCCATATGGAATTGCGATCCTTAAAGGAATTTGGCAAGCCCCTCCACAAAATCTATAGAAATGCTCTCCCATTTCCACTCCGATATCGGTAGTGGCTGTAGAGCTCCTGACGGCCTCTGATGATCAATCTTGACCATTTGACAAGTACTACATTAAGAAACAAAAAGAGCAATGTCTCTCTTCATACCTGCCCACCAAAACTGCTGCTTCATATCTTGATGCATCTTGTCACCTCCTGGATGAACAGAAAACTCTGAGTGGTGAGTCTCAGTCATCACATCCTTCCTTAACCCATCTGCAGAAGGTACTACCAACCGTCCCTTGTACCTCAAACCTCTATCAGGCCCAACATAGTAAAATGGGACCTCTCCAGAAGCTATCTCTGCAACCTTGTCAATGCACTGCTGATTCGTGAGTTGTGCTTGCAGAACTTTATGAATGATGGAAGGTGTAGCCACCAAGCAAGCCATAAAAGCATCTGACAACTCATCGATGGTCTTCAACGCTTTCCACTCAGTGGTGAATAAAGCAAAAAGACTACCAACAGGTCAGCGACTGAGTGCATCCGCCGCCACATTCGCTTTCCCTGGATGGTACTGTATAGAAAAGTGATAGTCTTTTACAAACTCCAACCACCTACGCTGTCTCATATTCAGCTCCCACTGCGTGAACAAATATTGCATACTCTTGTGGTCGCTGAACAATCTGAAGGACTCACCTAACAAATAATGCCTCCAAATACGTAAGGCAAAGACCACAGCTGCCAACTCTAAATCATGTGTTGGATGGTTAAGCGCATGAGGCTTAAGCTTCCTAGATCCATAAGAAATGGGTCGCTCCTCCTACAACAAAACGCATCCAAGACCCTACAACGAAGCATCCGTATAGACAAGATACTCTATCCCGCTCTGTGGAGTAGCTAGAACTGGTACAGAAGTCAACTTCCTTTTCAGCTCATCAAAAGCTCGCTGACAGCGCTCATCCCACACGAACTGTACACCCTTCTTGGTCAGATAAGTGAGTGGTCCTGCTATCGTGGAGAATCCCTGGATGAACCGACAATAATATCCTCCCAAACAAAGAAAACTCCGAATCTCGGTAGGTGAAGTAGGCGGTCCCCACTCTACTACAGCTGAAACCTTTGCTGGATCAACCGCTATCCCCCTTTCTGACACCACGTGACCCAGAAACTTCACTTCCCACTGCCAAAATTCACACTTCTCAAATTTGGCATATAACTGGTGATCACGAAGCGTCTGCAAGACTATGCGAAGATATCTAGCATGATCATCCTCCAACTGAGAATAGATCAAGATGTCATCAATAAAGACAATTACAAACTGATCCAAATAAGACCGGAAGACTCTGTTCATTAAGTCCATGAACACTGCTGGTGCGTTAGTCGTCCCAAATGGCATGACACGAAACTCATGAGATCCATATCTTGTAAGAAATGCGGTCTTAGGCACATCCTGCTCCCTAACCCTCAACTGATGATATCCAGAACACAGATCAATCTTGGAGAAGTATGTGGCTCCCCTTAACTGATCAAACAAGTCATTAATCCTGGCTAAAGGATACTTGTTACGAATCGTAACCTTGTTTAACTCCCTGTAATCTATACACAAGCGGAGCGAACCATCCTTCTTCTTCACAAATAACACCGGTGCTCCCCAAGGTGATGTACCCCTACGAATAAAACCCTGGCTGAGTAATTGTTGAATTTGATCCCTCAGCTCTCTCATCTCCACCGGTGCCATCCTGTAGGGTGCCCTAGCAATAAGTGCAGTGCCTAGAGCTAAGTCTATCATAAAATCGATCTCGCGACTAGGTGGCTACCCTGGAATCTCCTGAAATATATCCAGGAAATCCTATACAATTGGTATATTATCTAAAGATACAGTAATCCCCTCCTCCGTCTCCTACTCTACCCGAAACAACTAGGTGCTATTGTCCCCGCTAGAACGTGGCATAGCAATGACATAAAATATCCTGACTAGGTATGGTGAACACAATAGACCTTTCTAACACAAATAACTTGAGCAGGGCGATGATAACCAATCCATATGAAGTATCACATCATACGTGTGCATGTCCAGGACCAAAAGATTTGTTAGAAATCTGAGTCTACCAATATCTAGTGTCACAGGCCCATCCTCCTATGTAAAATGGTGGTATTGCCAAAAAGGTGTAGAGATACCCTGAGGTCTATTGCATACATGTGTCACCAACCTAAATCCCAACTGTTCTGAATACTCCACAATGTAAAACACGTAAAGTAAACAAAATACTCCAAAATCTACTCAGAGTTAGAATGTCACTTTATTTTAAGAATCTTCCTTCTATACCAAACCTAACATCTTGAGTTTACACAAGTTCTTTTATAACTCCCTGGTAATCATCCTATTGCAAGACAATGAACCTATAAGCAAAACTTTGTTTGCTTGCCCAAAAACCAATCACCCTACTGTGACTGACTTTATTTCCTTATCGCAACATACACATTCCAATACAGTTTAATAAAACTATTCATATATACATTACAACACAACTTCCAATAAACAAAATTGAGATAGTCAAAACCACAAGTTTACTTTATTAAGAACTTTTCAAACCAAAACTATCAAACAAATAACCGTAAGGTGTTCTTTAACATAATCCTAATGTACGTGATTAAATCCATACTGCCTTCTTACTAATACATCCTCCACTACTAGTAATTAAAAGTACTCTTAAAAGAGCAGTCATCTTTGAACTCCGGTGCCCTCCATCTCGGATGCTCCGGTATCTCCTCCATCCTGATCTTCTTCGGGGTCTTCCTCTCCGCTTAGCTCAGCTTCGAGCACCACCGAAATTGTGTTAGGTCCACAGTATGGTGGCCAATCCCGCACGCAAGAAACCTTCCTTGACTTATACTCCGAAGCAACGCTTATTGGAATCAACTCCTTGGTCTCCAATTCCGCCTTCTTGATCGGCCTTCGTAGGGGAATTACTGGAGTAACCTTCCTCGGCCTTGGGCCCTTCTTTGCTTTCATCGCGGCCCTCATCCTCCTCCTAGTGCCAAACATTCTACAATTACAGAATAAACTTGACATCAGTAACCTCTAAACGAACCGTAAAGGAATACGACGAATTCTAAACTTAAGCTCTAATTAAGAGGAAACGCTACGCGGAAGACTTAATATAATAGAATCCTAGAGACACTTGAACCTGGAGTTCTCTGATACCAACTATGATACCCCTCGGATCTGAGACACAGGTTGATCAGGCCCAAGCCCAAACCCGAGGGATATCAAACAATTAATATGTAACCGAACACAGAATACAAGATAAAATAAGAAATAAAAATAATAAGCTGAAAGAATCTAGAAATAAAATCCTTTATAATTAAATACTTAAAACCAGATAATCCAAAACTCCATAAGTTTACAACTCTGGAATCCATCCATTGGACCCCTGATTAAAATTCTCCAAAAGATACTGAAATAATAAAAATAAAATCCAAAGCTATCATAGAGAAGATTCATACATAATCAGAGAAATGAATAGCTGTATCTGCTCTACACGTCCAAACTCTAACTCTGGAACTGATGAGCACCTGAAAAATAAAGAAGTGGGTCAGGCCCACATGCAAGTCCTGATCTACTACAATCCAAACAGTAATCCGATACGCAGATACATTCTAAGAAGACTCAACAATAACTAGAGTAGTCCATATATGTACATAGTACACACTAGAGGACGCTCGCTAGTCCAGTAGGTCTGTCTCAGCCTAAATAGAAGGCAACATTCGAATACGCACCCGAAGGTGGGCATGAGTACCTAGACCTACCAAGGAACAACACCTATGTCCAGTTATCCATCCTAGGCGACATACGCGCCCTAACCATGGTCCTGAGACTCAATCTCATACCATGGCACATAAAATAAATTTATAAAGTCCGTACTCCTAATACAAAATATCAACCATCTGTATAGTGGTCTGATATATGTATAATCAATCCATCCTGAAACCACAATAGGTCATTCAATTTATTTGTTTGACATGACACAAGTAGGTGATGAACTTAACCTTTATAGTTAATCCATACCTTAATCCAAATTTGATAGAACTTATTGTTTTGAACTAATCCATTCCCAATATAGGTAGGTCTTAGTGTTTTGAACTAAGTCATCCCTAATATGACACCGTCCCATACCGGTTCATATATATATCCATATATGTAGGACTTCACCATTTTATGGTTAGTCCAACTCATTCCAAATTAGGTAGGATTTAGTACTTGAACTAATCCATACCTAGTATGTCACCGTCCCATACCGGTACGTACAATCCTCCAATTAACGAAGTTGACAAAAACAGAAATAAGTATTTATCAACCATACTCCATAATTAGCATAAATATAGTTTAACATGTATATAACCAACTTATGCATTCAATATAAGATCTAGAATCCCAATTACAGTCCGTTAAATTTATTAAGTAGAATTACACAATCTACCTCTCCAAACAGTACCATAACTGATGCAATGTAAAACAGATTTCAACACCAGTTGATCCCAACTAAGCATACATATAACTATACAATAGTATGCTTATAACATAGCTGCAAAACATGATTTATAAATCCAAGTCATGCAGAGAAATAAAATTCCAAAAATAGTAGACAATAGAAATTAATTTTCAAATCATCCACCCACGGGTTCACTGTTTAATCTTAGATTAATCCCGTTCTTAGTTCCTACTTGTAATCATGCTTCTTAACATTTTTACAAGTCTTAAACATTAAATTACAACATCCAGTAGCCTTTAAACAATTTTAGAAAATACAATTTCAGCTAAAAAGTCCCTAAAAATTCGATTCTGTGCGTTTTAAAATGAAGCAGGCTCTAAAATTTGGAGCTTGCTCAATTTTTCTCTTGGAGCCGGCTCTAAACCACTTAGAGCCGGCTCAAAGACACTTGGAGCCGCCTCCAAATAAGTTTGGAGCCGGCTTTAAGGTATTTGAGAGCCTGCTCTCTTTTCCCCTAGCCGCCGTTGTCCGTTCCAGCTTCGTCTTCTCTAATTCCGGTGATTACCAGAGCCTCTGTAACATGTTTTAATTCTCATTCTAGGTTCAATCTCAATCCTAGGTACATATTAACCATTGATATTCAATGATAGCATGCATAAAACATAGGTTTAGAAGCAACGATTACAAAACCTTAGTCTGAAACTTTAAGTAACCCACAACAGATTTATTTGGTGATCTTCATTACTGTTTTAAGAACTTATTCTAGGGTTCATTTAGATATCTCAAACTAATACTAAAACATAGATATCCAATCACAATAGGAATTTAACACAAGTGCTAAAATAATCGGCAACAAGATTTCTGTTAAAACTTTTAACCAACATCAAACAGATTAACACAATAGAAACAAAATATTGATTCAACATGCATACAAGATGAATTATAACATTCGTTGAATCTGTTTTAATGTTTGATTAATTCCTGAAGTCTAACTAGGCATGCACAGAACACGAATTAACGGGAGAGAGAAGAACAGAGACTTGCCTGCAGTTTCAGATTTGAAACTATAATTCACCATCTCTATAAATTCCAGCAACGTCAACTTGTTGTTATCAACCTCTGCCACTCCTAGTCAGGACCAGAACTCCTCCTTGAATCCCTCCCTTAATCTCCTAAAGTTTCTCTTAGTAAACCACACAAGCTCCCTCTATGTTTTTCTGCTCTCAGAACTCTCTGTATGACTCTGTTATGTGACTCTGTTATTGAAGGTGGTGAGTAGGGTTTATCAAAAACCCTAGGCAAACGTATACCCATATATTTATAGAGTTATACCAAACCCTAAATTAATTCAAGCCCTAAATAAATCCTAACCGACCCATAGAACATAATTAAAACCTGTGTCGGCTAAATAAACTAAACCCTAAATTATAAAACAGTTAATTTTACATAAGAACGTAATTAAGAAAACTTAAGAAACATAATTAAATAACCAATTAACCTAAAACAGTTTTATTTAAACAATTAATTCACAAAATGCAAATAATCAAGCAAATAATTTATTAACCAAATATTTAAAACAATTTAATTCAAGTAATGCAATTAATCCAGCAAAGAATTTATTTAAACAAACAAAATACAATTTAAACAATAAATTTAGTAAAAACACACATACATAATTAAAATAAATGTCAGGACTATCATTTTTAAAATTAGGGGTATTACAGGAAACGTGCTAGTTTTAAAAACTTTTCGTGGGATTTTGAATCATAGATCTTGATTCATCACATAAAGACAAGTTTTATGCAAAAATAAAAATATGATGCATCATTCAATTAAAGATTGAATACTTATATCAAAGGTCTGAGTAAATCTTTAAATCTTTCCTCTAAAGTGAATGTTCTCACTTGTTGTAGATCCCTTAACAAGATGTTTTCTCCTTGGATCTTCATCTTATTGGTAATTGTTTTACCTTTAGAAATCACTCATAAACCTCCATGAATGACTTTGGAAAAGTAGGCTTGTGGGAGCCTCCATTTGATGAAAACATAAACCCTAATTTTCTAGAGAGAGAAAATAGATTCATTTTTCCTTCTTCCAAAAATCACCCCTAAAATATACGTAGACCATGTATATTTATAAGCAACATAAAAATAAAGAAAAGGAAACAACAAATCATTCTCAATCTTTAATTCATATGTCTCAAATCTAATATGATTCTAATATCAAGTTGGGCTATGAGTGAGAATCCATTAGGCCTATTATTTTATTGGCTACAATGAAGTAATAATTGGCTCGGTCCATGGATCTAATTCAATTAATTCATAAATTAATTTCTACTCCACTAAAAGAAATTAATTGAACTCCAATTAAATAATAAATAACCTCTAATTCAATATTGCACTTTGACCCCTCTATGCATAATTAATTATCGGATAAATAAAGCCATCAATCTGACTACTTAATTAACATATTTATTTTGGTACCTTTGATTATTTCTGACTCGATCACAATAAAACATTTGTTTGACAAAAATAATAATTTAAATAAATAAATATATAATAAATCATTTTGTTTAAAAATACACGAAGGCCTTCGAATTTACTTTGTAATCAACCATAATCAATACAAAATAAATACAAGTAGCAATGATGCAAATATTGAAAATATAACCCTCTAACTATTAATTATATAACTACCCAAAGTGTCGGTCTAAGGATCTCGAAGAATCCGCCGAACAAATCAAAGTAATTTTTAATTAATAAAAGAGTCTATACTTTTCTCTTACTTAAGAGTCAAATGCCATGACGGTGATAGGGAGCAATTGCATACGACGACTCTCGCAATATATCTCAACCTAATGCGGATCCAATTCAAATCTTAATTAATTATGATTTCATCCATAATTACCGACTATGAACAATTTATGATTACTATTTATATTCATGTATTGATCGCCATCACATACATATATAAATATCTCTTGTAATCAAGAGGACACTATCAATTCTATAATGAATTGAAACATAATACATTGAATTCACCAATTGTACAAAACATAAATATTTCAGAAACGTCAGGAACATATGTCACTTTAATCTAAACAGGAATTTGCTATGCCAGAGCATATAAATCCCAACAGTAGTAACAATTCAATAAAATTATATAGGGATGAACATCGTGCCAACATGATAAGAATTATCTTTTTGCTGCCTTGGACTTCTATTTGAAGATTAGCTGTCATATTCGGTCATTTAACAACTAGCCAAGAGCATATAAAATAAATAAATAAAAAATTGGAATTTTAGACATGTTCTCAAAACAACCCAAACATAAATTAAACTGTTGATACACGCTAATTTATACAGAAATCTTATTGAAAGTAACCATTCAAACAAGCTGATCTAAGCAAATTAACAATATCAATAACAAATAGCAATATAACGTGAATAGAAAATATCACCTGTTGAACTAAGAAAAGAGGGCAATGAGGGCTACTACAGTTTGTATTAGGGTGAGTAAAAGGAGCACACCAGCTGCAATTGTTGAAATACTTACCCATCTGTTGTAGAAATAGTTGCGTCTTAACCAAGCCATGGTTTTTTTCCATGGTTGTTCACAATGGTCGTTCACCTTTTGGCATAAATGTGAGTAATAGAAAGTGCTTGGTTTTATTAATACTCCATCACCCATCCTGTTAAACATAGTGGCCACCACCTCATCATCACCCAACATGTCGTCGATAATTTTAGGGAGACGAAGTGTATTGCCATCTTTCCCCGTGTTGATAAGCAAATCCATAAAGTACCTATAATCTGTGAAATATTTGGGTTCATCACTAGAACAATGTTGCTCATAGGCAACAATGTTACGGAAGAATGTCTCTGTTCGATCTGCAACTTTAAATTTAGGAAGTTTCATGTGACCATCCTTGAAGCTTATATCAAAAATGCTAACATCATCACTGTCATCAACTTTGAAACTAATTCCATACTCTTGAAGCTCCGTCACACTACACATTCGGATACACACTTCATGATCTCCTGAATCTGCAGAAGGCTTTTCTTTCATTTTTTTCCTAGTTGGTACTGCAGAAGGCTTTTCAAATGTGGGAACATACAAAATTTGCAGCAAGTGAAGAAAATGCTTGATATCACAAGTAGATGTTTTCTCAACTATTTGTTGAATGGCTTTTTCAATGGAATATTTTCGGGGTAGCATGTCTATGATAGGAAACACTGCCAGCACAATGAGAGGAACTTCCTCCAACCTTCGGTTACAGGTTATGGAATACATTTCAGAAAGAACGAAGAAGGGAATCTGGTTCTCAGGCAACATGAGGTCGCGACAGATTTGCACTAGCATCCAAGATGACTTGAAAATAGGGTCATCCTTGTCTCTTAGTTCCTCTAAATAAAGTTTGCGAAGAAACTCAATAATAAAGCAAGAATCAAGCAACAACATTTCAAAAAATTCGTCTCTCTCCAAACATATGGGGTCTGCATAATAGGCTTGAGCTTTATCCACTATCTTCTCCAAAATGAAGACGTAAATCCCCATATTGAAGTTAGCATTATCATTATTATTATTACCAACACGTTGAACAAGGGATTGAAAATAGCGCAACTTATGTTCTTCCATTGCACGTAGGTTGGAATTTTTGTGGTGGTAAGGACCTATTGATACCAGTATGGGCGTGTATGCTTTTTCATACACCTTGCTTAGTCCTTCATGCACTTTGAAAATACAAGGTTCAGGGAGGAGAGGTGGCAAACCATGAATCTTTTCATTAATATGTTCCACTGTTTTTTTGATAATCAGAAAATCAGTTTCACCTGAAACACTGGAAGAATCTGGAGAATTTTCACTTGAATTGACTTCATCAAGTACTTCAAGCGCAACAACTTCGCTCTCAATATTGATGCGTTGTTCCATCAATCTCCCGTGTTCTATTTCACCTTTTTGGTTCATTTATCAGTCTTGTGAAGAAAAAGGCAATCCATGGAATCCAAAGGAGTTATTGTCACAAATATATATATATTTATATATATGTACCTATGAGATAGAATTAAAGAAGGAAATAAAATATGCAAGAAAAGAAGAGATTGACTTCTCAGTTTAAAAATAATTTTTCTTTTGTTCAAATTGTCAATAATTATTTTTTTCAATTTTACCTGAAACACTGGAATAATCTGGAAGAATTTCACTTGGACTGACTTCATTAAGTAATTCAGTCTCAATATTGACGCGATGTTCCATCACTCTCCGATGTTCTATATCACCTGTGAGCTTTATATTTCAGTCTTGTGCAGAAAAGGACAATCACTTGGACAATCACTTGGACGTCACGCCAGATCAGATCAACACCATAGTTACTTTAGGGTTATTAGTTCACGGATAACCTCCCTGTGTGCGCACTAGACTTGTAGCAGGACAATCCCCCGTACTATAACCATGTCCTAACCTTAGTCAAACAATGACATTCCCAAATTTTCAAAATCAACAAGTTGTGCAACAACATATATATCAACATGTATATACAAGATAATCAACTATCTACCACGCACAACCAAAATTGAAAACACATACAATACATGTTCTAAGTCCATAACTACTATGGCATAAAAGATGTCAAATACAAAATGTGTAACTCCTTATACAAAATAATAATATATTCAATAAGGAAAACATATTCTTATGAATATAAATATACCAACTATGTAATCCAATCCTCAAAATGTAACTAAGTGTACATGCAACAAGTCCAAATTCATGATTTAAACATTGAAATAACTTTCAAAACACAATTAAATCCAGGGAGCAATTAGATAGAATTTAATTAAATAAAAATAATTAAATTCTCTAAATTCCAAATTAATTCCAAATAACCTCAAATTTATATATGTTGAAGGACATATCATAGACATCACATATATAACATCAAATAAGTAATTAAGTGATTAAAACACTTAAAATAAAATTAATTAAACTAATTAATTAATTTCCTTTAGATTTTTAAACAACTCCAAATGCTCTCAAATTAACATATGTTCAAGAACTCACTAAGGCCTACTTTAATATCACATTACAAGTTTATTTCATACTTGATACAATTATGTGAATTAAACTTTCACAAAAGATAAATATTAAATAAAAATTGCAATTCTTATTCAAATAATCCCAATTTAATATATATTAACCACCATAACAAGGCCTAAATTTCTAACATGCCACAATTTAATTATAAGTTGAATATCATTATAAGAATTAAATCTTACACAAACAAAATAATTAAATTAATTTCTAGATTATGAACAAAAACATGCATACAAGTTGTACAAGCATCATTAGTATGCAAGTCAACAAAAATATGAAACTATAACACCCCCTACCTCCATTTGAGATGAAAATCTCAAATTCCCACCGAAAGAAAAGTGCTCAGAATCTAATGAGACTCCTAGGTTATGTCGGAGATAACACGGTAAACATTAAACTCCAAAGAGGACATACCAAAATCTAAACTTGACCTCAAACCTGAACTCAAAAAATGGCCAAAAATGGATTCTAATAAGGGGGAAAGATGCGTGTAGTCAAGACAAACATAAAAGACGAAGGCACTACGACTTTTTAACAAAGGGAAGGAGGTTTAATAGAGAAAATAAGGGTGGCAGCCCCCTTGGACTGCCATGGCTGCTTCTGGTCGTGCATAAAGAGAGGGGAAGATCACTTTTTAATTTTATAACCTATTTATAAGAAAACCCTAAAAGTGCCTCAAAAGGGCCCCGCCGGGTCCAAAAAAGTAAAATTTGAGTAAACGCACTCAAATGGTAAAACTCTATAAACAAAAAAGAACCAGAATGAGAAAATATGAGCAATAGAAGAAACAACGTCGAAAACTGAGTCTCGAGCAGAGAGATATACCTTGAACAAGTTCGGCAGCAACAGGGCTAGAAACCCTGAAATTAGGGAAAAATGACCAAAAGACCAGTCTAAGAGTACACAACTCAACAAAAAGTGAAAATGAATCCCATACGAGGATCCAGGCTCAAAACGAGGCATTTTTGTAATAAATTTCATTAATTGCACAATGGCCCCTTCAAAAAGTGAAAACTGCACTAATGAGCCAAAATGAAAATATCTTTCAAAATTTTTTTCTTAAAAACCCTTGAAATAAAATATCTTCAAAATATATTAACGAAAAACACCCCAAGAAAAGAAAAAGATTCTGAAAAATTATGCATCCATGCCCCTATGGACACCGGGAGCAACCAGAGTACTTTACTACAAAAGTAAAGAAACGTATTTCGTGGAAACCACTTAGAATGAAGATACGTGAAGTCAAAAACTAACTCAGTGCACGAAAAGTGAGGTTGTGCCAAAAAGTGACAAACGGGGAAAAGACAAAATATGAAAAAGGACGAAAAGTAAATAGTGTCAAAAAATTAAAAATGTGGAAATGACTTGATTCTTAAAGGAAGTTGTCAATCCAAAGGAAAGAGTCTCAAAAACCATTTTCGAGTACTTGAGACAACATTAAGTGACGAAAAACCAAACATAGAATAGAAAAGACAACGGAAAAAATTTTTCCACAAAATTTAAGGAAAAAGGAAAGGAAGAAAATGACCGGGTCATTACAACCTTCCCACCTTAAAGGGATTTCGTCCCCAAAATCCAACCCTAACAAAAAAAGGCAAAACTAGGACAACTACGGAGTATATCTCCGAGTATCCCACACAACATGCTACAAAAGCAATCTCAAAACTGAAAGACAACGCACAAACCAATGTCATTCGCACCCACATGCTTATGACAGGACAACCTCTCAAAAGAAAAATGACTACACGGCCACATGATAAGTTAAAGGTCACATATAGAACCCAAGGTCAGATAAAGAAATGAAAGATAATAACCGTAAGCATTCCTTTTGATGAACTATCATACCGATCCAAAAACAACCACCAAAAGAAATCTAAGATAACCACGTATCAAATCAGGGTACAAAACAAAGACAATGTGGCAATACGAATAGTGACCAGAACCTGCCCACAACGTACTCAAATGTGTGGTAGTAATGATAGTACGTAGCGCCTGCCCACACTTACTCGTCAGTAAGGTAGCATCGACAGCAACTAGCACTCGCCCACAATACATAACTTGCACGGTAATATGACAGTATAAGGCACTAGTTTATAACTTGCCCCCACTAGGTCTACCCATGAAACCTCTCGATGCAAATGATATTAATGTCGTGAATCATCATTACCAAAAGTAATATGGTAACTCAGCATTCCATAAGAGTTGAGACATGGTCCAAAGACGTCAATATCCCAGCTACTCTCAAAACCCTAACGACTACGCTATAGGTACCTTCTGGCTTAAGGTCTCAATCCTCAATACAACAAAACCAATAACTCCAACGTCTCAAAACACTCATATTAACAACATCAATCAAGAATCCAAAGCCTGACAGACTAATCAAAGGATCAATTACAATTATAAATCAACCCTTTTGCAATAGTACAAATCATTGTAAAATAGGGCTATTGGTCGGGTAAGTACCACTGGGACTATTAGTTTATGGCAACTAAGATGTCTAGAATCACTTTTAGAATGATGAAAGGGTATATAGAGGTTTGTTGGTTTGTCACTAAGTAACTAAAATTAGAATGCACATAAAACAGTAAATGAAAGGAATCTAAGATGAGAGGAACTTATGTAGAGAGGGCTAGGGAAGTGAATTCACCACCAACTATGTAAACATGCTTGCTTGCAAATAACTTAGGGGACAAAATATACATATAACCATGATATATAGAAATCAAGACAACTACAATATCTTCAAGAAGTTCACACATTCAAGAATTAAGTATACTTCATCAAAGGTTGGTATAATTCATCTATCTAAACTAGGGTATAGCATGAAATATCCTTCCTAAGCTATGAACTATCAAAGTCCTCAATTTGTGTCGTAAGTGCATATGAAGTCAAAAGCTAAGGATAATCCATAAAAAGGGAGGCCCTAAGCTTGGACTATCAAACCTTCCATACAATATGCTATTAAAATCATTTCATATTCTCATCTCCATTCTCACTATGGAGATGTAAGCCCTATAATCTTGAAAACATACAATCTAAGACAAGATAATACATTTAACACCATCATTTATTGAATTGAAGAACATTTACAACTTGTGTAAGTCTCTAGAATATGAAAAGATTACATACACACTTCATTCCCCAAATCAAAACAAGATTATAGCATGCTTACAAAGAATGGCTTCATCACCTCCCTATGATAGGGAGTTAGTTACTCATGGATGCAAGAGAGGAAGGAGAAAAGATGAAAACCCCCTCTATTTTCGTGCTTAGAGCTCCAAGAACACACAAACCCACTTTTTATAATATTTCTCTCTCCAAAAGCTTCCTAAAATTGAGACGAGATAAAACAAGCCTCTCCCTCTTCTCTACCACCAAATCTCCTTTTTATCCTCCTCCTCACGAGCTCCAACCACCCTAGAGCAATTAGGACCACAAAAATTACAAAAGGGGACCAAAATCAGCAAGAAATTCGAAGCAAGTAATTGTCATCTGCAGATCCGTGGGCTCCCGCAGGTGTTCAAAGTCAGAGGGGAGCTACTAGCATAAACGGCGGGGGCTCTGCTGGAGCTCTGCGGGGCCTCGCCAAACAAGGCAGAGAGTTGAGGAGTTTGGCGAGCGCCTGCGGTGGTGCTGCGGGCGCCCGCGAGGCCTTGTGGCTGCAACTTCATTAAGCTTCTTGTAAACCAATTCGAGCCAGAATGTTGATGCAGTCTCCACTTTGAACACTAAGCCACGAATTCCATGCATACTAGGACTCAAGAGGCCTGGCCCAAAAGACGGTCCCAGCAACAGTGCACCTACTTCAACAAGAATGATGTCAAAACTGCTTCTTTAATCATATTCGGGGAAACCGACCTGAAACAAGACAAAAGTACACAAGTGAAGTAAAACTGTACATTATACTTCATTAATGGACCTAACTTAAGTAAGAAAGGGCGCTTGAATATGCAATATTCAGCGCTTTTCACACCCCCAAACTTACATTTTGCGAGTCCCTTAGCAAAACAAAATATAGAACCTACCCAAAATGAAAACATATGAAATACCATCAACACGCATCAATTATGAAGCAAGAAATTATCTACAAAGCTCAAAAATAACTTGGAACAATAGAGAATTTGGAAATAGACTCATTAAGCAAACTACCTTACATATATAAAGCCTTGATACTCAAAATGGTAGAATAAGTTTCAACTTTTACGCACTGCTCATTAAAACCTATATAAACACTTCAATTGTCATTTCTAAAATAGAATTTAACTCTAACTTCAGTGAAAATGAACCGAATTCCCAATATGCGGCTTTTACCCTCTTTTTCCAATCCCAAAAACACAAGCTTTCAAATCCTTAAACCTCCTTCTAAATGAGGTCCCCAAGGCTTAACTTTATTCACAAAACAACTTTTGTTGCTTAATGACGATTTTATTGATCAACTCAAAATATCACTTACTATGGTCGTGCAATGTCAAAATCCTTTAAGCTTTCTAACCAACACATGTAGCAAGTGTTAGGCCAACAACTCCCAAACCAGATGGCTTTAGGGTGTTAAGTGTAGAGACACTCCTAGGGTTTAATAACTCGAATTGGAAAGGCTATGAACTTCGACGAACCATATTTATTTATTTTTGAATGACCGTGCAATGTCTAAGTCCTTTAAGCTTTCTAACCAACCCATGTAGCAAGTGTTAGGCCAACAACTCCCAAACCAGATGGTTTTAGGGTGCTAAGTGTAGAAACACTCCTAAGGCTTAATAACTCGAGTTGGAAAGGCTATGAACTCAAACTGGTTATATATATATATTTTTTTTTTCATTAAAACTTATGCCAAAGGTATCCATTCATTAGGGTCATCAATTCAGATCAATTGAGTCCTGGTCAAGGTCAATTGGTTCACATACCTCACAATTGAGTTTCCGGTGTACATATGTGCAATGTGAAGCGTAAAAGAGTATGAAATCCAACGAAAATTTAATTGAAGTACTTATACAGACCGATATGAATCAACATGCTTATTTCAAAAAATTTCTTTATTTTCAAAAATCTCTTGGCTTCTATATGCAAAGTATTAAACACATGTTTTGATTCCAAAAGTTCCAAATTACACTATCATTGCTCCTAACAACATAATTTTATTAATTAACATGCATAAAAAATGAACAAAAATCATAAGAATGTAAGCACATGCACCTCCAAACTTGAATGTCACATTATCCTCATTGTGAGAAGACAAAGGATAAGAACAATAAAAATAAAAATGGAGAGTGCCAAGAACAATAGTACCAAGTTGAGGAGGAATGGAGTGGCGGTGCAAAAATAGGCCACTTCGTGAATTCCATGAGCATACCCCCAAACTTGAATTCAAAAACTTGTCAAAAGCATCTATATAGAGCAAGAATCATATGAATTAAAAATGAATAAAAATAACTTCAATTTATTTAAGTATAAACTATAATCCATGTAAAGTAGCAAAAGCGATGTAGTTATAAGTTCAAAAGAAGATAGAAAACAATTACCAAATGCAGCCCAAAATAAGTCTAAAAAGTACTACTGAAAGGGAAATCAAAAATAAAAGCATCAAATCACTTCATCATCAGAGTGGAGGAGGACGCGCCAGGTACACCGGGTGCTCGGTCAAGCAAAGTCTGGAGCATAGCCTGCAAAACCTTCTGGCTTTCCTGAGTTTTCTGAATGACGCCCTCTATGTTACCAAAACGTATGTCGAATGCATCAAGACGAGCACTGAGGGCAAGATAGTCAACTCGGGTCATGATATCTAACGGCAGAGGCGCAGGGGCATCATGAACAAGCATAGCAGGAGCCACAGTGGGTGCTGGAGCACCCCAATCCAACTCGCCCCCAATGCGGGCCTGATGGGATGTCTTGAGCTGCACAGTGCTAGACTTCCAAACCCCAAGGTTGAAGTTAGACACAATCTTCTCTTTCGCCTCACCCAAGGTGCTTTAAATTCTTCATTTTTAAGCAACTTGGTGATAAGGTAAGGAAATGGAAATGCCCAGGTGGTGGCATTGATGGACCTTACCAAGATCAACTCATTATAAATCTTGAGAATTTGGTCCCAGATAAGCTGTGGGACTCAAAACCAGTACTCCTTTTCAGCAGTGTAGAGGGCTCTCCAAAAATTCCCCTTACGCTCAGAGTGACCTGGCACGGGAAGGACATTCTTGGCCAGGAGGGAATCAAGAAACTACAGCCAGCATGGTAAGAATGATTTATTAGTGCTTGTGGTCCGATTGTCGGTGAATTGGCCGTGGCAAATCTCCCCCACAATGTCGGACATGGTCAAGTCGGGATGACCAACATAGAGAGGCAAGCCCGCCCCATCCATGGGAGATTCCAATGGGCAGTCCATAGCCATAGCAAGGTCATCAAGGGTGAATTCAAAAACCTCGTCATCAATGGTGGTTTTAATGACCTCTGGTTCCGCACAGGAATAAAACAGGTTGGCGTAGAACAAACAGACCATGCGTGGATAGTAAGCATGAGCCCATGGCTTAAAAAGTGAAGTGAGGCCATGTGCCCTCAACTCGCGGACTGACCATGAAGTCTCGTGATTGTGCTCAAAATCAGTGCCAATGTGGAATTTGGCTCCGGGGACAATTGGCCATTCAGTCCAATCTGGAGTTGGAGGCACATTAGAAGGGTCCTTGGACGAGCGAGCACGCTTAGATGTAGCCTTGGGAGCCATTGGAAGGAAGAAGCTTGGTCCGGGACTTTTTACAAACACCTGGCGTGCAAAAGAATTGGGAAGAGGGACAAAATGAGGTTAGAAACTTGAAAACCCAAAAATTTTAACCTGCAATCAACAATGCACAACCCCAATAAAGTCTACAGCCTGCACAAAAACAATCCCATCCTGATCGGTTGATCAACTATACATCAACCTTCGCAATAGCACGAATCATTGTAAAATAGGGCTATTGGTCGGGTAAGTCGAACCACTGGGACTGCGCTAGTCTATGGCAACCTAAGAGTCTAGAATTGTTCTTAGAATGATAAGGGGTAGTAAGGAGTTGTTGATTGGTTTGTCACTAAGCTAGTAATTGAAGTGTGCATAAAACAAGAATGCTAGTAAATGAGAGTTAGAGATAATAAAAGGGGAAACTAGGGAAGTGAATCCACCTACGCCCTAAATACATGCTAAATCAAGACTAAATTGGGGATAAACACTACATAAGTAATGATCAAGAATTATGTAGCAACACATAGTTGCTTCATAACCAATAAAAAGTTTATGAAATTAAAACAAGAATGGTCTATCAAAAGACAACACATTTGAACTACCTAGACTAGGGTGTAGTATCAAATACATTAACTTAAGCAAAAGACCATCAAGCATTCAATCAAAAGATGAAGCACATGAAGGTAAGAATCAAGCATAGTCCATCAAAGGAGGTACCTAAGCAATGGAATATCAAGTTTCAAAATCAACATGCCTTGAAAACCATTCATAGTTAATATCTTTATTGTCACTATGAAAATAAAAGCAATAAGACTAATGTAAGAATCATCAAAACAAGCTAAATAACTCACATCAATCATTTAAACATGAATATTCATTACAAGAAGTAATTAGCTCTTAAACTATGAAAAAACCAAAGTTTATACATTATAATCCCCAAAATAGAACCTAATCTAGAACATGAACAAAAGGGGAGGCTTCATCACCTCCCTAGATGGAGGTTTAGCTCTTCATTGATACAAAAATAGAAGAAGAAGAAGAAGAATCCATCTCCATTTTTGAGCTCCTACTGTAGCACTCAAGAACACCACCCTCTTTGCTCTCTTCTCTCTCCTCTAATCTTCTCCAAAAATGAAGGATAGCATATGTGTGGCCTTTGGTTGCCTAATATCCTTCAACAAAGTCCTCTCTCTCCCCTCCAAAAACATTGCCAACCACTTCATAAAAGAGGGAGATTCAAATTGAGGAAACCAATGAAGCAAGTGGCTGAAAATGAGGAGTCCCAAGCTGCATTCTGCCTGAATCTTGAGTGCTCGAAATAGGGCCTCGAACACTCGAAAATGGAGCAGATTGCTCCATGCTTGCTTTGCTTCGCCCGGACCTACTTTGGTAAAATGGCTATAACTTTGTGTTCCAAACTCGAAATGAAAAACTGTTTGAAGATTTGGAAAGCGCATTTAGAGCTCTAAAAACTTTATGTTTTGGTGGAGATCCAATTCTCAAGTCTAGTTGGTCGAAATTGAAGAGCAAGGAAGAAACTTATTGCTGCCAGGCAGTTCTGAGCACCTCTAATAAGAAGATCATAACTCTCTGCTCCGAACTCTGAATGATGAACTGCTTGAAGATTTAGAAAGCTGATTCAGAGTTATAAATCTTTCATGTTATGAGGGAAGTCCAGTTCTCAAGTTTGGTAGGTCAAAAATGGTGAGAAAATCCGGATTTCACTGCTACCAGAATTCAGCATTGCACGTTCCTATGTTCAAAACTCCACAAAGCATCATTTTTGCTTCCTTTTTGCAATTTAACCTGAAAATGTTCAAAAACATACAATTGGAGATAATTTATATAAAATACACAAATAAAGAACTTAACTAATATAATTTAGGGCGCTTGAATATACAATATTCGGCGCTTATCACACCCCCAAACTTACATTTTGTTTGTCCCTTAGCACAACCAAAATGCAAAACTCAATGGAATGACAAACATGGGACTGCTACTACAAAAATATCTACCATGGTAAAATAAAATAGATACATAGCTCAAATACAACTTGAAACAGACAAAAACTGGAGATGGGGTTATTGGGAAAACTACCTTGCATATATGAAGCATTGATACAAAAATTGGCTAAATACATTTCCACATACATGCATCAACATCAAAGTCTATATAAATAACTCAATTATCATCTCTTGAATGGAAATCAACTCTAGCTTCAGTGAAATTGAATTGGATTCTCAACATGCAGCTTTTACTTTCTTTTCCAATTCTAAAGCACAAGTTTTCAAATCATTGAATTCCCCGTTAAATGAGGTCCCTAAGGCATGGTTTTATTTATAAGACAACTTTTGTTGCTTGTTGACAATTTATTGTAACTCATAAGCGAAACATAGAATGGTTGTGCAATGCTGAAGTCCCTTAAGCTTTCTAACCAACCCCTGTAGCAAGCGTTAAGCCAACAACTCCCAAACCAAATGGCTTTAGGGTGTTAAGTGTAGAGACACTCCATAGGGCTTAATAGCTCAAGTTGGAAAGGCTACGAACTCCAACGAACCATGTTTATTACCATTTTATTTTTTGAATGACCGTGCAATGTTTAAGTCTTTTAAGCTTTTTAACCAACCCCTGTAGCAAGCATTAGGCCAATAACTCCCAAACCAGATGGCTTTAGGGTGTTAAGTGTAGAGACACTCCAAAGGGCTTAATAGCTCGAGTTGGAAAGGCTACGAACGTCAACTGGTCATTATTTTCTTTCTTTCTCAGTTTTTTTTTTTTTTTTTAGACAACTTAAATCATGCCAAAGATATTCATTTATCAGGTTCATCAAATCAGATTAACTAGGCCAAGGTCAAGGTCAATCAAGTTGCATGCCTCACAGTTAAGTTTCCAATGTGCATCTGTGCATTGTGAGGCTTAAAAAAGTGTCAAATCTAGCGAGAATTTAATTGAGACATTTATACAGACTAATTTGAATCTACATGATCATTTTGACTCAAATTTTCTTTATTTTCAAAAATATCAGCTACTTTTATACACAAAGTTTTAAATATATGCTTTCATCTCCAACAGTTATCATTGCTTAGCAAAAATTATGAACCCAAAAATATGCCAAAAATGCAATATTGCACCCCCAAACTTGAAATACACAGTGTCCTCAATGTGGGATATGGAGTAAAATTGATGACAAAAATGACAGAGAATAAAAAGGAACAAAAATACCTAGGGGGAGGAAACGGCATGGTGAAACAAAACCCCCAAACTTGAAATGAACTGCGCCACCTGGATAGTATGATGAAGAATAAAAAGAAACAACCACAAAGGGCATTAATAACACAAGCACATATACAGAAAAAAATAATGAACAAAAAGTTAACAGAAAAGAGAGAATTTGCATTCAAAAGGAAGTTTACATGATTACAAAAGAGCTGTACATATATCATGTCTACTAAAGCAACCTATACATAGAAAATTCTGAAAGTTCAAAAGTAAAACAAAAGATACAAGAGAAATATTTACATATGAACAAAAAGATAAGGTCCAACACTTGCAACAAGCTACGGGCCAGAGGGTAAACGGGCGAGGATGGAATGGAGGAGAGATTGAGTCTTACGCCGTTCGGCGGAAGCCAAATGACGTTCCTCAGCTGCGACACGGCGGTCTTCAGTAGCAAGACGACAATCTTCTTCGGCACGTGAAGAAGTCTCACACATAGTCCGAGTGTACGCGGACAAAGAATTCTCAAAATGATCCATCCGCTCATGAATGCCAGCAATGCTAGCCCGGATGAAAGCCTGGTCCTGCTGAGAGTCGACCGGAGGCTCTACCCTTGTAACGACTGCTGTCGTGGAAGCATTCTCAGAAAGAGGAGGAGGTGGAGCTTGGATGAACAGGGGGGCAGCAGGCTGAGGGGTACTAGAATGGCTAAGAACATTGATCCACCGGCACTTGGTAAAATTTTTAATCTTTTCGCCTTTTGGTTCATAGGGAGGAACAATGAAGCCTTTGTGCTTTAGGAGCCGAGTGATGAAAAACGGCAAAGGCAATTTCTGATTTTCAACTCGCGGAGCCCGTGCATTATGAGCGTCATGCCAAAACTTCATAAATGTGGTCCAAATGAGCTCCGGGATAGAGAACCATTGGCCTTGGTCCATGGCATATAAGGCTTGCAAAAGGAGGCCCCTACGCTCGGTGCTATGTGCTAAAGGGCAGACATTGTGCTTGAAAACAGTGTCAATGAACCAGAGGCGTTCCGGAAGATTGGTTTTGCGGATAAAAGACCGGGGCCTATTAGGATCGTCGACATTGCCGATGGCGGCCACTACCTGCTCGACAGTCATATCATCGACCTGCTCATACAACGTATGGCCAGTAGGGTCCAAAAGGTCAGCGGGGCACTCAATGGGGCAACCAGAAACCTGAATGATGTTAGTCATAGTGAAAGCATAGGTGGTGCCATCAATGGATGTAGTGAGAGAAATGGGTGGCTCTTCAGGGCATTGGAGATTTTGGTAGAAGAGGCGCACTACACGGGGGTAGGCAACCTTGGCTAGGGGCACGCAAATGTGCTGCAGACGCCGGATAGTCAATTCGGCTATAGCCCACGAAGTAGTGGGTAGAATGTCAAAGGCATTCGTGAGCGGAAAGGAAAGCTCGTAGTTGAGTTGTTTGCCAACCCAAGGATCACGTGGTCGCTCATGATTGACAGCACGGGCACCCGTAGAGGGTCTAGGAGGGCGAGAAGGACCGGCATGAGACATTTAGAGAGGTGAACTTGGTTAAGGAATTTCAGCGAACACCTGACGTGTACCACAAAAAGGAGAAGGTGAAAATGACTGGGATGGATGATGAAACCCAAAAAATTTTGGCCCTGCAATTGCAATAACTACTCCCAAACAATCACAAATCTCCATTATATGTAAGCCCATCCTCCATTTATACCAAAAATGTGAAAGAGAAAGAGAAGGAATAAACTTACCCAACAATGGAGAACCCAAGGCCCTTTGTGCGTTGGATAAGTGGTGGTGATGGGTAGGAGGTGGGTGATGGTGCTTGGGTTGGAGGAGAGTTGGGAATAAGGTAAGGTGGTGGGTGGTGTGGTTTGAGGTGGTAGGTGTTGGTGGTTGAATGGGATGGTGGTAAGGAGGGTTGGGGTGTTGGAGCCGAGAGGGAGAAATGAGGGTGGCATGGGGTGGTTTGGGTTAGGATTAAAAGAGAGGTGGCTTGGTTCGAGCACTCGAAGTGTGCCTTCGAGTGCTCTAAAATCTGGCAGTGGGTCGGTTGCTTTTTGTGTGAGAATTCGAGCAATTGCGAACACTCGAAAATATGACAGAGAGGTGAGGAGGGTGTGTGGTTTGTGCATGGGTGTGAGCATGGTTGTGGAATGGGTGAGCATGCAGTAGGTTGCCGAGATGGGTTTGGTGTTGGAGAGGGAAGTTGGTTTGATTGGCTCGGTTTGGTGAGATTTGTGTGGGTGAGGTTGGTTTGGAGGTGGAAGGAGGGTGAGTTGGTGGGGACTTGGGTGGATGCAGGGTTGGAAATGGTGTGCATGAGTGGGGTTGCACGGATGGGTTGGTTTGTGGTTGATGCGGTGGTGTTTTGGGTGGTAGAGAGATATGCCGAGAGTGGTTGGTTTGGGGAATGGAGGTTGATGCAGGGAAGGAAGTTGGTTTGGTGTTGAGAAGATGGGCTGTAGAGATGCTGAGAGGTTGCTTGTGTTGCTTGTGCCGAGGGAAATGAGGTGGTGGGTTGCTTGTGTTGGGAAGTTAGCTTATGTTGGGGTTGGATGGTTGTTGGTTTGTTAGTGAGAGAGAAAGAGAAAGGTTGGATGGAGGATGGCTGAGATGATAAGAGAGAGTGAATTGGGTTGATGCTTGGATCACACTTCGAGCACTCAAAATGGGACTTCGCGTGCTCAAAGTCTTGGCAGTGAGATTGAAAGAGGAAGCTGGAATGCTCGAGCTTGGGGCAGAGAGATTGGCCAAGATGTGGGATGGAGGTTCGAGCACTCGAAATGGAGGCAGTAGCTGCGGGATGTTGGTGTGGTAATTTGGAGCAATCTGAATGGGATTTAGAGTGCTCCAAAAATGGGCAGTGAGCTTGGGATTGATGGTTTACATTTAGAGCACTCCAAATGGGAGCTAGAGTGCTCTAAATGAAGGTAGTAGGCTCATGTTGTTGGGCTGAAATTGGATGGTAGCAGCGAGCACTTGAAATGAGAGATAGAGTGCTCGAAAATGAGGCAGTGAGCTCATTAGGCAACATGGAGATGGAATTTGCAATGTGAGCAACATTATGCAAACTAGATGGAAAAATTTTTGCAACTGCTGCACCCGATGCCAAGCAATACATTGATGGATTTTCAGACCTTGCATGCATTATTCCAAACCGATGCATGGATGGAAATCAAGAACTTGGCAACTTCATGCAATGCATGGAAAATTTGGAAAATGCTTTAAACTGTGCAAATTGTTTTACAGCATGGAAAATTTTTAAAATTTTCAAATTCAGTCCATTCCAAAGCATGGATGAAAAATTTTGAAAACTTTTCAACTTCGTTCTAATGCATGGACAATTTTCAAACTTTTGAACTTCAATCCATTCTAATGCAAGGAGGGAAAATTGTCAAACTCTACACTTCATTGCAATGCATGGAAAATTTAGAAAATTTTTCAAATTGTGCAAATTTTTTTTTCAATGAGTGCATGGATGATTTCAAGAAGATTTCCCAACTTTTGCAACCTCACACAATGCATGGATGATTTTGAGAAAATTTTCAAACTTTGGAACATCTCTTCAATGCATGGATGAGATTAAGAACATTTCAACAATGCATTGAAGATGAGAGGTTATGCATGTGAGTGCCATGTCGAAAGTCCGAGAAAATTGCCAGAAAGCAATGGAAATTTTCGGGAATGAAAATTAGAGCTGAGAAGGTCTAAGAGGCCGGTCTAAAATTGCGGAATACAACTGAAGACCATTTCAGAAAAATCAAAATTTTGGCTTTTCTAAACCATTTCCCAGAAAATTTCTAAGCACGAGCAATTTGAGAAGGTAGGGAAGCTTGGAACATCGAAAGAATTTCTTCCCTTGCTTTGCTAAATTTAATGTCGATAGCTAGACGAACCAGGATCGGGATCCATTAAAGAGATGGATCCTTAACGCTCCGTATGCAACTTGCCTCCTTCATATGGTCTCAAACTTGGATCAATGAATGGTGAGGGATATTGATCCTTCCGAAGAGAAACAAGTTTGGCCTTAGAGGATTTGAGCATCGCTTTTAATCTCACTTCTTTTATTTTCAGATTTAAGCAAAGGTGTTGCTTGTTCGAGATTATGGAGGCTCGTTGAATGTCATTGTCTTGACTAACAATGGGAGGATCATTACCTTTCATATTTTCAATCTCCAAGTCATATACCTCATTGTACTCAAATGGTTTATTCACAGGTTGAGTATCATGGACAATGATTCTAGATTGGGCTGGAATGATTGGAAGAATTTCCAGCAACTTGTCAACATTCTCCTTACCTTTGTCCGGTGGCTCACCCTCAAAATGTTGAGGTAACTCCGGTGAAGAAATGGAAGGAGATGGACATTCCAAAGATAGAGATGGGTTTGGTGCTACCCATAAAGGAGAGGAAAATGGTGATGGAATATCAAGTAAGGAGTTGACTTTCCGAATGGATTTTTCCTCATCAAAATCCTCAAAATCAGAGTGGGCCAAGCAAGCTTGTAGGGGATCCTCCGTTGAAGGAGGTGGAATTGGATTTTCAATGAGTTCATCAGCAATAGTAATTGCAAAACACTCACTCTCATGCAGAGAAAGATGCACAACATTGAAAATATTGAGCTTAACATTCATATTCCCAAAAGAGATATCCATCAATCCGGTTCTACAGTTAATAGAAGCATTAGCTGTAGCTAGAAAAGGACGTCCGAGAATTATGGGAATGTGTTTTCTTGGGTCGTGGACTGGTTCCGTATCAAGAACCACGAAGTCTACCGAGAAGTAGAACCTATCCACCTTTATGATAACATCTTCAATGATTCCCCGTGGTTGCTTAATAGATCTATCAGCAAGTTGCAATACTATCAGAGTTGGTTTAAGATCTCCCAAACCAAGTTGTAGGTAAACCGAATATGGAATCAAATTCACACTAGCTCCTAAGTCAAGGAGGGCCCTTTCGATTTTGTTGTCACCAATGACACAAGAGATTGTGGGGGCACCCGGATCCTTATACTTCGGAGGAGTGCTGTGCTGAATGATCGCACTAACATTTTCGGTTAACCTCACTTTCTTTGGTAAATGACTTCTGGAAGTGCGCTTTTGAGTGCACAAATCCTTAAGGAATTTTGCATAGGGAGGAATTTGCTTGATAGCATCCAAGAGAGGAAGATTGATCTTTACTTGCCTAAAGACCTCCCACATGTCTTGAATTTTGCAATTCTTATTCCCAAAATGTGTCGACTCTTGAAGACGTTGAGGGAACGGAGCTTTTGGCTCATAAGTAGTTTCCACATTTGGGGTGACATGCGTGGGATTTCCGTGAATGGTATTTGGACAAGAAGAACTTGGATTTGGATTGGAAGAGCTTGAATTTGGATTTTTCAAAGGAGGATTTTGTTCACTTTTGTCTCCATCGACCTTGTTGTCAACCACTTTACCACTCCGAAGGGTGGTGATAGCTTGAACATGCTCAAGACTCGGCCCACTCGGAAGAGGGGTTTCATCAATTGCATGTATCCCTCTAAGATTTTCAAATGGTTGAGCGGGAAGCTTACCCTTGTCTTTTTGAAGAAGTTGGTTCACTTAGTTAGCTATTTGTCCCATTTGATTTTCGAGCCTAGCTATGGATTGAGTATGGGAGTGAACCATTTGGAGAGTAGGTTGCAAGGATGTCAAGAGATGCTTATTGGAATCCATGATTTGCTTGTTTAATGATTCCATCATTTGCACATTTAATAATTCCACCATTTGCTTGTTTGCAACCACTATCTCATCAATTGGATTCACAGGAGGTTGAGTGGAGATATTTGGATTGTATGGAGGTTGGTAGCTTGAAGAGGCTTGAAAAGGCCTACCTTGATATTGAGAAGAGGGCTGATTTTGAGGCCCTTGATTTTAAAGTTGGGAATTTTGTGGGGCTTGTTGCCTCCACGAAAAATTCGGATGGTCCCTCCAACCTGGATTATATGTATTGGAATATGGGTTATGCCCGGGCCTTGAGAACATGGCATTAGCTTGCTCTTGGTTGGGATTGGGAAATTGCTCCGGTGTGGGGCAATCTTCCGAGAGATGGAATGGACTAGTACATGAAGCACAAACCGAACTTGCCGAATTTTGAGATAATGAAGGGGGAAGATGCGGTGCCATCAATTGGTAGAATTTATGAGCTATGGCATCCACTTGAGATGATTCCTCCCTTATTGATTTTGGTTGACAAGGGTTGGTGTTCTTTGCAATGGTTGAGGTCGGAGCCCTACGAGAATTATGTTGAAGTGAATTTTCGCTTAAATTCTCAAGTAGGGTCCAAGCCTCATCCGCATTCTTGGACATGAACATCCCACCACAAGAAGAATCAACCATGAATCTATGGGTTTCGGTCAAGCCGGCATAGAAAGCTTGCACTAATTGCCATTTTGGGATCAAATGATGATGACATTTCCGAAGAAGATCTTGTAGCCTTTCCCAAGTCTCATGGAGTTGTTCTCCATCAATTTGAGAAAAGCTTAGAATGGAACGCCTCATTTGGTTGGTTTTACTCACCGGATAATACTTCTTAACGAATTCTTGTTGCAATTGAGCCCAAGAAGTAATGGAATTGGGAGCGAGGGAGTTCAACCAATATTTTGCCCTATCCTTTAGGGAGAATGGGAAAAGATGGAGATGGAGTGCATTGTCCGGAAAACCTCTCAACCGGATGGTCGAACAGATTTCAAGGAACTCATCAAGATGCTTATATGGATCTTCATTATCAAAGCCATGAAATGATAGGAGCATTTGGATGGTGCTTGATTTGATCTCATATTGAGCTACATCGATGTTTGGCATTACTATGCAAGAAGGAGAAGCATAGGTGGTAGGGATGAAATGATCTCTAAGAGTCATTGGCTCGATATTAGGAACTTCAGCCCTTTCATTCCCTGAATTTCCTATATTATCTGCCATTGTATTAAATTCAGTTTCAAGATCCCTTGTAAGAGTAGATTCCCTAAGGTTTCTTCTAAGAGTTCTTTCAAGAGAATTGATATCAATGGGCGAATCGATTGTGGGTAGAGGAGTGACCTACGACCGAACATCAACAGCACAGCATATAATCAACAAAGCAATTCATTATCCACAACTCCACATACGATGTTCCCTTTCTCCTCAATTATCAAGACAGAAAATAAATGGCCACGACAAGGACCGATGCTTGAACACGAAATTAAAACAATAATATAGCCTCAACAAGGGCTTGCAAATAAATTAACTACTTCTAAGCTTAACACATGCACAATATATAACAACGCGAAACTAAAAGGTCAAGAAGCTTACCTAGGGTCCTCTAGACTTACACTTTGCTAGCGTTCCCACAGCGAGAGTCGAGTCCCTAGAATCTTACAACATAAAAATGGTTAAACCACACGAGAAATATGCACAAAACACAATATTAACAATCACACTAAGTTTAACCCTAAAACTTTGGTTGCTAAACCGTATGCAAGTCCCCAGCAATGGCGCCAAAAATTGATCGGTTGATCAACTATATATCAACCTTCGCAATAGCATTAATCATTGTAAAATAGGGTTATTGGTCGGGTAGTCGAACCACTGGGACTGCGCTAGTCTATGGCAACCTAAGAGTCTAGAATTGTTCTTAGAATGATAAGGGGTAATAAGGAGTTGTTGATTGGTTTTTCACTAAGCTAGTAATTGAAGTGTGCATAAAACAAGAATGCTAGTAAATGAGAGTTAGAGATAATAAAAGGGGAAACAAGGGAAGTGAATCCACCTACGCCCTAAATACATGCTAAATCAAGACTAAATTGGAGATAAACACTATATAAGTAATGATCAAGAATTATGTAGCAACACATAGTTGTTTCATAACCAATAAAAAGTTCATGAAATTAAAACAAGAATGGTCTATCAAAAGACAACACATTTGAACTATGATCGGTTGGTCAATCATACATCAACCTTCGCAATAGCACGAATCATTGTAAAATAGGGCTATTGGTCGGGTAAGTCGAACCACTGGGACTGTGCTAGTCTAAGGCAACCTAAATGTTTAGAATCATTCTTAGAATGATAAGGGGTAATAAGGGTTTGTTTGTTTGTCACTAAACTAGAAATGTAAAGATGCATAAACTAGTAGATTGCAAGGAATGTAAAGAGGTGAAATGCAAGTAGAGAAGACTAGGGAAGTGAATCCGCCTCCATCCCTATACACATGCTAGATTAGACCTAAATTAGGGGAAAAACAACATATGATGGTCAAGAACTACATAGCAACACATAGTTGCCATGTAAGTAATCAAGAGGTACATTAGGTCTCAAACAAGTATAATCTATCAAAAGGGTAAACATGTTTAGACTACCTAACTAAGGTGTAGCTTATACACGTTTACTTAAATGAAAGACTATCAAATTCTTGACAAAATGATGAAGCACATGGAGCTAAAGATTAAGCATACACCATCAAAGGATTTCCTAAGCAATGGTCTATCAAAGTCACCTATCAACATGCCATTAAATCATTTCATAACCTTATTTCCATTCTCACCATGTAAACTCAAGCAAAAAGATCAATACAAGACATCACCTAACATAAGATAATGAGTTTGAAGAAATCATCCATACATATATAAACATTCATTACACCAAATGAAGTGCTCTTAGCTATGAAAAAGACCATAAATATACATTGCAATCCCCCAATATAGACTACCCTAGGACATGCTTACAAGGGAGGGACTTCATCATCTCCCTAGAGAAAGAGTTAGTTACCCATTGCTAAGCTAGAAGAAGGAAGAAGCTCCATCCAAGACTCCATTTTTGTGCTCCTTCCTTTGCTTGAAGAACTCCTCCCTTTGCTCCCTTCTCCCTCCTCTATCTTGCTAGAATGAAGCTTAGCTAAGATATGTGTGGCTTCCCTCATTTGTAGACATCTTATCCACCCAAAAAGGACACCAACCAACATCTCCAACCAACCATTAAAGAGAAAAATTAGAATTGAGGAACCCAAGATGCAAGTGGCTGAAAATGGGTCATTTTCGGATGCAATTCTGCCCCAATTTCGAGCACTCGCAATAAGGGCTCGAGCACTCGCAATAAGGGCTAGAGCACTCGAAATTGGAGCAGAATGCTCCATTCTTGCCTTACTTCGCCCGGACCTACTTCGGTAAAACGGCCATAACTTTGCGCTCTAAACTCCGAATGATGAACCGTTTGAAGATTTGGAAAGCTAATTCAGAGCTCTATAGAGATCCAATTCTCAAGTCTGTTTGGTCGAAATTGAAGAACAAGGCAGAACTTTATTGGTGCCAGGCAGTTCTGAGCACCTATGATAATAAGATCATAACTCTCTGCTCCGAACTCCGAATGACGAAAACTTGAAGATTTGGAAAGCTGATTCAGAGCTCTAAATATGTGAAGTTATGATGGAAGTCCAGTTCTCAAGTTTTCAAGGTCAAAATGGCTAGCAAAGTTCAGGATCTACTGCTGCCAGAAATTCAGCCTTGTGCCTTTTGATGGCCAAAACTCCACAAAGCATCCTTCTTGCTTCTTTTTGGCCAATGGACCTGAAAATATACAAAAACATGCAAATGAAAGTAATCTACATAATATAAGCAAACAATGGACTTAAATAATGCAATTAAGGGCGCCTGAATATGCAATATTCGGCGCTTATCACACCCCCAAACTTACACCCCCAAACTTACATTTTGCTAGTCCCTTAGCAAAACTAGAATGAAAATACTTAATGAAATGACAACAAATCTCCTCTTTCATGAGAGCGATGGTTGCATTTAGCATATGCAACAAGCCTTTTAAACCCCTAGGCATCCCTGGAGGACAAGTGAAGTCTCGTGAGGGTTTAACAAAAATGATACCCACAAACATCAACATGGTGCGTGAAGATGCACGAAGCTCATTTGAAAACTTAGAATATAGAGAACACTGGAGATGGAATCATTATGAAGACTACCTTGTGTATATGAAGCATTGATAGAACAAAATGGTTATTCAAGTTTCAACTTTTATACATTAGCATCATAGTCTATATAAATACTTCAATTGTCATATCTATAATAGAAATCATCTCAAGCTTCAGTGAAAGTGGATTGGATTCTCAACATGCGGCTTTTACTTTCTTTTCCAATTCCAAGGCACAAGTTTTTAAATAATTGAATTCCCTTTTAAATGAAGTCCCTAAGGCATGAATTTATTACAGAACAAAGCTGACAATTTATTGTAACTCAGAAGTGAAACATAGAATGGTTGTGCAATACTGAAATCCTTTAAGCTTTCTAACCAACCTATGTAGCAAGCGTTAGGCCAACAGCTCCCAAACCAGATGGCTTTAGGGTGTTAAGTGAAGAGACACTTCAAAGGGCTTAATAGCTCAAGTTAGAAAGGCTACGAACTCCAGCGAACCATGCTTATTACAATTTTTTTGAATGACCGTGCAATGTTTAAGTCCTTTAAGCTTTCTAATCAACCCCTGTAGCAAGCGTTAGGCCAACAACTCCCAAACCAGACGGCTTTAGGGTGCTAAGTGTAGAGACACTCCTAGGGCTTAATAGCTCGAGTTGGAAAGGCTACGAACGTCAACTGGTCATTATTTTTTTTTTTTCTCAGTCTTCATTTTTTTTTTTTTTTTTTTTTTTTTTTTTTTTACTAATAGATACATGCCAAAGGTATCCATCTATCAGATTCATCAAATCAGATTAACTAGGCCAAGGTCAAGGTCAATCTGTGCATTGTGAAGCATGGAAGAGAATGATACTTGAAGATAATCTAATTGAAGCATTTATACAAACCTTTTTGAATCCGTATGTTCATTTCAGATTTTTCTCAATTCAAAACTATCATTTACCTCTATACATAAAGTATTCAACACATGCTTTAATCTCCAACAAATTCCAAAATTCCAAAATCATTGCTTTCATTTTTTTTTTTTTTTTTTAAATTTTCAGTTTTATACAAATCTATTTGAACAAAATAGCAAATGCAAATACTCTACAATATACAATACCGTACACTATACCCCCAAACTTGAATGTCACATTGTCCTCAATGTGAGAAGACAAGTAAATGAAAATAAGAACAGAGAGGGTTAAAGAACAATAATACCAAGTGAAGTGACGAAGGCGAAGATGGTCAGCTATGTGAGTGCGCAACTGCATCCCCCAAACTTGGACAGGAAAACCTATCGAAACACAACTACTATACACAAGTGAAAGCATAGGTATCATAAGAAAAATCAAAACATAAATAAGAAGACGAAGATGAATTTTATTGAAAAAAAAAAAAAAAGAGCATACGAAACACAAATTTGCACACATTAGCCACAAGTTTGAAATGGATAACAAATTAATGCCAAAACGGTGCCATTTTACTCTTTTTTTTTTTTTTTCGGTTTTCAATTGGCAAGCATGAGGGTGGTTGGTTGGATTGGGTTAATGCATGGAGATGGGAGAGATGAGGGTTGAATGGTTGGTGGAGTGCATGCATGCGTGTTGTGAAGGGGTTGAGTGTGAAAGGTGGTGGGGTGTTGTCGAGAGGGAGGGCAGAGTGGTGAGAAGGTTGCTTGGTGGGTGGGTGATGGTGGAAGAGAGAGAAGGTTACCGGGAGGGAGGAGGTTTGTGTGCATTCATGGTTCATGGAGGTTTGTGTGCATGCATGGTTCATGATTGGTAGGTGTTGGTGTGGCTTGGTGGCCGAGAGGGTGGAAAGATGGGTGGGTTGATGGTGGTTGGTTTAAGTGGGTTGATGAGAGAGAGAGGAAGGTTTAAGGTTGAGGGGGAGATGGTTTGGGAAGGTGGTGGGTTGATGAGAGAGAGACCGAGAGGGTGTGAGGAGTTGGTGAAGCTTGAGGAAGGGTTTTGGTGTTGGCTGCGAGGTGATGAGGTTGAGGTGTGGTTGGCGAGAGGTGGCCGAGAGTGAGAGGGTCTTCGAGGGCTCCGGATGGGTGAGGTTGGTTTGGTTTGTTTGAGGTTGGGATGGTGAGAAGTGGGTTTGTGAGATGATGTGGTCGAGCATGGTGGTTGAGGAGTTGTGTGTGGGGAGTGACCGAGAGGAGAGGTTTGATGATTTGCATGGGTGTCGTGGAGTTGGTTGCTGTGAGATTGTGGGGGCTTGGGGTATTACAGCAGGTTGGGTTGAGAGAGAGAGAGAGAAGAGCATGGTTAGTTGAGAGGGATGCAGGTTATGCATGAAGGTGGCCGAGAGTGTGTGATCGGTTTAGGATGGATGCCGAGATGGAGTGATGCATGAGGTGAGAGAAGGTGATTGCTGGGATGTTGGTTGTTGGAGTTGGGTTTCTTGGTTGAGAGAAGGGGGTGGAGTGGTGAATGGTGTGGTCGAGCACTCTAAGCATGGAAGTAGAGTGCTCGAATTGGGACCAGTAGGCTCAAGGATTTGGTGGAAGGGATTTCGAGCACTCGAAATGGGATTTCGAGTGCGCGAGTTGAAGATAGAGAGTTCGGTATTTTGGGCTGAAAATGGATAGCAGCTGCGAGCACTCCAAAGGAACTTGAGAGGGCTTGAAAATGAGGCAGTGGCTGCTTATGAAGGGCTAAAATTGAAGGGCATTAGCGAGCACTTGAAGATTGGTAGTAGAGTGCTCTAAATTAGGACAGTGGGCATGCAAACCGGATGAAATCACTGGGAAGGATTTTTGAAAAATTGCAACATTATGCCAATGGAAAATTTTCCAATCTTGTTACTTTGCAACATGATGCAAAATGGATGGAAATCTCAAAAATGAAATTTTCAAGCTTAAAACAATGCAACATGATGCAAAATGGGTGGAATTCACAAAAATGAAATTTCAAGCTTAAAACATTCCAACATGATGCAAAGTGGATGGAATTCTCAAAAATGAAAATTTCAAGCTTAAAACATTGCAACATGATGTAAAATGGATGGAATTCTCAAAAATGAAAATTTTGAGCATAGAGAATTTTTTTAAAATTTGCATGTCAGTCCTAAATTCAAGCCATGTATGGAAAATTTGAAACTTGGCACATTATTCCAATCCAATGCATGGATGGATTTTTAGAAAAATTGGAAAACTTTTCAACTTCTTTCTAATGCATGGATCAAATTGGAAAATTTTTCAAAATGTAACACCTTTCCAATGCATGGATAATTTTGAGAAAATTTTCAAGCCTTGGAACATCTCTTCAATGCATGGATGGGATTTGGTCTCTTCAAATGCATGGATGAATGTAGGAAATTTTTTTTAAACCTTGCACTTCATCTCCAATGCATGGAAAATTTTGGGGAACCATGATCCAACAATGCATTGAAAATGAGAGGTCGTGCACATGAGTTGCATGCCAAAGATCCTATGAAATTGCTAGAAAGCGATGGAAATTTCCGGGAATGAAAATTAGAGCTGAGAAGGTCTAAGAGGCCGGTCTAAAATTGCAGAACACAACTGAAGACCATTTCAGAAAAATCAAATTTTTGGCTTTTCGAAACCATTTCCCAGAAAATTTCAAGGCACAAGCAATTTGAGAAGGTAAGGAAGCTTGGAACATCGAAAGAATTTCTTCCCTTGCTTTGCTAAATTTAATGTCGATAGCTAGACGAAGTTAGAGTAGGCACTAATGCTCAAAAATCTCGATAGCTAGACACACCGAGATCAGGTTAGTCCTCCTTACCCTATACCATGTCTCTCTAGAGATTCAAGCTTCCCTAAGTAAGAAAGTTCTTTTGGAAGCGGAAGAAAAAGAGCTTGAAGACAAAAGTTGGAAAGAGGTAATGGAAAGACCTCAATCCACTTTTCATCTTCAATGAAGAACTTTAGACTATGGGGCTGATTTGGATTATAGGAAGATGGAGTAGGTGAGAGTGCACCTAGCAAAGGCTTTTGAAGGGTCATATTGAGCACGGGAACGCTCGACAACTTATCCTTCAAAATTTCAACATCCTCCTCACACTTATCCAGCGGTTCGGGCTCAACAACTTGAGACAACTCAAGTGAGGGAGTGGGATGAGATACAAGCTCCCAAGAAAGAGATACATTTGATGTTGACCAAGGAAGAGAATGAATAGGTGGATGAATATTAAGCAAAGAATTCACCTCCGAAATGGAATTATCAACATTAAAATCCTCATAATTGAAATGAGCTAAACAAGCTTTTAGAGGATCCTCCATTGAAGGAGGTGCATCAAGCAAAGGATTATTTAGGGGTTGTTTTGGAGTTTTAAAGGATGCAATCTCATCATCTTTTTCCTCATTTTTAACCACAAATTCTTCCATTTTATGAGTGGCAACAATTTGATTTTCAACCACCATTTCATCATTTTCATATGTGATGACCACTTGATCATTCTCACGATGAAAGTTACAAGGAGTAATCTCATCATTCATAGAATTTTCTTTTGGATTGGCCACAAGTTCAATGGAAAATTCTTCTTCATTTCCATGATTTAGAGCATCAACCATTTGTTGAATTTGGGCTATTTGGTCATCTAAATCAACTCTAAATTGGGAATGAGAAAGAGTGGTGGATTGCATGCTAACAATGTCATCCAACATTTGCTTGTTGGACTCCATCATTTGTGTATGCATAGACTCCATCATTTGGTTGTTAGCAATAATTAACTCATCCAATAGAGACGGTGGAAAAGGAGAAGAGGGCGGGAAATAATGACCATTGGGTTGAAAATTGGCTTGAAAATGTTGCTCATGAGGTTGTGGGTCTGAATTTTCCATGTCATGCCACAAGAAGTTTTGGTGATCTCCCCTACTCGAGTCATAACCATTGAGATATGGATCATTACCCGGTTCAAAGAAATTTTTATTTGGTTGCTGATCGGTTGGTCAATCATCCATCAACCTTTGTAATAGCACGAATCATTGTAAAATAGGGTTATTGGTCGGGTAAGTCGAACCACTGGGACTGCGCTAGTCTAAGGCAACCTAAATGTCTAGAATCGTTCTTAGAATGATGAAGGGGAAGTAAGGAGTTGTTTGTTTGTCACTAAATTGAAAATGTGAAGTGCATGAAATAGAAACTTGCAATAATTGAAGCGAGATAAGATACGAGTAAGAAAAACTAAGGAAGTGAATCCATCTCCATCCCTATACACATGCTAGGCTAAATTTAAATTCGGGAAATCAACATAAACGATGGTCATGATACATAACAACCCTTGGTTGCTATAATATCCTCAAGAGGTTCATTGAATCAAAAACAAGAATAATCCATCAAAGAAATACATGCTTAAACTACCTAAACTAGGGTGTAGTCTTCAACATGCTCCCTAAGCCAAAGATTATAAAGCCCTTAATTGAATGATAAAAGCACATAAAGTTAGGAATCAAGAATAGACCATCAAAGGGGGAACCTAAGCAATGGACTATCAAAGTTCTCCAACTTCATGCCATTAAAACTATTCCATGATCTCACTACCATTGTCACCATGAGAGTGCAAGCACTATGATTAAAAGAATAAACCATCTAAGATAGATAATTAATTCAACAATAATCATTAAAATACATGAAGATCCATTACAAGAAGCAAAATGCTCTAGACCATGAAAAGACCATAGGTTATACATTGAAATCCCAAAATAAAATCTACACTAGAACATGCTTACAAGGGAGGGACTTCATCACCTCCCTAGAAGAAGAGTTAGTTACCCATTGGAGCCTTAGAATGAAGAAGAAGCTTGAACTCCATCTCCAATTTTTGAGCTCCCTCCTTTAAGCTTCAAGAACACCTTCTTTTCTTGCTCTCTTCTCTCCCTCTATCTTGCAAAATGAAGCTCTATCTAAATGTGTGGCTCTCCCCTCTTTATGTAGATAAGATATCCACCCAAAAAGCCTTCTCTCTCCTCCAAGAAACATCCCCAACCAACTCATAAAGGAGAGCTTCCAAAGTAGGTAAAATCTGAGCACAAGTGGGATAAGTCATGTAGAATTCTGCCCTAATTTCGAGTGCTCGAAATAGGGCCTCGAGCACTCGAAAATTGGGCAGAATGCCCTATGCTTGGTTTGCTCCGCCCGGACCTACTTTGGTAAAATGGCCATAACTTTGCGCTCCGAACTCCGAATGATGAACCGTTTGAAGATTTAGAAAGCGGATTCAGAGTTCTAAAAACTTCATGTTTTGGTGGAGATCCAAATATCAAGGATGGTTGGTCAAAAATAAAGATCAAGGCAGAATTTCATTGCTGCCAGGCAGTTCTACGCACCTCTGGTAAAAATACTATAACTCTCTTCTCCAAGCTCCGAATGAGAAACCGTTTGAAGATTTAGAAAGCTAAGTCCGAGATCTAAATCTTTCATGTTATGATGGAAGTCTAGTTCTCGAGCTTTCTAGGTCAAAATGGTGAGCAAAGTCCTGACTCCACTGCTGATCTCATGAAGCAATCTGCCCTAATTTCGAGCACTCGAAAATTGGCCAGAATGCCCTACGCTTGGTTTGCTCTGCCCGGACCTACTTTTGTTAAACGGCCATAACTTTGTACTCTAAACTCCAAATGATGAACCATTTGAAGATTTGGAAAGCTAATTGAGAGCTCTAAAAACTTCATGTTTTGGTGGAGATCAAATTCTCAAGGATGGTTGGTCGAAATTGAAGAGTAAGGCAGAAATTCATTGCTGCCAGGCAGTTCTGAGCACCTATGATAAGAAGATCATAACTCTCTGATCCAAACTCTGAATGATAAACTGCTTAAAGATTTGGAAATTTGATTCAGAGTTCTAAATATGTCATGTTATGAGGGAAGTCCAGTTCTCGAGTTTTCAAGGTTAAAATGGCGAGCAAAATCCAGGTTCCACTGTTGCCAGAAATTCAGCATTGTGACCTTTGATGTTCAAAACTCCACAAAGCATCCTTCTTGCTTCTTTTTGGCCAATGAACCTGAAAATATGCAAAAACGTGCATATGAAGGTAATCTACATAATTAAACAAACAATGGACTTAAATAATGTAATTAAGGGCGCTTGAATATGCAATATTCGGCGCTTATCACACCCCCAAACTTACATTTTGCTAGTCCCTTAGCAAAACCAAAATGAATACTTCAATGAAAAGACAACCATGGGCATGCTACTACAAAAATATCATCCATGGTTAAATGAGATAGATACATAGCTCAAATACAACTTGAAACAGACAAAAACTGGAGATGGGGTCATTGGGAAAACTACCTTGCATATATGAAACATTGATACAAAAATTGGCTAAATACATTTCCACATACATGCATCAACATCAAAGTCTATATAAATAACTCAATTATCATCTCTTGAATGGAAATCAACTCTAGCTTCAGTGAAAGTGAATTGGATTCTCAACATGCGGCTTTTACTTTCTTTTCCAATTCCAAAGCACAAGTTTTCAAATCATTGAATTCCCCTTTAAATGAGGTCCCTAAGGCATGATTTTATTTACAAGACAACTTTTATTGCTTGTTGACAATTTATTGCAACTCATAAGCGAAACATAGAATGGTTGTGCAATGCTAAAGTCCCTTAAACTTTCTAACCAACCTATGTAGCAAGCGTTAGGCCAACAACTCCCAAACCAGATGGCTTTAGGGTGTTAAGTGTAGAGACACTCCAAAGGGCTTAATAGCTCAAGTTGGAAAGGCTACGAACTCTAGCGAACCATGTTTATTACAATTTTTTTGAATGACCGTGCAATATTTAAGTCCTTTAAGCTTTCTAACCAACCCTTGTAGCAAGCGTTAGGCCAACATCTCCCAAACCAGACGGCTTTAGGGTGTTAACTGTAGAGACACTCCTAGGGCTTAATAGCTCGAGTTGGAAAGGCTACGAACGTCAACTGGTCATTATTTTCTTTCCTTCTCAGTTTTTTTTTTTTTTTTTTTTTTTTTTTTTTTTTTTTTTAGATTCATGCAAAAGTATTCATCCATTAGGTTCATCAAATCAGATTAACTAGGCCAAGGTCAAGGTTGATCAAGTTGCATGCCTTACAGTTAAGTTTCCAATGTGCATCTGTGCATTGTGAAGCTTATAAGAGTGTAAATCCAGCAAGAATCTATTTGAGACATTTATACAGACTAATTTAAATCTACATAATCATTTCAACTCAAATTTTTTTTATTTTCAAAAATTTCAATTGCTTCTATACACAAGGTATTAAACATATGCTTCATCCCCAACAAGTTCAAATCATACTATCATTGCTTAGCAAAAATGTGAAACCAAAAATGTCCTATTGCACCCCCAAACTTGAATGTCACATTGTCCTCAATGTGTGAAGACAAGTGTAACAAAAATAAGAGCAAAGAAGGTAAAAGAACAATATTACCAAGTAGAGTGACGAATGCAAAATATCCATCGTTGTAAATGCGCAAACGCGTCCCCCAAACTTGGACATGAAGACCTATCAAAACACAACTAAAATATACATGGAAAAGCTAGGGCTCGTAAGAAAAACCAAAACAAAAATAAAAACTCTAACCTGAAGTTTAGTGCAAGATGAAAAATAAAATAATGCCAAAAAAATTGATTTATTTATTTATTTGGTATTATTATTATTAGTATTATATCTATATATATATATATATATATATATATATAGATATATATATATATTTTTAAGATGTGCATGAGGGGTTGGTCGCATGAGAGGTTGGTTTGGTTGAAAGGGTGGTGTGCATGCAAGGGGGTGGTGAGGTGGTTGTGGTTAGAGGAGATGAGGTTGAGTTTGTGAGTTGGGTTGGTTGAATGTGGAGGTGGGGTGTGAGGTTGAGAGAGAGGGTGATGCAGGTCGTGGAGTTGGTGTTGATGGTGGTTGGTTGGCATGCAGGGGTGGTTGCATGCTTGGGATGAGAGGGAAGTGAAGGTTGGTGCATGAAATTCGAGCACTCAAACTAGAATTTAGAGTGCTCGAAAATGGCTCAGTAGGCTAGGGGGTGAGCTCGGCTGTGTGGACTAAAATTTGGAGCAATCCAAATGGAATTTAGAGCGCTCTAAAATTGGGCAGTGGTGCATGCAAGATTGGTTCACAATTGGAGCACTCTAAAATGGAGCTAGATTGCTCGAAATGAAGGCAGTGACTTCGGCAAGTTGGTGTGGTAATTTGAAGCAATCCAAATGGAAGCTAGAGTGCTCCAAAAATGGGCAATAAGCTTGGGATTGATGGTGAAGACATTTGGAGCAATCTAAATGGAATTTAGAGTGCTCCAAAATGGGTAGTAGCTCATGGAATTTTGGTTAGATCATTCGAGCACTAGAATCTTGGCCCAGTGAGCATTTTGAGTGGATGCAATTGCTGAAACAAATGTGTTAAACTTTGCAACATCTTGCTAATGCATGAATATAATTAGAAAATTTTTCAAAATGTAACACATTTCCAATGAATGGATGAATTTTGAACTTTGCAAATTCATTCCATTCCAATGCATGGATGGAAAATTTTTAAACTTGGCATGCCATTCCCATGCATGGAAAGATTTTTAAAGCTTTGCATGGCAGTTGGAAAAATATTTGAAAACTTTGCATGCCATTCCATGCATCGAAAATTTTTCATGTCATTCCCATGCATTGAAAAATCATTGCAAGCAGCAGCTTCAATTCAAGCCATGCATGGAAAATTTTAAAACTTTGCACATTATTCCAATCTAATGCATGGATGGATTTTTGAAGCTTTGCATGCATGGAAAGAAATTGAAATTTTGCATGGGACAATGCATGGGGAATTTTGAAAAATTTTCAAACATTGCAAATGCATGGAAAAATTTTAAACAGTGCAAGAATTTCAATGCATGGATGATTTTGCGAAAATTTTCAAGAATGTATTACAAATGAGACATTATGCACATGAGTAGCATTCCCAAGATCCGATGAAATTGCTAGGAAGCGATGGAAATTTTCGGGAATGAAAATTAGAGTTGAGAAGGTCTAAGAAAAATCAAATTTTTGGCTTTTCTAAACCGTTTCCCAGAAAATTTTGCAAGGCATGAGCAATTTCAAAGAGAAGGAAGCTTGGAAATTGAAAGAATTGCTTTCCTTGCTTTGCTAAATTTAATGTCGATAGCTAGACGAAGTTAGAGCAGGTACTAATCCTAAAAAATCTCGATAGCTAGACACACCGAGATCAGGTTAGTCCTCCTTACCCTATACCATGTCTCTCAAGAGATTCAAGCTTCCCCAAATAGGATAATTCTTTTAAAAGCGAAGGAGGAAGAGCTTGAAGACAAAAGTGGAAAAGAGGTAGTGGAAAGACCTCAACCCACTCTTCATCCTCATTGAAGAAGTTTGGATTATGGGGCTTATTTGGATTATGGGAAGATGGATTAGGTGAAGGTGCACCAATCAACGACTTATGAAGGGTCATATTGAGCACGGGAATGCTCAACAAGTTATCCTTCAGACTTTCAACATCCTCCTCACACTTATCCGGCGGTTCGGGCTCAATAGCTTGAGATAACTCAGGAGAAGGAATGAGAGGAAGTGCAAGCTCCCAAGAGAGGGATACATTTGATGTTGACAAAGGAAGAGAATGAATAGGAGGAATATCAAGTAAAGAATTGACCTCGCAAATAGAATTGGCAACATCAAAATCCTCATAATTAAAATGAGCTAAGCATGTTTTTAGAGGATCCTCCATTAAAGGAGGTGCATGAAGCAAGGGATTATGTAGGGGCTGTGCTGGATTTTTATAGGATACAATCTCATCATCATTAATTTCCTCATTTTGAACCACAAATTCTTCAATTTTTTGTGTGGCGACAATTTGATCTTCAACCACTATTTCTTCATTTTCACATGCGGTAACCACTTGAACATTCTCGTGATGAAAATTACTAGAAGTAAACTCATCATTCATAGAATTCTCTTTTGGATTGACCATAAGTTCAATTGGAAATTCTTCTTCCTTTTCCTGATTTAGAACATCAACCATTTGTTGAATTTGGGCTATCTGGTCATCTAAATCAACTCTAGATTGGGAATGAGAATAGGCGGTGGATTGCATGCTAATAATGTCATCCAACATTTGCTTGTTGGACTCCATCATTTGCGTATGCATAGACACTATCATTTGTTCGTTGGCAGCTATTAACTCATCCAATGGAGACGGTAGAAAAGGAGAAGAAGAGGGCTGGAAATAATGATCATTGGGTTGAAAAATGGAGTGAAAATGTTGCCCAAGAGATTGTGGGGCTGAATTTCCTATGTCATGCCACAAGAAGTTTTGATGATCTCCAGAACCCGAGTTATAACCATTGAAGTATGGATCACTACCCGGTTCAGAGAAATTGGCATTTGGTTGCTCTAGATAAAAATCCGAGAATTGTCTCGTTAGAAGACAATCTCTTGTATGATGTGTATTACTAGAGCAAAAAGCACAGAACGCATGTGGTGTGTAGAATTGAGTTGGGAGATAATTATTCTCCATCTAGGAGTTAAACATCAAAAACACACAACATAATCAACACAACAATTCTTTATCATCAACTCCACATACAATGATATTCCCTTTCTCCTCAATTATCAAGACAAAAATTAAATTGGCCACGACAAGGACCGATGCTTGAACACGAAATTAAAACAGGATAAGAGCCTCCACAAGGGCTTCATAACTAAACTAAAACTAGATTTAACACATGCACAATATTCACAACTCGAAACTAGAAGTCACGAGACTTACCTGGGGTCCTCTAAACTTACAATTTGCTAGCATTCCCACGGCGAGCTTAGAGTCCCTAGAATCTTACAACACTTAAAACACAAAGATAGTCAAAACACATAAGGAATATTCACAAGACACAATATTCACAATCAAACTAAAATTAACCCTAAACTTTGGTTGCTAAACCGTTTGCAGTCCCCGGCAACGGCGCCAAAAATTGATCAGTTGGTCAATCATCCATCAACCTTCGTAATAGCACGAATCATTGTAAAATAGGGCTATTGGTCGGGTAAGTTGAACCACTGGGACTGCGCTAGTCTAAGGCAACCTAAATGTCTAGAATCGTTCTTAGAATGATGAAGGGGAAATAAGGAGTTGTTTGTTTGTCACTAAATTGAAAATGTGAAGTGCATGAAATAGAAACTTGCAATAATTGAAGCGAGATAAGATACGAGTAAGAAAAACTAAGGAAGTGAATCCATCTCCATCCCTATACACATGCTAGGCTAAATTTAAATTCGGGAAATCAACATAAACGATGGTCATGATACATAACAACCCTTGGTTGCTATAATATCCTCAAGAGGTTCATTGAATCAAAAACAAGAATAATCCATCAAAGAAATACATGCTTAAACTACCTAAACAAGGGTGTAGTCTTCAACATGCTCCCTAAGCCAAAGATTATCAAGCCCTTAATTGAATGATAAAAGCACATAAAGTTAGGAATCAAGAATAGACCATCAAAGGGGGAACCTAAGCAATGGACTATCAAAGTTCTCCAACTTCATGCCATTAAAACTATTCCATGATCTCACTACCATTGTCACCATGAGAGTGCAAGCACTATGATTAAAAGAATAAACCATCTAAGATAGATAATTAATTCAACAATAATCATTAAAATACATGAAGATCCATTACAAGAAGCAAAATGCTCTAGACCATGAAAAGACCATAGGTTATACATTGAAATCCCAAAATAAAATCTACACTAGAACATGCTTACAAGGGAGGGACTTCATCACCTCCCTAGAAGAAGAGTTAGTTACCCATTGGAACCTTAGAATGAAGAAGAAGCTTGAACTCCATCTCCAATTTTTGAGCTCCCTCCTTTAAGCTTCAAGAACACCTTCTTTTCTTGCTCTCTTCTCTCCCTCTATCTTGCAAAATGAAGCTCTATCTAAATGTGTGGCTCTCCCCTCTTTATCTAGATAAGAAATCCACCCAAAAAGCCCTCTCTCTCCTCCAAGAAACATCCCCAACCAACTCATAAAGGAGAGCTTCCAAAGTAGGTAAAATCTGAGCACAAGTGGGCTGAGTCGTGTAGAATTCTGCCCTAATTTCGAGTGCTCGAAATAGGGCCTCGAGCACTCGAAAATTGGGCAGAATGCCGTATGCTTGGTTTGCTCCGCCCGGACCTACTTTGGTAAAATGGCCATAACTTTGCGCTCCGAACTCCGAATGATGAACCGTTTGAAGATTTAGAAAGCCGATTCAGAGCTCTAGAAACTTAATGTTTTGGTAGAGATCTAAATCTCAAGGATGGTTGGTCGAAAATAAAGATCAAGGCAGAATTTCATTTCTGCCAGGCAGTTCTGCGCACCTCTGGTAAAAATGCCATAACTCTCTGCTCCAAGCTCCGAATGACAAACCGTTTGAAGATTTAGAAAGCTAATTCAGAGATCTAAATCTTTGATGTTATGATGGAAGTCCAGTTCTCGAACTTTCTGGGTCAAAATGGCGAGCAAAGTCCTGACTCCACTGCTGATTTCGTGAAGCAATCTGCCCTAATTTTGAGCACTCGAAAATTGGCCAGAATGCCCTATGCTTGGTTTGCTCTGCCCGGACCTACTTTGGTAAAATGGCCATAACTTTGCACTCCAAACTCCAAATGATAAACCATTTGAAGATTTGGAATGCTAATTCAGAGCTATAAAAACTTCATCTTTTTGTGGAGATCCAATTCTCAAGGATGGTTGGTCGAAATTGAAGAGCAAGGCAGAAATTCATTGCTGCCAGGCAGTTCTGAGCACCTATGATAAGAAGATCATAACTCTCTGCTCCAAACTCCGAATGATGAACTGCTTGAAGATTTGGAAAGCTAATTCAGAGTTCTAAATATGTCATGTTATGAGGGAAGTCCAGTTGTCGAGTTTTCAAGGTGAAAATGGCAAGCAAATTTCAGGTTCCACTGCTGCCAGAAATTCAGCATTGTGACCTTTGATGTTCAAAACTCCACAAAGCATCCTTCTTGCTTCTTTTTGGCCAATGAACCTGAAAATATGCAAAAATGTGCATATGAAGGTAATCTACATAATTAAACATCAATGGACTTAAATAATGCAATTATGGGCGCTTGAATATGCAATATTCGGCGCTTATCAGTTGCTCTAGATAAAAGTCCGAGAATTGACTCGTTGGAAGACATTCTCTTGTATGATGTGTATGACTAGAGCAAAATGCACAAAACTCATGTGATGTGTAGAATTGAGTTGGAAGATAGTTATCCTCCATCTAGGAGTAATTCAACAGCACAGAAAGCAATCAACACAACATTTCATCACCATAACCTCCACATATGATATTCCCTTTCTCCTCAATTATCAAGACAAAAATTAAATTGGCCACGACAAGGACCGATGCTTGGAATTGAAAATACACAATAAAGATTAGCCTCGACAAGGGCTTACAATTTATCTACTTCTAAGCTTAACACATGCACGATATTCACAATTCGAAACAAGAAGGTCAAGAGACTTACCCGGGGTCCTCTAGACTTACAATTTGCTAGCATTCCCACGGCGAGCTTCGAGTTCCTAGAATCTCACTTACAACTTAAAGATGATTAAAACACACAAGGAATATTCACAAAACACAATATTAACAATCACACTAAGTTTAACCCTAAAACTTTGGTTGCTAAACCGTATGCAAGTCCCCGGCAACGGCGCCAAAAATTGATCGGTTGGTCAATCATACATCAACCTTCGCAATAGCACGAATCATTGTAAAATAGGGCTATTGGTCGGGTAAGTCAGACCACTGGGACTGCGCTAGTCTAAGGTAACCTAAATGTCTAGAATCATTCTTAGACTGATAAGGGGTAATAAGGGTTTGTTTGTTTGTCACTAAACTAGAAATGTAAAGATGCATAAACTAGTAGATTGCAAGGAATGTAAAGAGGTGAAATGCAAGTAGAGAAGACTAGGGAAGTGAATCCACCTCCATTCCTATACACATGCTAGATTAGACCTAAATTAGGGAAAAAACAACATATGATGGTCAAGAACTACATAGCAACACATAGTTGCCATGTAAGTAATCAAGAGGTACATTAGGTCTCAAACAAGTATAATCCATCAAAAGGGTAAACATGTTTAGACTACCTAACTAAGGTGTAGCTTATACACGTTTACTTAAATGAAAGACTATCAAATTCTTGACAAAATGATGAAGCACATGGAGCTAGAGATTAAGCATACACCATCAAAGGATTTCCTAAGCAATGGTCTATCAAAGTCACCTATCAACATGCCATTAAATCATTTCATAACCTTGTTTCCATTCTCACCATGTAAACTCAAGCAAAAAGATTAATACAAGACATCACCTAACATAAGATAATGAGGTTGAAGAAATCATCCATACATATATAAACATTCATTACACCAAATGAAGTGCTCTTAGCTATGAAAAAGACCATAAATATACATTGAAATCCCCCAATATAGACTACCCTAGGACATGCTTACAAGGGAGGGACTTCATCACCTCCCTAGAGAAAGAGTTAGTTACCCAATGCTAAGCTAGAAGAAGGAAGAAGCTCCATCCAAGACTCCATTTTCGTGCTCCTTCCTTCGCTTGAAGAACTCCTCCCTTTGCTTCCTTCTCCCTCCTCTATCTTGCTAGAATGAAGCTTAGCTAAGATATGTGTGGCTCCCCTCCTTTGTAGACATCTTATCCACCCAAAAAGGCCACCAACCAACATCTCCAACCAACCATTAAAGAGAAAAATTAGAATTGAGGAACCCAAGATACAAGTGGCTGAAAATGGGCCATTTTAGGATGCAATTCTGCCCCAATTTCGAGCACTCGCAATAAGGGCTCGAGCACTTGAAATTGGAGCAGAATGCTCCATTCTTGCCTTGTTCCGCCCAGACCTACTTTGGTAAAATGGCCATAACTTTGCACTCCAAACTCCAAATGATGAACCATTTAAAGATTTAGAAAGCTAATTCAGAGCTCTAAAAACTTTATGTTTTGGTAGAGATCCAATTCTCAAGTCTGGTTGGTCGAAATTGAAGAACAAGGCAGAACTTCATTGCTGCCAGGCAGTTCTAAGCACCTATGATAAGAAGATCATAACTCTCTGCTCCGAACTCCGAATGATGAACCACTTGAAGATTTGGAAATTTGATTCAGAGATCTAAATATGTGAAGTTATGATGGAAGTCCAGTTCTCAAGTTTTCAAGGTCAAAATGGCGAGCAAAGTTCAGGATCTACTGCTGCCAGAAATTCAGCCTTGTGCCTTTTGATGGCCAAAACTCCACAAAGCATCCTTCTTGCTTCTTTTTGGCCAATGGACCTGAAAATATACAAAAACATGCAAATGAAAGTAATCTACATAATATAAGCAAACAATGGACTTAAATAATGCAATTAAGGGCGCTTGAATATGCAATATTCGGCGCTTATCAAACTACCTAGACTAGGGTGTAGTATCAAATACATTAACTTAAGCAAAAGACCATCAAGCATTCAATCAAATGATGAAGCACATGAAGGTAAGAATCAAGCATAGTCCATCAAAGGAGGTACCTAAGCAATGGAATATCAAGTTTCAAAATCAACATGCCTTGAAAACCATTCATAGTTAATATCTTCATTGTCACTATGAAAATAAAAGCAATAAGACTAATGTAAGAATCATCAAGACAAGCTAAATAACTCACATCAATCATTTAAACATGAATATTCATTACAAGAAGTAATAAGCTCTTAAACTATGAAAAGACCAAAGTTTATACATTATAATCCCCAAAATAGAACCTAATCTAGAACATGAACAAAAGGGGAGGCTTCATCACCTCCCTAGATGGAGGTTTAGCTCTCCATTGATACAAAAATAGAAGAAGAAGAAGAATAATCCATCTCCATTTTCGAGCTCCTACTGTAGCACTCAAGAACACCACCCTCTTTGCTCTCTTCTGTCTCCTCTAATCTTCTCCAAAAATGAAGGATAGCATATGTGTGGCATTTGGTTGCCTAATATCCTTCAACAAAGTCCTCTCTCTCCCCTCCAAAAACATTGCCAACCACTTCATAAAAGAGGGAGATTCAAATTGAGGAAACCAATGAAGCAAGTGGCTGAAAATGAGGAGTCCCGAGCTGCATTCTTCCTGAATCTCGAGTGCTCGAAATAGGGCCTCGAGCACTCGAAAATGGAGCAGATTGCTCCATGCTTGCTTTGCTTCGCCCGGACCTACTTTGGTAAAACGGCTATAACTTTGTGCTCCAAACTCCGAATGACAAACCGTTTGAAGATTTGGAAAACTGATTTAGAGCTCTAAAACTTTATGTTTTGGTGGAGATCCAATTCTCAAGTTTGGTTGGTCGAAATTGAAGAGCAAGGCAGAAACTCATTGCTGCCAGGCAGTTCTGAGCACCTCTAATAAGAAGATCATAACTCTCTGCTCCGAACTCCGAATGATGAACTGCTTAAAGATTTGGAAAGCTGATTCAGAGTTCTAAATCTTTCATGTTATGAGGGAAGTCCAGTTCTCGATTTTGCTAGGTCAAAAATGGTGAGCAAATCCGGATTTCACTGCTGCCAGAATTCAGCATTGCACCTTCCTATGTTCAAAACTCCACAAAGCATCATTTTTGCTTCCTTTTTGCAATTTAACCTGAAAATGTGCAAAAACATACAATTGGAGATAATCTATATAAAATACACAAATAAAGAACTTAACCAATGCAATTTAGGGCGCTTGAATATACAATATTCGGCGCTTATCACATCCTCCATTGATCATGAATTCAAAGAAAAAGCAAGAAGAGAGAACTTATCCAATTTGGAGGAACAAAGTTCTCTTATGCTTGAGAAGAGAATAATTGGAGACAAGATTGAGATGGAAAAAGGGAAAGATGATGGATTGAGAGAGATAGAGTGCATAGGGATGGGTGAGATTGGGAAGAGAGCAAGCGGTTGAGAGGGTTTGAGGAGTGTGGGGCGACGATAGGGAGAGAGAAGGAGGTTTATAAAAGTGAAATGGGCTTGAAAGCCCATTTCACATGCACCAACGACGAAGGCAGGCGCCCGCGGAACTGATGGCAGGGGCCCGCACGGCACAGCGGGCGCCCACGGGGACCTAGGAAGTTACTGCCATGTTTGGCGGGCGCACGCGAGACTACTTCAAAGGCCACCTTGTGCAGCATATTGCAGCCTGCATAGGCTGGGATGAAATCGGAGGCTACGTAAACCTTAACGGAATGTGCTTGGAGATCCTAGCAAGATATCGAACCGCTGGAATGCCCGATGAAACAATTCCGGAAACATGCACATTTTGGTCAAACTTTGTGACTTCCCAGAAATTTCTTAGTAATTGACACGTGGAAGAGGGAAGCTCAGAAGATGGAAGAATTGCTTCCCATGGGTGCTAAATTTAATGTCGATAGCTAGACGAACAAGGATTGGCATGGCTTATTAGTCTTTGTAAATTAGGTCCGTTAATAGGACTTTCTCTGCCTTGCGGATAGGGACTATGCCATCAACATAAGGCTTAAGCCATTGGCCATTAACCTTAGAGAGAGATCTATCGGTAAGATCTTGGAGTTTGACTGCACCATGAGGAAAGACGGTGGTGATAACATCTGGACCATCCCACTGTGAACGGAGTTTACCGGGAAAGAGTCTCAATCTAGAATTGAAAAGCCAAAATTTTTGTCTAGGGGAAAAAGACTTTTTGACAATGTGCTTGTCATGAAAAGCTTTAGTCTTTGCCTTATAGATATTGGCACTTACATACGCATCATTGTGAAGTTCCTCAAGCTCATTGAGCTGCAATTTGCGAGTAGAGCCGGCTTGTTTAAGATCAAAGTTGATCCTTTTTATGGCCCAATAAGCACGGTGTTCTAGTTCGACTGGAAGATGACAGGTTTTGCCAAAGACAAGTCGATATGGTGACATGCCAATTGGTGTCTTATAAGCTGTCCGGTAAGCCCAAAGCACATCATTTAGTCTCAATGACCAATCTTTGCGGTCCGGTTGAACCATTTTTTCTAGGATATGCTTAATCTCCCAATTAGATACTTCCACTTGACCACTCGTTTAAGGATGGTAAGGTGTGACAACCTTATGAATGACAGAGTACTTGGAGAGGACGGGTTTATGGTAACGATTTCAGAAATGAGATCCACCGCCACTGATGATTGCTCGGGGCGTACCAAAATGACTAAAAATGTTGGATTAAATGAACTAGATCACGGCTTTATGATCATCAGTTTTGGTAGCCTCGCCTTCAACCCATTTGGAAACATAATCCACCGCTACAAGGATATACTCATAGCCATAAGAAGATGGAAATGGTCCCATGAAGTCGATTCCTCACACATAAAAAATTTCAATAATGAGGATGGGAGTGAGGGGCATCATGTCTCTCCTAAACATGGATCCGAGCTTTTGGCAACGCTCACAAGATTTACAGAAATTGTGAGCATCCCGAAACAAGGATGGCCAATAAAATCCGCTTTGAAGGACTTTGTCAGTGGTCTTTCTAGCACTAAAGTATCCCCCACAAGCAAGAGTATGGCAAAAATTTAGGACACTTGTGGTTCCATTGTCGGGAATGCATCTCCGGATGATTTGATTTGGGTAGTACTTGAACAATTCCGGATCTTCCCAAAAGAGATGTTTAACTTGGGAGAAGAAACGGTTGCTTTCTTGTTTTGACCAATTGGAGAGAATTTTGCCTACCGTAAGGTAGTTGACAATGTCTGCAAACCAAGGGAGATTTGAATGGGAAATCTGAAATAGTTACTCATCTGGAAAAGAATCCTGGACTACAGCAAATTCAGAAGATTTTTCAATAAGTAGACGAGAGAGATGGTCTGCGACAACATTTTCTGTCCCCTTCTTGTCCCAGATCCCAATGTCAAACTCTTGAAGTAAGAGTATCCATCAAATTAGGCTGGGTTTGGTCTTTTTTTTCGTGAGCAAATGCCTAAGAACGGCATGATCTGAAAAGACAATGACCTTAGATCCAAGCAGATAGGAACAAAATTTAACCAAGGCATACACCACGGCCAACAATTCTTTTTCAGTGGTGGTGTAATTTAACTGAGCATCAAAGAGAGTCTTGCTCGCATAATAGATAGCATGTGGAAGCTTGTCTACATGCTGGCCCAAAACTGTACCAAATGCATAATCAGATGCATCACACATGATCTCAAATGGAAGAGACCAATTAGGCGGTTTCATGATTGGGGCAGATGAGAGAAGAGTGTGAAGTTTCACGAAAGCTTCCATACAAGCTTCATCAAAATTTAACAGAACACCCTTGGCAAGAAGATTACACAAGGGCCAAGAAATTTTACTAAAGTCATTGATGAAGTGACGATAGAAGCCGGCATGGCCAAGAAAGGAATAGATTTAACGGACAGAGTTTGGAAGAGGGAGGTTGGAGATTAACTCAACTTTGGCTTTGTTAACCTCAATCCCCCTTTTTGAAATAACATGTCCTAAAACAATGCCTTCTTGGACCATAAAGTGACTTTTCTCTTAACTTAGAATGAGATTGGTTTCCTTGCACCTTCGAAGTACAAGAGATAGATTATGGAGATACGAGTCAAAGGAGGATCCAAAGATGAAAAAATTGTCCATGAACACCTCTAAGAATTTTTCAACCATATCCAAAAATATGGACATCATGCATCGTTGGAACGTGGCCAAAGCATTGCATAGCCCAAAAGGCAAGCGTCTATATGCAAAGGTTCCGAAGGGGCATGTGAATGTGGTCTTCTCTTGATCTTGCGGATCAATTGCCACTTGGTTATAGCCGGAATAACCATCAAGGAAACAATAGAAGCTTTGGCCGGCTAACCTCTCTAGGATTTGATTTTGAATGGGAGTGGAAAATGATCATTCCTAGTGGTAGAGTTAAGTTTCTAGTAGTCAATGCACACACGCCACCCGGTGGTGGTGCGTTGAGGCATAAGCTCTCCTGCAGAATTTTCAGTGACGGTAAGGCCGAATTTCTTGGGAACAATTTGAGTGGGACTCACCCACTTGCTATCAGAGATGAGGTAGATGATTCCCACATCTAGTAGCTTGATCAATTCTTTAATGACCACTTCCTTTATGTTGGGACTCAACCGGCGCTGCACCTCTCTAGAAGGTGTAGCATCCTTCTCCATATGGATGCGATGCATACAAATAAAAGGGTCGATTCCTTTCAAATCAGCCACCGCCCAGCCAATAGCTTCTTTGTGCTCTTAAAGCACCGCTAAAAGGCTATTTTCTTGGTCTTGTAAAAGGTTTGATGTAATGATGACCGGAAGAGTTTGATTGATACCAAGAAGCACATACTTGAGGTGGGCCGGGCGCGACTTTGACTCAAGTTATGGAAGAGATTTCAAGGAAGGGACCGAAGGAGTAGTAGAGAGTTGAGGAAGTGGTTCTTTTGGCATCTTCCAAGGAGGAAAATCCATGATAGCACCTATGTCAAGCAACAAATTTACTTCTTGGATGGCTTGATCAATATCAAAGTTCGAGAGGTCAAAATAAGACATGCAAGTTTCCAAAGGGTCTTTGCTTAGAATGAATGGGAGAGATTCTTCAACCACCTCATCGACCACATCAATAAGGAAACAATCATCCTCTTCGGAAGGATGTCGAGTGGCATGGAAAATGTGGAGTTTGACTTGTATAGTTCCAAAGGCGATATCCATCACCCTGGTTCGGCAATTAATTGAAGCGTTAGCCGTAGCTAAAAATGGCTTACCGAGGATCACGGGAATATGCTTCTTTGGGTCATGGACCGGTTTTGTGTCAAGAACCACAAAGTCTATCGGGAAGTAGAATTTGTCCACTTTGATAATGACATCCTCAAGAATGCCCCGTGGGTGCTTGACAGATCTACCGGCAAGCTGTAAGACCATGGAGGTTGGCTTTAAATCCCCCAAACCTAGTTGTAAGTAAACTAAATATGGAATCAAATTTACACTAGCTCATAAGTCAAGGAGGGCCTTCTTTATCTTGTTATCGCCAATGACACACGAGATAGTTGGGGCACCCAAATCCTTATACTTTGGAGGAACACTGTGTTAAATGATTGCACTCACATTTTTAGTTAATCTCACCTTCTTTGGTAAATGATTTTTGGAAGTGCGCTTTTGAGTGCACAAATCCTTGAGAAATTTTGCATAGGGCGGGATTTGCTTTATAGCATCCAAGAGAGGCAAGTTGATCTTTACTTGCTTGAAAACTTCCCACATGTCTTGAATTTTGCACTTCTTGTTCCCAAAATGTGTCGACTCTTGAAGACGTTGAGGAAACGGAGCCTTAGGCTAGTAAGACGTCTCTTAATTTGGGTTGACAAACTTGGAATTTTCAGCATTAGACTTTGGATTTTCCAGAGTGAACTTTGGATTAGAAGATAGAAGAGTTAGATTTTTGGGAGGAAGAACTTTGTCTTTGTTACTTCCATCAACCTTGTTGTCCACAACTCGACCACTCCGAAGGGTAGTGATTGCTTGGACTTATTCATGAGTTGGCCCACTCGGAGGAGGGGTTTTGTCAATCACATGAATCCCTCTAGGATTCTCAAATGGTTGAGCGGGAAGCTTCCCTTTATCTCTTTGAAGGAGTTGGTTCATTGAAGTGGCTATTTGCCTCACTTGATTCTCAAGTTTAGAAATAGATTGAGTGTGAGAATGGACCATTTGAAGAGTGGGCTGCAATGATGTCAATAGTTGCTTATTGGATTCCATCATTTGCTTGTTTAGAGATTCCATCATTTGCTTGTTTGCAGCCAAAATCTCATCAATTGGGAACGCAGGAGGTTGATTAAAGACATTTGGATTATACAGAGGACGGTAGCTTGATGAGGCCTGAAATGGCTTATTTTGAAATTGAGAAGAGGGCTGATTTTGATGCCCTTGATTTTGAAACTGCGAATTTTGTGGGGCTTGTTGCCTCCACGAGAAATTCGGATGATTTCTCCATTCCGGATTGTAAGTATTAGAATATGGATTATTTTCGGGCCTTGAGAACATCGCATTTGCATGCTCTTGATTCGGATTAGGAAATTGTTTAGATGTGGGACAATCTTTCGAGAGATGGAAAGGACTAGTGCATGATGCACACACTGTACTAGCTGAATTTTGAGACAAGGAAGGAGATAGATGTGGTGCCATCAATTGATAGAATTTATGAGCTATGGCATCCACTTGAGATGATTCTTCCCTCATTGTCTTCGGTTGACAAGGGTTGGTGTTCTTGGTATTGGTTGAGACTGGAGCCCTACGAGAATTGTGTTGCAATGAATTATCACTCAGATTCTCTAGTAAGGTCCACGCCTTGTCCGCACTTTTAGACATGAACATCCCTCCACATGATGAGTCAACCATGAATTTATGGGTGTCGGTCAAACCAGCATAGAAAGCTTGCACCAATTGCCATTTTGGAATTAGGTGTTGCAGACATTTCCTAAGGAGGTCTTATAGTCTTTCTCAAGTCTCATAGAGTTGTTCCCCATCACTTTGTGAAAAGCTAAGAATAGAACGCCTCATTAGATTGGCCTTACTCATTGGATAATATTTTTTAAAGAATTCTTGTTGCAATTGAGCCCATGTAGTGATGGAAATTGCAGCAAGGGAGTTCAACCAATATTTTGCCCCATCTTTTAAGGAGAATGGGAAGAGATGCAAATGGAGAGCATTGTCAGGAAAGCCCCTCAGCTTGATGGTAGAGTATATTTCAAGGAATTCATCAAGGTGCTTATAGGGGTCCTCATTTTCAAAGCAATGAAAAGATGGAAGCATTTAGATGGTGCTAGATTTGATTTTATATTGAGCAGCCTCAATATTTGGCATCACTATGGAAGAGGGAGAAGCATAAGTGGTAGGGATGAAATGGTCCCGAAGAGTCATAGGAACCACGTTTGGAATTTCTGCTCTATTATTATGGATTCCCTCATTTCCAACATCTCCAACATTTTTAGCCATTGTGTTAAATTCAGTTTCATGTTCTTTTATGCTAGTTGATTCCCTAAGGTTTCTTCTAAGAGTTCTTTCAAGTAAATTTATGTCAACTGGGGAGTCAAGAGTTGGTAAGGAAAGTGACCTACGGCCAAACATCAACAACACATAGCACAATCAAGACAACAATTCATCACCATCAACTCCACATACGATGTTCCCTTTCTCCTCAATTATCAAGATAGAAATGTAAATGGCCACATCAAGGACCGATGCTTGCAATTGAAAAGAACAATAAGTAGCCTCGATAAGGGCTTCACAACTTAACTAAATCTAAACTAAACACATGCAAGATATTCACAACTTTGAAACTAGAGCTTCGAAAACTTACCTGAAGTCGACTAGACTTATAAATTTGCTAGCTTTCCTTAGCAAGCCTTGAATATCTAGAATCTCACAAACACTTAAAATGTCACAATGATCAAAACAACACAAGAAAATATTCACAAAACACAATATGCACAATCAAACCAAAGGTAATCCTAAAACCTCAGTTGCAAAACCGTTTGCAGTCCCCGGCAACGACGCCAAAAATTAATCGACGGATCGATTACAATTATAAATCAATCCTTTTGCAATAGCACAAATCATTGTAAAATAGGGCTATTGGTCGGGTAAGTCGAACCACTGGGACTGCTAGTTTATGGCAACTAAGATGCCTAGAATCACTTTTAGAATGATGAAAGGTATATAGAGGTTTGTTGGTTTGTCACTAAGTAACTAAAATTAGAATGCACATAAAACAGTAAATGAAAGGAATCTAAGATGAGAGGAACTTATGTAGAGAGGGCTAGGGAAGTGAATTCCCCACCAACTATGTAAACATGCTTGCTTACAAATAACTTGGGGGACAAAATATACATGTAACTATGATATGTAGAAATACAAGACAACTACAATATCTTCAAGAAGTTCACACATTCAAGAATTAAGTATACTTCATCAAAGGTTGGTATAATTCATCTATCTAAATTAGGGTATAGGATGAAATATCCTTCCTAAGCTATGAACTATCAAAGTCCTCAAGTTATGTGGTAAGTGCACATGAAGTCAAAAGCTAAGGATAATCCATAAAAAGGGAGGCCCTAACCTTGGACTATCAGACCTTCCATACAACATGCCATTAAAATCATTTCATATTCTCATCTCAATTCTCACTATGGAGATGTAAGCCCTATAATCATGAAAACATACAATCTAAGACAAGATAATACATTTAACACCATCATTTATTGAATTAAAGAACATTTACAACTTGTGTAAGTCTCTAGAATATGAAATGATTACATACACACTTCATTCCCCAAATCAAAACAAGATTATAGCTTGCTTACAAAGAATGGCTTCATCATCTCCCTAGGATAGGGAGTTTGTTGCTCATGGATGTAAGAGAGGAAGGTGAAAAGATGAAAACCCCCTCCATTTTCCTGCTTAGAGCTCCAAGAACACACAAACCCACTTTTTACAATATTTCTCTCTCTCAAAGCTTCCTAAAATTGAGACAAGAGATAAAACAAGCCTCTCCCCCTTCTCTACCACAAAATCTCCTTTTTATCCTCCTCCTCACGAGCTCCAACCACCCTAGAGCAATTCGGACCATAAAATTTACAAAAGGGGACCAAAATGAACAAGAAATCCGGAGCAGGTAACTATTATCTGCAGATCTGCGGGCGCCCGCTGGTGTTCAAAGTCTGAGGGGAGCTACTGGCATAAACGGCGGGGGCTCTACGGGAGCTCTGCGGGGCTTCACCAAACAAGGCAGAGAGTTGAGGAGTTTAGCGGGCGCCCACGGTGGTGCGGTGGGCGCTCGTGAGGCCTTATGGCTGCAACTTCATCAAAGCTTCTTGTAAGCCTCTTCGAGCCAGAGCGTTGACGCGGTCTTCACTTTGAACACTAAGCCACGAACTCCATGCATACGAGGATTCAAGAGGCCTAGCCCAAAAGACGGTCCCCAGCAACAGTGCACCTACTTTAACAAGAATGATGTCAAAACTGTTACTTTAATCATATTCGGGGAACCGACCTGAAACAAGACAAAAGTACACAAGTAAAGTAAAACTGTACATTATACTTCATTAATGGACCTAACTCAAGCAAGAAAAGGCGCTTTAATATGCAATATTTGGCGCTTATCACAGAAAAATCAACACCACCAGGAATCAAAACGAACCTCACTACAAGACATTTCATCGAAAGTCCCACATATCTCCCTGAAACAAATCAACTACAAAACCACACTGAAATCAAACATCGGATCAAAATCCCTATCACGGATAACTAAATCCCTGAAAAATAAGTCCACCACGTGGCACACACATCAAAATCCTGACAACCAAGGTTACTAAACAAGTCTCTCAAAACCGTGCTTGGCATCACCAAGCTAAATCAAAATTCCTTAATTTCAGTCCATAAACAGTCACTGGAACTATGATTCCTTAAAACTATGCCTAGCCATAACTATGACAAGAAAATTCCATAAATAAGCCATATCCAACAGTAATCCCCCAAAACTTCTCCTAAGAGTCAACTACATCCAGGTTCCCAAAAACCAAAGCAAGTCTCTAAAAGACATCCTCAAAAGAGCATCGAGCTCACCTTGCGAATCTAACATATCCTCAATGATATGGGCATAAGTCCCCGTAAAATGATCTCACAGAAATCATCTCACTCTAAGCACCACAACTCCGTTAACAACCACAGCAAAAACTCCCCAAGGGAAGACACGAAGGAAAGGAACCACTAGTCCTAAGAAGAACAACATTATGACTCTACCTCTGAAACAAAAGACAACAAGGTCAAAGACTTCACCCCCCTACATGGGAGTAAGCCAACCAAAATCCACCAAATCCTCACTAAGGACTCAAGACAACAACAGCGATCCTCACAGACTAACTAACCCCAAAACCGTGCACAAGGCGACAAAGAAAAGAGACTCACTCTTTGTAAAGTCCCAAACAAGAACCACAAAAAAGAGGAGAAACCCTATTCTCCCACAAGTGTCAACACGACGAACACGAAAATGGAGCATTCTTCCCACCTTAGGGAAATAGACAGCTCAAGACAAAACAAATGTAAAAACTCCTCTATAAGGAATCTCACAACGAAACCATTACAGAAATTGGCATACAACTATGTGCGACCGAGGGAAACAAAAAGGGAAAACCAACCATAGAAGTCATACATCTGACAAGGAATGCAACTACCAAATAAGTAAATCTACTCACATAGATAAAATCAAGGGTACATGCGGCACGTCTCCATGTAAACACAAAAGCATGTCATTAAAGCATAGTAACAATATGACATCCCTAAGTATATATGTAAGCCATGCTGATGTCGCACACTAAGAAGACAGATATGGATAGACCTCCACCTACTCATGCATCACAATAACATAAATCATACTATTAACATGGTAGTAAACAAAACTGCAGAAGATAAAATGATACAAACATGAATCCTATGGAAATCGTGTCCTAGAGTGTTTAGGTAAAAGGAAGGACCAATCCTAACCATAATTTGATTCCAAAAACCAATGTGACAACAACCTGTCTCAAAACAAACATGAGCCCTCACACAATGGTAAGACTCTAATAATTCATGTCCAAATCTAAAAGTGACACTATGAGTGACACTAACAATGCAATACTCTTGCCAACCCAAAACATTGATCAATCGGCTCGACCACAAAAGCGTCATCATGTAAGGAGAACTCAAAGAAAATGGCAACTATAGCCATACCATCAACAACCAAATAAATCTCAAGAATCGTCCCTAAAATGACCATCAATCACTGACCAAAAGGACTACGCCTATCAGAATAAAAACCAATGTCGATTCTATCCGAACTGCACTCGTAGTTGGCCAGTACAGTAGCATGATAGTGCCATGCACCCGCCCACAAATGTACCCGCCCACGAAAATTACAATCTCAGGGGAACCTTCCAAAACAACCAAGGATCCTAAAAGGTCCATAGCCTTATCATGGCCCAAAACCAACAAATCCAGCCCTACGGCTACACTCAATGACTCAATTCACAAAAGCCTAAACAAAAGGTGTCTCTCTACCTACCTCAAAACCAATGTTAGACCAACAACGACCTAAACTACAATAAAACTGTGACTACAATCACCATCAATCTCAACTCATGCCTCAATGACCAATCTCATGTCATGCCAAATATGCAAAACAGTTATGGATATACAAATCTAACCTAGCATACATCATATGTCATGCTCTTTATAATGGAAAACAATCGTACTAAACAAACGGCAAATCACATGTAGCACGTAAGTACATAAACATGTTATTAAACCACAACATGTTATCATGAAGCATATAAACATGTAAAACAAAGCAACAAAAATGTGATATGCACCCAAAACCCATCGTCCAAGGTATTTAAACCTAGGAGCTCTGACACCACCTGTGACGACCCTGGTTCATTAAGCCAGTGTGTCCTGTGATAAACCGGAGATTGACCTGATAGCGGATCCAGATACGGAAGCAAGAAACAAGACAACGGTCTCCCAAGGCACAACATGCCTCTAAAATGCTTTAATGACCTTCCATGAGGTCTGGAACTCAATGAGAACTGACGTGGAAGCAAAAGATCAGAAAAGTAACAATTTAGCCCCTAGGGGCAAAATAGTCATTTCAAAAAATATAGATTCAGGTGCCACCGAGCATACCGCTAGAAAGCTAACGAAAAACTAATCAAGATGGACTCAAGAATCGCATGATTCTTGAGTCCGGACGAAGGATAAACGGCATGACAAAGAAAAACGAGCCCTTAAGGCTAAAAGGGTAAACTGGTAATTATTGAGGAAGATTCGGGTGCAACCGAGCACATCGTTAGAAAGACAGTGAAAAATTAATCAAGTTCAAAAGAAAGTTCACTCGATTTGAAGTCCAGACAAAGGAGAATGAGCAAAAACAAAAGTTGACATCACGACATCAAGATGAGCACCCCGACAAGCACCATAACATACTAAGGGAAAAAAAGTTCCAGCCAGAACTGAGAGTCGAAACGAGGTTTGAAACGAATTTTTTTGGAAAAACATGAAAAAGAAAACCCCCACCAAAATTAAGTTTTTTACCCAACAATGCGGAGGAAAACAACAAAAAAAAACTCAATGTGAAATACCCAAATTGCCCCGAGATCAAAAGAGGTTAAGATGGTCAAAAAGCTGCTACAGGATCTATCTACAACTGAGAGCAAAAACGGGCCATCAAACGAATTTTTATGCAAAATGTAATACCCCTAATTTAACAAGGATAATTCTGGAATTTATTTAATTATTTAAATTGTGTTTTATTGATTTAGTTGTGAATTTGTTGATTTAATTGTGAATTATTTAAATGACTTGTTTTTCTGTGATTGTTTTATTTTATTTGTTTTTTTATTTAATTGTCTTACATATGGATTTAATTGTGTTAAGTTAAAATTAAATTTAATTAGATTAGTTAAATTACATTTAGTTGGTTTTAGTTAGTTGGCAACGTGAATATATTTTCATGGGGTTTATAGTTTTCATAGGTAGCCGACATTGTATATCCTAGGTTTGCTTATGGGCCGAATTAGACATGGATTAGGGTTTTGTGAAAACCTATAAATATATGTAATGAGCATCTGCCTAGGGCTTTAAAAATCCTATTCACGGCATACAGGAAACAAGAAACAGAGAGAAGGAAAACCGAAGGGGCGCCGGGAAAACTTAGAAGAAAGACACTGAGATTTCTGAACCGAGTCTCACAGGCAAGTTTTATAACTAGCTCTACCTCTTTAACCTATGTTCTTTACATCCCTAACACAATCTAAGGATGAAATAAGGATTAAAACAAATCTGGTTCGCATGCTTGCATTGTTTAATAACCATATGTGTATGATCTGTTAAATTGTTTGTTTTACAGTGTTGTGATTTTACTGTTTTGTTTTACTTAATTCACGATTTTAATGATTTCAATTGAAGGATTAAGAATTTTAATAGTTCTAAAACATAGTGGGAAATATTAAAATTAATCTGGGTCGCAGGGCTAGATACCTGAAACAGTATGTGTTCTTGTATGGATTTTAATCCACTTAGAAGCTGTTTTGTGTAATTCTTGTTCCATATGATTTGGTTAATAAGTTATGAATTTAATTAACTTTGGAACACCCTAAGACTTAGTTTTAATCAGTAATAAACTTAGTTGGAGGAATACAGATGCCGGACACCGCCGGAACTGGAGAAAACGACGCACAGGGGAAGGAGGAAAAGAGCAGGCTCCATTAAAAGATTGAGCAGGCTCAATCTAAGGATGGAGCCGGCTCTTTAGGAATTTAAAGGCGGCTCCATCATGATGGAGCCGGCTCTATCATAGAATAGAGGCGGCTCCACTTTGTGTGGAAACGGCTCCTTCAACAGGTTTCAGTTTTTCACCTTTTCAGTGATGGTTTTGGCTACGGGTTTCAGAATTTGGTGTTTTCAGATGCTATTAGGAGCTATACAGGGATGTTGCAGTAGCATCTAAGTCCTGTTAGAAATTCTGAAGGTGTGATGATACATAATTAATTTCAAAGAAATCGGTAGATTTAAACCATTATAGTTTCAGGTGAACTTGTGGACTGTTCTTGGAGGCAGAGGATTTTAAGTGCATAACCCTATGAGTTGCAATTTATCTGGGAATGGTAATATTGTAAAATCATCTTTCTGTAATTTAAGTTAAGTTTATTAGATTACAGAATGATTATATATATATTCACAAGTGACAGTAAGACACTTTTGAGGAAGTTTACATGGTTGAAATTTTGTAGATGATTCAAGTTGATTAATTTTAAATTAGCAACTGAATTAGGAGTTTGATATGTAAATCATATATCAGTGATATGGGATTAAGGCTATTAGCTAATATAAATTCAGCTAATAATTAATATAAAACTAGTTGATGTTACCAAGAATTTGTTTATGTCAACTTGTGGGATGTTGTGGAGTAATTACAAGTAAGCATGTATATACTATTGTTATTATTATTATGCTTATTGTGAGTTACAGGATGGTTATATTTCTTTTCTGCACTTAAAAATTTGTCAGAGAATCAGGTACTGGATGTATTGAACAAGCATGCTAATTAAACATTCTTGTTATGCTTATGATTGGATATGTTGATATTGATATGTTATGCTATCATATATATATTATCAATACTGGATGGATGGTTTGTATGCACCGGTATGGGACGGTGTCATACTAGGGGGATTAGCTAAAAAATGTTAAGTCCTACCTACTCTGGATTAAGGGATGGATTAACTACAAAAGTTAAGTCCTACCTATATTTTGTGTTAGATCAATAAATAATTGAGTGGCACTTTGGTTTGGAATGGAATTTAAATATATTTTTATGATGCCATGATATGAGCCTGAGTCTCAGAGTCATTGGTTAGGGAGCGTATATGCATTGGAATGCATAGCTGGCTATGATGGTTGGATGTGTACCCTGTTAGGACTAGGTAGTCATGCCCACCTTTGGGTGCGTTTTCGCATGGTGCCTACTAGTCAGGTTGAGATGGGCCTGTTGTCCAGTGAGAGTCCTGTAGTGTGACTATATATATATTTATCTACGGACTATTAGCTATTGTTGGATTGGTTAGGGTGTACATGCGTATTGGGTCTCTGCTTGGGTAGTAGTAGTATAGAACTTACATGTGGGCCTGACCCACTCATTATTTTTTCAGGTATCGGACATTTCCAGTCTAGAGCTTGTTCGTGCTGAGCAGAGACGGTCTTCCATTCTACCGACGACGTAGGACTTCTTTCCAGATATTAAATTTGGATTTTATCTTCAGATATTACTTTCATTCAGTTTGGGATTTATACTAGGGGTCCACTAGAGATGGATTCCCGAGTTGTTAAACTGATGGAGTTTTGGATTACCGAATTTAAGTATTTATTGTTAAAGGATTTTACTTTTAGTTTCTTCCAGCTTAAACTTTATTTATTAAATTTAATTTTGTTATCTGTGTTCGCTTTAAAATACTTTAATTGTTTGATATTCCCTCGGGTTTGGGCCTGGGCCTGATCAACCCGTGGCTCTAGAATCGAGGGGTATCACAATTGGTATCAGAGCACTCCAGGTTCAAGTGTCTCTAGGATTCTATCGTATAAGACTTCCGCGTAGCGTTTTCTCTTGTTTAGAGCTTTAGGATTAGGATTCGTTGAATTCCTTTACGGTTCGTTTAGAAAGTACTGATGTTAAGTGTATTCTGTAATTGCAGAATATTTGGCACTAGGAAGAGGATACGGGCCACGATGAAAGCAAAGAAGGGCCCAAGGTCGAGGAAGGTTATTCCGGTGGTTCCCCTACGAAGGCCGACCAAGAAGACGGGATTGGAGACCAGGGAGTTGATTCCAATAGGCGTTGCATCGGAGGATAAGTCAAGGAAAGTTTCTTGCGTGCGGGATTGGCCACCATACTGTGGACCTAACACAACTTCGGTGGTGCTCAAAGCTCAGCCAAGCAGAGAGGAAGACCCTGAAGAAGATCAGGATGGTGGAGATACCGGAGCATCCGAGATGGAGGGCACCGGAGTTCAAGGATGACTGCTCTTTTAAGAGTACTTTTAATTACTAGTAGTGGAGAAGGTATTAGTAGGAATGTAGTACGGATTTAATCACGTACATTAGGATTATGTTAAAGAACACTTTACGGTTATTTGTTTGACAGTTTTGGTTTGAAAAGTTCTTAATACAGTAAACTTGTGGTTTTGGCTATCTCAATTTTATTTATTGGAAATTGTGTTGTGATGTATACATAAATGGTTTTGTTAAACTGTATTGGAATGTGTACGTTGCGATAAGGAAAGGAAGTCAGTCACAGTAGGGTGATTGGTTTTTGGACAAGCAAACAAAGTTTTGCTTATAGGTTCATTGTCTTGAAATAGGATGATTACCAAGGAGTTATAAAAGAACTTGTGTAAACTCAAAATGTTGGGTTTGGTATAGAAAGAAGATTCTCAAAATAGAGCGACGTTCTAACTCTAAGTAAATTGCGGAGCATTTCGTTTTACCTTTTGTGTTTTGCTCTACAGAGTATTTAGAAACAGGGGAATTTTCATAGATTGGTTGGGGACATACATATGCAATAGACCTGAGGATATTTTTACCCCGTTGGGCAACACTACCATTTCTCATGGGAGAGAAGGGCCTGTGACACTAGATATTGGTAGACTCAGATTTCTAGCAAATCTTTTAGTCCTGGACATGCACACATGTGACATGATACTTAAGATGGATTGGTTATCACTACCATGCTCAAGCTATTTGTATTAGAAAGGTCTATTGTGTTCACCATACCTGGTCAGGACATGTATGACATCGCTATGCCACATTCTAGCAAAGTCACTAGTACCTATTTGTTCCATGTGGAGGAGGAAATGGAAGAGGGGATTACTGTATCGTTGGATAACATACCGATTGTACAAGATTTTCCGGATGTATTTCAGGAGATTCCAGGGTTGCCACCTAGTCGCGAGATTGACTTTGTTATTGACTTAGCTCCAGGCACTACGCCTATTGCTAGGGCACCCTATAGGATGGCATCGGTGGAGATGAGAGAGCTGAGGGATCAGATTCAGCAATTACTCAGCCAGGGTTTTATTCGTAAGAGTACATCACCTCGGGGAGCACCGGTTCTGTTTGTGAAGAAGAAGGATGGTTCGCTTCGTTTGTGTATAGATTACTGGGAGTTGAACAAGGTTACGATTCGTAACAAGTATCCTTTGCCCAGGATTGATGACTTGTTTGATCAATTAAGGGGAGCCACATACTTCTCCAAGATTGATCGGCGTTCTGGGTATCATCAGCTGAGGGTTAGGGAGCAGGATGTTCCTAAGACAGCATTTCTCACGAGATATGGTTCTTATGAGTTTCGTGTTATGCCGTTTGGGACGACTAATGCACCTGCAGTGTTCATGGACTTAATGAATAGAGTCTTCCGGGCTTATTTGGATCAGTTTGTTATTGTCTTTATTGATGACACCTTGATCTATTCTCGGTCGGAGGACGATCATGCTAGACATCTTCGCATAGTCTTGCAGACGCTTCGTGAGCACCAATTATATGCCAAGTTCGAGAAGTGTGAATTTTGGCAGCGGGAGGTGAAATTTCTGGGTTATGTGGTGTCAGAAAAGGGGATAGCAGTGGATCCGGCCAAGGTTTCAGCGGTGGTTGAGTGGGGATAACCTATATCACCTACTGAGATTCGGAGTTTTCTCGGTCTGGCAGGATATTACAGGAGATTCATCCAGGGATTCTCCAAGATAGCAGGACCACTCACTTATTTGACCAAGAAGGGTGTACAGTTCGTGAGGGATGAGCACTGTCAGCGAGTTTTTAATGAGCTGAATAGGAAATTGACTTCTGCATCGGTTCTGGCTACTCCACAGAGTGGGATATAGTATCTTGTTTATACGAATGCTTCGTTGCATGGTCTTGGATGTGTTTTGATGCAAGAGGAGCGACTGATTTCTTATGGATCTCGGAAGCTTAAGCCTCACGAGCTTAATTATCCAATGCATGATTTGGAGTTGGCAGTTGTGGTCTTTGCATTATGTATTTGGAGGCATTATTTGTTAGGTGAGTCCATTAGATTGTTTAGTGACCACAAGAGTCTGCAGTATTTGTTCACTCAGCGGGAGCTGAATATGAGACAGCGCAAGTGGTTGGAGTTTGTAAAAGACTATCATTTTTCTATACAGTATCATCCAAGGAAAGCGAATGTAGTGGCGGATGCACTCAGTCACCGACCTATTGGTAGTTTTTCTACTCTATTCACTACTGAATGGAATGCTTTGAAGAATGTAGATGAGTTGTCAAACGCTTTTATGGCTTGCATGGTGGTTACACCTTCCATCATTCGCAAGGTTTTATAAGCACAACTCATCGATTAGCAGTGTGTCGACAAGGTCGCAGAGATAGCTTCCGGAGAGGTTCCATTCTACTATGTTCGGGCTGATGGAGGTTTGAGGTACAAGGGGCGTATAGTAGTACCTTCTGGTGATGGTTTTGGCTACGGGTTTCAGAATTTGGTGTTTTCAGATGCTATTAGGAGCTATACAGGGATGTTGCAGTAGCATCTAAGTCCTGTTAGAAATTCTGAAGGTGTGATGATACATAATAAATTACAAAGAAATCGGTAGATTTAAACCATTATAGTTTCAGGTGAACTTGTGGACTGTTCTTGGAGGTAGAGGATTTTAAGTGCATAACCCTATGCCATGATATGAGCCTGAGTCTCAGAGTCATTGGTTAGGGAGCGTATATGCATTGGAATGCATAGCTGGCTATGATGGTTGGATGTGTACCCTGTTAGGACTAGGTAGTCATGCCCACCTTTGGGTGCGTTTTCGCATGGTGCCTACTAGTCAGGTTGAGATGGGCCTGTTGTCCAGTGAGAGTCCTGTAGTGTGACTATATATATATTTATCTACGGACTATTAGCTATTGTTGGATTGGTTAGGGTGTACATGCGTATTGGGTCTCTGCTTGGGTAGTAGTAGTATAGAACTTACATGTGGGCCTGACCCACTCATCATTTTTTCAGGTATCGGACATTTCCAGTCTAGAGCTTGTTCGTGCTGAGCAGAGACGGTCTTCCATTCTACCGACGACGTAGGACTTCTTTCCAGATATTAAATTTGGATTTTATCTTCAGATATTACTTTCATTCAGTTTGGGATTTATACTAGGGGTCCACTAGAGATGGATTCCCGAGTTGTTAAACTGATGGAGTTTTGGATTACCGAATTTAAGTATTTATTGTTAAAGGATTTTACTTTTAGTTTCTTCCAGCTTAAACTTTATTTATTAAATTTAATTTTGTTATCTGTGTTCGCTTTAAAATACTTTAATTGTTTGATATTCCCTCGGGTTTGGGCCTAGGCCTGATCAACCCGTGGCTCTAGAATCGAGGGGTATCACAGAAAAACATGAAGAAGAAACTCCCCCCCCCCCCCCAAAATCCAGTTTTCTACCCAATAGCACAGACGGAAACAAAGAAAATGCATTGTAAAATGCCCAGAATACCCCTAAGAAAATCAGGTCAAGAAGTTTAAAATCTTTCCGAGCTGCTGCCAAAGGAAAGGAAATGGGGCTTCGGGAGGTTTTTTAATTGTCTAAATTGAAAATGAAATCTTAAAATACACCCACAGGACCCCCGGAAGTTTCGGATCAATCGACATATTTTTCCAAAAAAAGTAGATGAATAGTACTAAGTACTAAAATCTCAAGTTTTGAAAAAACATATTTGTAAACTTTAGAATTAATAGCTCTTGGCCTCATGTCATGCATACAAAATAAGCATCCAAAAAGTGTACTTAGGTACACATTACATATTTGGAATTAAGGATATAAGTTTTAACATATAAGGCTACAAAATGACATTTCATGCTAACATTTGCATGAAATGAAAACTTAAAAGTTACAAGTTATCCAATGAATGATGAGCATCATGAACCAAGCCTTTGCACCTGAAACAAATCCCCAGTAACTTTAGAGTGAGTAACATAAAGCTACTCATAGGAAATGAGCATGCATCGACCTAACATGTTAGAAAATTATCACCTTAAGGTGAAACATGTCAAGGGGCTCATGCCACCTAACGTCGATATCAAAATGAGACTCAGGGAGTATCCTAAGCTACCTTAGATCATTTCTAGCATAAATCACATCATTCACGCAATTTAACCATATAGAAGCATATTATACAACGCGACAAGATATAGGTTCTCAACAGTATCAATTTATAATCTAAGATACGAAAACAATTAAAGTGGGTCATGCCACCTAGAGTTTATGTTCCAAATGAGTCTAAGGAATCATCCTAAGCTACATTAGAACGATAAAACACAAGTCACGATATCGATGCAATTTAACCAACATTGGAACTTCCAATACCACTCATAAAGCATGATTTCTCAAGTTAACATCTTGAAACTCAAAATGGAAAATCAAATAAGGAACAACAAGTTACAATATCATTTAGTTATCAACTTGAAATGAAATGCGAAATCAAACTAGTTGGATACTTGGACGTCACGTCGGATCAGACCGACACCCTAGTTACTTTAGGGTTACTAGCCCACGGATAAACTCCCTATGTGCGCACTAGACTTGTAGAGGGACAATCCCCCGTACTAGAGCTATGTCCTAGCCTTAATCAAACAACGACATCCCCAAGTTTCCAAAATTAACAAGTTGTGCAACAACGTATATATCAATATGTATATACAAGATAATCAACTATCTACCACGCACAACCAAAATTGGAAACATATATAATACATGTTCTAAGTTCATAACTACTATGGCATGAAAGATGTCAAATACAAAATGTGCAACTCATTACACAAGACAATGATATAATCAATAAGGAAAACATATTCTCATGAATATAAATCTAACAACTATGTTATCCATTGTTAAAAATGTAACCAAGTGAGTATACAACAAGTCCAAGTTCATGATTTAAACATAGAAACAACTTCCAAAATACAATTAAATTCATGGAGCAATTAGATAGAATTTAATTAAATAAAAATAATTAAATTCTCTATATTCCAAATTAATTCCAAATAACCTCAAATTTATATATGTTAAAGGACATATCATGATCATCACATATATAACATCAAATAACTAATTAAGTGATTAAAACACCTAAAATAAAATTAATTAAGCTAATTAATTAATTTCCTCTAGATTTTTAAACAACTCCAAATGCTCTCAAATTAACATATGTTCAATAACTCACCAAAGCCTATTTTAATATCACATTACAAGTTTATTTCATGCTTGATACAACTATGTGAATTAAACTTTCACAAAAGATAAATGTTAAATTAAAGTTGCAATTCTTATTCAAATAATCCCAATTTAATATATATCAACCACCATACCAAGGCAAAAATTTTTAGCATGCCACAATTTAATTCTAAGTTGAATATCATCATAAGAATTAAATTTTACACAAAAAAATAAAATAATTAAATTAAATTCTATATTATGAACAAAAGCATGCATACAAGTTGTATAAGTATCATTACCATACAAGACAACAAAAATGTGAAACTATAACACCCCCTACCTCCATTTGATATGAAAAACTCAAATCCCCACCGAAAGAAAAGTGCTCCGAATCCGACGATACTCCTAGGTTATGTCGGGGACAACACGGTGAACATTAAATTCCAAAGAGGACATACAAAAATCCAAACTCCACCTCAAACCTGAACTCAAAAAATGGCCAAAAATGGATTCTAATAAGGGGGAAAGATGTGCGCAGTCAAGACAAGTATAAAACACGAAGCACTACGACTTTTTAACAAAAGGAATAAGGTTTAATTGAGAGAAGAAGGGTGGCAACCCCCTTGGGCTTCCATGATAGCTTCTGGTCATGCATGAAGAAAGGGGAAGATCACTTTTTAATTTTATAACTCCCTACTTATAGGAAAACACTAAAAGTGCCCCGGAAGGGCCCCGCCGGGTCCGAAAAAGTGAAATTTGAGCAGACGCTCTCAAACTACAAAACTCTGTGAACAAAAAGGAACTGAAAGGAGAAAATATGAATAATGGAAGAAATGGCGTTGAAAATGAAGTACCAAGCAGAGGTTATGCCCCGAACAAGTTCGGCGGCAACTAGGGCCAGAAACCCTAAAAATGGGGAAAAATGACTAGAAGACCATTCTAAGAGTACATCACTCGACAAAAAGTGAAAATGAATCCCATACAAGGATTTAGGCTCAAAACAAGGAATTTTTGCAATAACTTTCATTAATTGCACAATGGCCCCTCAAAAAAGTGAAAACTGCACTAATGACCCAAAATGAAAATATCTTCAAAAAATATTTTTTTAAAAACCCCTGAAATAAAATATCTTCAAAAGATATTTATGAAAAACACCACAAGAAAAGAAAAAGATTTTGAAAAACTATGTATCCATGCCTCTGTGGATACCGGGAGCAACCAGAGTACTTTTCTACAAAAGTAAAGATACGTATTTTGTGGAAACCACTTAGAATGAAGATACGTGAAGTCAAAAACCAACTCCGAGCATGAAAAGTGAGGTTGTACCAAAAAGTGACAAACGGGGAAAAGACAAAATAGGGAAAAGGACGAAAAGTGAATAGTGTTGAAAAATGAAAAATGTGGAAATGACTCGGCCCTTAAAGGAAGTTGTTAATCCAAAAAAGTCTCAGAAACCATTTCTGAGAACTCGAGATGACACTAAGTGATGAAAAACCTAACACAGAATAGAAAAGACAACGAAAAAAATTTATCCGCAAAATTTGAGGAAAAAGGAAAGGAAGAAAATGAGCGGGTCATTATAGGACTGACATATAAACACAAGGAAATTATAGGCAAAAAAACATGTATATATATCATAAATCAGTATAATGCTTTTGAAATAAAGACTTAGGGCAAATATACATTATATGGAAATAAATACATCAAAATGACTGCCCTAGTCAGCAAAAATACAGAAAAACCCTAGAAAGTTAATCCATATTAGGTAGAGGAGTATCTGTAGAAGTGGATGGAGTGTGGGGTAGTAACTCCTCCAATATGCTCTGCTGCGCAGTCAGCATCTGCCACAGCACCGTTTGGCCATCCTGCAGCTCGGCCACCCTGGCCTGTAAAGCTCAATCTCAGCCTGAAAGAACTCTCAGGTTGGGCTGCAGGAGCGAGCCTCCTCCTAAGCAGGGCCTGGCTATCGGAGACATCCATCCCATCCTTCGTAGCCTCATCATCATTGTCGTCCTCATCCTCATCCTCCCTTACTATCTCAGCATCAACAGGGTCGGCGAACAGAATAGTAGGTAGGGGTGGATAAGGTGGAAAATGTAACACGTATGGCACACCCCCGTGCTTCGGCATCCAAATGCCGGTGATCCTATCGGATCTCGTCGTCTACCCCCCACTCAGCCTTCCGTGTCCTAGGCATATGGCCATAGATATTGTTCCACTAAGTGAAACGGTACTAAGAGAAGATGGTGACGGCCGCCTCATTTTGGGGTATCGGAACCCCCGAGATCTCCATCAGACGTGTAACTGGCCTGGGAAAGTGAATATGATGATTAGGAGGGCATCAGGCCTCTTCCATCTCCTTGTAAAGCCGGCGGAGCTGTATGAAAACCAACTGGGGAATAGACACCCAGTATATAATGACCAAGTCATTTCCTTCCTTTCATTTTCCTCAGATTTTCACAGATATTTTTTTTTTTTTCCATTGTTCTTTTCCTTTCTGAGTTCAGCTCCTCGTCATTTAGTCTCGTCTCGAGTGCTCATAAATGGTTTCTGAGACTCTTTCATTTGGATTGACAACTACCTTTAAGGACCGAGTCATTTCCATATTTTCACTTTTTGGATACTATTCACTTTTCGTCCTTTTCCCTATTTTGTCTTTTCCCCGTTGGTCACTTTTTAGCACAACCTCACTTTTTTTGTTCAAAGTTAGTTTTTGACTTCACGTATCTTCATTCTAAGTGGTTTTCATGAAATACATATCTTTACTTTTGTAGAAAAGTACTCTGGTTGCTCCCAGTGTCCATAGGGGCATGGATGCATAGTTGTTCAGAAACTTTTTCTTTTGTTGGGGTGTTTTTCATAAATATGTTTTGAAGATATTTTATTTCAAGGGTTTTTAAGAAAACATTTTTTGAAGATATTTTCATTCAGGGAAATTAGTGTAGTTATTACTTTTTGGAGGGGCCATTGTGAAATTAATGAAAGTTATTATAAAAATGTCTCGTTTTGAGCCTAGATCCTCGTACAGGATTCATTTTCACATTTCATTAAGTTATGGACTCTTAGAATTTCCTTCTGGTCATTTTTCTCCAGTTTTAAGGTTTCTGGCCTTAGTTGCCGCCGAACTTGTTTGGGCATATCTTTCTTCTCGGGACTCAGTTTTTGATGTTGTTTCTTTCGTTGTTCATATTTTCTCATTTTGGTTCTTTTTTGTTCACAGAGTTTCACCGTTTGAGCACGTTTACTTAAATTTCACTTTTCCAGACTCGGCGGGACCCTTTCGGGGTACTTTTAGGGTTTTACTATATATAGAATGTCTTAAAGTGAAAAATCACTTTTTTATATCTTCTTCCACCCTCTTGGCCAACAGCCATGGAAGCCCATGGGGCTGTCACCTTCTCTCTCTTCTTTTGGACTTCTTTCCTTTGTTAAAAAGTCATAGTGCCTTTGTGTTTTATGTTTGTCTTGACGACGCACATCTTTTCCCTTTATTATAATCCATTTTTGGCCAATTTTTTAGTTCAGGTTTGAGGCCAAGTTAGGATTTTGATGTGACCTCCTTGGTGTTTAATGTTCACCGTGTTGTGATGAGCACTGAAAAGTGCACATTTAAACCTATTAAGCTCGAGTATTCTAAGACCATTATCTATCTTATTTTTCTATTTTAAGATTAATTTCATGTTATTATCCTTTTTAGGCGCTTATCCCCAAAATAAGTTAATTCAGCCAAATTAGAGCATAAAAGAAGCAATCTAAAGCTAAATGGAAGAATGCAGCAAAGTGGAAGCGACGTGATGGAAAACAGCAAGCTTCGATCGATCAGAAATATTTTCGATCAATCTCACATTGATTGATCCAGCCTCACCAAGATGGATCAAACCCCTTGTCCTTATCCTCAAGAATTTTCATCTTCGATCGATCTAACTTTTTTCAGATCGATCAAACTTCCTTGATCTTATCCCCACCTACCACTTTTGTCTTTTTCCCAAAATATCCTAAAAATATTGCAGATTTTTCTTATTCCAAAAAGTCGTTGCCAAGGATTGATCAATCTGTCCTTACTTCGATTGATCTGGCCAGAGTTCAATTGATCTCATCTGAATTCGATCGATCGAACGTCCTCAAGTCCGAAATAAAACAAAGACCAGCTCATTAAAAGAGGGCTCGTGGTGCAATCACTGAAAGGACCCTAGTGCACGAGACCTGACCATTGGGGGTGACACTTGAGCTACCTATATAAGGATTTTGAGCAATTTTTACGTCATATCTCATGTCATTATCATAGATATCATATACTATCTTGGAAAGGAGGTTAGAAATTAGAGAGACATACACTATTTGGGAGTTCTTCCATTTATCTAGTGTTTCCATCAAAAAGAAGATCATTCATATTGTGGAGATGGCTCTTAAGGGTTGGATGACTACATCAATGAATGGCTAAACTTCTTCTTGGGGGCTAGAGTTAACCCTAAGCATGCCTTCTAGACCTTGATGTGTTGTATTTTAAGGAGATTTCTATTGTAATCTTGTCTTGACATTTGATTTATATATGAATCTTGTTTTTACAATGATTTATGCTAATTAATACTTCCAATTGATCATTTCATTCTATTCATATGTCTATGTATGCTAGAATAGATGTTTATGTGTTTATCTCTTGGTTTTGAAATTGATGTATGTCTATGTGTATTGATGCTATGAATCTAGAGATTGTCAAGGCATAGTGCTTAAATAGAATACTTTTGTGATTTGTTTGATGGTTCATACTCATTTCTTGATGGATTGTGCCTTTACCTTAGTTTAGTTAGTTTAATTTTCATCCCTCTAGCTTAGTTGAAGTGTAGTTGCCTTATTTTCCTAGACAGGAAGACAATCTATGCTTGTTGATTGATGTTCTATACTTATGAATGCAAGTAGTATAATTCTCTAACTTGTTAGTTGATAAGTGTCGAATATTGCAAATTCAAGCGCCCTTAGCTGCATTAGTTAAGTCCATTATTTGATTATTCTATATAGATTATCTTCATTTGCATGCTTTTATATATTTTCAGGTTCATTGGCCAAAAAGGAGCAAAAATGATGTTTTGTTCAATCTTTGAATAACAATGTGCTCAAGGCTAAAGTTCTGGTAGCAGTGGAGTCTGACTTTTCTTGCCATTTTTGACCTATTAAACTCAAGAACTGGACTTTCATTAAAACATGGTGTATTTAGAGCTTTGAAATATCTTTCCAAATCTTCAAATAGTTTATCATTTGGAGTTTGGAGTAGAAAGTTATGGCTATTTTACCAAAGTAGTGCAAAACAGGTCAAGAGAAAGGAGCATACTGGTCCAACTTCTAGCGCTCGAAGTGCTTATTTAGAGCGCTTGAACTTTAAGCAGAATGCTCTCTGGGATCCATCACTTCAGCCCAATTGCACCTTGATTCCCTCATTTCTAATTTCCATCTTTATGGGTTGGTTGGAGATGTCTTTTGGGAGGGAGTTGAGCCTTATTTGGTGGGAGAGGATGTCTACAAAGGAGGAGAACCACACATAACAAGATATATCTCATCTTTGCAAGATTTCTAGGGAGAGAAAGAGGAGGAGAAGATAGAGTTCTTGAAGCTACAACAAAGGAGCTCGAAAATGGGGATAGAGATAAAGCTTCTTCCTTTTTCTAAGGCTCCCATGGGTAACTAAACCTCCATCTAGGGAGGTGATGAGGCCCCTCCCTTGTAAGCAGTTCTAATTTAGGCTATATTTTAGGGATTACAATGTATATTTTATGGTTTTTTCATAACCAAGAGCTTTTCATTTCTTGTAATGAATGTTGATATTTGTATGGATGATTTCTTTAAGTTGATTATCTTGTTTTAGATTATGTCTTATATTAATCATATTGCTTAAGTTTTCATGGTGAGAATGGAGACAAGGTTATGAAATGGTTCAATGGCATGTTGATAAGTACTTTGATAGATCATTGCTTAGGGTTCCCCTTTGATGGTCTATGCTTGATTCTTACCTTCATGTGCTTCATCATTTTATCTAGGGCTTGATAATTTTTCATTCAAGTAAATATAGTTAAGCTACACCTTAGTTAGGTAGTCTAAACATGTTCACCTTTGTTGGATCATGCTTGCTTGAGATTTAATGAAATTCTTAAGGATATTATAGCAACCAAGTGTACTATGTATCATGACTATATATATATTGTTTTCCCCCAATTTAGCTCTAATCTAGCATGTGTATAGGGATGGAGGCGGATTCACTTCCCTAGTCCTCTTTACTTGTATTTCATCTCCCTTAAACTCTTGCAAACTTTTAATTTATGCACCTTAATTTCATAGCTTAAGTGACAACCAACAAATCCCCTATGAACACCCCTATCATTCTAAAAAGACTCTAGACACTTAGGTTGCCATAAATTAGCGCAGTCCCAGTGGTTCAACTTACCCGACCAATAGCCCTATTTTACAATGATTCGTGCTATTGCGAAGGTTGATTTATTATAGATCGAATTCTCAACCGATCATTAGTATGTTGATTGTGAGCTTAAAGGAAGGAATAATGGCTTATTTTGATATATTGTGTTAATTACTAGGTTGTCTAGATAATGTATACTTAATTAGTCATCCATGCTTGTTGATTCAATCAATCACACCTCTTTGTATTGCAACACATGTTTTCCCTCATTCATTACACATTGAGTGTCTAGAATGGTGATGTTTAGTGGTGACCTCTAGTTCCCAACACCTCTCACTCTTGTTCTCTACCCCTTTATTTGTTTTAATTTCCTTGTATTGAATTTATTTACATTGTAGTTTAATTAACTAATCAAAACACCTTTTGATCACTAGACCTACTAATCCAACCTTGTTTCCATTCCAAGTACGCAACCACTCCCTTGGGACAATCCCTAGTCACCCTAGCTATATTAGTAGTTAGAGGTAGTAGTGGCACTTTATAAATTTAAACTTGGCCACACTTTTCATTATAATTTGGTGCATCGACACGACATGCCACACCAAGTTGTCCCTAACATAACCTAGGAGTATTGTTGGATTCAGAGCACTTTTCTTTCGGTGGGGATTTGAGATTTCATCTCAAATGGAGGTAAGGGATGTTATAGTTTATATTTTTGTTGTCTTGCATGCTATTGGTGCTTATACAACTTGTATGCATGCTTTTGTTCATAATCTAGAATTTAATTTGATTATTTTCTATGTTTAAGATTTAATTCTCATGATGATATTCAACTTAAAATTAAATTGTGGTATGCTAGAAAATTAGGCTTTGGTATTTTGTTAACATATATTAAATTTTGATTATTTGAAAAAGAATTGTAACTTTTATTTAATAATTTTCTTTTGTGAAAGTTTAATTCTAATGGACGTACCTTGCATGAAATTAATTTGTGATATGCTTTTAAATTAAGTCTTGGCATGTTCTTTAACATACTTGAATTTGAGAGCATTTGAATGATTTTAAAAATTTAAAGATTTTAATTAAAAGAATTAAATAAAATCTATCTAAAGGTTCTATTGGCTGAATTGAGTTTTTAACTTAATATTTGTGATGACTAGGACTTGTATATTAACATATATTAATTTGGGACCATTTGATGTTGTTTTAGAATTTAGGGATTTGATTATCATGATTGAATTAGATTCCATTTTATTGTTCCAATGGCCTAATTAAGTTCTCGAATTGATATATGTAACGATCAAGTTATGTTGTATAACATGTATTAATTATGGATCATTTGATTAGGATTTGAAACTTCGAGAAATTAATTGTTCATTTAATTAATTTTCATTTCTGTTATGTTAATGAACTAATCATGTGTTGACATTATTAGTATGTTTAAAGCATGATTTTAGACTTGTAATGGATTTATGAGTATATGTTTTCAATATTAAATTATACTGTTATAGCGTGTAACAAATGGCACACTGAAGATTCGACATGTGATGTTATTATAGCGTGTAACAAATCACACTCTGAAGATTCGACACTTGTCATCCTATAATAGTTGTGGATTTAGAATATGTATTGTGTGGTTTCAACCTACTTGTGCATGGAATGTAGTTTCGTACTTTATATATTTCGTATATAAGTTGTCAACTTATTTATTTTGGAGTCACTTGGGACATTGCAACAGAGATATGGCTAGAGTTTGGCTCTAGTACGAGAGGTATGAGTTCTCCCTATTTTATAGTGCATACTAAGGTGGTATTCCCAGTGGGTTAATGCCCGGAATAACCATAGTTCTTGGCTTTATCCAAGATTTGATATCCAAGTCTCCCATTACTTGATTTCACATTCAATTCCAGGTTGACAACCAATGTTTAATTGTGACTTGTGGTTTTGATTATTGGCAATTTAATGTTGTTAAGTACTTTTATGCATTATGATTTGTAAGGAATCATCACATGTTTTGAATGTTGTTAAGTACATTTATGCATTATGATTTATAAGGAATCATCGCATGTTTTTAATATTGTTAAGTACATTACGCTTTAAATGTTCAAATGTAGCTTAGGAATGATCCTATATATTCATTTGGAACATAGACGTTAGGTGGCATGACCCACTTTATTTGTTTTCGCATTTTAGATTTCAAGTTGATAACTTTGAGAATCTATATCTTGTTGCCTTGTATAACATGTTTCTATGTTATTTAAATTGCATTAATGATGTGATTTATGCTAGAAATGTTCTAAGGTAGCTTAGGATGCTCTTTGAGTCTCACCTTTAACATAGACGTTAGGTGGCATAACGCATTTGAATTGTTTCACATTAACGTGATAATCTTGTAAAACGTTAGGTCTTTACATGCTCATCTCCTATGAGTAGCTTTATGGTACTCACCCCAAAGTTATCGGGGATATTTTTTCAGGTATACGAATCAAGGTTGAGATTCTCATTATGCTTGGATGATTTGTGGACTTGAAGGTTTCCATTTTTGTAAAGGTTAGCTAGAAATACCACTTGTAGCCTTATATGTCAAAATATGTATATTTGATTCTAAACATGTAAAGTGTACATCAGTACACTCTTTTCAATGTATTTGACATGTATGAGATGAGACCATAGGCCAATGGTATCTAATTTGCATTCTATGCGCTTTCACTTTCAAGGTTTATTATGAAAATATTGAAAAATGTCAAGTCATTACTTCACCATATTTGCATCGGGTGTGGGAATTCCATTTTTATTCTTTCATAGGGTGTCATTAATCATGCATGAAGTGTGGCCAAGGGCCAAACGGTAATTTGAAATCATTTGTTAATTTTGGTTTTCAAATTTTCCATTTCTTGTTTATTTTCGCCTTTTTGACCGTTGGGGGGTCGTATTTTGCATCGGCTGTATTTTTAAGCCATGGATCATTTTAGCACGTCCTAATAGGTAAGTTATGTTTGCGTGCATGATTGTTTTTAAGAAAAACCTCTTCCTTGGCGATTTGAGCCTCCTATGGACTCATTTTATATTTTTATTGCATAATTTGGTTTAAGGGCATTTTGGGGTTTTCTTTCAAGAAATAAGTTCTGGCCTTGGCATGGTCACTTAGAAAACATGGTTTTTTTTGGGGGGGCGGGGGTTTCTTCTTCATGTTTTTCCATAAAATGTCATCTTGGTACTAAAAATCCCTCGCGAAGTTCAGCTTTTTGTTTTTTTCATTTTAACAGCTTTTTAACCCTCATGACCTGACCTTTTAGAGGAGCATTCTGGACATTTCATAGTGAGTTTTTTTTTTTTCATTTTCTTTCACATTTTTGAGTAGAAAACTCGATTTGGGGGGGGCGCGGGGGGGGGGGGGTGGAGGGGGTTTCTTCGTTGTGTTTTTCCAAAAAATGTCATCTAGGCCTTCAAAAACCCATTTTTTCCCGAAAAACCCCTACTATCACCTTTTTGCTGAACTATAGTACAAGTGTATAGGTCAAGTGTATGGGTGGCGGATCTCATAACCGGTTACATATGCGGGCAGAATTATGAACACTCTGTTTTTGCCTCTTAACCGGTTAGAAAAGTCTCCTAACCGGTTAGATGGTCTTTGGTTGACTATTTTGACCTTTTGACTCCCTTTTTTTTTTTTTTCTTCCGTTAACCATATCTTCTTCATCCGGACTCCGAATCAAGTGATTCTTAAGTCTAAGTTTATTAATTTTTCGTTATCCTTCTAATGGTGTGCTTGGTATCACCCAATTTCATTTTGGAAATGATCTTTTTGCCCCTAGGTTCATTCTTGTCCATTTTTGAAACGTCGTTTCCTCCTTTATTTTCTTTGGGTTCCGTGACCTCATTGAGTGTCACATTGGTGTCTTAGAGACGTGTTGTATCTCTGGAGATCATTGTTTTATCTTTTGCTTCTGCATTCTAGATTCGTCATCTGATCTACGTTCGGTTCATTACAGGACTAACTGGCCTAAAAACCAGGGCCGTCACACAATAGTCGGAGTGGAATGCATAGTGTGTATCCACCATCTCAATGCATCACCCTATCTTATGTCTGATAAGGCGAGCATTGGCCACTAGGACTGTATCAAGAAACCAGAAACGTCGCGAAAGCTGTGACTTCCAGATCATCTCCCAAGTGGTGGAGTGTCTCCCCTGGCCCAAAGCGCATACCATCGCCTCTAAGGTCGTGCCAGAGGGAATCTAAGGAAATCTCCCCTGTAGAGCGGTTGGGCACCTATGATGGCAACCCATAGCCTGAGCAATTGTTTCACAGCTAACTGTCAGCTGTACTCCCTCGATAATAGTTGTGAAGTGATATTCCTCATCCTGCTCCTCATCGCCTATATGAAACTGTAGGGAGCGGTAGAATGCTTGCACTAGCCGGGGATAGGCAATATAGGCTAGATGCCACAAAAATCCCGACAGCTGTTCAGCCTATAGGGCCTCTACCACCTAAAATGTATCCTGATGGCATTGGAAGTCCTCTATAACAAAATCTGTCTCCTGGCGGATAGTACTGTACCACCAGGAATCATCCAATGCCATCGCAGGGGTTTGAATAATCCGTTGCCTTGGTCGTCTCGGCATCTCTGTAACCGTCTACACCCCTGACACTATAATCTAATAGAAAATATCAACTTTGTGCCCCTAGGCTCAAGCCTGAAGTCCAAAGGCTCGAGCTTGATACTAGCTGAGGCTCGAGCTTGGGATCCTGATGCTGGAGCTTGCTGTAAGTGAAGGCTCGAGCCTCAATCGGAAGGCTCGAGCTTCATGGTTTGCAACCAAAGCAAATCGCCTCCCTAATCCTCCAAAATCAACCCAAATTAATCCAAATCCACCCCAATACTCCTCCTTAATTACCCAACACCCCCAAACTTCCTATATTAACACCTTAACCCTCTAAAATTCAATAACCCGTGTTCTTCAAATCCAATTTGAGATTTGCAATTTCCGTAAATTTGTGAATGATTTCATGATTAGATAGGGTTATAAAGTATTAAATTGAATAGTTTTAGGAAATTTGGGCATTATTTCAGAATGAAATCAATACATATATAGATAATATATACATATATATATACATATATATATATATAACTGAGAGGGACGAGAGATTCTTACCTTTTTTATTTAGAATCGAAGCTTGAGATGACGAAGAAGATGAGATTGAAGAGATTTGAGAGAATTGGGAGAGATTGGAGACAAAAACAGGCAAAGGCACGAGGGTTTCAAGTGTAGCTTGAGGGTTTCTTTTTATTTTAAAGTACAAAGGCTCAAGCCTTAGGTTTCAGGTTCGAGCATGGCTGCTAAAAACCCTAAAGTTAATGATGATAGAGTGCTCGAGCTTAGCATCTGCAAGCTCGAGCCTTTAGTAGCTGATGCTCGAGCCCCAAATTTCAGGCTCGAGCATTGAGACAAATTTTTGGATTTTTGCTATTTTTCTATTTTTTATTTTCTTTTTCTATTTAACTTAAATCTAAACTAAACTAAACTAAAAGAAATAAAATAAACCTAAAAATTACTAAAACCTAGAAAAATAATTAAATCGCAAACTAAAATAAATGAAATAAAAATAAAAATAAAAACATAAAAATAACAATAAGTAAAAACAAAAAATAGAAATAAACTACGGTACAACATACAAATGCTAAGTTTAACGTCGACAGCTCGACAACATGCTAAGTTTAACATTGATAGCTCGACGTAAACTGACTCTCTGGTCCAAGTAAAGAGGATCATGAAGTTCTCCTGCCACCACTATGCCTCTCTACACACTACCTTTGTGACGACCCTGGATTTTTCAAACCAGTGTGTCCTATGATGACCCAATACGGATCCAAAATGCGGAGGCAAAAGATAGAATAATGGTCTCTAGAGATACAACACTCATCTAGGACACCAATGTGACCCTCAACGAGGTCACAAAACCCAAAGGAAGTAAATGCGGAAGCAACGTTTCAAAAACAGATAAGAATGAACCTAGGGGCAAAATGATCATTCCACACCAAAATGGTTGCCACCGTGAACACCATTAGAAAGAAAATGAAAAATCAGCAACAATAGACTTAAGAATCGCATGATTCGGAGTCCGGATAACAAAAATATCAAGTTCTGAAGTCGAAGGAAGGGAAACCCTATCCCGGTTCGAAGCAAAAATAGACTTTACCTTACTATAACCTAAATAACTTGAGCAATAAGAAGAATCTGAAGCTCTAATTAGTACCATTGGAAAGCTTATTTCAACGCAATCAATTTAGACTCAAGAATTGACCAATTCGAAGTTAAAACGAAGAAGATATGATGATTTGAAGTCGGAGGTGCAGTGTTGAACTAAGACACACATACACCTGTGAACAGTACCTAGAGCACTCGAACAAGGACTTCGAGAGCTTGAAATTTGCCCTAAGAGTTCTGCCCAAAGTTAGAGCACTCGAAACCTCCCTTTAGATTGCTCAAACTACTATAGGCTGCAACTGAAATGCCAACTTGAAATGCGATTTTGAGGACTTTCTGGGCCTTTTTGAGAAAAACACAAAGAAGAAACTACCCTCAAAATCATCTCTTCTAGCCAACCATGCTAAAAGAAAACTTTATTTTTCAACTGAAAACCCCAAATTGCCCTCATGCTCAGTTTAGGCTCAAAACGGCAAAAATGTGAATTTGCACCAAACATACATTTGACCCCAAATGCACTTCTAAGCTGAAACGAATATGCATGCAAATGTAATAAGTGATTTTGAGCACACGGGAATGGTCCGCGGCTCCCAGAAATGGTGGAGTCAAAATCCGACCCCCCAACGCCCAAAAAGGCGAAAATGAATTTGAAATGGGTATTTTGAAAACCAAAATTCACAAATGACCTTAAATTACCATTTGGCCCTTGGCCACACTTCAAACATGAATAATGAGACCCAATGAAAGAATGGCAACAAATTTCCCACACCCAATGCAACCATGGCAAAACTATTACTTAACATTTCTTAATATATTCATAATATTTCACGGAGTCAAAAGTACAAGGGATACAATATACAAGTCATTGGCCTCCAACCTCATCTCATACAAGTCAAATATATTGAAAAGAGTCTACTCGTGTACACAATACATGTTTAAATTCAAATATACATATTTTGACATATAAGGCTACAAATGGGTTTTCAAGCCAACCTTTACAAGAATGAAAATCTTCAAGTCCACCAATCATCCAACCATGACGAGAATCGCAACCTTGGTTCTTGTACCTGAAATATGCCCCAGTATCGTAGGGGTGAGTAACATAAAGCTACTCGTAGGAAATGAGCATGCATCGACCTACGTTTTACAAGTTTGTTTGATTTAATTATTGTGGTTCATTCTACCTAACGTCTATGTCAAAGGTGAGACTCAAGGAGCATCCTAACTACCTAAGATCATTTCTAGCATCAATCACCTCATTCGTGCAATCTTAGCAACATAGGGTCTTGCTTACACAAAGCAACAACATAGGAGCATGCTTACACAAAGCAACAACATATAGATTCTCAAGGTAATCAACTTGAAGTCTAAAATGCAACATCAACTAAACATAACAATTTAGCATAATTAGAATATCTAATACCACACATCAAGACATAGGTTCTCTAGGTTATCAACTAGAAATCTAAAAGTGTGTAATCAACTAAATATAGCAATTTAGTACTGATGTACTTAAAAACATCAAATGATTCACAAAAATCATAAAACATAGATGTACTTAACAACATCAAAATAATTCATTAAAATCATAAGCATGGATGTACTTAACAATATCAAAATCGCCAATAACCAAAACCACAAGTTACAATATAAACATGATTGTTAACTTGGAATTGAATGCGAAAACAAATAGTGGAAGAGTTGGACATCTATGCTCAGAATTCTGCCGAGACCTCATTGGTTATTCCGGGCACTAACCCGCATGGAAGACCACCCTAAGTGCGCACTATCTCAATGACTTAAAGGACTCACGTCCCCGTACTAGAGCCAAACCCTAGCCATCTTAACTCAACAATGTTCCAAGATTCCAAAATTAAACCAAATAAGTTCACAACTTATACATAACTTATATAATGCATGAAAACACCTTCTATGCACAAGTAGATTGAAACCACACAATCCATGCCTTAGAGTTTCAATTCGAAAATGACATACATAATGTCAATTACAAAGTGTGCAATTCTCTACACATGGCATCAATATATTCCATGAAGAAAACATGTTCTCATGAATATAAATATAACAACAAAGTTGTCCAATGCTCAAAACACAACAAAGTAAATACATAACAAGTTCAAGTCCATGATTTGAATATAGAAACAACTTCTAAAATACCAATAGATCCAATGAGCCATTAGATAGAATTTAATTAAACAAAATAATTAAATTCTCTAGATTTCAAATCTATTTCAAATAACCTCAATTTAATCTATGTTAAACAACATAGCATGCTCATTACATATATCAAGTCAAAAGCACAAAATGAGCAAGATACCTTCATATAGAATTTAATTAATTCAATTTTAATTAAATCTCTAGATTTCAAAAGTTATTCAAATGATCCCAAATTAATATATAACAAGCACCAAGTCATGGTCATACCATATCTCAAATCTAAAATGGGATATAAGCAAAACACAATTTACTAGAATTTAAATCAAATTAAATCCATTTAATCTTTAGATTTGAAAACTCATCTAAATCATCTCAAATTAACATATGTCAAAGATCAACTCATGGCCATGCCATTTACAAAGTCTAAAATGATTTATATGAACGATATGATAACTCACTAATTTATCAAATTAGCAAAAGACATACATACAACTTATAAAAGCATCAATAGCATGCAAGAAACAAAAATATAACCCTATAACATCCCCTACCTCACTAGACAAGTGTGTCTCTAGAATCTATGGCAAAATCAACACAAAATGGCAAACCCTTCTAGGGTTATGAAGAGGAGGATGAGGAGAACAAAAAGTATTCCCAAGTTCAAGCTTGGAAATCAATGGAAGGCTCTCAAAAATCATGGTCAAAGCTTAAGGCTTTAGGCTCCATTCATGGAGGCTAGGGTTTTCTTTACAAGAGAGGGAGGAAATGAAAAATGATGAAGATGAAATGTGAGTGGAGGGGATAGAGATCCTCCACTCACTGTGTGCTCTTACACTACCTCTCACACACACACTAATGCAAGATCAAATTGTGAGCCTACACTTGTCACAAATCCAAGGCTCCATCCTAGGCTAAATCTCAAGCCTACACTTGTCAACCATCCAAGCCAACAAGTGCACCAATCCTAGGCCAACAAGTGGTTAAATCTCCACCCTCCACATGTCCTCATCCAAGGCCTCAAACTGTTTCCACACACATGTCAACAAGTGGACCAATGAGAGTGTGACACTTGTCACACTTTTTAAAAATTGCAAAAGGGTACTTTTCGAAAATATCTTCCAAATTAAATTGCAAAATGGTCCCTAAGACGAAAAATAATTACTCTACAGTAATTACACAACAACCCCTAAAGTTTAGAAAATTACAAAAAGGTCATGCATCTATACCCTTTACAAGAAAAGTAAGCACTTAGCATGCTTTTCTACAGAAGTTAAAATACACATAGCACGGAATTTAAATATCATGGATGCATGCAAAACCGGAATCAAATCCGAACACAAAAAGTGAGGTTATGCTAACAAAGTGACAACCGAGAAAAAGACGAAAGTGAATAGTGTCACAAAGTGAAAATGTGAAAATGACTCGGTCCTCAAAGGAAGTCGTCAATCCACGGAAAAGAGTCTCAGAAACCATCCCTGAGCACTCAAGATGACACTAAGTTACAAGAAACCGAACTCAGAAAGGAAAAAATCAACGGAAAAAAAAATATCCGTGAAAATCTGAGAAAAGGAAAGGAAAGAAAATGACCGGGTCATTACAACATTCCCACGTTAAAGGGATTTCATCCCCGAAATCCAGCCCCAACCTACAAAAGGCGAAACCAGGAAAACTACATAGTACATCTCCGAGTATCCCACACAACACGCTACACCAGCGACCCCAAAGCTAAAAGGAACCCCACAACCCAGTGTCATTTGCACCCACGTGCTCATGACAAGACAACCTTTCAAAGGAAAAGTAATTACATGGCCACACAACAAGTCAAAGGTCACACACAGAACCCAAGGTCAAACAAAGGAACGAAAAATGACAACCGAAAGCATCCCTCCTGACAACCATCAAACGGATCCAAAGCACATCCACCAAAAAGGACTCCAAAATAATCACGTATCAAATCAGGGTACAAAACAAACACAACGTGGCAGTACGAATAGTGACCAAAACCCGCCTACGACGCACTCAAATGTGTGGTAGTAATGACAGTACCTAGTGCCCACCCACACTTACTCATCAGTAAGGTAGCATAGACGGCAACTAGTACTCGCCTACAACACACAACTTTGTATGGTAGCATGATAGCATAAGGCACTAGTTCATAACCTGCCCCCCACTAGGTCTACCCATGAAACCTCTCGATACAAATGATGTCAATGTCAAAATTAATCATTACCAAAAGCACTACGGGGACCAACATTTTGTGAAAGTTGAGATATGGTCCAAAGATGTCCGGCCAAACCATCCTGGCCAATCCCAAAACTCTAACAACAATGCTATAGGTACTGTTATGCTTAAGGCCCCAAATCCTCAATACAGCAAAACCAACATCTCCATTGTCACAAAATACCCCTATTAACAACATTAATCAGGAATCCAAAACCTGACAAGCAAATCAACGCCTACATAAATCAAAACGAACCTCACGATAAGACATTTCATAGAAAGTCCTTCACATCTCCCTGAAACAGATCAACTACAAGACTACACCATAATCAAACATCAGATCCGCATTCCTATCGTGGATAACTAAATCCTCGAAATACAAGTCCACTAAGTGGCACATACATCAAAATCCTGACAACTAAGGTCACAAAATAAATCTCTCAAAACCGTGCTTGGCAACACCAAGCTAAATCAAAATTAAACAATCACTAGAATAACAATTCCTCAAAACCATGCCTAGTCATACTAGGACGAGAAAACTCTATAAACAAACCGTATCCAACAACGATCCTTCAAAACTCTTCCTAAGAGTCAACCACATCAAGGTCTCCAAAACTGAAACAAGTCTCCAAAAGGCATCCTCTAAAGAGCATCGAGCTCAACTCACGAATCAAACAAATCCTTAATGATATGGACACAAGTCCCCGAAAAATGATCTCACACCAATCTACTCACTCTGAGCACCACAACCCGTCAACAACCACGGCAAAAACTCCCCAAGGGAAGACATAAAAGAAAGGGAACCACCAGTCCTAAGAAGGACAACACCACGACTCCATCTCTGAAATGAAAGACAGCAAGGCCAAAGACTTCACCCCCTACATGGAAGTAAGTTGACCAAAATCCATTAAATCCTCACCAAGGACTCAAGACAACGATAGTGATCCTCACGGACCAACCAACCCTAAAGCTGTGCACACTGCAACGAAGAGAAGAGACTCACTCCTTGTGAAGTCCCTAACACGAACCAACACAAAACCCTGTGGAAACCCGCATACACACTACGTGCGACCGAGGGAAATAAATGGGGAAAACTAAACCTGGAGGTTATGACAAGGAAATACAACTACCAAGAAATAAATCTACTCACATAGATAAAAATCAAAGGTACATGCAGCACGTCTCCACGTAAGCACGATATCATATCACTAAAGCACAGTAACAACATGACATCTCTAAGCATATAAAGAAGTCATGCTAATGCCACACAACAAGAAAACAAATGTGGATACACTTCCACCTACTTATATATCATAACATCATAAATCATACTACTAACATGATAGTAAACGTAACTACAAAAAATAAAATGATGCAACAATGAACCCTATGGACATCGTTTCCTAGAGTGTCAAGATAAAAAGAAAGATCAATCCTAGCAATAACTGTCTCCAAAAACCAATGCGACAATAACCTGTCTTAAAACAAACGTGAGCCTTTACCACAATGGTAAGACTCTAACAATCCAACTCCGAATCTAAGGGTGACACTACAAGTGACACTAACAATGCAATGCTCTCACCAACCCAAAATATCAATCAATCGGCTTGATCCCAAAAGCATCCTCACACAAAGAGAACTAAAAAAAAATGGCTACTTTAGCAATACAATCAGACAACCGAATCAATATCCAAAATCATCCTCAAAAGGACCATCAATCACCGTCTCAACACCAGACGCTCAAAACAAAACTCACATCATCACCAACCAAAAGGACAACACCTATCACAACAAAACAAACACTGATTCCATCCGAACTGCACTTGTAGCTAGCCAGTATGGTAGCATGACAGTGCCATGCACCCACCCACAATGTACCCGCCCACGAAAATTGCAATCTCAGAGAAACCTTCCAAAACAACCAAGGGTCCTAAGAGGTCCATAACCTCATCGTGGCCCCAAAACCAATAAATCCAACATAACGACAACGCCAAATGACTCACCTTACGAGAGCCTAAACAAAAGGTGTCTCATCACCTACCTCAAACTAATACTAGGTCGACAACAACCTATACTACCATAAAATCATCTGGACAATCACCAACAACCTCAAGGAAGAATGCCAAAATGAAACCAATTACACCAACCATCGTACTAAGTGAAAACTCACCAAACGACTCAATCTCAACTCAAACGTCCAATGACTAATCCCAAGTCCTGCCAAATATGCAACACAACTATGCATATACAATTCTGATCTAGCACACATCATATGTCATGCTCTTCACATTAGAATAAAATCATGCTTAAATAAACAGCATACTGCATATACCATATAAGCACATAAGCATATAAACATGTTATCATACCGAAACATGTTATCATGAAGCATATAAACATATAGAGCATGGCAACACAAGCATGTTATGCACCCAAAACCCATCATCCAAGGTATTCAAACCTAGGAGCTCTGATACCACCTGTGACGACCCTGAAATTTTTAACCCAGTGTGTCCTGTGATGACCCAATACGGATCCAAAATGTGGACGCAAAAGATAGAACAATGGTCTTTAGAGATACAACACTCCTCTAAGACACCAATGTGACCCTCAATAAGGTCACAAAACACAAAGGAAGTAAATGCGGAAGCAACGTTTCAAAAACAGATTAGAATGAACCTAGGGAAAAAATGGTCATTCCATACTGAAATGGGTGCCACCGTGCACACCATTGGAAAGACAACAAAAAATCAACAAGAATAGACTCAAGAATCGCATGATTCGGAGCCTGGATGACAAAAATATCAAGTTCTGAAATCGAAGGAAGGGAAACCCTATCCCAGTTCGAACCAAAAATCGACACTACCTTACTAAAACTTGAATAACTTCAGCCATAAGAAGAATCTGAAGCTCTAATTAGTACTATTGTAAATCTTATTTCGACGTGATCAATTTAGACTTAAGAACGGACCAATTCGGAGTTAAAACGAAGAAGATATGATAATTTGAAGTCAGAGGTGCAGTGCTGAACCAAGACACAAATACACCCGAGAACAGTACCTCGAGTGCTCGAACAAGACTTCGAGCGCTCAAAATTTGTCCTGAGAGTTCTGTCCAAAGTTAGAGCGCTCGAAACCCCCCTTTAGAGCGCTCGAACTACTGTAGGTTGCACCTAAAATGCCAACTTGAAATGCAATTTTTAGGACTTTCTGGGCCTTTTTAAGAAAAACACAAAGAAGAAACTACCCTCAAAATCATGTTTTCTAGCCAACCATGCCAAAAAAATACTTTATTTTCCAAGTGAAAACCACAAAATACCCTTATGCTCAGTTTAGGCTCAAAACGGCAAAAATGTGAATTTGCACCAAACATACATTTGACCCTAAATGCGCTTCTAACCTAAAACGAATATGCATCCAAACATAATAAGTGATTTTGAGCACGTGGGAATGGTCCGTGGCTCCCCGAAATGGTCGAGTCAAAATCCGACCCCCCAACGCCCAAAAAGGCGAAAATGAATTTGAAATGGGTATTTCGAAAACCAAAATTCACAAATGACCTTAAATTACCATTTGGCCCTTGGCCACACTTCAAACACGAATAATGAGATCCTATGAAAGAATGACAACAAATTTCCCACACCCAATGCAGCCATGGCAAAACTATTACTTAACATTCTTAATATATTCATAATATTTCATGGAGTCAAAAGTACAAGGGATACAAAATACAAGTCATTCGCCTCCGACCTCATCTCATACATGTCAAATATATTAAAAAGAGTCTACTCGTGTACATAATACATGTTTAAATTCAAATATTCATATTTTGACATATAAGGCTACAAATGGCTTTTCAAGCCAACCTTTACAAGAACGAAAATCTTCAAGTCCACCAATCATCCAACCATGACGAGAATTGCAACCTTGGTTCTTGTACCTGAAATATGCCCCAGTATCGTAGGGATGAGTAACATAAAGCTATTCGTAGGAAATAAGCATGCATCGACCTATGTTTTACAAGTTTGCATGATTTAATTATTGTGGTTCATTCCACCTAACGTCTATGTCAAAGGTATAACTCAAGGAGTTTCCTAGCTACCTAAGATCATTTCTAGCATCAATCACCTCATTCGTGCAATCTTAGAAACATAGGGTCATGCTTACACAAAGCAACAACATAGGAGCATGCTTACACAAAGCAACAACATATAGATTCTCAAGATAATCAACTTGAAGTCTAAAATACAACATCAACTAAATATAATAATTTAGCATAATTAGAATATCTAATACCGCACATCAAGACATAGGTTCTCTAGGTTATCAACTAGAAATCTAAAAGTGTGTAATCTACTAAATATAGCAATTTAGTATGGATGTACTTAACAACATCAAAATGATTCACAAATATCATAAAACATAAATGTACTTAACAACATCAAAATGATTCATTAAAATCATAAACATGGATGTACTTAACAATATCAAAATCGCCAATAACCAAAACCACAAGTTACAATATAAACATGATTGTTAACTTGGAATTGAATGCGAAAACAAATAGTGGAAGACTTGGACATCTAAGCTCGGAATTCTGCCGAGACCTCAATGATTATTCCGGGCACTAACCCGCATGGAAGACAACCCTAAGTGCGCACTATCTCAATGACTTAAAGGACTCACGTCCCCGTACTAGAGTCAAACCCTAGCCATCTCAACTCAACAATGTTCCAAGATTCCAAAATTAAACCAAATAAGTTCACAACTTATACATAGCTTATATAATGCATGAAAACACCTTCCATGCACAAGTAGGTTGAAACCACATAATCCATGCCTTTGAGTTTCAATTCGAAAATGACATACATAATGTCAACTACAAAGTGTGCAATTCACTACACATGGCATCAATATATTCCATGAAGAAAACATATTCTCATGAATATAAATATATCAACAAAGTTGTCCAATGCTCAAAACACAACAAAGTGAATACATAACAAGTTCAAGTCCATGATTTGAATATAGAAACAACTTCTAAAATACCAATAGATCCATGGAGCCATTAGATAGAATTTAATTAAACAAAATAATTAAATTCTCTAGATTTCAAATCTATTCCAAATAACCTCAATTTAATTTATGTTAAACAACATAGCATGCTCATTACATATATCAAGTCAAAAGCACAAAATGAGCAAGATGCCTTCATATAGAATTTAATTAATTTAAATTTAATTAAATCTCTAGATTTCAAAAGTTATTCAAATGATCCCAAATTAATATATAACAAGCACCAAATCATGGTCATACCATATCTCAAATCTAAAATGGAATACATGCAAATCACAATTTTCTAGAATTTAAATCAAATTAAATCCATTTAATTTCTAGATTTGAAAACTCATCTAAATCATCTCAAATTAACATATGTCAAAGATCAACTCATGGTCATGCCATTTACCAAGTCTAAAATGATTTATATGTAAGATATGATTAATCACTAATTTATCAAATTAGCAAAAGACATGCATACAACTTATAAAAGCATCAATAGCATGCAAGAAACAAAAATATAACCCTATAACATCCCCTACCTCACTAGAGAAGTGTCTCTGTAGAATCCAAGGAAAAATCAACACAAAATGGCAAACCCTTCTAGGGTTATGAAGAGGAGGATGAGGGGAACAAAAAGTACTCCCAAGTTCAAGCTTGGAAATCAATGGAAGGCTCTCAAAAATCATGGTCAAAGCTTAAGGCTTTAGGCTCCATCCATAGAGGCTAGGGTTTTCTTTACAAGAGAAGGAGGAAATGAAAAATGATGAAGATAAAATGTGAGTGGAGGGGATAAAGATCCTCTACTCAGTATGTGCTCTTACACTACCTCTCACACACACACTAATGCAAAATCAAATTGTGAGCCTACACTTGTCACAAATCTAAGGCTCCATCATAGGCTAAATCTCAAGCTTACACTTGTCAACCATCCAAGCCAACAAGTGCACCAATCCTAGGCCAAGAAGTGGTTAAATCTCCACCCTCCACATGTCCTCATCCAAGGCCTCAAAGTGTTTCCACACACATGTCAACAAGTGGACCAATGAGAGTGTGACACTTGTCACACTTTTCAAAAATTACAAAAAGGTCCTTTTTGAAAATATCTTCCAAATTAAATTACAAAATGGTCCCTAAGACAAAAAATAATTACTTTACAGTAATTATACAAAACCCCTAAAGTTTAGAAAATTACAAAAAGGTCATGCATCTATACCCTTTACAAGAAAAGTAATCACTTAGCATGCTTTTCTACAAAAGTGAAAATACACATAGCATGGAATTTAAATATCGTGGATGCATGAAAAACTGGAATCAAATCCGAACACAAAAAGTGAGGTTATGCTAACAAAGTGACAACTGAGAAAAAGACGAAAGTGAATAGTGTCACAAAGTGAAAATGTGAAAATGACTCGATCCTCAAAGAAAGTTGTCAATCCATGAAAAAGAGTCTCAAAAACCATCCCTGAGCACTCAAGATGACACTAAGTTACAAGAAACCAAACTCAGAAAGGAAAAGGTCAACGGAAAAAAAATATCCATGAAAATCTGAGAAAAGGAAAGGAAAGAAAATGACCAGGTCATTACAACCCTCTACGTAGGGTTTAAGTCTCTATCCATTGACCTTGGACAATTGTCCAGTCTTGCAATCATGTATCTCTATTGCACCATAAGGTGTAATAGAAATAACCATGTATGGACTTTTCCAACGTGACTTTAACTTTCTAGGAAAGAGTTTCAGTCGCGTATTAAATAACCAAACCTTCTTCCCTGGCTCAAAAGTCTTACACAAGATATGCTTGTCATGAAATGCCTTAGACTTTGATTTGTAAACCTTAAGACTCTCATAAGCATCATTACGTAATTCTTTAAGCTCAGTTAGTTGAAGCTTTCTGTTAGAACCAGCAGATGTCATATCAAAGTTGAGTTTTTTTATAGCCCAGAAAGCTCTGTGTTCTAACTCTATAGGAAGATGGCACCCTTTACCATAGACTAGAGGGTAAGGATCCTCTATTCCAAACCCATGGAAGGTAGGAAACATTTGGATCATATCAGGCTTGATCTCAAAATGGGTTGTATCAGCATCCGAAAAAATAAAGCACGAAGGGGAAGTGTATGTGGTAGGAATAATATGATCCCTCAATTGTGGTTGTGGTAGAGGAATAGGTGGAACCCGTTCTCCATTACCATTACCATTGCCATTACCTGGTGCATCATGTTGATCAACCATATTATCAAAAGAGCTTCCTATAGAATTCAAATGTCTTTTAAGCTTTCTTAATTGACTAAGAATTATCTCAATTTCAGGATCATGCACTAAAAGTGTTGATTAATTACGGTGAGTTAACATGCACTAGTTCCACTAATCCTAATAGTAACAAAAATAAAATTTTCCAATTAAAATAAAACAAAAAAAACTCACAAAAGGTTTAACAAATAGAAGCTTTTTATCCCTTAAGCATCTTTGTCCTCACTGCTAATTTGTACTTGAAAAGAAAAAGAATTAAGGTGAGATATCAGAAAGTTTGAAGACTGGTAAACCAAAATAAACTAATTAAAAACTAAACTAAAAACAAATCTCCCCGGCAACGGCGCCAAAAACTTGTTGTGTTAGTTTGTGTACCGATTAAAATTTATATTTAAACCACTCGCAATAGTACGAAACTTTATAGGATAACACTATAGAGAAGGTGTCGAACCCACAGGGAAATGAGGATTTGTGTTTAGCTTTTAATTAATTCCTATTGGTTCACAGGTAACTGGTTAAATTGCTAGATTTGTTGTCATGATTATAAACTACTGAAATAAAAGTAATACTAAAATGAAACTAGAGTGATCAGAGAGACAGCTTTTAGAGCTTTGACTTCACCATAATCATCATATTATAGTTAATTGTTTCAACTCTGGGGATTTAAAAAATTATATTTTAAATGAATTGAACTTAATAACATTCGTTCAATTCGGGTTTTAAAGAAAGATGCTTTACAAAATTCAGTTAACTATAACCTATCTGCGGTTAGTATGGACTATTCACCTACCTACTCTAACTACTTTAACTGCAAATAATCCATCTTTCTTAAGCATAGACTATGAAAACATTTTTTTATAAAAATGTTGGAACACCATTATATGACCTCTATTCTCATGTCCGACAGGGCTCTGCCAAATACCATCCAATAAGATAGGTTAAGAATAGAAAACAAACAGTTATATCTAAGACAAGGTAATAACAATTTGTAATCTATTTAAAACAGTACATCCGATTGAGTTGTCTCAATCGCTTATAGCCATCTAATCAAAACATAATATACATTAAAATATCCAGAGTTAAGAACAATCAAACCATAATGCTAGATTGGGTTACATCAGTGCCCTAACAGAGGAATTAGCTACTCATGATAAGGTCGGATATCATCTGTTTTGGAGTCATCTCCATCATCACGAACAATGTTTCTCTTCTTAGGATCTTCACTTCTATGGTTGTGGAAACCCTAAAAGCCACCATGCTATCAGCTTTCTAAATAACACTGGAAAAAGGACTTGAAATTTTGGACCTCTTCTATCAAGGTTTACGCCTTCTTTTATAAAAGAAAATAAGGATTTGGTGGGCTTTTAGGTCTTCTGGCCCATCTGGGATGAGATACAGCTTGTAAAGAGAGCAATCCTGTAATTTAGATCTGACATGTCATGGAAGGCTCGAGCTCTAAGAAGTCGGGCTCGAGCCTTAAGATTCAGGCTCGAGCTTTAGAAACAAGGCTCGAGCTTCTCTGCATTTATGCTCGAGCTTCAAGGAATGGTACTCAATCCTTACTTTAACACTTAGCCAATTTTCTTCGACTATTTTCCAAAGCGTCTTTTTCTGTAACACTTAGAATATTTTTGGGATTGAAATCTTTTAACATTATTTGATCCAAGCTTAATGGGCTCGAGCACTAGGTACCAGGCTCGAGCTTTAGGTACTCAAGGCTCGAGCCTTAAGTAATGGTGCTCGATCCTTGAGGTTAGGCACGAGACCTGGGAGCATGGTTCTTCAACTAAAATCAACTCTTCAACTTCCGACGCCTCATGATCGAGCTTGAGGGCCAAGGCTTGGGCATCCTTAGGTAAGGCTCGAGCACCCTTAGTTGGGGTTCGAGCACCAAGGTACATGGTTTGAGCTTCAATGCCTTGTTGACTTTTTCTTTTCTTGTTATAAGGCTCGAGCCTTCCACACTTGGGCTCGAGCTCTGGGACTTGAATTCTTCCAAATGTCCCCATTTAAGCTCTCAACTTGCTCTGGATGACCAGCAACAACTCTATAAGCTTTGATATCATCATAAAGTCCTGGTTTTAATCATTTCTCTAAGAAAGTACCTGTAAACACACATTAAACAAAAATCAGTCTAACTATGGATAAAAGTATCACTTTATGTCTTAACATATGCATATTTGGGGGCTCGAATATGTAATTTTTTAGAGCTCATCAGCATTTTTCTAAACTTTTTTTGGACTTTTCTTAGTGCATTTGCTTGACTCCAAAAAGGCTTTAATGAACTGTTTTTAGCCCGTTTGAACCTTATTGACCTGAAATTAACAAAAACACAAATTAGGACTAAAATAGAAAATAAAGATAGATGCAATGTCTAAAATACCCTAGATTAGGGTTGAATATGTGCATATTTCAGCACTTATCAGTAGCTTAGGTTAGAATTAGATTAATTTAGAAATTAAAAATTGAAAAAACAAAAAATTTTGTTCCCATAGCTTGAGCAGGAAATTCTCTACTCGAGCATATCCACATAAGAAATTTTTGGGTTTTAAGTGTTTATGCTAGAGCTGAAAATTCTTGGCTTGAGCCCTGGGTTTTAAAGATTCTATAAAACCCTCATTTTTTCTTCTTATTCATTCTTTTCTTTCCAAAGTTTAAGTTCTCCTCCACATTCTCCATCATGTCTATCATGATCTTTGGCATTCCCTTTTCAGATCTGCGTGTCTAATGTAGGTAAATCTCTTCGTCATCTTCATCTTTACATTCTATTTTCCATGAAAAGCTAATAGCTTAGATCTTGAATGTAAAAAGATGCAAATATTTATGAACTTTGATGCAGTTGGTCAATATTGTTATTCGTGCATTGTATGGAAATTTAAAGGAGTCATTGACTTTAATACAGGAATGGAGATTGGATTCATGGTATTAGCATTATGCAGTTGCAGGTTCTGCTTGAGGTATTGATGTTTGGCTCGAGCATTAGGTAATTCTGCTCGAGCCTTATTTCATTGATTGTATATTGAGGATTATTGTTGAGGTTTGAGAGTGTTTTTTTTTTTTTTTTTTTTTTTTTTTGGGATTCTTAATTTGTGTATTTAATTAGAAGTTGAGATGGTTTGACCCGCTCCTTTTAGGCATGCTTATATGACTAAAGGTGTTATGCCAAGTGCTTGGAAGACTTATCCCATTTTTTATGAAATGACCTTTGACATAAAGGCGTTCATCAATGATCCTCGCACTCGTTGGGTTATGAAATCTTTTAGTTACCAACAACTTCTTCATACTATGATTCCGGCTACAAAGATAGCATATCCTCGCCTTGTCCGATTGTTTTATCTTAACCTTGCCTATAATAAGAGTGAGCCTTGGGAGCTTAAGACTATAGTGGATGGGCATGAGTTAGTTATTTCTCCTAATACAATAGCAGTAACTTTAGAGTGCTATCATAGGATACCTGAGGTGTTGGATGAGAGACATCATTGTCCTACCTTTACACCTTTTCCTAGGACTAGGATTGCTGAGAGTTTGATTGAGGAGATGTGTGTGGGTTGATTTACGATAGGAAAGTGCAATAACACTACCAAATCCAAGCTTCTGAAGAGGCTATGGATTGTGGACTCCATTATCTTTGCCAATATCCCTCCAGTTGGATATAAGATCGTTAGGAACACTGACTTTCTTCAAGCACTATATGTTATTCAGTTTGACCACTGGTTTTCAATCCTAAGAATAATCTTTTGTCAGTTGCTTGAGTTTTGGTTTGAGATTGGTCCTAACCAGAATATTCTGACCCACAAGTTTTCTTTTCCTTACATGATTACCAGGCTATTAGAGCTATAGGGTTTTGAGATCGAGCAGAATTAGGTGACTAGTGATGAGTCACCATTGTTTCTCTTATAGGAGTGGAACAAGGTATGGTCTCATATGCCTGAGGAGCGCCATAATACGGTAGAGATCGGTGATGTTAGCTTTGAGAGGGCAGCAGACAAGCATGATGGTTCTGAGGATGATATGGATACCTCTGATGAACAGAAACAGGCTGAGTGTCACAACCCTGGATTTTTCAACCCAGTGTGAACTGTGATGAACGAAGGATTGACCCGATAACGGATCCAGATGCGGAAGCAAGAAACAAAAAAATGGTCTCCCAAGGCACAACATACCTCTAAGACACTAAGATAACCTTCTATGAGGTCAAGGAACTCAAAGAAACAAAGTGTGAAGGCAAAAGATTGGAAAAATAACAATTAGGTCCCAAGGGCAAGATAGTTATTTTTGAAAGTGTGGATTCAGGTGTCACTGCGCACACCACTAGAAAAACAATGGACAATTTAATCAAGATAAACACAAAAATCACATGATTCGGAGTCCGGACGAAGGAGAAATGACAAGATGAAGAAAAACGAGCAAAACTCGTTAATCAAGGGCAAAATGGTCAATTTACAAATGAGAAGGGAGATTTGACTCTAAACAAGTTCAATAAGTTCCAAAAAACCTAAACTAATCATTTTACAACATTCCAAGAGATTCTAAGAACTTTGTACATGAATTCCACAAGCGCCCCTTTCCGGTTTAAGCGAAAACTAACACCCTCTCAGTAAAACTTGAATAAATTCCATTGTGATTTGAATCTGAGGATGGTATTAGTACCATTGGAAAGCTGACTCAAAATCCATGAATTTAGGCTCAAGAATCACCACATTCGAAATTAAAACAAAGGAGTTATGATCAATTGACGTCAGAATAACAGTGCTAAAATTGAACTGAAGAAATTGGGTGATTGGGGTTATTTTGGTCGACCGAAATGAGCCATCGGATGACTGAAATGAACATGCTGAGAGCTAAAAACATGATTTTAAGGAGAGGTGTATTCGGTAGACCAAAATGAACCATCGAACGACCGAAATAAGCCATCGGTCGACCGAAATGGCCCTGAATAGTGAAAATGGCTACTGGAAATGAGGTTTTGATGTTAAAACAAAAACCAAAAGGCTTCGGTTGACCGAAATGACTCGAGAAAGTGCAAAAACCACCTGCTATGCACCCAAAGCTGAAAGTCTACTTGGAATCCCCCGTGACATATTCAATTTACATTATATGCTAAAGTGTGGTGATGTGAACATGCACGCAAGTGTAATATGGTATTTTAAACATGTTACAACGGCCTACGGCCTCCTTACACACCATTTACAAAATTTGACATGCCAACCATCCAAAGTCAGAAAAGTCACATTTCAAAGGCAAAACTTGAAGTTTAAATACATACACTTGAACTTAAAGGTTTGTGGCCCTTGGCCTCATGTCATACATATCAAATAGATCCCATTTAGTGTATCCAAGCACACTTTACATACATTAAGGCAAAAAGAGCATGTTGAACCTAACTAAGTGTTACAACATCAAAAGAAAAACTTAAATATGCTAACACTTGCATGTGAACAAGAATGCTTTAAAAGCAGCTTCAAATCTCCAAACCACCAAAGGCATGTACAAATCTATGAGTCTTGAATCCTGTACCTGAAAAATGTCCCCACTACGTGGGTGAGTAACATAAAGCTACTCGTCGGAGATGAACATGCATCGACCTAGCGTTTTACAATTTTATCACCTTAAGGTGAAATATGTCAAAGGGGCTCATGCCACCTAACGTCTATTTCACAATGAGACTCAGGGAGCATCCTAAGCTACCTTAGAGTAATAAGCAACAAGAATCATGATACTTAAACACGTATGAAATGAATCGAGATTTGGATAATTCAAAGAACATGACAAGAAGGATGCTTGAAAACAAGTTAACAAGAATTACATTATCAATGTAATTAACATGATTGGAATACACCAATTAACATGACAAGATGTATACTTGAAATCATAAGAAGGCATAATATCTATGCAAATAACAAGATTGGATTATTCCAATTAACACGATAAGATTTATACATGAGATCATAGACAAGGCATACTATCTGTGCAATGAAACATGATTAGAGCATTTCAAATAACACGACAAGTTTAAATCTTCAAGGAATAGCAACTTAAAATTTAAAGAGTGAAATCAACCATTGTGGAAACTCGGATATCGCTCGGATTAAAACCGTACTCTTGAGATCACTTTAGGGCTACTAACCCTTGGGTAACTTTCCCCTAGTGCGCACTATAGTGTTAAGGGACAATCCCCCGTATTAGAACCAAGTCCTAGCCATGAAAATTCTTGATTGATATCCCAAGTCCCAAAATCAACAAGTTGTGCAACCAAGAGTGCATCAAGACACAAGTAATGCATTAAGCCACGTTCCATGTATAACCAAGATTTTGGAACACACAAGTCATGCCCTAAGTTTATCAACTATGATGGCATATGAAATGTCAAGAAATCACAGTGTGCATCTACATTGACTAGGACCAACATATATAGTACAAGAATTCATTGAAGTAAATATACCACAAGTACAAGATACATGATTCAACTACTTTCTAAGCAACACATGTGTAATTAAATCATTCCAAGACAAATGTGCATGTTCATTAAGTACATTAATGAAACTTAGATACAAGGGGTCATGATGCTTGATAAAAATATAGAAGTTAATGAAATTCAAGTCAAATTCACAAGTTTAACAAGAATTCAATAACAAGTCATGATTAACTCGATGGAAGTATATAAGGAAATTTAATCTACTAAAAAGATTAAATTGTCTAGATTACAAGGCAAGTAAAGGATCATGTCATGGACAAATTCAATATCAAGTTACATGTTCATTTCATGCAAGACACAACCATGTGAGTTAAGTTCTATACAAAGGAAGTAATTAAAAATAAGTTTCAAAACTTATCCGGTTATTCTCGATTTGACACATGTGAAGGAATTTGTCAAGGAGATCATGAATACCAAGTTAGAAACTTAATCAAGTTCAAAGAATCGTTGAGTAGGTTTTAATTAATCCTTTTAATTAAAAACTCTAGATTTTGGAATTCATCCAAATGCTCTCAAGTTAATGTATAATATACAACATGTCAAGACTTGATTTAAAAACACAATACAAGTGAATTACACGCAAGATACGGCCAAGAGTATTAAACTTTAATACTAGAAAATTAATAAATGAAAGGTTTCAAAACCTAATCAAATATTCTAGATTAAATAGATGTGAAACTATATTGCATGTACACTTGGAATAAATTAATTAATCAATCGATTAAATATTCTCAAGATTTTAAAACATCTCCGATTACCTTCAATTTCACATATGTTGAAGAGTGAATTAAGGCCTTATATAATATGCTAACACATGTTGATTTAAAGGTAGTTAAGGCCATGTGAATTAATCTTTCACTAAAGATAAATATTAAATAAAATCTTTAAAACTTATTCAAATATACTCAATTTAATATATGTCAATGACCACATTATAGTGTGACAAAATATCATGCTATATGTTTAGAACAAGCTATGAGCAACCGGGAAATTCAAATCTCATACAAGAATATTAAATAATAAAATCTCTAGATTTCATATTTAAGCATGTAATCAAGTTGTATAAGCATCAATAGCATGCTATATAACAAGAATTAAACCCCCTACCTCAATTTGAGATGAAAATCTCAAATTCCCACCGAAAGAAAAGTGCTCCGAATCCGACGATACCGCGGGGTTTTGTCAGGGACAACACCGTAAATAAGAATCCGCAAGAAGCCCCTTGAAAATCTCAACTTGACTTCAAACCCGAACTCAAGAAATGGTCAGAAATAGATTCTAATAAAGGGGAAAGATGCGCGTTGTCAAGACAAGCATTAAACACTAAGGTACTACTATGTTTCTCTCGAGGGAAGTGGCCGGAAAAGAAGGAAGAAGACCGGCAGCCATGGCTGCCATGGATGGCTGGCCAAGAGAGAGGAAGATGATAGAGATTTCTGACTTTTTCTATTTAAGTCCCCTATTTATAGAAAATCTCAAAAAGTGCCCCAAAAGGGCCCTACCAGGTCCAGAAAAGTGGATTTTGAGCAGACGCACTCAAATGGGAAAACTCTGTGAACAAAAAAGATTCAAAATGAGAAAACATGAACAACAAAAGAAACGAATTTGAAAACTGAGTCCCGAGCAGAGAGATATGGCCCGAACAAGTTCGGTGCTAACTAGGGTCAGAAATCCCGAAACTGTTGAAAAATAACCAGAAGGAAATTCTAAGAGTACATGACTCGACGAAATGTGAAAATGGATCCCGTGCGAGGATCCAGGCTCAAAACAAGACATTTTGCAATAACTTTCGTTAATTGTACAATGACCCCTCCAAAAAGGGTTAACTACAAAACTGCCCCAGAATGAAAATATCTTCCAAAAGATATTTTCTTAGATACCCCTGAAATAAGATATCTTCAAAAGATATTTATGAAAAACACCCTAAGAAAAGAAAAAGATTCTGAAAAACTGTGCATCCATGCCCCTATGGACACCGGGAGCAACCAGAGTACTTTCTTGCAAAAGTAAAGATACGTATTTCGTGGAAACCACTAAGGATAAAGGCACATGAAGTCAAAAACCAACTCCGAGTAGGAAAAGTGAGGTTATGGCAAAAACTGACAAATGGGAAAAAGACAGAATAGGGAAAAAGACAAAAAGTGAATAGTGTTCGAAAAGTGAAAATGTGGGAATGACTCGGTTCTCAAAGGAAGTTGTCAATCCAAACAAAGGAGTCTTAGAAACCATTTCTGAGCACTCGAGATGACACTAAGTGATGAGAAACTAAACTCAGAAAAAGAAATTAAACGAAAAAAATTCATTCGTAAAATTTCAGGAAAAATGAAAGGAAGGAAAATTTCCAGGTCGTTACAACCTACCCTCCTTAAAGAAATTTCGTACCAAAATTTGGAACATACTAGAAAAGAACAGAACAAGGACCGAACAAAAGGTCAAACCAAAGATAGCTCATAGAGCACTGAAGGACAACTTCAGAAGTCTCAAGATCAACTGAAGGAATGCGAAACCATGAACTGAGACAATACCTCATATGAATCGGCACGTCAACTCAACGTCAACCACCGAGAAAATCCTAAGACGATGAAACGTTGAAACATGATTAAAGAAGAGAGTGACATGGCAGTATGAACAGTGACCAAAACCCGCCCACACTTACTCGTCAGTAAGGTAGCATGACAGTATAAGGCACTAGTTCATAACATGCCCCGGACCAGGTCAACTAAGAAAAACCTATCGATACCAATGACATCAATGTCAGAAATGATCATTACTAAAAGCACCACGGGAACTAGGCATCTACGAGAGTTGGGGTAGCTAATCCCAAAACTCAGACAACAATGACACTGGCACCATTACACTTACGGCCTTAGATTTAGAAGCCATGAAGGAAAAAGAAATGAAACGGTGCCTCTCTGGCCCACGTCTCACTCCACCAGACAAGGACTGCGATTCTACGCTCACATGAGCCTTACTCGCATCAGCCGTTAGACTAAGTCTCGAAACACCCAACCACAAAAACAGACAAGGAGGTTCCCGACATGGGTCCCTACAGAATGAATTTCTCCTATCCAAGGAAGAAACTCGTGAAACAGGAACGCATCTAAGGGATACGACAGATCCTATGAGACAATGCCAAAACCAGACATAAAAGGAAACAGCTAGCATACAACATAGCAATGGACTATCTACTCACACAAGTAATAAGAATCACGTAGGACATGTCAGGGTATACAGGAGAAGAACGTAAAAGATGACGATATGCTGCATATAATCATGTCAAGATGAATAAGCATATACAATGTACTAGAACAGACAAGCATATACCACATGCTAGCATAGTAAATAGGTACCATGTGCTAAGGCAAACAAGCATACATCATACGCTAAGACAGTCAAGGTAAGTTTCTAAACAAGTTGCCACATAAGCAAATAGACATGTTCTCAACTCAAAACATGTTATCAAGAAGCACGTAAGTATATGGTACGACAATACACACAAATGAAAAACGTAAGGTATGCTGACATACGTCGCATACGATCATACTAACATAAGTATGCAGATAAGAAATCACACCAGGACACGATAGCAATTCAGACCATACTGTTAGGAAGTATATATACACATAAAGCATGCTTAACAAATAATAGATGTCTCAAAACACCTTTGTATGTGAACATGTTATCATACAAGACATGTTATCAAATAGGACGTGTTATCAAACAGGACGTGTTATAAAATAAAACATGTTATCAAGATGCAAATGACATGTCAAGGCAAAACAACTTGAGCATGATATGCATCCAATACCCATCATCCGAGGTATTCGAACCTAAACACTCTAATACCACTTGTCACGACCCTGGATTTTTCAACCTAGTATGAACTGTGATGAACCAAGGATTGACCTGATAACGGATGTAGATGCGGAAGTAAGGAACAAAATAATGGTCTCCCAAGGCACAACATACCTCTAAGATGCTAAGATGACCTTCCATGAGGTCAAGTAAACTCAAAGAAACAAAGTGTGAAGGCAAAAGATCGAAATAATAACAATTAAGTCCCCAGGGGCAAGGTAGTTATTTCTGAAAGTGTGGATTCAAGTGTCACCGAGCACACCACTAGAAAGACAATGGAAAATTAATCAAGATAGACTCAAGAATCACATGATTCGGAGTCCGGACGAAGGAGAAACGACAAGATGAAAAAAAACGAGCAAAACCCGTTAATCAAGGGCAAAATGATCAATTTACAAATGATAAGGGAGATTTGACTCTAAAAAATTCAAATGAGTTCCAAACAACCTAAACTAATCATTTCATGACATTCCAAGAGGTTCTAAGAAGTTTGGACATGAATTCCACAAGTGCCCCTTTCCGGTTTAAAACAAAACTGACACCCTCTCACTAAAACTTAAATAACTTCCATTTTGATTTGAATCTGAGGATGATATTGGTACCATTGGAAAGTTGACTCAAAATCCATGAATTTAGGCTCAAGAATCACCCCATTTGGATTTAAAACAAAGGAGTTATGATCAATTGAAGTCAGAACAATAGTGCTGAAACTGAACTGAAGAAGCTGGTTGATTGGGATTATTTTGGTTGACCGAAATGAGCCATCGGATGACCGAAATGAATATGCTGAGAGCTGAAAGCATGATTTTAAGGAGAGGTTGATTTGGTAGACCGAAATGAACCATTGGTCGACCGAAATAAGCCATCGGTCGACCGAAATGGCCTTGAACAGTGAAAATGGCTACTGGAAAGTGAGGTTTTGATGTTCAAATGAAAACCAAAAGGCTTCAGTCGACCGAAATGACTCAAGAAAGTGTAAAAACAACCTGTTAAACACCCAAAGCTGAAAGTCTACTTGTAATCCCCATGGCATGTTCAATTTGCATTATATGCTAAAGTGTGATGATGTGAACATGCACGCAAGTGTAATATGGTATTTTAAACATGTTACAATGGCCTACGGCCTCCTTACACACCCTTTAAAAAATTTGACATGCCAACCATCCAAAGTTAGAAAAGTCACATTTCAAAGGCAAAACTTGAAGTTTAAATACATACACTAGAACTTAAAGGTTTGTGGCCCTTAGCCTAATGTCATACATATCAAATAAATCCCAATTAGCGTATCCAAGTACACTTTACATACATTAAGGCAAAAAGAGCATGTTGAACCTAACTAAGTGTTACAACGTCAAAAGAAAAACTTAAACATGCTCACACTTGTATGTGAACAAGAATGCTTTAAAAGGAGCTTCATATCTCCAAACCACCAAAGGCATGTATAAATCTATGAGTCTTGAATCCTGTACCTGAAAAATGTCCCTACTACGTGGGTGAGTAACATAAAGCTACTCGTCGGAGATGAACATGCATCGACCTAGCATTTTATAATTTTATCACCTTAAGGTGAAACATGTCAAAAGGACTCATGCCACCTAATGTCTATGTCACAATGAGACTCAGGGAGCATCCTAAGCTACCCTAGAGTAATAAGCAACAAGAATTATGATACTTAAACACGTATGAAACGAATCAAGATTTGGATAATTCAAAGAACATGACAAGAAGAATGCTTAAATACAAGTTAACAAGAATTACATTATTAATGCAATTAACATAATCGGAATACACCAATTAACACGACAAGAAGTATACTTGAAATCACAAATAAGGCATAATATCTATGCAAATAACAAGATTGGATCATTCCAATTAATATGACAAGATTTATACATGAAACCATAGATAAGGCATACTATCTATGTAATGAAACATGATTAGAGTATTTCACATAACACAACAAGTTTAAATCTTCAAGGAATAGCAACTTAAAATTTGAAGAGTGAAATCAACCATTGTGGAAACTCGGATATCGCCCGGATTAAAACCGTACTCTTAAGATCACTTTAGGGCTACTGACCCTTGGGTACCTTTCCCCTAGTGCGCACTATAGTGTAGAAGGACAATCCCTCGTACTAGAACCAAGTCCTAGCCATGACAATTCTTGATTGATATCCCAAGTCCCAAAATCAACAAGTTGTGCAACCAAGAGTGCATCAAGACACAAGTAATGCATTAAACCACGTTATATGCACAACCAAGATTTTGGAACACACAAGTCATGCCCTAAGTTTATCAACTATGATGGCATGTTAAATGTCAAGAAATCACAGTGTGCATCTATATAGACTAGAACCAAGATATATAGCAGAAGAATTCATTGAAGTAAATATACCACAAGTACAAGATACATGATTCAATTACAATCTAAACAACACATGTGTAATTAAACCATTCCAAGACAAATGTGCATGTTGATTAAGTACATTAATGAAACCTAGATACAAGGGGTCACAATGCTTAATAAAAAGATAAAAGTTCATGAAATTCAAGTCAAATTCGAAAGTTTAACAAGAATTCAATAACAAGGCATGATTAACTCGATGGAAGCATATAAGGAAATTTAATCTACTGAAGAGATTAAATTGTTAATATTATAAGGCAAGTCAAGGATCATGTCATGGACAAATTCAATATCAAGTTACATGCACATTTCATGCAAGACACAACCATGTGAGTTAAGTTCTATACAAAGGAAGTAAATAAAAATAAGTTTCAAAACTTATCTGGTTATTCTCGATTTGACACACGTGAAGGAATTTGTCAAGGAGATCATGAATACCAAGTTAGAAACTTAATCAAGTTCAAAGAATCATTGAGTAGGCTTTAATTAATCCTTTTAATTAAAAACTTTAGATTTTGGAATTCATCCAAATGCTCTCAAGTTAATGTATAATATATAACATGTCAAGACTTGATTTAAAAACACGATACAAGTGAATTACATGCAAGATACGGCCATGAGTATTAAACTTAAATACTTGAAAATTAATAAATGAATGGTTTCAAAACCTAATCAAATATTCTAGATTAAATATATGTGAAACTATATGGCATGTACATCATGAATATCAAGTCGGAAATCAAATGGAGTGAATAGTATACTCGGAATAAATTAATTAATCAATTAATTAAATATTCTCAAGATTTTAAAACATCTCCGATTACCTTCAATTTCACATATGTTGAAGAGTGAATTAAGGCTTATTATAATATGCTAACACATGTTGATTTCAAGCTAGTTAAGGCCATGTGAATTAATCTTTCACTAAAGATAAATATTAAATAAAATCTTTAATACTTATTCAAATATATTCAATTTAATATATGCCAATGACCATATTATAGTGTGACAAAATATCATGCTACATATTTAAAACAAGCTATGAGCAATCGGGAAATTCAAATCTCATACAAGAAAATTAAATAATAAAATATCTAGATTTCATATTTAAGCATGTAATCGAGTTGTATAAGCATCAATAGTACGCTATATAACAAGAATTAAACCTATAACACCCCTCTACCTCAATTTAAGATGAAAATCTCAAATCCCCACCGGAAGAAAAGTGCTCCGAATCCGACGATACCGCGGGGTTTTGTCGGGGACAACACCGTGAACAAGAATCCACAAGAAGCCCCTTGAAAATCTTAACTTGACTTCAAACCCGAACTCAAGAAATGGTCAGAAATGGATTCTAATAAGGGGTAAAGATGCGCGTCGTCAAGACAAGCATTAAACACTAAGGTACTACTATGTTTCACTCGAGGGAAATGGCCGGAAAAGAAGGAAGAATACCAGCAGCCATGGCTACCATGGATGGCCGGCCAAGAGAGAGGAAGAAGATAGAGATTTCTAACTTTTTCTCTTTAAGTCCCCTATTTATAAAAAATCTCAAAAAGTGCCCCAAAAGGGCCCCGCAAGGTCCGAAAAAGTGGATTTTGAGCAGACGCGCTCAAACAACAAAACTCCATGAACAAAAAAGATTCAAAATGAGAAAACATGAACAACGGAAGAAACGGCGTCAAAAATTGAGTCCCGAGCAGAGAGATATGGCCCGAACAAATTCGGCGCTAACTAAGGTCAGAAATCCCGAAACTGGAGGAAAATGACCAGAAGGAAATTATAAGAGTACACGAATTGAGGAAATGTGAAAATGAATCCCGTATGAGGATCCAGGCTCAAAACAAGACATTTTGCAATAATTTTCATTATTTGCACAATGACCCCTCCAAAAAGGGTTAACTGCAAAACTACCCAGAAAAAAGATATTTTCTTAAATACCCCTGAAATAAAATATCTTCAAAAAACATCCCAATAAAAGAAAAAGATTCTGAAAAACTGTGCATCCATGCCCCTATAAACTCTGGGAGTAACTAGAGTACTTTCTTGGAAAAGTAAAGATACATATTTCGTGGAAACTACTCAGGATAAAGGCACGTGAAGTCAAAAACCAACTCTGAGCATGAAAAGTGAGGTTATGCCAAAAACTGACAAATGGGGAAAAGACAGAATAGGGAAAAAGACGAAAAGTGAATAGTGTCCAAAAAGTGAAAATGTGAAAATGACTCGGTCCTCAAAGGAAGTTGTCATCTAAACAAAAGAATCTCAGAAACCATTTCTAAGCACTCAAGATGACACTAAGCGACGAGAAACTAAACTCAGAAAAGGAAATTAAACAAAAAAAATTAATTCGTAAAATTTCAGAAAAAATGAAAGGAAGGAAAATTTCCTGGTCGTTACACTGAGAGATATCCAGATCCTGCAATACAGCCTGGGAGTTCTTATTAGGCTAAGATTATTGAGCTACGTGCTGAGGTGGCACAGTTGAGGGTTGGACGGCAAAACTGAGAGCTGATTTGGCTAATTCGAAAGCTGAGATGGTAATGGCCCGTATTGCATACTCCCAAGCATTAGAGACTATTCGAGGCATGTTGGCTAAGCAGCTGAGTACTTTGGATGAGCTGCTTTGCTGCATTGCTTCTCTTCCTTCTATATCCACAGATGTTCCTTAGCCATAAATTAGCTGTCCATTTTAGTTTATGATATATAGGCATTTTTGTTGACTAGGGCAGCATTTTTGATGTATTTCATTCCATATGCTGAATTTTTGCCCTAAGCCTTTTAGTGAGAGCATTGTGCTGATTATCATCGATATATATATATATACTTATTTTTTACAATTATGCCCTTGTATTGATGTTATTGTCATATTTGCTTATTCTTTATGATATATATCTATTTTACTCCATATACTTGATACTCTAATGTTTGTTGGAGTGTAATTATTTTATCAGGTACTAAGGACTAAGTTTGGGGGTGATATTCCAATTTTGCCCTTCTGAGCTGAAATCGCTTAAATCTTTGCCTAGTTCTACGTATTATGGTAATATCTTTCTAACTCTACTTTGTTTTCACACATTGAGGGCAATGTGCATACTAAGTTTGGGGGTAAGGTAGTGTCCTTTGAATTTTTGTTGATAATGTAGTATAATATGCACAAGAGGATGCATTTTAACTGTTTAAGCATGAGTTTAGATATATTGTTATGTTATGATGTCCATATGCAGTCTAATGTTGATTAAAGATGGCTTGTATGCCGAATTCATGTTAAATAGAATTTTTGCAATTTTTTTAAATCAGTTGGTGGCCTGTGGTCCACTTTATCAGGATAGTTAATGTTTGATGATTTTGATCTCTAAAATGTTTCATTTTGCATATGTTTACACTTACATGCATTCTGTGGGATATAAACTTGAAATCTTGTTCTATTTTGTGCTAAACGGAGATGAGTAGGTGAATTTGATTATTTTGAGAACCACGGTATAAAAAAAAAAAATTGGTATGTTGGAATAAAATGAAAAGAGCTTTTTCACCAAGAAATGAGAGAGACAAAAAATAAAAAAATAAAAAAAAGGGGTCAAGTTTGGGTCGGTTGCCTAGATTACTTGAGCAATTAAGTCCTTAGGGGTGTTTTGAAACCAAATGCCTTAAAACCAACTGGTTTAGGAGTCATTGGCTGAAAACTCGTTATACAAGTGATTTAGAGAGCTTAAGAGACCCGAGCATTGCACAAATACCCTGTTTGAGAAAAAAATGAGTAATAAATGAAAAGAAAGTATACTTGTGAAAAAGAAGAAAAATACCTTGGGGATTGGGATTTGAAAGGTTTACTTGTGAATTAAGGGATATCATAGAATAGAATTAAGTATGGATAGTAAGCTACATGTTTAAAATTGTAAATTCACTTCTAAAAAGGATTTTGGGAATTGGGATTATTGAATATGAGATTAAACTGATATGTGGGGACCATAATTGCTAAATGATATTGAGAGTTTGAAATTTTTCTTGATTGATATAGTTCGTTATACTTGTTATAGTTGATTGATTGATGCATTGTTGGGACATTATGATATGATACAGGTTTGAATAGGCTTATTGTGCAAGTAAGGCATTGTTTTGAGATGTTTGTGGGTACCATCATTAGAAACCCTCACGAGACTACAACTCGTCCACTAAGGGTAACCTAAGGGTTTAAAGGCCTGTTCCATAAGCTAAATGTAATTGTGTTTCCCACGAAAGTGGCTTTTTAGTTGTATATTGCTAAGGGACTAGCAATATATAAGTTTGGGGGTGTGATGAGCATTGAATATTGCATATTCGAGCCCCTAAATAAACGTATATTAAGACCTTAAGTAGTACTTCTATCCAGTTTTAGACTGATTTATGTTTATTTTGTGTTTATAGGTATTATCCCAAAGAAACGGTTAAAACTAGGATTTTAAGATGAAAAGACTGATATCAAAGATTACAGAGTCGTTGCCGATCATCTGAAGCAAGCTTGGAGTCAAAATGGTGATTTTGGAGAAGTTCAAGTGCCATAGCGCAAACACCAATTCCATAGCTCGAGTATAAAGTCAATAGAAGCAAGAAAAGTAACCAAGGCCAAATAGCTCGAGCAGAGATCTCTCAGCTAGAGCTAAAACTCAAGGTGCTCGAGCCTTTTAAAAAATGCTCGAGCAGAAATGCCTCGGAATATGAAAAGATGTTTCGGAAGTTCTATATTGCCAAGACCTCGAGCCAAAGTCAAAAGGCTCGAACCTTTACCCAAAAGCTTAAGCAAAAGTCCTAAGGCTCGAGCACTAAGTCAAGGTTATTGAGCACATGAAGAAGAATCCCAAAAATATTCTAAGTGTTGATGAAAAAGACTCTTCGAAAAATATTTGAAGAAATTTTGCTAAGTATAAAAGTTTGGCTCGAGCACCCTTCTAAATGGCTCGAGCCAATGACAAAAAGATCAAGCAAAAGCTTCTCTGCTAGCCTTTGTTGTTAAGTCATAGTCTTAAGTTATGGGATTTATTCTAATTTTGTTATAATTCATCCCAAATGGGCCCAGATGACTGATGAGCGCTGAAAAGTGCGCATTTAAACCCCTTAAGCTTAGGTATTTTAGGACCTTTATCTATCTTATTTTCCCGCTTTAGATTGATTTTGTATTATTTCCATTTTTAGGTACTTATCCCCAAAATAAGCTAACTCAGCTAAATAAGAGCATAATTAAAGCAATCTTAAGATGAATCAAAGAAAAGAGTAAAGTGGGAGCAAAAAGAAGCAAGTGGTGGAAATTCAGCAAGTTCGATCGATCTTAGAAAATATTCGATCAATCGAAAGTTCATCAATCTCAGCATTCCAAGATGGATCCAAGCTCTCTTGTCCTTATCCGAAGATCCCACAAAGTTTGATCGATCCAACTTTCTTCAGATCGATCGAAAAGATTCCATCTTATCCACTTGTACCACCCTACGTAGCACATTTGTCTCTTTCCCAAAAATAATTTCAAAATATCTCAGATTTGTTTTTATCCAAAAAAGCGCCACCATAGAGGATCGATCTAGGTTAAATTCGATAAATTTCAGCCATGTTCGATCGATATCACCACAAGTTCGATCGATCGAACTTCCCAAAGCCCGAGAAAATCTAATTTCCAGCTCATTAAAAGTTGTCACATATCTAATCATTTGAAGGAAAATTGGCGTACGAGCCCAGCTCATTTGGGGTGATATTTGACCTACCTATATAAGGAATATGAGCTACTTTTTGAGAGGATATACTTGATAGTAGATAGACACAAATTTCCATATTCTTAAGGAGGAAGAAAAGAAAGGAGGAGGTTAAAGACACAAGCTTAGAGTTCTTCCACCAACCAAGAAAAGGAGCAATCTCTACCATGGAGTTAGCCCTTCAGGGTTGGAGGACATCATCCATGAGTGGCTAGACATCCTCTTGGGGCTAGAGTTAGCCCTAAACATGCTTTCTATATCTTGATTTATATATTTTTGAGGGGATTTGTATTGTGATACATGTTTTGACACTTTTATATATATAGATCTTGTTTATTCAATGATTTGTGTGGTTTAATACTTCCAATTGATCATTTCATTCTATCCATATGTCTATGTATGCTAAAATAGATGTTCATGTGTTTGTATCTATTTCTTGTGTTATTAATGCATGTATATGTGTATTAATGTTATAGATCTAGAGATTGTTAAGACATAGTGCTTAATGGAATGCTCTTATGGCTTATTTGATGGTTCATACTCATTTCTTGATGGATTGTGCCTTTTCCTAAGTTTACTTAGTTTAATTTCATGTCATTAGCTTAATTGTAGTGTAGTTGTAGCTTAGATGTTAAATAGGAGGACAATCCATGCTTGTTGTTTGATGTTCCATACTTATGAAATCAAGTAGCACATATCTCTAACCTTGTGATGTGGTTGGATTGTGAGCTTAAAGATAGGATTAATGGCTTAGTTTGATATATTGTGCTATCCACCATATTGCATAAACAATATATGCTTAATTTGTCATCCATGCTTGTTGAGACAACCACACACACACACTATGTTGCAATACATGTTTTCCCCCTCATTAATCATTCATTAAGGGTGTAGGAAAGCTATGCTTAGTGGTGATTTCTAAACCCCAAGATCTCTCTATTATTTTCTCTCCATTATATTTAATCGCCTACTTTAGTTCAAATTGCATCTTAGTATAATTCAACCAACAACCAATCTTTTGATCACTCGACTTACTAACCCTAATCTCGATTCCACAACTTAATACGACCCACTAATCCCTTGGGATGATCCCTACTTGCCCTAAATGTTTTTAATGAAAGGTAGTAGTGGCAATTTCTAAATGTAAAACTTGGCCACATTCATCATAGCTCTACACCATTATCTTTTGGTGCATAAACTTTGGATTGGGGTGCGACAAACACTAATGACCCTGAAGACCTAAAGCCCATCCAAGCCTTATTAGAAGTCAATTCTTTTATAAAAGGAGGCACAAGGCTAAAGAAAAACTCTCTGTTTTTAGTTCCATTTTCTCTCTAGATCTGGTGGCAACTTTTAGGGTTACTATAGTTATTTTTTGTGGTATTGAAGGTAAAGATCCACAGAAGAGAAGTGCAGTCCATGATGATGAAGGCCACAGCAACATAGATGAAATCTTGCGTCGTCATGAGTAGCTAATTCTTCTCTTAGGGCATTGATGTAACCTGAATCCGAGTATTATGGTTTGATTATTCTAACTTTGGGAATTTAAAAGTTTATGTATGTTGATTACATGATTATAAGCAACTAACTTAGATCAATTGGTGTTTTAATGAAATAATGATTTTTTAATGATTAATACCTTATCTTAGATTTAATTGTTTTTAAATTGTTTTCAACCTATTTTTAGTGTACGATGGTGTCGACCAAAGGATGTGATGAAATATGGCTAAGTTTAAATTTATAGAATACCACTACCACTACTAATCGTCCCATGGGAAAGGCAAGGTATTCTTAAAATTAATGTTGGATTAGTAGGTCGAATGATCAAAAGAGGGGGTTTGATTTGATTAATTAAACTATTGATTCAATTAAAACAATGTAATAAAATGACAATCTAGAAAGTAGAGAAAGTAATATGAGAGAAAGGTCTTGGGGCTTAGAGTTCACCACTAAGCTTCACTTCACCACACACTAGTAATTGTAAATTAATGGGGAAATTCAAGTTGTAAAATGTGTGTGTGTGTCACCAATAGAAAACTAAGCTTGGATGGCAAATAAGCATAGATTGTCTAATCAATCTAATGAGTAGCACAAACTATCAAATAAAACCATTAATCATTCAATTAAACCAACATTAGTGCACACACAAAAATCTAGAGAAACGAACTTCTTGCTTTCATAAGTGTGGAACATCAAACAACAAGAATGGATTGCCCACCTATCTAAGAAATTAAAGCAATTACACTATAAATAATCTAATAAAATGAAAATTAAGCTAATTAAACTAAGGATGTGGCACAATCCATCAAGAAATAAGTATGAACCATCAAATAAATCACAAGAGTAGTCAATTAAGCACAATGCCTTGACCATCACTAGATTAACAACATCAACACACGTAAACATGCATCAATTTCATTAAATCTAGAGAAAAACACATGAACATTCATTCTAGCATACATAGACATATGGATAGAATTAAATGATCAATTGAAAGCATTAATCTATACAAATCATGTAAAAATCACAAGATCTATATTTATTCATGGTAAAAACATCAATTACAACTAAAATCCCTAAAAATATACAAAAGCTAGGTTTAGGAAGCAAGCCTAGGAGCTATCTCTAGCCCCAAGAGAAGCATTTAGCCACTCATTGAAGTGGCCATGGAACCCTCAAGGGTTAGCTTGGAAGTTGGCATCATCATTTTCATCCTTACTTTCTTCCCAAAACCTAATTCTAGAGAAAAAAACTATTTCTATAATTGGTAAAATATCTAAATGTCTACTCTACAAACGTTGGTTCAATTAATCTATTACAAGCCTCTTTGAGTAGGCAACAAGTTAGAAATATTGTCTCCAATTGGTGGAAATTCGCAGCTACAAAAAGTAGGTAGCGTCCGGGTACTCGAGAATTAGACAGCTCACTGCCAATAACCATTTCGATCGATCGAAGGGTTTTCGATTGATCCAACACTTAGTTTGATAGATCGAAGGTGACGTGGCATGAAAATATCTTCTAGGCCTTTATCCAGATTGCTGAGCTGGCACCGCCTTTATTTCGATCGATTCTAGCCTTCTTCGATTGATCGGGACTTCCTTCGATCGATCAAAGATCGCCTGATGCAATTTTCTTGACTTCTTTCCAGATTTGCTCTTTAGCTCCAAAACTGAGCTAAATGGCTCTTCTTAACCTGTTTGAACTTTATTGACTTGAAATAAGTAAAAACACAAATAAGTATTAAAACATGAAAGTAAAATATATGAATGGACTAAAAAACCCAAGCTTAGGTGCTAAAATGCGTTACATTTGAGCACTTATCACACCCCCAAACTTAAATATTGCTAGTCCCTAGCAATGAACTACAAGAAGAAGAAATAAATAAATAACTAAGCAACTATGAACTAGAAAGCAATAAAATGATAGCGCCACTTTCGTAGGGAACACGATTGCATTTAGCGTATGCAACAAACCTTTTAAACCCCTAGGTAACCCCTAGTGGATGAGTGAAGTCTCGTGAGAGTTTCCAGAAATGATACCCACAAACATTGAGCTCTTTCTCACTAAAGAGGCACCAATATACAAGACAAGCATTGGGAGAGAACTACCTCAAATATGCAATTTTTTAACCCTTTCCAAGCAATCTCCCAAAATCTCAACACCAAGCAAACAAGTATGGTCCTCCACACATTAAGATAATGATAATGCAAATCAAAACAACTCTAGAATCCTTTTTAAGTGAACTGGCATCAAATATATTTCTATCTAAGTCAACTAAAGAAATGATCACATCTGGTCTCAAACTAGCACACAAATCTAGTACCGATCATCAAGACAAAAAATGGACCTTTTATTAAAGTTTTATTCAACTAGGTGCGCTTATTTTTTTCACTAATTTTTTTTTTTTTTTTTTAACCTAAAGGATTAAAGATAGAAGCATAGTGCAATGTGTTGATCTATTAAGCTTTCTAGCGATCCATGAGGTCGAGCGTTAGGTCAATGACTCCCAAACCGGATGGCTTTAGGGCATTAGGTGTTTAAACATCCATAGGGACTTACAAGCTCAAATCAACTAGGCTACAAATCAAAACAACCTCCATCTAATCATTTCCCACTTCTCACCTTTTGGGAGAAGTCCTCACTTTTTTTTTTTATTTGCTTTTGTAACTTTTTCTCTCTTTTTTTTTTTCAACCTAGAGTTTAGGCCCTCCACCTTTTGGCGTGAGAAATTCAGTGACTTGATGAGGCTAGAATCTCAGCTACTTAGGGAAAAGGGTTTGTTATCCACCTTTATTAAGAATGAAAGCTTTCAATGCACTACTAGCTCAGTCGGTAGATAACCAAATCAATAGTCAACAAAGCATGTACCCCACAAATGAATGCTAGTGTGTGCCTATGCTAGTGTAGAATTCTAAAGTGAATCTCAAAATAATCACAAAATTAGGATGACGTGGACCACAAATACAAGCAAGATATCAATCTTTCGAAAAATTTACTTCTAAATGGTATCCACAAAGCATACAAGGAGTATTAGACTCTCAAGTCAAGCAATTTTTAAATTCTAAGTATTATGGTCCTCAAAAGATCAAAATCATGGCTCAAAACTTTCAATTTATACCACATGCATAGAAACTAAGTGCGACATGTCAAATATGCTAACACACCCTCAAACTTAATCTGTGCATTGTCCTCAATGTTCAAAGAAGCAATAGATAATGGAAAGAGTATACCAAATGAGTGTAGCAAAAGGGACCCGACAACAGAAGCTTAACTTTGGAAGGCGCACCCCCAAAATTAGATTCCGAAAACCTATCTGAAAATGGTCACACTTGCAACTATCAAAGCATATGCATCAATGATATAAATGAGAGGTGAAACTGAGAAGTGAGCAAAAATCATGACATCTAGCAATGTAACGCTTAGAATATCCAAAACTGATATTAAAATCTCAAAAATCCATATATAGCAAGTATATCTAAACCCATAATCCAAAGATCAATGTATAGCAGTGCAATGCAAAAATAATATCCAAAATATTCAAAAGATCCAAAATATCCAAAACCAGTGCAAGTGTCAAGATAGTGCAAAAATATCTCAGTAACAGCAGTATGTCAAAACAGATAATGAGTAAAAGAGAGAGAGAAAATGGTGGAATCAAGAAGTAGGATCTGGAGTCATCATATTAGCAATGTGTTGCAGCATGTCAAACATCTCATGGCTGTGTCGAGTGAGAAAAGTTGTAAGGTCAGTCCGCAATGCTCCAAGCTCACGCTTTACCTCGGCTACATCTGCTCTCAAGTCATCGTGCCTCCTCAGTAGGTCATCATGTCACCTCACCAAATTATCATGCTACCTCGTGATATCCTCGTGCCACCCAGTCATATCAGCTCTGAAGGAAATACAGTATGTGTGCAGCTGAGTGACATCAGATCTGTAGCTAGAATTAGTACTGGCATATCAGGATAGAGGGTCGGTCTGTGCTAAAGGCTAGGTGGAAGGGACATGAGAGGGGTTAGGCTGCTGAGATGCAGTAGGTACATCTGATTATGAAGTAGAAGCTGAAGTGGTAATGTGACGCCTCTATCTGGGAGGTGATCTATCGGCTGTATCCTCTATATCTGTATCTGCTCTCTCTTGCTCATGCTTTCTTTTCATATCCCTGTTCTTCCTGTTCTTGAGGCAAGAATTGTAGGTCTTAGTCCACTTGGCCTGATCATAGGCTCTACTCTCTCTCTATGCATCCTCCTCTAGAATCTCATCAGGGTTAAACTAATAACCCTGGTCAAGTAGCAGCTAAGTAATCAGGTGGCCAAAAGGTAAAGGCCAAGTCGTTGCTCAAGAATTATGTGTAAAAATTAGATTCTTCCAGAACTTATGTATAAGCTCCCAGATAAGTGCAGGAACAGAAATCTAATAGCCCTGGCTCAAATAGTATAAAGCTTGAAAAATTCCCTCCCTCCGTTGTGTACCATGGCCTGATGGAAAGGCATTGAGGTGCAATACTGAATCAATAAACCAATATCGGGGATCAATGTCAACCCGGTCTATAAATATGTTACCCCTCATAGGCCGCATGTAGAGATAGAGTCGCTACCATGGTCATCTTCGAGGGATAAGGTGGAGCTCTAGGATATAAACAATCTTGAGAATCCTCAATCAATGGAGATAAATGGGGGCATTGGCAGACATCAGTTATAGCTGGGAGAGAAATGTCGATATGATGGCCATCAATAGTGGTATGTAATAGTAGCCTGTCATCCTCATTCATTCGGAGGTGCTGATAGAATAGTGCAACTATCCAGGGATAGATGACAATATCTGCTGGTGTTATGATAGCATCAATTCCCTTATGAATGAGCTCATCATAGGACCACTGAGTCTGATCTAAATGGGAGAAGATATCACAATTAAATCTATACTCAGGCTCCAGCTTCTGCCGATAGCAAGAAATAGGTGGTACCTCTAGAACAATTGGATGCTAGCCCTCCATAGAAGATGGCTCTGAATGAGCTACTGTAGATGCTGAAGATGAAGACAAAGAAGACTCTACCTCTGGAGAAGGAGGAGGTTGTGGAACTCTCGGTACTCGCTTCCTAGCATGAGTCTTTTATCTGCGTTTGCATCTATAAAAGCAACAAGAATAAATCAGTGCACAAGTAGAGAATAAGGTAGGCATCTGATAAGAAAACACGAAGCATGCCTGAATCAAGTAGAAACAGAGAAAAGACAAATTGGATCATGCTTGTGCAAGAAATGATTCAAGAAAACTGCACAATTATCATTCACAGGCCTCAGCAAACAGAATAGGTTTAAGTACAATAGCAATCTCAAGACAATGCATTGATGGCATAGAGGGTAGAAAAGATCATGTTTGGAACATTTTTAGCAACAATTTAATCGACAGGGTAAGCATAGGCTGTCATTTGCATAAATGATGTAACGTGCATTTATAAACCTAGACTCAAGTGAATTCTGCAATGACATGACAAGTAGACTCTAGGATAACATTGTATCAATTCCTAAGCAAGAATGTCTATAGGTGCAACAGTTAAGATCAAATGGAGCAAGCAGGATAACATGGAGCATATAATCATATCAAATGTCAACCTAGGACTAGAGAAGCATGCATATCATATAATAAAGACTAAGTGGAATGCATGGTTACAAAACATCTCAATCCAATGCATGTTACAACAGACAAGTTTAAGAATGAATCTTGGACATAGTATGCAACTAGATGGCATATATCTGAATGATGTGCATATATCAACAAACACCAGACAAAGAAATATCCCGTACTCTAATGCAATAAAATCAATATCCTATGATCACTCATGGCTCGTGACCCCCTCTAAGCAATAGATAAGTAGAAAAATGATCACTTATGGCTCGCGACCCCCTTTATAGCTTAAATGAAGCAAATAATGGTCAAAAATTAAGAATACAAGAAGCTTACCATTGTGGAATCAAAATTAGGACCGGAAAGAACCTCGGTCATCAATAATGGATCACAAGTGTATAAGATCAAACAAATGGCATTCAACAGACAAGTATCTAGATAAAGCAGACATATTCCCAAACTTGGTTCAAATTGCATTTTAGAATTCAAGTTAAGGTCAAAAAGTGATACTAATACCAAAGAACAAAAATCACATCCAAATCATGCATTTTAAACTCAAATAACCATTACACACCCCCAAACTTAGTCAGAAATCAATTCCAAGAAAATAGGCTCAAACGATGCACAAAAACTCTAAAAAACTATCAATGTGACATAAGTGTGTGTAATATGGTGTATATACAAGCAACAAGTTGCAATTATTCCAAAGTACACGCAATTATTCAAAAGAGATCACATTTGACAAGTTTTAAGTTCATTAAGCAACATTGGACATTTAACTTCAAACAGTTTGGTTAGAATGGAAATTCAACTCAATTTGCAAGAGACGATCAAAATCATGATAAGGACGGTCAGAAGACATCAAATTTGTGCCCTAGCATGGTAAGAATCAAGAATTGTATCACAAACAAGTTCAAAGACACTTAGCACATGCAAATGGATGGAAATAAGGCAAATAGAACAAGTATCAACTCAAACAAGTGCATTTTGGTCAACTCTGGAATTACTCGACACTTTTGAGGCAAAAATTGGAATTTTGAAAACTTTGGATTCAAAACATTGAATTGCATTGTAGAAAAGCTCTATGACAAGAATCATGCAATAAATGAACATCAAAAGAAGGAATCAAGAAACTCAAAATCTCATTTTTTTTTAAAAAAAAAAAAAAAAAAGCTCAAAAACCTTCCATTTTAATCATTTGAACCAACAAGTGTGATTACAAAGCATTTTAACATTCAAAGGTCATTTTACCAAAACAATGCACTTAAATCAGGAGTTAAAATCAAAGAGGTCCATTAGAAACACTTTTATGCATTGAAGACAAGATTTTGCATTTTCAAGTTCAAAGATACAAGATTCAAGTCAAAACATAACTTGTACGCATTTAAGATCATTCAAAAGCAACACATCCATGCATTTCATATTCAAGACAATCAAATGAAACAAGTTGGATTATGTTCACAACAATTCAAAATTTTCAATGCCTTTACAAGTGCAAAATTTGCAAGAATTGTTTCAAATTCAAGAAAATTTCCATTTTATTTCAATTTTCAAATCAACATACAACTTTGACATTTTAGCATTCAATCTTTACAAAATCATGATATTTCCAAAGTCAAGAACTTCACACTTCATTTCAATTTGAAATTCCAAAACTTATCTCTCAAAGACTTGAAATTTTTTCCTTTAGCCATTCGATTTAACATCAAAACTCTTTTTCAATTTCTAATTCGAGTTTCAAAAATTAACCACATACCTTTTGGAATGTAAAATCAAAGTGCAATTTTAATTTTTCAAAAACCCAGCATGGGTTCCCCTTAAAAATTGTCATTTCCAAAATTTGCAAACACAATAAATAGGTATTTCAATCATTCATATACAATCAAGATCAAACACCATTAAACATTCAGAATTCAAGCAAGTCAAAATCTCAAACTCTAATTAACAAAGCAAAACAAACACCGCCCACAACACAATCCACATTAAAATTTGTCCATTCTCCATCTATACTATAAACCATATTCCACTACAATTCTTCCCATCCTCCATTCAACAAAAGTCCACAGCCCATGATTCCATTTTCCATCCATTTTTTATTAATTTTTTTTATTATCATTATTTCCATTTTTTTTTAAGTTTTGATTTTGCAATTTTTTTATATTACATTTTTCATTTGAACAAACATGTATATACAAATAGGAATTCAAATAAAAATAAAACAAAATATAATAAAAATAAAAAGAAAATTAAAAATAAAAATAAAATCAAAGGAAAGGAAAAATCGCTAACCCAACTCACAAAAGAGAAGAAGAGATGAAAATAGAGAGATTCGGGACGAAACGAGGAATTTTTGGCCTAACCGTGGCCAGAGGAGATGACCGGAACCTTGCCGGAGGTTCGCTGGAAAATGCAGAGAGTGCCAGAGCTTAGATTAGCTTCTCCTTGGCTGGAATCGGCTGGAAATGATGAAAATGATAGAACCTGAGTGAGATTGAGAGCAATGAGAGAGAAACAAGCTTGGTTGAATGGCCAAAAGCTTCGCCAGTTTCAATGGAGATCGGCGGCAATGGTGGTTTGCTTTGGGTTCGCCAGATGGAAGAAAGAAGAAGGAGGTTAGAGTGGTGGTGGTTTCGCCGGTAGAAGATAGAGAGATTGAGATTGATAGGAAGGGAAAGATAGAGAAATCGGGGAGAGAAGAGGGAAGATGAAGAGAGAGGGGGAGGAAGAGAGAAAAAAATAAAAATAAAATTTGGGTTTGAGGAGGGATGGTGAAGAATCAAAGCATTTTCCAGAAATTCAAAAGACGCAATTTCGATCGATCGAAGGGTTTTCGCTCGATTGAACACTTACTTCGATCAATCCAAATGGATTTCGATTGATTGAGATGAAATTCGATCGATCAAATTGGAAGATGAAAAGCCATAAATTCACAAGGTTCGATTGATCGAAGTGGAATTTCGATCAACTGAATTGGGGTTCGATCGATCGAAACTTCACTAGAAGTGTAGAAAATACAAGAAATTGCCTGGAAACTGGATTTCTTAATTCAACTCATATCTAGACGACACTGAAAATATTAAAACAAGAAATGAAGGAGGAATATGGTTGCAAACCCTACGAAGCACTAGTCTTTAATGACCAAAGTGCACCAAACACTATCCTTTGGTCCAATAGTATGTAAAGTTTCAGTGTTTTACATTTCATTTGGGGTAATAGTGTTTGGTGCAAGACGTTGGGCTCTTTTAGCCCGGATCAAAGATCTTAGTATGCATCCCCTCCTTAATGGGGTGAATGGAACTTTAAACCCCACCCAACAAACTATTCCCTAAAGAACTTGTTGGATTTGGTTCAAGTGACATTGATGACCTTTTATCAACAAAACTTTTGGGCTTCCATGCCCTTTCAACATTAGAATTGAACACACTTTCTTTTAAAACCTTTTTAAAAGACAATCCATTTGAAGTTTCAACACCAAACAAAGACTCATTTTTGTCAAATTCAAAACATTTTTTAACAACACATAAATCCTCATGTTTGTCCATAGAACTTGGGGTTGGATTAAAAATGTTCAACTTCACTTTCATGTGACCAAATGAAATCTTCATTATCCCCACCCTACAATTGATGTTGGCATTAGTGGTAGCTAAGAAAGGCCAGTCAAGGATAACAGGAATTTGGCTCTTAGGATTTGGGACCGGTTCCATGTCAATAACAATGGAATCAACCGGGAAGAAGAACTTATTAATTTTAATCAAAACATCTTCAATGATACCCTGGGGCTTCGTAATTGATCAGTTGGCTAGTTGTAAAACTACCAAGGTTGGTTTCAAATCACCTAAGCCTAATTAACATAAACCGAGTAAGGGAAAAGATTCACCCTCGCACCTAAATCAAGAAAAGCCTGGTTGATAACATGATCACTAATGGTGCATGAAGTAGTCGTTGAACCGTGGTCTTTAAATTTTGGAAGGGTGTTTGGTTTTATTTTTCCTCTTAAGAGTGCAAAGATCTTTCAAAAATTTGGCATATGTCAAAATTTGTCGAATTGCATCCAAGAGAAGAAGATTGATTTTAACTTGCCTAAACGCATCAATGATTTCATTTGCTTTGCTTTATTACTTTTCAACAGAGGTGGATGTTTTTAAGGCATCCGAAAATGGAGCCTTAAGCTCAAAATCTTTTTCAAAATCATTCTTTGAAACCTTTTTTGAAATTTTTTCAATAATGTGATCTTTCACAATCAAGAAAGGAGGAATGGGAAGTAAGACAGGACGAGTGTCAACTTTAGATTGCACCGGTTCACTCTCTTCATTTGATTTACCAACTTAATTATCAACAACTCTTCCACTTCTCAAAGTAGTCATCGCATTCACATGATCAAGTATATGACCTTCCAAAAAGGAATTGGTCTCCACTACAAATTGTTGCTTCGGTGGGGGATTCAAAGGCATTTTCCCTTTTTCCCTTGCATTCAATGTACTAGCTAGTTGCCCAACTTGGGTTTCTAGCTTTGCAATCGATTGGGAATAAGAATGAAGCAATTGGGTATTTGCCTCCAAGGTATCCAAAGCGGATAAGACTTTTTCTTCAAATGCAGGACTTCTTGAATTTCCTTAAGAATATGAAGATTGATTTGGAAAATGGGAGTTTGAAAATTGGTGACCATGTGAAGCTTGGTAAGATGAATGATAACCTTGGGAACCTTGGCCTTGCATTGGGGGCGGAACCACTTTGGGGAGGGTTTGAGCCTTCCCCTTGGCTTTTCCAAGATAAGTTTAGATAGTTCCTCCACCCGGGATTATAGTGAGTGCCATATGGATTATTCCCTTGGTTAACAAAAGCGGCATTCACTTGTTCATGGTGTTCACTTTCCACATGTCCATGGGGATAATTGGAAGTAGAATGTAAGACACTAGAACAAGTTATGCAAGATTTATTAGAAAGATGATAAGCATGATTAGCATGATTTGGGGAAGAAGACACTTGATGAGCCAAGTTTTGGTTGATTAAACCTTTGAGATAGAGACTTAACTTCGGCAACTATATCATTGGAATTATCAACTTGATACAAGCCAATATTCTTCCTTCTACCTAGATTTCCACCATTTTTAGATGATAAAGATCGATGCATTGAGTTTTCACTCATGCTCTCATATAAGTGCCATACATCATCTTCATGCTTATCAAGATAAGAACCACCAATAGAAGCATCAACCATACCTTTATGATTGTCCAAAAAAATCTCAAAGAAGTATTGAACTAATCATTCGCATGCCTCATGAAACATTTCCCCATCCCCTAATGAGAATTCACGAATTGAAGTCCTCATTGTGTTGGTCTTTGACACCAGATAGTACTTTCTCAAAAACTCTTATTGCATCTCTGCCCAAGTAGTTATAGAAAAAGGCTTCAAATTTTTAAACCAGTATTTTGTTTTGTCCTTTAGGGTGAAAGGGAAGAGTTTTATCCTCAAAACCTCTTCCAGCATGTCCGTGTATTTCACGGTGGAACACACTTTAAGAAACTCATCCAAATGCTTGTAAAGTTCTTCATTAGGTAGCCCATGATAATTAGGAAGTATTTGAATTATTTGTGGTTTAATCTCATAATGATGTGCTCCAAATAGAGGAAGTTAAATGCATGTTGGTGCATTATACTCATTTGGCACATAGTGATCTCTCAAAGCAAGGAGAGGATTCACAACCGGTGGCTCTACATAAGCCCCATGATTTGCTTGAACAACGGGATGTGGAGGTGGTGCAAAGAATGGCCTAGGTATTCCCATTGGAACTTGGTCTTGTTGTTGTTGTGGAATAAACGGTCTAAGCATGCCTAATGGTACTTGAATGTAATCATATTGATGATGCACATTAGGGTAAAGAATGCCTCGTTGGTCAATGTAACCAAGGTCTTCAACATAGTCCTCATTTTGGATGTCCATTGATAAAATAGAGTCATTTGAATTACTCTTTCCCCTAGGACTACAAATAACCGATTCAAGATGAAAATCCAATGGGACAAGAGTAGGATTCAATAACCTACGACCATGCATGCACAATCAAAACATGCAATAACAACTCAACAACAAGCAAGTAGCAAGCACTTCTCCTTCGCAACAAGTCAATCAACAACAACAATCCTCTACATACATTGATCCTATATCCCATGCTTTCAACAAATGTAAGAAAAAATTGCCTCCACGCTGGCTGACAATCTATCAAAATAAATAAAAATTACTTCCACGTAGGTCGATGATTTAACTAAGTAAAGAGAGTTAGGAAGGCTCACAAAGTGTCCTTAAGCAACTTCAAATTCTTTTTAGCGTTTTTCCTTGCTTTGCTTTGCAAAATTTTTTATTTTTTCTTTTTATCCTTTTTGTTTGCTTAGCTTAGCTTGCTTCTTTGCTTTGTAGTTCCTTTGTTTTGCTCCCTTGGCTCAAAGTACCTAATTAATCAAGAACAAACACAATAAGAAACCAAAAATAAAATAAAATAAAACAAAGACATGATCAAAAGAGTACTACTAAACTCCATGAACGAAAAAGAACCAAAATAAGAAAATATGAACAAAGGAAAAACGGCATCAAAAACTGAATCCCGAGCAGATAGATATGCCCCGAACAAGTTCGGCGGCAACCGGGCCAGAAATCCTGAAATTGGTAAAAAAATGACCAGAAGACAATTCTAAAAGTACACGACTTGACGAAAAGTGAAAATGAAACCCATAAGAGGATCCAAGCTCAAAACGAGGCATTTTTGCAATAACTTTCATTAATTGCACAATGGCCCCTCCAAAAAGTGAAAAATGCACTAATAACCCAGAATGAAAATATCTTCCAAAAATATTTTTTTAAAAACCCTTGAAATAAAATATCTTCAAAAGATATTTACAAAAAACACCCCAAGAAAATAAAAAGATTCTGAAAAACTATGCATCCATGCCCCTGTGGATACCGGGAGCAATGAGAGTACTTTACTACAAAAGTAAAGATATGTATTTCGTGGAAACCATTTAGAATGAAGATACGTGAAGTCAAAAACCAACTCCGAGCACGAAAAGTGAGGTTGTGCCAAAAGGTGACAAACGGGGAAAATACAAAATAGGGAAAAGGACGAAAAGTGAATAGTATCAAAAAACGAAAATGTGGAAATGACTCGGTCCTGAAAAGAAGTTGTCAATCCAAAGGAAAGAGTCTCAGAAACCATTTTCAAGCACTCAAGACAACACTAAGTGATAAAAAACCAAATATATAATAGAAAAGACAACGAAAAAAAATTATCCGCAAAATTTGAGGAAAAAAGAAAGGAAGAAAATGACCGGGTCATTACAACTTTCCCACCTTAAAGGGATTTCATCCCCGAAATCTAGCCCCAACAAAAAAAGGGTGAAACCAGGACAACTACGGAGTACATCTCTGAGTATCCCACACAACATGCTACGAAAGCAATCCCAAAACTGAAAGACAACGCACTCATAAATGTCATTCGCACCCATATGCTTATGACAGGACAACCCCTCAAAAGAAAAGTGACCACACGGCCACATAACATGTCAAAGGTCACATACAGAACCCAAGGTCAGACAAAGAAATGGAAAGCAACAACTGTAAGCATTCCTCCTGATGAATCATCATACCGATCCAAAAACAACCACCAAAAGAACTCCAAGATAACCACATATCAAATTAGGGTACAGAACAAAGACAATGTGGTAGTACGAATAGCAACTAGAACCCACCCATGACATACTTAAATATGTGGTAGCAATGACAGTACCTAGCACCCGCCCACACTTACTCGTCAGTAAGGTAGCATCGACGGTAACTAGCACCCGCCCACAACACACAACTTATACGGTAGCATGACAATATAAGGCACTAGTTCATAACCTGACCCCACTAGGTTTACCCATGAAACCTCTCGATACAAATGACATCAATGTCGTGAATCATCATTACCAAAAGCAATCCGGTAACTCAGCATGGTCTAAAGACGTCGATATCCCAGCCACTCTCAAAACCCTAACGACTATGCTACAGGTACCTTCTGGCTTAAGGTCATAATCGTTAATACAACAAAACCAACAACTCCAACGTCTCAAAACACTCCTATTAACAACATCAATCAAGAATCCAAAGCCTAACAGATAAATCAACACCACCAGGAGTCAAAACGAACCTCACTACAAGACATTTCATCGAAAGTCCTACATATCTCCCTGAAACCAATCAACTACAAAACCACACCGGAATCAAACATCGGATCAAAATTCCTATCACAAATAACTAAATCCTCAACAAACAAGTCCACCACGTGGCACACATATCAAAATCCTAACAACCAAGGTCACAAAATAAGTCTCTCAAAACCATGCTTAGCATCACTAAGCTAAATCAAAATTTCTTAATTTTAGTCCATAAACAGTCACTGGAACTATGATTCCTCAAAACTATGCCTAGCCATAACTAGGACGAGAAAACTCCACAAACAAGCCATATCCAACAGCAATCCCCCAAAACTTCTCCTAAGAGTCAACCCACATCCATGTCTCCAAAAACAAAAGCAAGTCTCCAAAAGACATCCTCAAAAGAGTATCAATCTTACCTTACGAATCAAATAAATCCTCAATGATATGGACACAAGTCCCCGTAATATGATCTCACACAAATAAACTCACTCTGAGCACAACAACTCCATCAACAACCACGGCAAAAACTCCCCAAAGGAAGACACGAAGGAAAGGAACGACCAGTCCCAAGAAAGACAATACCACAACTCCACCTCTGAAACAAAAGACAACAAGGTCAAAGATTTCGCCCCCTACATGGGAATAAGTCGACCAAAATAAATCCTCACCAAGGACTCAAGACAACAACAGCGATCCTCACAGACCAACCAACCCCAAAACCGTGCACAAGGCGACGAAGAAAAGAGACTCACTCCTTGTGAAGTCCTAAACAAGAACCAAGAAAAGGAGGAGAAACCATATTCCCCCACAAGTGGCAACATATCGAATACAAAAATGGAGCATTTTTCGCACCTTAGGGAAGCAAACAGCTCAAGACAAAACAAATGTGAAAACTTCTTTACAAGGAATCTCACAATGAAACCATTACAGAAATTGGCATACAAACTACACGTGACTGAGGGAAACAAATAAGAAAACCAAACATGGAAGTCATGCATATAACAAGGAAGGCAACTACTAAATAAGTAAATCTACTCACATAAATAAAGTCAAGAGTACATGCAGCACGTCTCCATGTAAACACAAAAGCATGTCATTAAAGCACAGCAACAACACGACATCTCTATGCATATAAATAAGGTATGTTAATGTCACACAACAAGAAAACAAATGTGGATAGACCTCCACCTACTTATGCATCATAATAACATAAATCATATTACTAACCTGGTAGTAAACGAAGCTGCAGAAGATAAAATGATGCAATAATGAACCCTATGGACATCGTGTCCTAGAGTGTCTAGGTAAAAAGAAAACAAGTCCTCGATATAATCTGACTCTAAAAATCAATGTGACAACAACATTTCTCAAAACAAACGTGAGCCCTCACCATAATGGTAAGACTCCTATAATCCATTTCCAAATCTAAAGGTGACACTACGAGTGACACTAATAATGCAATGCTCTCACTAACCCGAAACATCGATGAATCGACTCGACCACAAAAGCGTCATCACGCAAGGAGAACTCAAACGAAATGGCTACTCTAGCCATACCAATAATAACCAAATTAATCACTACGACTGATCCCCAAAACAACCATCATCATCATTGATCAAAGGGATTATGCCTATCAGGACAAAACCAACACTGATTCCATCCAACTGCACTCGTAGCTAGCCAGTACGGTAGCATAACAATGCCATGCACCCACCCACAAACGTACCCGCCCACAAAAATTGTAATCTCAGAGGAACCTTCCAAAACAACCAAGGATCCTAAGAGGTCCATAACCTCATCATAGCCCAAAACCAACAAATCTAGCCCTATGGCGATGCTCAATGACTTAACTCACAAGAGCCTAAACAAAAGGTGTCTCTCCACTTACCTTAAACCGATGTTAGATCAACAATGACCTAAACTACAATGAAACTGTGACTACAATCACCATCAATCTTAACTCGTGCCTCAATGACTAATTCCGTGTCATGCTAACTATGCAAAACAGTTATGCATATACAAATCTAACCTAGCAAACATCATATGTCATGCTCTTTACAATAAAATACAATTATACTAAACAAACAACGTATCACATGTAGCACGTAAGCATATAAACATGTTGTCAAACCAAAACATGTTATCATAAAACATTTAAACACGTAAAACAAAGCAACAAAAATGTGATACGCACCCAAAACCCGTCGTCTAAGGCTCTGATACCACCTGTGACGACCCTGGTTCTTCAAGCTAATGCGTCTTGTGATGAACCGGAGACTGACCCGATAGCGGACCTAAATGCGGAAGTAAGAAATAAGATAATGTTCTCCCAAGGCACAACATGCCTCTAAGACACTTTGATGACCTTCCATGAGGTCTGGAACTCAATGAGAGCTGAGGCGGAAACAAAAGATCAGAAAAGTAACAATTTAGCCCCTAAGGGCAAAATAGTCATTTTTAAAAATATGGATTCGAGTGCCATAGAGCACACCGCTGAAAAGACAACGAAAAACTAATCAAGATGGACTCAAGAATCACATAATTCGAAGTCTGGACAAAGGCAAAACGACATAACAAAGAAAAATGAACCCTTAAGGCTAAAAGGGTAAACTGGTAATTATCCTGGAAGATCCGGGTATAACCGAGCACACTGTTGGAAAGACAGCAAAAAATTAATCAAGTTTAAAAAAAAGTTCACTCGATTTGGAGTCCGAACAAAGAAGAACGAGCAAAAACAAAAGTCGACGTCACGACGTCGAGACAAGCACCCCGACAAGCACCATGACATGCTAGGGGAAGAAAAGTTCCAACCATAACTAAGAGCCGAAATGAATTTTTCTGGAAAAACACGAAGAAAAAACATCTACCCCCATTCCCCCCCCCCCCCCCCCCCAAAAAAAAAAAAAAAAAAGTTTTCTACCCGACAACGAAGATGAAAACAAAAAAAACTCACTGTGAAATACCCAAATTGCCCCTAGATCAGAAAAGGTCAAAAGAGTCAAAAAGCTGCTACAGATCTGTCCGCAACTGAGAGCAAAAACGGGCCATCAAATGAATTTTTCTGGAAAAACACGAAGAAGAACCCCCCCCCCCCCCAAAATCAAGTTTTCTACCCGACGTTGGGGACGGAAACAAAGAAAATGCACTGTAAAATGCCCAAAATACCCCCAAGAAAATCAGGTCAAGAAGTTTAAAATCTGACCTGCTGCCAAAGGAAAGGAAATAGGGCTTCGGGGGGTTTTTAAATTGTCTAAAATTAAAATGCAATCTTAAAATACACCCACAAGACCCCCAGAAGTTTCGGATTGGCCGACACATTTTTTTTAAAAAAAGTTGATGAATAGTACCAAGTACTAAAATCTCAAATTTAAAAAAAAAAAAAAAAAAAAAACATATTTGTAAACCTTAGGATTAATGGCTCTTGGCCTCATGTCACACATACAAAATAAGCATCCAAAAAGTGTACTTAGGTACACATTACATATTTGAAATCAAGGTTACAAGTTTTAACATATAAGGCTACAAAATGACATTTCATGCTAACACTTGCATGAAATGGAAACTTAAAAGCTACAAGTCATCCAAGGAATGATGAGCATCACAAACCAAGCCTTCGTACCTGAAACAAATCCCAGTAACTTTGAGGTGAGTAACATAAAGCTACTCGTAGGAAATGAGTATGCATCGACCTAACATTTTACAAAATTATCACCTTAAGGTAAAACATGTCAAGGGGCTCATGCCACCTAACGTCTATGTAAATATGAGACTCAGGGAGCATCCTAAGCTATCTTAGATCATTTCTAGTATAAATCACATCATTCATGCAATTTAACCATATAGAAGCATACTATACAACGCGACAAGATATAGGTTCTCAACAGTATCAATTTGCAATCTAAGATACGAAAACAATTAAAGTGGGTCATGCCACCTAGCGTCTATGTTCCAAATGAGTCTAAGGAATCATCCTAAGCTACATTAGAACACTAAAACACAAGTTACAATATCGATGCAATTTAACCAACATTGGAACTTCCAATACCACATATAAAGCATGATTTCTCAAGTTAACATCTTGAAACTTAAAATGGAAAATCAAATAAGGAACAACAAGTTATGATATCATCTAGTTATCAACTTGAAATGAAATGCGAAATCAAACCAGGTGGATACTTGGACGTCACACCGGATCAGACCGACACCATAGTTACTTTAGGGTTACTAGCCCACGGGCAACCTCCCTATGTGCGCACTAGACTTGTAGAGGGACAATCCCCTATACTAGAACCATGTCCTAGCCTTAGTCAAACAACGATATCCCCAAGTTTCCAAAATCAACAAGTTGTTCAATAACGTATATATCAATATGTATATATAAGATAATCAACTATCTACCACGCACAACTAAAATTGGAAACACACACAATACATATTCTAAGTCTATAACTACTATGGCACGAAAGATGTCAAATACAAAATGTGCAACTCATTACACAAGACAATGATATATTCAATAAGGAAAACATATTCTCATGACTATAAATATAATAACTATGTTATCCAATGCTCAAAATGTAACCAAGTGAAAATACAACAAGTTCGAGTCCATGATTTAAACATAAAAACAACTTCCAAAACACAATTAAATCCATGGATTAATTAGATAGAATTTAATTAAATAAAAATAATTAAATTTCCTAAATTCCAAATTAATTCCAAATAACCTCAAATTTATACATGTTGAAGGACATGTCATGGTCATCACATATATAACATCACATAACTAATTAAGTGTTTAAAACACTTAAAATAAAATTAATTAAGCTAATTAATTAATTTCCTCTAGATTTTAAACAACTCCAAATGCTCTCAAATTAACATATGTTCAAGAACTCACCAAGGCCTACTTTAATATCACATTACAAGTTTATTTCATGCTTAATACAACTATGTGAATTAAACTTTCACAAAAGATAAATATTAAATAAAAGTTGCAATTCTTATTCAAATAATCCCAATTTAATATATATCAAGCACCATACCAAGGCCTAAATTTCTAGCATGCCACAATTTAATTCTAAGTTGAATATCATCATAAGAATTAAATCTTACACAAATAAAATAATTAAATTAAATTTTAGATTATGAACAAAAACATGTATACAAGTTGTATAAGCATCATTAGCATACAAGACAACAAAAATATGAAACTATAACACCCTCTACTCCATTTGAGATAAAAATCTCAAATCCCCACCGAAGGAAAAGTGCTCCGAATCCGACGATACTCCAAGGTTATGTCGGGGACAACACAGTGAACATTAAACTCCAAAGAGGTCATACCAAAATCCAAACTTGACCTCAAATCCAAACTCAAAAAATGACCAAAAATGGATTCTAATAAGGGAAAAAGATCCGCGTAGTCAAGACAAGTATAAAACACAAAGGCACTACGACTTTTTAACAAAGGGAAGAAGGTTTAATTGAGAGAAGAAGGATGGCAGCCCCCCTTGGGCTATCATGGTAGCTTCTGATCGTGCATGAAGAGAGGGGAAGATCACTTTTTAATTTCATAACCCCCTATTTATAGGAAAACCCTAAAAGTACCCCGAAAGGGCCCCGCCGGGTCTGGAAAAGTGAAATTTGAGCAGACGCGCTCAAACAGCAAAACTCCGTGAACAAAAATGAAATGAAATGATAAAATATGAATGGAAGAAACGGTGTCAAAAACCAAGTCCCGAGCAAAGAGATATGCTTCGAACAAGTTCGGCGGCAACCGAGGCCAAAAACCCTAAAACTGGGGAAATATGACCAAAAGACAATTCTAAGAGTACACGACTCGACAAAAAGTGAAAAGGGATCCCATACAAAATCCAGGCTCAAACGAGGTATTTTTGCAATAACTTTCATTAATTGCACAATGACCCCTCCAAAAAGTGAAAACTACACTAATAACTCAAAACGAAAATATCTTCTAAAAATATTTTCTTAAAAACCCCCAAAATAAAATATCTTCAAAAAATATTTACGAAAAACACCCCAAGAAAAGAAAAAGATTCTGAAAAACTATGCATCCATGCCCCTGTGGACACTTAGAATGAAGGCACGTGAAATAAAGATACGTATTTCGTGGAAACCACTTAGAATGAAGGCACGTGAAATAAAAAAGCAACTTCAAGCACGAAAAGTGAGGTTGTGCCAAAAAGTGACAAACGGGGAAAAGACAAAATAGGGAAAAGGACGAAAAGTGAATAATGTCGAAAAACAAAAAATGTGGAAATGACTCGGTCCTTAAAGGAAGTTGTCAATCCAAAAGAAAGAGTCTTAGAAACTATTTCCGAGCACTCGAGACGACACTAAGTGATGAAAAACCAAACACAGAATAGAAAAGGCAACTGAAAAAAATTATCCGCAAAATTTGAGGAAAAAGGAAAAGAAGAAAATGATCGGGTCATTACACGTCGAGCGTGTGGGCACGTCAGATGTACTCGCAGGCGAGTACAGGGCTTCCGGTGGTGCGTATGGGCATTTTCAGTGGAATTTAAGGCGAAACGTGAGTTTCCTGAAGAAGATGACCCAATCTCTGAAGAAAAAAACAAATGATATTGATTTGGTGGACTTTAAAACAAAGGTCACAGGCATGATTCAGTACAGGCTATCAATCGAAGGCTCTAATACCATGTTGAATATCATAGATTGAGAGAAATAGAGAGACAATTTAATTGTGTAGTAAACTGTATATTCAAGTTATATATCATGTATAAAATAAGAGATATATATAGGCTACAAACCAACTACAGCTATATATATAGGCTACGGCTAGAATAACAACTGCTATCACTATAAAACAACTATAATATTTATTATGGTAACAAAGTCAAAACCTGTTGAATGGGGGAGTTGCAAAGTGAAGACGATCAACAATTGGCTTTTGGTAGAGCGACAAAGTGTGAGCCTGAGTTAAAGTCCATTGTATTTTACTCCGTACATAGTAGATCTTTTCACTCGAGACAACGTGATAATCTCCGAGGTTTTTTTAATTATTGGATGATTTCTCCAACTAGGTTTCCTTGATAAAAACTTAGTGTCTCTCTAAACTTTGTTTTTTACTTTACTTTCTCTTTAAGTTATTGCTTTTTGGGTGATTAATAATTTTTTTTTATTTCAATAAATTTAATTTAAAGCAAAAATCAAATAACAGAGCAAGTTAAATCTATTCACTCTGCTAGCTTACTTATCCATATCATATTCCACAACTATTCCCGCATTGTGCAAGTCACAAGACTCTCCTTGTCTATTTTTAGGACTTATTTAGGAGTTTTACAAAGTTTATGATTGTCGTAGAATAGCTCTTGTGCCCTTAACAACAACACTTTTCCAGCTAACAACAACATTTTTTCAGCTAACAACAACATTGCCATTTGTAAGTAGTATTACAACTCGAGATTAGTCTAATCTCGTGAAGGTGTTTGGGATTGTAAATACTAAAATTTTAATGGACTTTTGTTTTGATGAATTGACCCATCAAATATGGGTCTAATGTTTAATTAAATTATTTAATTGGCTCAAATTTGGTCCACTTAAATTATTTAATAAGCCCAACTCAGATGATTAAATGAAAAGATAATTATTCATAATAAAATATAGGGTAAAGTGCAAAAAACCCCCCTGAAGTATGGGGCCAAAATGCAGTAAACCCCCTTGAACTAAAAAAAGTGCAATTAACCCCCTGAACTATTGTACTTTGTAACAATTTACCCATTCCGGTGACCGGCAGAAAATTTTTGACCGTAATTAGGCGCGTGGAAGCCACTTTTTTTCTAAATGCCCATTTCCCTATATAAAAAGACCAAAAAGCTCTTATTACCCAAATCAATTACCCTAATTTGTACATGTTCCTATATATATAGTAATTTGATTTCTCTCTCTAGATCTATCTCTCTTGATCATCTCTGTCCCTCTCGATCATAATATCTACCTCTCTCTCTCATCTCTGTCCCTCGATCACGATTCCGGCAAGATATATACGGATTATTGGTCTCGATCCACAGTATCTCTCTTCTCTATCTCTATCATCTACCATCCGTATATATACACAGAAATATAAGGATTATTGCAAAGGATGAGGTCAACTGGTGAATCCTTTTGCAGTTCTGGAATTTGAAAAGGTGTGTTCAAGAATGGGAAATGTTTTTGTGGTGCCAAGGCTACTGTATACATATCTGAGTCCAACAACAATCCAGGTAAGCTATATTTCAAATGCAAAAAGGAATTTCATCCTTGTACGTTCTGGGAATGGTGGGTTGTACCTGGTATCCAAGATTAAGTAGCAGTACCTGAAGTAACAGCACCAGCTCCTGCACCTCGCCTAGTTGGTCTACCTCCTTCACCAAGTTTTGTGAATGATGGACTGCCATTGAACAAGTTCATTCAAATTGTAAAAACCATGTATATTAGCAGCATGGTTTTGTTTGTGATGTACTTTTTTAGTTTTAATTGTTTCAGTTTTTGTTAAATGAAAATTTTGTTGGGTTTTGCAGGTATATCTGAAATTATGTGTTTTGTGGTTTGGTTTGTGATGTGTTTTGTAGTTGTGGCATTTGTTAGGTATCTTGTTGGTTATGTTGATATTGTAATATATTTTGAAGTTCCATTTACAACAAAATCAGATGCATTAACACCACCAACTGAGATGCAATGCATTAATAGAAAAATCAGTTTATGACACCAATTGACCTTTAATGCATTGACACGAAGCAATTAAGCACTTATGGATTCAATACCATTTATTGACACTAAAAGCACATGTATTCACATCACTGAAACAATTTTCAACATCATAAATAAATACCTGCACTTACTACCTGTATTCACATCATAAGTAAATACCTGCACTTACTACCTGTATTCACATCAGTCAACAATTATCAACAACCATTACTGAACTGGACTAGGCACTTGCTACCTGTATTGACATAACTCCATGCAATAATAACATATGACCATTTTAAGCTACACACTAAACTGAATTTACATAACCAAATCATTCTCACAATAGCCATAACCAAAGTACTTAACATTCTTATACATAACATCAAAATACTTAAAACATTCTTACATTACATTAACTAAATACATGCTACATGTCAACAGACACAATTAGACAAAAAATACTTCTAGTTCTTCATGTCAACAGTAGCTATCATCAGTTCAGTACCAACCACACCTAAAAATACTTCCAGTTCTTCATGTCTACCATGAAGCATAATCACTGTCCATCATGGACCTATAAAGAAGTTGAGAAAATAAGTAAATTAACATGTCTATACATTAACATATTATGAAGTTGACTTGAGAATGAAACACACCTAGAACTGGATGCTTGTGTTGATGACAACTGTGAAAATGGGATGTTATGAACCTATTAAGAGCATACACAAGTTACAAATTTCAATAGGAATTTCATTATTAAAGGAAGAAAAAAAAATACAACTTAAACGTGTACCTCTTGACTCTGAATTGCAGTAGGAATTTCATTTCCAACAACAGCTATTGCACCTCTCCTGCCCCTTCCTCTTAATGATATTCCTCTTCCTCTTCCAAGTATTAGTGGTCTGCCTCCCTTTTTTGGAGGAGGTTTCTCAATGACCACAGGTTTAGGGAGTTTACATGTCCTTGAGTTATGACCTTTCTCCTTGCAGTTTGAACATGTCAACATATCCTTTGACCTACTAACCTTGGTTGGCTTGCTTGAAGTATTAACCTTGGTTGTCTGGTTTAAAGTACTAACCTTGGTTAGCTTAGTTGAAATACTAACCTTTGTTGACTCATCATTTTTCTTATTCCTTGACTTCTTTGGTCTACCAATAGGTTTCCTAAAGATTGGTGGAAGTATTTGCTCATTGGGTTGTGATTTCAGCAACTTTCTCATGGGAAATGGATTGATCAAACCAGCATATACCTTCAAGTAGGTTTCCCTATGATAGCATAGATCAACATATGATTCAGGCACATCCCCCCTCCTCGTAAAAATGCATGCTATAACATGTCTACAAGGGATACCAGTCATATTCCATACCTTGCAGGTGCAAGTCTTATTTCCAAGATCAACTGCATCACTGATACCAAAACACTCAACCTCAAACTTGTTATCACCAGCATAGTGCACCTTGCACATCCTTGTTGCCTTCTTCACTTTGTTCAATTTATTTTGAATATCTGAACACAATAAGCCATCCTTTGATTCCATCCACTCCCTCTTCCGTTGGAATCTCAGCCTGAGATGCCTCCTGATCCACTCTAACATATAAATTATTGGTTTATCCCTGGCTTTAAGAATGACAGCATTCCAGCTTTCACACATATTATTGATCACCATATCACTTTTTGATTGGTCTGTGAAACTTGACCTTGACCATATTTAAGATGGCACATTCTGAAGCCAACCATAAGCTTCAACATTTAACTCATTTATCTTCCTCATACGTGCATCAAAATCAGGCTGTGTATATGACCTTGCAGTGATCGGTTGGTCAATTAACATCAACCTTCGCAATAGCACGAATCATTGTAAAATAGGGCTATTGGTCGGGTAAGTCGAACCACAGGGACTGCGCTAGTCTAATACAACCTAAATGTCTAGAATCATTCTTAGAATGATGAAGGGTGGATAGAGGTTTTGTTGGATGTCACTTAAGCTAGGAAATTAAAAGTGCATAAAACAATAAATTGCAAGAATTCAAGGGAGTGAAGTACAAGTAAAGAAGGCTAGGGAAATGAATCCACCTCCATCCCTATACACATGCTAGGTTAAGATTAATTTAAGGGGAAAACAACATATATGATAGTCATGATACATAACAATACTAGGTTGCTATAATATCCTTAAGAAGTTCATTTAATTAGAAAGGCAAGAATAAACCATCAAAGGTTCACATGATCAACTACCTAAACTAAAATGTAGCTTAGAACATGCTTACTAAGCCAAGGATTATCAAGCCCTAATTTAAATGGTGAATACACATAAAGCTAAGAATCAAGTATAGCCCATCAAAGGGAAACCCTAAGCCATGAACTATCTAGGTTCTCCAACTCCATGCCATTAAAACCATTCCATGATCTAACTTCCATTGTCACCATGGAAGTGCAAGCAATATGATTAAGAAAAGCAACCATCCAAGACAAGATAAATAACTCACAATAATCATTTAAAACATTCAACATTCATTACAACAAAAATGAGGCTCTTGACCATGGAAAGACTATCAAAAATACATTGTAATCCCCAAAAATAAACTATACTAACACATGCTTACAAGGGAGGGGTTTCATCACCTCCCTAGATGAGGTTTAGTTGCCCATTGGTGAGCTAGAAGAAGGAAGAAGCATCATCCTCATCTCCATTTTCGAGCTCCTACTGTAGCACTCAAGAACACCCTTCTCCTTGCTCTCTTCTCTCTCCTCTAATCTTCTAGAATATAGGATAATGATATGTGTGGCCTTCCTTGCCTTATCTCCTTCAACAAAGCTCTCTCTCTCCTCCAAAAAACATCCCCAACCACCTCATAAAGAAGTAAGTAGAAAATGAGGAAACCAATGCACAAGTGGCTGCCAAAATGAGAATTCCCGAAGGCAATTCTGCCCCAAATTCGAGCACTCTAAGCAAGGCCTCGAGCGCTCGAATTTAGTGTAAAAATGCCCATGCTTCACTTGCTCCGCCCAGACCTACTTTGGTTAAACAGCCATAACTTTGCGCTCCGAACTCCGAATGATGAACCGTTCAAAGATTTGGAGAGCTGATTCAGAGCTTTAAAAACTTCATGTTTTGATGAAGACCCAAATCTCAAGTCTGGTTGGTCGAAAATGGGGAGAAAGGCAGTACTTCAGTGCTGCCAGGCAGTTCTGCGCACCTCTGGTAACAAGGCCATAACTCTCTGCTCCGAGCTCCGAATGATGAACCGTTTGAAGATTTAGAAAGCTAATTCAGAGCTCTAAATCTTTCATGTTATGATGGAAGTCCAGTTCTCGAGCTTTCTGGGTCAAAATGGCGAGCAAAGTCCTAACTCCACCGCTGATCTCGTGAAGCAATCTGCCCTAATTTCGAGCACTCGAAATTAGGCCTCGAGCACTCGAAAATTGGCCAGAATGCCCTATGCTTGGTTTGCTCATCCCGGACCTACTTTGGTAAAACAGCCATAACTTTGTGCTCTAAACTCCAAATGATGAACCGTTTGAAGATTTGGAAAGCTAATTCAGAGCTCTAAAAACTTCATGTTTTGGTGGAGATCCAATTCTCAAGGATGATTGGTCGAAAATGAAGATCAAGGCAGAATTTCATTGCTGCCAGGCAGTTCTGCGCACCTCTGGTAACAAGGCCATAACTCTCTGGTCCGAGCTCCGAATGATGAACTTCTTGAAGATTTGGAAAGCTGATTCAGAGCTCTAAATATTCCATTTTATAATGGAAGTCCAGTTCTCGAGTTTGCAAGGTCAAAATGGTGAGCAAAGTCCTAACTCCACTGCTGCCAGAAATTCAGAATTGTGCCTTTTGATGGCCAAAACTCCACAAAGCCTTGATTTTGCTCCTTTTTTGGCAAATGGACCTGAAAATGCATAAAAACATAGAAATGAAGATAATCTACATAAATTAACATACAACGGACTTTACTAATGCAATTTAGGGCGCTTGAATATATAACATGTCTACAAGGGATACCAGTCATATTCCATACCTTGCAGGTGCAAGTCTTATTTCCAAGATCAACTGCATCACTGATACCAAAACACTCAACCTCAAACTTGTTATCACCAGCATAGTGCACCTTGCACATCCTTGTTGCCTTCTTCACTTTGTTCAATTTATTTTGAATATCTGAACACAATAAGCCATCCTTTGATTCCATCCACTCCCTCTTCCGTTGGAATCTCAGCCTGAGATGCCTCCTGATCCACTCTAACATATAAATTATTGGTTTATCCCTGGCTTTAAGAATGACAGCATTCCAGCTTTCACACATATTATTGATCACCATATCACTTTTTGATTGGTCTGTGAAACTTGACCTTGACCATATTTAAGATGGCACATTCTGAAGCCAACCATAAGCTTCAACATTTAACTCATTTATCTTCCTCATACGTGCATCAAAATCAGGCTGTGTATATGACCTTGCAGCCTCCCACAACTCAATTTTCAAGTGCTGTCCTTTAAATCTGAGTCTGAAGTTCTCATACAAATGCCTCACACAATATCTATGGACTGAACCCTCCATGATATGCTCAAAAGTTTCAACCAATTCCTATATTAAAAACAAATTGTACTAAAATAACAGATTTAAAAATAACAAATTGTAGTAAAATAACAGATTTTAAAATAATAAATTTTAAATTAACACACTGTAGTAAAATACTGACCTTTTGTCTATCAGATATGAATGTGATGTCAGTATAAGGCCCACAGCCTCCATCAATTATGTCAGAAACCAACTCTAAGAATCCCTTATCTCAGCCTCAACTACTGCAATTGCAACTGGGAACATTTGTTCATTCCCATCAACAGATATTACACTCAATAGGTGGCCACCATATGAACCCTTCAAAAAGCAACCATCAACACCAATAAGTTGCCTACTACCTTTTTTAAAACCCTTCCTCATTGCAGCATAACAGATGAAAACCCTTTGAAATCTCCTCACATTCTCTTCACATGTGGGCTCAGTTTGAATTTTAACAACACTTCCAGGGTTGGATGTATATATTAAATGACAGTATTCCCTCATCTTTTGATATTGTTCTACTTTATTTCCCTGAATGACTTCAATAGCTTTTCTCTTTGCCCTTCTTACTTTGTGTTTAGACACATCAATGTGCATATCAGAAGCAATAGTGGTCCTTAGTGTATCACAAGGTATGGTTGGGTTCATTTTCACTTGCTCTAAGTACTTAGTGGCTAAGTAAGAAGAGGATGCTTGTCCATTAGTTTGAAACCAAAGGCAGTTGGTATGTTTTGACTGATATGTCTTCACTATCAAGCAATCCTAACCTACTAGTTTGCTTGCAAATACTTTCCACCCACATTCAGCCTTACATACTACATAGATCCTGTCACCATCATTTCTTTTAAACTTTATATCAAACCTACCCTTCAATGCTGTTTCTCTAAGTGCCAATCTAAAGTGTTCAGCTGTCCCAAATTTCATTCCTAATTCTAGTTCTTTTACATCCAAATCCCTTGAAGGAATATATTCTAGGTATTTAGGACCACTAACATCCTCATCTGATCCACATAAACTGATTAACTCATCGCTAGGAGTATAATCTGAAATCTATTTAAAAGTACCATCACTTGAACTATTTGAGTCTGAGCTAGCTGTTGGAAGCTGAATCTCTTCCCCTTGCACATTCAACAGAGGTGCAATAATGTACAACTTGATGATGGTTGTTGCCCTCTCTGCTTCATAGTCATAAAACATCCTAAGTACATCCAAGTCACACCTAACCTTTCTCAAGCTTTGACTACCCTCTAAAAATGGTACTTTGTAAAACACTTGCTCTAACTCCCTATATCCCATGTTATCTGCCATCTCTTGAATATCATCATATGACATAATGTCTGGGTCAACTATTGGAATCATAGTGAAATATTCTCCTATGTATGACATAGGGGGTGTTTTAGAGAACACACCCCAATGATGGAGTTCAATGCTGTAAAAGTGCATCTACATAACATAAACTCGCATACCTTAATCACACTTGACTTGACAGTAAACAAATAAAAAGGTTAACCAAATACTTTAATCACACATTAAACTAAACAACAAAAAAAGTTGTTGACATTTCAAAAATGTTAATAATAAGGACAAAAAGTCCAAAAGCACTTAAATAAGAGTAAAAAAAAAATAAAAAATCTAACTCCAGCAAGACCACTTCAGCACTAACATTCTCAAGTCAAGTGTGATTAAAGCACAAAAAAAAATGGGCCACTCAATGACAGAACAGAACATATAAGACACAAATAGTGAAAGCATATATAGTGTTTCATGCAATAAAGAACAACAAGTTTATAACTTTATACATAGGACACATATCACAAGTCATTTTCTGTCAGTCCACAACAAAACAGAACTTTAAATTTTTTAAAAAAAATTGTCAAAAATTGTCAGAAAGATTCTTTATATAATAAATCATGTACTATAAACCTTAAATTGGTACAATGTTCAACGTTGAGCAAAATGTTTCTACCAAAAATTTTAGAGCCATGCACCATTATCACGTCCCATTCACAGATTAAAAAATAACAAAATAAAACAAAAATAACAAGAATCCTAAACCCGAACATTCTTCAACAAAAAATAGTACAACACTTGAGAAAAGAAAAATAAAATCAAATTATAATAATAAACCCTAACATTTTTGAGACAGAAAATTGTACTAAACCCTAACATTTTTTAGACAGAAAATCGTACCCAATAACACTATAACAGCTGGGATTAGTAAATCACAACTACTTTTCGTGGATTAACACAATATTTAGCAATTAATAATCATATATTTACCGATTCAATAACAAAAATCAAGTACGCTTACGGTTTTTGGCTTCTTCTCAATCGTGATCCTTAGCTTCAGAAGCTTTGTGGTCTCTAAAAGCCAAAGTACTTGTAGTCGGCACAAAGGGAGGAGAATGAGATATAGCTGAGGTGGTTCAAATCCTTAAGCCTAGGGTTGTTGATAAAGTGTTTGCTGAGGTGTCAAGTTGTTATTGGCTCTCCAGATTACAATCTGCCATGTCATCGGGTTCAATTTAGGCCTAATAAAGTTTAATAAAACTACATCATTTTTTATAAGGGCATTAATGTCATTTAACATTTTCGGTAAGAGAGTTTGCCCAGAAAAGTTATTGTTGTTCTTAATTGCAACAATTTGATAGTTCAAGGGGGTTTTCTGTAGTTCAGGGGGGTTATTTGCAAATGGCTCATACTTCAGGAGGGTTTTTTGCACTTTACCCTAAAATATATTTAGAACAATTATTTTTATACATAATTATCATAATATAGCCGGTCCGGCCCAGTTATGATTTTGTCCTTATCAAGAGATGACACATGTCATCATCCTATTAATCTAAGAAGCTTATAAATAGAGGCATGGAGGATAAAGGAAAAGGAAAAGGGTCCAGAAATTGAGAAATTTAGAAATCCAGAGAGTCCAAAAATTGAGAGACTCAGAAATCCAGAGAGACAGAAATTAAGAAATCCAGAATTCCAGAGAGAAATACAAAAGCTCTGCCAACATTCATCCCCAACACCCAAACCTGAAGGCGAAGAGCAATAATCACATCAAATCGTGCCGTTCTTCATTAAAATTCCACAGTGATCAACAACAAGCACATCAAATCGTGTCGTTATTCATCAAAATTCAATAGTGATCAACAACAAGGACATCAAAGTTGTGCCGTTCTTTTACAAATTTAACATATTCTCTAAAGATGAAGAATAATAAGCAAATCCAATCCAAAGTCGTGCCGTTCTTCCTCAAATATAACAAAGAACAACAAACACATCAAAATTGCATCGTTCTTTCCTTGCTATTTAACAAGTTTGAATAATCACCAGACAATATTGTTCGAGATCAAGCTTCTTCAACCTTCGATCAGAAATCATCGGCGGTCTTCCTCAAATACAAATACTTGAAGAAGATTGTCAATAACCCGATTTAAGATCAAGCTCCAACAGCCCTCGATTAGAAATCATCGGTAGTCTTCCTCAACTACAAATACTTAAAGAAGATTGTCAACAGCCCGATTCAAGATCAAGCTCCAACAGTCTTTGGATCCAACCAGCAAAGGAAATCGAATCAGATGATACTTTATTTTTTTTGTAAAGAATATCTTAGAGGATTGTACTAATCAATTTTTATAAATTAATAAAATTTTATTTGCTCCTTATTTTGTTCTTTATTTACAGATTACGAAATTTGTGTTCAAACCGCTACGTAGGATGAGTTCACCAACTTTGAAATTAGTGTTAACTTTCCCACGTTGCAGCATTTAATTTCTTAGTCCAGCAGTGTGATCAACACAGCGTTTTGGTATTTTAACCCAAAAAAAAAAAAAAAAAAAAAAAAAAACACAGCGTTTTGGTAAGAGCGTTCACACATGGATTAATATAAAATAAAAAAGATGTAATACAAACAATTTGGACCCCTCATTCGTAAAACTACGTTTACTTTTGCAACCATACTATATATTATAGTAATTAATTTCTGAGATGTTTCATCATTGATTGGAGCACAATTAAACTGGTTGTTCTTTAAGCTTATGCAAGTCATGTGAGGCATTTTTCAAACACGATAATTTGCGTGATCCAAAAACTAGACAGCACATGGTTATCCTATCCCAAATAAATGGCAACTCCTTAGACATTTGGTTTTGATTAATAATACAATAAATAACATGAACTTCTAAATCTGAAGAGGCAGTTGCTTTTAATCCACTTGACAAATCAAAATACTCAACAAATTATAAATACTCAACAAGTTTTCATCTGTACGGATTCACTCAACTAATGAATTCCTTTATATCTATAATAATGTTGCTTAATTGCGATAAGTACGCCGTAGCCGCCATTAATACAGCATTTTTTTTACTCAAATTCATTTTAGTAATTAAATGCATTGTTTGGTTTTTTTTTTTTCATAGATATAATCACCGACCGAGAAGCATATTGTAACATGTTAGACTCTTGACAATATGCATCTCAACTTTAAATCATGCATAATCTCTCTCTCCTCAACTTTATGTACACAAATATAACTATATATATGTGTGTGTGTATATATACACACGCGCACATTGCTCTTCACGTAACAGCTGATATCATCATTTTAAACACAAAGTAAACACAATGGTTGAATATCAACAGCTTGATATCTTTGCATAGAATGCTAACTGTTACCATATTCCTCACATTTCAAGCAAGACAGCTGTACGTCAAGTTCATTTTCTTATATATAAATATAAGGGATCGAAACCCTATTAAGAGATCTGATTCTACTAATACCTCATATAAAAGAAGAACAAAAAGAAAAGAGATCCAAGACACATTAATGGCGACCAAGCTTTTTGGAGTATTATTCTTGATAATATCATTCTCTTCCTTCTTCTCTCAAGTCCTATCAGACGATGATCAATCGGAATCCGGCGACATCAGTCGGTGGTGTAGCACCACACCTCATCCGGAGCCATGCAAGTACTTCATGAACCACAGCCACCACAATTTTGAAATACCCAAGTGCCGAGCCGACTTCAGAACGATGGCGGTACAAGTGGCCATGGACAGAGCCTATCATGCACAGAGCCTTGCAAAGCAGTTGGGACCGCATTGCCGGAGCAAGCGAAAGAAGGCCGCGTGGAGAGACTGCTGTGACCTCTTCGACGATGCCATTCTCTCTCTCAACCGAACCCTACAAGGCCTAAGAAACAATGGGAGCCGCTCGGATTTTGATGCTCAAACTTGGCTCAGCGCTGCCCTCACGAGCCTTGAGACTTGTCGAGCAGGCTCACATGAGCTCAATGTATCGAGCTTCATCTCGCCGATCATTTCCAATAATGTCTCCGAATTGATCAGCAATAGTTTGGCCATTAATGGGGTTTTGATGCAGGATCAAAGTTACAAAGAGGGGTTTCCTAGTTGGGTTTCCAAGGGTGATCGGAAGCTTTTGCAATCTAAATCACTGTCTTCTAGGGCTAATGTTGTTGTGGCTAAGGATGGGTCAGGGAATTTTGGGACCATTCAGGCCGCGATTAATGCCGCTGCGAAGAAGACAGGGAATGGGAGGTTTATTATACATTTGAAAAGAGGGGTTTATACCGAGAATATTTTGATTGGGAGGAACTTGAATAATATTATCTTCGTTGGTGATGGATTGAGATATACCATAATCACTGGCAGCCGGAGTTCTACAGGGGGATTCACCACCTACAGCACTGCAACTTTTGGTAAGGGAGCTCTCTCTCCATCTCTCTCTCTCTCAAAAAAAAAAAAAATTAAATAAATAAATAAAAAAGAGAAGAAGAAGAAAAATGGTTCGTGGTGATAAAAAAATGTGTTAATTTTTTATTATTATTTCTAATATTAATATTTGGTTTATAATAGCACAAGACCTTCTATATTTTCGAATATTTGGAAACATGCATGAATCAATATTAAGACAAAAATATTGATGTAATTAGCTAGAAAACATTTATGAAAGACATTTTTTCTTTTTTGAAAAAAAAATAATATATATATATAACTATATTTCAATTAATTCTTTTAATATTTGGTATACATCAAGGATGCTCTCTCTTTATTATTATTATTATTTTTTTTTCTTAGGATAAATATTTCTAGGATATCTAGCTTCTTGTCTCTATTTATTATACATTGTTGTTGAACCACAACTGGGGCAATTGACTGTCTAAAAAATTTCGAACTATTGAAATGCGCGCTTTAGTTCAACAAGTAAATCTTATTTATGGCAACCATCTTACTATATCAAGGTCAATGACTTAATATGTCGATCTAATCATGAATTATATATGTGTGTATTTTATATTTAAATATTGAATTGATTTGCGCTATGAATATCTTCTAGATACATATTATATATCAAGTCAATAACTTGAAAATTAACTTGCTTTCTTCTAATATGACCATTAGGTGTTGATGGCATTGGATTCATGGCTCGTGGGATCACATTCCGAAACACAGCCGGTCCACAAAATGGTCAAGCAGTGGCTTTCCGATCAGCCTCCGATCTCTCAGTCTTCTACGCTTGTGCTTTCGATGGGTACCAAGACACTCTCTTCGTCCACGCGCAACGACAATTCTACAAATCATGCTACATATATGGCACCATAGACTTCATTTTTGGTAATGCTGCAGTAGTGTTCCAAAATTGCGTCATCTACGTGAGGAAGCCCTTATCTGGCCAAGCCAATACCATAACAGCTCAAGGTAGGGGTGACCCGTACCAAAACACCGGCATTTCCATCCACAACTCACGTGTCCTGGCTGCACCGGACCTTAGGCCGGTGGTTAGCTCGTTCAAGACCTACTTAGGCCGGCCGTGGCAGCAGTACTCGAGGACGGTCTTCCTCAAGACTTATCTTGATAGCTTGGTGAGTCCAGAAGGGTGGTCAACATGGGATGCTTCTAATTTTGCTCTGGATACATTGTATTATGGTGAGTACATGAATTTCGGACCGGCTTCTTCCACTACAAATCGAGTCAAGTGGCGCGGTTATAGGGTTATCACAAATGCGAAGGAGGCGTTGCAGTTCACTGTTGGCAGCTTCATTGCCGGCAGGTCGTGGTTGCCGAGCACTGGTGTCCCATTCATTGCTGGCCTGTGATCATCTCATGCATATAGTAGTACAATATTGTAGTTTTTATTCAATTTATTTGAAAATTGTATTGTTTTGGGCATTTCAGGACTTTATGATAGTAATTAAAAGATATATATATACGCTATTGATTTTTATGGTTTTTTTTGTATGGTTTGTGATTTAAAGAAATTAGAATTGACTGAATGAATGTGAATAATTTGATGAACAACAACAAAACTTGCTTGCAGTCCTTGGATGGAAGGATTTAAGTCTAGTAGGGTCCATGGTTGGGCCTTGTTTAGGATTTTGCTCGTCAGACCCATATGTCCAAAGCAGTGAATTGGGCCGTGCACAATGGAATGACATGTATGCTGAGCACCCATATGAGCACTTAAATCAATGACGAATTTAGAAAAGTATGTAAGAGGGGACGACTATATATATATATATTGTGGAGGGTAATAGTGAAATTTTCTATAATTTCAGTGTGCAAACTCAAAATATTGTAAATATATAATTCAAAATTTTCTCTAATTTTAGGAGGTAAAGAATATACCAAGGCCCTTGGTTAATTTGTTAGAAATATAAATAGATAAATAATAAACATAAGGATAATGTTTATTTAGAAATAAAATAAGAATAAAACAGCATATTATTATTATTAATTTAGAAGCAATAAATTTAATTATTAGAAGCCCCAAAGCTTGGCTTAGTGGCATGCTGACTTCGTGTCAAGCGGAGGGATGTGATTGTGAGTAAAGTTATTTATAAGAAAAAAATTTCTTATGGGCATTATAAAATTTGCTAACACTCCTCTATTATTCATCCGCCGCCCTTCCTTTCTTAACAGAAACCTATCATCTCTATCTCTTTGCCATTCTTAATGGTAAGCGGTAAGTTGGTGTTGGAACTCAATCACAAAAATTACAATATATCTACCATACGTAATAGTATAATCACACACACACATACATATATATATATATAATTAAAGAAATTAAACATAATTTTAAATCTAAGCTAAAAGGTGGATAATTATATCCTCAAGATAGTTGAAGCCTCTCCAATATGATTTCGGAATATTAAAATGGCAACACTCTCTTCAGAATTCAACTAAGTCAGATCCAATAATCTGTATGTCCATAGAGTGACATCCTCAATAAACCAATGTATTCATCTATGCCTAATCGTTCGTCCAAAATATTATTTTATGAAATTATATTAAACATTTATATCAATATATATATATATATAGAGAGAGAGAGGGAGAGAGACGGAAATATTACCAAATTTGGAATTCTTTGAATTCCTATAATGTTTTTACCAGAAAACTTATTGGAATTAGTCAAACCTTTCTCCAAATCTCTCTGGAAATTTGAGTTTGATCACTAGAACTTGATTAGAATCTCATTGAATTTTAGATTTGGTTGCCAGAAACTTCATCAGAGTTTCACTAGAATTTCTCTCGACTTGGTCACCCACACAATATATTTTGGATATCAATAATTAAGACTCAATTTATCTGTCAATGTGTAGGTATATAATGCTTAGGAATGGATCCTCTATAAGGAAATTTGTCTCCAAACATCTACAAGTATATTGTTAGACTCAAAACATCATTACTTTAGGCTTCCCTCTTTCGATTTCTCTCATTATCATCAGTCTTTATCTGTTACAATTGAAGATTTGGAAGATTTCACGGATTTTTTTGAGTTAAGAAAGTATTTTAAGATCTCACTGCATCAAATAACTCAAAAGGTCATTTGGATCCCCTCTATCTTCCAGAGTTTTATTCTACTGCAACATCTAGATTAGTTGAATCAGATATATATACATATTCATTGAAATCTATATTTTTATTCACAAATTATAAAAAAACAATTATACCCAAATTTACAGATTTTTACACAAACTCTTAAATTATTTCCAACTGAAATTTCCAAATATCCATTTTATGCGAAACTAATTTTAAGAGGGATAGTAATTAACAGTGTTCATTGGTCGATAAACTATACTCCTCCAACCAGGCCAATAACAATTTTGGTAGGAACTATAGATTTTGCTTTTGTACTAAGAGTTGGATGAAAAAGAATAGCAAGATACATTTTTAGTCAAATGATATCGTAATATTCATTAGTTAATTAAATTATTGATGTGACGCCTTAATAACAGTATGATATACTTAGCTTGGAGACAAATTTTCTTGAAGATGATCCACTCCCATGAGGCTCACCCTACGCATAGGCTCACCTTCTGTGATACCCCTCGATTCTAGAGCCACGGATGATCAAGTCCAAGCATAGATCTGAGGGACATCAAACAATTAATATATAATAAAGCACAGAATACAAAATGGTATTTAAGAAATAAAATAAATAAATGGCTGAAAAGAATTCTAATTGAAAAATCCTCAAAAAAATATAATTGTTAAAATCCAATAATCCAAAACCTCCATTAAGTTAGCAACTCAGGAATCCATCCTGTGGACCCCTAATAATATCCCAAACTTAAACTTAAACAACTGAAACCAAACATGGAAAGTAGTCCTACGTAGTCGGAGGAATGAGTGTCTGTATCTGCTCTACACGACCAAGCTCTAACCCTGGAACTGACAAGCACCTGAAAAATAAGAAAATGAGTCAGGCCCACATGCAAGTCCTATTCTACTACGATCCATACAGACACCCGATATGCAAATACATTCTAGATAGCTTAACAATATCTAGAGTAGTCCATATATGTATAAGTACACACTATAGGACACTCACTAGTCCAATAGGTTTATCTCAGCCTGAGTAGAGATACCATATAAATCGCACATAATGTAGTCATGTGTACCTAGACCTACTAGGGAACAACACCTCTGTCCAGTTATCCATCCTAGGCGATATACGCACCTTGACCATGGTCCTGAGACTAAAGTTCATACCATGGCACCATATCATAAATATATAAAGTTCTTGTCCTCCTAATACAAAATATCATCCATTGGTATAGTGGTTTGATATATGTATAACAATCCATCCCGAAACTGTCGATGACATTTCTTAACACGAGTTTAAACTGTCTACCTAAAAAAAAATCAAGAACTTCTTGACACGAGTACAAACTGTCTACTTAAAAAAAAAAAAAAAAAATCAAGAACTCTTTGACACGAGTTTAAACTGTCCTCCTGAAAAAAAATCAAGAACTCCTTGACACGAGTTTAAACTGTCTACCTGAAAAAATAAAAAAAAAATAAAAAAAAAAATAAAAAAAAAATAAAAAAGTTCAAGAATTCCTTGACACGAGTATAAACTGTCTACTTGAAAAAAAAAATCAAGAACTCCTTGACACGAGTTTAAACTGTCTACCTAAAAAAAAAATTCAAGAACTCTTTGACACAAGTATAAATTGTCTGAAAAAAAAAAAAATGACACTCCTTGACATGAGCTTAAACTGTCTACCTGGAAAAAAAATCAAGAACTCCCTGATACGAGTTTAAACTATCTCCCAAATATATATATATATATATATATATATATATATATATAACACTCCTTGACACGAGTTTAAACTGTCTACCTGAAAAGAAAAAAAAAAAAAAAAAAAAAAAAAAAAAAAATCATCAAAAGTGTGGATTTGCATGCATGGAAGATTTTTTGTTCCAAAGGAACAATGGGTCCTTACGGACTAGATGCGTTCCAAAGGAATAATGGGTCCTTACGGACTAATTGCGTTCCAAAGGAACAATGGATTCTTACGGACTAGTTGCGTTCTAAAGGAACAATGGGTCCTTACGGGCTATATGCGTTTCAAAGCAACAATGGGTCCTTACGGGCTAGATGCGTTCCAAAGGAACAATTGGTCCTTAAGGACTAGTTGTGTTCCAAAGGAACAATGGGTCCTTACGGACTAGTTGCGTTCGAAAGGAACAATGGGTCTTACGGACTAGATGCGTTCCAAAGGACTAATGGGTCCTTACGGACTAGTTGCGTTCCAAAGGAACAATGGGTCCTTACGGACTAGTTGTGTTCCAAAGGAACAATGGGTCTTACAGACTAGATGCGTTCCAAAGGAACAATTGGTCCTTACGGACTAGATACGTTCCAACGGAACAATGGGTTCTGACAGACTAAATGGGTTCCAACGTTACAATGGTCCGAGAGGGACTAAGAGCATGAAAAAAAAAAATCGTGAAAAAAAACTTGATTTGAAAAAAAAAAAAAAAAAAAATTAACAAAATGTGATTTCAAAAAGAGAGAGAGAGAGAGAAAGAGAGAGAGAGAGAGAAAATGAGTGAAAAAAAAGGAAAGAAAAGTGTGTGAGAAAATAAAAAAAAAAAAAAAAAAACAAGAATAAAAAATTTGCATGAAAAAAAGGGGGAAAAAAAAAAAAGAAAAAATGAGTGGGAAAAAAGTTGTGTGAAAAAGAGAGAGAGAGAAAAAAAAAAAAAAAAAAAAAAAGGAAAGAAAAAATTGCTTGGAAAAAAAAAAGGGAGAAAAAAAAGGGAAAGAAAGAAAGAAAAGAGGAAAGAAAAAAAAAAAAAAGGAAAGAAAGGGAAAAAACTGCATGGAAAAAAAAAAGAGAGAGAGAGAAAAAAAAAAAAGAAGAGAGAGAGAAAAAAAAAAAAAAGAAAAAAAAAAAAAAGAAAAAATCATACCGATTATTTGTTCAAGCAGCCGCAATCTAACACAATCTTCAAAGGTTGTAATCTGACAAGTGTTCAGAGAATATTGGAATTGATGTCAAATCCTATAATATTGGGGGTATATATAGGCAACAAAATACCTCCTATTTGTATTAGGATTTATATAATTCAGTTCAAATACGAAAGTAAAATGCAATCCAAAGTTGGATAGAAAAGAAAAAGAAGAAATCTTACAATCCAAAGTTGGAGATGGAAAAAAAGAAAGAAAAAAAAAAAAGGAAAGTTGGATACTTCAAGTCCTATTTGAAAAAGGAGACAAGTTCTGTTAAACTTGGGACTCAAAGTAGGGGCAATTTGTAGACACTAAAATTTTAGTGTGCTTTGTTTTTGACAAATAGACCCATTAAATATGGGCCTAATGTTTAATTAAGTTATTTAATTGGCCCAAACTTGGTTTACTTAAATTATTTAATTACCCCAGCCCAGATGGTTAAATAAGAAGATAATTATTCATAATAAATATATTTGGAATAATTATTTTGAAGGATAATTATCATAATATAACCGGCCCGACCTAGTTATTATTTTATCCTTATCAGGAGATGACACGTGTCATCATCCTATGGATCCAAGAAGCCTATAAATAGAGGCATGAAGGAAGAAGGAAATGGTACACAAATTCAGAGTCCAGAAATCCAGAGACTCAGAAATCCAGAAGGTCCAGAAATTGAGAGAATTAGAAATCTAAAGGGCCAAAAATCCAGAAAGTCCAGAAATTGAGAGAATCAGAAATCTAGAGGGCTAAAAATCCCGAGGGCAAACCTGAAGGCAAAGAACACCAAGCACATCCAAAGTCATGTTGTTCTTCACCAATTTAACAAATTCTCTCCTCTCTGAAGACGAAGAACAAGAAGCATATCCAAAGACGTGCTGTTCTTCTTCAAATTCAACAAAGGACACAAATTCAGAATTCAGAAGTCACAAAAATTCAGACACAAATTCAGAATTCAAAAGTCCAGAAATTCAGACACAAATTTAGAATTTAGAAGTCCAGAAATTCAGACATAAAATTCAGAATTCAGAATTCTAGAGAGGAATACATAAATTCTCATCCCTAACATCCAAATCTAAAGACGAAGAACACCAAGCACATCAAATCGTGCCGTTCTTTATCAAATTCCACGGAGATTAACAATAAGTACATTCAAAGACGTGCCGTTCTTTATCCAAATTCTACGGTGATTCAAGATCAAGCTCGTGCAGCCCTTAGATCCAACCCACCAAAAAAAGGATATCGAACTAGAGGACCGTATTCTTTGTAAAGAATAGTATTACAGAGGATTGTACTCCAATTTTTTACAAATTAATTAAAATATTATATTTGCTCCATATTTTGTTTCTATTTGTAAGACTACAAAATTTGTGTGTACAATATACTATGGGAGTTTCGACAAAGAGAAAGAGGTTAGGGTTTACAGCAAAGAGAGATATTGATGATTCGGTAGAGATAATGAGGTTTGATAATGAAAGTTTCTTGCCGAGATAGAAATTGAGGGTTTCAACAAGATTTGTGAATTTATAGATGAATCAATCAATCCTTATTCGAAAATAATAAATTGGAATTCAAATTGAAATAAAAAATCAATCATAAGGTTTTGGCAGATAGAGTTAACAAGTTTTAATTGATTGGCAGAGAGGATTTGTAATAAGAGAAAATTGAAATTGAGAGTAAGAATTAATATTAACTTACTTGGATTGCTTTGAAATTAAGCGTAGGATAAGAAGCCATAATCACCTTTGAGAGAGAGAGAGAGAAGTAAGTAATAAGAATGAAAATAAAATGAAGTTCAAACAATATAAACTATCTGCAGAAACTTAACCATCACAGGAATCGGTCAAAGTAAAATGCAAACCGGTTTAGTTAAATCGATCGATGTAAAATTTCTATGCGTCGACCGGTTTGTGCTGTAAAGCTGAACCAGTCCTGTTTTAACCACTTATCATGTCCTTATCATGTCACTTTCAAATGCCATTCCTCAGCTCCTTCGAAGAGTACAAAATTGATCTTCAAGGATATGTTTGGTGTATATATCCACTAATTGCCTCTCGGTGCTTATTAATGTAAGCACGATATGGCCTTTGGATACATGATCCCTAAGAAAATGATAGCGAATTTCAACGTGTTTTGTCCTTGAAAGTTGAATAGGATTTTTATAGATGTATATTGCACTCGTGTTATCACGCATAGTAAGAATATGATTGTAATAGAGTTTAAAATCCTCAAGTTGTTACTTAATGTAAAGTGTTTAAGCACAACTACTTCTAGCCACTATATATTCAGCTTCCGCCTTTGATAGAGCCACGGAGTTTTATTTCTTGCAAGACCAAGATACTGAAGATTGTCCAAGAAAGTGACAAGTCCCACTAGTACTTTTACTATCAAATTTGCATCCTCCAAAATTCACATTCGAGTAACCAACAAGTTCAAATGAAGTGTGCCTTGGATACTAAAGTCCTAAATTTATAATATTGCTTAAATAGTGACAAATACGTTTAACGGCATACATATGAGATTCTTTAGGACATGATTGAAATCTAGCACATAAACACACACTAAACATGATATCCGGTCTACTTGCGGTTAAATACAAAAGACTACCAATCATACCTCTATACTTTTTAATATCCACATCATTACCCTTTTCATCTTTACTAAGTTTTAAAGATGAACTCATTGGAGTGTTGGCATGTTTAACTTCCTCCAAACCAAATTTTGTTAGCAAATCTTTAATATACTTACATTGGAAAATAAAAATGCCATCAAGTATTTGTTTGATTTGCAACCCTAAGAAGAAGGTGAGTTCTCCCATCATACTCATTTCAAACTCGTTTTGCATGCTAGAAGCAAGCTCTTTACATAACACACTATTAGTTGATCCAAAGATAATATCTTCAACGTAAATTTGAATAATTAACAAGTTGCCATCAATAGTTTTAGTGAAAAGAGTATTGTCAATTTTTCCTCTAATAAAACCATTGTTAAGTAGAAATCCACTTAGTCTTTCATACCAAGCTTTTAGAGCTTATTTTAAAGCATACAATGCTTTTGACAATTTATACACATGGTTTGAACTATCATAGCTTTCAAAGCCCGATAGTTGTTCTACATGAACTTCTTCTTCTATAAAGCCATTTAAGAAAACACTTTTTACATCCATTTGATATAACTTAAAGTTTTTATGGGGTGCAAATGCAAGGAGCATTAATCTAATGGCTTCAAGTCTAGCTACGGGAGCAAAGGTTTCCTCATAATCAATTCCTTCTTCTTGATTATAACCTTGAGCAATAAGAGTTACCTTGTTTCTCACAATTATTCCCGATTCATCCTTTCTAAATACACATTTTGTGCCAATGATAGTCTTATCTTTAAGTTTTAGAACCAAATACCAAACTTCATTCCTTTCAAATTGGTTAAGTTCTTCTTGCATGGCCAAGAGTTAAGACTAATCATTTTCGGCTTCATGAATATTTTTAGGTTTAAGTTAGCAAACCAAAGCCACATAATTGCATACATCGTCCCTAATTTGAGATCTAGTTACATTGATGAGTGCTCGAATATGATGCATTTTAGCACCTAAGCTAGGGTATTTTAGTCCATTCATCTACTTTATTTTCCTGTTTTAGTACTAATTTATGTTTTTGTCTATTTTTAGGTCAATAAGGTTCAAACGGGCTAAAAATGGTCCATTATAGCCTTCTTGGAGTCAAGCGAAGTTCCAAGAAGATTTTAGAAGAATCCGAAAAAAGGTAAAAAATGCAGAATTTCGCCACCAGTGGGCTTGGATCGATCGTAGATTTCTTCGATCGATCAAAGATACGCTGGCAGTGAGTTATTTTATTCCTACGCACCCGAACTCAACCTACCACATAGCTGCGAGATTAGATATTTTAAAGGCTTATTTTCTGACTTGTTCACTACTATAAGGACCTTCTATTTAAAGGGAATTGAACCATTTTGTAAAAGATCTTTTGTGTTCAAATTTATTTTATTTTTACATTGTAATAGTTAGTTTCTTTCTTTAGAAAAGTTAGAGATTAGGGTTGGAAGAAAAGAGAAGAGTGGAGGCACCAAGAACACATATCAAGATCTATACATTCTCTCTCTCTAGAATTCAACAAAGAAAAAGAGGAAGAAGATGGAGCCATGTTTGGGGATTGCCCTTGAGGGTTCCAAGATCACACCCACCTCCTCCATGATTGGCTAGACTTCTCCTTGGGGCTTGAATGAGTACCAAGTTTATAAATCTAAACCTCAATCTCTTTCATACTTTTTGGGGAATAATATCTTGTGATTAGTGTTCTAGTCTTACAAATTTAATCAATCTTGGGTTTTCCTTTGATTTTTATGGATTAATTCTTTCTATTAATTCTCTATGTGATTACATGTTGTCTTATATGTGATTATTTGAGAATTATTCTCTACATTAGTTTTCTATATTAATTGCATGTCTATGTGTAGTTGATTGAGAATCTAGTTATGGCTAGACATGGTTTTCATTGGATGGGTTTGTCAATTAATTTGATGGATTATGCTTATACTTGATGGGTTGTTCTACAATTTAATTCATGCTTGTAAGTAAGTAGACAATCTATACTTGATTTGATATTCTATGGCTTATTATTGCAAATTTCATGATTCTCTAGATTGATGTGTGCTACAATTATGACTTAAAGCCATCCGGTTTGGGAGTCATTGACTTAACGCTCGAGCTCATGAATCGCTAGAAAGCTTAATAGATCAACACATTGCACCATACTTCCATCTTTGATCCTATAAAAAAAAAATAAAAAAATATTTGTGTGAAAAGAATAAGTGCACCTAGTTGAATAAAGCTTTAATAAATGGTGCATTCTTTATCTTGATGATCGGTATTAGATTTATGTGCTAGCTTGAGGCCGAATGTGATCATTTCTTTAGTTGGCTTAGATAACAGGATTCCAAAATTGTTTTGATTTGCATGATCATTTTTTTGATGTGTGGAGGACCATACTTGCTTACTTGGTATTGAAATTTTGGAGAATTGCTTAGAGATGGTTGAAAAATTGCATACTTGAGGTAGTTTTCTTCCAATACTTGTTTTGTATATTGGTATCTCTTTAGTGAAAAAGAGCTTAATATTTGTGGGTATTGTTACCTAGTAAATGACTCTAGAGGGGGGGAGGGGGTGAATAGAGTCTAAGTAAAACAATACCAAATAATTTGATTCAAGATTATAAGAAAGACAATAAATGATTTATTTAAAGCATGTCAATAGATAAGCATCATATGCAATAATATTATGAATAACAAAGTAAAAGAGTAAAGAGAGAGAAAGTAAACTCAGAACACCAAGATTTAGCGAGGTTTGGAAGCTCCTACTCCTCGGCTCAAGATCCCTTTTGAGCCTTCCTAAAAATCCAATAAGGCTTCTCCTTAAAGGTGGAGAAGAAATCGATACAAGAAGTACACCATTTCTAAATCTTCTTGCTTAGAGAACAATCCTCTTTTAAACTTCTACTGGGTTACACCAACCCTTACAAAGATATTTGAAATAATGGAAAAAGGAAACTCTCAGATTTGATACGTAGATCAAAGCTCATAAACCTATGGCAAATATAGAATATAACATAGAGGTTAAAGCTCAAATGATATGAATGAAGTAATGATTTATATAAGTTACCTTTTGATCATAAGGTTTTTCTCTCTGATATAAATAGCATATATGAAATGAAAACCTTGAAGATATTATATAGAGGTTTAAACAACATTGGATTAGGTTTCAAAGCTTGCCAAAAATACTGTTCCAACAAAAAATTATCCTGAATTTTGCCCATCTGATCTAACACATGGCTCATTTATACAGTCACTTGAAGTCAAGTGATTGAACATATGGCTCATTTGTCCGGATAGTTGAAGTATCTACTCGGTAAGATTAACAATATGATTGATAGGATGAGATCCTATTTCCCTGCATTTTTAAGATTTGAACCCCATCTGACCGGTTACATAGATGATCTGATCGGTCATATGAAAACTTTCAGTTTTTCCAAACCTACTATTTTCTTCATCTTATCGTTAATATAAAGTGATCTGTTCGATAACTTAAGATCATCTGATCGGTTATATGAACGAAGTGATCAGTTATATGATACTTTTTGAAACCTTCAAAACTCATTGGAATATGCATCTTATCGTTAACATGTAGTGATATGTTCGATCACTTAAGATCATCTGATTGGTTATATAGATGAAGTGATTGGTCACATCATATAAATTTTGTCATTTTGATAAGGCTCTTTGTTCGGTCATATTGAGCATATGTTCGGTTAGTTCAAGTGAAAAAAATTATAGTTTGTATGATGAATGAAATGCATTTTGAGCTTTAAACCAAAGTGCTATAATCTATTTGCCTTACATTTAATCTGCTCTCACCATTTCTAAGCTACCCCTGTGGATAGAAGAGAGGCTTTCCATTTGTCATCCCTTATTTGATGAGTCCATGCCATTATTCTTTATTTGTGCTTGTGCTCCTTCTTAACTGCATCTCAAAAGGAGATGTTAAAAGCACTTATTATCTTTGTTTGTTATCATCAAAATAGTAAGAGGTGGTTTAAGGCCATTTGTGCTAACAAGTATCATTTCTGAAAATCCTCACAAGACTTCACTCGTCCACTAGGGGTAATCTAGGGGTTTAAAAGGCTTGTTGCATATGCTAAATACAATCGTGTTCCCAACGAAAGTGGTGTTATCCTTTCATTGCTTTTTAGCTGATAGTTGTGTAGTTGTTTCTTTCTTTCTTTTCTTTATAGTTCATTGCTAGGGACTAGCAATATCTAAGTTTTGGGAGTGTGATGACTGCTCAAATGTGATGCATTTTAACATCTAAGTTAGGGTATTTTAGTCCATTCATCTATCTTTATTTTCTTGTTTTAGTACTAATATATGTTTTTGTCTATTTTTAGGTCAATAAGTTTCAAACGGGCTAAAAATGGTCCATTAATTACAGTCATTTCGGAGTCAAGCAAAAGTTCTGAGAAGATTTCAGAAAAATTCAGAAAAAGGTCAACAATGCAGAATTTTGCCACCAGTGGGTTTGGATCGATCGAAGTTATGTTGGTAGCGAGCTGTTTTATTCCCGAGCGCCCGAACTCCACCTACCACACACATAGCTGTGGGATTAGATATTTTAAAGGCTTATTTTCTGACTTGTTCGCTACTCCAAGGACCTTGTATTTAAAGGGAATGGAACCATTTTGTAAAAGATCTTTTGTCTTCTATTTTTACATTGTAATAATTAGTTTCTCTCTCTAGAAAGTTAGAGATTAGGGTTAGAAGAAAAGAGAAGAATGGAGGCACCAAAAACACATCTCAAGATCTACACACACTCTCTCTCTAGAATTTAATAAAGAAGAAGAGGAAGAAGATGGAGTCATGTTTGGGGATTGCCCTTGAGGGTTCCAAGATCACACCCACCTCCTCCATGATTGGCTAGACTTCTCGTTGGGGCTTGGATGAGCCTCTAATTTGTAATCTAAACCTCTCTCTCTTTCATACATTTTGGGGAATAATATTTTGTGATTAGTGTTTTAACCTTGTGAAGTTAATGAATCTTGGATTCTCCTTTGATTTTTATGGATTAATTCTCTATGTGATTACATGTTATCTTATGTGTGATTATTTGGGAATTATTCTCTATACTAGTTTTTCTATATTAACTGCATGTCTATGTGTGGTTAATTGAGAATCTAGTGATGGCTAGACATGGTTTTTATTAGATGAGTTTGTTAATTAATTTGATGGATTGTGCTTATGCTTGATCGGTTGTTCTACAATTTAATTCATGTTTGTAGGTAGGTAGACAATCTATACTTGATTTGATATTACATAGCTTATTATTGCAAATTCCACGATTCTCTAGATTAATGTGTGCTACAATTGTGACTAGTTTGATGGGTTTTGCTTAGAATTGATAGATTGTTCTACATTTAGTTTAATTGTTGGTTAGGTAGACAATTCATACTTGAATTTGATGGTTCATACTTAATATTGCAATTGGTAGTCATATCTAGATTATAAGAATATTTTTCCCAAATTAGTTGAAAGTGTGTGGTTTAGTGAATGAGCTTGGTGGCGATTCTAATGCACCTCAAGACCTCACTTCTCATCTCTTAAATCCCTATATCAACTTAGTTTTATTTTTCTTGCATTTTAATTAATTGAATTTTAGTTTAATCAACAATCCAACCTTCCTTTGCAATCTTTTGATACATTATAGTCAAAGTTAAATTCCAACACGTATAATCTTTTAGGACGGTCCTTTCTCACTCATACTACATAGTATAGGTGTTAAGCGGTTTATAAATTTAAAGTATGAAGCCCATTTGACGCTAATTTCCAAACTCAAAGTGTTGTGCATTATTTTATGCACATGCTCAGGTAGTCATCATAATTTTGATTCCCTTACTTTCACATTCTCAAATCTTAGCCAAGCTTGAAGCTTAAGTTGATCAAATTGCAAGTACTTTTTCTCGTTAAGAGGAGGAGGAAGAGGCAAATGAAAAAAAGGCAAGAACTTGAATTTATAAAGATAAGAATGATGAGTGTGAAGAGCAAGAAATGACAAGTGAGTTGATAGTTAATCCAATAGAGCATAATATGATTAATAAGGACTTTTCTTATTTTGATCATGATTTTATCCCTACCATTGCTACTCTAGAGAGTGAGGAGATATTGACCACTATAGAGATAGGAGAGGAGGAGGAGAAACTTGTTGAAGAGAACCTTCTTTCTATTATCTCCAAAGACCCTCTTGAGACATGCCCTTTTGAAATGTATAAAATTGTGGTTTTGACCTTGAAAGCTCCAAAAATGAAATAAACTATCTAATGGACTCTTTAGCTAACTTAGAAGGTGAGAAGGTGGTGATTTTTGAGGAAGAGAAAAAGGATAAAGAGAAGGTTGGTGGTTCGTTGCAGCCCAATCCAAAGTTTGTGTAAAAGAGAGTGGTGTTGGACTATGGTCAAGTTTTACATTTATAATATGCCACTACTACCTTTTACTAAAAATATAGCTAGGGCGAGTAGGGATCGTCCCAAGGGATTGGTGGGTCGTATTAGGTTGTGGAATCAAGATTAGGGTTAGTAGGTCGAGTGATCAAAAGATTGGTTGGTGGTTGAATTACACTAAGATGCAATTTAATCTAAAGTAAACAATTAAATGTAATGGAGAGAAAATAAGAGAGAGAGATCTTGGGGTTTAGAGATCACAACTAAGCATAACTTTTCTACACTTCTTAATGAATGATTAATGAAGGGAAAACATGTATTGCAACATTAGTGTGTGTGTGGTTGTTTCAACAAGCATGGATGACTAACTAAGTATATATTGTCTAAGCAACATGATGAATAACACAATATATCAAACTAAGCCATTAATCCTTTCTTTAAGCTCACAATCCAAACACATCACAAGGTTAGAGATATATGCTACTTGCTTTCATAAGTATGAAACATCAAATAACAAGCATGGATTGTCCTCCCATTTGACATCTAAACTATAGCTACACTACAATTAAACTAATAACATGAAATTAAACTAATTAAACTAAGGGAGAGGCACAATCCATCAAGAAATGAGTATGAGCCATCAAATAAACCACAAGAGCATTCCATTAAGCACTATGTCTTGATAATCTCTAGATCTATAGCATTAATACACATAGACATGCATCAATAACACAAAATCTAGAGACAAACACATGAACATCTATTCTAGCATGCATAGACATATGGCTAGAATGAAATGATCAATTGGAAGCATTAAACTACACAAATCATTAAATAAACAAGATCTATGTATATAAAAGTGTCAAAACATGTATCACAATACAAATCCCCTCAAAAATACATAAATTAAGATGTAGAAAGCATGCTTAGGGCTAACTCTAGCCCCAAGAGGATGCCTAGCCACTCATGGATGGTGTCCTCCAACCCTCAAGGGCTAACTCCATGGTAGAGATTGCTCCTCTTCTTGGTTGATGGAAGAACTCCAAGCTTGTGTCTCTAGCCTCCTTTCTTCTTTTCTTCCTCACTAAGAATATAAAAATTGTGTCTCTAGTGTGTCTCTCTTCTCTTTGTCAAGAATGGCTCATATTCCTTATATAGGTAAGTTAAATGTCACCCCCAAGGCGTTGGGCTCGTACACCAATATTTCCCCCAATGATTGGATATGAGACAACTTTTAATGAGCTGGAAATTGGATTTTCTCGGGCTTGAGGAAGTTCGATCGATCGAACTTGTGGTGAGATCGATCGAACATGGTTGAGATCTATCGAATTTAAGCTGGATCGATCCTCTATGGCAGTGCCTTTTTGGATAAAGACAAATCTGAGATATTTTGAAGATATTTTTGGGAAAGAGACAAATGTGGTAGGTAGGGTGGTACAACTAGATAAGATGGAATCTTTTTGATCGATCGGAAGAAAGTTGGATCGATCGAACTTTGTGGGATCTTTGGATAAGGACAAAAAAACTTGGATCCATCTTGAAATGCTGAGATCGATGAACTTTCAATCGATCGAATATTTTCTGAGATCGATCGAACTTGCTGAATTTCCACCACTTGCTTCCTTTTCCTCCCACTTTGCTCATTTCTTTGATTCATCTCAAGATTGCTTCAATTATGCTCTAATTTAACTAAGTTAGCTTATTTTCGAGATAAGTACCTGAAAATGAAAATAATACAAAATCAATCTAAAACGGAAAAATAAGATAGGTAAAGGTTCTAGAATACTCAAGCTTAAGGGGTTTAAATGTGCACTTTTCAGCGCTCATCACACCCCCAAACTTAAATATTGCTAGTCCCTAACTGTAATGACCCGGTCTTTTTCCTTCCTTTCTTTTTTCGGAAATTCTTTTTTCCATCTTTTCTCTATTTCGTCCTTTAGTCGTTTTTCCATTTTTTTCATGCATAACCTCACTTTTTGTGCTCGAATTTGATTCCGGCTTTGCATACATCCATGATATTTTATTTTCATGATATCTACATTTTTACTTTTATAGAAAAGCATATTAAATGTTTACTTTTCTTCTAAAGTGCATGAAAGCATGACTTTTTGGTAATTACTCTAAACTTGAGGGGTTTTTGTGTAATTAAATAAAATAATTATTTTTTGTCTTAGGGACAATTTTGAAATTTAATTTGGAAGATATTTTCAAAAAGGACCTTTTTGCGATTTTTGGAAAATGCGACAAGTGTCACATTCCTAAGGTGTTGGTTTTATGGTGAACCACTTTAGACTTAATCTCTTAACACATGGAGGGTGGAGATTCACCCATTTGTTGGCCTTGGATATGGGCACTTGTTGGCATGGATGGTTGACAAGTGTAGGTTCAATATTAAGTCTTGGAAGTTTACATAGGATGTTGACAAGTGTAGGCTTCACAATTGGTCTTGCATTAGTGTGTGTGTGTGAGGTAGTGCAAGAGTACCTAGTGAGTGGAGAATCCCACCATTTAGCTTAGGGTTTACACCTTTGTCTCATTTTCATCTCTTTCGTCTCAAGAACCCTAACTTAGCCACCATTGAAAACTAAGCTTGGTTTAAAGTTTTAGAATTCATTTTGGCCTCCTTCCACTCACCTTAGACTTATAAGCTTAGAACACTTTGTCTTTCTCTTACTCTCCTCTCTAAAACCCTTGTTTAGCTTTACATTTTTAAGCTTGGTTGCCTTGGATTATAGAGATTCTATTCTCTATTGAGGTAGGGGTGGTTGTATGTTTATCCTCTTTGGGTTTTATATACATTGGAGCTTGATATATATTGATTACATGCCTTTTTAAATTCTTGTATTTGCATATAAATAGAGATTTTATATGCTTGACTTAGGATTTGTGGATTAAGGCATGTATATGACTATAAATTGTATAGGTAGGTTATTGTTTAATGATTTGCCTAATATTTGTGATTTCATTGTGGGTTTATTATGAATATCTTGAAATTATACTTATGTTGTTAAGTAAATGGAGATTTCATTGAGAGTTTAGTATGAAAATATTGTATATAGTACTTGTAATTACTTTTAGGTAGATTACTATGTTTCATGATTAGTAGTTGGGGCCTACATTAATATTAAATTCATATGGCATAATGTGTAGTAACATTTGCTTGCTATTTTAGACATGTAACCTTAGGGCATGGTTTGTGTGGTTTTGCCCTACTTGTGCTTGGTAGGTAGTTTCATGCATTAAGATTGTATAAATGTCATGAACTTGTTGATTTTTGGAAGCTTGCAAGGATATGAGATGTTGATGGCTAGGGTTTGGATCTAGTATGGAAGATAGGAATTCTCCTAAGTCATAGTGTACACTAGGTAATACCTTGTGGGTCATAATTACCCAAAATAACTTGTATGTTCTCGTAGCCACATATCCTAGTCTTTCCGTTATTTGATTTCGTATTACTTTCTAAGTTATAAATCATGGATTTCTTGTAGCTTGTGATTTGGTAATCTTAGTTATAATGTGGTTAGTGTACTTATCTTGTATTCTTGGATGCTATGTGCTTATCATTTCAAACATTTGTATAGCTTGAGATGATCCCTTAGAGTACCATGGAAACATAGACGTTAGGTGGAATGCACCCTTGTGATGGTCTATGTTTGGTTTACATTATACTTGAAACTATAGGGTATGCGCATATACCACATCCTATGAGTAACTTGATTACTCGCCCTAGTGGTTTGGGTTGTTTTGCAGGTAAAGAGACTTTATCTTGGGATGCATCACATCCCTAAGTTACTTTGATGCCTTGAAGTATTTTGTTGTATTTTTGAAAGTATGTAAGTGTTAGCATGTAGTATCATTTTGGTGTAAAATGCTATTTTTGCTTTGAAATATGTAATGTGTACCTAAGTACACTTTTTGATGCTTAAATAACATGTATGTATTGAGGCCAAGGGTCAAGCATATTTAATTTAGCACTTGTACTCATGTGGTACCATATTTTGCTTTAAGAATGTATTTTAACCATCTTTAGAAATTTAGCATGGGGAATTCTTGTAATAGATGTGTATGAAGCCATGAGCCATTGTTCTATGTACAATTAATTCATATTATGCTTGTTGACATGCTCACATGCTTAAATTCCCTTAAAAAGAATCAGTTTTGACTTATACATGTGGTTAGAATAAATCCTATAGGTTCAGTTGCAAGTCTCATAGGTTTAGAGGAGCTTTCAGTAGCTTTTCGAGGTGTTTCGGTAGACCGAAACACCATCTCGGTCGACCGGTGCCTTTTTCCAATCAAATGAACAATAAAAAACATAGCATTCAGGAGTGTTCTGTGAGTTTTGGTTAACCAAAACTCTATTTATGTCGACCGAAATAGCCCCTATGCACCAACACTTTTAGATTTCGATTCAGCATTGTTGTTCCGACTTCAAACGGCCATAACTTCTTCGTTTCTAACCCAAATAGGGTGATTCTTTAGCCCAAACTCAAGGATTTTGAGTCAGATTTCCAATGATACCAATTCTATCCTTAGAATCAAATCACAATGGGAGTTATTCAGGTTTTAGTGGGAGGGTGTCAGTTTTCGTTTAAACCGGGAAAAGACGTTTTGTGGGATTTTTGTCCAAAGTTCTTAGAACCTCTTGGAATGTTGTGAAATGATTTTTTTAGGTTGTGTGGACCTTATTTAACTTTTCTAGAGTCAAATTTCCCTTCTCAATTGTAAATTGACCATTTTGCCCTTGATTGACGAATTTTGCCCGCTTTGACTCCTATTTTTTTTTTTTGCTTTCCTTAACTTCCATAACTTCATGGAGGTCACACCAGTGTCTTAGGGATGACTTCTAACTCTAGATACCTTGGCTTATCTTTTGCTTCTGCATACGGATCCGTTACTGGATTAACTTACGGGTCATCACTGACGCACCGGGTTAAAAAACCTGGGTCGTTACAAGTGGTATCAAAGCTCCTAGGTTCGAAAACCTTAGGACGACGGGTTTTGGGTGCATATCATGCTTTTGTTGACATGATTTGATCTATTTACGTGCTCCTTGATAACATGTTTTGATTTAATAACGTGTTTACGTGCTTATATGGTTGTATGTTTTGGAGTCTACCTTAAATGTTATAGTATGCTGCATATGCTTGTATACCTTAGCATTTTGTATATGCTTATTGGGTGTTAGCATCTTGTATATACTTGTATAGTTAGCATGACTATATGTTGCATACTTTATGTGCTACTTGCTTCGTGCATCCATGGCGTGAGCTGCATTAGGTCTTAATGACTAGCATTGTTGTTGACCTTGTCCCTTATGTGTGTAGCACCATGGTCTTAACTCGCGAAGAGTCTTCTCCTCACGTTGGAGTGGATGAGCAAGTTACAGACATCGGGCTCGCACGGGGCCCAGGGAGGCCTAGGTCTCGACCTCGTGGCATGGATCCTAATCCACCACGAGTGCCGACTTATGAGCACCAGTTGCTAATGAGGCATTGGACTACTTCATGAAGTTACAACGGGTTAAGGTCAACCAGTTTGTAGGGGGTTTTGATCCGCTTGCTTCAGAGACATGGCTTGATCTCATGGTACGTAAGCTTGATAGCATGGCAGTACCTACGGATTGATTGAGGATCTCGTTGACTGCCTCTATGTTCATGGGAGATGCTGATATCTGGTGGAGGTCCATAACCAATATCCACGATGTGGAGGTGATGACATGGGAGGAGTTCAGGACATTGTTCTTCGACCGCTTCTTTCCGAGGGCTATGAGACAGGACATGAGAGTGCAGTTCATAGGTCTCTATCAGGGTAGGATGAGTGTTATTAAGTATGAGACACGCTTCACTTCTCTTTCCCGCTATGCACCGGAGATGGTAGGTACCGAGGAGCTCAGGGCGAGGAAGTTTCAGGATGAGTTACATCTTGATATTAGGCCACGGATTTCAGTATTAGAATTGAGGACCTACGGGGAGGTAGTACAAAAAGCTATGTTGGTTGAGGCAGAAGACCGAGATTAGCTCAGGATCAAGGGTTCATATAAGCAGTCTCGTGGAAAGGCTTCTTCAGTATCCATTGGGGGTCAGTGGAAGAAGGCTAAGGCCGGGGACAGTTTACGTACCTAGGGACAGTCACAACAAGCTCGGTTTGTACCTGCAGTTCTAATATCTTTGGGGTTAGCCCAGGGAGTGATTTGTCACCACTGTCAGCAGCCGGGGTATATCAAGCCTCGCTGCCCACAACTTCAGCCACAGGCCAGTCAGTTACAGGCTAGTAAGCCTACAGCTTCGACAAATAGGGTTCGCGGAGCTTGTCATTATTAGAAGCAACCAGGTCACTTCAGGAGAGAGTATCTGAAATTGCAAGGCGGGACGCAGAGTGGCATAGGTTCACAAGTCGCATCGGCACAGTCAGCAGTTGTGCAGTCAGGTTTTAGGGTGCCTCAGGCACCGCAGTCAGCAGAGCTGCCAGTTAGTTCTTATCCAGTCAGAGGTTCTACGCCTACTACTTCTGGACATCAGTCAGGCCACCAGTTCATAGCAGTCGGGGGCTCAAGGACGAGCTTACGCACTGCCATAGGCCGACACCTCTGCTGGGACTTCTACAGTTCGAGGTATCTTTCCAGTTTTCAGTTCTTAGGCTAGAGTTCTTGTTGACACAGGTGCATCGCATTCATTCATATCTACTTCATTTGCACATTCATTGGGTCTGGAGGTCACACAGCGGGATGGTTTCCTTTGTGTTGACACACTAGTTGGGGTCTAATGTTTTTGGACCGTGTTTGTCAGGGTTGTGTTATTGAGATAACTGGGCAGACTTTAGAGTTCGATTTTGTTGTTTTCGATATGACGGGCTTTGATGTCATTCTCAAGATGGATTGGCTATCCTTCTTTCCTGCTACGATCGATTGTTTTCGCGGGAGGGTGACTATTTGTACTCCCAAAGGAGATTGTTTTCACTTCGTGGGAGATCAGAGTGATTCCCACTTAATGATGATTTTTAGTATCGGTGACTGGAGTCGCCACAGGTCCTACTTGGCTAGCCTGTTAGCTGACGAGGATAGTAGTTCAGGCTGCATTTACCCAGCAGTTGTTGTGAAGTTCTTGGATGTTTTTCCGGAGGAGTTAACGGAGCTTCCTCCTTTTCGGGAAGTTATCTTTGCCATTGATGTCATCCCTGGTACTGCACCTATCTCTATGGCACCGTACCGCATGGCACCGGCAGAGCTTAATGAGCTGAAAGCTCAATTGGATGATTTAAAAGCTAAAGGCTTTATTCGTCCTAGTGTTTCACCCTAGGGAGCACCGGTTCTTTTTGCGAAGAAGAAAGATGGGTCATTAAGACTTTGCATCAATTATCGTAAGCTGAACCACATCACAATTAAGAACCGGTATCCTTTGCCAAGGATTGATGACTTGTTTGATTAGTTGAAGGGAGCCACTTGTTTTTCAAAGATTGATTTAAGATTAGGTTAGTATTAGTTAAGAGTTAAGGATGAGGATATATCCAAGACCGCTTTCTGTATACGGTATGGCCATTATGAGTTTCTGGTGATGCCATTTGGTTTGACCAATGATCCAGCAGCTTTCATGGATTTGATGAACCGTGTATTCAGTGACTATCTTAATAGATTTGTAGTGGTGTTCATTGACAACATTCTAGTATACTCAGCTTCGGTGGAGGAGCATGAGTATCATTTAAGGACAGTGTTGCAGATCCTTAAGGATAACCGGTTGTATGCCAAGTTTGAGAAATACGAATTTTGGCTATCAGAGGTGAAGTTCCTTGGACATGTTGTGTCAGGGGGCGGAGTTGTAGTGGATCCATCAAAGATTGAATCAGTGATGGAGTGGGAACGTCTAAAGATAATGTTTGAGATTTGGAGTTTTCTTGGCCTAGCTAGCTACTATCAGAGATTTGTTCGGGATTTCTCTCATCTAGCGGCACCTATGACTCAACTTACCCGCAAGGGGGTCAAGTTCATATGGAACGAGGCTTGTGAGTTTGCTTTTCAGGAGTTGAAGGTCAGGTTGACATCGGCTCCAGTGTTGATCATTCCTGAATGTGGTTTGGGTTATGTGATCTTTTGTGATGCTTCGTGCGAAGGTTTGGGTTGTGTCTTGATGCAGACAGAATGGGTGGTTGCTTATGGGTCTCGACAGTTGAAGACTCATGAGTTAAACTATCCGACACATGATTTAGAGTTGGCAACAGTTATCTTTACCCTGAAGGGGTGGAGACAATATTTGTACGGGGAGAAGTTTAAGGTTTTCACCGATCATAAGAGTCTCAAGTATCTCTTCTAACAGAAGGATTTGAACTTGAGACAACGCAGATGGGTTGAGTTCATGGAGGATTATGACTTTGAGTTACAGTATCATCCGGGTAAGGCCAATGTAGTGGCCGACGCATTGAGTATGAAGTCACGGGGGACTCTTGCTAGCATTTCCATTCACAGATGGAAGATGCTAGAAGAACTTGCAGACCTTGGTTTACAGTGTTATGAGGATGTTTCGCAGGCTATTTTGTTTAGTCTTGTGGCCCAACAAGCTCTTATTACCAGAGTTATTGAGGTACAGTTAGAGGATGGGGAGATAAAGTCCATCCATGTTCAGATTTCAGGTGGTGAGAATGTAGAGGGTTGGACCTTACATTCAGACGGTGGTCTCAGGTACAAGGGGATGATGTTTGTTCCTTTGTCTTGTCGTGAAGACGTTCTTCAGGATTTTCACCACTCTCGACTCGCAGTTCATCCTGGTGGTACAAAGATGTATCACAATCTGCGACGATAGTTTTGGTGGCAGGGCATGAAACGGGACGTTTCACAGTTTGTGGCTCGATGCCTTACTTGTCAGCAAGTGAAGGTAGAACATCAGAGACTGGCAGGATTATTGCAACCATTACCAGTAGCTGAGTGGAAATGGGAGCATATCACTATAGATTTCGTAACGGGACTTTTGAGGTCTCAGGCAGGGAATGATGCCTTTTGGGTTATAGTTGATAGGTTGACTAAGACGGCTCACTTCTTGCCCATGGTAGTGACAGATAGTGCAGAGAGACTGAGTGGACTGTATGTGAGGCAGATTGTCATGCTTCACGGGGTTCTTGTATCCATTGTTTTGGATAGGGATCTGCGGTTCACATCTCATACGGGGCTTTATTTTAGCACGGCATTCCATCCTCAGACCGATGGTCAGTCGGAGCGCACCATTCAGGTATTGGAGGATATGTTACGGGCTTGTATCTTAGATTTCGGTGGTAGTTGGGAGGACTACTTGCCTTTGGTTGAGTTTGCCTACAATAATAGTTACCAATCCAGTATAGGCATGGCGCCTTCTGAAGCATTATAGGGCAGGCCTTGCAGATCTCCAGTTTGTTGGACCGAGGTCGATGATACCATTGCCTTGGGTTCGGACATTGTCATGGAGACTATAGAAAAGATCAAGTTGATTTGGCAGCGGTTGGCTACCGCACAGAGCAGACAGAAGAGTTATGCTGACAGGAGGAGGTGATCCTTGTCTTTTGAAGTAGGAGACTATGTCTTTCTTAAGATTTCTCCTCGTAAGGGACTTCTGAATTTTGCTAGACTGGCAAGTTATCTCCTAGATTCATTGGACCATTTGAGATATTAGAACGCGTCAGTGAAGTTGCTTACTGTATGCTGAGGAAGTACGAGCCGGACCCATCACATGTTTTACGATGGACAGATGTCATTGTTGATGAGGATGTGACCTACGAGGAAGGTCCAGTTCAGATTCTTAATTCACGAGAGCAGGTCTTGCGGACCAAGACCATTCCATTGGTTAAGGTCTTGTGGAGACACCATGGTGTCGAGGAGGCTACCTAGGAGCTCGAGTAAGAGGTTCACTCCCGGTACCCCCATTTGTTCTCTCTTTCAGGTACGATTCAATTTCGGGGACAAAATCATTGTAATGATCCGGTCTTTTTCCTTCCTTTCTTTTTTCGAAAATTCTTTTTTTTGTCTTTTCCCTATTTCATTCTTTAGTCATTTTTCCATTTTTCCATGCATACCCTCACTTTTTGTGCTCGGATTTGATTCCGGCTTTGTATACATCCATGATATTTCATTTCCATGATATCTACATTTTTACTTTTGTAAAAAAACATATTAAATGTTTACTTTTCTTGTAAAGTGCACGAAAGCATGACTTTTTGGTAATTACTCTAAACTTGAGGGGTTTTTGTGTAATTAAATAAAGTAATTATTTTTCATCTTAGGGACCATTTTATAATTTTATTTGGAAGATATTTTCAAAAAGGACCATTTTTCAATTTCTGAAAAATGTGACAAGTGTCACATTCCTAAGGTGCCACTTGTTGGTTTTGTGGTGGAACCACTTGGAGACATAATCTTTTGACACATGGAGGGTAGAGATTCACCCATTTGTTGGCCTAGGATATGGGCACTTGTTGGCATGGATGGTTGACAAGTGTAGGTTCAATATTAAGTCTTGGAAGTTTACATAGGATGGTGACAAGTGTAGGCTTCACAATTGGTCTTGCATTAGTGTGTGTGTGTGAGGTAGTGCAAGAGCACCTAGTGAGTGGAGAATCCCACCATTTAGCTTAGGGTTTACACCTCTATCTCATTTTTATCTCTTTCCTCTCAAGAACCCTAACTTAGCCACCATTGAAGACTAAGCTTGGTTTAAAGCTTTAGAATTCATTTTGGCCTCCTTCCACTCACCTTAGACTTATAAGCTTGGAACACTTTATCTTCCTCTCACTCTCCTCTAAAAAACCCTTGCTTGGCTTTACATTTTTAAGCTTGGTTGCCCTTGAATTATAGAGATTCTATTCTCTATTGAGGTAGGGGTGGTTGTATGTTTATCCTCATTGGGTTTATTATATACTGGAGCTTGATATATATTGATTACATGCCTTTTTAAATTCTTGTATTTGCTTATAAATAGAGATTTTATATGCTTGACTTAGGATTTGTGGATTAAGTCATGTATATGACTATTAAATTGTATAAGTAGGTTATTATTTAATGATTTGCCTAATACTTGTGATTTCATTGAGGGTTTATTATGAATATCTTGAAATTACACTTATGTTGTTAAGTAAATGGAGATTTCATTGAGAGTTTAGTATGAAAATCTTGTATATAGTACTTGTAATTACTTATCGGTAGATTACTATGTTTTATGATTAGTAATTGTGGCCTACATTAATATTAAATTCATATGGCATAATGTGTAGTAACTTTTGCTTGCCATTTTAGACATGTAACCTTAGGGCATGGTTTGCGTGGTTTTGCCCTACTTGTGCTTGGTAGGTTGTTTCATGCATTTAGATTGCATAAATGTCACGAACTTGTTGGTTTTTGGAAGCTTGTAAGGATATGAGATGTTGATGGCTAGGGTTTAGCTCTAGAACAGAGGATAAGAATTCTCCTAAGTCATAGTGCGCACTAGGTAGTACCTTGTGGGTCTTAATTACCCAAAATAACTTGTATGGTCTCGTGGCCACATATCCTAGCCTTTCCATTGTTTGATTTTGTATTACTTTCCAAGTTGTAAATCATGGATTTCTTGTAACTTGTAATTTGGTAATCTTAGTTATAATGTGGTTAGTGTACTTGTCTTGTATACTTGGATGCTATGTGCTTATCGTTTCAAACATTTGTATAGTTTGAGATGATCCCTTAGAGTACCATGGAAACATAGACGTTAGGTGGAATGCATCCTTGTGATGGTCTATGTTTGGTTTACATTATACTTGAAACTATAGGGTATGCGCATGTACCACATCCTACGAGTAACTTGATTACTCACCCTAGTTGTTTGGGTTGTTTTGCAGGTAAAGAGACTTTGTTTTGGGATGCATCACATCCCTAAGTTACTTTGATGCCTTGAAGTATTTTGTTGTATTTTTTAAAACATGCAAGTGTCAGCATGTAGTATCATTTTGGTGTAAAATGCTATTTTCGCCCTGAAATATGTAATGTGTACCTAAATATACTTTCTGATGCTTAAATAACATGTATGTATTGAGGCCATGGGCTAAGCATGTTTAATTTAGCACTTGTACTCACGTGGTACCATATTTTGCTTTAAGAATGTATTTTAACCAATTTTCGAGATTTAGCATGTATAATTCTTGTAATTGATGTGTATGAGGCCATGAGCCATTGTTCTATGTACAATTAATTAATATTATGCTTGTTGGCATGTTCATATGCTTAAATTCCCTTAAAAAGAATCAGTTTTGACTTATACATGTGGTTAGAATAAATCCTATAGGTTCAATTGCAAGTCTCATAGGTTTAGAGGAGCTTTCAATTGCTTTTCGAGGTGTTTCGGTCGACCGAAACACCATCTCGGTCGACCAGTGCCTTTTTCCAATCAAATGAACAGTAAAAAACATAGCGTTCAGGAGTGTTCTGTGAGTTTTGGTCGACCAAAATCTATTTCAGTCGACCGAAATAGCCCCTGTGCACCAGCACTTCCAGATTTCGATTCAGCATTGTTGTTCCGATTTCAAACGGCCATAACTTCTTTGTTTCTAACCCAAATGGGGGTGAATCTTAAGCCTAAACTCAAGGATTTTGAGTCAGCTTTCCAATGATACCAATTCCATACTCAGAATCAAATCACAGTGGGAGTTATTCAGGTTTTAGTGGGAGGGTGTCAGTTTTCACTTAAACCGGGAAAAGGCGTTTTGTGGGATTTTTGTCCAAAGTTCTTAGAACCTCTTGGAATGTTGTGAAATGATTTTTTTAGGTTGTGTGGACCTTATTTGACTTGTTTAGAGTCAAATTTCCCATCTCAGTTGTAAATTGACCATTTTGCCCTTGATTAACGAATTTTGCCCGTTTTGACTCCCATTCTTTTTTTTTTGCTCTCCTTAACTTCCATGACTTCATGGAAGGTCACACTAGTGTCTTAGGGATGAATTCTAACTCTAGAGACCTTGGCTTATCTTTTGCTTCCGCATACAGATCCGTTACTGGATTAACTTATGGGTCATTACTGATGCACCGGGTTGAAAAACCTGGGTTGTTATACTAGTAGTGAACTAGAAAGTAAAGGAATGAAATGGACAACTATATAACTATTAACTAGAAAGCAATAAATGAATAATGCCACTTTCGAAGGGAACAAGATTACATTTAGCATATGCAACAAGCCTTTTAAACCCCTAGGTTACCCCTAGTGGACGAGTGAAGTCTCGTAAGGGTTTCCAGAAATGATACCCACAAACATTAAGCTCATTCTTTCAAAAGAGGCACCAATATTGCAAACAAGCATTGGGAGAAAATTACCTCAAGTATGCAATTTTTCAACCCTTTTCCAAGCAATCTCCCAAAATTTCAACATCAAGCAAGCAAGTATGGTCCTCCACACATCAAGAAAATGATCATGCAAATCAAAACAACTCTAGAATCCTTTTTGAGTGGACCGGCATCAAGTATGTTGCTATCTTAGCCAACTAAAGAAATGATCACATCGTTACCCTCAAACTAACATACAAATCTAGTCCCAATCATTAAGACAAAGAGTGGACCTTTTATTAAAGCTTTATTGTTTTAGGTGCGCTAATTTTTTTCACTCGAATTTTTTTTTTTTTTTTTTTTAATCCTAAGGATCAAAGATTGAAGCATAGTGCAATGTGTTGATCTATTAAGCTTTCTAGCGATCTATGAGGTTGAGCGTTAGGTCAATGACTCCCAAACCAGACTGTTTTAGGGCACTAGGTGTTCAAATACCCCTAAAGACTTACAAGCTCAAATCAACTAGGCTACAAATCAAAACAACCTCCATCTAATCATTTCCCACTTCTCACCTTTTGGGAGAAGTCTTCACTTTTTATTTGCTTTTAAAACTTCTTTTTTTTTTGAATAAAAAAGTTCAATTATTAAACTAGAGTTTGGGCCCTCCACCTTTAGGCGCAAGAAATTCAGTGCTTGATAAGGCTAGAATCCCGGCTACTTAGTGAATAGGGGTTGTTATTTACCTTTATCACAATGAAAGCTTTCAATGCACTACTAGCCCAATTGGGATATAACCAACTCAATAATCAACAAAGTATGTACCCCACAAATGAATGCTAGTATGTCCCTGTGCTAGTGTAGAATATTAGAGTGAATCTCAAAACAATCAGAAAATTAGGAAGATGTGGACCACAAGTGCAAGCAAGATATCAATTTTTTGAAAAATTTACTCCTAAATGGCATCCACAAGGTATACAAGGAGTATTGGACTCTGAAGTCAAGCAATTTTTAAATTTTAAGCAATATAGTCCTCAAAAGATCGAAATCATAGCTAGTTATAGACCAATCATAGAAAATTCCTCAGATACACAAGTCATGCTCAAAATTTTATTGAAAGAAAATACTGTAATTAATACCATTACCCCCCCCCCCCCAAACTTAAATGGCACAATGTCTTCAATGTGAAAAGAGAACAAAGGAAAGAGTATACCAGTGCAGCTAAGCAAAGAATGGCCAGGACACAAGTATCCAAAGTAGGTGGCATAGCCCCCCCTCCCCCCCCCCCCCCAAACTTGGGATTAACTGTGGTCCTGAAAAAATGGCACTGGATAAAAGTTCAATAGACAACAAAGGGGATAATAACAGGTGCACAGTAGATATGTAAGTGTAAATGGGATAAGAAATTGAAGTAAAGAGAGAGGAAAAATGGTGGTCTTGAAAAATTCGGGCAGTACTCTTTCTTATTGAAGTCACTGGGATGCACCTGATGGAGTCAAGCACAGACAGATATATCAATACACAAATATGACATCTATAAACAAAGTATGCATAAAAGAGAAGTAAAGAATAGTACAGTACATCCAGTGTCTAGGCCAACAGACTAGCTACAAATATATAACAGTAGTAAAAATATGATAGATATCACAGATATATAATAGGAAAAGAAGACATGGAAATCATGAAGAGGAGGTAGGACGAGCAGGGCGTGCGGATGTCTCTGGATAGATCACGTAATACAGCTATGACATTAGTGCGGAGTGAAGCAATATTATCCCGGATGGAAACCATGCCGTCCTCCAAAGTCCGAAGACACTCTCCGAAGCTAGGTATCTGAGGTGGAGCCTCAGGTGCTGCTGGAGCGGGAGAATGATGATCCTGAGCCTGCTCCTCATTGTGAACAGCTGATCTAACCGGAGAGTGTTGCTCTGGGTCCTCTGCGGGCTGCTCCAAGTTAATATCCATGTGCATGGCAACCGGATTGACTGGTACATCGTCCGCCGCCTGCTCTACTGTTGCTGCCGCTGTCTTCTCCAACTCCTCTTTCTCTAGCTCCTCAGCTACCTCTACAATGTCATTCTGTAGACTCCTGATAAGAGCCTTGTAGCTTTTATCCTAATCCTTCTTCTGGAATGTGCAGGTCCCAGACTCAATACGCTCCCGTGGCTGGAAGGGATGGCACTGGTCTCTCAAAATCTGTGTGATGAGATGGCTGAATGGGAGATACTTAGCCCTTTTGGGCTTGGCCTTGCTAATGTGATCGACATATAGCTTCATCATGGTGTTCCAGATGAGCGCAGGAATGGATAACCAGTGCCTTGTATAGAAGGCATACAGAGCTGTAAGATAATTGCCACGCCTTTGTAGTTTGTGGCCGGTCATAAAAACATTTTGGAATAACACCAAATCAAAGAACCACATGTCATCTGGCAGATAAGTCCGAGTGGCAAAAGTCTTGCCACCGTCATAGTGACCTGTGAGTACAACGGCCATGTCTGCATATGAGGGCTTCTATAGGGTAGGATATATATCTTGGAGATCAGGAGGGCAGACGTGTGGATAGCAGTAAGATCTGGAAAGAGGGTCCACAGTGATACTGATGGGGTGGCCATCAATGGTAGTCCGCAGCTTCGCCAGGTTACTCAGGGCAGGTCGGAGGTTCTGGAACAACATCCGGACCAACTTTGGGTACACTGGGTATGTGACAGGGGCTAGTATGGCTGAGATACCCCTCCGGTCTATATCATCATATGCTGCTCTGGTAAGAACAGACTGGGAGAAGTAGTCTATGTCAAAGACCGACTCATGCGCCACCTGAAGGCGTGAGTATCTCAGCAATGACTGGTCTAAGTCCTGGGCTGGTTGAGCTGGTGGTGGTGATAGAGATGGTATGTGCTTAGCCTCAGCACCAGCCTGTGAAGAAGATGCCTCATCCGAAGACTATAATCTACTGTCAGCGGATGGAGACTGAGGCGGAGTAGGCTCTGCTGGCTCCTCCTGAATATGAGAGGGCTCTGGCTCGGACTCATGAATGGGGTCCTGGGCGTGAGATGGACTTGCTTGGTCATCTAATCTCCGCCTGTCCCTGTAGTGATAATGTCCACGAGCAATAGTCTTAACTCTCGCTAAATAAAAGGAAAACTTGTAAAGAGGAAGTCAGTACCGGTATAAAGAATTAAAGCACAGTTTATAGAATCATGTATGTCAAATAGGATAGACAAAGAAGATAAGGAACATGTATCTATGCAAGTGATAAAGAATAAGTGACATGACGTGAAATATGCTAGACAGTATAAGTATGGAATGCATCCAATGTGGAAAATACAGGCATTGGGCATGTATGAGATAGCATGAAACACAAGAGATGGTGTGTGAAGTGTGTGATGCAAATCTGTGAAGTTCGATCGATCACAAAAATGTGAGATCGATGCAAGTTTGATCGATCATGAATAAGTGAGATTGATTTGTTATGATCTGAGAAAAAGTTCGATCGATCAAACTGTGAGGTATAACTCGAAAAGTCACAGATCTATGACGTGGATGGCACGGAGGCCTCACAAATAAGCTTGTGGGCCCTTCTACACAATAAATCAACATATTTAGTCAGTTTCCTTGGCCCGTGACCCCCAAAATCAAGAACTAAAATCAAAAAATATAAAACATATATATACATATATATACACATATATACATAGCTTCAAAGCTTCATCAATGGCAAGATTCATCATCAAAACATCATAAATCTAACATGGAAGGCATGGATTCATGAAAATAAAGCTTGAAATCAAAAGAGGGGTTTCAAATCTTACCTTAAACCGAGAGATGAGATGAAAGGGAGATGAGATCTGAGATTCGAGATGAAGTGGAGAGATTCGAGATGAGATGGACTCGCCGGAGGGTTCGCCGGAGGTGAGGAAGTGAGTTGCAGCGGCGACGGATGAAGATGGGGGTGTTAGATCGATCCGTGGTATTGATCTAATAACCCTAGGTTTGATTTTTAAAAACATTCCTTTACCAGTTCGATCGATCAAACTGAAATCTCAGATCGATTGAACTGTGATCGATCTCTCCTCACTAAAAGACTAAATTGTTTTGATGCCCTTTTTTTTTTTTTTTTTCGATTGAATAAAGAAAAGTTTAAAAATGAAAAATATTTTTTTGGATTTTTGAAAAAAAATAAAACTAAATAAAACAAAAATAAAATAAACTATTTTTGGCATATAAAACAAAATAAAATATATATAATTTATTATTTTAAATTTAAAATTCAAAACAAAATATCAAACTTAAAACAAAATAGTAAATCAAGAAACAGAGATCAATCTCTCCAAGATCGATCTCAGAATAACTCCGATCGATCTAGCATGCAAAAACCTGTAGACATGTTCGATCGATGGGACAGAGAGGCCTTTCGATGCAGGTTGGATGCAAATTCAAAAATTTTCTAAGTGTTGGGATTGCAGATTGATCCAAGATGAAGTTGGATCAATCGAAGAACTAAAGATCGATCTAGGAACAAGTTCGATCGATGGGATAGAAAGTTGAAATATGCAGGTTTCCTTTGAACGATTGGACAGAGAGGTGATTGGATACAGGTTTGATGCCGGTATGGAGTTTGATCGATTGAACCTCCTTGGAGATCGATCGAACTTATGTAAAATGCTCATTTTCAGCATGAGAGTGCATGTAATCCTAATCACAGTTCCTAGCAATGTATATGAACCTAAACCAAATATCTAGACTTCGCAAGAAATGAAATTTAAAATAGAATTAGGGAGGAATAGGGTTATGACACCCTACGAAATGTACTAGTCTTTAATATCTCTAGCAAGACGTTGGGCTCTTTTAGCCCGGGTCAAACATCTTATAGTGCATACCCTCCTTGATGGGGTGATAAGTGTTTTGAACTGCACCCAACAAATGGTTCCCTAGAGAACTTGTTGGATTAAGCTCAAAAGAAATTTTTGGTCCTTAGTCAAAATGATCTTTGGGCTTCCATGCCCTTTCAAAACAAGATTTTGAAACTACTTTCTTGGAATTCAGGGTTGAGGATGAACTTTTTGGAACGTTGGTTTCAAGCAAAGACTCTTTTCTTTCACATTCAAGGTCATGATATTTCTCTACAACCTTCACTTCTTCATGCTTGTCAAATGAATTAGGGGTTGGATTAAAGATATTCAATTTCACCTTCATGTGGCCAAATGAGATCTTCATTATGCCCGTCCTACAATTAATGTTGGCATTCGCGGTTGGCAAGAAAGGACGACCAAGGATAATGGGAATTTGGCTCTTAGGATTCGGGACCGGTTCCATGTCAATGACAATGAAATCAACGAGGAAGAAAAATTTATCAATCTTAATCAATACGTCCTTAATGATACCCCTAGGCTTTTTGATGGATCGGTCGGCAAGTTGCAAAACCACCGACGTTGGTTTTAAGTCTCCTAAGCCTAATTTGACATATATCGAGTATGGAAGAAGATTAACACTTACTCCTAAGTCAAGAAGAGCCCGATTAATGAGATGATCTCCAATGATGCATGAAGTGGTAGGTGAACCGGGGTCTTTGAACTTTGGAAGAGTGTTATGTTACAAAATTGAGCTTACTTGCTCGGTTAAGACCACTTTCCTAGGTGCTTGGCTTTTGTTCTTCCTCTTTTGGGTGCATAAGTCTTTCAAAAACTTGGCATAAGCCAGAATTTGCTTGATTGCATCCAAAAGTGGAAGATTGACCTTCACTTGCCTAAACACATCCATAATTTCCTTTGTTTTGCCATTTTGCTTGTCAATTGAAATGGATCCTTTTAAGGCATCCGGAAATGGAGCTCTTGGCTCAAAAACCTTTTCAGAAATTTTCTTTGAAGTCTCTTCAACACAAGAAATTTTGAAATCATTTTGTAAATTTTTCTTTTCAAAATCACCTTTTAAATCACTTTTTAACACATTCTCATTTGAAAGATCATGCATATGCAATGAATGAGGAATATGTTAAGAAACGGGACGGGTGTCAATTTTGGGTTGCACTGGTTCATTCTCTTCCTTGGACATGCCTACTTGGTTGTCCACGATCTTCCCACTTCTCAAGGTAGTCACCACATTGACATGCTCTATTGTGTGACCTTCTGATGAGGAATGAGTCTCCACAACACATTGTTGCTTGGGTGGGGCATTCAAAGGCATTTTCCCTTTCTCTCTAGCATTTAAAGTACTAGATATTTGCCCTACTTGGGTTTCTAGCTTAGCAATGGATTGAGAATGAGAATGAAGCAATTGAGTGTTCGCCTTTAGAGTGCCTAGAGAGGTCAAAACATTCTCTTCAAAAGCAGGACTCCTAGCATTTCCTTGAGAATATGATGGTTGATTAGGAAAATGAGAATTAGAAAATTGATTTCCTTGTGATTGAAATGATGATCTAAAACCTTGGGAACCTTGGCTTTACATTGAAGGTGGAACATACTTCCCTTGGAAACCACCTTGGGGAGGGTTTGAGCCTTCCCCTTGGTTTCTCCAAGAGAAATTCGAGTGATTCCTGCAACTAGGATTATAATGATTTCCATAAGAATTGTTCACTTGATTAACAAAAGCTACATTGACTTGTTCATGATGCTCACTTTGAACATGTGTATGAGTACAATTGGAAGTAGAATGTAAAACACTTGAACAAGTCATACATGTCTCATTGGATGCATGATGGGAATGGTTGGGGATGGAAGATACTTGATTTGCCGAGTTTTGGTTGATCAAGAATTGATCAAACCTTTGAGATAAGGATTTCATCTCAGCGGCTATTTCATTGGAATGGTCAACTTGATGTAAGCCAACACTCTTCCTTCCACTTAAATTCCTACCATTCTTAGAAGCTAAAATTCGATGCAAAGAATTTTCACTCATGCTCTCACAAAGACGCCACACATCATCCTCATGCCTATTAATGTAAGAGCCACCCATGGAAGCATCAACCATGCCCTTGTAATTGTCCGATAAGCTCTCAAAGAAATATTGAACTAATTGCCATTTGGGCATGTCATGATGTGGACACTTCCTAAGCAATTCATTGAATCTTTTCCATGCCTCATGGAAAGTTTCCCCATCCCCGTGTGAAAACTCTCGAATTGAGGTTCTCATGGCATTGGTCTTAGAAACTGGATAGTACTTTTTTAAGAACTCTTGTTGTATTTCTGCCCAAGAAGTTATTGAAAAGGCCTAAGATTGTTAAACCAATATTTTGCCTTGTCTTTAAGGGTGAATGGAAAAAGTTTAAGCCTTAAGACCTCTTCTTGCATGTTCGCGCATCTCACGATGGAACATACTTCAAGAAACTCATCCAAATGCTTGTAAGGTTCTTCACTTGGAAGTCCAGGATAGTTAGGAAGCATTTGAATGGTTTATGGTTTGATCTCATAGTGGTGTGCTCGAAATGGTGGCAATTGAATGCGTGTGGGTGCATTGTATTCATTAGGTACATAGTGATCTCTTAAAGCAAGGGGAGGATTAGCAATTGAAGGTGTAACATGGGCACCTTGATTGCCTTGAATGATAGGAGGTTGTGGAGCATAGATTAGCTTTGGCATTCCCAATGGAACTTGGCTTTGTTATTGTGATGGGTGAATGAATGGCCTCGGCATGCCTAATGGTACTTGCATGTTATCATGATGCACATTCGGGTGGAGGATGCCTTGTTGGTCTATGTGACCAAGTTCCTCCACATGGTCCTCATTATGTCCTTCCATTAATGAAATGGATTGACTAGAACTTTCTCTTCCCTAGGGTTTCGAACAATGGATTCAAAATGAAAATTAAGAGGGACAAGAGTAGGTTTTAATGATCTACGACTATGCATGCACAACAAAACACAACAAGCAACAAGTAATGAACAATCACTTCACCTTAGCAACAAATCAACTATCAACAAACTTCCTCCACACACAATGTTCCCATACTCCCATGCTATCAACAATATGTAAAGAATAATAAAATTACCTCCACGCGGGCTCACAATTTATCTAAGAATTGAAATACAAGCCTCCATGCAGGCCGACGATTTAACTAGAGATTGAGCTAAAAAAGAACTCACAAAGGGTCCTTTAGCACTTCAATTCAATTTTCAATTTTAGCTTTGCAAAAATTTTTAGATTTTTGCTTTTTCCTTGCTTTTGGTTGGCTCCTTGCTTGAAATGCTCCTTTGCTCATCTTCTAGCTCAATGCACCTAGTCAAACAAGAACCAACACAATAAGTAACCAAAATGAAAGTAAAGTAAAAATAAAGTAAAGACACAACCAAAAGAGTACTAATTACTAATTGATTCCACAAATACGACGTTGCCTTAAATCAATCCCCGGCAATGGTGCCAAAAACTTGGTGGTTCGTCGTGGCCCAATCCAAAGTTTGTGTAAAAGAGAGTGGTGTTGGACTATGGTTAAGTTTTACATTTATAATATGCCACTGCTACCTTTCACTAAAAATATAGCTAGGGCGAGTAGGGATCGTCCCAAGGGATTGGTGGGTCGTATTAGGTTGTGGAATCAAGATTAGGGTTAGTAGGTCGAGTGATCAAAATATTGGTTGGTGGTTGAATTACACTAAGATGCAATTTAATCTAAAGTAAACAATTAAATGTAATGGAGAGAAAATAAGAGAGAGAGATCTTGGGGTTTAGAGATCACCACTAAGCATAGCTTTTTTGCACTTCTTAATGAATGATTAATGAGGGGGAAAACATGTATTGCAACATAGTGTGTGTGTGTGGTTGTTTCAACAAGCATGGATGACAAATTAAGCATATATTGTCTAAGCAACATGGTGGGTAGCACAATATATCAAACTAAACCATTAATCATTTCTTTAAGCTCATAATCCGAACACATCCCAAGGTTAGAGAGAAATGCTACTTGTTTTCATAAGTATGGAACATCAAACAACAAGCATGGATTGTCCTCCCATTTAACATCTAAACTACAACTACACTACAATTAAGCTAATGACATGAAATTAAACTAATTAAACAAAGGGAGAGGCACAATCCAACAAGAAATGAGTATGAACCATCAAATAAACCACAAGAGCATTCAATTAAGAACTATGTGTAGACAATCTCTAGATCTATAGCATTAATACACATAGACATGCATCAATAACACAAAATCTAGAGACAAACACATGAACATCTATTCTAGCATACATAGACATATGGGTAGAATGAAATGATCAATTGGAAGCATTAAACCACACAAATCATTAAATAAACAAGATCTCTATACATAAAAGTGTCAAAACATGTATCACAATACAAATCGCCTCAAAAATACATAAATCAAGATGGAGAAAGCATGCTTAGGGCTAACTCTAGCCCCAAGAGGATGTTTAGCCACTCACGGATGATGTCTTCCAACCCTCAAGGGCTAACTCCATGGTAGAGATTGCTCTTCTTCTTGGTTGATGGAAGAACTCCAAGCTTATGTCTATAGCCTCCTTTCTTCTTTTCTTCCTCACTAAGAGTATGGAAATTGTGTCTCTAGTGTGTCTCTCTCTTCTATGTGTTAAGAATGGCTTATATTCCTTATATAGGTAGGTTAAATGTCACCCCCACTGAGTTGGGCTCGTACACAATATTCCTTCCAATGATTGGACATGAGACAACTTTTAGAGCTGGAAATTAGATTTTCTCGGGCTCGAGGAAGTTTGATCGATCGAACTTATGGTGAGATCGATCGAATATGGCTGAGATCTATCAAATTTAAGCTGGATTGATCCTCTATGGCTGCGCCTTTTTGGATAAAGACAAATCTGAGATATTTTGAAGATATATTTTTGAAAGAGACAAGTGTGGTAGGTAGGGTGGTACAACTAGATAAGATGGAATCTTTTCGATCGATCGGAAGAAAGTTAGATCGATCGAACTTTGTGGGATCTTTGGATAAGGACAAAAGAGCTTGGATCCATCTTGTTTGTGCACATATTTGTTTTGTCTAAAAAAAAAAAATAATAAAAAATAAAAAACAATCATTCAAAATGGCATTCCGACTTGCTAGAGACGTTAAACTTAGCAATCATTATGCATATTTCTTGTATTTTATTTCATTATACATATTTTCAAAAAAAAAATTTGCATCTCTTATTTCCTTACATTTTCATTCCTTGCATGTTTATTTATTTTATTTTTGTGTGTGTACATACTTGTTATGTCTAAAAAAAATAAAACATAACAAAAAGAGTTTTTATTTTTATTTTTATTTTTCATTATTTTGTTATTGCATCATTTCTTACTTTTCATTTTTTATTTCTTGCATTGTACATATTTTTTCATTGCATTTTGCCTTCTTTATTTTTCTTTTTGCATTTTGTTCATGTATTTTATTTTTTGTTTTTCTTGCATTTTGTATATACTTGTTTTCATTAAATGAAAATTATTAAAACTTTTCACCATTGTGCCCTTATGTGTCGTCATGCATACTTTATAATTTATATTGGGCTTGATCTCATATCTTTCTTTCATCTTGTGTTATATTGCCTTAGAATGCATGATTTGATTATTCTTATCCCATTTGATATTTAATGTGAGTTTGCTAGTGTGGTTATTCAAATAGGTTGTTGATTCCAAGTTTGGGGAAGACCCTTTTCATATTGGATCATTGCCGGGCTTCATGCTTGCGCCACCACGGTATACTCTTTCCATCTTTTCCATTGTTCTCATTGCACATTGAGGACAATGTGCGGTTTAATTTGGGCGTAAGGTGACTTTGTTACATTCTACTTAAGTTAAGACTTAGTTGCATAATTGAGATTTGAGATTGATGTTAGCTATGATTTTGATATTTTGAGGACTATATTGCTTAAAATTAAAAAATTGCTTGACTTGAGAGTCCAATACTCCTTGTATGCCTTGTGGATACCATTTAGGAGTAAATTTTTTGAAAGATTGATATCTTACTTGCACTTATGGTCCACATCATCTTGATTTTATAATTATTTTGAGATTCACTCTATGATTCTACACTAGCATAGGCATACACTAGCATTCATTTGTGGGGTACATGCTTTGTTGATTATTGAATTGGTTATATCCCAATTGAGCTAGTAGTGCATTGAAAGCTTTCATTCTTGACAAGGTGGAAAATAAACCCTTTTCATTGAGTAGCCGGGATTCTAACCTCATCAAACACTGAATTTCTCGCGCCGAAAGGTGGAGGGCTTAAACCCTAGGTTAATAATTGAAAAAAAAAAAAAAAAAAGTTGCAAAAGTAATAAAAAAAAGTATGGACTTCTCCTAAAAGGTGAGAAGTGGGAAATGATTAGATGGAGGTTGTTTTGATTTGTAGCCTAGTTGATTTGAGCTTATAAGTCCTTAGGGGTGTTTTCACGCCTAATGCCCTAAAGCCGTCCGGTTTGGGAGTCATTGATCTAACGCTTGACCTCATCGATCGCTAGAAAGCTTAATAGATCAACACATTGCACCATGCTTCCATCTTTGATCCTATAGGATAGTTATGGAAAAAAAAAAATTGAGTGAAAAGAATAAACGTACCTAGATCAATAAAGCTTTAATAAATGGTCCACTCTTTGTCTTGATGATCGGTACTAGATTTGTAGGCTAGTTTGAGGTTAAGGATGTCATCATTTCTTTAGTTGGCTTAGATAACAACACACTTGATGCTAGTCCACTCAAAAAGGATTCTAGAGTTGTTTTAACTTGCATGATCATTTTCTTGATGTGTGGAGGACCATATTTACTTACTTGATGTTGAAATTTTGGGAGATCGCTTGGAAATGGTTGAAAAATTGCATACTTGAGGTAGTTTTCTCCCAATACTTGTTTGCAATATTGGTGCCTCTTTTTAAAGAATGAGCTTAATGTTTGTGGATATCATTTCTGGAAACCCTCATGAGACTTCACTCGTCCACTAGGGGTAACCTAGGGGTTTAAAAGGCTTGTTACATACGCCAAATACAATCGTGTTCCCTACGAAAGTGGCGTTATCCATTTATTGCTTTCTAGTTATAGTTGTTTAGTTGTTCATTTCATTCCTTTATTTCGTAGTTCATTGCTAGGGACTAGCAATATTTTAGTTTAGGGGTGTGATAAGCGTGGAAAAGTGCGCATTTAAACCCCCTAAGCGAGGGTATTTTAGTCCATTTATCTATCTTTATTTACCGGTTTTAGTACTTATTTTGTGTTTTTGTCTATTTCAGGTCAATAATGTTAAAACGAACTAAAAATAGTTTCTTGAGGCCTTTTTGAAGTCAAACTAAGTCTTTATGAGAATTTAGAGCAAAAGGAGGCTGATTTGGAGCAAAATGAGGCTGATGCTGAAAAATTGCCAAGTTGGATAAATATGAGAAAGGTCTGATAGATCTGAGAAAAGTGAGATCGATCAGAGTTGGATCGATTGAACCCAGATCGATCAAAAGTTGGATCGATCGAACAAACTCTGATTGATCGAAGAAAAGTCTGATCGATCGAAAATATGCTGGCAGTGAGCTGTCTAATTCTCGAACGCGCTGATTTCCACCAACCACATAGTACGGGATTAGATATTTTTAGAGCTATATTTCTGACTTAATGACTAAGAAGAGGACATTCTATTTAAAGGGAAGTGACCCATTTTGTAAGGGAGCTTTTTCATCATTTATTTTTACATTGTAATATCTATAGTTTCATTAGTTTATCCCTCTAGAAAGTTAGAGATTGGGGTTAAAAGAAAAGGGGGAAGTGGAGGCACATCTATAGATCCATCTTTAGATCTACTCTCTCTCTCTCTCTAGGGCTTAAAAGAACAAGAAGAAGAAGAGGAAAAAGAAGATGGAGTCATGTTTGGAGCTTGCCTTTGAGGGTTTCATGACCACATCTACCTCCTCCATGATTGGCTAGATCTACACTTAGGGCTTGGATGAGCCCTAAGTCTTGTGTAATCTAAACCCTTGTATTTCTATTTTGGGGATTTATATATATTGTTGTGATTAGTGTTCTAGTCTTGTGAATTTAATGAATCTTGGTATATTTCTATGATTTCAATGGTTTAATTCTTCCTATTAATTCTCTAGTTTATTTACATGTCTATGTGTGATTAAATTAGGAATTATTTCTTACATGATTCATATGGATTAATTCTTTCTATTGATTCTCTATTTGATTACATGTTGTCTTATGTGTGATTATTTGGGAATTAATCTCTACACTAGATTCTCTATGTTGGTTACATATCTATGTGTGATTAATTAAGGATATAGTGATGGCTAAGCATGGGTTTTCATTGAATGGGTTTGTAGATTAATTTGATGGATTATTCTTATACTTGATGGGTTGTTCAACAATTAAATTCATGCTTCTAGGTAGGTAGACAATCTATACTTGGTTTGAAATTCCATGGCTTATTATTGCAAAGTCTACGATTCTCTAGATTGATGTGTGCTCTCATTAGACCCATTTGTTAATTAATTGATGGATTATGCTTTTGTCTTAGTAGGTTGTTCTACACTTAATTTACTTATTGGTTAGGTAGACAAATCACTCTTGCATTAGATAGTTCACCCTTTTACATGCAAATTATGTTTATGTTTGTGGCCACATCTTAATTGCAACAATGTATTCCCCATTAATGGAAAGCAAGTGGTTAATTACATGAGCTTAGTGGTGATTCCAATACCCTAAGATCTCTCTCCATATCTCTTAAATCCCTATCTCAACTTAGTTTTATTTTAATTGCATTTTCTTTAATTGAAGTAGTTTAATCGTCTCATCAAATCTCTTTGCAATCTTATGATACATTAGAGTCAAAGTTAAATTTCAACACGTATAATCCCTTGGGACGATCCCTACTCACTCTTGCTACATTAGTAGTAGTGTTGGTAGTGGTTTTTATAAATTTAAATTTAACCTAAAAGGCTTTTCTTGAACAACACATTCACTATATTATTTTGGCGTATAAGAACGGCCGTCGTCAAATTTTGATTGGTTTAATTGGTATAATTTGACGAGGCCGCTTGTATACGCCAAAATAATTTAGTGAATGTACGATTCAAGAAAAGCCTTTTAGGTCAAATTTAAATTTATAAAAACCACTACCACCACTATTACTAACGTAGCAAGAGTGAGTAGGGATCGTCCTAAGGGATTATACGTGTTGGAATTTAACTTTGGCTCTAATGTATCACAAGATTGCAAACAGATTTGATGAGATGATTAAACTACTTCAATTAACGAAAATACAATTAAAATAAAACTAAGTTGAGATAAGGATTTAAGAGATATGAAGAGAGGTCTTAGGGTGTTGGAATCACCACTAAGCTCATGTAATTAACTACTTACTTTCCATTAATGGGGAATACATTGTTGTGAACAAAATGCGACTACCAATTGCAATATTAAGCATGAACCATCAAATTCATTTATGAATTGTCTACCTAACCAACAAATAAACTAAGTGTAGCACAACCCATCAATTCTAAGCATGACCCATCAAATTAGTAACAATTATAGCACACATCAATCTAGAGAATCATGGAATTTGCAATAATAAGCTATGGAACATCAAATCAAGTATAGATTGTCAACCTACCTACAAGTATGAATTAAATTGTAGAACAACCCATCAAGCATAAGAATAATCCATCAAATTAATCTACAAACCCATTCAATGAAAACCCATACTTAGCCATCACTAAATCCTTAATTAATCACACATAGACATGAACCAACATATAAAATCTAGTGTATAGATCAATTCCCAAATACTCACACATAAGACTACATGTAATTAAATAGAGAATCAATAGAAATAATTAATCCATATGAATAATGTAAGAAATAATTCCTAATTTAATCACACATAGACATGTAAATAAACTAGAGAATTAATAGGAAGAATTAAACCATAGAAATCATAAAAATATACCAAGATTCATTAAATTCACAAGGCTAGAACACTAATCACAACAATATATATAAATCCCCAAAATAGAAATACAAGGGTTTAGATTACACAAGACTTAGGGCTCATCCGAGCCCTAAGTGTAGATCTAGCCAATCATGGAGGAGGTAGACGTGGTCATGAAACCCTCAAGGGCAAGCTCCAGACATGGCTCTATTTTCTTCTTCCTCTTCTTCTTTTTCTTTGAAGCTCTAGAGCTAGAGAGTATGTGGATCTAGAGATGGGTTCTTGAGATGTGCCTCCATTTCCCTCTTTTCTTCTAACCCTAATCTCTAACTTTTTTAGAGAGAAAATAAAATTACAATGTAAAAGTAAAAATGAAAAAGCTCTTTTACAAAATAGTTCAATTCCCTTTAAATACATGGTCCTTTTCTTAGTCACTAAGTCAGAAATATAGCTCAAAAATATCTAATCCCGCAACTATGTGGTAGGTAAAAATCGGTGCGCTCGGGAATTAGACAGCTCACTGCCAGCACATTTTCGATTGATAAGACTTTTCTTCGATCGATCAGAGTTTGTTCAATCGATCCAACTTTTGATAGATCTGGGTTCGATCGATCTAACTCTGATCAATCTCACTTTTCTCAGATCTATCAGACTTTTCTCAGATCTATCCAACTTGGCAATTTTCTAGCATCAACCTCATTTTGCTCCAAATCAGCCTCTTATTGCTCCAAATTCTCACAAAGACTTAGTTTGACTCCAAAAAGGCCTTAAGAAACTATTTTTAGGTCGTTTTAACATTATTGACCTGAAATAGGTAAAAATACAAATAAGTATTAAAATGGGTAAATAAAGATAGATGAATGGACTAAAATACCCTCGCTTAAAGGGTTTAAATGCGCACTTTTCAGCGCTCATCACACCCCCAAACTTAAATATTGCTAGTCCCTAGCAATAAACTACGAAGTAAAGGAATGAAATGAATAACTATACAACTATGAACTAGAAAGCAATAAATGGATAACGCCACTTTCGTAGGGAACACGATTACATTTAGCATATGCAACAAGCTTTTTAAACCCCTAGGTTACCCCTAGTGGACGAGTGAAGTCTCGTGAGGGTTTCAGAAATGATACCCACAAACATTAAGCTTATTCTCACAAAAGAGACACCAATATTGCAAATAAGCATTGGGAGAAAACTACCTCAAGTATGCAATTTTTCAACCCTTTCAAAGCAATCTCCCAAAATCTTAACATCAAGCAAGCAAGTATGGTCCTCCACACAACAAGAAAACGATCATGCAAATCAAAACAACTTTAGAATCCTTTTTGAGTGGACCGGCATCAAATATGTTGTTATCTAAGCCAATTAAAGAAATGATCACATCCTGACCCTCAAACTAGCACACAAATCTAGTACCGATCATCAAGACAAAGAGTAGATATTTTATTAAAGCTTTATTGTTCTAGGTGCGCTTATTCTTTTCACTCAATTTATTTTTTTATTTTTTTATTTTTTTATCCTAAGGATCAAAGATGGAAGCATGGTGCAATGTGTTGATCTACTAAGCTTTCTGGTGATCTATGAGGTCGAGCGTTAGGTCAATGACTCCCAAACCAGACGGCTTTAGTGCATTAGGTATTCAAACACCCCTAAGGACTTACAAGCTCAAATCAACTGGGCTACAAATCAAGACAACCTCCATCTAATCATTTCCCACTTCTCACCTTTTGGGAGAAGTCCTCACTTTTTTTCTTTTTTTTATTTTTTAATTTTTTTTTTCAAGTAGGATTCAATTATTAACTTAGAGTTTGGGCCCTCCACCTTTCGGTGTGAGAAATTCAGTGCTTGATAAGGCTAAAATCCCGGCTACTCAGTGAAAAGGGGTTATTATTCACCTTTATTAAGAATGAAAGCTTTCAATGCACTACTAGCCCAATTGGGATATAACCAATTCAATAATCAACAAAGCATGTACCCCACAAATGAATACTAGTGTGCAACTGTGCTAGTGTAGAATCCTAGAGTGAATCTAAAAATAATCACAAAATCAGTATGATGTGGACCATAAATGCAAGCAACATATCAATCTTTCGAAAAATTTACTCCTAAATGGCATCCACAAGGCATACAAGGAGTATTGGACTCTTAAGTTAAGCAATTTTTAAATTTTAAGCAATATAGTCCTCAAAAGATCAAAGTCATAGCTAGTAAGGATTTCACATCTCAATCTGCAATTAAAGCTCTACTTAAGTAGAATGCAACAAAGACACCTTACCCCCAAACTTAAACTGCTCATTGTCCTTAATGTGCAATGAGAACAATGGAAAAGTTGGAAAGAGTATACCGTGGTGGTGAAAACATATAGCCCGGCAATGATCCAATATGAAAAGGGTCTCCCCCAAACTTGGAATCAATAACCTATTTGAATAACCACACTAGCAAACTCACATCAAATACCAAATCAAGCATTTTATGACAATATAGCACAATATGAAAGAGAGATATGAGATCATGCCCTAACTAAAGCATGAAGGTATGCATGACTACTCATAAGGGCACAATGGTGGAAAGGGCTGCCCAAGTATAGACTATAGAGGAAGGGGGGTGAATAGAGTCTAAGCAAACTAAGGTCAATTTTTCAATATTGATTTACCAACTAGAGTTAAACTCAACTTCTTTGACAAATATTGAATGATGCAGTCTGAATTTAAAGCTTTAATTTTCAATATTTATGAAGAGGTATATCAAGACATACATGAAGCAATAAATATAAGAGATAAAAGATAAAAGTTGCAAACATGTACTCAGCGATTTTAGCGAGGTTCGGAACTCCTACTCCTCAGCTCAAGACCCCTCTTGAGACTTCCCAATTCACTATGGCTTCTCCTTGCGGGTGGAGAGCAAACCTTTTACAAGAAGCTCTTCCTTACTTCTAAGTGCTAAGAGAAACACCTTCTTTTAGACTTTCTTGGGCCACACCAACCCTTACAAGATTTGAACAAGATTGACGAAGTAAAAAGTGATCTCTTTTAGATCTAAAGTACAAGATTCAGCTCAGTCTAGAGTATGTACGAATAACTTGAACCTTAACTCTCTTTTATGATATATGATGTGTGTAAATGATGATGAAAAGCTTTTTGATTGCTAGAAGATCTCTCTTAATAAATGCAACAAGCTTTTATGAAGATTACCAGTCATAATATAGACTTTCAGAACTATCTGATAAGAGTTACAACTGTTGGAAACGCACTTCAAGAAAAAAATGCCCATTTAAATTTTGAAAAACGCAGCTTCGGTCGACTGAAATGAAACACCCTTGTGTTTCAGTTGTCCGAAATGGTTTTAAGCTTGGACATCATCCTCTCAGTACTCTTGGTTCGGTAGACCGAAGTAAAACCCTTTTTTATTTCGGTCGACCGAAATGGTTTCATCATTCTCAGCATTTTTGTTTCGGAAGACCGAAGTAAAATCCACAGTTATTTCGGTCGATCGAAATAGTTTTGAGATTGGTCTATTCTCAGTATCTTTGTTTCGGTAGATCGATTCATTAAGCCCTTTCATTTCTGTAGACCGAAATGGACCTTCATTTTCAGGAACATGTTTAGATGATGTTTTATACATTGGTCATTTGTTCCTTGGACATTGTGAATGAAATGATATGCATAGTTGTAAAAAATTTGAGCTTCAAGATGGTCATATGTACTTTAACAAGGTTTCCTAAAATGCTCACCATCCTAGCTAATCCCATTTTGATGAGATGTTGAAGATATGACTTTGACTTTTGATTCCTTAGTCCTTTCCTCATGCCTTGGGTTGCATCTTCAGTTTGGCTCTTCTATTGCAATGTCTTGATTAATGAAAGCTTTGATCTGTAATTTCACTCAAGAAGACATTAGTGAACATAGAACGTCATTAATGAATTATGATCATCAAAAACCTTAGATTCAAGGTCAACAATCTCTCCCCTTTTGATGATGACAATTCATTGATGGGTTTGTCAAATGGGAATAAGAATGTTAGTAGTTCTCCCCTTATCAATGTGCATAGCTTTGAAGTTTTGAAATTTAGGGCATATAAATAAGAGATTTGCAAATCTCCCCCTTTCCTTGTGCAATCATTTAATCATTATTAGAATTGAGAGCATAACATGCAAGAATTGAAAGCATGAATTAAGAGCATAACATGCAAGAATTGAAAGCATGCAAATCACAAATGCCAAAAACATGTATTTCCATTGATTCAAGAATTCGAATTCAAGGTACATCATCATCTTCACTAATCTATTTCCAATGTGACAACTACGACTAATGTTTCAACTATAACTACAATCAACATTAACATTAACATCCACAACCTACATCAGCATCTAACATCCATAACATCTACAGCAACCTACATCAACATCAATTCTTTCCCTTTGTCATGCATCAAAAAGATAGGGAAGGGGCTTGAGAGTATCAGAAATGAGGAAGTCCCGTGACTCGGAGGTCAGCAAGGTTGCGTTTTATAAGATCGACTTAATTAGCAACTTCTTCAAAATGTTCACGCATCTCGAGAATATGTTCCCTGTTCTCTTTGCCAAGGGCAATTTGCTCCTTAGAAAGAGCAATGTTTTCTAAGAGAAGTGCATGAAGGGATTGTGAGACGACCCTGGTTTTTAGGCCAGCGTGTCCTGTGATGAACCGAAGATTTGACCCGATAACGGATCTGATATGCGAAAGCGAAAACAGAAAACAGGACTCTAAGAAGTCAAAGTGACCTTCCATGAGGTCATGGAACTCAATGAGAACTGATGCAGAAGCAAAAGGTCAAAATATGACAAATAAGCCCCTAGGGGCAAAATAGTTATTTTTGAAAAATGTGGATTCGGGTGCCATCGAGCATACTGCTGGAAGGACAACAAAAAACTAATCAAGATGGACTCAAGAATCACATGATTCGGAGTCCGGACGAAGGAGAAACAGCATGACGACGAAAAACGGACACTTAAAGCTTTAAGGGCAAACTGGTAATTATCCAGGAAGAACCGGGTGCAACCGAGCACACCATTGGAAAGACAGCGAAAAATTGGTTAAGTTCAAAAAAAATTCACTTGAATCGGAGTCCGGACGAAGGAGAAAAGCCCAAAAGAAGAATTGACATCGCGGTAGCCCAACGAGGGCCATGGCGCACACGGCGCCCATGCATGAGCCCACCGGCACACATGTCGGCGCCCAAAGACATGGCTGGTGGCAGCCCTTGGCTGCTGCTACATTTTTTTTATCTGCCCAGAGCTGAGGCTTGAAACGGAGGTCAAGACGAGTTTTTCTAGAAAAACACGAAGAAGAAACCCCCCTCAAATCGAGTTTTCTACCTGACATAGCGGGCGGAATCGAAAAAAACTCATTGAGAAATCCCCAAAATGCCCCTAGATCAGAACTGAACAAGAGGGTCATAAAGCTGCTAAATGAAAACTGGAAGCTGAAACTTCACGAGGGATTTCTAGTACCAAGACGACATTTTCTGGAAAAACACGAAGAAAAAACCCCCCCTAAAATCATGTTTTCTATTCAACCATGTCAAAAGAAGAAAATAAAACTGATGTGAAAGGTCCATAATGCCTCTAGATCAAAATATGCAAAAAAAAAATGCGAAATGAATTCACAAGAGGCTCAAAACACAAACGATAAGGTTTTGCCCGGAAACGACCATGCACGCAAACGTAACTTGCCTATTTGGACGTGCTACAATGGTCCACGAATTAAAAATACCACCGATACAAAATCCGACCCCCCAACGAGCAAAAAGGCAAAAATGGAACTTGGAATGAAAACTTGGAATCCAAAAATACAAAACGGGATCAAATGACTGTTTGGCCCTTGGCCACACTTCAAACATGATTAATAAGACTATATGAAAGAATAAAAATGGAATTCTCACACCCGATACAATCATGGTGAAGCAATGACTTGCGATTTTTCAAGATTTTCACAATATTTCACGAAGTTAAAAAGTACATAGAACACAATATAATGGTCATTGGCCTCCGGACTCATCTCATACATATCAAATACATTGAAAGAAGTGTACTTAAGTACACATTACATACATGGAATCAAATATACATATTTTGACATATAAGTCTACAGAATGACATTTCATGCTAACATTCGCATGAAATGGAAACTTGAAAGCTACACGACATCCAAGGAATGCTAGGCGTCACGAACCAAGTCTTCGTACCTGAAATATGCCCCAGTATCATAGGGGTGAGTAACATAAAGCTACTCGTAGGAGATGAGCATGCATCGACCTAGCATTTTACAAATTTATCACCTTAAGGTGAAACATGTTAAAGGGACTCATGCCACCTAACGTCTATGTCCAAGTGAGACTCGGGGAGCATCCTAAGCTACCTTAGAGTCTAAGCAACAAGAATCATGATATACATACGTGTATGAAATGAAACATGGTTGGGATAATCCAAAGAACACGACAAGAAGAATACTTGAGCATAGATTAACATGAATTGTATTTTCAATAGAATTGAACTAGGTCTAGAGTAATCCATACAACATGACAAAAGCATATTTGAATACAAGTTAACAAGAATCACATTATCCATGCAATTCAACAACAAAAGAGCATGTTATACAATGCAACAAGGTTTAAGTTCTCAAAGTCATCAACTTAGAATCTAAAGCACAAAATAACAGTAGTAGTTCATGCCACCTAACGTCTATGTTATAAATGAATCAATAGGATCAATCCTAAGCTTTATTAGAACGTCAAAACACAATTTTTAATATCGATGCAATTTAACCAGCATTGGAACTTCCAATACAACGCATAAAACACAATTTCGCAAAGTTAACATCCTGTAACTTAAAATGGAACGACAAATAAGAAGCAACAAGTTACAACATCATCTAGTTATCAACTTGAAAGTGAAATGCGAAATCAAACAAAGTGGATACTCGGACATCACGCCGGATCAGACCGACAACATAGTTACTTTAGGGTTACTAGCCCATGGGTAACCTCCCTATGTGCGCACTAGACTATATACAGAGGGACTATCCCCAGTACTAGAACCACGTCCTAGCCATAACCAAAGAACGACATCCCCAAGTTTCTAAAATCAATAAGTTGTGCAACAACGCATATATCAACAGGAATATGCAAGATAATCAACTATCTACTAAGCACAAAACAAATTTGGAAACCTATACAATACATGCTCTAAATCCACAACTAATATGATATGATGAATGTCGAATCTTTGGTGTGCGATTCGTTACACGCTATGCATGAAAGATGTTAAACACGAAGTGTGCAAATCATTACACAAGGCAACAATACATTCAATAAGGAAAACATATTCTCATGAATACAAACATAGCAACTATGTTATCCAATGTTTAAAACATAACCAAATGAATATACAACAAGTCTAAGTCCATGATTTGAATATAGAAACCACTTCTAAAACACAACTAGATCATGGAGCAAATTGATAGAATTTAAATAGATAAACATAATTAAATTCTATAGATTCCGATTCAATTCCAAATAACCTCAATTTAATACATGTTAAAGGACATGGCATGGTTATCACCTATATCCATTCTAAAACTCAATTAGGTTGTTGGAATAACAAAGTAGAACTTTAATTAAATCATGCTAATTTAATTACCAAGATTCTAAAACAACTTCTAATAGTCCCAAATTAATATATACTAGTAAACAAGTCATGGCCAATACAAATATCAAGTTAAAACCTTAATTAAGCTAATGGGACCACAAAATAGATTTTAATTAATTCTTTTAATTAAAATCTCTTGATTTTCAAACTTAACCAAATGCTCTCAAATTAACCTATGTTGGAAAACATGCCAAGGACTAATGTAATATCACATTACAAGTTTATTTCATTCAATTTATGACCATGCGAATTAAACCTTCACTAAAGTTAAATATAAAACAAAAGTTACAATTCTCATGCAATAAATCCCAATTTAATACATGTGAACAACTATACCAAAACTTAATTTTCTAGCATGCCACAATACAATTCCAAGTTGTATATCACCATGACGATTAAATCTTAAACATCGAATTTAATTAAATAAAATGTTTCAAAACGTAACCGAATATTATAAATCAGATATATGTGAAACTATATGGCATGTAAATCAAGAATATCAAGTCGGAATTTAAATAGAGTGAATAGTGCACTCGGGACAAATTAATTAATTAATAATTACTAATTTTCAAAATACCTCTAATCACTTTCAAATTCAACTATGTTGAGAGCATGCTAAGGCCTAATTTAATATGCTAACACATATTGATTTTAAGCTAGTTAAGGCCATGTGAATTAATCTTTCACCTAAGATAAATATTAAATAAAATCTTTAATACTTATTCAAATGTTCTAATTTTAATACACGACAATGAGCATATCAAGGGGCAATATAAAATAATACAACATGTTTAAACCAAGTCATGAGCAACCGGGAAAATTAGATCCCGTACAAGAAGAATAAATAATAAAATCTCTAGATTTTATATTTAATCATGCAAACAAGTAGTATAAGCATCAGAAGCATGCTATATAACAAGAATTTAAACTTAGAACATCTTCTACCTCAATTTGAGATGAAAATCCCAAAGGCCCACCAAAATGGAACGGCTCCGAATCCAACGAAACTACTAGGTTTTGTCGGGGATAACGCCGCGAACATAACCCCCATGAAAGCCCCATCAAAATCATAACTTGAACTCAAAACCAAACTCAAGAAATGGTCAAAACTGAATTCTAATAAGGGGGAAAGGTAATGCACGGCGAGGGGAACAACAAACGTTAAGGCCAAAGACTTTCCATCAAGGAAAAGTGAACCAAAATAGGAGAGAGAAGATAGCAGCACCCCTTGGGCTGCCATGGGAGCTCCAGGTCATGCATGAAGAGGGGAGAAGATGAAAAATGAAATATCTCACCCCTCTTTTATAGAAATCTCAAAAAGTGCCCCGAACGGGCCTTGTCAGGTCCGAAAAAATAAAATTTGAGCAGACACGCTCAAATGGAAAAACTTTGTGAACGAAAAAGATTCAAAATGTTAAAATATGAACAAAAGAAGAAACAGCGTTAAAAACTGAGTCTCGAGCAGAAAGTTATGTCCAAAACAAGTTTGGCGCAAACTAGGGCCAAAAACACTGAAACTGGAAAACATCGACCAGGAGGAAATTCCAAGAGTACACAACTCGACGAAATGTGAAAATGAATCCTGTATGAGGATCCAGGCTCAAACAAGACATTTTGCAATAACTTTCATTAATTGCACAATGGCCTTTCCTAAAAGTGAAAACTGCACTTATGGCCCAAAATAAATATATATTCCAAAAATATTTTCTTAAAAACCCCTGAAATAAAATATCTTCAAAAGATATTTATGAAAAACACCCCAAGAAAAGAAAATAATTTCAAAGAACTTTGCATCCATACCCCTATGGACACCGAGAGCAACCAGAGTACTTTCTTGCAAAAGTAAAGATACGTATTTCATGGAAACCACTCAAGATGGAGATACATGAAGTCAAAAATCAACTCCAAACACAAGAATTGTGGTTATGCCAACAAAGTGTCAAACGGGGAAAAGACAAAATAGGAAAAATGACGAAATAGGGAAAATGACGAAAAGTGAATAGTGTTGAAAAACGAAAAATGTGAAAATAACTCGGTCCTCAAAAGAAGTTGTCAATCCACGGAAAAGAGTCTCAGGAACCAATTCTGATCACTCGAGATGACACTAAGCGACACGAAACAGAGCTCAGAAAAGAAAATTAAACGAAAAAAATTCATTCGTAAAATTTCAAGAAAAAAGAAAGAAAGGCAAATGACCGGGTCGTTACAGATTGCTCTTCTAAGGGAGGGACAACATTGGCTTCTTGTTCCCCTTCAGCTTCCTCTTCTTCTTCTTCTTCAACCTCTGTTTCCTCTTCTCTATCTCCATCATCACCCTCTTCAACATCTCCCACTTGTTGCTCATCCATGGCCATATTTTGGCCTTCATTTTGAGGAATACCAAATTTAGGATCATACCAAATGTTGGCTTTAGATTTTTTCAGACCCATTCGAGTGAGCAAGTCTCGGTCAAATCTGTAGAGGTTAGTAAGCTCCTTTTTATCCTCGCCTTCTATTCGCACTTTGTATGCTCTAAAGATTAGGGTGAGAGGCATGGCATAGAAGAGGTGAGTTTTTTCTTTCTTAGCGCAATCAATCATTTGATGAAAGATGAGGAAGGCCAAATCCAATTTTTTTCCGTTCAGGATGCACCAGGTAAGAAAAACTTCCATGAATGAGACATCTGAGCAACCACTAGATTTTGGAAGGATGTTGTGAATGATGACATGGTAAATGAGACGAGCTTGTACTGTTAATTAGCTTGCATAGATTTTTTCAATGTTGTTGGTGGGAAATTGACTCATTTATTGAACAGATTGGTAAGGGTTAAAACCTTCCCCATCATACCAGTCATAGGCAGTGTAATAGGTGATATCGCCGTTGGGAATGTTGAGAATACGACGAATACTTGACAAAGGGAGAGTAATCTGAGTGCCTACAACGAAGGAAAGGAAAGTGTTTTGCCCTACTATCCTTTCATGATGAGTGTAAAATAACCTAACTACCTTGGGGTAGATAGGAGCCTTAATGGTTAAGAATTCATCTAAGCCTATTGCTTCAAAGAGAGAGAAAGTGTGTGTGATGAGTTCCTCAGTTTCAACTATATCAAAGAACTTGCCTTTTTCGACAATTTTGTGAAGGAATTTTGTTTCATAAACCTCTTTGTACTCAGGTGATCGAAATAGGCGCATAGCTGGGGCAGGATATGGGTTGGAAGTATTAGGATTTAGGAGATTAGACCCTCCAGCTTCAGTATTATGAGTATGCTGAGTTCGCTTTTCTAGATCCATTTTAGATCTAGAAGGATTTTTGCGGGATGCCATAGGTTCTTTTCAAGAGATAAAGGTTTCAGTATGACAATGTAACAAAATCTAACCTAAGTATATGTCAGATAATAGAGCACTAGAGTTGAACAAGATCCAACTTAGAATGATGCAACAAAGTTAAATAATAGCAAGGGATGAACCTGAACAAGAGATAATGAATTCAAAGTGCAACTTACCTTGAAGAGAAACGAGAGAGAGAGATTGAGTGGGAGATTCGCAAGTGTTTCGCGCACACACAGTTGCCTCAAGAGAATGAGAGAGAGAGAGGGTTTGAGATTTGAAAAGAAAAGTAATTCGTGGGGCTTTAAAACTCAGAAATGGGCCATATGTGAAGGAGCCCGAAGATTCGGTCGATCGAAATGGCTTCATCGGTCGACCGAAATGGCATATAAAGAGAATCTTCATTCCTTATTTCGATCGACTGAACCATTATTTTGGTCTACCAAAATGCTGATCCTGAGGAGTTGATTTTGAAGTTATGATTCTGAAGGTTCTGCAGATGTTATGAATTTCTCTCTCTATTGCCATTCTGATTTCTCGACGAAGTGTACAAAACCTATCTTCTTGAAGTGGCTTCGTGGGAATATCAGCCAATTGATCCTCAGTGTTAATGAATATTAATTCAATATCGCCTTTAGGTACATGATCCCTTAAGAAGTGATATCGAATTTCTATGTGCTTTGTTTTAGAATGCTGAATGGGATTCTTTGATATGCAAATGGAGCTGGTGCTATCACATTTGATAGGGATTTTGTCGAAGAATAAACCAAAGTCTTCTAGCTGTTGCTTGATATAGAGAATTTGTGCACAGCAGCTACTAGCAACAACATATTTAGCTTCAGCGGTGGATAATGTGACTAAATTTTGTTTCTTGCACGACCAAGAAACAAGTGATTGACCTATAAAGTGACATGCACCGCTTGTACTTTTTCTTTTAACTTTACAACCAGTAAAATCAGCATTCGTAAATCATTCGAGTTCAAAGGATGTGTGCCTAGGATACCACAAACCTAAGTTAATAGTACCATTCAAGTATTTAAAGATGCGTTTGACGGCATTCAAGTGAGATTCCTTGGGATAAGACTGAAACCTAGCACAGAAGCACACACTAAACATTATGTCCAGCCTACTAGTCGTTAAATATAGAAGACTTCCGATCATTCCTCTATATTTCTTAATATCAACTTCCTTGCCTTTCTCATCCTTATCAAGTTTTAAGGAAGGTCTCATGGGAGTTTTAGCATGTTTGATGTCTTCCGAGCTAAATTTCTTTAGCAAATCTTTAGTATACTTTGATTGGTAAATGAAAATTCCATCAAGAGTTTGTTTGATTTGCAGCCCTAAGAAGAAGTTGAGTTCACCCATCATGCTCATTTCGAACTCGTTTTGCATGGAGGTGGCAAACTCTTTACTTAATGTGTCATTTGTTAATCCAAAAATAATATCATCAACGTAAATTTGAATGATCAACAAATTGCCATTAATGATTTTAGTAAAGAGTGTGTTATCAATCTTACCTCTACAAAACCCATTTGAAAGTAGGAAACCACTAAGTCTTTTATACCAACCTCTAGGAGCTTACTTCAAACCATATAAAGCTTTAGTTAATTTAAAAACATGGTTTGGATAATCATAGCTTTCAAAGCCCGGTGGTTGTTCTACATATACTTCTTCTTCAATAAAACCATTTAAGAAAGCACTCTTTACATCCATTTAAAATAATTTGAAATTTTTATGAGATGCAAATGCAAGTAACATTCTTATGGCCTTAAGCCTAGCAACGAGAGCAAAAGTCTCTTCATAATCTATACCTTCTTCTTGGTTATATCCTTTTGCAACAAGTTTAGCCTTGTTCCTAATAATAGTTCTTAACTCATCCTTTTTGTTTCTAAAAACCCATTTCATGCCGATAATTGTTTTATTTTGAGGTCTAGGGACAAGATTCCAAACCTTGTTCCTTTTGAATTGAATGAGTTCTTCTTGTATTGCCAAAAGCCAAGATTTATCATTTTCAGCCTAATGTATATATTTAGGTTCGAATTGAGAAACGAATGCCACAAAATTAGATTCATTTCTTAATTGTGACCTTGTGCTAACACCTTTGGATGGATCACCAATAACTTGGTCAATGGGATGATTATGAACTAACTTCCATTCATTTGGAGTAGTTTTATTTTGAGAGGTATCATCACTTGAATTGGAACTTTGATAAATATCAATAGGAGACTCATTTATGTTAAGATCAGTGATACTCTTCTCAAGCTCTAGAGGGGACCTATTTGTATCAAGATCATTGGTCCTTTTCAAGTTCAACTTCTTCATCATTGTCCATCACACTTTTTGTGGGTGAGGTTGGGGATTCATCAAATACAACATGTATAGATTCAACCACAACTAGGGTCCTTTTGTTATAAACTCTATATGCTTTACTTCTAAAGAAATATCCAAAAAAAATGCCTTCATCGGATTTGGCATCAAACTTTCTTAGATTATCCTTGTCATTGAGGACAAAGCATTTACACCCAAAAAATTTGAAATGGCCTATATTAGGTTTTCTTTTGTTCCATAACTCATAGGGTATTTTGTTGAGAATCTTTCTAATAACAACTCTATTTATAACATAGCATGAAGTATTTACGGCTTTGGCCCATAGAGATCTAGGTGATTTGTGCTCATTTAGCATGGTTCTAGCCATTTCTTGGCGAGATCTATTTTTCCTTTCAACCACACCGTTTTGTTGGGGAGTCCTAGGTGCCGAAAGATTGTGATTGTAGCCATTTTTGTTACAAAATCTTTCAACGTCTTGATTGTCAAACTCTCTACCCCTATCACTTCTAATGGTTTTAATTTTACATTCCTTTTTATTTTCGACTCTTTTGCAAAATTTTGAAAGAATTGAATGAGCCTTATTTTTGTGTGCAAGAAAGAATACCTAAGTGAATCTAAAGTAATCATCTATGATTACAAAGGCATAGAGTTTACCACTAAGACTAGCAATTTTCTCCAGTCTAAAAAGATTCATGTGGTGAATTCAAGTGGTTTTGAAATGGTTATATCCTTTTTCCTTTTGAAGGAGGACTTGAATTGTTTACCGATTTGGCAAGCACTATACTGTTTGTCTTTTGAAAAATTTGTCTTGGGGAGACCTTTGACTAGTTCATTTTTAGATAATCTTGAGATTAAATCCATGCTACCATGTCCTAACCTCCTATGCCACAACCAACTATATTCATCAGATGACATGAAACATTTAACATCTTGTTCTTGAAGTTTACCAAAGAGCAAGGTATATACATTACCACTTTTAAGAACACAAAATATTTGAGATTCATTTCTTTTAACAATACATTTATCCGATTTAAAAGTCACATGAAATCCATTATCACAAAGTTGACTAACACTAAATAGATTATGCTTTAAACCCTCAACAAGTAAGACATGTTCAATTGAGAAAGAAGGAGAAATACCTATGATCCCAATGCCAATTACCTTACCTTTAGAATTATCTCCAAATGTTATGCTTCTTCCGTTGTATGCTTCTAAAGAGGAGAATTGTTTGCGATCACCCATCATATGTCTTGAACATCTACTATCTAGAAACCATTTGTCCTTGGAAGATGGGGAAACTTTGAAACTGTGACGACCCTGGATTTTTCAACCCAGTGTGTCCTGTGATAACCCAAAATGGATCCAAAATGTGGAAGCAAAAGATAGAACAATGGTCTTTAGAGATACAACACTCCTCTAAGACACTAATGTGACCCATGACGAGGTCACGAAACCCAAATGAAGAAAATGCGGAAGCAACGTTTCAAAAACGGAAAAGAATGAACCTAGGGGAAAAATGGTAATTCCATACTAAAATGGGTGCCACTGTGCACACCATTGGAAAGACAATGAAAAATTAATAAAGATAGACTCAAGAATCACTTGATTCGGGGTCCCGACGGCAAAGATATCAAGTTCTGAAGTCGAAGAAAGGGATACCCTATCCCGGTTAGAACCAAAAACAGACAATACCTTACTAAAACTTGAATAACTTGAGGTACAAGAAGAATCTGAAGCTCTAATTAGTAACATTGGAAAGCTTATTTTGACGTGATCAATTTAGACTCAAGAACGGACCAATTCGGAGTTAAAACGAAGAAGTTATGATAATTTGAAGTCGGAGGTGCAGTGCTGAACCAAGACACACACCCCCGTGAACAGTACTTCAAGCGCTCGAAATTTGCCCTAAGAAATCTGCCCAAAGTTCGAGCCCTCGAACTCCTGCAGGCTGTGCCTAAAATGTTGACTTGAAATGTAGTTTTGATGACTTTCTGGGCTTTTTTGAGAAAAACACAAAGAATAAACTACCCTCAAAATCATGTTTTCTAGCCAATCATGCCAAAAGAAAACTTTGTTTTTCATGTGAAGACCCCAAAATGCCCTTATGCTCAGTTTAGGCTCAAAACGACAAAAAATGTAAGTTTGCACCAAACATACTTTTGACTCCAAATACACTTCTAGGCTGAAACGAATATGCACGCAAACGTAATAAGTGATTTTGAGTGCACGGGAATGGTCCGCGGCCCCCGAAAACTACCGATGCAAACCTAGTGAGACAACAACTTGACATTTTTCAATATTTTCATAATATACCCTAAAGTCAAAACTACATAGAATACAAATACATGTCATTGGCCTCCGGCCTCATCTTATACATGTCAAATACGTTGTAAGGAGTGCACTCATGTACACATTACATGTTTAAATTCAAATATACATATTTTGACAAATAAGGCTACAAGTGGCTTTTCAAGCCAACCTTTAAAAGAAATGGAAATCTTCAAGTCCACCAATCATCCAAGCATGACGAGAATCGCAACCTTGATTCTTGTACCTGAAATATGCCCCAGTATCCTAGGGGTGAGTAACATAAAGCTACTCGTAGGAAATGAGCATGCATCGACCTACGTTTTACAAGTTTGCATGATTTAATTATTATGGTTCATTCCACCTAACGTCGATGTCAAAGGTGAGACCCAAGGAGCATCCTACCTACCTAGGATCATTTCTAGCATCAATCACCTCATTCATGCAATTTTAGCAACATAGGGTCATGCTTAGACAAAGAAACAACTTAGGAGCATGCTTACACAAAGTAACAACATATAGATTCTCAAGGTAATCAACATGAAGTCTAAAATGCAACATCAACTAAATATAACAATTTAGCATAATTAGAATATCTAATACCACACATCAAGACATAGGTTCTCTAGGTTGTCAACTAGAAATCTCAAAGTGTGAAATCAACTAAATATATCAATTTAGTATGGATTTACTTAACAACATCAAAATGATTCATTAAAATCATATTTATGGATGTACTTAGCAACATCAAAATCGCCAATAACTAAAACCACAACTTACAATATAAACATGATTGTTAACTTGGAATTGAATGCGAAAACAAATAATGGAAGACTTGGACATCTACGCTCGGAATTCTGCCGAGACCTCAATGGTTATTCCGGGCACTAACCCGCAGGGAAGACCACCCTAAGTGCGCACTATCTCAGACTTAGAGGACTCACGTCCCCGTACTAGAGCCAAACCCTAGCCATCTCAACTCAACAATGTTCCAAGATTCCAAAATTAAACCATAAGTTCACAACTATACATAACTTATATAATGCATGAAAACACCTTCCATGCACAAGTAGGTTGAAACCACACAATCCATGCCTTAGAGTTTCAATTCTAAAATGACATACATAATGCCAATTACAAAGTGTGCAATTCACTACACATGGCATCAATATATTCTATAAAGAAAAAATGTTCTCATGAATATAAATATAACAACAAAGTTGTCCAATGCTCAAAACACAACCAAGTGAATACATAACAAGTTCAAGTCCATGATTTGAATATAGAAACAACCTCTAAAATACCAATAAACACATGGAGCCATTAGATAGAATTTAATTAAACATGGTGATTAAATTCTCTAGATTTCAAATAACCTCAAATTAATATATGTTAAGCAACATATCATGGTCTTTACATATATCAAATCAAAAGTGCAAGATATCATCAAATAGAATTTAATTAATTTAAATCAATTAAATCTCTATATTTCAAAAGTTGTCCAAATGATCTCACATTAATTTATATCAAGCACTAAGTCATGGTCATACCATATATCAAGTCTAAGATGGATTACACACAAAACACAATTTACTAGAATTTAAACCAAATTAAATCCATTTAATCTCTAGATTTGAAAACTCATCTAAATCAACCCAATTTAATATATATCAAAGACCAACTCATGGCCATGCCATTTACCAAGTCTAAAATGAGTTATAAGCAAACTACCATTAATCATAATTTCTCAAATTAATACGCTACATGCATACAAGTTGTATAAGTATCAAAAACATGCAAGACAACAAACATATAACCCTATAACATTCCCTACCTCACTAAAGAAGTGTCACTCTAGAATCCAAGGCAAAATCAACACAAAATGGGAAACCCTTCTAGGGTTATGAAGAGGAAGATGAGGGGAACAAAATGTATTCCCAAGTTCAAGCTTGGAAATCAATGGAAGGCTCTCAAAAATCAAGGTCAAAGCTTAAGGCATTAGGTTCCATCCATGGAGGCTAGGGTTTTCTTTACAAAAGGGGGAGGAAATGAAAAATGATGAAGATGAAATGTGAGTGGAGGGGATAGAGATCCTCCACTCACTATGTGCTCTTACACTACCTCTCACACACACACTAATGCAAGATCAAATTGTGAGCCTACACTTGTCACAAATCCAAGGCTCCATCCTAGGTTAAATCTCACGCCTACACTTGTCAACCATCCAAGCCAACAAGTGCACCAATCCTAGGCCAACAAGTGATTAACTCTCCACCCTCCACTTGTCCCCATCCAAGGCCTCAAAGTGTTTCCACACACATGCCAACAAGTGGACCAATGAGAGTGTGACACTTGTCACACTTTCTAAAAATTGCAAAAAAATCTTTTTTGAAAATATCTTCCAAATTAAATTGCAAAATGGTCCCTAAGACGAAAAATAATTACTTTACAGTAATTACACAAAACCCCTAAAGTTTGGAAAATTACAAAATTGTCATGCATCTATACCCTTTACAAGAAAAGTAAGCACTTAGCATGCTTTTCTACCAAAGTGAAAATACACGTAGTATGGAATTTAAATATCGTGGATGCATGCAAAATCAGAATCAAATCCGAACACGAAAATGATGTTATGCCAACAAAGTGACAACCGAGAAAAAGATGAAAGTGAATAGTGTAATAAAAGTGAAAATATAAAAATGACTCGGTCCTCAAAGGAAGTCGTTAATCCAAGGAAAAGAGTCTCGGAAACCATCCCCGAGCACTCAAGATGACACTAAGTGATGAGAAACTGAACTCATAAAGGAAAAGATCAACGGAAAAAAAAAAATCCGTGAAAATCTAAGAAAAGGAAAGGAAGGAAAATGACCGGGTCATTATAACCTTCCCACCTAAAAAGGATTTCGTCCCCAAAATCCAGCCCCAACCAACAAAAGGCGAAACAAGGAACACCACAGAGTACATCTCCGAGTATCACACACAACACGCCACACCAGCGACCTCAAAGTTGAAAGGAACCCCACAACCTAGTGTCATTTGCACCCACGTGCTCATGACAAGACAACCTCTCAAAAAGAAAATGACCACGCGACCATACAACAAGTCAAAACTCACAAACAGAACCCAAGGTCAGACAAGGGAACGGAAGACAACAACTGAAAGCATCCCTCCTGACAACCATCAAACGGATCCAAAACACATCCACCAAAAAGGACTCCAAAATAATCATATATCAAATCAAGGAACTGAACAAAGACGACATGGAAGTACAAATAGCGACCAGAACCCGCCCACGACGTACTCAAATGTGTGGTAGCAATGACAGTACCTAGTGCTCGCCCACACGACGGCAACTAGTACTCGCCCACAGCACACAACTTTGTACGGTAGCATGATAGTATAAGCACTAGTTCATAACCTGCCCCTCACTAAGTCTACCCAAGAAACCTCTCGATACAAATGACATCAATGTCAAAAAAAATGATCATTACCAAAAGCACTGCGAAGACCAACATTTTGTGAGAGTTGAGATATGGTCCAAAGATGTCCGGCCGGACCATCCTGGCCAACCCCAAAACTCTGACAACAATGTGATTGGTACCGCCATGCTTAAGGCCCAAAATCCTCAACACAGCAAAACCAACATCTCCAATGTCTCAAAATACCCCTATTAACAACATTAATCAGGACTCCAAAACCTGACAAGCAAGTCAATGCCTACAGAAATCAGAACAAACCTCACAATAAGACATTTAATCGAAAGTCCTTCATATCTCCCTGAAATAGATCCACTACAAGACTACACTGTAATCAAACATTAGATCCGCATCCCTATCATGGATAACTAAATCCTCTAAATACAAATCCGCCAAGTGGCACACACATTAGAATCCAAACAACCAAGGTTACAAAATGAATCTCTCAAACCCGTACTTGGAAACACTAAGTTAAATCAAAATTCCTCAATTTTTGATCCACAACCAATCATCAGAACTACAATTCCTCAAAGCTACGCCTAGTCGTAACTAGAACAAGAAAACTCCACAGATAAGCCATATCCAACAACGATCTTTCAAAACTCTTCTAAGAGTCAACCACATCAAGGTCGCCAAAACTAAAATAAGTCTCCAAAAGACATCCCTAAACAGCGTCAAACTCACATAATGAGTCAACCACATCCCCAATCAAATGGACACAAGTCCCCTTAAAATGATCTCACACCAATCCACTTACTCTGAGCACCACAACCCGTCAACAACCACGGAAAAAACTCCCCAAGGGAAGACATGAAAGAAAGGGAACCACCAGTCCTAAGAAGGACAACATCACGACTCCATCTCTGAAATGAAAGACAGCAAAGTCAAACACCTCACCCCCTACATGGAAGTAAGTGACAACGATAGTGATCCTCACGGACCAACCAACCCCAAAGCTATGCACACTACAACGAAGAGAAGAGACTCACTCCTTGTGAAGTCCCTAACACGAACCAACACAAAACCCTCGTGGAAACCCGCATACACACTACGTGCGACCAAGGGAACTGAATAGGGAAAACCAAACCTGAAACTTATGCATATGACAAGGAAATGCAACTACCAAGAAATAAATCTACTCACATAGATAAAAATCATGGTTACATGCAGCACGTCTCCATGTAAACACAAAATCATGTCACTAAAGTACAGCAACAACATGGCATCTCTAAGCATATAAAGGAGGCATGCTAATGCCACACAACGAGGAAACAAATGTGGATACACTTCCACCTACTTATACATCACAACATCAGAAATCATACTACTAACATGGTAGTAAATGAAACTGCAGAAAAAAAACGATGCAACAATGAACCCCATGGACATCGTGTCCTAGAGTGTCTAGGTAAAAGGAAGGACAATTCCTAGCCATAAATTGACTCCAAAACCAATACGATAACAACCTATCTCAAAACAAATGTGAGCTTTTACCACAATGGTAAGACTCCAACAATCCAAATCTGAATCTAGAGGTGATGCTATACATGACACTAAAAATGCAATGCTCTCACCAACCCAAAACATCGATCAAACGACTCGATCCCAAAAGCATCATCACACAACAAAATGGCTATTTTAGCAATACAATCAGTCAACCAATTCAATCTCCAAAATTGTCCTCAAAACGACCATCAATCATCGTCTCAACACCAGACGCCCAAAACAAAACTCACATCATCACCAACCAAAAGGACAACGCCTATCACAACAAAACCAACATTGATTCCATCCGAACTACACTTGTAGCTAGCCAGTACGGTAGCATGACAGTGCCATACACCCGCCCACAACGTACCCGCCCACAGAAATTGCAATATCAGAGGAACCTTCCAAAACAATTAAGGATCCTAAGAGGTCTATGACCTCATTGTGGCCAAAAACAAAAAATCCAGCACCATGGCAACTCCAAAGGACTCACCTCACGAGAGCCTAAACAAAAGGTGTCTCACCACCTACCTCAAACCAATGCTAGGTCGACAATAACCTGTACTACCATAAAATCATGTGGACAATCACCAAAAACCTCAAGGAAGAATGCTAAAATGAAACCAATTTCACCAACCATCGTACTAAGTGAAAACTCACCAAACGACTCAATCTCAACTCAAACATCCAATGACTAATCCCAAGTCTTGCCAAATATGCAACACAACAATGCATATACAATTCTAATCTAGCATACATCACATGTCATGCTCTTTACATTAGAATAAAATTTATGCTTAAACAAATGGCATATTACATATACCACATAAGCACATAAGCATATAAACATATTATCAAACCAAAACATGTTATCATGAAGCATATAAACATATAGTGCATGGAAACATAAGCACGATATACACCCAAAACCCATCGTCCAACGTATTCAAACCTAGGGGCTCTGATACCACCTGTGACGACCTGGATTTTTCAACCCAATGTCCTGTGATGACCCAAAATGGATCCAAAATGTGGAAGCAAAAGATAGAGCAATGGTCTTTAGAGTTACAACACTCCTCTAAGACACCAATGTGACCCTCAACGAGGTCACGAAACCCAAAGGAAGAAAATACGGAAGCAACATTTCAAAAACGGAAAAGAATGAACCTAGGGGCAAAATGGTCATTTCACACAGAAATGGGTGCCACTGTGCACACCATTGGAAAGACAATGAAAAATTAATAAAGATAGACTCAAGAATCACTTGATTCGGGGTCCAGATGGTAAAGATATCAAGTTCAGAAGTCGAACGAAGGGATACCGTATCCCGGTTCGAACCAAAAATAGACACTACCTTACTAAAACTTGAATAACATGAGACACAAGAATAATATGAAGCTCTAATTAGTACCATTCGAAAGCTTATTTCGACATGATCCATTTAGACTCAAGAACGGACCAATTCGGAGTTAAAACGAAGAAGTTATGATAATTTGAAGTCGGAGGTGCAGTGCTGAACCAAGACACACAACCCCGTGAACAGTACTTTGAGCACTCGAACAAGGACTTCGAGTGCTTGATATTTACCCTAAGAAATCTGCCCAAAGTTTGAGCGCTCGAACTCCCTATTTAGAGCGCTCGAACTCCTGTAGGCTTCGCCTGAAATGCTGACTTGAAATACAATTTTGAGGACTTTCTGGGCTTTTTTGAGAAAAACACAAAGAAGAAACTACCCTCAAAATCATGTTTTCTAGCAATCATGCCAAAAGAAAACTTTGTTTTTCATGTGAAAACCCCAAAATGCCCTTATGCTCAGTTTAGGCTCAAAACGGCAAAAAATGTAAGTTTGCACCAAACATACTTTTGACTCCAAATACACTTCTAGGCTGAAAAGAATTTGCACGCAAACGTAATAAGTGATTTTGAGTGCACGGGAATGGTCCGCGGCCCCCGAAAACTACCGATACAAACCTAGTGAGACAACAACTTGACATTTTTCAATATTTTCATAATATACCCTAAAGTCAAAACTACATAGAATACAAATACATGTCATTGGCCTCCGGCCTCATCTTATACATGTCAAATACGTTGTAAGGAGTGCACTCATGTACACATTACATGTTTAAATTCAAATATATATATTTTGACAAATAAGGCTACAAGTGGCTTTTCAAGCCAACCTTTAAAAGAAATGGAAATCTTCAAGTCCACCAATCATCCAAGCATGACGAGAATCGCAACCTTGATTCTTGTACCTGAAATATGCCCCAGTATCCTAGGGGTGAGTAACATAAAGCTACTCGTAGGAAATGAGCATGCATCGACCTACGTTTTACAAGTTTGCATGATTTAATTATTATGGTTCATTCCACCTAACGTCGATGTCAAAGGTGAGACCCAAGGAGCATCCTACCTACCTAGGATCATTTCTAGCATCAATCACCTCATTCATGCAATTTTAGCAGCATAGGGTCATGCTTACACAAAGCAACAACATATCGATTCTCAAGGTAATCAACATGAAGTCTAAAATGCAACATCAACTAAATATAACAATTTAGCATAATTAGAATATCTTATACCACACATCAAGACATAGGTTCTCTAGGTTGTCAACTAGAAATCTCAAAGTGTGAAATCAACTAAATATATCAATTTAGTATGGATTTACTTAACAACATCAAAATGATTCATTAAAATCATATTTATGGATGTACTTAGCAACATCAAAATCGCCAATAACTAAAACCACAAGTTACAATATAAACATGATTGTTAAGTTGGAATTGAATGCGAAAACAAATAATGGAAGACTTGGACATCTACACTCGGAATTCTGCCGAGACCTCAATGGTTATTCCGGGCACTAACCCGCAGGGAAGACCACCCTAAGTGCGCACTATCTCAGACTTAGAGGACTCACGTCCCCGTACTAGAGCCAAACCCTAGCCATCTCAACTCAACAATGTTCTAAGATTCCAAAATTAAACCAAATAAGTTCACAACTTATACATAACTTATATAATGCATGAAAACACCTTCCATGTATAAGTAGGTTGAAACCACACAATCCATGCCTTAGAGTTTCAATTCTAAAATGACATACATAATGCCAATTACAAAGTGTGCAATTCACTACACATGGCATCAATATATTCTATAAAGAAAAAATGTTCTCATGAATATAAATATAACAACAAAGTTGTCCAATGCTCAAAACACAACCAAATGAATACATAACAAGTTCAAGTCCATGATTTGAATATAGAAACAACCTCTAAAATACCAATAGACCCATGGAGCCATTAGATAGAATTTAATTAAACAAGGTGATTAAATTCTCTAGATTTCAAATAACCTCAAATTAATATATGTTAAGCAACATATCATGGTCTTTACATATATCAAATCAAAAGTGCAAGATATCATCAAATAGAATTTAATTAATTTAAATCAATTAAATCTTTATATTTCAAAAGTTGTCCAAATGATCTCACATTAATTTATATCAAGCACTAAGTCATAGTCATACCATATATCAAGTCTAAGATGGATTACGCACAAAACATAATTTACTAGAATTTAAACCAAATTAAATCCATTTAATCTCTAGATTTGAAAACTCATCTAAATCAACCCAATTTAATATATATCAAAGATCAACTCATGGCCATGCCATTTACCAAGTCTAAAATGAGTTATAAGCAAACTACCATTAATCATAATTTCTCAAATTAATACACTACATGCATACAAGTTGTATAAGCATCAAAAACATGCAAGACAACAAACATATAGCCCTATAACATTCCCTACCTCACTAGAGAAGTGTCTCTCTAGAATCCAAGGCAAAATCAACACAAAATGGCAAACCCTTCTAGGGTTATGAAGAGGAAGATGAGGGGAACAAAATGTATTCCCAAGTTCAAGCTTGGAAATCAATGGAAGGCTCTCAAAAATCAAGGTCAAAGCTTAAGGCTTTAGGCTCCATCAATGGAGGCTAGGGTTTTCTTTACAAAAGAGGGAGGAAATGAAAAATGATGAAGATGCAATGTGAGTGGAGGGGATAGAGATCCTCCACTCACTATGTGCTCTTACACTACCTCTCACACACACACTAATGCAAGATCAAATTGTGAGCCTACACTTGTCGCAAATTCAAGGCTCCATCCTAGGTTAAATCTCATGCCTACACTTATCGACCATCCAAGCCAACAAGTGCACCAATCCCAAGCCAGCAAGTGCCCTAATCCTAGGCCAACAAGTGGTTAAATCTCCACCCTCCACATGTCCCCATCCAAGGCCTCAAAGTGTTTCCACACACATGCCAACAAGTGGACAAATGAGAGTGTGACACATGTCACACTTTCTAAAAATTGGAAAAAAATCCTTTTTGAAAATATCTTCCAAATAAAATTACAAAATGGTCCCTAAGACGAAAAATAATTACTTTACAGTAACTACACAAAAACTCCTAAAGTTTGGAAAATTACAAAATGGTCATGCATCTATACCCTTTACAAGAAAAGTAAGTACATAGCATGCTTTTCTACAAAAGTGAAAATACACGGAGTATGGAATTTAAATATCGTGGATGCATGCAAAATCAGAATCAAATCCGAACACGAAAAATGAGGTTATGCCAGCAAAGTGACAACCGAGAAAAAGACGAAAGTGAATAGTGTAATAAAAGTGAAAATATAAAAATGACTCGATCCTCAAAGGAAGTCGTCAATCCAAGGAAAAGTGTCTCGGAAACCATCCCCAAGCACTCAAGATGACACTAAGTGATGAGAAACTGAACTCATAAAGGAAAGATCAACGGAAAAAAAATATCCGTGAAAATCTAAGAAAAGGAAAGGAAGGAAAATGACCGAGTCATTACAACCTTCCCACCTAAAAAGGATTTCGTCCCCGAAATCCAGCCCCAACCAATAAAAGGCAAAACAAGGAACACAACAGAGTACATCTCCGAGTATCCCACACAACACGCCTCACCAGCGACCTCAAAGTTGAAAGGAACCCCACAACCCAGTGTCATTTGCACCCACGTGCTCATGACAAGACAACCTCTCAAAAAGAAAATGACCACGCGACCATACAACAAGTCAGAACTCACACACAGAACCCAAGGTCAGATAAGGGAACGGAAGACAACAACTGAAAGCATCCCTCCTAACAACCATCAAACGGATCCAAAACACATCCACCAAAAAGGACTCCAAAATAATCATATATCAAATCAAGGAACTGAACAAAGACGACATGGCAGTACAAATAGCGACCAGAACCCACCCACGACGTACTCAAATGTGTGGTAGCAATGACAGTACCTAGTGCCCGCCCACACTTACTCGTCAGTAAGGTAGCATCGACGGCAACTAGTACTCGCCCATAGCACACAACTTTGTACGGTAGCATGATAGTATAAGGCACTAGTTCATAACCTGCCCCCCACTAAGTCTACCCAAGAAACCTCTCGATACAAATGACATCAATGTCAAAAAAAATGATCATCACCAAAAGCACTACGAAGACCAACATTTTGTGAGAGTTGAGATATGGTCTAAAGATGTCCGGCCGGACCATCCTGGCCAATCCCAAAACTCTGACAACAATCTGATAGGTAACGCTATGCTTAAGGCCCAAAATCCTCAACACAGTAAGACCAACATCTCTAATGTCTCAAAATACCCCTATTAACAACATTAATCAGGAATCCAAAACCTGACAAGCAAGTCAATGCCTACAGAAATCAGAACAAACCTCACAATAAGACATTTCATCGAAAGTCCTTCAGATCTCCCTGAAACAGATCAACTACAAGACTACACTGTAATCAAACATTAGATCCGCATCCCTATCATGGATAACTAAATCCTCTAAATACAAATCCACCAAGTGGCACACACATCAGAATCCCAACAACCAAGGTCACAAAATGAATCTCTCAAACCCGTACTTGGAAACACCAAGTTAAATCAAAATTCCTCAATTTTTGATCCACAACCAATCATCAAAACTATGATTCCTCAAAGCTACGCCTAGTCGTAACTAGGACGAGAAAACTCCACAGATAAGCCATAACCAACACCGATCTTTCAAAACTCTTCTAAGAGTCAACCACATCAAGGTCTCCAAAACTAAAACAAGTCTCCAAAAGACATCCCTAAGCAGCGTCAAACTCACATAACGAGTCAACCACATCCCCAATCAAATGGACACAAGTCCCCTTAAAATGATCTCACACCAATCCACTTACTCTAAGCACCACAACCCGTCAACAACCATGGAAAAAACTCCCCAAGGGAAGACATGAAAGAAAGGAAACCACCAGTCCTAAGAAGGACAACATCACGACTCCATCTCTAAAATGAAAGACAGCAAGGTCAAAGACTTCACCCCTTACATGGAAGTAAGTTGACCAAAATCCATCAAATCCTCACCAGGGATTCAAGACAACGATAGTGATCCTCACGGACCAACCAACCCCAAAGCTATGCACACTGCAATGAAGAGAAGAGACTCACTCCTTGTGAAGTCCCTAACACGAACCAACACAAAACCCTCGTGGAAACCCGCATACACACTACGTGCGACTGAGGGAAACGAAAAGGGAAAACCAAACCTAGAAGTTATGCATATGACAAGGAAATGCAACTACCAAGAAATAAATCTACTCACATAGATAAAAATCAAGGTTACATGCAGCACGTCTCCATGTAAACACAAAATCATGTCACTAAAGTACAGCAACAACATGGCATCTCTAAGCATATAAAGAAGGCATGCTAATACCACACAACGAGGAAACAAATGTGGATACACTTCCACCTACTTATGCGTAACAACATCAGAAATCATACTACTAACATGGTAGTAAATGAAACTGCAGAAAATAAAATGATGCAACAATGAACCCCATGGACATCGTGTCCTAGAGTGTCTAGGTAAAATGAAGGACAATTCCTAGCCATAAATTGACTCCAAAACCAATACGACAACAACCTGTCTCAAAACAAACGTGAGCTTTTACTACAATGGTAAGACTCCAACAATCCAACTCTGAATCTAGAGGTGATGCTATACATGACGCTAACAATGCAATGCTCTCACCAACCCAAAACATCGATCAATCGACTCGATCCCAAAGCATCATCACACAAGGAGAACTCAACAAAATGGCTACTTTAGCCATACAATCAGTCAACCAATTAAATCTCCAAAATCGTCCTCAAAACGACCATCAATCACCGTCTCAACACCAGACGCCCAAAACAAAACTCACATCATCACCAACCAAAAGGACAATCCCTATCACAATAAAACCAACATTGATTCCATCCGAACTACACTTGTAGCTAGCCAGTACGGTAGCATGATAGTGCCATACACCCGCCCACAACGTACCCGCCCACGGAAATTGCAATATCAGAGGAACCTTCCAAAATAATTAAGGATCCTAAGAGGTCCATGACCTCATCGCGGCCAAAAACCAAAAATCTAGCACCATGGCAACGCCAAAGGACTCACCTCACGAGAGCCTAAACAAAAGGTGTCTCACCACCTACCTCAAACCAATGCTAGGTCGACAATAACCTATACTACCATAAAACCATGTGGACAATCACCAAAAACCTCAAGGAAGAATGCTAAAATGAAACTAATTTCACCAACCATCGTACTAAGTGAAAACTCACCAAACGACTCAATCTCAACTCAAACATCCAATGACTAATCCCAAGTCTTGCCAAATATGCAACACAACAATGCATATACAATTCTAATCTAGCATACATCACATGTCATGCTCTTTACATTGGAATAAAATCTATGCTTAAACAAATGGCATACTACATATACCACATAAACACATAAGCATATAAACATGTGATCAAACCAAAACATATTATCATGAAGCATATAAACATATAGTGCATGGAAACATAAGCACGATATACACCCAAAACCCATCGTCCAACGTATTCAAACCTAGGGGCTCTGATACCACCTGTGACGACCCTCGATTTTTCAACCCAGTGTGTCCTGTGATGACCTAAAATGGATCCAAAATGTGGAAGCAAAAGATAGAGCAATGGTCTTTAGAGATACAAAACTCCTTTAAGACACCAATGTGACCCTCAACGAGGTCACGAAACCCAAAGGAAGAAAATACGGAAGCAACGTTTTAAAAACGGAAAAGAATGAACCTAGGGGAAAAATGGTCAATTCACACTGAAATGGGTGCCACTGTGCATACCATTGGAAAGAAAATGAAAAAGTAATAAAGATAGACTCAAGAATCACTTGATTCGGGGTCCGGACGGCAAAGATATCAAGTTTTGAAGTTGAAGGAAGGGATACCCTATCCCGGTTAGAACCAAAAATAGACACTACCTTACTAAAACAAAAATTACTTGAGGTACAAGAAGAATCTGAAGCTCTAATTAGTACCATTGGAAAGCTTATTTCGACATGATCAATTTAGACTCAAGAACGGACCAATTCGGAGTTAAAACGAAGAAGTTATGATAATTTGAAGTCAGAGGTGCAGTGCTGAACCAAGACACACACCCCCGTGAACAGTACTTTGACCACTCGAACAAGGACTTCGAGCGCTCGAAATTTGCCCTAAGAAATCTGCCCAAAGTTCAAGCGCTCAAACTCCCTATTTAGAGCGCTCGAACTCCTGTAGGCTACGCCTGAAATGCTGACTTGAAATACAGTTTTGACGACTTTTTGGGCTTTTTTGAGAAAAACGCAAAGAAGAAACTACCCTCAAAATCATGTTTCCTAGCAAAAACCCCAAAATTCCCTTATGCTCAGTTTAGGCTCAAAACGGCAAAAAATGTAAGTTTGCACCAAACATACTTTTGACTCCAAATACACTTCTAGGCTGAAACGAATATGCACGCAAACGTAATAAGTGATTTTGAGTGCGCGTGAATGGTCTGTGGCTCCCGAAAACGACCGATGCAAACCTAGTGAGACAACAACTTGACATTTTTCAATATTTTCATAATATACCCTAAAGTCAAAACTACATAGAATACAAATACATGTCATTGGCCTCCGGCATCATCTTATACATGTCAAATACATTGTAAGGACTGCACTCATGTACACATTACATGTTTAAATTCAAATATACATATTTTAACATATAAGGCTACAAGTGGCTTTTCAAGCCAACCTTTACAAGAAATGGAAATCTTCAAGTCCACCAATCATCCAAGCATAACGAGAATCGCAACCTTGATTCTTGTACCTGAAATATGCCCCAGTATCGTAGGGGTGAGTAACATAAAGCTACTCGTAGGAAATGAGCATGCATCGACCTACGTTTTACAAGTTTGCATGATTTAATTATTATGGTTCATTCCACCTAACGTCTATGTCAAAGGTGACACCCAAGGAGCATCCTAGCTACCTAGGATCATTTCTAGCATCAATCACCTCATTCATACAATTTTAGCAACATATGGTTATGCTTACACAAAGCAACAACATAGGAGCATGCTTACACAAAGCAACAACATATAGATTCTCAAGGTAATCAACTTGAAGTCTAAAATGCAACATCAACTAAGTATAACAATTTAGCATAATTAGAATATCTAATACCACACATCAAGACATCTAAAAGTGTGAAATGAACTAAATATATCAATTTAGTATGGATGTACTTAACAACATCAAAATGATTCATTAAAATCATATTCATGGATGTACTTAACAACATCAAAATCGCCAATAACTAAAACCACAAGTTACAATATAAATATGATTGTTAACTTGGAATTGAATGCGAAAACAAATAATGGAAGACTTGGACATCTACGCTCGGAATTCTGCCGAGACCTCAATGGTTATTCCGGGCACTAACCCGCAGGGAAGACCACCCTATGTGCGCACTATCTCAGACTTAGAGGACTCACGTCCCCGTACTAGAGCCAAACCCAAGCCATCTCAACTCAACAATGTTCCAAGATTCCAAAATTAAACCAAATAAGTTCACAACTTATACATAACTTATATAATGCATGAAAACACCTACCATGCACAAGTAGGTTGAAACCACACAATCCATGCCTTAGAATTTCAATTCTAAAATGACATACATAATGCCAATTACAAAGTGTGCAATTCACTACACATGGCATCAATATATTCTAAAAAGAAAAAATGTTCTCATGAATATAAATATAACAACAAAGTTGTCCAATGCTCAAAACACAACCAAGTGAATACATAACAAGTTCAAGTCCATGATTTGAATATAGAAACAACCTCTAAAATACCAATAGACCCATGGAGCCATTAGATAGAATTTAATTAAACAAGGTGATTAAATTCTCTAGATTTCAAATAACCTCAAATTAATATATGTTAAGCAACATATCATGGTCTTTACATATATCAAATCAAAAGTGCAAGATATCATCAAATAGAATTTAATTAATTTAAATCAATTAAATCTCTATATTTCAAAAGTTGTCCAAATGATCTCACATTAATTTATATCAAGCATTAAGTCATGGTCATACCATATATCAAGTCTAAGATGGATTACACACAAAACACAATTTACAAGAATTTAAACAAAATTAAATCCATTTAATCTTTAGATTTGAAAACTCATCTAAATCAACCCAATTTAATATATATCAAAGATCAACTCATGGCCATGCCATTTACCAAGTCTAAAATGAGTTATAAGCAAACTACCATTAATCATAATTTCTCAAATTAATACACTACATGCATACAAGTTGTATAAGCATAAAAAACGTGCAAGACAACAAACATATAACCCTATAACATTCCCTACCTCACTAGAGAAGTGTCTCTCTAGAATCCAAGGCAAAATTAACACAAAATGGCAAACCCTTCTAGGGTTATGAAGAGGAAGATGAGGGGAACAAAATGTATTCCCAAGTTCAAGCTTGGAAATCAATGGAAGGCTCTCAAAAATCAAGGTCAAAGCTTAAGACTTTAGGCTCCATCCATGGAGGCTAGGGTTTTCTTTACAAATGAGGGAGGAAATGAAAAATGATGAAGATGAAATGTGAGTGGAGGGGATAGAGATCCTCCACTCACTATGTGCTCTTACACTACCTCTCACACACACACTAATGCAAGATCAAATTGTGAGCCTACACTTGTCACAAATCCAAGGCTCCATCCTAGGTTAAATCTCATGCCTACACTTGTCAACCATCCAAGCCAACAAGTGCACCAATCCCAAGCCAACAAGTGCACCAATCCCAAGCCAACAAGTGGTTAAATCTCCACCCTCCACATGTCCCCATCCAAGGCCTCAAAGTGTTTCCACACACATGCCAACAAGTGGACAAATGAGAGTGTGACACATGTCACACTTTCTAAAAATTGCAAAAAAATCCTTTTTGAAAATATCTTCCAAATTAAATTACAAAATGGTCCCTAAGACGAAAAATAATTACTTTACAGTAATTACACAAAAACCCCTAAAGTTTGGAAAATTACAAAATGGTCATGCATCTATACCCTTTGCAAGAAAAGTAAGCACTTAGCATGCTTTTCTACAAAAGTGAAAATACACGTAGTATGGAATTTAAATATCGTGGATGCATGCAAAATCGGAATCAAATCCAAACACGAAAAGTGAGGTTATGCAAACAAAGTGACAACCGAGAAAAAGACGAAAGTGAATAGTTTCACAAAAGTGAAAATATAAAAATGACTCGATCCTCAAAGGAAGTCGTCAATCCAAGGAAAAGAGTCTCGGAAACCATCCTCGAGCACTCAAGATGACACTAAGTGATGAGAAACGAACTCAGAAAGGAAAAGATCAACGGAAAAAAAATATCCGTGAAAATCTGAGAAAAGGAAAGGAAGGAAAATGCCCGGGTCATTACAGAAACTGTCCTACAAAAGAGATTTCAAATATTTTCACTTGGTACCTAAATCTTGTTGGGTCCATGGGAGTTAGCTAAGAGCATATATATTCCTTTAAGAACCCACTTCTTTATGAATTAAGGCTTTCTCTTTGAGCACTCTTGAATATGATGACCTAACCTTTTACAATAATTGCATTTAGAATATTTATTCTTGCTCTTAACAAAGTAGTTAGTCAAAGACTGTGATGGCCCAAGGTTTTTCAACCCGGTGCGTCAGTGAAGAACCAAAAGATGACCCGATAACGGATCCGAATTGCGGAAGCAAAAGATGAAACGACATCCCTAGGGACACAACATGTTTCTAGGACACCAAAGAAACCCTCAATGAGATCATGGAACCCAAAGAAAACAAATGCGGAAACAAGATCTCAAAAATGGGCAAAAGAAACCCAAAGGTAAAATGGTCATTTCCATCCTAAAAGTGAGTACTACCAAGCACACCGTTGGAAAGACAACAAAAAAAAAATGAATTTAGACTCAAAAATCACTTGATTGGGAGTCCGGACGGCAAAGATATCAAGTCTTGAAGTCGAAGGAAGAAAAGCCCTATCCCAGTTCGAGCTAAAAATTGACACCCCTCCACTAAAACTGGAATAAATTGAGGTACCAAATGAATCTAAAACTCTAATTGGTACCATTGGAAAGCTTATTTCGATGTGGTCAATTTAGACTCAAGAACAGACCAATTTAGAGTTAAAACAAGGAAGATATGACAATTTGAAGTTGGAGGTGCAGTGCTGAACCAAGACACAAAAATGCTCTGTGAACAGTACTTTGAACGCTCGAACTTAGGACTTCGAGCACTCGAACAGTACCTACCCAAGACCAAAACTTTCTACCCAAACTTCGAGCGCTCGAACTCCCATCTAGAGCGCTCGAACTCCTGTAGCTGCACCTAAAATGCGACCTTGAAATGCCATTTTGAGGACTTTCTGGGACTTTTTTGGAAAAAAGTTGTGAAGTAACCCCCCTTAAAATCATGTTTTCTGGTCGACCATGTCAATACCAACATTTATTTTTTCAAGTGAAATACCAAAAATGCCCTTGAGGTCTCAGTTAGCAAAAATATATAAATGAATGCTACTCTAAGTGTTCATTTCATCAAGAATGGTGTTGTGTGCCAAAGTGAACATGCACACATATGTAAAATGCGAAAATGCATGTGTTCCAATAGCTCATGGTCACATAACATGTCATATACAAAATACAACCTGTCAAACCTCGAATTCTCATCATTTCATAAGACAACTATGGGATTAAACTAGCATACATGTGATATAAATGTACATGGCACTTGGCCTCATGTTATGCATACAAAATAGACATCTTCAAGTGTTCTTTGATATACATTACGCATCAAGGAAGCCATTTTAGCTTCTGCAATACCATACATCCATGGTATACAAAATTAACATCCAAAAAGGAAGGCATGCTAAACGAGTGCATGTCAATATACAAAAATGCTTTAAATAACTCAAAATCTTCTAAGGATGATGAGCATCCAAGAACATGGTCTCCTTACCTGAAAAACAACCCAAACCACTAGGGTGAGTAATCAAGTTACTCGTAGGAGAAGCATATGCGTATACCCCAAAGTTTCAATATCATTGCAAGATTAATATAGACGAATACAAGGGAGCATTCCACTTAACGTCTATGTTCAAGGTGTTCTAAGGGATCATCTTAAGCTAACTTAAATGTTTCTTAGCAACACAATATCAAAATGGATGTACTTAGCAACATCAAACCGCATATAACAAAATTTACAAGTTACAAATAGCATTAATTGTCAACTTGGAAATGAATGCGAAATCAAAAAAAGTAGAATCCTTGGACACCTAAGCTCGGAATTCTGCCGAGACCTCAACGGTTATTCCGGGCATTAACCCACAGGGAAGACCACCCTAAGTGCGCATTATCTCGATTGGGGAGAACTCATACCTCCCACACTAGAGCCAAACTCTAGCCATGTTACTAGTAACCATGTCCCAAGAGAATCCAAAGTATATATCAAGCTCAAAACTTATATATAGATAACAAGGCATATAAACCACCTTCCATGCACAAGTACTTTGAAACCATACAAACCATGTCTTAGGGTTCCAAGTCTAGAATGACATGATAGATAACAAGTTCTTAACATGATATTATGCACAAAACAATATCATTAACTTATCAATTTAAGCATGCCTCAACAATAAGCCATATATACTAAATGTTTGCATTTTAGCAAATAGCTTCTAAAACAACCATGATTATCAATAGTAATACACTATAATGTAGGATTTCCATCACAATAGCATAGTAATTCAAATCATTAAGAATTCTATACAACTTCAACAATCCTACTCAAGATATATACACAACATACATACTTGATCAATGAAATCCTAAGTCAATCATAAGGATTTCCTATAGTATGCAATACTACAATTCTAAAAGCATGTATACAATATATATTAAACCCCAAAGGATTTCAAAACACTTAGAAAATAAACATACTACCACCCCTACCTCAATAGAGAATTGTATCTCTATAATCCAAGCAACCAAGCACTAAATGGAAAACAAGCTTAGGGTTAATGAAGAGGAGAATGAGAGGAAGCTTTTACTAGTTAAGGTTCTTAGTCTAAGATGAATGGAAGGGCACCAAAATTGAAGAAGAAAGCTATTAACCAAGCTTTTCTCCAATGGTGGCTAGTTTAGAATTTTGAAAAACTACGGAAAATGAAGAGGATAAGTGACAAATGGTGAGTGGAAGGGCTAGAGATCCTCCACTCACTATGTGCTCTTACACTACCTCTCACACACACACAATGCAAGACTAGATCATGGCCTTACACTTGTCACTAATCCAATGCCTCTTCCAAGACTTAATCCTAAGCTTACACTTGTCAACAATCCAATGCCTCTTCCAAGACTTAATCCTAAGCTTACACTTGTCAATCTAATGGTTACATATGCACCAATCTAAGGCCAACACATGGATGAATCTCCACCCACCAAATGTCAAAAGATCATGGTGCCAAGCCTCTTCACCTAAATGCCAACAAATGGCTCCATGAGAGTGTGACACTTGTCACACTTTCCAAAAATTGCAAAATGGTACTTTTTCAAAATATCTTCTAAAATAAATTACAGAAAGGTCCCTCAAATGAAAAATAATAATTTTGCATAATTACACTAAAATCCCAAAAGTTATGTATAATTACACTAAAGTAAGCATTCATGCCCTTTATGAAAAATAAAAGCAACTAGCATGCTTTTCAATAAAAGTGAAAATACCAATGTCATGAAAATCAAGTATCATGAATGCATGCAAAACCGGAATCAAATCCGAACACCCGAAGTGAGGTTAAGCGAGGAAAAACGATAAACGAGTAAAAGACGAAAAAAAAAGAAAAATAACCAAAAATGAAAAAGGAGGAAAAAGTCCGGGTCATTACAAAGACTCTCTTTTATTCAATAGACATGCTTTCTTGTCAAAAGGGTCATATCCTAATCCATTTTTATTAAAGGCACCTCTTTGAGCACCTAGCATAAGTTCTAGATTTTTGGTATCTTGAGTGAACTTTGCTAGACAATCAATTTGGTCTTCAATGATTAACTTCAAGGATTCATTTTCAGATATGAGTTCAAGTGATCCTGTTTCTCTAAGTGAAATACATTCCTTTTTCAAGCACTCATTTTCATTTAGAAGAGTTTAAAGTTTGTTTTCAAGGATAAGTTTTTCTCTTATTTGAGAAGCACATTTTTTGACCATTTTACCAGGTTCATCATGCAATTCTGTAAGGCAATCAAGTAATCCATTATATGCATCAACTAAATCATCATAAGTAATTTCATTTTCGGAAGAAGAGTCAGAATTAGAGTTTACCTCATCCCTACTTGCCATGAGACAAAGAATGGCTTTTTCGTCATCACTTTGGGACCCATTTGAGTCGTCGTCTTCTCAAGTGGCTTGCATTGCTCTTTTCTTTTTCTTTTCCTCTTTGTAGGGATGGCAATCAGCTTTAAAGTGTCCCGGTTTTCCACAATGAAAACAGGTAGGGGAGTCACGTTTGCCTTGCTCATTAGATGATTCTCCCTTTTTGAACCTTCCCTTGTTGAATTTCTTTCTATGAAGAAATCTTTTGAAGGATTGAGTGATAAGAGCTAGATCATCATTTTCACTTTCGTTGCCGGAAACTTCCTTTTCTATTTGAGAGACTTTTAGAGCAATTTCTTTCTTTTGATGATAATCCCCTTCTCTATCTTTTAGAGTGATCTCCCATGTGAGAAGAGAACCAAGAAGTTCGTCCAACTCAAGTGTATTGAGGTTATGAGCTTCCTTAATCGCAGTTGCCTTAGCATCCCATTTTTCAGGTAAGCTTCTAAGAATTTTCCTTGCAAGATCAGAATTAGTCATAGTTCTGCCAAGGTGCTTTAAGCCATTAATAATGTCAGTAAATCTCACAAACATTGTACTAATAGACTCATTTTCATTCATGCGAAACAGTTCATATTAATGCATAAGGATATCAATTTTGGATTCCTTGACTTGTGATGTCCCTTCATAAGTAATCTGGATTTTATCCCAGATTTCTTTAGCTGTGGTACAAGTAGAGACTCTATTATATTCACTAGGACTTATAGCACAATTAAGATTGACTTTGGCTTTGGCATTCAACGAGATAAGTTTATAATCTTCGGTGTTCCATTCAGCTTCAGTCTTAGGGACTCTTTCAGCACCAAATCCTTTCATTGGAACAAAAGGTCCATTAACAATAACCAACCAAATTTGGTAGTCTACGGATTGGAGGAAATCTATCATTTTATTTTTCCAATAACCATAATTTGTTCCATCGAACCAAGGAGGTCTAGTATTAGACTGACCTTCTTAAAGAAGGTGACCATTTAAGTTTGCCATGATCGATCTCTAAAACACTTAAGCTTTTTCAATAGAGACCTAGCTCTGATACCAATTGTTGCCCAAGTATAGACTCTAGAGGGGGGAGGGGCGGGGCGTGAATAGAGTCTAAGCAAACTAAGGTCAATTTTTTAATATTGATTTACCAACTAGAGTTAAACTCAACTTCTTTGACAAATATTGAATGATGCAATCTGAATTTCAAGCTTTAATTGTCAATATTTATGAAGAGGTATATCAGGACATACATGAAGCAATAAATATAAGAGATAAGATAGAAGTTGCAAACATGTACTCAGCAATTTTAGCGAGGTTCGGAAACTTCTACTCCTCGGCTCAAGACCCTTCTTGAGACTTCCCAATTCACTATGGCTTCTCCTTGCGGGTGGAGAGCAAACCTTTTACAATAAGCTCTTCCTTACTTCTAAGTGCAAAGAGAAACAACTTCTCTTAGACTTTCTTGGGCCACACTAGCCCTTACAAGATTTGAACAAGATTGATAAAGTACAAAGTAATCTCTTTTAGATCTAAAGTAAAAGATTTAGCTCAGTGTAGAGTATGTATGAATAACTTGAAGCTCAACTCTCTTTTATGATATATGATGTGTGTAAATGATGATGAAAAGCTTTTTGATTGCTAGAAGATCTCTCTCAATAAATACGAAAAGCTTTTACGAAGACTACCAGTCATTATATAGACTTTCAGAACTGTCTGATAAAAGTTATAGCTGTTGGACACGAACTTCAAGAAAAAAAATGCCCATTTGAATTTTAAAAAATGCAACTTCGGTCGACCGAAATGAAACACCCTTGTGTTTCGGTCGTCCGAAATGGTTTTAAGCTTGGACATCATCCTCTCAGTACTCTTGGTTCGGTAGACCGAAGTAACTTTTCTGTTTCGGTCGATCGAAATGGTTTCATCATTCTCAGCATTTTTGTTTTGGTAGACCGAAGTAAAATCCACAGTTATTTCGGTCAACCGAAATAGTTTTAAGATTGGTTCATTCTCAGTATCTTTGTTTCGGTAGACCGATTCATTAAGCCCTTTCATTTCGGTAGACCGAAATGGACCTTCATTTTCATGAACATGTTTAGATGATGTTTTATACATTGGTTCTTTGTTCTTTGGACACTATGAATGAAATGATATGCGTGGTTTTGGAAAATTTGAGCTTCAAGATGTTCATATGTACTTTTACAAGGTTTCCTAAAACGCTCACCATCCTAGCTAACCCTATTTTGATGAGATGTTGAAGACATTACTTTGACTTTTGATTCCTTAGTCCTTTTCTCATGCCTTGGGTTGCATCTTCAGTCTGGCTCTTCTATTGCAATGTCTTGATTGATGAAATATTTGATCTGTAATTTCACTCAAGAAGACATTAGTGAACATAGAACATCATTAATGAATTATGATCATCAAAAACTTTAGATTCTAGGTCAACAGAAAGTTTATATATATATATATATATATATATATATATATATATATATATGTTTTTCTTTTAATGAAAGCAAGTATATACAAAATGCATGAAAAATATAGAATAAAATGTATGAACAAAATACAAAAAGAAAAATAAAGAAGGAAAAATGTAATGAAAGAATATGTACAATGTAAGAAATGAAAAACAAAAACTAAGAAAGGATGCAAGAACAAAATAATGAAAAAGGAAAAATAAAAACTATCACTTTTTTTTTTTTTTCAAGTAGCATTCAATTATTAACCTAGAATTTGGACCCTCCACCTTTCGGCGGGAGAAATTTAGTGCTTGATGAGGCTAGAATCCCGGCTACTCAATGAAAAGGGTTTGTTATCCACCTTTATCAAAATGAAAGCTTTCAATGCACTACTAGCTCAATTGGGATATAACCAATTCGATAATCAACAAAGCATGTACCCCATAAATGAATGCTAGTGTGCGCTTGTGCTAGTGTAGAATCCTAGAGTGAATCTCAAAACAATCACAAAATCAGGATGATGTGGACCACAAATGCAAGCAAGATATCAATCTTTTGAAAAATTTACTCCTAAAGGGCATCCACAAGGCATACAAGGACTATTGGACTCTCAATTCAAGAAATTTTTAAATTTTAAGCAATATAGTTCTCAAAAGATCAAAATCATAGCTAACATGGATCTCAAATCTCAATCATGCATTTAAAACTCATCCTTAAGTAGAATGCAACAAAGACATCTTACCCCCAAACTTAAACCACACATTGTCCTCAATGTGTAATGAGAACAATGGAAAAGATGGAAAGAGTATACCGTAGTGGCGAAACCATGAAGCCCGACAATGATCCAATATGAAAAGGGTCTCCCCCAAACTTGGAATCAACAACCTATTTGAATAACCACACTAACAAACTCACATCAAATATCAAATGGGATAAGAATAATCAAACCATGCATTCTAAGGCAATATAACACAAGATGAAAGAGAGATATGAGATCAAGCCCTAGCTAAAGCATAAAAGTAGCATGACTACACATAAGGGCACAACGGTGAAAAGTTTTTATATTTTTCTTTGTATGAAAACAAGTATATACAAAATGCAAGAAAAACAAAGAATAGAATGCATGAACAAAATGCAAAAAGGAAAATAAAGAAGGCAAAATACAATGAAGGAATATGTACAATGTAAGAAATGAAAAACAAAAAGTAAGAAAGGATGCAGGAACAAAAAAAATGAAAATGAAAATATAAACTCTTTTTTTTTCATATTTTTTTATGACATAACAAGCATGTACACACACACAATAAGATGCAAAGAAATAAATATGCAATAAATGAAAATGCAACGAAATAAAGAATGCAATTTTTTTTTTTAATTTTTTAATTAATTTTTATTTTATTTTATGAAAGGATGTAAAATGAAACAAAATGTAAGAAAAATATACAATGATTGCTAAGTTTAACGTCTCTAGCAAGACGGAATATCACTTTGAAAGATTGCTTTTATTATTATAATTATTAAATTTTTTTTTTTAATTTGACAATCATCAAGAGGCCGTTGTCATTGTAGTATAATGGTGAGTATTCCCGCCTGTCGTGCGGGTGACCTGGGTTCGATCCCCGGCAACGGCGCCAAAATTTGATGAGGCTGCTTCTATACGTCAAAATAATGTAGTGAATGTGCGGTTCAAGAAAAGTCTTTTATGTCAAATTTAAATTTATAAAAACTACTACCACCACTACTACTAACGTAGCAAGAGTGAGTAGGGATTGTCCAAAGCGATTATACGTGTTGGAATTTAACTTTGACTCTAATATATCACAAGATTGCAAAGAGATTTGATGAGATGATTAAACTACTTCAATTAATGAAAATGCAATTAAAATAAAACTAAGTTAAGACAGGGATTTAAGATATATGAAGAGAGGTCTTAGGATGTTAGAATCACCACTAAACTTATGTAATTAACCACTTACTTTCCATTAATGGGGAATACATTATTGTGAACAAAATGCGACTACCAATTGCAATATTAAGCATGGACCATCAAATTTATGGATGAATTGTCTACCTAACCAACAAATGAACTAAGTGTAGCACAACCCATCAATTCTAAGCATGATCCATCAAATTATTAACAATTGTAGCACACATCAATCTAGAGAATCATGGAATTTACAATAATAAGCCATGGAATATCAAACCAAGTATAGATTGTCTACCTACCTACAAGCATGAATTAAATTGTAGAACAACCCATCAAGTATAAGAATAATCCATTAAATTAATCTACAAACCCATTCAATGAAAACACATGCTTAGCCATCACTAAATCCTTAATTAATCACACATAGACATGCAACTAACATAGAGAATCTAGTGTAGAGATCAATTCCCAAATAATCACACATAAGACAACATGTAATCAAATAGAGAATCAATAGAAATAATTAATCCATATGAATTATGTAAGAAATAATTCCTAATTTAATCACACATAGACATGTAAATAAACTAGAGAATTAATAGGAAGAATTAAACCATAGAAATCATAGAAATATACCAAGATTAATTAATTCACAAGGTTAGAACACTAATCACAACAATATATATAAATCCCCAAAATAGAAATACAAGGGTTTAGATTACACAAGACTTAGGGCTCATCCAAGCCCTAAGTGTAGATCTAGCCAATCATGGAGGAGGTGAATGTGGTCATGAAACCCTCAAGAGCAAGCTCCAAACATGGCTCCATCTTCTTCATCATCTTCTTCTTCTTCTTCTTTGAAGCTCTAGAGAGAGTGCAAGTGTAGATCTAGAGATGGGTTCTTGAGATGTGCCTCCACTTCCCTCTTTTTTTCTAACCTTAATCTCTAAATTTTATAGAGAGAGAAAATAAAAGTACAATGTAAAAGTAAAAATGATAAAGCTCCCTTACAAAATGGGTCACTTCCCTTTAAATAGAAGGTCCTTTTCTTCGTCACTAAGTCAGAAATATAGCCCCAAAAATATTAAAAAATTAAAAATTAAAATTAAAAGTTACAAAAGCAATAAAAAAGTGAGAACTTTTCCCAAAAGGTGAGAAGTAGGAAATGATTAAATGAAGATTGTTTTGATTTGTAGCCAAGTTGATTTGAGCTTGTACGTTTGTAGGGGCATTTGAACACCTAATGCCCTAAAGCCGTCCGGTTTGGGAGTTATTGACCTAACGCTCGATCTCATGGATCGCTAGAAAGCTTAATAGATCACTACATTGCACCATGCTTCTATCTTTGATCCTCTAGGATAGTAAAAAAAAATCAATCGAGTGAAAAGAATAAGCTCACCTAAAATAATAAAGCTTTAATAAAAGGTTCACTCCTTATCTTGATGATCGATACTAGATTTATGTGCTAGTTTGAGGGTAATGATGTGATCATTTCTTTAGTTGGCTTAGATAGCAATATATTTGATGCTGGTCCACTCAAAAAGAATTTTAGAGTTGTTTTGATTTGCATGATCATTTTCTTGATGTGTGGAGGACCGTACTTGCTTACTTGGTGTTGAAATTTTGGGAGATTGCTTGGAAATGGTTGAAAAATTACATACTTGAGGTAGTTTTCTCCCAATACTTGTTTGCAATATTGGTACCTCTTTTGTGAGAATGAGCTTAATGTTTGTGGGTATCATTTCTGGAAACCCTCACGAGACTTCACTTGTCACTTCACTTGTTAGCGTTATCCATTTATTACTTTCTAGTTCATAGTTGTATAGTTGTTCATTTCATTCCTTTACTTCGTAGTTCATCGCTAGAGATTAGCAATATTTAAGTTTGGGGGTGTGATGAGCGCTGAAAAGTGCGCATTTAAACCTCTTAAGCGAGGGTATTTTAGTTCATTCATCTATCTTTATTTACCCGTTTTAGTACTTATTTGTGTTTTTGTCTATTTTAGGTCAATAATGTTAAAACGAGCTAAAAATAGTTTCTTAAGGACTTTTTGGAGTCAAACTAAGTCTTTGTGAGAATTTGGAGCAAAAGGAGGCTAATTTGGAGCAAAAGGAGGCTGATGCTAAAAAACTGCCAAGTTGGATAGATGTGAGAAAACTCTGATAGATCTAAGAAAAGTGAGATCGATCAGAGTTGGATCGATCGAACCCAGATCGATCAAAAGTTGGATCGATTGAACAAACTCTGATCGATTAAAGAAAAGTCTGATCGATCGAAAATGTGCTGGCAGTGGGCTGTTTAATTCCCGAGAGCGCCGATTTCTACCTACCACATAGTTGCGGGATTAGATATTTTTGGACTATATTTCTGACTTATTGACTAAGAAAAGGACCTTGTATTTAAAGGGAATTAAACTATTTTGTAAAGGAGCTTTTTTATTTTTACTTTTACATTGTAATTTTATTTTCTCTCTAAAAAAGTTAGAGATTAGGGTTAGAAGAAGAGAGGGAAGTGGAGGCACATCTTAAGAACCCACTCTAGATGCACATACTCTTTATCTATAGAGCTTCAAAGAATAAGAAGAAGAAGAGGAAGAAGAAGATGGATTCATATTTGGAGCTTGCCCTTGAGGGTTTCATGACCACATCTACCTCCTTCATGATTGGCTAGATCTACACTTAGGGCTTCGATGAACCCTAAGTCTTGTGTAATCTAAACCCTTGTATTTCTATTTTGGGGATTTATATATATTGTTGTGATTAGTGTTCTAGCTTGTGAATTTAATGAATCTTGGTATATTTCTATGATTTCTATGGTTTAATTCTTCCTATTAATTCTCTAGTTTATTTACATATTTATGTGTGATTAAATTAGGAATTATTTCTTACATAATTCATATGGATTAATTCTTTCTATTGATTCTCTATTTGATTACATGTATTCTTGTGTGTGATTATTTGGGAATTGATCTCTACACTAGATTCTCTATGTTGTTATATGTCTATGTGTGATTAATTAAGGATTTAGTGATGGCTAGGCATGGGTTTTTGATCGGTTGGTCAATTAAACATCAACCTTCGCAATAGCACGAATCATTGTAAAATAGGGCTATTGGTCGGGTAAGTCGAACCACTGGGACTGCGCTAGTCTTAAGGCAACCTAAGTATCTAGAGTTATTTAAGAATGATAAGGTGTAATAAGGAGTTGTTGATTGGTTTGTCACTAAGCTAGTAATTGAAGTGTGCATAAAACAAGAATGCTAGTAAATGTAAAGGAAGGAGATCTAGGTAGAGAGGGCTAGGGTAGTGAATCCACTACCTATCCATAAGCATGTTAATACATGATTTATTTGGGGAATAATATATACATAAAACCATGAAATGCAACAACATAAAATTGCTACATTACCTTCAAGAATTTTTATGAAATCAATAGGAAAGAATAACTTATCAAAGTATTGCATGTTTTGGTTACCTAAACTAGGTTGCAACCTTAGACATACTCACTAAGCATAGAGTTATCAAGCCCTTAATCACATAGTAGAAGCACATGACATTAGGAATCAAGAATAATCTATCAAAAGAGAACCCTAAGCTATAGACTATCAAATTTCCCAAGCATCATGCCAATAAAAACATTTCCATAAACTCATCTTCATTGTCACTATGAAAATGGAAGCAAAATAATCATAAGAGGAGACAATCTTAAGACAAGATCTTAAACTCAAAATGATCATTAATAGACATTGAAGCTCTTCACATCAAATAAAGCTCTAGTTCATGGAAAGGTCATATATATACATTACATCCCCAAATGTAAATCAAAAACAAGACATGCTTACAAGAAGGAGTTTCATCACCTCCCTAGAAGGGAGTTAGTTACCCATTGATGCACTAGAGGAAGGAGGAAGCAAAGCCTTGACCTCCATTTTCGAGCTCCCCTCTTCTAGCTCCAAGAACACACCTTTCTTCCTCTCTTCTCTCTCCTCTAATCTTGTAAAATGAAGCTCAATCATATTGTGTGGCTTCCCTCTCTTATCTTTTAGAGATAAGGCTCTAGAAACCCCCACCAACCAACATCTCCAACCAACCATTAAAGAGGGAAATTAGAATTGAGGAACCCAAGATGCAAGTGGCTGAAAATGGGCCATTTCCGGATGCAATTCTGCCCTAAGTTCGAGCACTCGAAATAAGGGCTCGAGCACTCGAAATTGGAGCAGAATGCTCCATTCTTGCCTTGCTCCGCCCAGACCTACTTCAGTTAAACAGCCATAACTTTGCGCTCCAAACTCCGAATGATGAACCGTTTGAAGATTTAGAAAGCTAATTAAGAGCTCTAAATATTTTATGTTTTGGTGGAGATCCAATTCTCAAGGATGGTTGGTCGAAAATGAAGATCAAGGCAGAATTTCATTGCTGCCAGGCAGTTCTGCGCACCTCTGGTAACAAGGCCATAACTCTCTGCTCCGAGCTCCGAATGACAAAACGTTTGAAGATTTGGAAAGCTGATTCAGAGCTCTAAATCTTTCATGTTATGAGGGAAGTCCAGTTCTCGAGTTTGGAAGGTCAAAATGGCGAGCAAATTCCAGGTTCTACTGCTGCCAGAATTCAGCATTGGCACCTTTTGTTGCTCAAGATTCCACAAGGCCTTATTCTTGTTCCATTTTGGCCAATGAACCTGAAAATGCATAAAAACATAGAAATGAAGATAATCTACATAAATTAACATACAACGGACTTTACTAATGCAATTTAGGGCGCTTGAATATATAATATTCGGCGCTTATCACACCCCCAAACTTACATTTTGCTAGTCCCTTAGCAAAACTACAATGAATACTTCAATGAAAAGACAACCATGGGCATGCTACTACAAAAATATCATCCATGGTAAAATGAGATAAATACATAGCTCAAATACAACTTGAAACAGACAAAAACTGGAGATGGGGTCATTGGGAAAACTACCTTGCATATATGAAGCATTGATACAAAAATTGGCTAAATACACTTCCACATACATGCATCAACATCAAAGTCTATATAAATAACTCAATTATCATCTTTTGAATGGAAATCAACTCTAGCTTCAGTGAAAGTGAATTGGATTCTCAACATGCGGCTTTTACTTTCTTTTCCAATTCCAAAGCACAAGTTTTCAAATCATTGAATTCCCCTTTAAATGAGGTCCCTAAGGCATGATTTTATTTATAAGACAACTTTTATTGCTTGTTGACAATTTATTGTAACTCATAAGCGAAACATAGAATGGTTGTGCAATGCTGAAGTCCCTTAAGCTTTCTAACCAACCTATGTAGCGAGCGTTAGGCCAACAACTCCCAAACCAGATGGCTTTAGGGTGTTAAGTGTAGAGACACTCCATAGGGCTTAATAGCTCAAGTTGGAAAGGCTACGAACTCCAACGAACCATGTTTATTACCAGTTTATTTTTTTGAATGACCGTGCAATGTTTAAGTCCCTTAAGCTTTCTAACCAACCCCTGTAGCAAGCGTTAGGCCAACAACTCCCAAACCAGACGGTTTTAGGGTGCTAAGTGTAGAGACACTCCTAGGGCTTAATAACTCGAGTTGGAAAGGCTACGAACATCAACTGATCATTATTTTCTTTCTTTCTAAGTTTTTTTTTTTTTTTTTTTTTTTTTTTTTTTTTTTAGATTCATGCCAAAAGTATTCATCCATTAGGTTCATCAAATCAGATTAACTAGGGCAAGGTCAAGGTCAATCAAGTTGCATGCCTCACAGTTAAGTTTCCAATGTGCATCTGTGCATTGTGAAGCTTAAAAGAGTGTCAAATCCAGCGAGAATTTAATTGAGACATTTATACAGACTAATTTGAATCTACATGATCATTTCAACTCAAATTTTCTTTATTTTCAAAAATATCAGCTGCTTCTATACACAAAGTTTTAAACATATGCTTTCATCTCCAACAGGTTTCAAATTCCATTATCATTGCTTAGCAAAAATGTAAAACCAAAAATACATAAATGCACCCCCAAACTTGAATGTCAGATTGTCCTCAATGTGAGAAGACAAGTAAATCAAAATAAGCGCAAAGAGGGTAAAAGAACAATAATACCAAGTGGAGTGACGACGACGTAGATGTTCAGCCATGTGAGTGCGCAACGGCGTCCCCCAAACTTGGACATGAAGACCTATCAAGACAGAACTAATGTACACAGGTGAAAGCATAGGTCTCTTAAGAAAAAAAAATCAAAACAGAAATGAAAACACTAAGACGAATGTGATTGCAAGGTAAAAATCCATACAAAATACAAATTGGCACACATGAGTCATAAGTGCAAAATGGAAAACAAAACAATGCCAAAAGCCGTGCATTTAGAGAGATAAAGTTGGCTTAGGCAATTCGTCAAACATGTGGTGTGCAAGACAAAAAGGAAGAGGGCCAAAGGTTGATTAGAGATGAGAAAATCCAAAAATTTGGCCCTGCAAATGCAATACACAACTCCCAAACAATCACAAATCCTTCCCACAAGCAATCCCATCCTCCATTGATCAAAAATTAAAAGAAAAAGAGGGTTAGACACTTACCCAACAATGGAGAACCAAAGGCCCTGTGTGCGTGGGATAAATGGTGGGGATGGGTGGGAAGTTGATGATGGTGCTTGGGTTAGAGGAGAGTGGGGAAAAAGGTGGAGGAGGTGAAGGTGGGTTTGCATGGGGTGGTGAGGTTGAGGGTGGTTGGGTTGTGAAGTTGGAGTTGGTTGTGAGGTGCATGCAAGTTGCATGAAAGTGCCGAGAGAGAGAGATGGTTTTGGGCAGGCATGAGGTTGAGGGAATGGTGTTGGTTGGTTGATGAAGGGAAGTTGGCCGGAGCTGGGAATGGGTTGCATGGTTTGAAGAGATAGAAGTGAGATTGGGTTTGGTGGTAGCCGAGAGTTAAAGAGTGGATGAGGAAGAGAGATGAAGAATGATGGATAGAGGAAGGGAGTTGCTGCTGGGGTTGTTTTTCGAGCACTCTAAGCATTGAAGTAGAGTGCTTGAAGATAGGATAGTAGGCTCGGGGTTGAGTGAGGAGAGAGTGGGGTGTAATTCGAGCACTCGACATGGGGTCTTCGAGTGCTCGAATTAGAAGCAGTAGCCGCAGAACTGAGGTAGGCAACTGCAAGCACTCGAAGCTTGGTCTTCGAGTGCTCGAAATTAGGACAGTGGTGCAAGCAAGATTGGAGGCAGCAGTGAGCACTCGACAGGGAAGGTAGATTGCTCGAAATCACAGCAGTAGCCTCAGGATGTTTTGTTTCGAGCACTCAACTGGACATCTTCATTGTGGGTTGACAATGGGCACTAGTGCATGCATTGGATGCATTTTCATGCATGGTGTGCTAGTAGTATTCTTATGCATTGCATGAATGCATGCTATGGAATCATTAAACTGGACTACAACATTGAGATGGAAATTGTAAACCTCGCATGGCATTAGAAAGTGGCAACTTCATTCCCATTAAGGTATGCATTTTGAAAATGTGGCAACATTTTTCCATGAATGCAACCTTCCCATGCATGGAAAAAATTTTGAAAATTTTTGCATGTCATTCCATGTAATGCATGGGGAAAGTTTTAAACTTTGCATACGGCAACCTAAATTCAAGCTATGCATAGAAAAATTTTGAAGCTTTGCATGGTATTCCCATGCATAGAAGAAATTTTTGAACTTTTGCATCGCAACATCATTCCAATTTTAATGTAGGGAAAATTTTTGAAGCCTTGCAAGAGAATTCCAATCCAATGCATGGATGGAAATTTTTTGAAACTTAGCACTTTATCTCTAAAGCATGGAAAAAATTTTAAAATTTGCAAATTCAGTCCATTCCACTGCATAGATGGAAAATTTTTAGAAAAATTGTCAAATTGCTCAACATTTCTAATGCCTAGATGAAAAATTTTCACACTTTGCATTTCATCTCCAATGCATGGAAAATTTTGGGGAACCATGATCCAACAATGCGTTGAAAATGAGAGGTTGTGCACATGAGTTGCATGCCAAAGATCATATGAACTTGCTCGAAAGCGATGGAAATTTTCGGGAATGAAAATTAGAGCTGAGAAGGTCTAAGAGGCCAGTCTAAAATTGCGGAACGCAACTGAAGACCATTTCAGAAAAATCAAATTTTTGGCTTTTCTAAACCATTTCCCAGAAAATTTCAAGGTACGAGCAATTTGAGAAGGTAGGGAAGCTTGGAACATCGAAAGAATTTCTTCCCTTGCTTTGCTAAATTTAATGTCGATAGCTAGACGAACCAGGATCAGGATCCATTGGAGAGATGGATCCTTAACGCTCCGTATGCAACTTGCCTCCTTCATATGGTCTCAAACTTGGATCAATGAATGGTGAGGGATATTGATCCTTCCGAAGAGAAACAAGTTTGGCCTTAGAGGATTTGAGCATCGCTTTTAATCTCACTTCTTTTATTTTCAGATTTAAGCAAAGGTGTTGCTTGTTCGAGATTATGGAGGCTCGTTGAATGTCATTGTTTTGACTAACAATGGTAGGATCATGACCTTCCATATTTGCAATCTCCAAGTCATATACCTCATTGTACTCAAATGGTTTGTTCACAGGTTGAGTATCATGGACAATGATTCTAGATTGGGATGGAATGATTGGAAGAATTTTCAGCAACTTGTCAACATTCTCTTTACCTTTGTCCGGTGGTTCACCCTCAAAATGTTGAGGTAACTCCGGTGAAGAAATGGAAGGAGATGGACAATCCCACGATAGAGATGGATTTGGTGCTTCCCATAAAGGAGAGGAAAATGGTGATGGAATATCAAGCAAGGAGTTGACTTCCCGAATGGATTTGTCCACACCAAAATCCTCAAAATCAAAAGGGACCAAGAAAGCATGTAGGGGATCCTCCGTTGAAGAAGGTGGGATTGGATTTTGAATGTGTTCATCAGCAATAGTGATTTCAAAACACTCATTGTCATCTGAAGGAAGTTGCACAGCATTGAAGATATTGAGCTTAACATTCATATTCCCAAAAGAGATATCCATCAATCCGGATCTATAGTTAATGGAAGCATTAGCTGTAGCTAGAAAAGGACGTCCGAGAATTATGGGAATGTGTTTTCTTGGATCATGGACTGGTTCCGTATCAAGAACCACGAAGTCTACCGGGAAGTAGAATTTGTCCACTTTTATGATCACATCTTCAATAATTCCCCGTGGTTGCTTAATAGATCGATCAGTAAATTGCAACACTATCGGAGTTGGCTTTAGATCTCCCAAACCAAGTTGTAGGTAAACCGAATATGGAATCAAATTCACACTAGCTCCTAAGTCAAGGAGGGCCCTCTCGATTTTGTTATCACCAATGACACAAGAGATTGTGGGGGCACCCGGATCCTTATACTTCGGAGGAGTGCTGTGCTGAATGATCGCACTAACATTTTCGGTTAACCTCACTTTCTTTGGTAAATGACTTCTGGAAGTGCGCTTTTGAGTGCACAAATCCTTAAGGAATTTTGCATAGGGAGGAATTTGTTTGATAGCATCCAAGAGAGGAAGATTGATCTTTACTTGCCTAAAGACCTCTCACATGTCTTGAATTTTGCAATTCTTATTCCCAAAATGTGTCGACTTTTGAAGACGTTGAGGGAACGGAGCTTTTGGCTCATAAGTAGTTTCCACATTTGGGGTGACATGCGTGGGACTTCCGTGAATGGTATTTGGACAAGAAGAACTTGGATTTGGACTTGAAGAGCTTGAATTTGGATTTTTCAACGGAGGGTTTTTCTCACTTGTGTCTCTATCAACCTTGTTGTCAACCACTCTACCACTCCGAAGGGTGGTGATAGCTTGAACTTGTTCATGAGTCGGCCCACTCGGAGGAGGGGTTTCATCAATCACATGCATTCCTCTAGGATTTTCAAATGGTTGAGCGGGAAGCTTACCCTTGTCTTTTTGAAGAAGTTGGTTCACTTGGTTAGCTATTTGTCCCATTTGATTTTCGAGCCTAGCTATGGATTGAGTATGGGAGTGAACCATTTGGAGAGTAGGTTGCAAGGATGTCAAGAGATGCTTGTTGGAATCTATGATTTGCTTGTTTAATGATTCCATCATTTGCACATTTAATGATTCCATCATTTGCTTGTTTGCAGCCACTATCTCATCAATTGGATTCACAGGAGGTTGAGTGGAGACATTTGGATTGTATGGAGGTTGGTAGCTTGAAGAGGCTTGGAAAGGCCTACCTTGATATTGAGAAGAGGGCTGATTTTGAGGCCCTTGATTTTGAAGTTGGGAATTTTGTGGGGCTTGTTGCCTCCACAAAAAATTCGGATGGTCTCGCCAACCCGGATTGTAGGTGTTAGAATATGGATTGTTCTCGGGGCGTGAGAACATGGCATTAGCTTGCTCTTGGTTGGGATTGGGAAATTGCTCCGGTGTGGGGCAATCTTCCGAGAGATGAAATGGACTATTACATGAGGCACAAACCGAACTTGCCGAATTTTGAGACAATGAAGGAGGAAGATGTGGTGCCATCAATTGGTAGAATTTATGAGCTATGGCATCCACTTGAGATGATTCCTCCCTTATTGATTTTTGTTGACAAGGATTGGTGTTCTTTGGAGTGGTTGAGGTCGGAGCCCTACGAGAATTGTGTTGAAGTGAATTTTCACTCAAATTCTCAAGTAAGGTCCAAGCCTCATCCGCATTCTTGGACATGAACATCCCACCACAAGAAGAGTCAACCATAAATCTATGGGTGTCGGTCAAACCGGCATAGAAAGCTTGCACTAATTGCCATTTTGGGATCAAATGATGAGGACATTTTCGAAGAAGATCTTGTAGCCTTTCCCAAGTCTCGTGGAGTTGTTCTCCATCAACTTGAGAAAAGCTTAGAATGGAACGCCTCATTTGGTTGGTTTTACTCACCGGATAGTACTTCTTAAGAAATTCTTATTGCAATTGAGCCCAAGAAGTAATAGAGTTGGGAGCGAGGGAGTTCAACCAATATTTTGCCCTATCCTTTAGGGAGAATGGGAAAAGATGGAGATGAAGTGCATTGTCCGGAAAACCTCTCAACCGGATGGTCGAACAGATTTCAAGGAACTCATCAAGGTGCTTATATGGATCTTCATTATCAAAGCCATGAAATGATGGAAGCATTTGAATGGTACTAGACTTGATCTCATACTGAGCTGCATCGATGTTTGGCATCACTATACAAGAAGGAGAAGCATAGGTGGTAGGAATGAAATGATCTCTAAGAGTCATTGGTTCTACATTAGGAATTTCAGCTCTTTCATTCCCCGGATTTCCTACGTTATCCCCCATTATATTGAATTCAGTTTCGAGGTCCCTTGTAAGAGTGGGTTCCCTAAGGTTCCGTCTAAGAGTTCTTTCAAGAGAATTGATATCAATGGGCGAATCGATTGTGGGTAGAGAGAGTGACCTACGACCGAACATCAACAGCACAGTATATAATCAACAAAGCAATTCATTATCCACAACTCCACATACGATGTTCCCTTTCTCCTCAATTATCAAGACAGAAAATAAATGGCCACGACAAGGACCGATGCTTATACACAGAATTAAAACAATAATATAGCCTCAACAAGGGCTTGCAAATAAATTAACTACTTCTAAACTTAACACATGCACAATATCTTACAATGTGAAACTAAAAGGTCAAGAAACTTACCTGGGGTCCTCTAGACTTACAATTTGCTAGCAATCCCACGGCGAGCTTCGAGTCCCTAGAATCTTACAACACGAAGATGATCAAAACACATAAGGAATATTCACAAGACACAATATTAACAATCAAACTAAAATTAAACCTAGAACCTTGGTCGCTAAACCGTATGCAAGTCCCCGGCAACGGCGCCAAAAATTGATCGGTTGGTCAATTAAACATCAACCTTCGCAATAGCACGAATCATTGTAAAATAGGGCTATTGGTCGGGTAAGTCGAACCACTGGGACTGCGCTAGTCTTAAGGCAACCTAAGTATCTAGAGTTATTTAAGAATGATAAGGTGTAATAAGGAGTTGTTGATTGGTTTGTCACTAAGCTAGTAATTGAAGTGTGCATAAAACAAGAATGCTAGTAAATGTAAAGGAAGGAGATCTAGGTAGAGAGGGCTAGGGAAGTGAATCCACTACCTATCCATAAGCATGTTAATACATGATTTATTTGGGGAATAATATATACATAAAACCATGAAATGCAACAACATAAAATTGCTACATTACCTTCAAGAATTTTTATGAAATCAATAGGAAAGAATAACTTATCAAAGTATTGCATGTTTTGGTTACCTAAACTAGGTTGCAACCTTAGACATACTCACTAAGCATAGAGTTATCAAGCCCTTAATCACATAGTAGAAGCACATGACATTAGGAATCAAGAATAATCCATCAAAAGAGAACCCTAAGCTATAGACTATCAAATTTCCCAAGCATCATGCCAATAAAAACATTTCCATAAACTCATCTTCATTGTCACTATGAAAATGGAAGCAAAATAATCATAAGAGGAGACAATCTTAAGACAAGATCTTAAACTCAAAATGATCATTAATAGACATTGAAGCTCTTCACATCAAATAAAGCTCTAGTTCATGGAAAGGTCATATATATACATTACATCCCCAAATGTAAATCAAAAACAAGACATGCTTACAAGAAGGAGTTTCATCACCTCCCTAGAAGGGAGTTAGTTACCCATTGATGCACTAGAGGAAGGAGGAAGCAAAGCCTTGACCTCCATTTTCGAGCTCCCCTCTTCTAGCTCCAAGAACACACCTTTCTTCCTCTCTTCTCTCTCCTCTAATCTTGTAAAATGAAGCTCAATCATATTGTGTGGCTTCCCTCTCTTATCTTCTAGAGATAAGGCTCCAGAAACCCCCACCAACCAACATCTCCAACCAACCATTAAAGAGGGAAATTAGAATTGAGGAACCCAAGATGCAAGTGGCTGAAAATGGGCCATTTCCGGATGCAATTCTGCCCTAAGTTCGAGCACTCGAAATAAGGGCTCGAGCACTTAAAATTGGAGCAGAATGCTCCATTCTTGCCTTGCTCCGCCCAGACCTACTTCTGTTAAACAGCCATAACTTTGCACTCCAAACTCCGAATGATGAACCGTTTGAAGATTTAGAAAGCTAATTCAGAGCTCTAAATATTTTATGTTTTGGTGGAGATCCAATTCTCAAGGATAGTTGGTCGAAAATGAAGATCAAGGCAGAATTTCATTGCTGCCAGGCAGTTCTGTGCACCTCTGGTAACAAGGCCATAACTCTCTGCTCCGAGCTCCGAATGACAAACCGTTTGAAGATTTGGAAAGCGGATTCAGAGATATAAATCTTTCATGTTATGAGGGAAGTCCAGTTCTCGAGTTTGGAAGGTCAAAATGGCGAGCAAATTCCAGGTTCTACTGCTGCCAGAATTCAGCATTGGCACCTTTTGTTGCTCAAGATTCCACAAGGCCTTATTCTTGTTCCATTTTGGCCAATGAACCTGAAAATGCATAAAAACATAGAAATGAAGATAATCTACATAAATTAACATACAACGGACTTTACTAATGCAATTTAGGGCGCTTGAATATATAATATTCGGCGCTTATCAGTTTTTATTGAATGCGTTTGATGGATTATTCTTATACTTGATGGGTTATTCTACAATTTAATTCATACTTGTAGGTAGGTAGAGAATCTATACTTGGTTTGATATTCCATAGCTTATTATTGCAAATTTCATGATTCTCTAGATTGATGTGTGCTACAATTGTTATTAATTTGATGGGTCATGCTTAGAATTGATGGGTTGTGCTACACTTAGTTTATTTGTTTGTTAGCTAGACAATTCGTAAATGAATTTGATGGTCCATGCTTAATATTTCAATTGGTAGTCGCATTTTGTTCACAACAATGTATTCCCCATTAATGGAAAGCAAGTGGTTAATTAGATGAGCTTAGTGGTGATTCCAACACCCTAAGACCTTTCTTCATATCTCTTAAATCCCTATCTTAACTTAGTTTTATTTTAATTGCATTTTCATTAATTGAAGTAGTTTAATCATCTCATCAAATCTCTTTTCAATCTTGTGATAAATTAGAGTAAAAGTAAAATTACAACACGTATAATCCCTTGGGACGATCCCTACTCACTCTTGCTACGTTAGTAGTAGTGGTGGTAGTGATTTTTACAAATTTAAATTTGACCTAAAAGGCTTTTCTTGAACCGCACATTCACTACATTATTTTGGCGTATACAAGCAGTCTCATCAAATTTTACAAAATACAGCTAAGGCGAGTAAGAATCGTCCTAAGGGATTGGTGAGTCGTATTAGGTTGAGGAATCAAGATTAGGGTTAGTAGGTCAAGTGATCAAAAGATTGGTTGGTGGTTGAATTACACTAAGATGCAATTTAAGCTAAAGTAAATAATTAAATATAATAGAGAGAAAATAAGAGAGAGAGATCTTGGGGTTTAGAGATCACCACTAAGCATAACTTTTCTACACTTTTTAATGAATGATTAATGAGGAGAAAACATGTATTGCAACATTTGTGTGTGTGTGGTTGTTTCAATAAGCATGGATGACTAGTTAAGTATGTATTGTCTAAGCAACATGATGAATAACACAATATATCAAACTGAGCCATTAATCATTTCTTTAAGCTCACAATCCAAACACATCATAAGGTTAGAGACATATGCTACTTGCTTTCATAAATATGGAATATCAAACAACAAGTATGGATTGTCCTCCCATTTAATATCTAAACTACAACTACACTACAATTAAGCTAATAACATGAAGTTAAACTAATTAAACTAAAGGAGAGGCACAATCCATCAATAAATGAGTATGAACCATCAAATAAACCATAAGAGCATTCCATTCAGCACTATGTCTTGTCAATCTCTAGATCTATAGAACTAATGCACATAGACATGCATCAATAACACAAAATCTAGAGACAAACACATGAACATCTATTATACCATACATAGACATATGGATAGAATGAAATGATCAATTGGAAGATTTAAACTACACAAATCATTGAATAAACAAGATCTATGTATATAAAAGTGTCAAAACATGTATCACAATACAAATCCCCTCAAAAATACATAAATCAAGATGTAGAAAGCATGCTTAGGGCTAACTCTAGCCCCAAGAGGATGTCTAGCCACTCATAGATGGTGTCCTCCAACCCTCAAGGGCTAACTCCATGGTAGAGATTACTCCTCTTCTTGGTTGATGGAAGAACTCCAAGCTTGGGTCTCTAGCCTCCTTTCTTCTTTTCTTCCTCACTAAGAATATGGAAATTGTGTCTCTAGTGTGTCTCTCTTCTCTTTATCAAGAATGGCTCATATTCCTTATATAGGTAGGTTAAATGTCACCCCCAATGAGTTGGGCTCGTACAGCAATATTTCCCCCAATGATTGGATATGAGACAACTTTTAATGAGCTGGAAATTGGATTTTCTCGGGTTTGAGGAAGTTCGATCGATCGAACTTGTGGTGAGATCTATGGAACATGGCTGAGATCTATCAAATTTAAGCTGGATCGATTCTCTATGGCGGCGCCTTTTTGGATAAAGACAAATCTGAGATATTTTGAAGATATTTTTGGGAAAGAGACAAATGTGGTAGGTAGGATGGTACAACTGGATAAGATGGAATCCTTTCGATCGATCAGAAGAAAGTTGAATCGATTGAACTTTGTGGGATCTTTGGATAAGGACAAAAGAACTTGGATCCATCTTGAAATGCTAAGATTGTTGAACTTTCGATCGATCGAATATTTTCTGAGATCGATCGAGCTTACTGAATTTCCACCACTTGCTTCCTTTTGCTCCCACTTTGCTCCTTTCTTTGATTCATCTCAAGATTGCTTCAATTATACTCTTATTTAGCTGTGTTAGCTTATTTTGGGGATAAGTATCTGAAAATGGAAATAAAACAAAATCAATTTAAAGTGGGAAAATAAGATAGGTAAAGATTCTAGAAAACCCAAGCTTAAGGGGTTTAAATGCGCACTTTTTAGTGCTCATCAAAGTTATTTCTTGATATTCCAATTGAGTCTTTGAAAGACTTTGCCTTGCTAAGTGCAAGGCCGTTCATCATTAATTTTATTTTTAAGACTATAGATGAAAGGAACGAAATCATCTCTTTCATTTCTTTTCAAGTCATTCTTTTGGAGGATGATTTCATTATTGTAAGTGAGGCATTAAATGAGAAAATTGAAAAGAGGGTCAATAAGGATGTTTCATATCTGGTTTTTGATACTTTCGACTAGTGAGTTGACCCAACGTCTTGCTAAAGACATTAAACACTAGTATTCGTAGAGTTTTACAACTCTATTCCTTTCCAATTTCTTTTTATTTTTCACTTGCGGCGTCTAGATATGTTCCATTGAGCTTTATTGAAGATTTCATGCTTGTTAGGCATATATATATATATATATATATATAATTTCTGCCCAGGACTTTTTGATCGATCGAAATTCCTTTCGATCGATCGAAAATTGCCTCAATTGGTCGAAAATCATTTCGATCGATCGATTTTATGTCAGAAATTTTTGTTCCCAGGGCATCATTCTACAAGTTTTTCGATCGATCGTGAAAAATCTTGGTTGATTATTGACAATTTCAATCTATTGAAGGAAAAAAAAAAAAAAAAAAAAAAAAAAAAAAAAAAAAAATTGTTTCTTTTTCTTTCATTGTGCATATAGTTTTATTCTGACTTCTTTATTTTTCTTTTTCATTTTGTTTATACATCTTTGCATTTTATTTCTTACATTTTGTTTATATATGCTTTTATAAAAAGAAAAAACATAAAAAACTTTTCAACATTGTGTCCTTTTATATAATCGTGCATGCTTTATGATTTATATTAGGCTTGATCTCATATCTATCTTTCATTTTATGCTATATTGCCTTAGAATGCTTGATTTACCTTACTTATCCTATCTCATTTGATATTTGATGTGAGTTTGCTAGTGTGCTTATTCAAGTAGGTTTTTGAATCCAAGTTTAGAGGTGCACTTTTTCCCAATAGATCATTGCCAGGCTTCATGTCTTTGCCACCATGGTATAATCTTTCCATATTTTCCATTGTTCTCATTGCACATTGAGGACAATGTGCGGTTTAAGTTTGGGGGTAAGGTGACTTTGTTGCATTCTATTTAAAGTTTTGATCTTTAAATACATGATTAAGATTTGGGATTTATTTTAGCAATGATTTTGATCTTTTGAGGACCATGATACTTAGAATTTAAAAATTGCTTGACTTGAGAGTCCAATACTCCTTGCATGCTTTGTGGATGCTATTTAGGAGTAATTTTTTTGAAAGATTGATATATTTCTTGCATTTATGGTCCACATCATCCTGATTTTGTGGCTATTTGGAGATTCACTCTAAGATTCTACATTAGCATAGGCACACACTAGCTTTCATTTGTGAGGTATATGCTTTGTTAACTATTGATTTGGTTATATCCCAATTGAGCTAGTAGTGCATTGAAAGCTTTCATTCTTAACAAATGTAGATAACAACCCCTTTTCACTAAGTAACCAGGATTATAGTCTCATCAAGTACTGAATTTCTCGCGCCAAAAGGTGGATGGCCCAAACTCTACGTTAAAAAAAAAAATGCAATTTGCAAAAAGCAAATAAAAAAAAAAAAAAGTGAGGACTTCTCCCAAAAGGTGAGAAGTGGGAAATGATTAGATGGAGGTTGTTTTGATTTGTAGCCTAGTTAATTTGAGCTTGTAAGTCCTTAGTGGTCCTTTAACACTTAGAGCCCTAAAGCCGTCCGGTTTGGGAGTCATTCATCTAACGCTCGACCTCATGGATTGCTAAAAAGCTTAATAAATAAACACATTGCACAATGCTTCCATCTTTGATCCTATAGAACAATAAAACAAAAAATAAAAAAAAAAATCGAGTGAAAAGAATAAGTGTACCTAGTTGAATAAAGCTTTAATAAAAGATCCATTCTTTGTCATGATCATCGGTACTAGATTTGTATGCTAGCTTGGGATGGATGTGATCATTTATTTGGTTGGCTTAAATAGCAACATATTTGATGCCAGTTCACTTAAAAATGATTCTAGAGTTGTTTTGATTTGCATGATCATTTTCTTGATGTGTGGAAGGCCATACTTGCTTGCTTGGTGTTGAAATTTTGGAGAATTGTTTAGAGATGGTTGAAAAATTGCACACATGAGGTAGTTTTCTCCCAATACTTGTTTTGTATATTAGTACCTCTTTAGTAAAAAAAGAGCTTAACGTTTGTGGGCATCATTTCTAGAAATCCTCACGAGACTTCACTCGTCCACTAGGGGTAACTTAGGGGTTTAAAAGTCTTGCATATACTAAATTCAATCGTTTTCCTTACAAAAGTGGCATTATCCTTTCATTGCTTTCTAGTTGATAGTTGTATAGTTGTTTATTTATTTCTTTTCTTTGTAGTTCATTACTAGGTACTAGCAATATTTAAGTTTAGGGGTGTGATGAGTGCTCAAATGTGATGCATTTTAGCACCTAAGTTTGGGTATTTTAGTCCATTCATCTATCTTTATTTTCCCGTTTTAGTACTAATTTATGTTTTTGTCTATTTTTAGGTCAATAAGGTTCAAACGGGCTAAAAATGGTCCATTACAGCCTTTTTGGAGTCAAGCAAAAGTTCTGAGAAGATTTCAGAAAAATCCTGAAAAAGGTAAAAAATGTAGAATTTTGCCACTAGTAGGTTTAGATCGATCAAAGATTTCTTCGATCGATCGAATATACACTGGTAGCGAACTGTTTTATTCCCACGCGCCCGAACTCCACCTACCACATAACTTTGGGATTGGATATTTTAAAGGCTTATTTTCTGACTTGTTCACTACTCCAAGGACCTTGTATTTAAAGGGAATTGAACCATTTTGTAAAATATATTTTGTCTTCAAATTTATTCTACTTTTACATTGTAATAATTAGTTTCTCTTTCTAGAAAAGTTAGATGTTAGGGTTAGAAGAAAAAAGAAGAGTGGAGGCACCAAGAATACATCTCAAGATCTATACACACACTCTCTCTAGAATTCAACAAAGAATAAGAGGAAGAAGATGGAGCCATGTTTGGGAATTTCCCTTGAGGGTTCCAAGATCACACCCACCTCTTGCATGATTGGCTAGACTTCTCCTTGGGGCTTGGATGAGCCCCAAGTTTGTAAATCTAAACCTAAGTGTCTTTCATACTTTTTGGAGAATAATATTTTGTGATTAGTGTTTTAGCCTTGTAAATTTAATGAATCTATTCTTTCTATAGATTTTATGTGATTACATGTTTTTCTTATGTGTAATTATTTGGGAATTGTTCTCTACACTAGTTTTTCTATATTAATTGCATGTCTATGTGTGGTTGATTGAGAATCTAGTGATGGCTAGACCTAGTTTTCATTAGATAGGTTTGTCAATTAATTTGATCGATTATGCTTATACTTGATGGGTTGTTCTACAATTTAATTCATGTTTGTAGGTAGGTAGATAATCTATACTTGATTTGATATTCCATGGCTTGTTATTGCAAATATCATGATTCTTTAGATTGATGTGTGCTACAATTGTGACTAATTTGATGGGTCATGCTTAGAATTAATGGGTTATTCTACACTTAGTTTATTTGTTGGTTAGGTAAACAATTTATTATTGAATTTGATGGTTTATGCTTATTATTGCAATTGGTAGTCACATTTTGTTCACAAGAATATTTTTCCCCAAATTAGTTGAAAGTGTGTGGTTTGTTGAACGAACTTGGTGGCGATTCCAACACGCCAAGACCTCTCTTCCTACCAATCAAACCCTATCTCAATTTAGTTGTTTTAATTGCATTTTTATTTCATTGCACCTTAGTTTAATCCTCTCCTTGCAATCAATTGATACATTAGAGTCAAAATTGAATTCCAACACGTATAATCTCTTGGGACAATCCCTTCTCACTCATACTATATAGTATAGGTGTTAAGCAGTTTATAAATTTAAAATATGATGCCCACTTGATACTAATTTCCAAACTGAAAGTGTTGTGCATTATTTTGTGCACATACTCGGGTCGCATCATGCACCTTTGGATGGATCGCCAATAATTTGAACAATTAGATGATTATGCACGAGCTTCCAAACCTTAGGAAGAATGATATCATGAGAGCGACTTTCTTTTGGATTGTCTTTTAGAAAATCTTCAAGAGATGGATTGTTTATATCAAGATTCTTAATATTTTTTTCAATCTCAATCACATCCTCATCACCATCTAATGAGCATCTATGAGGTGGTAATTATGACTTGTCAAATACTACATGTATTGATTCCACAACTATAAATTTACATTTATTGTACACTCTATATGCTTTGCTACATGAAGAATATCCTAGGAAATACTTTCATCCAATTTGGCTTTAATTTTTCATAAATTATCTTTATCATTAAGCACAAAACATTTACACTCGAAAACTTTAAAATAACAAATGTTTGGCTTTCTTTTATTTCAAAGTTCATAAGGAGTCTTATTGAGAAGTTTTCTAATGATGATTCTATTAATGGCATAACATTAGGAACTAATGGCTTCGGCTCATAGAGTTCCAGGAGATTTATGTTCATTTAACGTAGTCCTAGCCATTTCTTGAAGAGAACTATTCTTTTCAACAACTCCATATTGTTGAGGAGTCATAGGAGTCAAAAGATTATGATTGTATCTATTTTCATCACAAAATATTTCTACATCTTGGTTTTCAACTTTCTCCCTCTATCACTTCTAATGGTTCAAATCTTACATTCGTTTTCATTCTCGACTCTTCTACAAAACTTAGAAAAGATTGTATGAGCCTCATTTTTATGTGTAAGAAAAAATACCCAAGTGAATTTAGAACAATTATCAATGATAACAAATGCATAAAGTTTTCCCCCAAGACTAACTACTCTCTCCGGACCAAATAAGTCTATATGAATTAATTCAAGTGGTTTTGTAGTTATTATGTCCTTTTTCCTTTTAAATGAAGATTTGATTTATTTGCCTATTTGGCAAGCACTACAAGTTTTATCTTTGGAATAATTAGTGTTTGGGAGGCCTTTGACTAATTCATTCTTAGATAATCTTAAAACTAAATCCATGCTAGTATGACCAAACCTTCTATGCCATAACCAACTATTTTTTATTTTTTATTTCCTAAATGAAGGATTTTTTATATATGAACAATATAGTACAAAGATAAATAAGGGAAAACCCTTACCAAAACAAAACAAAACCCTTAGATAAGGAAGACAATACGCCCAAAACAAGCCAATAAAACAAAAGAACTACAAGATGTCCTAATGGCATACCCCCATGACATCAAGTACCTCCCAAATAATACATTTTGCTAAATCCTTAGACTCTCGCACTTTATCATTATGCATTCGATTATTCCTTTCACCCCATAAAACATTTACGGAGGCTATAAACATGATCCTTGCCATCTTCATCTTCCTCCCCTTCCCTTGATACTATTGGATAAAAAAATCTGCTAACTCATATATCCCATTACATTCTTGAGCATTCCAAACACAATTTCTTGCAAAATTATCCCATACTTTTCGTGTATACTCATAGCAGCAAAATAAATGATCAATACTCTCCACTTCCTTGTAGTAAAGAAAGCACCTAGAAACCAAAGTAAAACCTTTGCTCTGCAAATAAGAGTGGGTTAAGATGGCATTTTACATCACCAAAACCGCATGAACTGACCACCTAGGACCTCCCCTCCCCCCCCCCCCCCCCCTCAATTCCAACACAAACCAGCCCAATTCACTTCCTGTAATTTGAAACGAGTTGTTTCCCAAGTAGCTTTAAAACTAAATGTAGTTACCCACTGAATGTTATCCTTCCCGCCATGGATTTTCTGATTCTGGAATAGCTGGATTAACTCTTGAGTAGTATTTGTTAAGTGTTTTTCTCTTGCAATAGCACGATATCATATAAGATATCTCTATGTAAAGAGGATGTCAAACCCACAGGGAGATGGAATTTGTATTAGTCTTTAAATTAATTTCATGGTTTACAGATAACTTGGTTGGAGAGTTTGTTAGTTGTCATGGTTTAACAAACTAGAATTAAAACAAAATATTAAATAAAAGCAAAGTAAATAAATTGACTGATCAGAGAGAGAGGAATCTTAAGGCTTTGACTTCACCACAACCATCATACTACAATTAATTATGCTAACTCTGGGAATTTAACAATGATATTTTCCAAATGAATTTAACTCAATAACATTTGTTCAATTCGGGTTTTAAAGAAAGATGTTTTACAAATTTAACTAACTATAACCTATCTGCGGTTAGCGTGGACTGTTCGCCTACCTACTTTAACTACTTTAACTATGTTGTAAACAATCCACCTTTCCTAAGCATAGACTATGAAAACATTCTTTTGTAAAATACATTGGAACACAATTATATGACCTCTATTCTTATGGCCGACAGGGCTCCACCAGATACCATCCAATAAGGTAGGTTGAGAATAACAAATAGACTATTACATTTAAGACAAGGTAGTAACAGTTTATAAGTTACTAAAGCATGGAAACCACTTGAGTTGTCTCAAGTGCTCATAGTCATATAATCAAGAAAAAAAAAAACATATATTAAAAATAATCCCAGAGTTCAAACAATCAAACCATAGTATTTAGGTTGGGTTATATCAGTGCCCTAAGAGGGGAATTAGCTACTCATGACAAGGTTGGATATCATCTATGTTGAGTTCATCTCCTTCGTCACGGACGTCACTTCTCTTCTCAAGATCTTCACTTCTAGGGTTGTAGGAACCCTAAAAGCCACCACACCTTTAGCCTTCTGAATAGCACCGTAAAAGAGATTGAAATTTCGAACCCCCTTCTATCAAGGCTTACGCCTTCTTTTATAGAAGAAAATAATATTTGGTGGGCTTTTAAGTCTTCTGGCCCAACTGGGATGAGATACGACTGATAAAGAAAGCAATCCCGCAATATTAATCTGACATGTCATGGAAGGCTCGAGCTTTAAGGTTCAGGCTCGAGCTTCAGGAACAAGGCTCGAGCTTCATAGGATTGATGCTCTAGCTTCCATAAATGGTGCTCGATCTTCACTTTGACACTTAGCCAAATTTCTTTAACTATTTTCTGAAGTGTCTTTTTCTTCAACACTTAGAATATTTCTGGGACTCATCTCTTTTAACATTGCTCGATCCAAGCTTCATGGGCTCGAGCACTAGGTACCAGGCTCAAGCATCAGGAGCACTAGGCTCGAGCTTTAGTACACCAGGCTCGAGCTTCAGTTGTTAGTGCTTGATCCTAGAGGTAAGGCATAAGACCAACGAGCATAGCCTTGCAATATAATCAACTCTTTAATTTCTGATGCATCATGCTCGAGCTTGAGGGTCAATGCTCAAGCACCCCTAGGTAAGGCTCGAGCACCTTATTGTGAGGCTCGAACTTCAAGGTATGAGGCTCGAGGTTTTGGGTCTTTTTGACTTTTCTTCTTTTCTTTGCTATGATGCTCGAGCCTCCACGCTTGGGATCGAGCTCTAAGGCTTGAATTTCTTCAAACTTCACCATTTAAGCTCTCGGCTTGCTTTGATTAACCAGCAATGACTCTGTAAGCTTCGATATCATGATAAAGTCTCCATTTTAACCACTTTTTCTGAGTACCTACAAACACATATTAAGCATAAATTATTCTAACTATGGATAGAAGTATCACTTTAGACCTTAACATATATATATTTAGGGCTCGAATATGCATATATTCAGCGCTCATCACACCCCCAAACTTACATATTACTAGTCCCGTAGCAATACAGAACTAAAAAGCCGATTTCGTAGGAATCACGGTTACATTTAGCCTATGTAACAAGCCTTTAAACCCCTAGGTTACCCCTAGTGGATGAGTTGTAGTCTCATGAGGGTTTCTAGTGAAGATACCCATAAACTTCTCAAATCAATGCATTATTGCACAGCAAGCTAATTCAAGTATGTTTTCAGATCATATCATCCCTGCAGTTCATTAATCAGGCAAATATAACAAGTATACCAATCATGTAATCAGGAAAACTTTCAACCTCCAATTTTAATTAAGCAACCATAATCCCCACATATCAGTTTAATCATTCATTCAACAATTTTAATCTCTAAAGATACTTTGAAAGTGATCCTACAATTCAATGTGTGGCTTGTTGTCCATACTTGCATTTATTCCTTGCTATTCATTAATTCACAAGCAGTCTTCTCAAATTCCAACTCCCAAGGCATTTTTATTTTTTTTGGGTATGCATCTTTTTTCAGAAAGGATACTGTGCAATGTTTATGTTTATGAAGCTTTCTAAATCACCATTGTAACGAACTTTTAGCCAATGACTCCCAGACCAGATGGTCTTAGGGCATTAAGTGTTAAAACGCCCCTAAGAACTTAATTGTTCAAGTAATCTAGGCAACCTAAACCCCTTATGTAACAAACTTTCAGCCAATGACTCCCAGACCAAATGATCTTAGGGCATTAGGTGTCAGAACACACCCCTAAGAACTTAATCACTCAAGCAATCTAAGTACAAACCTGAACTTGATACTTTTCTACTTTGTTTTTCATTTTTTTTTTCATTCACATTGGTGAAGAATTTTTCTTCTTTATTGCATTACATACATACCTAATTTTTCCTTTTCCTTTCTTTTTTTTTTTTTTCTATACCATGGTCATCAAAACTATCAAATCTACCTAATCATCTCAGTGTAACTCAAAACAAAACAAGACTTCCAATTTCTACCCCACAGAATTTATGCAAGTGTGAATATATGCAAAGTGTACCATCTCAAAGATCAACATCATTAAACAACAATCATCCTAACAGAGTGGACCACAGGTCACCAACTGATTTAAAAAATGTTTAAGTAATCTGTTTCACAGTATTTTAGCATACAAACCCTTTTTAACCAACATTAGATTGAAAACAGAGTATATAACCATCAACAGACTCAAACACATACTTATATCATCAATTATCAGAACAAATCCTTACGTAAACAAAAACTTAATTTTTTCCCAGCATACACTTTTTTTCAACACAACCTTACCCCCAAACTTATTATGCACATTGTCCTCAATGTGTGAGAACAAAAAAGAGTTAGAAAGATATTACTATATAAGCAGACCAGCAAAAATATGACAACATAATACACAGACAGGTAAAAATGAATATTGGTGTGTCGTCGCACCAACGTCTAAAGATGTGCACTAAGAGTGTGAGTGCAATGTGGCCAAGTTTTAAATTTATAAATGCCACTACTACCTCTAACTAAAAATATAGCTAGGGTGAGTAGGGATCATCCCAAGGGATTGTGGGTGCACTAGCAATGGAAACAATGTATGGTGTAATGACTCGGTCATTTTCCTTCTTTTCTTTTTCTCAGATTTTCACGGATATTTTTTTTCCGTTGATCTTTTCCTTTCTGAGTTCAGTTTTTCGTCATTTAGTGTCATCTTGAGTGCTCGGGGATGGTTTTTGAGACTCTTTTCCTTGGATTAATGACTTCCTTTGAAGACCGAGTCATTTTTACATTTTTACTTTGTGACACTATTCACATTTTATCTTTTTCTCGGTTGTCACTTTTTAGCATAACCTCACTTTTCGTGTTCGGATTTGATTCCGATTTTGCATGCATCCATGATATTTAAATTCCATCCTATGTGCATTTTCACTTTTGTAGAAAAGCATGCGAAGTGCTTACTTTTCTTGTAAAGGGTATAGATGCAAGACCTTTTTGTAATTTTCCTAACTTTAGGGGTTTTTGTGTAATTACTGCAAAGTAATTATTTTTCGTCTCAGGGACCACTTTACAATTTAATTTGAAAGATATTTCAAAAAGGACTTTTTTATAATTTTGAAAAGTGTGACAAGTGTCACACTCTCATTGGTCCACTTGTTGATATGTGTGTGGAAACACTTTGAGGGCTTAGATGAGGACATGTGGAGGGTGGAGATTTAACCACTTGTTGGCCTAGGATTGGTGCACTTGTTAGCTTGGATGGTTGACAAGTGTAGGCTTAGGATTAAGCCTACAATGGATGCTTGGATGAGTGACAAGTGTAGGCTCACAATTTGATCTTGCATTAGTGTGTGTGTGAGAAGTAGTGTAAGAGCACATAGTGAGTGGAGGATCTCTATCCCCTCCACTCACATTTCATCTTCATCATTTTTCATTTCCTCCCTCTCTTGTAAAGAAAACCCTAACCTCCATGGATGGAGCCTAAAGCCTTAAGCTTTGACCTTGATTTTTGAGAGCCTTCCATTGATTTCCAAGCTTAAACTTGGGAATACAATTTCTTCCCCTCATCTTCCTTTTCATTATCCTAGAAGGGCTTGCCATTTTGTGTTGATTTTACCTTGGATTCTAGAGAAACACTTCTCTAGTGAGGTAAGGGATGTTATAGGTTTGTTTCTTGCATGCTATTGTTGCTAAAATAAGTTATATGCATGTCTTTTTTGAATTTGAGAAATTAGTAATTTATCATATCTTGCATATAAATCATTTTAGACTTGGTAAATGGCATGGCCATGGGTTGATCTTTGACATATGTTAATTTGAGATGATTTAGATGAGTTATCTAATCTAGAGATTAAATGGATTTAATTTGATTTAAATTCTGGTAAATTGTGTTTTACTTGTATCCCATTTTAGATTTGAGATACGGTATGACTATGATTTGGTGCTTGTTATATATTAATTTGGGATCATTTGAATAACTTTTGAACTCTAGAGATTTAATTAAAATCGAATTAATTAAATTCTATATGAAGGTATCTTGCTCATTTTGTACTTTTGACTTGATATATGTAATGACCATGCTATGTTGTTTAACATAGATTAAATTGAGGTTATTTGGAATAGATTTGAAATCTAGATAATTTAATTATTTTGTTTAATAAAATTCTATTTAATGGCTCCATGGATCTATTGGTATTTTAAAGATTGTTTCTATATTCAAATCATGGACTTGAACTTGTTATGTATTCATTTTGTTATGTTTTGAGCATTGGACAACTTTGTTGTTATATTTATATTCATGAGAACATGTTTTTTTTATGGAATATATTGATGCCATGTGTAATGAATTGCATACTTTGTAATTGACATTATGTATGTCATTTTAAAATTGAAACTCTAAGGCATGGATTGTGTGGTTCCAACCTACTTGTGGATGGAAGGTGTTTTCATGCATTATATAAGTTATGTATAAGTTGTGAACTTATTTGGTTTAATTTTGGAACCTTGGAACATTGTTGAGTTGAGATGGCTAGGGTTTGGCTCTAGTACGGGGACGTGAGTCCTCTAAGTCATTGAGATAGTGTGCACTTAGGGTGGTCTTCCCTGCGGGTTAGTGCCCGGAATAACCATTGAGGTCTCGGCAGAATTTCGAGCTTAGATGTCCAAGTCTTCTATTATTTGTTTTCGCATTCAATTCCAAGTTAACAATCATGTTTATATTGTAACTTGTGGTTTTGGTTATTGGCGATTTTGAGGTTGTTAAGTACATCTATGTTTATGATTTTAATGAATTATTTTGATGTTGTTAAGTACATCCATACTAAATTGATATATTTAGTTGATTTCACACTTTTAGATTTCTAGTTGATAACCTAGAGAACCTATGTCTTGATGTGTGGTATTAGATATTCTAATTATGCGAAATTGTTATATTTAGTTGATGTTGCATTTTAGACTTCAAGTTGATTACCTTGAGAATCTATATGTTGTTGCTTTGTGTAAGCATGCTCCTATGTTGCTAAAATTGCATGAATGAGGTGATTGATGCTAGAAATGATCCTAGGTAGCTAGGATGCTCCTTGAGTCTCACCTTTAACATAGACGTTAGGTGAAATGAACCACAATAATTAAATCATGCAAACTTGTAAAATGTAGGTCGATGCATGCTCATTTCCTACGAGTAGCTTTATGTTACTCACCCCTACGATACTGGGGCATATTTTAGGAATCAAGGTTACGATTCTCATCATGCTTGGATGATTGGTGGACTTGAAGATTTCCATTTCTTGTAAAGGTTGGCTTGAAAAGCCATTTGTAGCCTTATATGTTAAAATATGTATATTTGAATTAAACATGTAATGTGTACACGAGTACACTCTTTACAATGTATTTGACATATATGAGATGAGGCTGGAGGCCAATGACATGTATTTGTATCCTATGTAGTTTTGACTTCATGATATATTATGAAAATATTGAAAAATGTTAAGTTATTGTCTCTCTATGTTTGCATCGAGTGTGGGAATTCTGTTTTGATTCTTCCGTAGGATCTCATTAATCATGCATGAAGTGTGGCCAAGGGCCAAATGGTAATTTTCAACCATTTGCTAATTTTGGTTTTCAAAATTTCCATTTCAAATTCATTTTCGCCTTTTTGGCCGTCAGGGGGTCGGATTTTGTATCGGTCATTTCCAGGAGCTGCAGACCATTCCCACGTGCTCAAAATCACTTATTACGTTTGCGTGCATATTCGTTTTAGCCTAGAAGTGCATTTGGGGTCAAAAGTATGTTTGGTGCAAACTTACATTTTTTGCTATTTTGAGCCTAAACTGAGCATAAGGGCATTTTGGGATTTTCACTTGAAAAATAAAGTTTTCTTTTGGCATGGTTGGCTAGAAAACATGATTTTGAGGGTAGTTTCTTCTTTGTGTTTTTCTCAAAAAGGCCCAGAAAGTCCTCAAAATTGAATTTCAAGTTGGCATTTTCAGGTATAGCTACAGTAGTTCGAGCTCTCTAAAGGGGGAGTTCGAGCACTCTAACTTCAGGCAGAACTCTTAGGGCAATTTTTGAGCGCTCGAAGTCCTTGTTCGAGCACTCGAGGTACTGTTCATGGGTGTGCATGTCTTGGTTCAGCACTGCACCTCCGATTTCAAATTAACATATCTTCTTCGTTTTAACTCCGAATCAGGCGATTCTTGAGTCTAAACCAATCGCGTCGAAATAAGCTTTCCAATGGTATTAATTAGAGCTTCAGATTCTTCTTGTGGATCAAGTTATTCAATTTTTAGTAAGGTAGTGTCTGTTTTTGGTTCGAACCGGGATAGGGTTTCCCTTCCTTTGACTTCAGAACTTGATATCTTTGTCGTCCGGACTTCGAATCAAGTGATTCTTAAGTCTATCTTTATTAATTTTTTGTTACCTTTCCAATGGTGTGCACGGTGGCACCCATTTCAGTGTGGAATGACCATTTTGCCTCTGGGTTCATTCTTTTCCTTTTTTGAAACGTTGCTTCCGCATTTTCTTCCTTTGGGTTTTGTGACCTCATTGAGGGTCACATTGGTGTCTTAGAGGAGTGTTGTATCTCTAGCGATCATTGTTTTATCTTTTGCTTCCGCATTTTGGATCCGTTTTGGGTCATCACAAGACACATTGGGTTAAAAAATCCAGGGTCGTCACATATAGGGTTAGTAGGTCGAGTGATCAAGAGATGGTGTGTTTGGTTGATTAGACTACAAACTAAACTAAACAAGTTCAATGCAAAGTAAGCAATTTAAATGAAATTTAGAGAAAACAAAAGAGTGAGGTCTTGGGGTCTAGAGGTCACCACTAAACATCACCATTCTAGACATTCAATGTATACCTTCTTCTTGGTTATAGCCTTTTGTAACAAGTTTAGCGTTGTTCCTAATAATAGTTCCCGACTCATCCTTTTGTTCCTAAAAACCCATTTTGTGCCAATAATTGTTTTATTTTGAGGTCTAGGGACAAGATGCCACACCTTGTTCCTTTTCAATTGAATGAGTTCTTCTTGCATTGCTAAAAGCTAAGATTCATCATTTTCAGCCTCATGTATATTTTTAGGTTCAAATTGAGAAACAAATGCCACAAAATTGCATACATTTCTTAATTGTGACCTTGTGCTAACACCTTTGGAGGGGTCACCAATAACTTGATCTAAGGGATGATTATAAACTAACTTCCATTCATTTGGAGTAGCTTTATTTTGACAGATATCATCACTTAAATTGGAATTTTGATATACATTAATAAGAGACTCATTTATGTTGAGTTCATTAATACTCTTCTCAAGTTCCATAGGGAACTCATTTGTATTGAGTTCATTGGTACCCTTTTCAATTTCAATTTCTTCATCATTGCCCATTACACTTTTTATAGGAGTAATTGGACACTCATCAAAAACAACTTGTATAGATTCAACCATAACTAAAGTCCTTTTTATTATAAACTCTGAATGCTTTACTTCTAGAAGAATAACTAAGAAAAATGCCTTCAACGGATTTAGCATCAAATTTTCCTAGATTGTCTTTGTCATTTAGAACGAAACATTTACACCCAAAAACTTTGAAATAGCCAATATTAGGTTTCTTTTTGTTCTATAACTCATAAGATGTTTTGTTGAGAAATTTTCTAATGATGACTCTATTTATGACATAGCATGAAGTATTAACAGCTTCGGCCTATAGAGATCTAGGTGATTTGTGCTCATTTAGCATGGTTCTGGCCATCTCTTGAAGAGATCTATTTTTCCTTTCAACAACTCTATTTTGTTGGGGAGTCGTAGGTGCGGAGACATTATGATTATGGCCATTTTTGTCGCAAAATCTTTCAATGTCTTGATTGTCAAACTCCCTTCCCCTATCACTTCTAATGGTTTTAATCTTACACACTCTTTTGAAAAATTTTTGAAAGAATTGAATACCTCAAAGTTCTTCTAAGGCATAAACATCTGCCGAGGAACAATAATCTTCAAACCTCAAGAGTCCGAAGGTATTAAAAAATTCCTCTAAGGCACAAAGAGCTACTGAGGAATAAACATTCGCCTTCAGACCTCAAGAGTCCGAGGACCTCAAAATTTCTTTGAGACACAAAAGTGTCGTGGAACAAAATGACATGAAAATTACCTCGAACTCAAAGAAGTCGACGGTTAAAATTTTCATATAAAATCCTCTAAAGCACAGAATAGTGCCGAGGATAAAAATTAATTGCCTCAGAATGCTAATCGTGAAAGTTGAAGCTAATTACTCAAGAAAAACACTATGTTGATCTCCAGGATGATCACTAAAGATGATCACCAAGGTTTGTCACCATCATTATTCATTAAGGCTAGTCACCTAAGCTAATCGCCAAGAGTGACTGCCATCAACTTGAGAAAATAAAAGCACCAATAGCTTGAATAGAAGAAGGCTCAACATAAGATGCCACCTTTGAGCATGGGGGCACCTCAACTACAACCTCCTCGAAAGCCTTGATTTTGAGTCTTCGTACTTTCCAAGAAGACAAATATAAGTCATTGCTATCAAGGCATACTGTCCCAATTTTTAGCTAACATAACTTTTGGTTTACTAAAGTTACCATTACAATTCATTAATTCCCTCTAGTTATGGCTGCCACGTCAAACTAAAGGGAATTGGGGGCAAAATGTGGGGGTAAAAATCTCCCCTTCCAATTAAGACAAGAAACATCAGCACATAAGTGGACCACAATAAACAATAAGACTATTCAACCTTCAAACTGGGCCTCTACAAAAAGCTTAGCCAGGTTAACTAAGCATAATAGGATGAACTCATTAAGAAGGCCCAAGATGATGAGACCCCAAGCCCAATTATGAATATGTTACTAAACCCATTTTAGTAACAGTTCTATTAGAAGAAGGATTATAATCTATGGAAACCAAATAATGTAAATCTTTGTTATAAGGATAGTATGATGTAATTCAGATTCTTAAGGGACAAGCAATGCGAGTCCTAAAAGGAATTGATTATGGTTTTTCTTATATAAAAAGGGTTTAGGACCCTGAAAAAGGGGGACACAGAGAAAAGGGCAAAGCCCCCAAAAATAGAGATCCAATTCTCATTGCCATAACTACATTCCGACCTGATTCCCACACTTCATGTAGGATACGTAGGCAATCTAGGTAATCCTAGGTTCGGTTATATCATTAAAATACCCCATATCTCTATATAATATCTCTAGTTCGTTGTCTTTTCTCTATTATTATTTTAGGTGTAGTAATTGTAGAGAATTCGTTGACTTGTCAAAGTTGAACAAATTTTTGCACCTACACCAATATTAAAAAAGGGAAAAGAGATATATATATATTCATAACTAGGAGATTGATGATAGGGATAAACTTGACTTTATTCAGATGAGATTACTTCATGACCCTCTCAACCAAACTCTAATTGGGGATGAAAACTATACTAGAAGGAATTTAGAGAAGGTTTCAACTGATGAGGAAGTTCTTATGGCTCGAAAATGTATAGTAAAGTGGTTAAAGGAAGTTGATAGCACAAAGTTATTTTATCATTGTCTTAACCAACTATGGAGGGAAAAAATCCCACTAATCAAAAAACGCCATTTATACAACACTAAGCCCAAATATGGATCCATGGGGAGAAGCGCAATGTTAAAAGCCCAACCATCAAGCGTAGCCCAACTGCCACAATACATCCGAATTGGCCCAATATGCCGATCGAGCCCAAAGGAAGTTGTAAGGTCCATTCGGCCTAAGCATATTTCTTGTCCAACTTAAAAAAGGAATCTGAATGATAAGGAAATAGTGTCCGTAATGGAAACAAATTGTATATCAAGGATAGGATTCCTACAGAAACTCCTCCAAGGTTTACACATTATAAATATGGGCTTAAGTCCCTAATGAAAGCAAGCAATTTGTTTAAACCCTGGAGGACAAATACTCAAAAGGAAGAACATTATGCACCTACACTGACTAAGAGTAGATCTATGGCAAGCACAAATACTCAAAAGGAAGAACTCTCATCCCTGGATGGTTCTTAAGCAAACTCCTCTCTATATATTCTTATCAACATAATAAATAAGGCCCTAGCTTTGCTAGACATGGCCACACCTTTTTTTATTATTTTTCCAAACCCTAAAACCCAAATTAAGAAGACCACATCTATCCATCACCTCCATTCTTTCATTCTGGTTGCTGCATTAAGATTACCCCTTGCTTTAACTAATCCCTCTTTAAGCAAGCCATCATATCCAACTGGAATTGGCCGCTGTTGAGAATCCTCAACCTTTATGCCAATACAATAGTCATGCAGTTAAGGTCCAAAATATAGAAGAAACAACTGTTTCCATAACTCTACCACCTATTTAATTCTATTCCCTTTAATCCTTCTTTCATGGCCATATATATTTCTGACTAAAGAAGGAGAAATCTTTCTCCTCTTACAAGAATCTAGTGGTGGATTATCCATTTTTTAAATAAATCTTAATTATTGCAACTCTCTATTATGGAATGGAGATGTGTGTGTAGAAGTAGTAGAATATTAATAAATACAATATAGGTGGTTTTTATCACATTCTTAATTCTTTTGGGCACACATTGCCTTTAGGGTCATTTTATCTCAATCCCCTAATTCCCTAGTGATGCACATCATCTTTAGGATCATTTTCACCACATTTCCCATCCTCTAGACTCCGTATACTCTTTAGATCCATGACCGTTTTGTAATGTTCAGTAATACATAGACAACTTAGGTAACCCTAATTTTAGCCAAACCCCACCTCTACTCCATCGCATTCTCTTTAGCCTCTTTAACATATTATTTTGAACTACGTTTGACTTGATTCCCACATGCTTTATATACTCGAGATACTTAGGCAACCTTAAGTTCAATCAAGCCCTTATTTCATTTCCATTCCTCTTCATCCTTAATTCCTCTACACACATCCACTTCATCTCCATACTTCATCATCGTTAACTCCTTAACACATATTCACCTTATCTCCATTCCTCATTCCTTAGTCTAATGCACTGAAACTAACTACGTATTACTTGATTTTCATTATGGAATTCATGTTTGACATATATAAGCAACTTGGGTAGGTCCTGAATCTTTTTATATTATCAAACATTTATTTTTTTACAAAAATAGAGTGCTAACTTCCATTTCTTAATAAATAACCAATCAATACATTATCAAACATTTTTTGTGAATTTTATCCATATTTATCAACCATACAAAACCAAATCCAATTCTCTTTTGATACATTCCTTAAAAAAATCCGATTCATGTGTGTTATTCTCCTAGCTAACAAAGAAATCTTGAAAAAATTTCCAAATATGAAACCGTGCATAATTACACATGAATATGATGAAATTATTTTTCATGATTTTTCATAGTAGTGCATAATAATAATACTGTTGCAATTGAGGCAAAACTCAAACTAAACTCACAATTTAATGATTTTTTTTTAGGATAATAAAAATGTGATTTTTAGAATACTAAATCATCTATGCAAACACTCAAAATAAAATGCTTTTAGAAAATTTTAAAACAATAGTTTTGATAGTCTTTTGCAATTTAGACAACTCTTTAATTAAAAAAAAAAGCAAAAATGCGAAAAAAAACCCCTGAACTATTACAAATCGGCATTTTACCCCCTGGATTACAAAAATGAACGAGTCAGTACCACAACTATCCAAATCGTACAAATTAATCCCCAAAACTCAATTCCGGCCACTTTCTGGCCGACCTCAATATAGATTTACAAAACTACCCATTGTAATTAAGAAAAACAATACAAAAATAAATAATAAGCGTGAAATACCATCAATGCCCCTCATGGATATACATTTAGTTTTCCCAAACGTTGCCTAAGTGTTGTAACTTGTAGCCCTCTCTATTCAGTGTTTAGAGATGAGAAGATGCAAGGTCACGAATGTAGGGCTTCTAAGTGTGATGAAGACTAAGGGTCTCTGAACTACGATTTGAAGGAGTTATTTTGTGGTTTTGCAGTTTTGTATTAAAGATTGAAGAAATCTGAAGTCTCACAATCGATCGTGTAAGAAAAAGGGTTGAATCGTAAGTGTGCTTACTATTCCAAAGGTTGATTTTAGTTACAAAATCGCTACTTTATGTATTATTTTGATGTTATACTGATGTTAATGTTTGTTAGGGTTACTGAATACTAAGTGTCACTTAATTTCTATGGTTGATCGGCTGGTCAATTAACATCAACCTTCGCAATAGCACGAATCATTGTAAAATAGGGCTATTGGTCGGGTAAGTCGAACCACAGGGACTGCGCTAGTCTAATACAACCTAAATGTCTAGAATCATTCTTAGAATGATGAAGGGTGTATAGAGGTTTTGTTGGATGTCACTTAAGCTAGGAAATTAAAAGTGCATAAAACAATAAATTGCAAGAATTCAAGGGAGTGAAGTACAAGTAAAGAAGGCTAGGGAAATGAATCCACCTCCATCCCTATACACATGCTAGGTTAAGATTAATTTAAGGGGAAAACAACATATATGATAGTCATGATACATAACAATACTAGGTTGCTATAATATCCTTAAGAAGTTCATTTAAATAGAAAGGCAAGAATAAACCATCAAAGGTTCACATGATCAACTACCTAAACTAAAATGTAGCTTAGAACATGCTTACTAAGCCAAGGATTATCAAGCCCTAATTTAAATGGTGAATGCACATAAAGCTAAGAATCAAGTATAGCCCATCAAAGGGAAACCCTAAGCCATGAACTATCTAGGTTCTCCAACTCCATGCCATTAAAACCATTCCATGATCTAACTTCCATTGTCACCATGGAAGTGCAAGCAATATGATTAGGAAAAGCAACCATCCAAGACAAGATGAATAACTCACAATAATCATTTAAAACATTCAACATTCATTACAACAAAAATGAGGCTCTTGACCATGGAAAGACTATCAAAAATACATTGTAATCCCCAAAAATAAACTATACTAACACATGCTTACAAGGGAGGGGTTTCATCACCTCCCTAGATGAGGTTTAGTTGCCCATTGGTGAGCTAGAAGAAGGAAGAAGCATCATCCTCATCTCCATTTTCGAGCTCCTACTGTAGCACTCAAGAACACCCTTCTCCTTGCTCTCTTCTCTCTCCTCTATCTTGCTAAAGATGAAGCTTAATGATATATGTGGCCTTTGGGTAGCCTTTTATGCTCCAACAATACCCTCTCTCCTCCAAGGAACACCTCCAACCACTTCATAAAGAAGGAAGATGGCATTGAGGAAACCAATGTGCAAGTGGGCTGAAATGAGCCATTTCCGAAGGGCATTCTGCCTGATTTTCGAGCACACGCTTGGTGATCTCGAGCACTCTAACTTAGTGCAATGTGCAACATGCTCCTCTTGCTCAACGCTGACCTATTTTGGGAAAACTGCTATAACTTTGTGCCCCGAACTCTGAATGACGATCTGTTTGAAGATTTGGAGAGCTGATTCAGTGCTTTAAAAACTTCATGTTTTGATGAAGACCCAATTCTCAAGTCTGGTTGGTCGAAAATGGGGAGAAAGGCAGTACATCAGTGCTGCTAGGCAGTTCTGCGCACCTCTGTTGTGAAGATCATAACTCTCTGCTCCGAACTCCGAATGATGAACCACTTGAAGATTTGGAAAGCTGATTCGGAGCTCTAAATCTTTCATGTTATGAGGGAAGTCCATTTCTCGAGCTTGGAAGGTCAAAATGGCAAGCAAAGTCTAGGCTCTACTGCTGCCAGAATTCAGCATTGGGACCTTTTGTTGCTCAAAATTCCACAAGGCCTTATTCTTGTTCCATTTTGGCCAATGAACCTGAAAATGCATAAAAACATGCAAATGGAGTTAATCTACATAAAATAATTAATAACTGGACTTTGTTAATGTAATTTAGGGCGCTTGAATATACAATATTCGGCGCTTATCACACCCCCAAACTTACATTTTGCTAGTCCCTTAGCAAAACTACAATGAAAAACATAAAGAAAAGACAACCATGGGCATGCTACTACAAAAATATCATCCATGGTAAAATGAGATAGAAACATAGCTCAAATACAACTTGAAACAGACAAAAACTGGAGATGGGGTCATTGGGAAAACTACCTTGCATATATGAAGCATTGATACAAAAAATGGGAAAAACCATTTCAACATGCTTGCATCAACATCATAGTCCATATAAATAATTCAATTGTCATCTCTTAAATGGAAATAACTCAAACTCCAGTGAAAGTGAATTGGATTCTCACATGCGGCTTTTACTTTCTTGTCCAATTCCAAGGCACAAGTTTTCAAATCAATGAATTCCCTTTTACATGAAGTCCCTAAGGCATGATTTTATTTTCAAGACAACTTTTGTTGCTTGTTAACAATTTATTTCAACACATAAGCGAAACATAGAATGGTTGTGCAATGCTGAAGTCCATTAAGCTTTCTAACCAACTTATGTAGCAAGCGTTAGGCCAACAACTCCCAAACCAGATGGCTTTAGGGTGCTAAGTGTAGAGACACTCCATAGGGCTTAATAGCTCAAGTTGGAAAGGCTACGAACTCCAACGAACCATGTTTATTACTAGTTTAATTTTTTTGAATGACCGTGCAATGTTTAAGTCCCTTAAGCTTTCTAACCAACCCTTGTAGCAAGCGTTAGGCCAACAACTCCCAAACCAGATGGCTTTAGGGTGCTAAGTGTATAGACACTCCTAGGGCTTAATAGCTCGAGTTGGAAAGGCTACGAACGTCAACTTGTCATTTTTTTCTTTCTTTCTCAATTTTTTTTTTTTTTTTTTTTTTTTTTTTTTTTTAGATTCATGCCAAAAGTATTCATCCATTAGGTTCATCAAATCAGATTAACTAGGGCAAGGTAAAGGTCAATCAAGTTGCATGCCTCACAGTTAAGTTTCCAATGTGCATCTGTGCATTGTGAAGCTTATAAGAGTGTAAATCCAGCAAGAATCTAATTGAAACATTTATACAGACTAGTTTGAATCTACATGATCCTTTCAACTCAAATTTTTCTTTATTTTCAAAAATTTCAATTGCTTCTATACACAAGGTATTAGACATATGTTTCATCTCCGACAAGTGTCAAGTTATACTATCATTGCTTAGCAAAAATTATGGAACCAAAAATATGCCAAGAATGCTTTGATGCACCCCCAAACTTAAACGACACAGTGTCCTCAATGTGGGACATGGATGCAAGTTAGAGACAACAATGACAAAGAGCATAAAAGGAACAACAATACCCAGGGGGAGGGAATGGCATTTTGAGACAAAAACCCCCAAACTTGAACTGGACTGCGCAACCTGGAAAGCAACATGAAGAACCAAAAGAAACAACCACAAACAGCATTAATAGCACAAGCATAAAGACAGAAAACGAATGTATCGAAAGTTAACAGAACATAAAGAATTTGCATTGCAAAAAGAGTGTACATGATGACAAAAAGAGCTGTACAGGGATCATGTCGACCAGAGCAACCTATACAAGAGAAATAGTTACAGATGAAACAAAAAGAGAAGGTCCACACTCGCAACAAGCTACTGGCCAGAAGGTAAACGGGCGAGGATGGAATGGAGGAGAGAGTGAGTCTTACGCCGTTCAGTGGAAGCCAAACGACGGTCCTCAGCAGCGACATGGCGGTCTTCAGCAACAAGACGACGATCTTCTTCAGCACGTGAAGAAGACTCACACAGAGCCTGAGTGCACGCGGTCAAAGAATGCTCAAAACGATCTAGTCGCTCATGAATACCGGCAATGGAAGCCCGGATGAAAACCTGGTCCTGGGGAGAGTCGACCGAAGGTTCTACCCTCGCAGTGGCTGCAGCGGTGGAAACTGCCTCGGAAGGAGGAGGAGGTGGAGCGTAGATGAACAGGGGGGCAGGAGGCGGAGGGGCACTAGAATGGCTCAGAACATTGATCCACCGGCGCTGGGTAAAAATTTTAATTTTGTCGCCTTTTGGTTCATGGGGAGGAACAACGAAACCCTTGTGCTGAAGGAGCCGAGTGATGAAAAACGGCAAAGGCAATTTCCGATTTTCAACTCGCGGAGCCCGTGCATTATGAGCATCATGCCAAAACTTCATAAAGGTGGACCAAATGAGCTCTGGGATGGAGAACCATTGGCCTTGGTCCATGGCATATAAGGCTTGCAGAAAGAGGCCCCGACGCTCGGTGCTATGCACCAAAGGGCAAACATTGTGCTTGAAGACAGTGTCAATGAACCATAGGCGTTCCGGAAGATTGGTTTTGCGGATAAAAGACCGGGGCCGAGTAGGATCGTCAATAGTGCAAATGGCAGCGGCAATCTGCGCCACAGTTAATGTATTCGGCTCCTCATATAAAGGGAGATTCTCACGATTGACAATGTCATCGGGGCACTCAATGGGGCAACCAGAAACCTGGATGATGTCGGTCATAGTGAAAGCATAGGCGGTGCCATCAATGGATGTAGTGAGAGAAATGGGTGGCTCTTCAGGGCACTGGAGATTCTGGTAGAAGAGGCGCACTACACGGGGGTAGGCAACCCTTGCAAGGGGTGCGCAAATGTGTTGCAGACGCCGGTTAGTCAATTCGGCTACAGCCCACGAAGTTGTGGGTAGAATGTCAAAGGCATCCGTGAGCGGAAATGAGAGTTCGTAGTTGAGTTGTTTGCGATCCCAAGGATCACGTGGTCGCTCACGAGTGACAGCACGGGCACCTGAAGAGGGTCGAGGAGGGCGAGAAGGACTTGCACGAGACATTTAGAGAGGTGGACTTGGTTGAGGAATTTCAGCGAACACCTGGCGTGCACCACAAAAAGGAGAAGATGAAAGTGAGTGGGATGGAGGAGCAAACCCAAAAAATTTGGCAAGATAACAAGCTCTAGCATAGAGCAACATCAACAACAAGCAACACAAGCATCAACAAAATCACCGACATGCAATCCCATCCTCCTTATGATGAAATAAAGACAAGGAAAGGAGAATAATAGGAAGCTCACATACCTTGGGACAGAATATGAAATGGGAACTGCAGATATGTAGGGGTGGTGGCAATGTGGGTGGGCTGGGGGTGGATGAGAGTTGGATTGGGTGTTTTGGGTAGAGAGAGAAAGTGGTTGCATGCATGTGGTGCATGGATGGGTTGGTGGGAGGGTGCCGAGAGAAAGGTGGTGAGATGGGGTGAGGGTGTGGTAGTTTTGTGGGTTGAGAGGGAGATGGAGTGGGGAGGTTGGTTGGTTGGTTTGGGGAAGGTGAGGAGCCGAGAGAGAGAGGTGGTTGTGAGGTGGAAGAGGGGTTGGTGGTGTAAAAGAAAGAGAGGGAGGGAGCTGCGAGGGAGAGAAGGGGTTTTAAAAGAGAGAGAAGAGAGCTTGGTTCGAGCACTCGAAGTCCCACTTCGAGTGCTCGAAATTTTGGCAGAGAGTTGGGTTTGGCATAGGGTGTGGGCATGAGGAGTTCGAGCACTCGAAGCTTGGTCTTCGAGTGCTCGAAATTTGAGCAGTGGGTTGCAGGGAAGGGTGAGGGTTGCCGAGAGAAGCTGGGTGTGAGTTGGTTGAGGTGCATGGCATGGTGAGGGTTGATGGAGGTGGAGGGGTGGTGAGGTTGGTTGTGAGGGTTGGTAGGAGGGTGGTGGGCTGGGTGGTGAGGGAGTTGGGTTTGGCATGCATGCGTGGGCGTGCATGCATGCAAGCAGGGTGGTGATGGTGTTGCATGGAAGTTGATTATGGTTGGTGTATGGAAGAGAGAGAAACCGAGAGTTGGGGTTGCATGGTTTAGGTTGGGTGGTTTGTTGTTGAGGTTGCCGAGAGATAGGGTTGGTTAGTTTATGGGTGATGGCCGAGAGTTGGGAAGGTTGGATTGAGAGGGTTGGTAGGAGGGTGATAAGATGGGTGGTGAGGGAGTTGGGTTTGGCATGCATGCAAGGGCGTGCATGCATGCATGCAGGAGGGTTGATGGAGTTGGAGGGGTGATGAGGTGAGAGGTTTGGCATGCATGCATGGGCGTGCATGCATGCATGCAGGGTGGTGATGTGTTGCATGTGGATGGGGAGTGGGCTGCGAGAATGGGAGTTGGAGCACTCGAAATGGCGTTTTCGAGTGCTCGACATTGTGGCAGAGAGTGAGGGCTGGTTGGTGCATGGAATTCGAGCACTCATACCAGAATTGAGAGTGCTCGAAATGAGAGCAGTAGGTTCGGCAGTATGGGTTGAAGAATTTGGAGCACTCAAATTGGAAGCTAGAGTGCTCTAAATGAAGGCAGTAGGCTCATGGAAACTTGGTTAAAGCCTTGGAGCACTCGGCAGTGAGCATTGAGGTGGAGAGATGAATTGTTGCATGCCTTGTAACATTATGTGCTTCATTCTTATGCATTGTGAATGTGAATATGATCAACTAAGAGCTGAAGAATTGATACAACCTTGAAAGATGCTTCCAAATCAATGCATGGATAGAATAGTTGCACCTTGCATGCATGGATAGAAAGTGAAACTTGGCATGCTATTCTAATGCACTGCAGGGATGGACCTGTGGGATGGAAAAATTGCCAAGCTCGAAGCTTCAATGCAATGCATGGAAATTTAGAAAAAATTTCAAATTGTGCAAAATATTTTTTTTTTTTTTTTTTTTTGTTTTATATATATATATATATATATATATTTTATTTATTTATATATATATATATATATTTTTTTTTTTCAATGAGTGTATGGATGATTTCAAGAAGATTTCCCAACTTTTGCAACCTCACATAATGCATGGATGATTTTGAGAAAATTTTCAAGCTTTGGAACATCTCATCAATGCATGGATGAGATTAAGAACATTTCAGCAATGCATTAAAAATGAGAGATTGCACATGAGTTGCATGCCAAAGATCCTATGAAAGTGCTCGAAAGCGATGGAAATTTCCGGGAATGAAAATTAGAGCTGAGAAGGTCTAAGAGGCCAGTCTAAAATTGCGAAACACAACTGAAGACCATTTCAGAAAAAATCAAATTTTTGGCTTATCTAAACCGTTTCCCAGAAATATATTTTTTTTTTTTTTTTTTTTTTTTTTAAGGCACGAGCAATTTCAAAGAGAAGGAAGCTTGGAACATCGAAAGAATTTATTCCCTTGCTTTGCTAAATTTAATGTCGATAGCTAGACCAAGCTAGAGCAGGCACTACTCCTCATAAATGGGATCCGTCAAGGGGACTTCCTCAACTTTTCGGGTTAGAATTGTGCTGTCAATGCAAGGCTTAAGCCTTTGGCCATTTACCTTGAAGAGTGATCCACTTGCAGGATCATGAAGTTCGATTGCTCCATGAGGAAAGACGGTAGTGACAATGTATGGACCATCCCATCTTGACCGGAGTTTACCGGGAAAGAGTTTCAAGCGGGAATTGAAAAGCCAGACCTTTTGTCCCGGGGCAAAAGACTTTTTGACGATGTGTTTGTCGTGAAAAGCTTTAGTCTTTGCCTTGTAAATTTTTGCATTTTCATACGCGTCATTACGCAATTCCTCAAGTTCATTTAATTGCAACGCACGATTAGAGCCGGCTTGTTTGAGATCAAAATTGAACCTTTTTACGGCCCAATAAGCACGGTGCTCTAATTCTACCGGGAGATGACATGCTTTGCCAAAGACAAGTCGATATGGTGACATGCCAATGGGTGTCTTATAAGCTGTCCGGTAAGCCCAAAGTGCATCGTTTAGCCGTAATGACCAATCTTTGCGGTCCGGTCTAACCGTTTTTTCTAAAATGTGCTTAATCTCCCGGTTAGAAATCTCTACTTGACCACTCGTTTGAGGGTGGTAAGGTGTAGCAACCTTATGAATGACTGAATACTTAGCAAGGACGGATTTGAGATAACGATTTCGGAAATGAGATCCGCCATCACTAATGATTGCTCGGGGTGTACCAAAACGACTAAAGATGTGAGATTGAATGAAATGGATCACGACTTTATGATCATCGGTTTTGGTAGCCGCGGCTTCAACCCATTTAGACACATAATCCACCGCTACAAGGATGTACTCATAGCCATAAGAAGATGGAAATGGTCCCATGAAGTCAATCCCCCACACATCAAAAATTTCAACAATTAAAATGTTGGTGAGGGGCATCATGTCTCTTCGGGACATGGATCCAAGTTTTTGACATCGTTCACACGATTTGCAAAAATTGTATGCATCCCGGAACAAGGTAGGCCAAAAGAATCCGCTTTGAAGGATTTTGTTTGCGGTCTTTTTGGCACTGAAATGGCCTCCACAAGCCAGAGTATGGCAAAAATTTAAAATGCTCGTGGCCTCGGTTTCAGGAATACATCGCCGGATGATTTGGTCCGGGCAATACTTGAATAATTCCGGATCTTCCCAAAAGAAATGCTTGACTTGGGAAAAAAACCGGTCCCTCTCTTGTTTGGACCACTGAGCTGGAATTTTGCCAACCGCAAGATAATTGACAATATCCGCAAACCACGGAAGAGTAGAATGTGAAACTTGAAGAAGTTGCTCATCCGGAAAGGAATCACGGATGGCTGCAAATTCTGAAGATTTCTCAATAAGCAAGCTAGAGAGATGATCGGCGACAACATTGTCGGTCCCTTTTTTGTCCCGGATGTCAATGTCAAACTCTTGAAGTAAGAGGATCCATGAATTAAGCGGGGTTTTGTCTCTTTTTTCGCTAACAAATGCCTAAGAGCGGCATGATCTGAAAAGACGATGACCTTGGAGCCAAGAAGATAGGAGCGAAATTTATCCAAGGCGTACACCACAGCTAGCAATTCTTTTTCAGTGGTGGTGTAGTTCAATTGGGCATCGCAGAGAGTTTTGCTAGCATAATAAATGACATGCGGAAGTTTATCCACACGTTGGCCCAACACCGCCCCTAATGCATAGTCGGATGCACCACACATGATCTCAAAGGGAAGAGACCAATTAGGGGGTTTCATGATCGGGGCAGAGGAGAGGAGAATGCGAAGTTTGATGAAAGCTTCCATGCAAGCGTCATCAAAATTGAACGGAACATCCTTGGCTAAGAGATTACACAAGGGCCGTGAGATTTTGCTAAAATCTTTGATGAAGCGACGATAGAATCCGGCATGGCCAAGAAAAGAACGGATTTGACGGACGGAATTCGGAGGAGGAAGATTAGAGATTAACTCAACTTTTGCCTTGTCTACCTCGATTCCCCGCTTAGAAATGACATGTCCTAAAACAATGCCTTCTTGGACCATAAAGTGGCTTTTCTCCCAACTTAGAATGAGATTCGTCTCTTTGCATCTTTGGAGCACAAGAGATAAATTTTTGAGGCACGAGTCAAAGGAGGAGCCAAATACGGAAAAGTCATCCATGAAAACTTCCAAGAACCTTTCAACCATATCGGAGAATATGGACATCATGCACCTTTGGAACGTTGCCGGTGCATTGCATAGACCAAAAGGCATGCGTCTATAGGCAAAAGTACCAAAGGGACATGTGAATGTTGTTTTCTCTTGATCTTGGGGGGCGATGGCCACTTGGTTATAGCCGGAATAACCATCAAGAAAACAATAGAAGCTTTGGCCGGCTAACCTTTCTAGGATTTGATCAATAAATGGGAGTGGGAAATGATCCTTCCTAGTTGATGAGTTGAGTTTACGATAGTCAATGCACACACGCCACTTGGTGGTGGTTCGTTGTGGCACGAGCTCGCCCGCTGAATTTTCAACAACGGTGAGCCCGGATTTCTTGGGGACAACTTGTGTGGGGCTCACCCACTTGCTATCAGAGATAGGATAGATGATTCCTGCATCTAGCAATTTGATCACCTCTTTCATGACCACTTCCTTCATGTTTGGATTTAACCGGCGCTGGACCTCTCTAGTAGGCTTTGCGTCATCCTCCATATGAATGCGGTGCATACAAATGGAGGGGTCAATTCCTTTCAAATCTGCCACTGTCCAACCAATAGCTTCTTTATGCTCTTGGAGCACCGCTAAAAGGTTGGTCTCTTGGTCTTTTTGAAGGTCCGAGGCAATAATGACCGGAAGGGTTTGCTTTGGACCAAGGAACACATACTTGAGATGGGCCGGGAGCGGCTTAAGCTCAAGTTGTGGCGGAGATAACAATGATGGGACCGGAGGAGTGGTGGAAAGTTGGGGAAGTGGTTCTTTTGGAATTTTCCAAGGAGGTACATCCATGATAGCATTAATATCAAGCAAGGAATTGACTTCTTGAATGGCTTGATCAACATCAAAGTTTGAGAAGTCAAAATGAGACATGCAAGTTTCAAGGGGATCTTTGCTTAGGATGAAGGGGAGAGATTCTTCGACCACTTCATCAATGACATCCACAAGAAAACAATCATCCTCATTGGAGGGATGTTGAGTTGCATGAAAGATGTGGAGTTTGACTTGCATGTTGCCAAAAGCAATGTCCATCACCCCGGTTCGGCAATTAATTGATGCATTAGCCGTAGCTAAAAATGGCCTACCAAGGATCACGGGAATGTGCTTTTTTGGGTCATGGACTGGTTCCGTATCAAGAACCACAAAATCTACCGGGAAGTAGAATTTGTCCACTTTGATGATGACGTCCTCAAGAATACCTCGTGGATGCTTGACCGATCTATCGGCAAGTTGCAAAACCACGGAAGTCGGCTTAAGATCGCCCAAACCAAGTTGTAGGTAAACCGAGTATGGAATTAAATTCACACTAGCTCCTAAGTCAAGGAGGGCCCTCTCGATTTTGCTGTCACCAATGACGCACGAGATTGTGGGGGCACCCGGATCCTTATACTTCGGGGGAGTGCTGTGCTGAATAATAGCACTAACATTTTCAGTCAACCTCACTTTTTTTGGCAAATGATTTTTAGAAATGCGCTTTTGAGTGCACAAATCTTTGAGAAATTTTGCATAGGGAGGGATTTGCTTGATAGCATCCAACAGGGGCAAGTTAATCTTCACTTGCTTGAAAACTTCCCACATGTCTTGAATTTTACAATTCTTGTTCCCAAAATGTGTCGACTCTTGAAGACGTTGAGGAAACGGAGCTTTTGGCTCATAAGTAGTTTCCACATTTGGGGAGACATGTGTGGGATATCCGTGAATGGTATTGGGACAAGAATTTGGATTAGTGGAGCTTGAATTTGGATTTTTCAACGGCGAAACTTCCTCACTTTTGTCTCCATCGACCTTGTTGTCCACCACTCTACCACTCCGAAGGGTGGTGATAGCTTGAACTTGTTCATGAGTCGGCCCACTCGGAGGAGGGGTTTCGTCAATCACATGCATTCCTCTAGGATTTTCAAAAGGTTGAGAGGGAAGCTTGCCCTTGTCCTTTTGAAGCAATTGATTCACCGAGTTAGCTATTTGGCCCACTTGATTTTCAAGATTAGCTATGGATTGAGTATGAGAGTGAACCATTTGGAGAGTAGGCTGCAAGGATGTCAAGAGTTGCTTGTTGGCATCCATTATTTGCTTATTTAATGATTCCATCATTTGCTTGTTTGCAGCTACTATCTCGTCAGTTGGACACACAGGAGGTTGATTGGAGACATTTGGATTGTAAGGAGGACGGTAGCTTGAAGAGGCTTGGAAAGGTCTACCTTGATATTGAGAAGAGGGCTGATTTTGCCGCCCTTGGTTTTGGAATTGGGAATTCTGTGGGGCTTGTTGCCGCCACGAGAAATTCGGATGATCTCGCCAACCCGGATTGTAGGTGTTGGAATATGGATTGTTCCCGGGCCGCGAGAACATGGCATTAGCTTGCTCTTGGTTGGGACTAGGAAATTGCTCCGGTGTGGGGCAATCTTCCGAGAGATGGAATGGACTAGTACATGAAGCACAAACTGAACTTGCCGAATTTTGAGACAATGAAGGAGGAAGATGTGGTGCCATCAATTGATAGAATTTATGAGCGATGGCATCCACTTGAGATGATTCCTCCCTTATTGACTTTGGTTGACAAGGGTTGGTGTTGTTTGGAGTGGTTGCGGTCGGAGCCCTACGAGAATTGTGTTGAAGTGAATTTTCACTCAAATTCTCAAGTAAGGTCCAAGCCTCATCCGCATTCTTGGACATGAACATCCCACCACAAGAAGAATCAACCATGAATCTATGGGTTTCGGTCAAGCCAGCATAGAAAGCTTGCACTAATTGCCATTTTGGGATCAAATGATGAGGACACTTCCGAAGAAGATCTTGTAACCTTTCCCAAGTCTCGTGGAGTTGTTCTCCATCAACTTGAGAAAAGCTTAGAATGGAACGCCTCATTTGGTTGGTTTTACTCACCGGATAATACTTCTTAAGAAATTCTTGTTGCAATTGAGCCCAAGAAGTAATAGAGTTGGGAGCGAGGGAGTTCAACCAATATTTTGCCCTATCCTTTAGGGAGAATGGGAAAAGATGGAGATGAAGTGCATTGTCCGGAAAACCTCTCAACCGGATGGTCGAACAGATTTCAAGGAACTCATCAAGATGCTTATATGGATCTTCATTATCAAAGCCATGAAATGATGGAAGCATTTGAATGGTACTAGACTTGATCTCATATTGAGCTGCATCGATGTTTGGCATCACTATGCAAGATGGAGAAGCATAGGTGGTAGGGATGAAATGATCTCTAAGAGTCATTGGCTCGATATTAGGAATTTCAGCCCTTTCATTCCCCGGATTTCCTACGTTATCCCCCATTATATTGAATTCAGTTTCAAGGTCCCTTGTAAGAGTGCGTTCCCTAAGGTTCCGTCTAAGAGTTCTTTCAAGAGAATTGATATCAATGGGCGAATCGATTGTGGGTAAGGAAAGTGACCTACGACCGAACATCAACAACAAAGCATATACTCAACAAAGCAATTCATCAACCACAACTCCACATACGATGTTCCCTTTCTCCTCAATTATCAAGACGGAAAATGTAAATGGCCACGACAAGGACCGATGCTTGAATACAAAATATAAACAAGTTAAGAGCCTCGACAAGGGCTTCACAACTAAATTAAACACATACACAATATTCACAATGCGAAACTAGAAGTCAAGAGACTTACCTGGGGTCCTCTAGACTTACAATTTGCTAGCAATCCCACGGCGAGCTTCGAGTCCCTAGAATCTTACAACACGAAGATGATCAAAACATACAAGGAATATTCACAAGACACAGTATGCACAATCAGACTAAATTTAACCCTAAACTTTGGTTGCTAAACCATTTGCAGTCCCCGGCAACGGCGCCAAAAATTGATCAGTTGGTCAATTAACATCAACCTTCGCAATAGCACGAATCATTGTAAAATAGGGCTATTGGTCGGGTAAGTCAAACCACAGGGACTGCGCTAGTCTAATACAACCTAAATGTCTAGAATCATTCTTAGAATGATGAAGGGTGTATAGAGGTTTTGTTGGATGTCACTTAAGCTAGGAAATTAAAAGTGCATAAAACAATAAATTGCAAGAATTCAAGGGAGTGAAGTACAAGTAAAGAAGGCTAGGGAAATGAATCCACCTCCATCCCTATACACATGCTAGGTTAAGATTAATTTAAGGGGAAAACAACATATATGATAGTCATGATACATAACAATACTAGGTTGCTATAATATCCTTAAGAAGTTCATTTAAATAGAAAGGCAAGAATAAACCATCAAAGGTTCACATGATCAACTACCTAAACTAAAATGTAGCTTAGAACATGCTTACTAAGCCAAGGATTATCAAGCCCTAATTTAAATGGTGAATGCACATAAAGCTAAGAATCAAGTATAGCCCATCAAAGGGAAACCCTAAGCAATGAACTATCTAGGTTCTCCAACTCCATGCCATTAAAACCATTCTATGATCTAACTTCCATTGTCACCATGGAAGTGCAAGCAATATGATTAGGAAAAGCAATCATCCAAGACAAGATGAATAACTCACAATAATCATTTAAAACATTCAACATTCATTACAACAAAAATGAGGCTCTTGACCATGGAAAGACTATCAAAAATACATTGTAATCCCCAAAAATAAACTATACTAACACATGCTTACAAGGGAGGGGTTTCATCACCTCCCTAGATGAGGTTTAGTTGCCCATTGGTGAGCTAGAAGAAGGAAGAAGCATCATCCTCATCTCCATTTTCGAGCTCCTACTGTAGCACTCAAGAACACCCTTCTCCTTGCTCTCTTCTCTCTCCTCTATCTTGCTAAAGATGAAGCTTAATGATATATGTGGCCTTTGGGTAGCCTTTTATGCTCCAACAATACCCTCTCTCCTCCAAGGAACACCTCCAACCACTTCATAAAAAAGGAAGATGGCATTGAGGAAACCAATGTGCAAGTGGGCTGAAATGAGCCATTTCCGAAGGGCATTCTGCCTGATTTTCGAGCACACGCTTGGTGATCTCGAGCACTCTAACTTAGTGCAATGTGCAACATGCTCCTCTTGCTCAGCGCTGACCTATTTTGGAAAAACTGCTATAACTTTGTACCCCGAACTCCGAATGACGATCTGTTTGAAGATTTGGAGAGCTGATTCAGTGCTTTAAAAACTTCATGTTTCGATGAAGACCCAAGTCTCAAGTCTGGTTGGTCGAAAATGGGGAGAAAGGCAGTACATCAGTGCTGCTAGGCAGTTCTGCGCACCTCTGTTGTGAAGATCATAACTCTCTGCTCTGAACTCCGAATGATGAACCACTTGAAGATTTGGAAAGCTGATTCGGAGCTCTAAATCTTTCATGTTATGAGGGAAGTCCAGTTCTCGAGTTTGGAAGGTCAAAATGGCAAGCAAAGTCCAGGCTCTACTGCTGCCAGAATTCAGCATTGGCACCTTTTGTTGCTCAAAATTCCACAAGGCCTTATTCTTGTTCCATTTTGGCCAATGAACCTGAAAATGCATAAAAACATGCAAATGGAGTTAATCTACATAAAATAATTAATAACTGGACTTTGTTAATGTAATTTAGGGCGCTTGAATATACAATATTCGGCGCTTATCAATGGTTTATGACATTTTTTCTATAAAGTGTTTGTAGTAGAGATTTTTGCATACGTATGGGCTTTGTTTTATGTTGTGATTATTGGTAGGGTTTCTGAAATCTTGATTTCAACCTTTTATAATGCATGATTTTTTTTTTTTTTGTTGATACTCTATCAACACAATAATTGAGATATTGGTAAGCATGTGCATATTTTTTATCTATATAATATACATTGGTCATTATAATGTATGAATTCTTTTGGAATTTAACGATTTGGTATAGACATATAACTGCCTTTATGTTTATTAAAGTGTATTGACCCCACTGTGTGTCATTGCATTGTGCTTTAGGGGTTTGGTTCTTGTTTTTTGTCCATGTGTTGTAGTTGTTGTCATTGTCTTGTATTTGTCATCTACATAGTTTATTACTATTGTTAGGCCATTGTGTTATATTTATTATATTTCAATTGTTAATTGCCTTCTGTTTTGTTAATTTTAAGTGCAATGCTAATTAAATTTTTTATTTTTTTATTAACTAGATCATGTTTAGGTTAGTTAGTTTGGAGGTACACAATGGAGGATATTTTAAGGGCACACCCCTTAATTATATAGTTGGCATTGTAAGTTTGGTTTATAATGTAGATCTGGATTACTTAAATTCTTTTGATCTGAATCATGTGGTGAAGAAGCTCAGGTATGATGATAGGAGGAGTGAGTTATATTATAGGAATCCAGTGGTGACCAGTGATAAAGGGATTAAACAAATATTAAAGGATGAAGATGTATTAGGCTACATTAGTTGCCATCAGAGGTTTAGTTCAATTAAAATGTTCATCATTTGACCTAATATTGAAGTGGTTGATGAGGAAGGGAATGGTTCAGAGCATGCTGAGTGGGAAGATGAAATCCTAGAATGGGCTACTGAGGTGGCAAATGGTAATGTTAAGTTGGCAATGAACAATGGTGATGGGGAACAAGGTTTAAATGATGCTGAGATAGAAGATGTGCACTGAGATAGAGCATGGGTATGATGCTGAGATAGAAGATACTAAGATAAAGCATGGTTATGATGCTAAGATGGAAGGTGCTGAGATGGAAGGTGACATGGGACATCAATTTGCTGAGGTGTAACCTAGTGTTGCTGAGATGGAAGATGAAATGGCATATCAAGATGTCGTTTTACTAACATTGTTACTCCTTTGAAGGCTCTTGGAATGACTTATACATCTTCTAACAATGTGAGAAAAATTCTTAGGTCTTTGCCTAAAAGTTAGGAAACTAAGAAGGCCGTTATTCAAGAGGTCAAGGATCTCAACACTCTACCAATAGAAGAACTCATTGGTTCATTGATGGCTTATTAGTTAGAAGTCAGTAATAGAGAGGAAAATGAAGCTACTCAAAAGAAGGAACTAGCTCTCCAAGCCACTACCAAGGAAGTTGTGATAGATAAAGATATTGATGAAGATGAAGACATTCACTAAAACTGTGAGAAGAGCCCTTCAAATGAAGAAATATCACAAGAGGAATAACTTTAAAAGAAATGAGTTATCAAATGAGCAAGCAAAAAAAGAAACACCCATTTGTTTCCATTGTGGGAAACCAAAACACTTTAAGACCGATTGTTATGCTTACAAAAGTGAAAAGGAAAGGAAAAATAAGAACAAAGCCATGCAAGCTACATAGGAGGTTAATGAGTTGGTTAATCTTTGTCTTATGGCCAACAAAGAAGAAGTTTCCTTGAAGACATCATCTTCATACAAGGACAAATGATTTTGATAATGGCTGCTCGAGGTATATGACGGTAGTTCATTCAAGATTTCTAACTATCAAACCTTATAATGGAGGAAGTGTCACATATGGGGATAACTTTAAAGGCAGGGTGATTGGCATTTCAACTATTCGTGTTTCCTCTTTCCTATCTATTGATGATATCTTACTTGTTAAAGGTTTAAAACATAACTTGTTTAGCATTAATCAACTATGTGATAAAGGACATAGTGTATTATTTAAATCGGATAAATGCATTGTTAAAAAGATAATAATAAAGTCTTTCATGCTCTTAGAAATGGTAATGTATATACTTTGCTTCTATGTGAATTATATGAACAAGATGTTAAACGCCTTGTATCATCCAATGAAATCCGGTGGAAGAATCTTACTATGCCTAAAAAGGAAGGAGGTTTGGGGTTAAGGAAGATTATTGATATTGATAAAGCTGCTAAAATTAGCCTTTCTTGGGATTTTTTGCTTTCAAAAGATATGAATTGGGTTACTTGGTTTCGGCACTGTTATTTGAGGACTACATCTTTTTGGAATGTTGTTCCTAGGATTAACTCATCTATTGTATGGCAAAACATAGTTGCTGTTCGTGATATTGTCAAGGAAAATTGTAGGTATAGAATTGGTGATGGCCTAAATATAAAAGTTTCCTTAGATCCATGGTGTGAAGGGAAGCTGCTAAGTGATTTATTTAACCATAGGTTGTTAAGGTGCCTAAGTAGGAACAAAAACATCAGTACACATGAGCTTATTATAGAGGGAGAATGGGATGTATTTCAATTGAACAATACTGATGAGCGCTGAATATATGCATATTCGAGCCCCTAAATACATATATGTTAAGATCTAAAGTGATACTTCTATCCATAGTTAAACTAATTTATGCTTAATACGTGTTTGTAGGTACTTTCCCAGAAAAATGGTTAAAACTAGGACTTTATGATCATATCGAAGCTTATAGAGTCATTGCCAGTCATTCAAAGCAAGTCGAGAGCTTAAATGGTGAAGTTTGAAGATATTCAAGCCTTAGAGCTTGAGCCCAAGTGTGGAGGCTCGAGCATCACAGCAAAGAAAAAAAGAAAAGTTAACAAGACCCAAAAGCTCGAGCCTCGTACCTTGAAGCTCGAGCCTGACAATAAGGTGCTCGAGCCTTACCAAGGGGTGCTCGAGCATTGACCCTCAAGCTTGAACATGTGGTGTCAGAAATTAAAGAGTTGATTTAATTGCAAGGCTATCCTCCTAGGTCTCGCGCCTTACCTCTAAGATCGAGCACTAACAATTGAAGCTCAAGCCTAGTGTACTGAAGCTCGAGCCTGGTGCTCCTGATGCTTAAGCCTGGTACCTAGTGCTCGAGCCCATGAAGCTTGGATCGAGCAATGTTAAAAGAGATGAGTCCCAGAAATATTCTAAGTGTTGAAGAAAAAGATGCTTCGGAAAATAATTAAAGAAATTTGGCTAAGTGTCAAAGTGAAGATCGAGCACCATTTATGGAAGCTCGAGCATCAATCCTGTGAAGCTCGAGCCTTGTTCTTGAAACTCGAGCCTGAACCTTAAAGCTCGAGCCTTTGTCCCTGAAGCTTGAGCCTTCCATGACATGTCATATTAATATTACGAGATTGTTTTTTTTTCTCAGCCGTATCTCATCCCAGTTGGGCCAGAAGACCTAAAAGTCCCCCAAATATTATTTTCTTCTATAAAAAAAGGCGTAAGCCTTGATAGAAAGGGGTTTAAAATTTCAATCTCTTTTACGGTGCTATTTAAAAGGCTGAAGGTATGGTGGCTTTTAGGGGTCCTACAACCCTAGAAGTGAAGATCCTGAGAAGAGAAGTGTCGTCCGTGATGAAAGAGATGAACTCAACACAGATGATATCTAACCTTGTCATGAGTAACTAATTCCCCTCTTAGGGCACTGATGTAACCCAACCTAAATACTATAGTTTGATTGTTTTAACTCTGGGATTATTTTTAATATATGTTTTTTTTTTTTCTTGATTATATGACTACAAGCACTTGAGACAACTCAAGTGGTTTCCATGTTTTAATCGCTTACTACCTTGTCTTAGACGTAATAATCTGTTTGCTATTCTCAACCTACCTTATTGGACAGTATCTGGCGGAGCCCTGCCGACCATAAGAATAGAGGTCATATAATGGTGTTCCAACGTATTTTGCAAAAGAATGTTTTCATAGTCTATGCTTAGGAAAGGTGGATTGTTTGCAACGTAGTTAAAGTAGTTAAAGTAGGTAGGCGGACAGTCCACGCTAACTGCAGATAGGTTATAGTTAACTAAATTTGTAAAACATCTTTATTTAAAACCCAAATTGAACAAATGTTATTGAGTTCAATTCATTTGGAAAATATCATTGTTAAATTCCCAGAGTTAGTATAATTAACTGTAGTATAATCGTTGTGGTGAAGTTAAAGCCCTAAGATTCCTCTCTCTCTGATCACTTAATTTATCTACTTTGCTTTTATTTAATATTTTGTTTTAATTCTAGTTTGTTAAACCGTGACAACCAACAAACTCTCCTACCAAGTTATCTGTAAACCATGAAATTAATTTAAAGACTAATACAAATTCCATCTCCCTGTGGGTTGGACATCCTCTTTACATAGAGCTATCCTATACAATATCGTGCTATTACGAGAGAAAAACACTCAACAAATTTTTGGCGCCATTGCTGGGCAGATTAGATTTTGTTTAGTTTTTAATTAGTTATTTTGGTTTACCAGTCTTTAGACTTTCTGATATCTCACCTTACTTCTTTTCTTTTCAGGTACAAATTAGTAGTGAGGACAAAGATGCTTAAGGGAGAAAAAGCTTCGGTTTATTAAACCTTTTTGCGAGTTCTTACTGTTTTTCTGTTACTTGGAATATTTTATTTTTGTTACTGTTAGGATTAGTGGAACCAGTGCCTGTTAACTCACCAAAGTAGGTCAAAACCTTTAATGCATGATCTTGAAATAGAGAGAACTTTGAGTCAGTTAAGAAAACTTAAAAACACTTGAATAATATAGATAGTTCCTCTGATAACATGGCTGAGCAACGTCATGCATCAGATAATAATAGTAATGGTAATGGAGACTGGGATCCACCTGTTCCTCCTTCACAACCATAATTGAGGGACCGTTTCATTCCTACCACATATACTTCCCCTTCATGCTTTATTTTTCCAAATGCTGATGTAACCCATTTTGAGATCAAGCCTGCTATGATCCAAATGCTTCCTACCTTCCATGGGTATGCAACAGAGGATCCTTATAAGCACTTGGATGTGTTTTTGGAATTGTGTTCAACTACCAAGTTGACCACTCTAACCAATGATTCATTCAAAATGCGACTTTTCCAATTTTCTCTCAAGGACAAGACAAGAACTTGGCTGCTGTCCCTTCCAACAAATTCCATATCTGTATGGGACATGTTGTAATAGGAGTTCTTGAGAAATACTACACTGTGGGTAAAACCACATAAATAAGAAGAGAAATCATGGCCTTTTCCCAAATCTAGGGAGAGCAGCTCTATGATGCATGGGAGAGACATAATGATCTTCTAAGAAAGTGTCCACACCATGATATTGCTCAATGGCACTTAATACCAATATTTTATGATAGTATTACAGATTCTTATAGAAATATGGTTGATGCTTCCGGTAATAGATCTTTTCTGCGTAAGAGTCTAGCTGACGCTTGGGAACTGTTTGAGGCCCTAAGTGAAAACTCAGTGCAACATGCTTCTTCCTTTAGGTCTAGGTCTTAACCTGGAATGCATAAGGTTGAAACACTTTATAAAGTAAATAAATCTCGTGAGTTAGCCGCTCAAATAGAAGCCTTGAACCATAGGTTCGATCAAATTTTATCATCTGGCTTTACTCCTGTCGCTAATCCACAAACTGCCTTGCCAAAGGAAATTTGTTCTATCTGTGTTAATCCTAGCTATTTTACTGATGCTTGCCCTATGCTGGGATAATCTTCTAAGATCCCACAGGAGCAAATGAGTGCTGCATTCTCTAGGCCAGCTTATAATCCATATTCTTCTACATATAATCTTAGCTGGAGAGATCATCCTAATCTGTTGTGGTGTAATCAGAATCAAGGAAACACTATTTCCCAATCTCAGGGGTAATATGAAAATTCATCCAATCTTGTGCCACAAAATAATTCTTTCAACCAATCTGGTATTTACCGTCCACCTCAGTTTAGGAATCAACCCACTCAAGCTCCTAATCTTCCACCTCCGCCTAGAAATTCTGCGTTTGAGGATCAAGTACTTAATGCTCTGGTTGATCTTAAAGCCAGTACCCAACTTCTGCATTCTCATTCTCAAGCCATAGCAAAGCTAGAGGCACAAGTTGGGCAAATAGCGAGTACTCTATCTCGAAGAGAGGATAGAAAGCTGCCTAGTCAGCCAATAGCTAACCCGAAAGGGCAAACTTACATGATTAATGAAACCAATTCCTCAGGTATTCATCATGAGCAAGTTCAAGCTATCACTACATTTAGGAGTGGTGGAGTGGTTGATAACCAAATTAAAAAAGGACAAGAGGAAAAAAAAAAGGCTTAGGATTCCCATTGTTCCTATCATTCATAATCTATATCCCAAGGATGTTTCCTCAAGTACTATCCCACAATCCACAAGAGGAGTTGAAGGTAGAGTCACTTCTTCATCTGTTCCTAACCCTGAGATAGCTTATGAGCCAAAAGCGCTTTATCCTGAATGTCTCAAGGAACCCTCCCACTTTAGTAAACAAGGGGAGAAAATTTAAGATATGATGGAGGTCTTTAAATAGGTCAAAATCAATCTTCCTCTGCTCGATGCTATAAAGCATATTCTAGCCTATTCCAAATTTTTAAAGGACTTGTGCACTCTTAAGAGAAAGTTAAAAAGCCAAGTTCCTAAAAAAGTTTGTCTCACCGAGTAGGTCAGTATTATTCTTAAGTACAACACTCCTCTAAAGGTTAAAGATCCTGGTGCTCTTACAATTTCTTGCATCATTAGAAATAATGTGATAGAGCGAGCACTTCTTAACCTTGGAGCAAGTGTTAATCTTATTCCTTACTCGGTGTATGAAAAGTTAGGTTTGGGAGAGTTAAAACCTATGTCGGTTGTTCTACAGCTTGCTGACCGTTCTGTCAGACAATTACGAGGTATTGTTGAAGATGTACTTATAGAGGTGGATAAGTTCTATTTTTTGATCAATTTTCTAGTTCTTGATACAAAACCGGTCCACGATTCCAAAAAGTATATTCCAGTCATTCTTGGGTGACCTTTTCTAGCCACAATAAATGCTTGCATTAACTATAGGACTAGAGCCATGGATTTATCTTTTGGGAATATGAAAGTCAAGTTAAACATCTTCAATGCTATTCATCATCCCCACGACAATAGTGAATGCTTCTTCCTTGATGTTATTGATGAGTTGGTTGAGGATCACTCCCAACTATTTTATCCAAAGATTCTTTAGAAACTTGTCTAAATCACTTCAATTATGAAGATTTCAATATCTGTGCTTCGATAGCTGAAGTGAATTCTTTGCTCAATTCCATTCCTATCACAGATTTTCCTCCATGGAAATCTAGGTTAGAGCCTCTTCCACCACTTTCTTGTACTCCGCCTATTCCTTCTTTAGAGTCTCCACCTAAACTTAAGCTTAAGCCACTACTGGAAAATCTTAAGTATGCTTTTTTGGGTTTAAATGACACCCTCCTAATGATCATTGCTTCCAATCTTACAAGTTCCCAAGAAAGTAGTCTCTTAAAAGTTCTTAAACAAAATAAAGTGGCTATTAGATGGAGTGTGGCTGATTTGAAAGGAATTAGCCCCATAATTTGTATACATCAGATTTATTTGGAGGAGGATTCTCAAACATCTTGGGAGCTTCAATGAAAATTGAATCCTACTATGAAGGAGGTAGTGTTGAAGGAAGTTATGAAGTTGCTAGATGAGGGAATAATCTATCCCATCTCATATAGCAAGTGGGTGAGTCATACTCAAGTAGTACCTAAAAAGATAGGTATTATGGTAGTTGAGAATTCCGAGGGAGAATTAGTTCCACAACGCACCACCACTGGATGACGTGTGTATATTGATTACCGAAAACTCAACTCCGTTACTAGAAAAGATCATTTTCCACTTCCATTCATTGATCAGATTCTAGAGTGATTGGCTGGCCAGAGCTATTATTGCTTTTTAAATGGATATTCTGGCTACAATCAGGTGGCCATTGATCCTAATGATCAAAAGAAAACTACTTTCACTTGTCCATTCGATACGTTTGCATATAGACGGATGCCTTTTGATTTATGTAATGCACCAACAACATTCCAGAGGTGTATGATGTCTATCTTTTCGGACATGGTTGAGAAGTTTCTCGAAGTCTTTATGGATGACTTCTCTGTTTTTGGGTCCACATTCGAAAACAGTCTCCAAAATCTTTCCCTAGTGCTTCAGCGTTATAGGGAAACTAATCTTATTCTTAGTTAGGAGAAAAGCCATTTTATAGTTCAAGAGGGTATTATTTTAGGACATATCATTTCAGAAAGAGGGATTGAAGTTGATAGAGCTAAAGTAGATTTGATCTCCAAATTACCTCCTCCTACCTCCATAAGGGGAGTGTGATCATTTCTTAGGCATGCCAGGTTCTATCGACGCTTCATTAAAGATTTTAGCAAAATTTCCCGTCCATTGTGTAATCTACTTGCAAAGGACGCTCCTTTTATCTTTAATGAGTTATGCCTTAAAGCTTTCCAGAAGCTTCGCTCTCTTCTTTCTTCAGCTCCTATCATGAATCCTCCGGATTGGGCTCCTTCATTTGAGATTATATGTGACGCATCTGATTATGCTATGGGTGTTGTCTTAGGAGAACGACTGGATAAGCTTCCTTATGTTATCTACTATGCTAGTAAAACTCTTTCAGATGCACAGTTGAATTATACCACTACTGAAAAAGAGTTGCTTGTAGTTGTCTTCGCTTTGGACAAATTCAGATCCTATCTATTAGGTTCCTGAGTCGTAGTCTATTCTGATCATTCTATTTTGAAACATCTTCTTTCTAAAAAGGAAACCAAGCCCCATTTGATTCGATGAATCCTCTTGCTTCAAGAGTTTAATTATGAAATCCGGGATAAGAAAGGGTCAGAGAATGTTGTAGCTGACCATCTTTCTAGAATTCTGATTGAGGATACTTTAACTTCACTTCCAGTTCGTGATTCCTTCCCGGATGAACAACTATTTGAGGTTTCTCAGAAGGATTTGCCTTGTTTTGCTGATATTGTGAATTACCTCGCAATAGGCAAAATTCCTTTATCTTGGTCAAAGCATGAGAAATATCAATTCTTTTCCTAATTAAGGATGTACTATTGGGAGGATCCTCAGCTATTAAAATATTGTGCTGATCAAATCATTTATAAATGTGTTCCTGAGAGTGAATTTCATAGTATTCTGACCTTCTGTCATAGTTTGGCATGTAGAGGTCATTTCAGTGCAAAGAAAACTGCAGCTAAAATTCCTCAATATGGTTTCTTTTGGCCTTCACTCTTTCAGGATGCATATTCATTCTGTAGGTCATGCCTTAGATGTCAACAGCTAGGATCAATCTCTAAAAGGAACATGATGCCCTTAACTCTAATCTTAGTTATTAAGGTTTTTAATGTTTTGGGTATTGATTTCATGGGTCCTTTCGTTCTGTTTAATTACAATGAATACATTCTTGTGACTGTTGACTATGTGTCTAAATGCGTTGCAGCAGTAGCTACTAAAATCGCCGATCACGCAGTCGTGGTTGTGTTCATTCAAACGAATATTTTTAGTCGGTTTGGTATACCACTAGCTATTATTAGTGATGGGGGTGCTCACTTTTGTAATAGGTACGTCCGTACTTGGTCCAAAGATACTCCATCACTCATAAAGTTGATTCTGCCTATCATCCCCAAACAAGTGGCCAAGTACAAATATCCAATCGTGAAATTAAGAGAATTCTTGAGAAAACGGTTAAGCCAGATCGTAAAGATTGGCCTTATAGATTGAATGATGTTTTGTGGGCTTACCGTACTGCATATAAGACTTCGATTAGTATGTCACCTTACTGTCTTATCTATGGTAAAGGGTGCCATCTTCCTGTAGAGTTAAAACACAGAGCTTTCTGGCCATAAAAAAACTCAACTTTGATATGACATCTGCTGGTTCTAACAAGAAGCTTCAATTAACTGAGCTTGAAGAATTATGTAATGATACATATGAGAGTGCTAAGGTTTACAAAGCAAAGACTAAGGCATTTCATGATAAGCATATCTTGTGTAAGACTTTTGAACCTAGGAAGAAGGTTTGGTTGTTTAATACATGACTGAAACTTTTTCCTGGAAAATTAAAGTCACGTTGGGAAGGTCCACACATGGTTATTTCTGTTACGCCTTACGATGTAATAGAAATACAAGATTGCAAGATTGGACAACTGTCCAAGGTCAATGAATAGAGACTTCAACCCCACATAGAGGGTAGTGTGCAGAGAGGCATAGTTGAGGCAGTAGAGCTTCATGATCCTTTTTACTTCGACTAGAGAGGTCATATTTTCGTCAAGCTATCGACGTTAAACTTAGCATGCTGTCGAGCTATTGACGTTAAACTTAGCATTTGTATATTGTTCCGTAATTTTGTTTTGTTTTATTTTTATTTTTATTTTTTGTTATTTTTTTGTGTTTTAATTAGTTTTTTTTTTTCTTGGTTTAGTAATTTTTAGGTTTATTTAGCTTAAGTTGAGAAAGAAAAAGAAAATAAAAATTAAAAAATAACAAAAATTCCAAAAATTTGTCACAATGCTCGAGCCTAAACTTTGAGGCTCGAGCATCAGCAGCTACAGGCTTGAGCATCAGTACCTAAAGCTCGAGCCTTCCATCATCGGGAGGTATAAGGAGTTGTGTTGGCTGGCTCGAGCTTGAATCCTTCATGCTCGATCTATAGGATCTACAAGTTTAAAAACAAAAGGAAACTTGGTATCCAACTCGTAGCACATGAAAGATACACTTCCCTTATAAGTTTCTTCCATATTTTTTCCATATTTATCCGGTGAAGTTTGCTATTATAGTCACAGATCTGCAGGAGACATACATAGAGGTAAAGTCCTTCTTCCTCCTCTTTCGATTATTTCTTCTATGGATGCATAATTTTCTAGATCTAATGAAAAAGAATATTAGTAATTCTTTATATACATGATTCGTTGGATTCTGTTCTACATCACCCACCTGGGCTAGTTGTTTAGATCAACTGTTGATTGAGTCATACACTAAGATTTGGGATCTGCTTTGCTGAAATTTAGGTAAGGTTCGAGCTTTGCAATTTGAAGCTCGAGCATTGGTTGAAGCTCGAGCCTGCAATGTTGAAACTCGAGCTTCCATTAGCAGATTGCGAAAATTGAAGATTTTTGGAAGATTTGAAAAGTTTTATTGAGGATGGTTCGTCCTACTTCTGCTAAGCATGCTAGAGGGATGAAAGATGTGTTGCCAAGTGCTTGGAAGACAATTCCAATTTCTTATGAAATGACCTTTGATTATCAGGTGTTCATCAATGATCCTCACACTAGATAGGCTACGAAATCCTTCAGTTATAGGCACCTTCTTCATCTCATGGTCCTCTTACTCAGGTTGCGTATCCTCATCTTGTTCATTTGTTTTACCTAAATCTGTTTTATAGTGAGGATGTGCCTTGGGAACTTGGGACTAAGATAGATGGGCATGAGTTAATTATTAATCATGATGTTATTACTACAGCTTTAGAATGTTATTATACGCTTCTTGAGGTAGTAGATGAGAGGCAAGGCTATCTTACTTTCTCACCTTTCCCTAGGGTACAAATTGTAGAAACTCTGATTCAGAAATTATGTGATGGTAGTTTTGCCAAGAGAAAGTGTAGTAGCACTACCAAAGCTAAAATTCCTAAGAGGTTGTGGATTCTAGATTCTATCATCTCTGCCAATGTCCATCCTCTTGGACATAAGAATATTAGGAATACTGATTTTCTCCAAGCACTATATGCTATTCAGTTTGAGCATTGGTATTCATTCCCTAGAATGATTTTTTATCAGTTATTGGAGTTTTGGTTAGAGATTGGACCACACAAAACTGTCCATACCCATATGCTACCCTTTCCATACATAATTACTAGATTGTTAGAATTGCAGGGTTTTATGTGGATCCGAAAGAAGAATCATGTGATGAATCTCCAAAATTTGGGATGAAGGAATGGAATAAGTTATGGGGACATATGCCGGCTTATCATTGGGATGCAATAGAGTTTGGTGATGAGGGTTATGTAGCAGTTGCTGCTAGAAGGAAAGATGATGAGGCTATTGAGGAGGAGATGGATATCACTGCTAGTCAGCCTTCACTGAGGAGACGACCCGCTCCTACAGCCCATCCTAAGAGTTCTTCTCAGGCTGAGATTAAAGAGTTAAAGGCCAGGATGGCCGAGCTGCAGGATGGTCAGATAGTGCTGCGGCAAATGCTGATTGCGCAGCAGAGCATATTAGAAGAGTTACTTTGACGCACTCCATCCGCTCCATCTACTTCTTCCGATCCACCACCACTACCTATGGATTAGCTTGTTAGGGCTTTTCTGTATTTTTGTTAACTAGGGTAGTATTTTAATGTATTTATTTCCATATGATGTATATCTTCCCTAAGTCTTTATTTCAAAAGCATTGTACTGATTTCTAATATGTATACATGCTTTTTGATATTATCCTTGTGTTGGTATTTTTGTTCAATGTGATATTTCTCTATGATTACTCCATACTCTTAATATTCTGATATGTGTTAGAGTGTATTGATTTTGCCAGATACTACAGATGGGGGGTGATTTAACTGACAACTCCATTAAATGGTTTTGAGGAACCACTTTGTTGAAGGAGCAGATACTAAATATTTAATGAGCGCTAAAAAGTGCATAAATAAACCCCTTAAGCTTAGGTATTCGAGGACCTTTATCTATCTTACTTTCCCATTTTAGACTAATTTCATGTTATTGCCCTTTTTAGGCACTTATCCAAAAAATAAGTTAATTCAGCCATATAAGAGCATTAAAGAAGTTAACTCAAGCTGGATGGAAGAAAAGAGCAAAGCGGAAGCAGAATGAAGCAAAGTGTGGAAATCAGCAAGTTTGATTGATCTCAGTATCACTTCGATCGATCGAAGCAACATCGATCTGTACACTTTAAGATGGATCCAAGCCCTTGACCTTATCCAAAAGATTCCATAATGTTCGATCGATCCAACTTTTCTTCGATCAATTGAAAATATTCAATCTTATCCACACCTACCACCCCACCTACCACTTTTGCCTCTTTCCCAAAATATCTCATAGATTTGTCTTTATTCAAAAAGGCGCCGCCAAGGATGATCGATCTTTGTAACATTCGATGGATCTCACCTAAGTTCGATCGATCTCAACACATTTCTATCGATTGAACCTCCTCAAGTCCGAAAAAAAATAAGTTCTAGCTCATTAAAAGTTGGCTCATGGTGAAATCATTGCAAGGACCCTAGTGCACGAATCCAGACCATTGGGTATGACACTTGACCTACATATATGAGGATTTTGAGCCATTTTTACACATAGCTTGAATATCATAATATCATCTCATATACTTAGAGAAACATTCTTAGAGAGGAAGAAAAGAAAGGAGGAGAGGCTAGAGACACATTTTTGGGAGTTCTTCTGTTCTTCTAGGGTTTCTATCAAGAAGGAGGTCATTCCTACCACTGAGATAGCCCTTAAAGGTTAGATGACTACTTCAATGAGTGACTAAACATCTTCTTGGGGCTAGAGTTAGCCCTAAGCATGCCTTCTAGACTATATTGCTTTGTGTTTTGAGGAGATTTGTGTTGTAATCTTGTCTTGACACATATTTTATATAGGAATCTTGTTTATTCAATAATTTGTGAGGTTTAATACTTCCGATTGATCATTTCATTCTATCCATATGTCTATGTATGCTAAAATAGATGTTCATGTGTTTATCTCTAGTTTTTTTGTTATTGATGCATGTCTATGTGTGTTGATACTATGGATCTAGAGATTGTCAAGGCATAGTACTTAATAGAATATTATTGTGGTTTATTTGATGGTTCATACTCATATCTTGATGGATTGTGCCTCTCCCTTAGTTTCTTTAGTTAATTTTCATGCCCTTAGCTTAGTTGTAGTGTAGTTACCTTAGTTGTTAGATGGGAGGACAATCCATGCTTGTTGTTTGATATTCCATGGTTATGAATGCAAGTAGTATTATTCTCTAACCATATGATGTGTTTGGATTGTGAGCTTAAAGGAAGGATTAATGGCTTAGTTTGATGTATTGTGCTATTCACTAGGTTGCTTAGACAATATATGCTTAATTGGTCATCCATGCTTGTTGAAACAATCAGTCAAACACTCTCAAATTGCAACACATGTTTTCCCTTATTAATTATACATTGAATGTCTCGAATGGTGATGTTTAGTGGTGATCTCTAGACTCTAAGACCTCACTCTCTTGTTTTCTCTTAATTTCATTTAAATTGCTTATTTTACATTGAACTTATTTAGTTTAGTTTGTAGTCTGATCAACCAAACACATCATCTCTTGATCACTCGACCTACTAACCCTATACATTGTTTCCATTGCTAGTGTACCCAAAATCCCTTGGGACAATCCCTACTCACCCAAGCTATATTTTTAGTTAGAGGTAGTAGTGGCATTTATAAATTTAAAACTTGGCCACATTGCACTCACACTCTTAGTGCACATCTTTAGACGTTGGTGCGACGACACACCAAGTTTTTGGCGTCGTTGCCAGGGATTTGAATTGGCAACACCGTGTTTTGGAAACAAATAGGAATTAGTACTCTTTTGATCGTGTCTTTTCATTATTTTCTTTTTAGTTACTTATTGTGTTTCTTCATATTTGATTAGGTGAATTGAGCAAGGAAATCGAGTAAAGGAAGCAAGGAAGCTAAGTGAAGCTAAGCAAAAGCACAAAAAGGAGCTAAAATCTAAAAATTTGCAAAGCATAGCAAGCCTTGAAACTTGAAAGTTTAATTGAAGTTGGTTAAGGACCCTTTGTGAGATCTTTCTAACTCAATCTCTAGTTAAATCGTCGGCCCGCGTGGTGGCAAGTTTTTAAATTCTTAGATAAATCGTGAGCCCGGGTAGAGGCAATTTAATTTTCTTTGCATGTTGTTCAAGCATGGGAGTATGGGATCAATGTTTGTGGAGAATGTTTGTTGATTGATTTGTTGTGGGGGTGAAGTGATTGTTATTTGCTTGTTACTTGTTTAGCTAGTGTATGCATGGTCATAGGTCATTAAATCCTACTTGTCCCTCCTAATTTGCATCTTGAATCGGTTGTTCGTAATCCTAGGGGAAGAGGTAGTTCTCATCACTACATTTTACCAATGGAGGAATTGAATGACGACCATGTGGAGGACCTTGGTCACATAGACCAACAAGGCATCCTCCACCCTAATGTGCATCATGAAAATATTCAAGTACCATTAGGCATGCCTAGACCATTCATTCCACCACAACAACAAGGCCAAATTCCATTGGGAATGCCTCGGCCAATTTTTGCTCCACAGCCTCCCATAATTCAAGGCAATGAAGGTGTTCGAGTAGCACCACCAATTGTGAATCCTCCCATTGCTTTAAGAGACCATTATGTGCCTAATGAATATAATGCACCCACTTGCATTCAATTGCCCCTATTTAGAGCACATCACTATGAGATTAAACCACAAACCATCCAAATGCTTCCTAACTATCATGGACTTCCAAGTAAAGAACCTTACAAGCATTTGGATGAGTTTCTTGAAGTGTGTTCCACCGTGAAATACACGGATATGCCGGAAGAGGTTTTAAAACTTAAACTTTTTCCTTTCACCCTTAAAGATAAGGTAAAATATTGGTTCAACAATCTTAGGCCTTTTTTAATAACTTTTTGGGCAGAAATGCAACAAGAGTTCTTGAAAAAGTACTATCCGATTTCAAAGACAAATGCCATGAGAACTTCAATTAGAGAATTTTTCTTAAGAGGATGGGGAAATGTTTCATGAGGCATGGGAAAGGTTTAACGACTTGCTTAAGAAGTGCCCACATCATGACATATCTAAGTGGCAACTAGTTCAATATTTCTTTCAAAGTTTACCGGATAGTTACAAGGGTATGGTTGATGCATCTATGGGTGGTTCTTACCTTGATAAGCATGAGGATGATGTGTGGCAATTGTTTGAAAGTATGAGTGAGAATTCAATGTATAGATCTTTATCCTCTAAAAATGGTAGAAATTTAAGTGGAAGGAAGAATGTTGGCTTATATGAAGTTGACAACTCCAATGATATAGCCGTTTGATAAAATCCTTATCTCAAAGGTTTGATCAATTTTTAATTAACCAAACTTCGGCGAATCAAATGTCTTCATCCCCTAATCATGTTCATCATCGTGCATCCAATGAATCATGTATAACTTGTTCTAGTGTTTTATATTCTACTTCCAATTGTCCACATGGACATGTGCCAAGTGAAAACCACGAGCAAGTCAATGCGACATTTGTCAACCAAGTGAATAATCCCTATGGCATTCATTACAATTCAAGTTGGAGGAACCATCCAAACTTCTCTTGGAAAAGCCAAGGGGAAGGCTTAAACCCTCCCCAAGGTGGTTTTCAAAACAAGTTCCACCTCCAATGCAAGGCCAAGGTTCTCAAGGTTTTAGATCATCATTTCAATCGTATGGTAATCAATTCTCTAATTCTCATTTTCCTAACTAATCATCGTATTCCCAAGGAAATTCTAGGAGTCCCATTTTTTAGGAGAAAGTGTTGACCACTCTAGGCACTCTAGAGGTAAACACTCAATTGCTTCATTCTCATTCTCAATCCATTACTAAGCTAAAAACCCAAGTCAGGCAAATAGATAGTACCTTAAATGCTAGAGAGAAAGGGAAGATCCCTTTGAATGCACCACCAAAGCAACAATGTGTTGTGGAGACTCATTCCTCATCGGAAGGTCACATAATCGAACATGTCAATGCGGTGACAACCTTGAGAAATAAGAATTACGGATAACCAAGTGGGTATGTCCAATGAAGAGAGTGAACCGGTGCAACCAAAAATTGACACCCGTCCCGTTTCACATCCTATTCCTCCTTCATTACATGTGCATGACCCCTTTATTGAAAAAGTAATGGAAAATGATTTGAACAAAGTTTTAAAAGATGATTTGAAAAATTCTTGTGACAGTTTGAGAAAAACATGTGTTGAAGATTCTTTAAAGAAAAATTCTGAAAAAGCTTTTGACCCTAAAGCTCCATTTCCGGATGCCTTGAAAGAATCCATTTCTCTTGAAAAGTAAAAGACCAAGACTAATGAAATCATTGATATGTTTACACAAGTAAAGATCAATCTTCCGCTTTTGGATGCAATTAAGCAAATTTCGGCTTATGCCAAATTTTTTAAAGATCTTTGCACCCAAAAGAGGAAGAACAAAAGCCAAGCACTAAGGAAAGTGGTCTTAACTGAGCAAGTGAGCTCCATTTTGCAACATAACACTCTCCCAAAGTTTAAGGACCCTGGTTCACCTACTACCTCTTGCATAATCGGTGACCATGTCATTAATCGTGCTCCTCTAGACTTAGGAGCAAGTGTCAACCTTCTTCCCTACTCGATATATGTCAAATTGGGCTTAGGAGTCCTGAAACCGACGTCGGTAGTTTTGCAACTTGTCGACCGATCCATCAAAAAGCCCCGGGGTATCATAGAGGATGTTTTGATTAAGATTGATAAGTTCTTTTTCCTTGTTGATTTCGTCGTCAAAGACACGGAACCGGTTCCGAATCCCAAGAGCCAAATTCCTGTTATCCTTAGCCGTCCCTTCTTGGCAACCGCAAATGCCAACATCAATTGTAGGACGGGGTTAATGAAAATCTCATTTGGCCACATAAAAATGAAGTTGAACATCTTTAATCCGACCCTGAATTCCATAGGCAAGCATGAAGAAGTGTGTGTTGTTAAAAAATGCATTGCCAATGAATTTGATAAAGTTAAGTCTCTATTTGATATTGAACATTCCCATGGTTTGCTTACCAAAAAAATTCAAGAATTATTGTTTCAAAAGCAAAGCTTGAAAGGGCATGGAAGCCTAAGAATTGCCTGGATGAAAGACCATCAATTCCTTTTTATCCAAATCTAACAAGTTCCTTAAAGAACCATTTGTTAGATGGGGTTCAAAGTGTTTTTCACCCCGCCAAGGAGGGGATGCATAACAAGATATTTGATCCGGGCTAAAAGAGGCCAACGTCTTGCTAGAGATGTTAAAGACTAGCAATGCTTCGTAGGGTTTACAACCCTATTCGTCCCTCATTTCTATTTTACCTTTCATTTCTTACGACGTTTAGATATATTCTGGTTCATACACATTGTTGGGGATTTTGGTTAAAAATGCCTGCACTTTCAGTGTAACGACCCAGTCATTTACCTCCCTTTCCTTTTTCCTGAAATTTTACGAATGAATTTTCTTTCGTTTAATTTTCCTTTCTGAACTCTGTTTCTTGTCGCTTAGTGTCATCTCGAGTGCTTAGAAATAATTTCTAAGACTCTTTTCCATGGATTGACAACTTCCTTTAAGGACTGAGTCATTTCTGCATTTTCACTTTTCGAACACTATGTGCTATTTCGTCATTTTCCCTATTCTGTCTTATTCCCGTTTGTCAGTTTTTGGCACAACCTCACTTTTCATGCTCGGAGTTAGTTTTTGACTTCACATATCTTGATCTTGCATGGTTTCCACGAAATACGTATCTTCACTTTTTCAAGAAAGTACTCTGATTGCTCCCGGTGTCCATAGGGGCATGAAGCACAATTCTTTAGAATTCTTTTCTTTTCTTGGGGTGTTTTTCATAAATATATTCTGAACATATTTTATTTCAGGGGTATCTAAGAAAATATCTTTTGGAAGATATTTTCATTCTGGGGCAGTTTCGCAGTTAACCCTTTTTGTAGGGGCCATTGTGCAATTAACGAAAGTTATTGCTAAATATCTCGTCTGGAGCCTGGATCTTCGTACGGGATTCATTTTCATATTTCATCGAGTCGTGGACTCTTAGAATTCCGTTCTGGTCATTTTTCTCCAATTTTAGAGTTTCTGGATCTGGTTGTCACCGAACTTGTTCGGGGCATATCTCTCTGCTCGGGACTCGGTTTTCGACAACATTTCTTCCTTTGTTCAGATTTTCTCATTTGGAATCTTTTTCATTCATAGAGTTTTGCCGTTTGAGCGCGTCTGCTCAAAATCCACTTTTCCAGACCCGGCGGGGCCCTTTCGGGGCACTTTTTGAGATTTTCTATAAAAAGGGGACTTAAGGAGAAAAATCAGATTTTTCATCATCTTCCCCACCTCTCTTGGCCGGATCTCTTAGCAGCCATGGCTGCCACCTCCTCTCTCCTCTTTTGGTCCACTTTTCCTTAGCGAAAAGTCTTCGGCCTTTACATTTGTTGTTCCCTTCGTCGTGCTCTACCGTTACCCCTTATTAGAATCCATTTCTGACGATTTTTTGAGTTTGGGTTTGGAGTCAAGTTGAGATTTTCATGGGGCTTCTTGCCGATTCTTGTTCACGGTGTTGTCCCCGACAAAACCTCTCGGTATCGTCGAATTCAGAGCACTTTTGTTTCGGTGGGCCTTTGAGGTTTTCATCTCAAATCGAGGTAGGGGATGTTCTAGGTTTAATTCTTGTTATATAGCATGATATTGATGCTTATACAACTTGATTACATGCTTAAATATGAAATCTAGAGATTTTACTATTTATTTTTCTTGTACGGGATCTGATTTTTCCGGTTGCTCATGACTTGGTTTAAACATATAGCAAGATATTATATTACCCCTTGATATGCTCATTGTCGTGTATTAAATTTGAAACATTTGAATAAGTATTAAAGCTTTAATATTTATCTTAAGTGAAAGATTAATTCACATGGCCTTAATTAGCTTGAAGTCAATGTGTGTTAACATATTAAATTAGGCCCTAGCATGCTCTTTAACATAAATTAATTTGAGAGTAATTGGATGTGTTTTAAAAATCTAGTATTAATTAATTAATTTGATTAATTAATTTCCTCCAGGTGTACTATTCACCCCATTAGAATTCCGACTTGACATTCTTGATATGTATGCTATATGGTTTCACATATATTAAATCTAGAATACTTGATTAGGTTTTGAAACCTTTCATTTATTTATTTTCTAGTATTAAAGTTTAATACTCGTGGTCTTCTCTTGCATGGAATTCACTTGCGTCATGTTTTTAAATCAAGTCTTGGCATGTTGTATAACATATATAAATTTGAGATCATTTGGATGAATTTCAAAACTTAGACATTTTAATTAAATGAAATAATTAAAATCCATTTAATAGCTCATTGGTCTTGATTAAGTTTCTAACTTAGGATTCATGCTTTTCGTGACAAGTTTCTTTACGTGTATCAAATTAAGAAAATATCTTTTGGAAGATATTTTCAATCTGGGGCAGTTTCGCAGTTAACCCTTTTTGTAGGGGTCATTGTTCAATTAATGAAAGTTATTGCAAAATGTCTCGTCTGGAGCCTGGATCCTCGTACGGGATTCATTTTCACTTTTCGTTGACTCGTAAATTCATAGAATTTCCTTCTGGTCATTTTTCTCCAGTTTCAGAATTTTTGGACCCAGTTGCCGCCAAACTTATTCGGGGCATAACTTTCTGCTCGGGACTCGGTTTTTGACGCCGTATCTTCCGTTGCTCATATTTTCTTATTTTAAATCTTTTTTGTTCACAGAATTTTGCCGTTTGAGCGCGTTTGCTCAAAATCCACTTTTTCAGACCCGGAAGGGCCCTTTCGGGGCACTTTTTGAGATTTCTATAAATAGGTTGCCCTAATTTTTAAAATCAAATTTTTAAACCTTCTTCCTCCTCTTGGCTGGCAGCTATGGGAGCCCAAGGGGCTGCCTTCACTCTTTCTTCTCCTCTACTTGATTTCCTTGGTAGAAATCCTTCGGCCTTAGCATTTGTTGTTCACCTCGTCGTGCTCTACCATTACCCCTTATTAGAATCCATTTACGACGATTTTCTGAGTTCGGGTTTGGAGTCAAGTTGAGATTTTCATGGGGCTTCTTGCGGATTCTTGTTCACGATGTTGTCCCCTACAAAACCTCTCGATATCGTCGAATTCGGAGCACTTTTATTTTGGTGGGCCTTTGGAATTTTCATCTCAAATTGAGATAGGAGATGTTCTAGGTTTAAATTCTTGTTATATAGCATGCTTGTGATGCTTATACTACTTGTTTGCATGATTAAATATAAAATCTAGAGATTTTATTATTTATTTTTCTTGTACGGGATCTAATTTTCCCGGTTGCTCATGACTTGGTTTAAACATGTAGCATGATTTTATATTGCCCCTTGATATGCTCATTGTCGTGTATTAAAATTGGAACATTTGAATAAGTATTAAAGATTTTATTTAATATTTATCTTAGGTGAAAGATTAATTCACATGGCCTTAACTAGCTTCAAATTAATATGTGTTAGCATATTATATTAGGTCTTAGCATGCTCTTCAACATAGTTAAATTTGAAAGTAATTAGAGGTGTTTTGAAAATTAGTAATTATTAATTAATTTGATTAATTAATTTGCCCCGAGTGCACTATTCACTCCATTTGAATTCCGACTTGATATTCATGATCTACATGCCATATAGCTTCACATATATTTGATTTAGAATATTCAGTGAGGTTTTGAAACCTTTCATTTAATTAATTTCCTTGTTTAAGATTTAATCATCATGGTGATATACAACTTGGAATTGAATTGTGGCATGCTAGAAAATTAAGCTTTGGTGTGGTTGTTCACATATATTAAATTGGGATTCATTGCATGAGAATTGCAACCTTTATTTTATATTTAACTTTAGTGAAAGTTTAATTTACATAGGTGTAACTTGCATGAAATAAGCTTGTAATGTAATATTACATTAGTCATTAGCATGTTCTCTAAGATATGTTAAATTGAGAGCATTTGGTTAAGTTTAAAAATCTAGAGATTTTAATTAAAAGAATTAATTAAAATCTAATTTGTGGTCCCATTAGCTTAATTAAGATTTTAACTTGATATTTGTATTGGCCATGACTTGTTTACTAGTATATATTAATTGTGGACCATTTGAAGTTGCTTTAGAACCTTGATAATTAAATTAGCATGATTTAATTAGAGTTCTACTTTGTTGTTCCAATAACCTAACTGAATTTTAGAATAGATATAGGTGATAACCATGCCATGTTCTTTAATATGTATTAATTTGAGGTTATTTGGAATTGAATTAGAATCTAAGGAATTTAATTATTTTTATTTAATTAAATTCTATCGAATTGAGCCATGGATTTAATTGTGTTTGAAAGTCGTTTCTATATCAAAATCCTGGACATGGACTTGTTGTATATTCATTTGGTTATGTTTTGAGCATTTGATAACATAGTTACTATGTTTATACTCATGAGAATATGTTTTCCTTATTGAATATATTGTTGCCTTGTATAATGATTTGCACATTTCGTATTTAACATCATTCATGCATAGCGTGTAACGAATCACACACTGAAGATTCGACATTCATCACATCATATTAGTTGTGGACTTAGAGCATGTATTGTATAGGTTTCCAAATTTGGTTGTGCTTGGTAGATAGTTGATTATCTTGCATATTCCTGTTGATATATGCGTTGTTGCACAACTTGTTGATTTTGGAAACTTGGGATGTCGTTGTTGGGCTATGGCTAAGACGTGGTTCTAGTACGGGAGATAGTCCCTCTATATAGTCTATTGCGCACATAGGGAGGTTACCCATGGGCCAGAAACCCTAAAATAACTATGTTGTCAGTCTGATCCGGCGTGACGTCCGAGTATCCACTTTGTTTGACTTCGTATTTCATTTTCAAGTTGATAACTAGATGATGTTGTAACTTGTTGTTCCTTATTTGTCGTTCCATTTTAAGTTACACGATGTTAACTTTGCGAAATTGTGTTTTATGTGTTGTATTGGAAGTCCCAATGTTGGTTAAATTGCATCAATATTGAAAATCATGTTTTGACGTTCTAATAAAGCTTATGATTGATCCTATTGATTCATTTACAATATAGACGTTAGGTGGCATGAACCACTACTGTTATTTTGTGCTTTAGATTCTAAGTTGATGGCTTTGAGAACTTAAACCTTGTTGCATTGTATAACATGCTCTTTTGTTGTTGAATTGCATGGATAATGTGATTCTTGTTAACTTGTATTCAGATATGCTTTTGTCATGTTGTATGGATTCCTCTAGACTTTGTTAAATTACATTGATAATATGATCCGTGGTAACTATAAACTCGTTGTATTAATCGGATTACTCCAACTTTGATTTGTTTCATTCATGTATTTATACCATGATTCTTGTTGCTTAGACTCTAAGGTAGCTTAGGATGCTCCCCGAGTCTCACTTGGACATAGACGTTAGGTGGCATGAGCCCCTTTAACATGTTTCACCTTAAGCTGATAAATTTGTAAAATGCTAGGTCGATGCATGCTCATCTCCTACGAGTAGCTTTATGTTACTCACCCCTACAATACTGGGGCATATTTCAAGTACGAAGAATTGGTTCATGACGCCTAGCATTCCTTGGATGTCGTGTAGCTTTCAAGTTTCCATTTCATGCAAATGTTAGCATGAAATGTCAATTTGTAGACTTATATGTCAAAATATGTATATTTGATTTTATGTATGTAATGTGTACTTAAGTACACTTCTTTCAATGTATTTGATATGTATGAGATGAGGCCGGAGGCCAATGACCATTATATTGTGTTCTATGTACTTTTTGACTTCGTGAAATATTGTGAAAATCTTAAAAAATCGCAAGTCATTGCTTCACCATGGTTGCATCAGGTGTGGGAATTCTATTTTCATTCTTTCATAGGGTCTTATTAATCATGTTTGAAGTGTGGCCAAGGGCCAAACGGTCATTTGATCCCGTTTTGTATTTTTGGATTCCGAGTTTTCATTCCAAGTTCCATTTTTGCCTTTTTGCCCGTTGGGGGGTCGGATGTATCAGTGGTATTTTTAAGTCGTGGACCATTGTAGCACGTCCAAATAGGTAAGTTACATTTGCGTGCATGGTCGTTTCCAGGCAAAACCTTATCATTTGTGTTTTAAGCCTCTTATGAATTCATTTCGCATTTTTTTTGCATATTCTGATCTAGGGGCATTATAGACTTTTCACGGTAGTTTTATTTTCTTGTTTCAATATGGTTGAATAGAAAACATGATTTTAGGTGGGGTTTCTTTTTCGTGTTTTTCCAGAAAATGTCGTCTTGATGTCGGAAATCGCTTACGAAGTTTAGCTCTCAGTTTTTCAACTTAGCAGCTTTTTAGACCTCCATGACCAGATTTCATGGAGGGGCATTTTGGGTATTCTACATTGCGTTTTTTTTTTTGAATTCTCTCACGAGTCACGTAGAAAACTCAATTTTGAAGGAGGTTTCTTCTTTGTGTTTTTGCACCCGGTTCTTCCTGGATAATTACGAATTCACCCTTTTTGCCTTAAGTGCTCGTTTTTCTTCGTCATGCCGTTTCTCCTTTGTCCGGACTCCGAATCATGCGAATCTTGAGTCCATCTTGATTAGTTTTTTGTTGTCCTCCCAGCGGTGTGCTCGGTGGCACCTGAATCTATAGTTTTCAAAAATGACTATTTTACCCCTGGGGGCTTATTTGTCATATTTTCGATCTTTTGCTTCCGCATCAGTTCTTGTTGAGTTCCACGACCTCATGAAAAGTCATTTTGACTTCTTAGAGTCTTGTTTTCTATTTTTGATTCCGCATTCGGATTCGTTATCGGATCTCCTTACGGTTCATCACAGGACACGCTGGCCTAAAAACTAGGGTCGTCATAGTTTCAACATGTCATTTTTGCACCGGAGTGTGCATTGTGTATAAAATTCATTATCTGTCATTCATTTACCATGTATGAGGTTTAGCCAAGGGCCAAACACCATTTTGTTTCCACTTTTGTATTCTTGTTTCGCATATTTCATTTTTGGGGCTAAATAGTAGAATTCGAGTCTTTAGGGGTTCATTTTCAAATTGGGTGGTGTGACGTGTGGTATGGCACATCCACTAGGACCTATTTCATATGTATGAAGTGTGGCCAAGGGCCAAACGGTCATTTAAAGTCATTTGACAATTTTGGTTTTCAAAATTCGCATTTCAAGTTCATTTTCGCCTTTTTGGCCGTAGGGGGGTCGGATTTTGGCTCGGCCATTTCTGGGAGCCGCGGACCATTCCCGCGCACTTAAAATCATCATTTACATTTGTGTGAATGATCGTTTCCATGAAAAACCCTTCCGTTTGTGTTTTGAGCCTCCTATAGACTCATTTCACCGTTTTGTTGAAAACTCGGTCTAAGGGCATTTTGGGGATTTCCTTTGGGAAATAAATTCCGTTCTTGACTTTGTCACATAGAAAATATGATTTTAGGGGGAGTTTCTTCATGACATTTTTCCAGAAAATGTCATCTTGGCCTCAAAAACCGCGCTCCAAACTCAATTTTCTGCTATTCTACTATTTCTGCTGCATTTGTTCAACACTAGTCACGTTGAACCGGTTCAAGGGTCATTTTTGTTCAGCTTTGGGCACTCTACCAAAGTTGAACCAGTTCAAGATATGTTGAACCGGTTCAAGTCTTCCAAAGTTTTTCAGTTTTGGACTTCAAACTTCAAACTGATGTAACTTCTTCGTTTTAACTTAGAATTGGTCCGTTCTTGAGTCTAAACTGACCACATCGAAGTAAGATTTCCAATGGTACTAATTTTAGCTTCAGATTCTTTTCCTAGCTTAAGATATCCTTGTTTTAGTGAGAGGGTGTCGGATTTGGTTCGAACCGGGATAGGGTTCATATGGGATTTCGGTTCCTTTGGCCTTGGGACTTCATGTAAAGTTACCAAAGGATGGTTTTAGATGTTTTTAATCTAATTTGACTTGTTGAAAGTTAAATTCCTTCCTCTTAGGGTAAAATGACCATTTTACCGTTGGTTCTTCCTTCGGTAGGGTTTTTATACCCTTGTCTTTGTTTTGCTTCCGCACTTTGTTCCTTCGGGTTCTGTGACCTCATGGAAGGTTATCAAAGGGTCTTAGAGGTGTGTTATTCCTTGGGACATCATTGTCTTGTTTCTTGCTTTCGCATCTGGATCCGTTAACGGGTCAATCTTCGGTTCATCACTTTAGTATCGGGTTGAATCAAAACTCGGGTTGTTATATTCAGTTCTGAAATAGGCATCTTGTGTCTGTTCGATTGATCTAAAAAAAGGTTCGATCGATCGAACTTCATTCCTGCATCAAACCTGCATATTTCACTTCATTGTCCCATCGTGCGAAATGTTTTGTGATCGATCTAAAATTCCAAGATCGATCCAAATTCTTCTTGGATCGATCTTCAGTTCCAACACTTAGAAAAATTTTGAACCCTGCATAAAACAGCTCTCTATCTGATCGTTTGAACTTGTCTGCAGGTTTTTACCTGTTCGATCGATCGAAGCATCTTCCAGATCGATCTTGGATTAATCAATTTGTGTTCCTTTGTTGACTTTGACTTTGACTTTGATTGTATTTTGATTTTGATTTTATTCTTATTTTATTTTCAAAAAATAAAAAATAAAATTCCAAAAAGATTTTTATTTTATTTTATTTTTCTAAAAATCCAAAAAAAATGTTTTGAATTTTGAATTTTTAAATATTTGAAATTTCCAAAAATATGTTTTACATGGTTAGATCGATCTGAGTTCTTTTCAGATCGATCTATGTTCGATCAATCAAAGATATTTCCAGATCGATAGAATATATCGGGATCAGTTTTTAAAAATGGAAACCCTAGGGTCATTTAATCGATTTACACATCGATCTCGACCCTCATCGCCTCTCACCGCTACAACCAATCTTCCCAACCTTTAGCGAGTTTCCCGAGCTTCAAAATCTCATCTTCACCTCCCGATCTCATCTCAAATCCTTTGAATCCACTTCTCTCATTCGGCTTGGTGAGTTCTAGGTTTTATTTTTAGTTTTGAGCTTCAATCTTGTGTATTTAGTGCTTTCCATGTTAAATCTAAGTTTCAATGTTGATTTCTTACCATATATGAGCTCTGAACACACACACACACACACACACATATATATATATATATATATATTTGTATGTATATATATTGATTTCGATTTGATTTTGGGGGTCACGTGCCTATACAAGTGACTATTTTTGTGTTATTCAGGTGTAATGGGACCCACAAGTTTGCTTGGGTACCCCCGTGTCATCCACGTCACATATCTATGACTTTTCAAATTTCTCACAGCAGTTCAATCGATCGAAGTTTTCTCAAATCGATCTGAGAAAGATTGATCGAACTTAGTCCTGATCGATCTGAGAGAGATCGATCTCATATTATCCTGATCGATCGAACTTCATAGATTTGCATATGTGCACTTCACACACCATCCATAGTGTTCTTACTAGTTTCTTAATGCCCAATACCTGTGTTTTCCACATTGGATGCATTCCATACTTACACTATTTAGTATGCTTCACTTAGTCACTGTTTACTACGCTGCGTCATCACTTGCATAGATTCATGTAAATTATTCTGAGTTGTCTATCTTACTTGACATACATGTTTCTATATATTGTGCTTCAAATCTTTATAATCTGTTGCTGACTTTGCAAGTGTTTCGTTCTTTTGTGGGCTATGGCACGAGTTAAGACAGTCGCCCGTCAACAGTATCTGAGGAGGGTACAACAGCGTGTAGAGGAGCACACAGAGCCTTCTCATGCCCAGGTTCTAGAGCAGGCTGAGTATCCTGAGCAGCCTGAGCAGTTACACGAGAATGTGGAGCCAGCTCCGGCTCAGTTTGACCGCTCTACCTCTACCGCTTCTACATCTTCATCCCATTTCGATGAGGATGAGCATATATCTTCTCCTTCCCACCACCAGCACAGCCTGGCCAGGTCCAATACCGACCTGCCTAGAAGTTCAGATGCCTTTCTGTGTCCCATGAGTCAGTATTTGACATAGCTTTCTTCTCCCGATTAGTCTTGACCCGAGCAGCTTTTAATGACATCGAGCAGTACGACATTCTAGCCATTCTCGTGCCAGTTACTTATCTAGTTTTCTCGCGGCTTGTTAGGACGTTCTTCCAGAACCTCCGGCCGGCCCCGAGTAATCTGTCAGAGCTGCAGACTACCATTGATGGATATCCCATCCACATCACCGTTGACATTTTGGCCACTTCTTCTCGGTGCCCCTATGTCTGTACTCCAGGACTTGATTATCCTGTTCTGAGGAGGCCTTCTGATGCAGACATGGCCGTTGCCTTTACTGCCCACTATGCAGCTGGCGAGACATTCACCACATGGACTTATTTACCTGATGATCTTTGGTTCTTTGATTCGGTCTTGTACCGAAATGTATTTATAGCGGGAAATAAGATCCAGAGGCGTTCTGACTTTCTGGTAGCCCTTTATGCTTTCTATATCGGGCAGTGGTTCTCCATTCTGGCACTCTACTGGAGTGTCATGATGAAATTTTATACAAACTATATCAGCAAGGCAAAGCTCAAGCGGGCTAAGTATCTCCCCTTTACTCATCTCATTACTCAGATCCTCTGGGACCAATGCTACCCTTTCCATCCACAGGAGTGTTCTGAGTCTGGGGCTTGCCACTACGGCAAGAAAGACTGGAATAAGAGCTACAATACTCATATCAAGAGCTTGGAGGAGGACGCTATCTTAGCCGCAGAGGAGGTTGCAGAGGCTGAGGAGGCAGAAATAGCAACAGCAGTAGTGCCAGTAAAGCATGATCTAGCAGACGCACCGGCAGCTGCAGTACATATGGAGATAGACATAGAGCAGCAGCCTCAAACAGAGGAGCTACCACATCACTCTCCAGTTGGATCACCACTACATGTCCCGGAGCCTAGTCAGGATGAGCATCATTCTCCTGCCCTAGTCATACCTGACGCTCAAGTTCCGACACCCGGCTTTGGAGAGCATATACAGACTTTGGAGGATGCCGTTGTCTCTCTTCGGTCCGATGTGGCTTCCCTCAGTACTGATGTGGCATCTCTCCGCTTAGATGTCATAGCTGCGCTGCAGAGCATATCTAGAGATATCCAGGGATCACGCCCCGCTCGCTGACCTCCTCTACCTGATCTCTCTATCTCTTTACTCTCATTATTTTTATATATATGTGATATTTAACTGTTTTATTTATACTGCTTTGATATTTTTACGGGCAGTCTGTTGGCCCTAATACTATATTGTGCTGTACATTATTTCTTTTTGTGTATGATATTTTTGGATGTCTGGATTTTATATTGATACATTTATCTGTGATTTCGATGATTTCGGTGAGAGAGTGCTGTCTAAAATTTTTCAGGACCACCCTATTTCCTCTCTTCTTAGTCCACTTCTTAACCAATTTACACTTACATGTCCACTGTGCATTGTTATTATCTCTTTTTTCATTTGACGAGTTTTATCCAAGTGCCATCTTTTCAAGACCGCAGTCAATTCCAAGTTTAGGGGGCTTATACCACCCACTTTGGATATTCATGTCCCGGCCATTCTTTTCCTTAGTTACACTGGTATACTCTTTCATTTTGTTCTCTTTGCACATTAAAGACACTATGCCATTTAAGTTTAGGGGTAATGAGTGTTAATTGCAGTATTTGCTTTCAATTCAAAATTTTAAGCATGACTTGTGTATTTGAGGGATTTTCTATGATTGGTTCATAACTAGCTATGATTTTGATCTTTTGAGGACTATATTGCTTAAAATTTAAAATTTGCTTGACTTGAGAGTCCAATACTCCTTATATGCCTTGTAGATGCCATTTAGGAGTAAATTTTTTGAAAGATAGATATCTTGCTTGCACTTGTGGTCCACATCATCTTGATTTTGTGATTGTTTTGATTCACTCTAGTATTCTACAATAGCATAGGTGCACACTAGCATTCATTTATGGGGTACATGCTTTGTTGATTATTGAATTGGTTATATCCCAATTGGGCTAGTAGTGCATTGAAAGCTTTTATTTTGATAAAGGTGGACAACAAACCCTTTTCATTGAGTAGTCGGGATTCTAGCCTCATCAAGCATTGAATTTCTCGCGCCGAAAGGTGGAGGGCTCAAACTCTAGGTTAATAAAAAAATAAAAAATAAATAAAAATAAAAATAAAAAAAAGTTGCAAAAGTAATAAAAAAGTGAGGACTTCTCCCAAAAGGTGAGAAGTGGGAAATGATTAGATGGAGGTTGTTTTGATTTCTAGTCTAGTTGATTTGAGCTTGTAAGTCCTTAGGGGTGTTTAAACACCTAGTGCCCTAAAGCCTTCTGGTTTGGGAGTCATTGACCTAACGTTCGACCTCATGCATCGCTAAAACGCTTAATAGATTAACACATTGCACTATGTTTCCATTTTTTATCCTTAGGATTGGAAAATAAATAAATAAATCGAGTGAAAAGAATAAGTGCACCTAGATTAATAAAGCTTTAATAAAAGGTCCACTCTTTATCTTGATGATCGGTACTAGATTTGTGTGCTAGTTTGAGGGTAAGGATGTGATCATTTCTTTAGTTGTCTAAGATAGTAACATACTTGATACCGGTCCACTCAAAAAGGATTTTAGAGTTGTTTTGATTTGCATGATCATTTTCTTGATGTGTGAAGGACCATACTTGCTTACTTGGTATTAAGATTTTTGGAGATTGCTTAGAAATGGTTGAAAAATTGCATACTTGAGGTAGTTTTCTCCCAATTCTTGTTTACAATATTGGTGCCTCTTTTGTGAGAATGAGCTTAATGTTTGTGGGTATCATTTCTGGAAACCCTCACGAGACTTCACCTATCCACTACGGGTAACCTAGGGGTTTAAAAGGCTTGTTGCCTGTGCTAAATGCAATCGTGCTTCCTATGAAAGTGGCGTTATCCATTTATTGCTTTCTAGTTCATACTTGTATAGCTGTTCATTTCATTTTTTTACTTTGTAGTTCATTGATAGGGACTAGCAATATTTAAGTTTGGGGGTGTGATGAGAGCTGAAAAGTGCGCAATTAAACCCCTTAAGCTTAGGTATTCTAGGACCTTTATCTATCTTACTTTCCCGTTTTAGACTAATTTCGTGTTATTGCCCTTTTCAGGCACTTATTCCAAAAATAAGTTAATTCAGCCAAATAAGAGCATTAAAGAAGTTAACTTAAGTTGGATGGAAGAAAGGAGCAAAGTGGAAGTGGAATGAAGCAAAGTGTGGAAATAAGCAAGTTCGATCAATTTCAACATCACTTCAATTAATCAAAGTAACATCGATCTGGACACTTTAAGATGGATCCAAGCCCTTGTCTCTTTTCGATCAATCAAAAATGTTTGATCTTATCCACACCTACCACCCCACCTACCACTTTTGTCTCTTTCCTAAAATATCCCAAAAAATCTCAGAGATTTGTTTTTATTCAAAAAGGCGTCGCCAAGGATGATCGATCTCAGCAGCATTCGACGGATCTCACCTAAGTTTGATCGATTTCAACACAGTTCGATCGATCGAACCTCCTCAAGTCCAAAAAAAAATAAGTTCCAACACATTAAAAGCCGGCTCATGGTGCAATCATTGCAAGGACCCTAGTACACGAATCCAGACCATTGGGTGTGACACTTGACCTACCTATATAAAGATTTTGAGCCATTTTTACACACAGCTTGAATATCATAATATCATCTCATATACTTAGAGAAACATTCTTAGAGAGGATGAGAGGCTAGAGACACTTTTTTAGGAGTTCTTCCATTCTTCTAGGTTTCCATCAAGAAGGAGGTCATTCCTACCATGGAGATAGCCCTTGAGGGTTGGATGATTACTTCAATGAGTGGCTAAACATCTTTTTGGGCTAGAGTTAGCCCTAAGCATGCCTTCTAGACTCTAATACTTTGTGTTTTGAGGGGATTTGTGTTGTAATCTTGTCTTGACACTTATTTTATATATGAATCTTGTTTATTCAATGATTTGTGAGATTTAATACTTCCAATTGATCATTTGATTCTATCCATATGTCTATGTATGCTAGAATAGATGTTCATGTGTTTATCTCTAGTTTTTGTGTTATTGATGCATGTCTATGTGTGTTGATGCTATGGATCTAGAGATTGTCAAGATATAGTGCTTAATAGAATACTATTGTGGTTTATTTGATGGTTCATACTCATGTCTTGATGGATTGTGCCTCTCCCTTAGTTTCTTTAATTAATTTTCATGCTCTTAGCTTAGTTGTAGTGTAGTTGCCTTAGTTGTTAGATGGGAGGACAATCCATGCTTATTGTTTGATGTTCTATGGTTATGAATGCAAGTAGTATTATTCTCTAACCATATGATATGTTTGGATTGTGAGCTTAAAGGTAGGATTAATGGCTTAGTTTGATGTATTATGCTATTCACTAGGTTACTTAGACAATATATGCTTAATTGGTCATCCATGCTCATTGAAACAATCAATCACACACTCTTAAATTACAACACATGTTTCCCCTCATTAATTATAGATTATGAAGAGACTTTTGCTCCCGTCGCTAGGCTTGAGGCTATAAGAATTTTACTTGCATTTGCATCTCACAAAAATTTTAAATTATTTCAAATGGATGTAAAGAGTGCTTTCTAAAATGGTTTTAAAGATGAAGAAGTATATGTAGAACAACCATCGGGCTTTGAAAGCTATGATAATGCAAACCATGTTTATAAATTGTCTAAAGCTTTATATAGTTTGAAGCAAGCTCCTAAAGCTTGGTATGAAAGACTTAGTGGGTTCCTACTTTCAAATAGTTTTGGTAGAGGTAAAACTGATAATACACTTTTTACTAAAATCATTGATGGTAATTTGTTGATCATTCAAATTTACATTGATGACATTATTTTTAGATCAACAAATGACTCTCTAAGTAAAGAGTTTGCCACCTCCATGCAAAACGAGTTTGCAATGAGCATGATGAGCGAAATCAACTTCTTCTTAGGGTTGCAAATCCAACAAACTCTTGATGGAATTTTTATTTCCCAATCAAAGTATACTAAAGATTTACTAAAGAAATTTGGCTCGAAAGATGCCAAACATGCTAAAACTCCCATGAGTCCTTCCTTAAAGCTTGATAAAGATGAGAAAAGCAAGGAAGTTGATATTAAGAAATATAGAGGGATGATCGGAAGTCTTCTTTGTTTAACGGCTAGTAGGCTGGACATCATGTTTAGTGTGTGCTTATGTGTTAGGTTTCAATCTTGTCCCAAAGAATCTCACTTGAATGCTGTCAAACACATCTTTAAATACTTGAGTGGTACTATTAACTTAGGACTATGGTATCCTAGGCACACATCCTTTAAACTTGTAGGATTTACAGATGCTGATTTTGCCGGTTGTAAAGTTGACAGAAAAAGTACAAGCGGCGCTTGTCACTTTATAGGTCAGTCCCTTGTATCTTAGTCATGCAAGAAACAAAATTCAGTCGCATTATCCACCGCTGAAGCTGAATATGTTGCTGCTAGTAGCTGCTCTGCACAAATCTTGTATATCAAACAACAGCTTGAAGACTTTGGTTTATTCTTTGACAAAATCCCTATCAAATGCGACAATACTAGCGCCATTTGCATATCAAAGTATCCTATTCAGCACTCTAAAATAAAGCATATTGAGATTAGATATCATTTCTTACGTGATCACGTATCAAAAGGCGATATTGAATTAATGGTTGACATTCTCACGAAGCCACTTCAAGAAGATAGATTTTGCACACTTCGTTGAGAAATCGGAATGGCAATCGAGAAAGATATCCATGACCACTGATGAACATTGAATACATTTTACTTCTGACTTCATTTGGCAGACCAAAACTATGCTTCGGTCGACCAAAAATAAACATTTCGACAGACCGATACTATATTTCTATTAACCGAAATAAGAAATTTAATTCCTCTTCAAAATGCAAATCGAACGACTGATGAAGCCATTTCGGTCGACCGATTCTTCGGGGCCCCAACACGTAAGGCCCAAATATGAGTTTAAGAGGCCCACGAATCCCATTTTGACATCAAACTCAAATCTTTCTCTCTCTCACTCTCAAGAGGCGACTGCGAACAACCTAATCTCTCTCATCCTCGCATCAGAGGTAAGTTCCACTTATCTCACTTTGAATCAATCAACTCCTCGTTAAACTCCTCTATTTTGATTACTAATCTATGTATAGCATTCTATGATCTGATATCATCCTAGGTTAGATTTTGTTGCACAAAACCTTGTCATCTATCTCACAAAATCCTTCATCTCTAGAAAGAACCCATGGCTTCCGAAAGAATCCTTCTAGAACTGATAGAGACCTAGAAAAATGCACTAAGCATTCTTATGATATGGATGCAGGAGGGTCTAACCCACCAAACCCTAAAAATCCTGACTCCTACCCTGCCCCAAATATGCATCTTTTCCGAGAACCCGAGTTCAAGGAAATCTATGAAACCAGATTCCTTCATAAGATAGTTGAGAAGGGAAAATTCTTTGATAATAGTGAAAGTGAAGAGTTGATTCAACACACCTTCTCACTATTTGATGCTATTGGCTTGGGTGGATTTGTATCCCTCAAGGTCCCTTATTATCCCAAGCTAGTGAGGCTATTTTACACTCATCTTGAAAAAGAGCTAGGGCAAAACACTTACGATTCCTTCATTGTAGGCACTCACATTCACCTTACCCTGTCTAGTATTTGCTGCATTCTCAAAATTCCTCACGGTGATATCATCTACTCCATTACCTATAACTGTTATCATGGGGAAAAGTTCGATCCTCTCCAAGCTGTTCAACAAGTGAGCCACTTTCCCACTAGAAACATTGACAAAATATTTGTGAGTCAGTTAATAGTACAAGCTCGTCTCATTTATTATGTCATCATCCATACCATCCTTCCCAAATCCGGCGATCGCTCGGATGTGTCATTTATGGAAGCCTTTCTAATCTGGTGCGTCCTAAACGGAAAGAAGTTTGACCTTGCTTTCATCATCTATCACCATATGCAAGATTGCGCCAAGAAAGAAAAAACTCACCTATTATATGCCATGCCTCTTACAATAATCTTCAGAGCCTACAAAGTACGAATAGAGGGGAGGATAAAAAAGAGCTTACCAATCTCTACAGATTTGACAAAGAGTTGCTCGGCCGAATGGGGCTCAAAAAATCAGAAAAATAACATTTGGTATGACCCCAAATTTGGTGATCCGATAAATGTGGGCCAAGAAATTGTAATGGGAGAGCAACAACAAGAAGATGTTGCAGTATGTGGTAATGAAAAAGAAGAAGAGGAGGAGGAGGAAGAAGAAGAAGAAAAGAGAAAGAACAATAAGAACCTATTCCTCCTTCCGAAGAAAGATCCCTCCGTGAGCTTCTACTTGAGAGTATTGCTCTTTCGAAAGAACAAATAACTCTTGAGAAGGAAAATCGGGACCACATTCTCACCTTGCACGAAAGAGTTGAAAAGGTAGCAACTGAAGTCGACGTTGTCAAACATAACCCTGCTTATCTCCGAGCGACGGTACTCCCTTACTTTTGATTCCCCACCCCCCCCCCCCCCCCCACCTTTTTGATGATTGATAAAGGGGGAGAAATGATGTTGATTTATGTGGTTGAAAATATACAGTAGTTGTGAAGTTGCTAGTAAAATGGAATAGATGTGATCATTGACTATACTGATCTTTGACTGTACTTTGAATTCATTAATCAAATGAAATACATGTTTTTGGTATTTATGAATTGCACTTTTTTTTTTAATGCATTGTCTTGATCTTACTTAATATGTATACATACCTTAAATATGATCTTGTTAAAAATGTTTAGATGGATGCACAAGGAAAGGGGGAGATTTGTAATCTCTTATATGTATATCCTCACCTTTAAAATCATGCACATGGGAGAATTGTTAATATTCCATACTCTTATTTTTCAAACAACATCAACGAATTGTCATCATCAAAAAGGGGGAGATTATTGACCTTGAATCTAAGGCTTTTGATGATCATAATTCATTAATGATGTTCTATGCGTACTAATGTCTACCTTGAGTAAAATTACAGATCTAAGCTTTCATCAAGACAAGACATTACATAGAAAAGCAAAAATGAAGAAGCATCATGAAGGAATCAGAAAAAGTTAAAGGAATCAAGACTCAAAGATAAGTCATCAACATCTCATCAAATGGGATTAGCTAGGATGGTGAGCTTTTTAGGAAACCTTGTTAAAGCATGTATGAACATCTTGAAGCTCACACTCTCAAAATCATCTATAAAAACTCATTCATTAAGGTTAAGGATCATTGGACCAAGTTTAAACATCTTCAAAACATGCTCCTAGAATTTAAGTTCCATTTCAGTCAACCAAAATGGAAGGATAATTTAAACCGGTCGACTGGTTCTATCAATGAGTCTGAATCATAACTTCTACGGTATTTTGGTCTATCAAAATACAGGACCAACTCAGTTTGGTCTACCGAACTAAGAAAATGAAAAGTTACTCTAGGAGTTTCAGATGACCGAAACTAAGAAGCCAAATGCATCGGACGAGCCGATTCTCACAGAATGTTTTGGCACAAAGGAGGAAGGAGTTTCGGTCGACCGAAACAAGAGAAAGAATTCTTCAGTCTACCAAAACAAGTATAATGGCCAAACCTCAAACCATTTCGGTTGACCAAAACACATGCTGTTTTGTTTCAGACGATCGAACCTGCAAGATTCAAAATTTGAAACGGCTATCTTGTCTCAAACTGAGTGCCCAACAGCTAGAATACATATCAGATAGATCTGAAAGTCTATATAATGACTTATAAACTTCATAAAAAGGTATTGCATTCATTGAGAAACATATCCATGCAATCTTAGAACATTTTTATCATCATATACATATTCATATCTCAAAGAGTAAAGAGCTTCAAATTATTCATACATACTCTAGAGTGAGCTAAAACTTGTACTTCAGATCTAAGAGAGATTATCTTGTACCTCATATATTCTCTTCAAATCTTGTAAGGGCTGGTGTGGCCCAAGGAAGACTAAGAGAATGTGTTTCTCTTAGCAATTAGAAGTAAAGAAGCGCTTCTTGTAAAAGGTTTGATCTTCACCTGAAAGGAGAAGCCATAGTGGATTGGAAAGTTTCAAGAAGGGTCTTTAGCCGAGGAGTATGAGTTTCCGAACCTCGCAAAAATTGTTGAGTACTTGTTTACAATCTCTCTCCTTATCTCTTATATTTATTGCTTCAAGTTCAATTAGTTTATTCTTCTGATAATTGCTAGTTGTTGTAGCTTAAATTTCAAATTGCCTTGTTAACTTATTATAGGAAGATTAGCCTTGTAATTTCACATCAATTAAGATCGAAAATTGACCATTGTTTGCTAAGACTCTATTCACCCCTCCGCCGTGCACCAAATCCAGTACGTCTTTGGATGTGCTTGTTGTTTTTCGTCTTCAGAGATGAGAGAATTTGTTGAATTTAGTGAAGAACGACACGACTTTGGATGTGTTTGGTGTTCTTCACCTTCAGGTTTTCCCTCGGGATTTTTGGCCCTCTGGATTTCTGATTCTCTCAATTTCTGGAGCTTCTGGATTTCTGAGTCTCTAGATTTCTGAATTTGTGTACCCCTTCCTTCTTCCTTCAGGCCTCTATTTATAGGTTTCTTGGATCCATAGGATGATGACACGTGTCATCTTCTGATAAGGATAAAATAATAACTGGGCCGGGTCGGTTATATTATGATAATTATCCTTAAAAATAATTATTCCAAATATATTTTATTATGAATAATTATCTTCTTATTTAACCATCTGGGTTGGACTAATTAAATAATTTAAGTGGACCAAGTTTGGGCAAATTAAATAACTTAATTAAACACTAGGCCCATATTTAATGGGTCTATTTGTCAAAACCAAAGCCCACTAAAATTTTAGTGTCTACATATATCATCTTTAATCCTCATCAATGGGTCCTAAAAGAAACCCTCATCGTAGCACTAAAAGACAAACCCAATAAAAGAGAGCCAAAGCTTCTCATAACCACGAAGCAGGATCTTCAACTCCTCTTCATCCTGTTCCATCTTCAATTCCTCACAATCTCAAACCTTTCCAAACTCCCGAATACAAGGATTTATTCGAAACCAAATTTATCCAAAAAAAAGGTTGCTTATGGGAAGGTTCTCACTTGTGCTGATTGTGCAGCCAACAATCTCAATACCTATGACCTATTTCAAGCTATCGATTTAGGAGAATTCATGTCTATGGAAATCCTTTCTATCCTAAATTGGTACGACAATTCTACACACACTTGAAGAAAATTGATGGTCAATTCCCTACACTCGTATGTAATGGGAACTGAAATTCTTCTTCGGAAAAGGGATTTGAGGACTTTGCTCAACATTCCTGAAGGAGATTTTCAATACTATGAAACTCACTCATGGTATGAAGGAGAAGATTTTGATACTCTTACGGCTGTCCAAGAGATTAGCCATGACAAAACCGTCATCAATGTTGATAAGATAAAGTCTAGTCAACTAACAATTGAAGCTAAGATGATCCATCAAGTTATCATTCATTCCATCATCCCCAAATCCTGCAGAATTACCAATATTTCTTTCATGGAAGCATTTCTAACTTGGTGTGTACTGAACGGGAGGAAATGTAATACCCCTAATTTTAAAAGGACAGTCTCGATATTTATTTAATTGTTTTAATTGCAATTTTATTTATTTACTTGATTATTTGGTTATTTGATTACATGTTTAATTAAATTTGTAATTAAATGTTTTATTTGAATTAAATGATTAGTTGAAGTTATTTGAATTAAATGATTAGTTGAAAGTATATGCTTAAGTGTTTTATTTAAAATAATTGATTTAATTGATGTGTTGCTTATTTGTAATTAATTGTAGATTAAATAATTAAAATTTTATTTTATTTTATTTTATTTTATTTTAGTTTATAGAGGTGGTTAGTAGTAATGGGCCAATCAATTAGGTTCCATGTACTACTTGGATAGGAGGTTTAATGGGTACAGATAATTACCCATGGATAGTTATATATGTATATATATAAATATATATATATATATATATATAAGGAAAGTCACGTAGTATTAATAAATAATCTGATCTATGTATTTTTATATATTTATAAAATAAGGATATACATAGATTATATACGTAACATATTTTTAGTTACCTTTTTAATATTTTAATTTTAATATTTTTCTTTATTAAGTTGACTTAGATTAGGAAAAGGAATAGGGTTATTATTTAGCCTATAAATATATAACTATAGGGTTGTAAAAGTGTAATTCCTCTAATTTCAAAAGGATAGTCCTGGTATTTAATTTATTGTTTAACTTGCATTTTTAATTGTTTAATTGTTTATTGGTGTGTTTATTTGCATTAATTGATGACTTGTTTTATTTAAGTAAATTGTTTTATTTAATGGTGGTTATGTGAATTAATTAATTGTAAAATTGTATTTTATTTGTCGGTAATTACGTTAATTGGATTTTTTTTTTTTTTGGTATTTTCTGCCATTGGCGTAATTGCATGTTTAAGTTACATGCGTTAATTAACATTTTAGGGTTTTATTTTTTTTTTTTTCTTCACGTTTGATCGTCGTCCTACCATAAGCTTGAAGAGTGTGAATTTTAGGCGAGGGCCAAGAGTTTTACATTTATAGAAGCCACTACTACCTTTCACTTTAAATATAGCTAGGGCGAGTAGGGATCGTCCCAAGGGATTGTGAGGGTCAAACAAGGTTGTGGAATCGCTATTAGGGCTAGTAGGTCGAGTGGTCAAACAATTGGTTGGTTGGTTGATTAGACTAGAGAGCAACTAAATTAAACTAAGTGATAACAAAAGAATGCAATTAAGAGCAAATAAGAGAGAGAAGAGTCTTGGGTTTAAAGATCACCACCAAGCAATGCATTTCTATACCATTGATAAGTGACTAATGAGGGCAAATGGTATGTTGCAATATTGGTGTGTGTGTGTGTTTGGTTGATTCAACAAGCAATGATGGCTAGTCAAGCATGTATTATCTAAACATCATGTGAAAGGCACAATATATCTAAGCAATGAAGCATATATTGTCTAAACAATATGTGAAAGGCACAATAGATCAAAACAAGTCATTAATCCTTTCATTAAGCTCACAATCCAAATACAACACAAGGTTAGAGACATATGCTACTTGCATTCAAAAGCTTGGATCATCAAACAACAAGCATGGATTATCCTCCCATTTAACACTACACTACAACTACACTACATCTACACTACTAGTATCAAAATAAACTAAGGGAGAGGCACAATCCATCAAAGAATAAGTATGAACCATCAAGAAAATCATAAGAGCATTCCATTAAGCACTATGTTTTGATAATCTCTAAATCTATAGCATCAATACACATAGACATGCATCAATAACACCAAATCTAGAGACAAGCACATGAGCATCTACTCTAACATACATAGACATATGGATAGAATGAAATGATCAATTGGAAGCATTTAACCACATTAATCATTGAACAATCAAGATCAATATAAATTAAAGTGTCAAAACATCAATTATAACACTAATCCCTCAATAATACACAAGATTAAGATATACAAAGCATGCTTGGGGCTAACTCTAGCCCCAAGAGGATGTCTAGCCACTCATGGTGATGTTGCTCTAACCCTCAATGGCTAACTCCATGGAAGAAATCTGCTCCTTGTTGATGAAGAACTCCAATGGTGTCTCTAGCCTCCTCCTCCACTAAGTTTGCCTCCTTTGAGAATAATCCCTAGAATTGTGTCTACCAAATGCTAAGTTTTTTCTCTCAAAAATTGCATCATATTCCTTTTATAGGTACGTCAAATGACACACAAAATGAGTTGGGGTCGTGCAAAGAATATTCTCTAATGATTGGATAGAGGACGGATTGAACAAGATGGATTTTTAACTTTTTCACACTGGAGGAAGTTCGATCGATCGAACCTTGGACTTGGATCGATCGAACTTGGTTGAGATCTATCGAACTCAGGCTGCATTGATCCAACTGGTTGAGTTTTTTAGGAAAAGACAAATCCGAGATATTTTGGGAGATATTTTTGGGAAAAGGACAAAAGTGGTTAGTATGGTGGTACAGCTGTGGATAAGACCAATCATTTGAACAAGGACAAAAGTGTTCGATCGATCAAAGGGTGGTGTTGGATCGATCGAACTTTGGACTTTATGCTTTAGGTCAAGGTTTGGATTTATCTTGAAGTACTGAGATCGATTAGTGTTCGATCGATCGAACCTTGAAGTTGGATCGATCGAACTTTGCTGCTTCCCACCTTTGGCTTCATTTGCTTCTTTCTTTCTCCACTTTGCTCCTTTCTTTGTTTAATCCCAGAATTGCTTCAATTAAGCTCTTATTTGGCTAAGTTAGCTTATTTTTGGGATAAGTTCCTGAAAATGAAAATAATACGAAATCAATCTAAAACGGTAAAGTAAGATAGATAAAGGTACTAGAATGCCTAAGCTTAAGGGGTTTAAATACACACTTTTCAGCGCTCATCACACCCCCAAACTTCAATATTGCTAGTCCCTAGTAATGAACTAGAAAGTAAATGAATTAAATGAACAACTATACAACTATGAATCTAGAAAACAATAAATAGATAATACCATTTTTATAGGGAACACGATTGCACTTAGCACATGCAACAAGCCTTTTAAACCCCTAAGTTACCCCTAGTGGACGAGTGAAGTCTCGTAAGGGTTTCCAGAAATGGTACCCATAAACATTAAGCTCATTCTTTCAAAAGAGGTACCAATATTGCAAACAAGCATTGGGAGAAAACTACCTCAAGTATGCAATTTTTCAAACATTTCCAAGTAATCTCCCAAAATCTCAACATCAAGTAAACAAGTATGGTCCTCCACACATCAAGAAAATGATCATGCAAATCAAAACAACTCTAGAATCCTTTTTGAGTAGACTGGCATCAAATGTGTCGCTATCTTAGCCAACTAGAGAAATGATCACATCCTTACCCTCAAACTAGCACACAAATCTAGTACCGATCATCAAAACAAAAAGTGGACCTTTTATTAAAGCTTTATTGTTCTAGGTGCGCTTATTCTTTTCACTCGATTTTTTTTTTTTTTTTTTATAAGATCAAAGATGGAAGCATAGTGCAATGTGTTGATCTATTAAGCTTTCTAGCGATTCATGAGGTCGAGCGTTAGTTCAATGACCCCCAAACCAGACGGCTTTAGGGCATTAGGGATTCAAATACCCCTACGGACTTACAAGCTCAAATCAACTAGGCTATAAATCAAGACAACAACCATCTAATTATTTCCCACTTCTCACCTTTTGGGAGAATTTCTCACTTTTTTTATTGCTTTTGCAACTTTTTCTTTCCTTTTTTTTTTTTGTATTCAATTATTAACCTAGAGTTTGGCCCCTCCACCTTTTGGCACGAGAAATTCAATGCTTGATGAGGCTAGAATCCCGGCTACTTAGTGAAAAGGAGTTATTATCCACCTTTATCAAGAATGAAAGCTTTCAATGCACTACTAGCTCAATTGGGATATAACCAATTCAATAATCAACAAAGCATGTACCCCACAAATGAATGCTAGTGTGTGCCTGTGCTAGTGTAAAATCCTAGAATGAATCTCAAAACAATCACAAAATCAAGATGATGTAGACCACAAGTGCAAGCAAGCTATCAATTTTTCAAAAAATTTACTCCTAAATGGCTTCCATAAGGCATACAAGGAGTATTGGACTCTCAAGTCAAGCAATTTTTAAAATTTAAGCAATATAGTCCTCAAAAGATCAAAATCATAGCTAGATATGGACCAATAATAGAAATATCCCTCAAATACACAAGTCATGCTCAAAATTTTGAAATTTACAGCTAACACTGCAAAGCACCATTCCCCCCAAACTTAAATGGCACAATGTCCTCAATGTGCAAGAGAACAAAGGAAAGAGTATACCAGTGCAACTAAGCAAGAATGATCGGGACTGAAGTATCCGAAGTGAGTGGCATGGCCCCCCCAAACTTGGGATGAACTATAGTCCTGAAAATTGGCACTTGGATAAACTCACCAAATAACAAAATGGGATAATTAGTGCACGGTGGACATGCAAGTGTGAATGGGATAAACAGATAAAGAGATAAGAGAGGTATAAGGGTGGTCCTCAAAATCGGGTAGCACTCTCTCACTGAAGTCACTGTAATGCACCTGATGAAGTCAAACATACAGATATGAGAATATAATCATATAACATCCATAACAAAAATAGATATATATAAAATAGATAAAGTACAGGTATAACAGAAGTATCAAAGCTGACAGACCGACTGTAAAAATAATAGTAATGTACAGTGACAAAAATAAAGATCAAAGATCAGAGATGGATCAAAAGATAGAAGGAACTGGGAACTCAGGACGAAGAGGTAGGACGGGCAAGTCGGGCTCCGCGGATATCTCTGGATAGATCTCGGAACATAGTCACAACATCCGTATGGAAGGTAGCAAAATCAGCTCTGTGGGCCGTAAAATCAACTCGTATAGCAACAACAGCATCCTCAAGAGTCTATAGACGTACTCCAAAGCTAGGGGTCAGATCTGGAGCCTCAGGTATAGATGAATCAAAAGAAAACTCCTGAGTCTGCTCGTGGTCGTGAATGGGCGACCTAGCTGGAGAGTACTATTCTGCATCATCTACAGGGCGCTCTAAATCAATAGCTATATGCTCGGCAGCTGGATCAACTGGTGCGTCGTCCGCTGTGGGATATACTGCTGCTGCCTGAGCTGCTGCCTCTATCTCCTCCTTAGCCTCTAGCTCCTCTGCAGCCACTACCGCGTGGTCCTGCAGTCTAATTATAATGGCGTTATAGCTCTTGTTCCAGTCTTTCTTCAAGAAGTGACAGGAACCTCTCTCAGGGTGCTCCCGAGGATGAATAGGGTAGCGCTGGTCGATAAGAATCTGGGTAATGAGGTGGCCGAATGGGAGAGACTTAGCCCGTCCGGGCGTCTCCTTGCTAATATACTCATCAAATAGCTTTTTCATCACGCTCCAGATGAGCGCGGGAATAGATACCTAGTGGCTTGTGTAGAAGGCGTAGAGGGTTGTCAAATAGTCTCCCCTCCTCTGAATCTTGTGCCCTGCCATGTAGATGTTCCGAAAGAGCACGGAATCAATGAACCATAGGTCATCTGGAAGGAATGTGCGGGTGGTGAAGGTCTCGCCATCAGCATGGTGACCTGTAAGAAATACCGCCATGTCGGTATAAGAAGGCCTGTATAGCCTCAGATATGTCTCCTGAAGCTCTGGAGGACAGCGGTGTGGGCAGTGGCAAGAGTGGGCTAGCGAGTCCACTATGATAGTGATCTGATGGCCATCTATAGAAGTGACCAGCTCTACTGTGGTACATGGTCGGAGGTTCTGGGAGAACAACTGTACCAGTCGCAGGTAGACTGGCTCTGTGATTAGGGCAAGAATAGCTACAAGGCCCTTCTGAATGATGTCGTGGTAAGCTGATTAGGTTAGCACCGATCTGAAGAAAAAGGCTGTGTCGAACACTGGCTCATGGTCGACTGTCATATGTGCATATCTAGGCACGGGCCTATCACGCTCCTGAGCTGGCTAAGCTGGCTGGCGTGGTGGAGATGGTACTGGTGAACGCTCAGCTCCAGCATGTGGTGGAGATAGTGATGGTGTAAATGCAGGCGGAGCTACAGAGGTGGATATAACATAATCATCCTCAGCCTCATGAGCAGGTGACTGAGGTGGTATAGGCTGTACTGGCTCCTCCTGTGCATAAGAGGGCTCTGCTGGCTCCTCTAGCCGTGGTCTGATATGTTGCTGAGGCCCATGTTGCCTCTTGGCAACAGTCTTTTGCTTAGTCATAGCTTGAAAAATAATTTAAAAACTTGCAAAGGGAGTTAGTACCATAATTAAGAATTGAAAGCATAAAATAGAATCATGTATGTCAAATAAGATAGACAAATCTTATAGATGACATGAATCTATGCAAGTGGTAGAATGTGAAGCATGCTAAGCAATGTAAGTATGAAATGCATCCAATGTGGAATATCATAGGCATTGGGCATATATAAGATAGCATGAACACAAGATATGAAGAATAAAATGTGTGTGTGAGATCTGTGAAATTCGATCGATCAGAAAAAGAAGTGAGATCGATCACAAAAGTTGGATCGATCGAAAATAAGTGAGATCGATCTCACTACTTTGATCGATCTGAGATACAAGTTCGATCAATCGAACTGTGCTCTGTGAAAAATGAGTGGAAGCACGAGGCCCACATGAATGTGTTTGTGGGCCCATCAACACAACACATCATCAAATCCCATCACTGTAGAAGGCCTATTCTCCAAAATGAATCAAAAATATACAAAACATATCTTTAAACATATATACACATATATACATAACTATAACTCAGTGCTTCGAAGCTTCAAAAATGGAGATTCAGGCATGTATAAAGCATGAATGTAACATATAAAGCATGTAAGCATCATATCGAAGCTTAAATCATAGATGAGATCTCGGATTTTACCTCAAAATGACGAGAGAAGTGGAGAAGGTACGAAGGAAGTGAAATTCGAGATGAGGGAGAGAGTGTAGCTTGGATCTCGCCGGAGATCTCGCCGGAGATGAGAAAGATAGAGAGTAGATGCGGCGACAACGAGGGAAACAAGGGTTTGAAGGGTTGGATCGATCTAAATGATCGATCTTGAGACCCTCCAGGTCTATTTTAAAAACATTTCCCGATTAGTTCGATCGATCGAACTGAGACTTCAGATTGATCGAACTTTGATGAACTCTCCTCAAAGTATTTTTTGAAATTTTTGAGAAATAAAAACTAAAATTAAAAATTAGAATTAAAATTAAAAAGAAACTGTAAAATAAAATAAAATGGAATAAAATATTTTTTGATTTTTTTTTAATTGAATAAACAATAATAATTAAAAACTAAATAAATTAAAATATTTTTGAATTTTTGAAAAATTTTTGAAAAATAAAATATAATGAAATGAAATGAAAATAAAATAAAATAAAAATGAAAATATTTTTTGGATTTTTGAAATTTGAAAAGTCAAAACAAAGTCAAACTAATGAAATGAAGAACTGAGATCGATCGGAACAAAAGTTCGATCGACCAAACAGAGAACAAAAATATACAGGTTTTTGGTTCAAAAATTTGGGTAAGTGTTGGAACTTGAAGATCGATCGAACTTTGAAGTTAGATCGATCGAAAAAAACTTCAGATCGATCTTAAAATGTTTCGATCGATAAGACAAAGAGTTGAAATATGCAGGTTGATGCAGGCTCAAAATTTTTCTAAGTGTTGAATCATGAGATCGATTGAACTTTGAAGTTGGATCGATCGAAGGTCTCCTGATTGATCTAAGAATAAGTTCGAACGATGGGACAGAGAGGTGATTTGGATGCAGGTAGAAAATTTTTCTAAGTGTTGGATGTAGGTGCAAGTTCGATCGATCGAACTCTCAACTGAGATCGATCGAACTTATACAAAATGCTCAATTACAACACAAAAATTCATACAATCCTAATCACAATTCCTATCAATGCATATGAACCAAAAATAAGTATCTAGACTTCGCAAGAAATGAAATTTAAAATAGAAATGGGGGAGGAATAGGGTTTTGACACCCTACGAAATGTTTTTGCTAGTCTTTAACGTCTCTAGCAAGACATTGGGCTTTTTTAGCCCAGATCAAAGATCTTATAATGCATCCCCTCCTTGTTGGGGTGATAGATGCTTTAAACTCCACCCAACAAATGGTTCTTTAAAGAACTTGTTGGATTAAGCTCAAAAGCAACTTTTGATCCTTTGTCTATGCAATCACAACCTTTGGGCTTCCATGCCCTTTCAAAGTAAGAATTTGAAACAACACTTTGAGAATGCAAGGTTGAAGATGATTCTTTAGAAGTTTTAGTCTTACACAAAAGCTCATTTCCTTAACATTGAAGATCATGACATTTATCTACAAAATTAACCTCTCCTTCATATTTGTTAAATGAATTAGGTATGGGATTAAAGATATTCAACTTCACCTTCATGTGGCCAAATGAGATCTTCATTATCCCCATCATACAATTGATGTTAGCATTAGCGGTTGCAAAGAAAGGATGGCCAAAGATAACAGGAATTTGGCTCTTAGGATTGGGGACCGGTTCCGTGTCTATGACAACGAAATCAACCGGGAAGAAGAATTTATCAATTTTAATCAAAACATCCTTAATTATACCCCTAGGCTTCTTAATGGATCGGTCGGCAAGTTGTAAAACTACCGACGTCGGTTTTAATTCACCTAGGCCCAATTTAACATAAACCGAGTATGGAAAAAGGTTGACACTTGCTTCTAAGTCAAGAAGCGCCCGATTAATGATATGATCACCAATAATGCATGAAGTAGTAGGTGAGCCGGGGTCCTTAACTTTGGCAAAGTGTTATGTTACAAAATTGAGCTTACTTGCTCAGTCAAAACCACTTTTCTTGGTGCTTAGCACTTGTTCTTCCGCTTTTTGGTGCACAAGTCTTTCAAGAATTTGGTATAAGCCGGAATTTGCTTGATTGCATCCAAAAGTGGAAGATTAACTTTCACTTGCCTAAACATTTCCATAATTTCATTGGTTTTTGCCTTTTGCTTTTCCTTCGAAATGGATCCTTTTAAGGCATCCGAAAATGGAACTTTTGTTTCAAACACTTTTTCAGAATTTTCTTTTGAACTCTCTTCAACACAAGAATTTTTTAAATCATTTTGTTTCAAATCATTTTTCAGCAAAACTTTTTCAACATCATTTTTCAAAACTTCTTTTTCAAACACATTTTTCAAGACTTTCTCATTCACAAGATCATGTATATGCAATGAAGGAGGAATGGGATGTGAAATGGGACGAGTGACAACTTGAGGTTGCACCGGTTCACTCTCTTCATTCGACATTTCAACTTGATTGTCCACAATCCTACCACTCCGCAAGGTAGTCACCGCATTAACATATTCAATGGTGTGGCCTTCAGATGAGGAATGGATTTCCACAACACATTGTTGCTTAGGTAGGGCATTAATAGGCATTTTCCCTTCTCTCTTGCATTAAGAGTGCTTGCTATTTGCCCTCCTTGGGTTTCTAGCTTCGCAATATATTGAGAGTGAGAATGAAGCAATTGTGTGTTAGCCTCTAAAGTACCCAAAGCATTCAAAACTTTTTCTTCAAAGGCGGGACTTCTAATATTTCCTTGGGAATAAGATTGGTTGGGAAAATGAAAATTAGAAAATTAATTTCCTTGTGATTGATAAGGTCTATAACCTTGGGATCCTTGGTTTTGAAGTGGAGGTGGAATGTACTTCCCTTGAAAACTGCCTTGGGAAGGGTTTGAGCCCTCTCCTTGGTTTTTCCAAGAGAAATTCAGATGATTCCTCCAACTTGGATTATAATGAGTACCATAAGGATTGTTCCCTTGGTTCACGAAAGCTGCATTGACTTGTTCATTAGGTTCATTTTGCACTTGTCCGTGAGGACAATGAGAAGTAGAATGTAGAACACTAGAACAAGTCATACATGTTTCATTTGAGGCATGATGAGAATGGTTAGGGAAGGAAGATACTTGGTTCACCGAGTTTTGGTTAATCAAAAATTGATCAAACCTTTGAGATAAAGACTTCATTTCGGCGGCTATTTCATTTGAATGGTCAACTTGATGTAAGTCAACACTCTTCCTACCTTGTGAATTTCTACCATTCTTGGATGATAATGTTCTATGCAAAGAATTTTCACTCATACTCTCATAAAGACGCCACACGTCATCCTCATGCCTATCAATGTATGAGCCACCCATGGAAGCATCAACCATGCCTTTATAATTGTCCAATAAGCTCTCAAAGAAATATTGAACTAATTGTCATTTGGGCATGTCATGATGTGGACACTTCCTAAGCAACTCATTGAAGCGTTCCTATGCCTCATGAAATGTTTCTCCATGCCCATGTGAAAATTCTCGAATTGAGGTTCTCATGGCATTGGTCTTAGAAACTGGATAGTACTTCTTCAAGAACTCTTGTTGCATTTCTGCCCAAGAAGTGATTGAAAATGGCCTAAGATTGTTAAACCAATACTTTGCCTTGTCTTTTAAGGTGAATGGAAAATGTTTGAGTCTTAAGACCTCTTCCGGCATATCCGTATATTTTACGGTGGAACATACTTCAAGAAACTCATCCAAATGCTTGTAAGGTTCTTCACTTGGAAGTCCATGATAGTTAGGAAGCATTTGAATGATTTGTGGCTTAATTTCATAATGATGTGCTCTAAATGCAGGCAATTGGATGCATGTAGGTGCATTATACTCATTAGGCACATAATGGTCTCTTAAAGCAAGAGGTGGATTAGCTACTTGAGGTGCAACATGAACACCTTGGTTTTGAATTCCTTGATTAATGATGGGAGGTTGTGGAGCATACATTGGCCTTGGCATTCCATATGGGGTTTGGCCTTATTGTTGTGGTGGTTGGTGAATGTATGGCCTAGGCATGCCTAATGGTACTTGTATGTTCTCATTCTGCACACTAAGATGAAGAATACTTTGTTGGTCTATGTGACCAAGGTCCTCAACATGATCATCATTATGATTAACCATTGATAGATTGGTTCTATTTAAACTTCCTCTTCCCCTAGGATTTCTAACGATGGATTCAAGATGCAAATCAAGATGGATAAGAGTTGGTCTCAATGAATGACGTCCATACATGCACAATGCAAAACACTATGCCTTCACAACAATGCAATTAGACTTCTTCCACAAACACTTAACCCATACTCCTATGCTTTAACAACAATGATGCAAAGAACAATTAAAAACAAGCCTCCACGCGGGCCGACGATTTAACTAAGGGATTAAGTAAAGAAAGTCTCACAAAGGTCCTTTAGCACTTCAACTCCAAATTTAAAGCTTAGCTTGGCAAAAAAAATTTTAATTTTAGCTTTTTACTTTCTTTGCTTTGCTTGAATGCTCCTTTGCTTGCTTCCTCTCCAATAATGCACCTAGTCAATTATGAACAATACAATAAGTAACTAAAAAGAAAAATAAAAGTAAAGTAAAAACACAATCAAAAGAGTACTAATCCTAATTGATTCCACAAATCCGACGTTGCCAAATCAAATCAATCAATCCCCGGCAACGGCGCCAAAAACTATGGTCGTCGTCCTACCATAAGCTTGAAGAGTGTGAATTTTAGGCGAGGGCCAAGAGTTTCACATTTATAAAAGCCACTACTACCTTTCACTATAAATATAGCTAGGGCGAGTAGGGTTGTCCCAAGGGATTGTGAGGGTCAAACAAGGTTGTGGAATCGCTATTAGGGCTAGTAGGTCGAGTGATCAAACAATTGGTTGGTTGGTTGATTAGACTAGAGAGCAACTAAATTAAACTAAGTGATAACAAAAGAATGCAATTAAGAGCAAATAAGAGAGAGAAGAGTCTTGGGGTTTAGAGATCACCACCAAGCAATGCATTTCTATACCATTAACAAGTGACTAATGAGGGCAAATAGTGTGTTGCAATATTAGTGTGTGTGTGTGTGTGTTTGGTTGATTTAACAAGCAAGGATGGCTAGTCAAGCATGTATTGTCTAAACATCATGTGAAAGGCACAATATATCTAAGCAATGAAGCATATATTGTCTAAACAACATATGAAAGGCACAATAGATCAAAACAAGTCATTAATCCTTTCATTAAGCTGATAAGCGCTGAATACTGTATATTCAAGCTCCCTAAATTACATTAACAAAGTCCATTAATTGATTATTTTATGTAGATTAACTCCATTTGCATGTTTTTGTGCATTTTCAGGTTAAAGTGCAAAAAGGAAGCAAAAATGATGCCTTGTGGAATTTTGAACAAAAAGGGTGCCAATTCTGAATTTCTGGTAGCAGTAGAACCTGACTTTTGTCACCATTTTCGACCTAGAAAACTCAAGAACTGGACTTCCATCATAACATAAAAGATTTAGAGCTCTAAATCAGCTTTCCAAATCTTCAAGCAGTTCATCATTCAGAGTTTGGAGCAGAGAGTTATGATCTTCTTAACAGAGGTGCGCAGAACTGCCTGGCAGCACTGAAGTACTGCTTTTCTCCCCATTTTCGAGCAACCAGAATTGAGAACTGGGTCTTCATCAAAACATGAAGTTTTTAAAGCACTGAATCAGCTCTCCAAATCTTCAAACAGATCATCATTCAGAGTTTGGGGCACAAAGTTATAGCAGTTTTACCAAAGTAGGTCAGTGCTGAGCAAGAAGAGCATGTTGCACATTACACTAATTTAGAGTGCTCGAGACCACTCTTTGAGTGCTCGAAAATCAGGCAAATTGCACTCATAAATGGCTCAATTTCAGCCACTTGCACATTGGTTTCCTCAATGCCATCTTCCTTCTTTATGAAGTGGTTGGAGGTGCTCCTTGGAGGAGAGAGAGCCTTGACTTGAGCTTGATAAGAGAGAGGGAGGACCACACAAAATCATTACCCTTCATTTCTACAAAATTAGAGGAGAGAGAAGAGAGCAAGAAAGTTGTTCTTGGAGCTAGAAGAGGGGAGCTCGAAAATGGAGGTCAAGGCTTTGCTTCCTCCTTCCTCTAGTGCATCAATGGGTAACTAAACCTCCATCTAGGGAGGTGATGAAGCTCTACCTTGTAAGCATGTCTAGTTTTTGATTTATTTTGGGGAATGAAATGTATATTTGGCTAGTTCCAAGGTTAAGAGCATGTTACAAATTGTAATGAAGATTTTGAATGTTTGAATGACTATGTTGATTTACATACTCTTGTCTTAGATTATTTAATCTCATAGTTGTATGGCTTATAGTTTCATAGTGACAATGGAACTAAGATTATGGAACGGTTTTAATGGCATGGTTTTGAGTAGTTTGTTAATCCATAGCTTAAGAATTTCTTTTGATGAGTTAATCTTGTGACTTGATATCATGTGCTTCCACCAATTGATTAATTGTTTGACAATCTCTAGCTTAGTGAGCATGTCTAGGGTTGCATCTTAGTTTAGGTAACTCAACCATGTGAAGCTTTGATAGGTTGTTCTTACTCTTTAATTAATTGAATTTCTTGAAGATATTATAGTAGTCATTTATTATTATATATCAAGGTCATTTCTACATTAATTCCCCAAATCAATCATATAATTAGCTTGTGTAGAGGTTTGGAGTGGATTCACTTCCCTAGACTTCCTTCTCTAAATCTTCTCTTTTAATCTCCTTCAATTTATTGTTTTATGCATTCTGAATTTGTAGTTTAGTGACAAACAAAACAAACCCTATATGAACACCCCTTACCACTCTAAAATGACTCTAGACACTTAGGTTGCCATAGATTAGCGCAGTCCCAGTGGTTCGACTTACCCGACCAATAGCCCTATTTTACAATGATTCGTGCTATTGCGAAGGTTGAAGTATGATTGACCAACCGATCAATTTTTGGCGCCGTTGCCGGGGACTTGCATACGGTTTAGCGACCAAAGTTCTAGGCTTAATTTCAGTTTGATTGTTAATATCGTGTTTTGTGAATATTCCTTGTGTGTTTTAATCATCTTTGTGTTGCAAGTGAGATTCTAGAAACTCAAGGCTTGCCGAGGGAAAATTGAGAGAATTGTAAGTCTAGAGGACTTTCGGTAAGTTTTTCAAGGTTCTAGTCTTTCAAATTGTGAATATCTTGCGTGTGTTTAACTTAGTGTTATTTAGCTTGTGAAGCCCTTGTCGAGGCTATTATTTTGTTTTAATTTCGTGTACAATCATCGGTCCTTGTCGTGGCCATTTATTTTTATCTTGATAATTGAGGAGAAAGGGAACATCGTATATGGAGTATTGATGATGAATTGTGTTGTTGAATATATGCTTTGTTGTTGATGTTTGGCCGTAGGTCACTCTCTCTACCCACACTTGACTCGCCTATTGATATAAATTCACTTGAAAGAACTCTTAGACGGAACCTTAGGGAACCCACTCTTACAAGGGATCTTGAAACTAAATTTAATACAATGGGGGACAACGTAGGAAATCTGGGGAATGAAAGGGCTGAAATTCCTAATGTAGAACCAATGACTCTTAGAGATCATTTCATCCCTACCACCTATGCTTCTCCTTCTTGCATAATAATGCCAAACATCGATGCAGCTCAATATGAGATCAAATCAAGCACCATCCAAATGCTTCCATCATTTCATGGCTTTGATAACGAAGATCCATATAAGCATCTTGATGAGTTCCTTGAAATCTGTTCGACCATCCGGTTGAGAGGTTTTCTGGACAATGCACTCCATCTCCATCTTTTCCCATTCTCCCTGAAGGATAGGGCAAAATATTGGTTGAACTCCCTCGCTCCTAATTCCATTACTTCTTGGGCTCAATTGCAACAAGAATTCCTCAAGAAGTATTATCCGGTGAGTAAAACCAACCAAATGAGGCGTTCCATTCTAAGTTTTTCTCAAGTTGATGGAGAACAACTCCATGAGACTTGGGAAAGGCTACAAGATCTTCTTCGAAAATGTCCTCATCATTTGATCCCAAAATGGCAATTAGTGCAAGCTTTCTATGCCGGCTTGACCGAAACCCATAGATTCATGGTTGATTCTTCTTGTGGTGGGATGTTCATGTCTAAGAATGCGGATGAGGCTTGGACCCTACTTGAGAATTTAAGCGAAAATTCACTTCAACATAATTCTCATAGGGCTCTGATAGCAACCATTGCAAAGAACACCAACCCTTGTCAACCAAAATCAATAAGGGAGGAATCATCTCAAGTGGATGCCATCGCTCATAAATTCTACCAATTGATGGCACCACATCTTCCTCCTTCATTGTCTCAAAATTCGGCAAGTTCAGTTTGTGCTTCATGTACTAGTCCATTCCATCTCTCGGAAGATTGCCCCACACCGGAGCAATTTCCCAATCCCAACCAAGAGCAAGCTAATGCCATGTTCTCAAGGCCCGGGCATAACCCGTATTCCAATACATATAATCCAGGTTGGCGAGATCATCCGAATTTCTCGTGGCGGCAACAAGCCCCACAAAATTCCCAATTCCAAAACCAAAGGCGGCAAAATCAGCCATCTTCTCAATATCAAGGTAGACCTTTCCAAGCCTCTTCAAGCTACCATCCTCCTTACAATCCAAATGTCTCCAATCAACCTCCTGTGTGTCCAACTGACGAGATAGTAGCTGCAAACAAGCAAATGATGGAATCATTAAATAAGCAAATAATGGATGCCAACAAGCAACTCTTGACGTCCTTGCAGCCTACTCTCCAAATGGTTCACTCTCATACTCAATCCATAGCTAATCTCGAAAATCAAGTGGGCCAAATAGCTAACTCGGTGAATCAATTGCTTCAAAAGGACAAGGGCAAGCTTCCTTCTCAACCTTTTGAAAATCCTAGAGGAATGCATGTGATTGATGAAACCCCTCCTCCGAGTGGGCCGACTCATGAACAAGTTCAAGCTATCACCACCCTTCGGAGTGGTAGAATGGTTGACAACAAGGTTGATTGAGACACAAGTGAGAAAAACCCTCCTTTGAAAAATCCAAATCCAAGCTCTTCAAATCCAAATTCAAGCTCTTCTAATCCAAATTCTTGTCCCAATACCATTCACGGAAATCCCACACATGTCACCCCAAATGTGGAAACTACTTATGAGCCAAAAGCTCCGTTTCCTCAACGTCTTCAAGAGTCGACACATTTTGGGAACAAGAATTGTAAAATTCAAGACATGTGGGAAGTTTTCAAGCAAGTGAAGATTAAGTTGCCCCTCTTGGATGCTATCAAGCAAATCCCTCCCTATGCAAAATTTCTCAAAGATTTGTGCACTCAAAAGCGCACTTCTAAAAATAATTTGCCAAAAAAAGTGAGGTTGACTGAAAATGTTAGTGCTATCATTCAGCACAGCACTCCTCCGAAGTATAAGGATCCGGGTGCCCCCACAATCTCTTGCGTCATTGGTGACAGCAAAATCGAGAGGGCCCTCCTTGACTTAGGAGCTAGTGTGAATTTAATTCCATATTCAGTCTACCTACAACTTGGTTTGGGAGATCTTAAGCCGACTTCCGTGGTTTTGCAACTTGCCGATAGATCGGTCAAGCATCCACGAGGTATTCTCGAGGACGTTATCATCAAAGTGAACAAATTCTACTTCCCGGTAGATTTTGTGGTTCTTGATACGGAACCAGTCCATGACCCAAAAAAGCACATTCCCGTGATCCTTGGTAGGCCATTTTTAGCCACGGCTAATGCATCAATTAATTGCCGAACCGGGGTGATGGACATTGCTTTTGGAAACATGCAAGTCAAACTCCAAAAGTTAAGTCCTACTTATATGTATGTATATACACCGGTATGGGACGGTGGCATATTGGGGATGGATTAGTTCAAACACTAAGTCCTACCTATTTTGAAATAAGATGGATTAACTGCAAAATGTTAAGTCCTACTTATAACTTTGTGTCAGGTCAATAAACCTTTTGAATGACACACCTTGAACAGACTTTATATATTTATATTATGGTGCCATGGTATGAGCTTGAGTCTCAGGACCATGGTTAGGGTGCGTATATCGCCTAGGATGGATAACTGGACGGTGGTTTCTGTTCCCTGGTAGATCCAGATACACATGACCACAGTATGTGCGATTTGCGTGGTATCTCTACTCAGGCTGAGACGTACTGCTTGGACTAGTGAGCGTTCTATAGTGTGTAATTATATATATATGGACTACCCTAGATATTGTTGAGCTATCTAGGATGTATCTGCGTATCGGATTTCTAATTGGATCGTAGTAGAATAGGACTTGTAAGTGGGCCTGACCCACTCCTTTATTTTTCAGGTGTTGTCAGTTCCAGGGCTAGAGCTTGGACGTGCAGAGGAGATACAGACACTCACTCCTCTGGTAATGTAGGATTTCATTTTATGTTTTAGATTAGGATTTTATCTTTAGCTGATTATTTCAGTTTGGATTTTAGGGGTCCACTAGATGGATTCCCGAGTTGTATCTATTTTGGAGATTTGGATTTTTATTAATCTTTATCATTTGGAGGATTTTAAATTTAGTATTCTTTTCAGCTTTAATATTTATTTCGTAAATCTATTTTGTAATATGTATTCATTTATGTATTAATTGTTTGGTATCCCTCGGATCTGTGCTCGGACTTGATCACCCATGGCTCTAGAATCGAGGGGTATCACAGTTGGTATCAGAGCACTCCAGGTTCAAGTGTCTCTAGGATTCTATCGTTTAAGACTTCCGTGTAGCGTTCTCTTTTGTTTAGAGCTTTAAGTTCAGGATTCGTTGAATTCCTTTACGGTCCGTTTATGATCATACTGATGTCTATCTTCCTATGTTAACAGTATGGTTAACGCTGGAAGAGGACAGAATATGAACAGACGACAGAGTAGACTAGCACGTAGGCAGCAAGAACGTCTGCGGCGTCGGGAAATGGGGGAAGAACAGCAAGTGCCTAGGTTTTAGGAGGAAGATGGTCAGTTACAGATGGAGCATGAGGAAGTTGAGCATACTCAAGAGTCTCAGTGTCAGGCATACAATCAGGGCGGGGATCCAGAGTATTCTCCTCAGTTAGTTTACATCATTGCTCAGGTTGTAGCTGCAAGCGTAGCAGCAGCACTTCAGAGTCAGCTACATGTTCAACAAACACTCGAAACAGTACCAGAGGTACAGAATGAGTCTTAAAGTCATTGTTTTGCTTGCGAAGACTTTGGGCATACATCCAACCAATGGTCTGGGTTAGCTCAAGGACAGCAGAATGGGGGACCACAGGTCGGGCGTTATCAGCCACAGTCTAACCAGTAAAGGAGTCCGTTTAGTACTTTTAGGGGTACTTGCTATACTTATGGAGGGTACGGTCACACTTCCAGGCAGTGTCCTATAAGCGGAGATATCGGGCCATCCCAGCGGGGGGGTACTAAACTGCAAGGAGGATGGTTCTTTTAAGAGTAATTTTAATTACTAGTGGCAGTGGAGATTTTGAATAAAGGTGTAGTACGGATTTAAATGCGTACACTAGTAGTATATTAAAGAATAATTTACGATTATTCGTTTGACAGCTATGGTTTGGAAAAGTTCTTAATAAAGTGAACTAATGGTTTTGGCTATCTTTACTATGTTTTATGATAGTATTGTTGTGATATGTACCTATATGGTTTTATTAGACTATTGGGATGTGTATGTTGCGATAATAGAGGAATATCACAATGAAGTGATTAGTTTTGACAGGCAAACAGATATATGCTTGTAAGTACATTGTATTGAGATGGGATGATTACCAAAGAGTTTATAAAGAACTTATACGGTAAGTTGGTTTTCAAGGAAGAATGCTCAAGATAGAGTGATACTCTAAATATGAGTGGACTTTAGAAATTTGTGCATACCTTATGTGTTTAGCTCTATGTTGTTTTTCAGCATTTTTTATTTTAAAAATTAATGGACACAGGTATGTTGATAGATCTCTCAGTGTTCCTACACCTTTAGGCGATGTTGCCATTTTACTTAGAAGTGATGTGCCTGTGACATTAGAAATTAGTAGACTCAGATTTCTAGCTAATCTAGTGGTCCTGGACATGCACTTATGTGACGTGATACTTGGGATGGATTGATTATCGCATTACCATGCTCAAGTTGATTGTTTTGGATAAGACCATTGTGTTTACCATACCTGGTCAAGATATGTACAGCGTTGTTATGCCACGTTCTAATGGGGTCCTATCACTTGTTTGTTCCATGTGGAGGAGAAAATAGGGGGAAGTTACTGTGACATTTGATTGTATACCAATTGTACAGGACTTTCCAGACATTTTTTTTTAAAAGATTTCAGGGTTTCTACCTAGTCAAGAGTTAGACCTTGTGATAGACTTAGCTCTAAGTACTACGCCTATTGCTAGAGCACCATACAAGATGGCATTAGTGGAGATAAAAGAGCTGAGGGATAAGATTAAGTAATTACTCAGCTAGGGTTTGATTCGCAGGAGTACTTCACCCTGGGGAGCATCGGTTTTGTTTATAAAGAAGAAGGATGGTTCGCTTCGCCTGTGTATAGAATACGGGGAGTTGAACAAGGTTACTATACGTAACAAGTATCCTCTACCCAGGATTGATGATCTTTTTGATCAGTTGAAGGGAGCTACGTACTTCTTTAAGATTGATCTGCGTTCTGGATATCATAAACTTCGAGGTAGGGAGCAGGATATGTCAAGGACAACATTTCTCACTAGATATGGTTCTTATGAGTTTCATGTCATGCCGTTTTGGTTGACTAATGCACCCACATTTTTCATGGACTTAATGAACAGAGTCTGCAGGGCGTGTTTGGTTCAATTTGTCATTATCTTCATTAATGACATTTTGATTTACTCGAGGTTAGAGGACGATCATGCTAGACATCTTCTGATAGTCTTGCAGACGCTTCGTGAGTACCAGTTGTATGCCAAGTTTGAGAAATATGAATTTTGGCAGTGGGAGGTGAAATTTCTGGGTCAAGTGGTGTTAGAAAGAAGAATAGCGGTAGATCTAGCCAAAGTTTCAGTAGTGGTTGAGTGGGCCAGCCTACGTCACCTATTGAGATTCAAAGTTCCTCGGATTGGCAGGATATTATCCTAAGTTTATCCAGGGGTTCTCAAAGATAGCGGGACCACTCACCCATCTGGAAAAGAAAAGGGGTGTACGGTTTGTGTAGGATGAACACTGTCAGCGAGCTTTTGAGGAGCTAAAGACAAAGTTGAATTCTGCACTTATTTTGACTACCACACAGAGTTGGATAGAGTATATTATCTACACGGATGCTTCGTTGTAGGGTCTTGGTTGTGTTTTGATGCAGGAGGAGCAACCGATTTCTTATGAATCTCGGAAGCTTAAGCCTCATGAGCTAAATTATTCAACACCTGATTTGGAATTAGCAATTGGGGTCTTTGCTTTATGCATTTGGAAGTATTATCTGTTGGGTGAGTCCTTCAGATTATTTCGCGAGCACAAGAGTCTGCAGTATTTGTGCACTCAGCGGGAGCTGCATAAGAAATAGCACAGATGGTTAGAGTTTGTGAAAGACTACCAGTTCTCTATACAATACCATACAGGGAAAGCGAATGTGGTGGCAGATGCATTCAGTCGTTGACCTATTGATAGTTTTTCTGCTCTTTTCACCACTGAGTGAATGCTTTAAAGACTGTGGATGAGTTATCAGATGTTTTCATAGCTTGCAGGATAGTTAAACCTTCTATTATTCACAAAGTTTTGAGGGCACAACTCTCGGGTCAGCAATGCATTGACCAAGTTGCAGAAATTGTAAAGTTGCATGGAATTCCGTTGTTTATTATATCGGATAGGGATTCGAGCTATGTTTTGGGATTTTAAAAGAGTTTTCAGCAGGCTTTGGGTACAGAGTTGCATCTTAGCACTACTTATCATCCTTAGACTGATGGCCAGACCGAGAGGGTTAATCAGATCATACAAATATGTTTCATTCGTGTGTTCTTGATTACAAGGGCCACTAGGAGGATCGTTCATGTAGAGTTTCCATATAACAATAGTTTCCAGAATACTATTGGTATGGCATCATTTGACGCATTATACGGTCGATGATGTCGATTGCTTATTTGTTAGATAGAGGTTGAAGAGAGCAGGTTCTTGGGTCCAGTGTTTATTAAGGATACTTCTGAAAAGGGTGTTCTTATTAGGGATCGTATGCGCACGGCTCAGAGTTGGCAAAAGAGTTATGCAGCTCGTCATACTCATGCATTGGAGTTTCAGGTTGGGGATCAGGTTCTACTCAAAGTGTCTCCTATGAAAGGTGTTATGTGCTTTGGGAAGAAAAGGAAGTTGTCACCACGAGTTATCGATCCATTCATGATCATGGATCGAGTTGGAGCTTTCGCTTATCGGTTAGCACTTCCGGATAATTTGGATCGCGTCCACAATGTGTTCCATGTTTTCATGTTGCGAAAATATCTGCAAGATCAGGATCGGTATCAGCATATCGATATTGGGGAGATTGAGTTGTAGCCGGATGCAACTTATTTGGAGTCACCGTGTCATATTATCGACGTAGGGATCAAATCCTTCGTAATAAGGTTTTCCTTTAGTGTGTATTTAGTGAAGTCATCACAATGAGGCTGAGTTCACTTGGGAACGGGAGAATGTCATTCGCTCACGGTTTCCAGCAATTTTGGAAGAAGGTAAGAGCGAATTCCGAGGACGGAATTCCTTTTATTAGGGGGGAAGAATGTAATACCCCTAAATTCAAAAGGATAATTCTGGTATTTTATTAATAGTTTATATTGCATTTTTAATTGATTAAGTGTGTATTTGCATTAATTGTTGAATTATTTGATTTTATTTGATTTGATTTGAATTAATTGTTATTATTTGTATTACTTGAATTAACTGTTTTATTTTTTGGTTTTAATTGAATTATTTTATTTGTTTAATTATTTAATTACGTGAAAGGTAGTTTAGGGTTTTGTTTTAGATTTTACGTGGTAGCCGACTAGATGTTAACTTAGGGTTTGCAATTATCAAATTCTAAGTGTGCTAGGGTTTTCAGAGACGTCTATATATATCCTCATATTAGGTCTGTCTAGGGTTTTAGGCTTTCAACATAGTTTACGCAGAGAGATACAGGGAGAAACAGAGGGAGATTAAGAGAGGAAGGCTTGGGTTTTGGCTTAGGCTAAGACTGAATCAAGGAGGGGAGTTTGGCGTATGCTCGTGGGTTAAACTTGGAGCAACAGAGGTCAGTAAAAGCAATTAGTGTCGTCGGAGTTGCTAAAGACGACAGTTTAAGATTTCTAATCGGAAATCAGAGGCAAGTCTTGTTCTAGCTTTTTCCCTTTAACTCGTGTTCTGTGCATGCCTAGGTAGACTCTAGGGCTTTAATGGATGCTAAAACAAGCCTTTATTGCATGCTTGAAATATTTTTAGTTCCATTGAATTAAATTGACATGCGAATTTCTGTAATCTCTGTTAACTGGTTCCTACCGTTGTTGTGTTTAAACTATGTTTAATTAAGAACCTTGATGCATATTGATGTCTTAAAAATTAGTCTGGGACATTGATTGAATAATAGAACACGTAGTAAGAGATTTACAGAGGCCTGGGTAAACTGAAATAGCTTTGTTGGAATTAAACTGTATTACAAGTTCTTTTAGTTCGGTTAATTGATGCATTCTTCGTTTAAGTTTAAGCTTTGTTTAATTGATGTCTTTGATGCATGTCAATGCTTTATAACTGTTGTGGGACACTAATTAAACCTTAGAACAAGTATTAAAACAAATACAGAGGTCGTGGAACACGCCGGAGTCGAGGAAGACGAAACAGAGACGGGGAGACGGCTCTTAGGGGTGAAAGAGACAGCTCCCAAAGGAGGAAGCCGCCTCCCACAATGCAAGAGCTGGATCCCACATGTAGGGAGCTGGCTCCCAAGGCCTTAGAGCCAGCTCCCAAGGGTGGGGAGCCGGCTCCCATGCTCATGGAGAAGGCTCTAAAGTTTTTGAGCCTTCTCGTGCTCCGAAACTCACTGTTAGGTATTTTTGGGGTTGGTTTGGACTGTGTAGGGTGTTTCTACTTGGTTTAAATTGTTTTAAATCATATGTATGAATGTTGTAAACCTGTAAAAACAATAGGGAAACATCAATTCATAATCGGACTAAGGAATGGAGTAGGTTGAATTTGAGGAAAAACCTGTAGGTTGTGCACTGGTTTGATTAGAAAACCTCTCTACTGTAACTTGGAGATTATTTTATTTATGATTTAATACTGTAAATCATATTTAGATAAGGTTATAAGTATAGTGATTTACCTAAAATTAACTATGTTTAGTTTGGAATAAAATTGATATATATTGGCTATTTAACTGCATCAATTTATGGACAAGTGGGGAATGTAAATGCTTAGAGTTATTTTAGCAGTTTACATTATCGGAATGATATTTTTAGGCCCTATATTTAATGCCTAATACTGATATATATGTATTAATTTATATTAATGCATAGTGTGGAGTATGATTGATGAATTGCTTAATACTGTTTAATCAATTATATTATATGGAGGTTTGTATGCACCGGTATGGGACGGTGGCATACTAGGGACGGTTTAGTTCAAAACACTAAGACCTACCTATGCTAGGGACGGATTAGTATAAAATACTAAGTCCTACCTATTCTAAAATAAGTTAGATTAACTACAAAAGTTAAGTCCTACTTATATGTATGTATATGCACCAGTATGGGACGGTGGCATATTGGGGATGGATTAGTTCAAACACTAAGTCCTACCTATTTTGAAATAAGATGGATTAACTGCAAAATGTTAAGTCCTACTTATAACTTTGTGTCAGGTCAATAAACCTTTTGAATGACACACCTTGAACGGACTTTATATATTTATGTTATGGTTCCATGGTATGAGCTTGAGTCTCAGGACCATGGTTAAGGTGCGTATATCGCCTAGGATGGATAACAGGATGGTGGTTTCTGTTCCCTGGTAGGTCCAGATACACATGACCACAGTATGTGCGATTTGCATGGTATCTCTACTCAGGCTGAGACGTACTGCTTAGACTAGTGAGCGTTCTATAGTGTGTAATTATATATATATGGACTACTCTAGATATTGTTGAGCTATCTAGGATGTATCTGCGTATCGGGTTTCTAATTGGATTGTAGTAGAATAGGACTTGCATGTGGGCCTGACCCACTCCTTTATTTTTCAGGTGTTGTCAGTTCCAGGGCTAGAGCTTGGACGTGCAGAGGAGATACAGACACTCACTCCTCTGGTAATGTAGGATTTCATTTTATGTTCTAGATTAGGATTTTATCTTCAGTTGATTATTTCAGTTTGGATTTTAGGGGTCCACTAGATGGATTCCCGAGTTGTATCTATTTTGGAGATTTGGATTTTTATTAATCTTTATCATTTAGAGGATTTTAAATTTAGTATTCTTTTCAGCTTTAATATTTATTTTGTAAATCTATTTTGTAATCTATGTTCGTTTATGTATTAATTGTTTGGTATCCCTCGAATCTGTGCTCGGACTTGATCACCCGTGGCTCTAGAATCGAGGGGTATCACAGGTTGAGACCCTCTTCATAGTCTAGTGAGAGTCCCGTAGTGTGGATATATATATTTATGGACTACATAGCTATTGTTGAGTTATTTAGGATGTACATGCATATCGAGTCTCTGTTTGGATTATAGTAAGATAGAACTTGTTCGTAGGCCTAACCCACTTCTATTTTTTATGTGTTCGATAGTTTCAGTCGTAGGCTTGATCGTGCTGAGCAGAGACTATCAGCCACTCTTCCAACGATATAGAACTTCTCTCCATAGTTTAACTTTGGATGTTCTTTCAGTTATTTACATTTCAGTTTGAATTTTTATTAGGGGTCCACTAGAGATGGATTCCCGAGTTGTTTAACTATTAGTGGTTTTGGATTAATGGATTTTTAAGTATTTAATTTTAAAGGATTATATTTTAGAAATTCTTGCAGCTCTTATTTATTTATTCTTTATTTCATTTATGTATTCCGTGTTCATTTAAATATTAATTATTTGATATTTCTCTCGGGTTTGGGCTTGGGCCTGATGAACCCATGCCTCGAATTTGAGGGGTATCATAAAAAGGGAGCTAGAAACATATTTTAGAGAGAAAGAGAAAGTTAGCGAGAGAAGGAGGAAGGAAGAAGGAGGAGAAAAACCATTTGAGAAGAAGATCAAGGAAGAAGGAGTTTAACTTTCGATCCGAAAGTTTAAGGCAAGTTCTTGTTCTACTCTTCTCCCTTTGATCTGTGATCTATATATCTCTAATATAATTTTAGGGTTATTTAAAGAACAATTAAAATTGGAATTTATAATTTAATTGATCTAGAACATAGGTTTTATAAATTATGTTCATGGTTGTTCTTATTGTGCGAATTGATAAATTCATGCGTTAGTTTGATTTCTTTGTGGTTTTCTACATGTTATAATAATGTAATTTCATACTTGTGTGTTGATGGGACTTAGTAACGTGCCTTAGAACCCTTAACAGTGAAGAACGGATTTACAGTATAATTTTTGGGCTGATTCGCGTAAATAGTGCTCGATCCGCTGTTACAGTGCTCAAGCCTTGGAAGCAAAGCTCGAGCCATAGATGAAAAGCTCGCACCATGGGTGAAAAACTCGAGTCTTGAATGCAAAGCTCGAGCTATTGATGCAAAGCTCGAGTTATTGATGAAAAGCTCGAGCCATGAATAGAAAGCTCGAGCTATCAGGATAAAAGCTCGAGCCTTACGTAGGGAATTTTCGTAAATATCGTGTAAATTGAACTTAATTGATTTTGAGGGATCTCAAACATTAAATAGGGATTAGGTATGAGTTTAGATAAATTTTAAATAGACTTAATCATAACAATGCATGCTAAGTGAATAATTATAAAGAATGAATGGATTTAATCTTTTTAATTTGTTCTAGCAATTGAGATTAAATGTTTAACATGAATTGTATTTGGAGAATGCTTACTTGACAATGAAATAAAATAACCAACATGTTTAAGATTCAGTTTGTGTGGGATACATGATGTAGGAAGCTTAAATAAATTTTAAGTCATTCCTATTTTGTGATAACATTATATTTTGTTATTATGTTTATTTCTAGATTATTTGATGTATTACTTTATTTGTTACATCAATTATTGGATTGTATGAAAATAATGCACTAGTATGGGATGGTGGCATTCTAGGGACGGATTAACTTATCAATTAAGTCCTACCTACTTTTATATAAGGAAATGAATTAAATAAAATGTTAAGTCCTACTTATATTCGTGTCAGGTCAACTGAATAAGTTGAATTACACATCATGATTTACTTTATTTTGGATAGGATGGATGTTATATATATGTGTGTGTGTGTGTGCGCGCGCGCGCACGCGCGCCATGATATGAGCTTGAATCTTAGGATCTATGGTTAGGGTGCGTATATTGTCAGGGATGTATAGCTAGATATAGTGTAGTTGTGTGTCCTGGTAGGTCTAGGTACTTATGCCCACTATATGTGCATTTTACATGTTGCCTACTATTCAGGTTGAGGCAACCCTATAGTCTAGTGAAGTTTCTTTAGTGTGTATATGTATTTATGGACTATGTAGTTATTGCATGGGTTAGCTATAGATGTATAGTTTCTCTGGTCTCTGTTTGGGTTGTCGTAGAAAGAACTTGTTCATGGGCCTGACCAACTATTATTTTCTAAGTGTTCGTCAGCTTCAGACATAGAGCTTGTTCGTGCTGAGCAGAGACAGTGCACATCATTCTTCCGATTCAACGTAGGATTCTTCTTCATGTTTTAGTTTTGGATTATATTTTATTTCAGTTGAAATATTATTAGGGGTCTACTAGATGGATTCTCGAGTTGTAATGATATCGGAGATTTTAGATATTTCATTTGGAGGATTATTTATTTATTAATTTAAGGATTTATTATTTATTTTCTTTTCACTTATTTATTTATTCTTAATTCATTTTGTATTCTGTGTTCGATTAAATACTTTAATTGTTTGATATCCCTCGGATTTGTACTCGGACTTGATCACCCGTACCTCTAGAATCGAGAGGTATCACAAGAAATTTGATTTAGCTCATTTAATCTATCATCATATGATGGATTGTGTGAAGAGACAGAAAACTCATCTTTTCTATGCCATGCCTCTCACAAAGAAGATGGAAATATCAAGGATGATCTTCGGGAACTACGCATGAATACCAGATTCCCGCCTCATTAGTCCCTCCTCATTTTTTATGTAACAAAGGGGGAGAATAGGCAGTGCCAGTATGTGGTTGACAATTTGATTTCGTTGCTATGTGGTTTAGTTGTTTTGGTTTAAAAGTCTATTATATGTGCACTATGTTTAGCTTAGCTAATTTGGAAATGTTTTGTGCTAGCTAAACGGGATAAAGTCATTCATGTACTTCAACTTCATTATTTTATTAAAATGGCTATATTTTTGCTAAGTTGCTTCATTCTCTTGCATATATACATTATTGAAATGAAAGCATATTGACATGGGGAGATATCAATCAAAATGAACTTACAATGTCAATTAAATTTGTAAAAATACATATTCATGCCTATACTTCATCATATTCATTCTAAAAGTTTTTCAAGCATGATTAAGTATAATTGTTATGTTATACATATTGATAGGGAGAGTATTTTTAAAATACAACTCCACATATTTCAAAGAACACATAAATGATTTGTCATCATCAAAAAGGGAGAGATTGTTGACCATATAGACTTAATCCAAATGCAATCTAATGATTTTGATAATAACAAACCATTAATAGGGTTTTATATACTAATGTCTTCATTAAGTTAAATACAAGCATAAATGATTGACACCATTAAGAAGGTAAGCAAGGTCATCACCAAAGCAAGCAAAGAACTTATCATGATGATCAAATATTCAAAGGAGATCAAAAGCACCAAGTCTATAAAAGGACCTATAAGGCTTACATGATCAACTAATGCTTGAAGAAAATGGGTAGATAGGTTGGTGAGCGTAATAGGATCCTCTGTCAAAGTACTGATGAATGTACAAAAGCTCACCTCATAAGAATCATACATACACTTATGTATACTTTCATATCATAAACATGCATAAGCCATTTAATCATGATATCACTAAGCCAAGGCAAAGAAAGAACCAAATGCAGCAAAATGAACTTCATGTCGACCGATATCTATAAAAATCAGGTAGTAGCCAATCTCAGGATATTGAGCTTTCATGTTAACCGAATAGAAGAACACGTCGACCGGTTTGGCTAAACCAGTCGACCAAGTTTAGCTACACGTTGACCGGTTTGTGATAGATCAGTAGAATTCAAAAAGTAACGACTATTTTCTATAATCAATTTTTCCAACCAACAAGCACCAGCTCTTTTACTCAATTTTCTGCTTATATATTGATGAGGCCTTTATGTGTTAGATACACAATTTTAAGAGAGCATTCGAAAGCATTGAAAGAGTATTAAAGATCACCACTTGAGCATTTATTTCATCTTTAATCCTCATATCATCTTAGAGTTTTGAGCTTCATTTATATTCATCAATACTCTAACTGTAAGCTTAGATTTGTATATCAATCTTTGAGAGATATATCTTGTACATCATCTTTATTGTTATAAACATTTGTAAGGGTTGGTTTAACCCAAAAGAAGACTAGGAGAATGTTGTTCTTTTAGCAATCAAAGGAGAGGCAAGGTCTTGCTTCTTGTGAAGGTTGCTCTTCACCTGTAAGGAGAAGCCATAGTGGAATTGGGAAAGTTTTATAAGGATTATTGAGCCGAGGACTAGAAATTTCTGAACCTCACTAAAATCGCTGAGTCATTACTTGGAATTTCTCTTCCATTATCTCTCTTACAATTATGCTTTAAATTGATTATTTGCTTTACTTGATTATTGCATACTTATCTTAAAATCTTGCTATACATTATTTTCATAAATTACAAAAATTGGTCATAAAAAGGATAGAGTTAAGTCATCACATGAAGGGAACACATCAATCACTTCCATAACTAAAGGAAGTCGATAGTTAGACACCCCTACCCAACATAGATGAAAATCCCGGATTGTCCCAAAGATGAAGATGTACAGAAATATAATCCAAGACCACTTGGACGTAGAGCTTAAAGAGATCTCTAACTTTCTCAACTGTCACTTCTTCAAATTCCCACCTTAGCTAGACCAAATCTTTAGCTAAAGCTTGAAAATTTGGTAGAGCAATAAAAAAGAAATGAAGAAGAAGAGAGGGGGTTTACGACCGGTAACAAATGGGGGACTAAAATTGTCCCTCATTGCACTCACTCCCTCTTATATAGACACATGAGTTAGTGGGGAAAGGGCCCCACCACTATAATATAGAAAATGACCCCATGTCTCCATTCTATGTACCTAAGCATGCATAGACAAATAAAGCTACAACAAAATAAATTAAAGTGCCCCAACACAATTAAAATAAAATAAGTGGAGTCGGAAAAATTCCCAAACACAAAATCTAACCTTTGGCCCACACAGAAACGTCCCAAGCCCACAAACCCGAAATAAAATGAAACTAAATACATTTATAAGAATTCGTGACTAGAAGAAATGTCCAAAATGAACTTCGAGAACTCGTGGTACTCATCCCCACACAGAAACCTCCCAGGCCCACAAACCTGAAATGAATAAAATGAAACTAAATACATTTCTAAGAATTTGTGACTAGAAGAAATGTCCAAAATGAACTTCGAGAACTCGTGGTACTCATCCCCACACATAGAAACATAGCACATAAAATGAAAAAATGTAAGAAAAATGAAAAAAATAAAGTTGACCAAAATGCTGACGTAGACATGGAGAAATATTGTTCATTTTCCAAATTACCCTTACTATTTCTAGGTACCACTTTTGTCTTGGGCTATAGAGGTACCACTTTTATACACATAGACGTATACCAATTTTTGTGCACTCATGTACCATTTCTTGTGCAACACAACAAGAAATACTGATGACATGGCCCGTAAAATAATAAAATAAATTAGTACTTACGTGTACAAAAAGAAATACCTATATAAATTAAAGTGGTACCTGCAAATAGTAAGAATAGTTTGAACAAATAAATCATGTTTTATCATGTTTGCATCAACATTTTGATTAACTCTATTTTTTCAAAAAATCATGACTTTAACAACATCAAATAATAAATTATAGTCTATAACACAATGTATTGGTAATAATCTAAAAAACCTTATGAAAGGATCAGCCCAATCGTGTCCGTTGAAATCAGGAACTTTCTCTATGATTGATTGGGTGCGCGCGTTTCTTTGTCTTGCTCAACGCGTCTATAGCCACCTATTTTCCAAGTCAGAACATCAAACGGGTCTAAATCAGCAACTATGATCATTTCCAGTTGTGAAGGGCTAAACTTTGACACGTCACGAATATCGCATGCAAGTATGGAACTTATTCAAATACTATTTTAATTGGATTCACATTAGCCCCAATTGGACCTTTTAAAAATCCAGCAAGAAACTATGTGGTTATAACATTGATAAATAAAATTGCTGAATTTTTTAAAAATTAATTGGTGTTAAACATACAGTTTATTTCCTATGCTTTAATTTATCTTATTTCTAACGCGTAATAGTAGTGGCCCATGAATAGTAAATTATATATTATATACTTTTGCACACGAACTTTACAAGTAAATATAGCACAAGGGTGAGATGTGTAAAAATTCTATAAAAATAATAATTATAATTAATGTTTTTAAGCACATTTTCTCTAAATAAATCAAATTGTAATTATTTAACTTATTTCAAAAGCGAACAGTAGTTTTTAAAATGCTTTATCATGTAAACATTTTACATGAGAAATATTTTTTGATGTAAAATCTTTTAGGTGAAACAAACAGAGCTTTCACTTCACATCAGACTAATTGAGAAGAATAATTAGTTTCAAAGATTTTGTGGAAAAATGAGTGGACATGTTCTACATGCATCATTAATTCTATAGTCAACCATCTATACAGATAAGTAACACTTTATTCCATAATTAGCCTCACCTTATATAATCAGAACCACTTGATATTATAGTAGTATTATTAATTTGTTAGTGTCAAAAGATTCTTTTATTTTTTATTTTATTTTTGACTGAAATCCTCCTTTACATAATTCAAATGGACGCGTATAAAGGATATTATATAGTTTAGACATTAAAATCAATGAGACAGTACATCTGATCAGTATATATATCTTTGTAATTTTATATATATATATATATATATATTGATTTGTATTTTGTTTACTTTGTCATCCTCAACCGCCTTCAAGTCAATTACGCCAACCTGGTTCCCATCTTCTCCTTCACCTATAAAACATGCAAAAACCTATTAGTTATGGCCATATTAAGTTCCAACTTAGAGAAAGAAAGCAAAACACTTGGCTCATCAATGGCGACCAAGTTTGCATTTCTCGTACTATTCATTTCCATTTCTTCATTTCTCCTACCCTCCCTTTCGGCTCCGGTTTCCGGTGACCTAAACTGGTGGTGCAATAAAACCCCATACCCTGAATCATGCAAGTACTTCATGACACATGGTCCTCACCATTTTGCAGCACCAAAACAAAAATCCGATTTTCGGAAGATGGCGGTCCAAATCGCCATGGAACGAGCCCTAAATGCGGAGAGTCACACCAAATGGCTCGGTCCTAAATGCCGTAACGAGAAAGAAAAGACTGCATGGGCTGATTGTTTGAAGTTGTATGAGAGCACAGTTCTTCAGCTCAACCACACCCTAGACCCAAGCACAAAGTGTACTGACTTTGATGCTCAGACATGGCTCAGCACGGCCTTGACCAACCTGGAGACTTGCCGAGCCGGGTTCGTGGAGCTAGGGGTTTCGGATTTCATGCTGCCTCTCATGTCCAACAATGTTTCCAAGCTAATTAGCAACAGTTTGTCCGTTAACAATGGCTCTACTGAGAAACAGACTTATAAGGAGGGTTTTCCGACATGGGTTTCCCTCGGTGACCGGAAGCTGTTGCAGTCGTCCTCTCCGGCAGCGAACCTAGTGGTGGCTCAAGATGGGTCCGGGAATCACCGGACCATCAAAGCCGCCCTGGACGCAGCGGCAAAGAGAAGTGGCAGTGGGAGGTTTGTTATACATGTGAAGAGTGGAGTTTATAAGGAGAATCTTGAGATTGGTAACAAGATGAAGAATATCATGCTGGTGGGTGATGGCTTGAGAAACACCATCATCACCGGCAGCCGGAGCGTGGGAGGCGGCTCCACCACCTTCAACTCTGCAACTGTTGGTAAGACTCTCTCTATCTATAGAAACTATACCACCTATCATGATTATCATCTGTTATAAATTCATGATGGTAAATTTAAGTTGAAAATAACAAAAGAAAAAAAGAATTTAAGTTGAAAATAGGATGACGATGGTTAATTATGTTGACGAGTAGTGGTTAATTAATAGATGGTGTCGAACTAGAACTCTTGTCCACTCTAATAAATGGTGTCCAACAAGAACTTTTGTCCACTAAAAAAACACCAAACAGAAACTCTTTCCTAAATATTTATATCCATACGAGTCACATTTGATTATATAATTGAGTTAAAAAATGTAGCTAATTATATATTTTCCTTCTGTTGACATTTATATCAAAAAGTACAACCTAATAGTTGTGAAAGCTATTAATCTTAAGACATTTAAGCATTGAAAGTGATAGATATATGTGATTTCAAGTTGAAAATATGTGCCAAAAGAGAGAGAGTTGAAAATAACAAAAGAAAAAAAGAATTTAAGTTGAAAATAGGAGGATATATGATGGTTAATTATGTTAACATATATGCCTAAGGTATTATTGGCTCATGAGTAAGTGGTCAATTTTTATTGATTGTTGATATTGTCTAATCACAAATATCGACCGTAATTATCAAATAGGAAATATGTAAAGTGGTCGGTAGATTCCGTAGTGATCACCTACTCACTGATAAGTAGGTATGTATATATTGTTCACAATTTAATAATTGTGAATTAAGATTGAAAGCGCTAAATATAATATATATATATATATATATATATATAGAGAGAGAGAGAGAGAGAGAGAGAGAGAGAGAGACCCCCTTGAAGGAAAAAAAAAAAAATTAAGTTGAAAATAGGATGATGATGGTTAATTATGTTGACGAGTAGTGCGTTTTTACAATAACTCTAATAGATGGTGTCCAATAAGAACTCTTGTTCACTTTAATAAATGGTGTCCAACAAGCACTTTTGTCCACTTAAAAAAAAACAAAAAAACAAAAACTCTTTCCTAAATATTTATATCCATACGAGTCACAATCGATTATATAATTGAGTTAAAAAATGTAGCTAATTATATCTTTTGCCTTCTGTTGACATATATATCAAAGAGTACAACCTAATAGTTGTGAAAGCTATTAATCTTAAGACATTTAAGCATTGAAAGTGATAGCTATATGTGATTTCAAGTTGAAAATACTTGCAAAAAAAAAGGGAGTTGAAAATAACAAAAGAAAAAAAGAATTTAAGTTGAAAATAGGAGAATATATGATGGTTAATTGTGTTGACTTAAATGCCTAAAGCATTATTGATGAATAAGTGGTCAGTTTTTATTGATTGATGATATTGTCTAATCATAAATATTTGACCGTAATTATCAAATAGAAAATATACATGGTGGTCGGTAGTTTTTGTAGTAATCACTTGTTCACTTATAAGTAGGTAAGTATATATTGTTCATAATTTAAAAATTGTAAATTAAGATTAAAACGATTAAGCATTGAAAGCGATAGATATAATGTGGGTTTGTATATATATATATATAGAGAGAGAGAGAGAGAGAGAGAGAGCCTTGCCTTGAAGAATTTTTCTAAGAGAGAGAGAGAGAGAGCCCCTTGCCATGAAGAATTTTCCTAGTAGCCTTACAAGTCAAGAACTACTAGAAGCCATACGCTTCTTGCATGTATTTGTACCACGAAAATACGTTCTTTCTAGAAGCCTTAGCCTTTGTCTAGGTCAAGAAATACGAAAAAGCCTTATTGCTTGGGAAAGGTCATGAGAACTTGCATCAATAGTTTTTCTTTTTATTTTAATCCAAATAAATAAATATTTAGGAAAATATAACTAAATTTTCATGAAATTTATGATTTTCAGCTGTAACCGGGGAGGGTTTCATTGCCCGTGGCATAACATTTCAGAACACAGCCGGTCCACGGAACCACCAAGCCGTGGCACTCCGGTCCGGAGCTGATCTCTCCGTCTTCTACCGTTGCAGCTTCGATGGATACCAAGACACCCTCTACGTCCATTCGCAGCGACAATTCTACAAAGAATGCTACATCTATGGAACCGTAGACTTCATCTTTGGCAATGCTGCAGTGGTACTCCAAAACTGCATGATATACGGTAGAAAACCCATGGATAAACAAAAAATTGTGGTCACGGCACAAGGCCGGACCGACCCTAACCAAAACACAGGGATTTCCATCCATAACTCCCGAGTCATGGCTTCTTCGGACCTAAAACCGGTGCTGAGTTCGTTCAAAACCTTCTTGGGACGACCATGGAAGCAATACTCGCGAACCGTGTATCTTCAGACATACTTGGACACCCTAGTTGATCCAGCGGGCTGGTTGGAATGGGATGGTAACTTTGCTCTTGATACTTTGTATTATGGGGAGTATAAGAATTCCGGGCCTGGTTCTTCGACTGGCGGGAGAGTGAAGTGGGGTGGTTATCGGGTTATAACAAAGGCGAGTGAAGCATCCCAATTCAATGTGGCCAACTTTATAGCTGGACAGTCATGGTTGCCGGCCACCACCGTGCCCTTCACTTCTGGCCTCTGATCATTTCTAATTATTTGTGTTTTAATTACTTTGCTCCGTCAATTTCTTTGTTGGTTGTTATATTTTTTTCTTTATATTTCATTTAATTGTTGGCAATTGTGTAATTTTTGGAATTCAATAATTCTAACATCTATGTGAAAATTTTCTGTTAATTCTATGATCTATATGAAAATTGATTTCTTTTATTTTTCTGTGAATATTGAAAATGTATTAAAGAAGAAAAAAAAATTGTACAGAGGGAGGACCTAGAAAAAGGAGTCAGGAACGAGCAGAGAAAAGCCGGAGCCCAAGCAAACAAAAGACTGTTAGGCACTTGGTAAAAACAGAGCAAAATTTCCATCATTTTCATAGACATTCTCCCATGAGTGTGATGAAAAAATTAGAGAGTAGACATTTTACACTGCCATTTTCACCACTAATTTTGTCCTCCTGAATTTCCATGTAATTGAAGAGTCTCTTGACCTTTCTAACCAATCAAGAAAACCTTCAGTGAAGTTAACCAGTTTACAGTAAACTGGGTAGGTCAATCTTCATAAGAATGTCAATATATAATTTAGTTATAAGGGTATAAATGAAAGATTTAGTGATTTAGGATTTAAATGGACAAAATTTCTAAAGTAAAACTTATTAGTTGTGAAGGAAAATTTTTAGGACTTATTTATCTTTCAATGGTGTTGAAAAAAATATATATTTATTTATTTCAATAGGAAAAGTATAAGTTGATGGTAGTTTTTCAATAATATAACAAAACAAGCTCAACATCTTGAATACATTAATCCCAAAAAGTAAATAAATAAATATTAGTAATAGGAATAATGATAATAATAATAATAATAAAATATCTATCTAGTAATTATTATGCTTAGAAAAGTGATATCACCAGAAATGATTACTTTATTACAATGAATATAGTTAATGTTGGACTGGTTTGGGGGGTCGGAAATTTATGCAGAAAATTGGGCGATATGTAATATTTTCAACATTAGCCCAGCTAACTTTGCAAAGTGGTCCACAGTAATAGTTAAGATAATAAAACGAAACCAAAAGGCCATAACTAGCCCAGGCCCAAATCCATGGAACCCATAATTAACCAGGCCCAAATCCAGGGTGCCTTGATAGTAGGTCGGATTTAGCCCATAATAGCCCAGGCCCAAAACCATGGAGACCATAATTAGCCCAGGCCCAAATCCAGAGTGCCCTGAAAGAAGGTATGACTAAGCCCATAATAGCCCAGGCCCAAATCCTTGGTGCCTTGAAAGAAGGTCGGATTAACCCCAAAAAAGTGATGATTGTGTGTTTCTTCTGTCTGAGCAGATGAGTTATTAGAAGTCTTTGTCCAGTTTTTGTGGTCCTCTGTTAAGGTTTCTCTTGTTGGGCTTTAGCCTAGGCCCAATATCTAAACAACACATTTCTCTTGTTGGGCTTTGGTCCTTCGTTACGTTTTTTTTTTGCTTGCTTTAAATTTTGACATGTTAGTACAAAATAACAAATGTATCACATAACAATGTTTGGATGAAAAATGATATTAACATGTTGTATTGAAGCTTTTCCTTTTAAAAGTAATAAACCAATAATTCAAATTAGAAATTTATCACTAATTTTCGATCCAACTTCCAGAGGTCTGTGGCGACGGATTCATAGCCCGTGACATGACATTCCTCAACCCAGCCGGTCCCCCCAACGGCCAGGCGGTGGCGCTGGTGTCGTACTCCGACCACTAGGTCTTCTACCTCTTCCATTCACAAAGACAATTCTAACAAAAATGTCACATCATTGGCACAGTTGATTTCATCTTTGGTATCGCTGCAGTCTTTATACAGGGTGGTGGGCTTGTCATAACGGCCCAATCCAGTCCAGCCCGTACCAGAACACCGGGATTTCGATCCGAAAAAGCTCCATTGTAGCTACAAAGGATCTAATACCATTGATGAGCTCGGTCAAAGTATTCTTAGGACGGCCATGGCAGCAGTATTCGCGAACCGTTTATCTCGAGTGTAGTTTCCTTGGAAGTGTGGTGCATCCGGAAGGGTGGATGAAAATGGTGAGTGACAATAATTTGAGCACATTGTACTACGGTAAGAACTATGGGCCGGGTTCGTGGACCGGAGGGAGAGTGAAATGGCCCGATTTTCGGGTTATAAAAGGTGAGAGTGAAGCGAGGAAGTTCACGGTTGCCAACCTCATCCGCGGATGGTCGTGGTTGCCGGAGACTGGTGTGCCATTCAATGCTGATCTATTTTAATTGATTTACACGATCTCATTTCATCTACATTTTTACATGATCACTTGACCTATGCATTTAAATTTTAGTATTTTAATTTAACTATAATTCAACTCCATAGAAGAATAGCTCCACTTTTTTAAAAAAAAATTACCACCAAATTCTATTTTCTTATTAAGACCAGTTAAGTCTTAGTTTTGAAATAGCTCCACTATTTTCTTATTTTCTTATTATAAAAAATAGATTATATATTAATTTTCAATTTTTAATCACAATATTTTACTTCTATTTAAATGAAATATTGAGTAACTTAGAACTTAAATGAAAAAAAAAATAAAAAATTCAAAAATGAAACTTGTTAGTTCTAAAAGAAATTTATGGTATTATTTGTCTTTAAATCCGAAAAATAGGACTTGATGGTAATTTTCTCTTTTGCTTAGCATTGGCATTGCTGTTATGACGTCACATACACGTGAATATTAGACATAATATATATCATATGAATATTATCTTAATCATTTCATTTCCCACTTTTTCAACCCTTTATTTGTTCTCATTTCTTATTCATATTATCATAGCTATAATTGTCACCATAATTTTGAATGGGACTTATAAACCAAAAACTCATCATAATTTCTCCTCTTATATACTACGTAATTATTTGTTTTCTGGTGAGAGTTTTCTCCTTTTTTTCTTGAGAAAGTGACAACTATATTAGGCACTAAAAATACAATTATTAGTGTTACTAACCTCGAGCCCTACCCATTTTGAATTGTGAACACAAGAATTCAAGGGATGAACTAGCTACACAGTCTAGATACCCAATATATATTTTTTAATGTAGTTAATTTAAAATAAAAAATAAAAAAAAGAAACATTTTTAGGCTCTAGAAGTCAATATTAATACAAAATGCGGCGTTATTTGATAATTTAATTCAATATTTAATTCTAAACAAATTAAGCGTTTAAGAGATAAACATAACTCTAGAAACCCAATATATATTAATGCATTTAATTTTTTTTTTTCCAAAAAATAAGAAGAAAGAAGCATCTTTAGGCTCTAGAAATCAATTAATATTAACAATTTATCGTTTAATTCTGAATAAATTAAGGTGATGTTTGATAGTACTGAAAATTTTAAAGACTGAATTTTAAGTACTGAAATTTTTAAGTGGTAATTAAAAAATAAATATTTTTTTGATACTTTTTTTAAATTTTCAGTGCTAAGTATTCAGTGATAAGTGATGTCCAGTCACTTAAAATTTTACTTCATTTTAAGTGGTGCTTACCGTTTTTAGTGGTATTCAAATTTCTGTATCAAACGCACTTAATTGAATAAGTGCTTAATCGATTAAGCACTGAATTGAAAAATCAAATAGTATGTAGTGTTTATTTAATTAAGTGTGTTTGATAATACAATTTGAATATAATCCAAAACGTTACTAAAAATGGAATAAAATTTGAAGACATTACTTACTTAATGCTGAACCAAATGAATTCAAAAAGATATTTTGAAAATTTTATTTTTGAACTATCATTTAGAATGTTCAACACTTATGTAATTTTTAATATTCAACTTTTAAAATATTCAATACTTAATTTTTAATTTTATCAAATTACTATATTTAGATAACCGATCTACACAGTAAACAAGAATAATGTGCTAAAAATAGACCATACAAGGTTTAGGGTACTTATGCCAAATTGGGACATTGAATGAGGAAATTTATGTATCCTAAATTGTGAATTCAATTTTTTGTAATCGGAATTTCCAAATGAGACCCACCAACCTTATTGAAAAGTTTCTTTTGTTGTTGGTTGACTTGCTTTTTAAAAAGTTAAAAAGAACACATACACGTAAATAAACAAATAAAAATATTATTAAGTCTTTCGAATTTGACCGAGTTAGTAAGGTAACGACCTGATAACGCTCATGTCCTAAACTAAGGACTCTGCTTAGGTGAGTCCCGATGCCAGTTAAAAAAAAAAAAAAAAAAAAGAAGAAGAAGAAGAGGAAGGAAAGTTATCATTGAGCTAATGTGCCGCCTAAGCCATCAGAATGAGAATCACTGGAATTCAAGACTTTTACATCTTCTAATGTAATGGCAATTATGTAATGATAAATTTCTCACCTCACATTCCGCAGGTTGAGAGTTCAAAATTTTTAACTTTTTTTTTTTTTTTTTCCTTTAAAATATGTGTATTGATCTCATAACACACGCACTAATCAAATACACAAGTTTTTTTTTTTTTTTTTCTCTTTCTTAAAATACGTGTATTGATTTCATAACATACGCACTATTGTACTTACCTCCCGAATTCCTACCATCGCCAATTATGTTTTTGGAGCAAATTCGAACCCTCTTTAGACCATCATACATTTTTTTTTTGATAATTGGACAATTTAATGTATGGGCGGACACATAAATTTATAATTGGGGACCAAAGTAGTGCATGAAAATAAAAAATTTAAAAACATATAATAAATTATTATTTACATAGGAGTATTCTATATTTTTTAAACATGAAAAAAATAAAAATAATATCATGTATAAATAAAAGAGTATTTCATATTCCATTCATATAAAATTATGTCTAATTTTGGCACACATACAACAAATATATATACAAGCTCGAAAAAAAAAAATCTAAAGTTCAAAATTAGTAAAACAAGAAGAAGAAAAATATGGGTTATATTCTGTTTTATATACACACACACACACACACACACACACACACACAAACGTGGATTTCCAAAAATGAAGCATAAAAGATTCAAAAGAGACTCAAAAGCAATCTTGAATTAGATTCAATTTGAAAACCATCGCATGGTGATAATGATGCAATAGTTAGCCTCTGCCTCATTTATGTATTATTAATTCCAAGACGTCATTAAAGTTAAGGAGTCAAAACCAATTTGGCATATGGGGACAAAATGTTTGTTTAATATCTTTAAGGTTCACCATTGAAAAAAATTAAAATAATATCATTTATAAATAAAAGAGTATTTCATATTCCATTCATATAAAATTATGTCTAATTTTGGCACACATACAATAAATATTTTTTAGTGTTGGGAAAAAAAAAATTTAAAGTTCAAAATTAATAAAAACAAGAAGAAGAAAAATATGAGTTATATTCTGTTTTATCTATCTATATATATCTATATATATATATATATATATACAGAAATGTGGATTTCCAAAAATGAAGCATAAAAGATTCAAAAGAGACTCAAAAGCAATCTTGAATTAGATTCAATTTGAAAACCGTCGCATGTATTATCAATTCCAAGACATCATTAAAGTTAAAGAGTCAAAACCAATTTGGTATATGGGGACAAAATGTTTGTTTAATATCTTTTTGGTTCACCATTGACATCTCTCTTTGTCTCATCAAATTTGGCACCATTGACCATCCTTGTGGTACGGCCATAGGACAGAAACTTATAACCTTCGTGTATGTTTTGTTTGTGTTGCTAACGTCCTATTGTATCACCATAATGTTTTCTTTCCCCTTTTAATAAGAATAAATTTAAAATTTATTCTTATCAGTATAATAAAAATTTATTATCATACAAAATTGGATTTCCAAACATTAAAAAAAAATAAAAATAAAAAATTGTGACAGAAAGAGTAAAATTTAAATAGTAAAATTCACCACTTAATTGATAAAATTTCTATAATTGATTATAATGGTCATCTATTATTACCACTACAAGTTTCAGAATTTTAAAGTAAATGTAGTGAAGTTTTGTACTGCAAAGTATTGCGAAAAATTAAAATAAAATACGAAGTATTTTGATTCCTTTTTTAATGACCAATTGTTATATTCCCACAATCTTGCACTAACTTATTTTCCTCTTGTGAGGCCCACCACGGTACATATACCTTTTTTTTCTTTCATGGCAAAAAATACACTCAAAACACTCATTCACGCCACCTAAATAAAATAAAATTAAATTAAATTAAAATTAAAATTGTTACAAGTTAGAAAAATATAATGGTTAATTTTAAAATATCATTTAAGAGTTTTTCAAATTTTTTTGTTTATGGTTCATTGCTACAGTACCAAACGCTATCATGCGAAAACATATAAAAATATCAAATTAGTGTTTCGATTTTTGGTCAATATTCATGAAACATTTTGGCACCGTGCAAAACAAAAAAATTTTACCAAACTCGTTTTATTCACCTGTTACAATAACCAATAAAAATAAAAATACCGAAAACAAAATTCGTACCAAACATGCCCTAAAGAAGTACTATCATTTTCTATTTTTTTCATAACATACTAATTGGAACATACAAATCCCACATATATAGTACTTTCCTTTCCAAACCGTGACGAAGTGGGATTGTGCACTGTAATTCTCCACATGTGATAAACTGCCAGTGCCTCTTGCACCTGCTCACGGCACACCTGCCACATAGGTTGCCACAATCACCCCCTTTGGAACCCAACGTCTATGTACGATTGTGCACCTATCGCTCACCTAGTGTGGTAACTTGTCAATACCTCTTATACCTGCTCACATAGATCGCCACATCCTTCCTTCATACACGAAACCTTGGTCACCGATTTTCCTTCTGACAATAACAAAAAGTACGTGCGTCAGTATCTCCACCTCTTCTCTCTTCTGATCTCGTCCGGTTTTGCTCCTGGGTCACACCCTAAATTTTTTATACATGAATCCCTTATTCCCATATATAAAATCTAGAGTATAACATACATTAATACTCAATAACAATACACAGTAAATAATAAATAAGATAAATCTCCATCATACAATTTATTAAATCAGAACACCGTGGTACTAATCAACATCATCTAAGTAAAACCATGATCTCTGAACAAATAAACATAATTCCACAAAACATCATCTTTATACTCCCTCCGTCCCAAAATTATTGGGTGTTTTGGGGAATCCAACTTTTTATGATGGTAGGTTTTTAATAATTTTTTTATTGTATTGATAAGAGTGAATTTTCAAATTTATCCTTACTAAAAGACAAAAGAGTACTCCGAAATTAGTGCACTTGTTTAATAAAGTAAATGTCAAAAGAGTGGTTTAGGAATGTTATAAAAAGTAGTACATCATCCATTTTAGGAATAAAAAATGTATTTTGGTACGTCCTAAAATAGAAAGATGGACAAGTATTTTGGGACGGAGGGAGTATAATATTCTCAATAAGGAACGAACTAAAAATAATAATAATGCATAAACAAGCTAATCCCTATCTGTAACACGTGTCTCCATCACATGCCTAATTAATGTGTACCTGAATTGTGATAAATGGGTAAGTTCAGCAAGAAATGTTAAACACAATCATCGTTCAACAAACTAACCTTACTTTGTATTCCCATATATAAAGACAACTCAAATAAGTGCATTAATCTAAGATACACATAGTAAGTTAATTTATAAAACACAATATCATCACTTAACATTTACTAAACTCACATAAGCCCTGGGCTCCCCTCTAACAAGATAGTGTGTTCTCGATAATTTAGGACTACTAAAAACATATATGTTCCTGGGTAGTAGATCTACTTCTAAATGGTCCCAGACCACATCCACAAAAAAAGGGTACATTTAGCCCATGATCATAATAAAAGGGTAGTGCACTCCAAAATAGGTAATTCATAGACCATACCTAAAAGTCATCATAGGGTCAATCCCGAACTACCCCTACGACTAATCAAAACATATCTAATAATTACCAATTACGCTAAATTATAAAAGGCACTAACATTTAATAATTTAAAACAATAATTAACGCACTCTATATATACTTTAATTTAAAATCAGGACTCTAAAAGACCCAACAAGTTAGAGTACAAAATTCTGGACATTCGTTAATATTAGATATAAGTCTTTGCAAAATTTCAGAGTCTAATACTTGATAGTTCTTCTGTACTCTCCATTTTACTTTTGAAAAATAATACGTTTTCAAAATTTAATTCGGTTAAACTATCTAAACCACATCTAAAAATTAAGTTCATTACACTAAACTCTAATATTCTGGAATTTACTATAACGGCCTAAACTCAGAGGTCCGAATTGCTAACCGGGCCCGAGGACTTCCAAGGGCAATACTATCATTTCCTTCATCTAAGCATGATTATAAATTATTATATGGGCTTATGGTACATGCTAGGGTCATAAAGGGGTCAAGAAATGGAAAGAATCTGAAAACAGGCATGCAGGTCCAACATCCAGGACTCGGTTGACGTGTGTAACCTATACGTCGATCAGTTCTGGCCATTCGGTCAATGTGAAATCCCTTTACGTTGACCGATTGGGCTCAGAATAGTGAAAATGTATACTACCGAAAACTTCCGACCGATTCCCATGGTAAGTGCTTGAACCAGTTGAGCGTAGGTCCAGTGAGGCTTGTTGGGAAGACCTTGCACATCAGGGCATCATCCTCGATATCTAGAGCCATTTTCAGTTGGATCTGGTAGACGTGCTCGGTTGGATCCTTAGTTTCATCGAACAGGGTGAACGTCGGCATTGAAAACTTTCTGGGTTTTGTGGATCTCAAAATCTCTTCCATGAAAGGAGAATCAACCGTCCGAGCTAACATCCGGATGGCTTCATTGTTCATTAGGGGGGTCTTCTGTTCAGGTTGCTACTTTCCAGTGGCCCTTTGGTCATGAGTGCTCACCTCTAACTGACGCAAATCGTCGAACACCTTCTCTACAGTTGATTCTTTCTACCATGAAGGAATAGCCTCAATGCAGTTCACCTCCTCTTCCGATTTAAGCCTCCTATGCTGCGGGTCTAAATGAATGGACTCTGACTTCTCTACCCGTCGGTTGATGTTTATTTGCTCCACTCTCTCATCCACTATTGGTGGGCAAAGGAGCGGTGGAGCGTCCCTTCATTCTATCTTGGATCTGAGCTCAACGCTCTCCCATCGTAGAGTTTTAATGATCTGCATCAGTTCATCATGCCTCACTCGCTGGTCATCTTCCTGTTGGCGGGAGCCTTCCTCTCCGATCATGGTTCCCGATCGGAGCTGTGTCATTCGTTCCTGGAATCGATGGATCTTTCCTTCGTTCCTACAGACGACGCCAGATGAAGATACAAGAAAATGTGATTCTATATTAAGAATGGATTTTCTCACACTCCAAACAACCTGCCTCTCCTTCTCTCTTTCTCTATTTATAGAAGTTTTTCTTGCCCTAAAATCCCTCTCTCTTGGCCCTTCATTCTTCATTTTGGGGCGCTTATGGGCTGGGCTTTCTCCTTGGGCCATACTAGATGGGAGGCCCACTCTTAATGTGGGTGAAGTTAGGCCTAATATTGGCCTAACACCGCCCCAGGCTTGGTGGACTGGGCCAAGCTTGGCTTAGTTGGTCTTATGTCCTTTCAGTTATATTCCAGATTTTATATACGGAAACAAGGAGTTCTAATTTGTAAAACTTGGGTTCTAACATTTGGAAAAACTTTTGTGCATTTTACTTTTTGGCCAAAATATCCTAAAACTCCTTTAAGCAAATATGTTTGTGTATATATGAGATAGATATAAGTTTCGATGAAAAAAATAAATAATTAAAAGAAAATAAAAGATATAACAAACAAAAGACAAAAATAAATAAAGAAACTGAAAAAACCAAAATTATGGGTTGGTAAGGATTGAAAACAAACCATATCCAAACCAATAATAGTTCACATCGGATGAATCGTAAGGTCGGATGTTCTTTAATTACTCCTAAAAGGCATAAAAACCCTTTAATTTAAACCTTAAGAGTGATTTATTATCACTAGATTGGTATAGTTCCAAATTACCCAAAAATAAAATAAAATAAACAAATTTAAATTAATCAAAGTCATTATAATAGGGACTTTATTTTCATTTTTAATAGGCTGCTAGGCTTAATTTTTTACAACATTTTTTATTATTAGGGTTGCTGGGTCTAAATAAATCATGGATAAAAACAATTTAAATTTTAGAGGGTTTTTTTTTTTAATTCTTAATATTTATTTGTCTTATATGTCTCTTCACGTGTGACAATCTTTTAGTCAAATATGCATTTTAATTTAAAGTATCAAGATGATGGTAGGGTTTGAACACATGATGATGCCTCCACGATCAACTCATTTTTCTGCACAGTTATAAGTTGTAAAATAAGAAGGAAAATAAGATGAGAGCTCCCAAATCCCACCGGCATCCCTACCGAACCCCCAACCTAACCATCTTAAACCACCCTTCCTACCTGACAAAAACCACTCTCATGCCCACTATCACCATCCTAAGTCATCACTACCCACCTCCATCCTTAAAAAACATATTACAACAGCACCTCTGTCAACATTGCCCACCCACAAAAAGCATGTAACTGCAGAACATAAACAGAACCCCCAACCCAACCACCTCAAGCCCCTATTCTTGCCACCACCCACATCTCACTACCAAGAGCATCCCACTATCTCACCATCTCGACCTCATCCTCCTATCTCAACACTTTAAAAACCTCCTCAACACAATGCTGAACCTCCCTTCAAATCAACACCTCTCAATGTACCCACATTCCTATCCAACTAAAACCACAAAAAGTATCTTTTTCATCCCCTCCAAAGTGCAGACCCCAACCAAAGTTTATTGATGACCACAATCATATTCTTGATGACATCGACCCTCACAACATCCAATCATTAATTGATGAGATTTTCAGGTTGCGTGTGGAATTGCTAAAGTTCAAGAACAACTACAGATTAATGCATCTTATTGAAGAGGTCGAATGGCTGAAGCGCATTATTAGTGATGGACTGAAGAATCAACCTATGTTGAGAACAGGGTAAATGATCTTAGTGATCAAATCATAGCTTCCAATCATCCACAAATCTCACAATCATTGGATCCTCCTGCCCAGGCAGATGAAGTTATACCCATTCCTTCCCCTAACCACGTCCAATTCCACAACCTTGCTCTACCACCACCACACACCAGAGCCACCACAAAAACCACCTCGAGAATAGTGTATTTCAGTGTATAATTTTGATTTCAAATGTAAGATTGGACACAACAGACACTAACCCATACCTTTTTTCACCAAACCAACATCACATCAGGCCCACTCTAGGCATTACCACTGACAAAAATTACATCTCAAAACTCTCCTATAACCACTGGTCTAAACCATGCTGATATACTTACTCAAGTCCCAACACCTACACTATATGACCCTAACCACAATTCCATCACAACCACACCTCCAAACCATATTCTCCAAAACCCAACCAAACTAGTACCCATAATTGTTTCACCCCATACCTCACCAATCACTAAACAAAACAATAAGACCTCCACCTGGGCAACTATTGTACCTAAACCTCCCGCTCCTCATACCCCGCTACAATTTATCCACATCCCAGAGTTTACCAATAACACCATCTCCCCAACACATGACATTGAACTTGCTGGACTGTCCCTCCTAAAGACCAGCTTCCTTGACTACTTTGTGCACAAAAGCCTTCCTTTTGGAATGGTTAAGGATATAACCACAGACCATTGGAAATAAAAGGGACTTCTCAAGGTCACAAGTTCAGAGAAAGGGATTTTTGAATTCCATTTCTCCTCACTTGCTCAATGTAAACAAATTCTCTCTGAAGGTCCTTGGTTCCTCTCAAACAAACCTTTTAATCCTCAATCTTTGGGAACTAGGTTTCAAGAAGTGCCTCCACTTTTTTATCCCAATGTGGATTAAACTTCATGGCTTACCTCTAACTATTGGAAAGAACCTGGACTGAGCTACATCTTGAGCAATCTTAGACACCCACTGTTTACTGATTCTACCACCATAACCAAGCGGAAGACAAGATTTGCAAAGGTATGTGTCAATGTTATGGCCTCCTCTGACTTCCCTTCAAATCTCAAGCTTTACATAAGTTCAGGTAAGACTGTTAAAGTCCATATTGAGTATCTTAATTGCCCTACAATCTATTATTCTTGTTTGAACTTTGGCTATACCAATAAAACATGTGACGGCTCCTCATCCAAATCAAAACATCCTAGCCCAAACCATAACTGGCAAATTATTCCATTTAACAACCCAACAATTAATAAAAATCCAGTTCACAAAAACAACAAAACCCTACCTGACCCTCCCCAAGCCTTTTAACCAATCCAAACTCTGCACTACCACCAAATGTACCATTACATTCAAGCCAAAACATCATCACCCAATATTTCAAACCTAATGAAAACTTCACCAGTGACCTTAGTCCTTACCAACCCACACAAATGGAATCCATTGTCCCTTCATCCCCATCCTTGACACCTCCCCTATATCCAAAATGACCTGCACTGTAACTTCTTACCATCTTCTACCTGTTGAACCTGAGAGTTCATCTTTCTCTTAATCTGATTCAGTTACTAGCTTTCCAAATGCACTTGGAAATACCAAAGACAAGAGAGATAACAAGGGAAAGAAGAAAGCATCATCCTCAAAGAAACAAGTACCAAACCAAAAAGGGATTTTACTCCCAAGTGGCAGTTTTTTCAATACCATCAAATGATATCAATAGCAATATGGAACATAAGGGGCCTAAATGACCCCTTGAAACAGATTAAAGTAAATAAGCTTCTTAGAGAAAAAAGGGTGGACCTTGTTGCCATAATTAAAACCAAAGTTCAGCATTGTAACATTGAATTAGTCTACAAGTTCATTGCCAACACATGGAAACTGGCACATAATTACAATTTCTCACCACTTGGCAAGATTTGGGTTCTATGGAATCCCTCCTCAGTTTATATATAAGTTCTACACTGCACTAGACAGGTAATGCATTGTTCTATCACCATCCTTAGTTGCAGAACCACCTTCAATGCATCTTTCATCTTTTGAGCCAATGAATACCTAGAAAGGTCATCTCTCTAGAGTGACATTGAGAGGCACTCTATCTCCAATGCTTCTACACCATGGATTTTTGGTGAGGATTTCAACATCATTAAATCTGTTTCTGAGAATTTTAGAGGCTCAAAGAGGACTACCACTACTATGCTTGACTTTAGGAAATACCTACACAATTCTAACCTTGAAGACCTCGATTACTCTGGCATCTTCTACTCTTGGACAAATAAAAGCATTGGTGTTGCTAATATCTCTAAGAAACTGGATAGAGTCTTGATAAATGACTCATAGTACAGCTCATTTCCACTCTCTCACTGCACTTTCCTACCTCATGGTGTATCTGATCATACTCCTATGCTTATTAACCTTGGCAACCCTAGGCCAATAATAGGAACTCCCTTATTGGTGCAGCAATGAAGACTTTATCCCTTTTATCAACGCCCACTGGAGCAAACCTGTGAAGGGTTATCCCATGTTTCAGGTCCTAACTAAGCTTAAAAGTCTCAAGCAGCCATTGAAGAAGAGGTTCTCCACTGATATCAGTGCACTAAGTGTTGAAGTTCGAGCTGCAAAGGATATCCTTTCCCACTGCTAGAATGCTCTTGATTCACAACCTAATAACCCTACACTAAGAAATCAAGAGAAAACCCTACTCTCATCCTATTCCAGACTATGTGCAGCTGAGGAGTAAACATATAGACAAAAATTTAGGGTGCAGTGGCTTAAGGAAGGGGATTCCAACACCTCTTTTGTTCTACAAATCTATTGTTTCAAGACTCAATAGGAACAAAATCTCTTTAATCACTGTAACAAATGGGACACTGCTTGATATTAAACTAGCCATCAAACAAGAGTTTGTCACATATTAGTCCTAGGGATGAATCCTCACCCTTATCCAAGTACCAACTATCTAAATCCATTTGCTCATATAACTGTACCCTGACACTTCATTCCATCACTCACCTCTATTCCCACAGATGTTGAAATCATGCAATGCATGTTCTCTTTGAGTAATGACAAAGCCCCTGGTCCTGATAGGGACAACGCTTTCTTCTACAAGAAAGCTTGCCCTGTTGTAAGTCCTGACATAACCTTAGCCATGAAATAATTTTTTATAAATGGGAAATTGCTTAGAAAAGTTAATTCAACATACTTAGCACTTATCCCAAAGACCTCTATATAGCCCTGAATGATTTCAGACCAATCTCATGTTGTTCCACCATTTATAAATGCATCTTTACACTCCTTGCAAACAAGCTTAAGCCAATACTTCCTCACATAATTAGACCAGCATAATAAACATTTGTTTAAGGAAGAGTTATTGATGACAACATCCCTATGCCCAAGAACTCCTAAATGGTTACCACAGAAATGGTATATCCCCAAGGTGTGCCATCAAAATTGACATCAAAAAGGCCTTTGATTTAGTCTGCTGGGACTTCCTCTTTGACACTTTGCAGCTTCTTGGCTTTCCTACAACCTTCTTGAATTGGGTTCAAGCATGTGTTTTTACAACATCATTCACTGTTTCTATCAGTGGAGTGTTCAATAGGCACTGTAACAGTGTTAAGGGTCTTAAACAAGGAGACCCCCTCTCCTCATTTTTATTTTTCATTGTCATGCAGGTGTTCTCAACAAATGTATTTGAGTTCCAAATTTATACTACCTATAAGCATCACACATGAGCTTGAAAGAATCTTTAGGGCCTTCTTATAGACTGGTCTAGTCCTCAAGAAGACTGGGGCCAAGATAGCTTAGGACAAATGCTGCTTGCCTAAAAGAGCTGAAGGACTTGGCTTGCCAAATCTTTGCACTTGGAATGAGAGTGCAGTCATGAAGCACTTTTGGAACAGCATCATATCGAAAGACATGTTGTGGGTTAAGTGGATCAACATATACCTTCTCAAGGAAAGAAGCATTTGGGAGATAAAGGTTCCTGGACAATGCTCTTGGAATTAGAGGAAGTTACTGAGCTTGAGAGAAACAATCAAACCCCTTGTCAGACTAAAAATTGGAGATAGTTCCAACTCTAATTTTTAGTATGACAATTGGTGCAACCTTGGCCCTCTACACCTATTAATAACCACTCAGATGATCAACAATTCAGGCTTTGACAGTAAAGCAAAGGTCTGTTCCTTCATTATCAATAACACTTGGTCATTTCTCCCCTCCATAACCTCTACCATTCTACAGCTACAACATACCTCTATCCTTCCCACCCTTCAAACCAACTCTTGTGACAAAGTTGTGTGGATTACATCACATAATTACCAATTCTCCATAGCCAACGCAATGAAACATTTCAACAGACATCACACAACCCTCCCTTGGCCACACCTAGTTTGGACAAAACCTTCCATCCCAAAGCACTCATTCATACTATCGGTGGCAATCCAAAAGAGACTTCCCACACTGAACAGAAGATGCACAGCTCACATAAATTCCACCTTATGCACACTCTGCAACACAGAGTTGGAATCACATGACCACCTCTTTTTCCCTTGCCAATTCATCAGACCTCTATAGGCATTTCTTTAAGCACGTTGTGGGTTTCATAAACAACCATCATCATAGTCTGACCTTATTACTTGGGCAGCTCACCATTGGAAGGGCACTTCTAATTTCCATAGTCACACTGTCTCCAAATTGAGCTTGGTAGCCCTAGTTTACCACACTTGGAATGAGTGCAACTGGAGAATTTTCCAAAAGAAAGCCATTACAGCTAACTCGCTACTTCACTAAACCCTGGAATCAATTAGATCCAGGCTCTTCTCATCCTCAATATCATATACTTCCAATGCTTCGAGGATTGCAGAAGAGTGGGATATTCCTGTTACTATAATTTGTTCACCTCCTCCACCACCAGAACCACCGGATTAGGCGTCGTGAAGGGCTACTTTGTTAGAGTTCGACTCATTCTCACTGGAATTTGGGGTAGTCAATAACGGTCTACCATTTGAACTTTTTGGACTCAATTCCACTCTGGGCTTATCCCATGGGCTGATTTATTGTATGTTATGGTTAGCTATGTATGTATGTTTTGTGGGCCTGGCCCATTCCACCTCTGGTTAGCTATTGCTAGCCTTGTAACTCTTCTTTCTTTAATCAAATTCACCTTTAAAAAAAAAAAAAAAAAAAAAAAAAAAAGATTATGATGATGATACCTCCACTATAGCATGTTAACTACCATATATTTTGAAAGCTTAATTTTTTTTTTGGACAAGTAGTTTGAAAACTTAAATTGTTAGAGAGGAAGTGTAACGTTTTAATATATAGATTCAATTACAAAACTAAACAGACTCATATATACATTTTTTTTTTTTTTTGAAATTGGACCCCACGAATTTATTGTGTATTTAATTTTTATTTTAGTTTGCTTCCTGTGTATAAAGCTGGTAAACAATCTTCTTGGGTATACTTTACAAAATGATGAGTTATGTGCAATATCACTATCAATATGGCCTACATGTATTCATACCTGAACTTGAGTAGTATATACTCCTTGCAAGTACATTAAACTGAGATATTTCTGAAATTTGTATTTCCTATTAACCCCCATGCTTTATTAGAAATTTAAAGATCTAAACTAAATTTGCTTAATCGGTTACCTGAACAAAAGCCCATCCTAGGCTAAACTGCAAAATGTATTTTGGCATTTTTGTAAATGTAAATAAAATTTGTTTCACATTGACAGAGTATTTAATATCACCTCAAATGTGTACCTCATTTGTCTATTCTCAACTTTTCAGAATGAAGGGTTGAGGTTCCATGTTTTTGTAGGGACAAAATGGGGAATGTGTTATTTGTCAAAATATTAATAAATTAAAAAAATAAAAATAAAAAAGTCTTCAATGGCTTGGTTAGATTACCAATGATAAAAGAGGAAAAGAAAATAAAAAATAGATATATAAAAAAAAGAACTGATACTCGCGCTCCACTGTCATAAGGCCTGATACTCGCGCTCCACTGTCATAAGGCGCTCCACTTTTTATCTTCCCTAATTAAATTTACCAAGTAACTCTCACACTACACCATGTTTATTTTTATAATTTTTAGTTTTATAATTGCCCTTTCCTTAGGGTTACTGTTCTGGGTGCCAAAAGGTAGAATTCTTCGGCGCGCTTAGATTTTTCAACTTCTCTCAAGTTAACTCTATCCTCTCTCCTCCTGTCCTCCTCCTGCAAAAATAGATCATCTCACTAATGATAGAGTGTCTTAATTAGAAAGAGTTATTGAACTTGTTAAGACAAGTTGTATTAAAGAAAACTAAAAAAATTATGAATCAGTCATTAACCCTTCTAATTTATTAGTTTTGTTCTATTTTTTCATTAGAATATAATTTTTTTAGTTTATTTTGAATTTTTTTTTTCTTCTTTAACAATTTATCAAAATTTATTTTAAAATAAATTCTATTCATTGTGATGCCATGTTGAGAATAATTGACAAAATGCATGTATGAGGAGGGGTTATCTTAAATAAAAGGAGAAAATTTTAGGACTGTGATTAGGATAATAAACGATATTGAATTACAAACAATTTGTATGTCAATAAATAGATCCTATCTCATTATAAAAAAATATTTAACTGAATTATAAATTAAAGGAAAGTTTAATTTTACTCAAATTTAAACAATGCTGTATAGAAAAAATTTGTTTGATTTTAGAATTGCTTTCTATCGGTTGAGATAAATTTAGGTGCATTGTTATAGTGTCTTATGAACATTATTATCAAGTACTTATGCAAATAATTTAAGTGCATATATACCAAATTTAAGAGGTAATATGCAAAAAGTAGTAATATTAGAGACCCAAATTATCAACATGATAAGTTTTCTAACTATTAACATACCTGGTATGATAGGTTTTTAAGAGACTCAAGAGAAAGATGATAGAAAGTGAGTAAAATAAAACGTAAATGATTTGGAATTGGAAGAGTCTCATTTTACTAAGAAAGGACAATTATGATATTAAAAAGTGTAAAAATTAAACTTGTTTAGGATAAAAATTTCTTTATAATTTCATTTTGTGAGAGTGAAAGTGGGGCGGCTGAATATTCTTGTAGAGCACAAGCTACCAACAGAAATGATTATAGAATAAAAAAAACTTGTGCCAAAGAGATGGGGAAATGCATTTTGTCTTCTAAGGGTAAATTTGTCTTTTTAAGTCTTGGGACTTGATGAATAGGCCCCCAAGAGGCTCCGGGTGTCAAAGGGTAGGCATGATGATAAAAAATAGTGGGGAAAGCAGTGGGGCCCAAGGAGTATTAGAGAAGCCGCATGACGATTGGTTGTTGCGGTCTGATTCAGCCATCCACACGGTTCCACGTCAGACACTAACGGAGTTTCCACCGTGACCACCCAACCGTTGGGACGGGAAGCAATGATGTAACCACTTTCGTCATCATTACAAACTAGTCCCCACATCCTAAAGTTCCTTTCCGCAATTTTTTACTTTTTCCCATTTTTTTATGCTTTAATATCTCTCGCCCTTTCGTTTAAATAAGAGAGTAAAATGATCGAGTTTTATGAAAAATTAGAGGTGCATACAGACTACAGTTCAATTCAATACAAATAAATTAAATTGGAAACGAATTAATTTCAGCCGGTTTTAATAAATTAAATCGCAATCAAGACTGTTGATTCCAAAATCAATCCGAACCGTAAAAGATTGGTTCTTTCCGAATTACAATTTCAAAATTTCAAAAACCTCTTAATATAGGACACTATTAAAAGTCTCCCTAAACATTGGGTTGTACCTTATTATTAAGCACATATAATTTTATAATATAACATTGATATTATAATATTTTATGTTTTATATTATTAATAAGAAATGTAGAGTGTGTAGTCTTATTTTATATTTTATGTTATTAATATTATGGGTAAATTACAATGATACTTCCTGAGGTTTGATATAATGTCAACCATATATAAGTTGAGTCTTTTTTGAACAATCACACCCCCCAATCAGAAATTGGATCCAAAAAGCCTCTTAAAAGTTATGAAAAGTCAAGCTTGCCCTTTAATATTTTATTATATAAATTACAAAATATCAAAATTCTTAAATGACCTTTTTACCCTTCATATGATTTCCTCACCTTTTCTGTCTACCCTAACACTGCCATCATCGCCACAACCACCCACCATTGTCGCCACTGCCACCACCCACCCCTTTTTTTTCTTTCTCTCTGCACTCTTAACTCACCACTGTAACCTCTTCCACACAACCAACACCCACCGTCGAGTTAGAGATCAAAGATTGAACAAATACTTTGATTCATATAGTGGACCAGTTCGTGAAAGGGTTTCAATATATCGTTATTTACAAGATGACGTGTTTAAAATTGTTATCGAGTTTGCAGAGGAGGATGAGGATGAGCCAAGCTAGCCGGAGAGAGATCGTCGACACATGTGATTCGTCGGAATCAGAAGTGTTGAAGTAAGATTCCTACCGAGATGATTTTGTCGGCGGTGGCAATTCGGCTAGGAGACAGAGGTGATTCGTGACGTTGAGTGTTAGAGAATGGGTTCTGCCGTTGCCAACGCCATATTTGGATGTGTCCTTTTGGATTGAAGTTTCGAACTTGGTTACCATTGTCCGTACCAACTTCAAGTTTGATCAGCAAGGTGACACATTGTGCTTGGACAATAGACGTTGATTTGAATGCAAAGATTGATTCGATTTACAGCTAGTGATTGGAGATTGAAAGGTACAGTAATCGGAACATTTTTTTTGGCAATTTCTTCCTACTTTTGGCCATAATTTCAGGGAATTCAGACAAAAAAGTCGCTCATCCTTTCAGTATCTCTGTAATAGGACTCTCTGATTGATTCCAATGATGTGAATACGCGGTCACATAGAATTCTTTCTCCGTTAAACAGTGTCTTCACTACAATCATCACAACATTAAACCAATCCTTGATCTTCATCTTTAGCAAATTCCAATCCATCTTAATTTTTTCTCTGTTTATTTAGGATGCAAATTAAACGAAGAAATGGGTCTTCATTTGGGTCTACAATTGGAGGAGATTCTTATATGTTCTGGTACTGGTTTAGTTTTTGAAATTGCAACGGAATAAAGAGAATGAGAGAAAGAAACACTACTGTCACTATGTGTGGTCTAAATTCCATAAGGGGCAATCGACCCATAATGGGGCGGTGGGATTGTGGAGGCGAAGGGATGTGGTGGAGGCTGCGGTGGTGAGTGGAGAAAGAGGGAGAGAAAAGAGGTGTGTGGTGGTAGAGGTGTCAATAGGGGGTCGTGGTGGCAATAGTGGGTAGTGGTTGTGGGGTAAAGGTTGATTGGTTATATATATATACGTGTGTATGTATCTGTAGAGAGAGAAAATGGGACTCAACTTAAAAAAATGGCTTAATGACAATTGAAAAGTATGTGAAAGTTGTTGTGGAAATCAATACTGTGGTTAGCCTCTTTGTGAAATTTCCCATTTGCAAAAGACCCAGATTCAATCAAAGTTTGCAAAGGGTTATTTTAATCATTGTTGGGTGTGGAGCGTTGGTGGTGGGGGTTGGTGGTGGTAGGTGTGGAGTGGCTGTGAAGGTAGGAGGGTAGAGAGAGAAGCATTGGTGGAGGTGGCAATGGTGGGTGGCGATATGGTAATCGTGGTTGTGGTGGTGTGCCGCTAGTGGAGTTAGCAACCATCCTTTTCTTCTTCCCCTCTTTTTCCCATTCTTTCTGTGTGTGTATATATATATATATATAACACGTACATATATACTATATTTGGAATGATGATGAGGCTAGTTAGGTTAATTAAAATTAGTTAAAAGGGTAAATTAGTAATTTTAACATTTAAATTGGTCAATTGACAAGTTAAAGGGCATTATAGTCATTTTATTATGTGTCAGAGTGCTTAGGGGTGTGTTTGTCAAATGGAACAAATTTGAGGGCGTGTCAGTGTTAAAAAATAGGCTAACTTTCATCTAACTGTCAATAGGTCAAACCTCAAGTGGTGTGAGCGTAATCAACCCTAATATTGTTAATCCTATTAAAAGTCTCCCTAAACATTGGGTTGTACCTTATTATTAAGCACAAATAATATTATAATATAACATTGATATTATAATATTTTATGTTTTATATTATTAATAAGATATGTAGAGTGTGTAGTATTATTTTATATTTTATGTTATTACTAATATATATTATTGCCCAAGCATTGACTATAGAGGGGGGGTGAATAGAGTCTATGGCAAACAATGGCTAATTTTCAGATTTACAAATTCTACTTAACACCTTCTAACAATTATGCAATAATCAAGATATGGACATAAACAATTAATAACATAAATGTAAATGAGATAAGGGAAGAGAGATTGTAAACATTTACACGGCGATTTTAGCGAGGTTTGGAAACTCCTGCTCTTCGGCTCAAGACTTCTCTTGAAACTTTCCAATCCACTATGACTTCTCCTTACGGGTGGAGAGCAAACATTTATATGAAGAAACTCTTTGCTTCACCTTGCTTAGAGAATAACCTTCTCTTAGTCTTTTTTTGGGTCTGACGGGTGGTTCTAATGCCGTTCCTTGCACGCTAAAATTGATGTGGTGAATGCGCAGTTCAAGAAAAGCCTTTTTGGTCAAGTTTAAATTTATAAAAACCACTACCACCACTACTATTAACGTAGAAAGAGTGAGTAGGGATTGTCCCAAGGGATTATGAGGATCGAGCAATGTCGTGGAATCACAATTAGGGCTAGTAGGTCGAGTGATCAAACAATTGGTTGGTTGGTTGATTAAAGAGCAACTAAATTAAACTAAGTAATAGCAAAAGAGTGCAATTAAGAGTAAGTAAGAGAGAGAGAGATCTTGGGGTTTAGAGATCACTACCAAGTAATGCATTTCTATATTATTGACAAGTGATTGATGAGGGCAAATGGTGTGTTGCAATATTGGTGTGTGTGAATTTGGTTGATTCAATAAGCAAGGATGACTAGTTAAGCATATATTGTCTAAACATCATGTGAAAGGCACAATATATCTAAGCAATGAAGCATTTATTATCTAAATAACATGTGAAAGGCACAATAAATCAAAACAAGTCATTAATCCTTTCATTAAGCTCACAATCCAAATACAACCCAAGGATAGAGACATATGCTAATTGCATTCAAAAACTTGGATCATCAAACAACAAGCATAGATTGTCCTCCCATTTAACACTACACTACATCTACACTACTAACATGAAAATAAACTAAGGGAGAGGTACAATCCATCAAGAGATAAGCATGAACCATCAAGAGAATCACAAAATCATTCTTTAAGCACAATGTTTTGACAATCTCTAAATTTATAGCATCAATACACATAGACATGTATCAATAACACAAAATCTAGAGACAAGCACATGAACATCTATTCTAGCATACACAGACATATGGATAGAATGAAATGACCAATTGGAAGCATTAAACCACATAAATCATTGAATAAACAAGATTTATATATATCAAAGTGTCAAAACATCAATTACAACACTAATCCCTCAATAATACACAAGATTAGGATATAGAAAGCATGCTTGGGGCTAACTCTAGTCCCAAGAGGATGTCTAGCCACTCATGGTGATGATGCTCCAACCCTTAAGGACTAATTCCATGGTTGAAATCTGCTCCTTATTGATGAAGAGTCTCCAATGGTGTCTCTAGCCTCCTCCTCCTCTAAGCTTCCTCTCCAAGAGATGATATGAAAAAAATGTTGGCTCCCCCTTGTAAAAGCAATCCTTATCCTTATATAGGTAGGTCAAAATGACACCTAAAATGAGTTGGGGTCGTGTACACAATATTCCTTAATGATTGGATATAGGACAACTTTCGATGAGATGGAATTTTAACTTTTTCGCACTGGAGGAAGTTCGATCGATCGAACCTTGAACTTGGATCGAAAGTAAGTGAGATCAATCGAACTTAGGCTGGATCGATCCAACTGGCTGAGCGTTTTGGAAAAAGATAAATTCGAGATGTTTATGGGAGATATAAATGGGAAAAGGACAAAAGTGGTTAGTGGGTGGTACAGTTGTGGATAGGATCAATCATTTGAATAAGGACAAAAGTGTTCGATCGATCGAAGGATGGTGTCGGATCGATCGAACTTTTGGAACTTTGTGCTTTTAGGTCAAGGCTTGGATCTATCTTGAAGTGCTGAGATCGATCATTGTTCGATCGATCGAATCTTGAACTTGGATCGATCGAACTTTGCTGCTTGCCACCTTTGGTTTCATTTGCTTCCTTCTTTCTCCACTTTGCTCCTTTCTTCGATTAATCCCAGAATTGCTTCAATTAAGCTCTTATTTGGCTGAGTTAGCTTATTTTCTGGATAAGTGCCTGAAAAAGGAAATAATACGAAATCAATCTAAAACGGTAAAGTAAGATAGATAAAGGTACTAGAATGCCTAAGCTTAAGGGGTTTAAATACGCACTTTTCAGTGCTCATCAGGGTCGCACTAGCCCTTACAAATTGAAGTTAGCTTGCTGTTGACCTTGAATCTAGGGCTTTTGATGATCATAATTCATTAATGATGTTCTATGTTCACCAATGTCATCTTGAGTGAAATTACAGATTAAAGCTTTCATCAAACAAGACATTGCAATAGAAGAGCAAAACTGAAGATGCAACCCAAGGCATAAGAAAAGGACTAAGGAATCAAGAGTCAAAGACAAGTCTTCAACATCTCTTCAAAATGGGGTTAGCTAGGATGGTGAACGTTTTAAGAAACCTTGTTAAAGTTGTATGAAAATCTTGAAACTCAATTTTTCCAAAACTATGCATATCATCTCACTCATAGTGTCCAAGGAACAAAAGACCAAAGTGTAAAACACCATTTAAACATGTTCCTAAAAGTAAAGGTCCATTTCGGTCTATCGAAATGGAAGGGCTTAATGAATCAGTTGACCGATTTAAAACAGAGAGTTTGGATCAAAACCTCAAGCTATTTCGGTCTACCGAAATAGAACATCAATTCATTTCGGTTTACCGAAATGAATACACAAATCCAACTCCTACTTATTTTGGATGATCGAAATAACTGTGAGTTTTACTTCGGTCTACCGAAACAAAGATACTGAGAATGATGACCAATCTTAAAACCATTTCGGACGACCGAAATAACTGTGAGTTTTACTACGGTCTACCAAAACAAAGATACTGAGGATGATAACCAATCTTAAAACCATTTCGGACGATCGAAACACAAAGGTGTTTCATTTCGGTCGACCGAAACTACGTATTTCAAAATTCTAACAGGCATTTTTTTCTTGAAGTGCGTGTCCAACAGTTATAACACTTATCAGACATGTCTGGAAGTCTATATAAAGACTTATGAACTTCATTAAATGAATTGCATTTATTAAGAAATACATCTCTACAATCATATAACCTTTGTTCATCATCATACACATACTTTATATTATCAAAGAATATTGAGCTTCAAGTTATTCATACATACTCTAGAGTGAGCTGAATCTTGTACTTTATATCTAAGAGAGATCACTTTGTACTTCATTAATCTTGTTTAAATCTTGTAAGGGCTGGAATGGCCCAAGAAAGACTAAGAGAAGGTGTTTCTCTTAGCACTTAGAAGCAAGGAAGAGCTTCTTGTAAAAGGTTTGCTCTCCACCCGCAAGGAGAAGCCATAGTGAATTGGGAAGTCTCAAGAGGGGTCTTGAGCCGAGGAGTAGGAGTTTTCGAACCTCGCTAAAATCGCTGAGTATATGTTTGCAATCTCTATCTCTATCTCTATCTCTTACATTTATTGCTTCATATTTTGTTTGATAAATATTGTCCCTTGAAGTTTAAAATTCAGATTACTTTCTTTAAATATTCATCAAGGAAGTTAAGCTTTGTTCTAGTTAGTTAATTAAAATGCAAAATTGACCGTAGTTTATTTAGACTCTATTCACCCCCCCTCTAGAGTCTATATCTGGGCAACAATTGGTATCAGAGCTAGAACTCTATTGAAAAAGCTTAAGTGTATTAGAGAACGATCATGGCAAACTTAAATGGTCATGTTCATCAAGAAGGCCAATCTAATACTAGACCTCCTTGGTTCGATGGAACAAACTATGGCTATTGGATAAATAGAATGATAGACTTTCTTCAATCCGTAGACTATCAAATCTGGCTGGTTATAGTTAATGGACCTTTTGTTCCAATGAAAACTGTTAACACAAGAAGAATCCCTAAAACTGAAGCTGAATGGGACACCGAGGATTATAAACTTATATCCTTAAATGCTAAAGCTAAAGTCAATCTAAATTGTGCTATAAGTCCTAGTGAATATAATAGAGTCTCTACTTGTATCACAGCTAAAGAAATCTAGGATAAACTTCAGATTACTTATGAAGGAACCTCATAGGTTAAGGAATCCAAAATTGACATTCTCATGTATCAATATGAATTGTTTCATACGAATGAAAATGAGTCTATTAGTGCAATGTTTGTGAGATTTACTAACATTATTAATGGCTTGAAACATCTTGGCAGAACTATGACTAACTCTGATCTTGCAAGGAAAATTCTAAGAAGCTTACTTGAAAAATGGGATGCAAAAGCAACGACAATTAAGGAAGCTTACAATCTCAACACACTTGAGTTAGATGAACTTCTCGGCTCTCTTCTCATATGGGAGATCACTCTAAAAGATAGAGAAAGAGATCATCATCGAAAGAAAGAAATTATTTTCAAAGTCTCTCAAAGAGAAAAGGAAGTTGCCGGCAACGAAAATGAAGATGATGAGTTGGCTCTTATCACTCAATCCTTCAAAAGATTTCTTCATAGGAAGAAATTTAACAAGGATAGGTTCAAAAAGGGTGAATCATCTAATGAACAGAGTAAACGAGACACCTCTACCTGTTTTCATTGTGGAAAGCCGGGACACTTCAAAGCTGAGTGTCATGTTTACAATGAGGAAAAGAAAAAGAGAAGAGCAATGCAAGCCACTTGGGAAGATGACGACTCAAATGGCTCCGAAAGCAATGATGAAAAGGCAATCCTCTGTCTCATGGCAAATGGGGATGGTGTAAACTCTAATTATAACTCTTCCTCTGAATGTGAAATGTCTTATGATGATTTAGTTGATGCATATAATGGATTACTTGATGGTTTTAAAGAATTGCATGATGAACTAGGTAAAATGGTTAAAAAATGTGCTTCTCAAAGAAGAGAAAAACTTATCATTTGAAAATAAATTTCAAACCCTTCTAAAAGAAAATGAGCGGTTGAAAAAGGAATGCACTTTGCTTAAAGAAACAGGATCACCTGAACTCATCTCTGAAAATGCATCCTTGAAGTTAATCATTAAAGATCAAATTGATGGTCTAGCAAAGTTTACTCAAGGTACCAAAAATCTAGAACTTATGCTAGGTGCTCAAAGAAATGTCTTTTATAAAAATGGATTAGGATATGACCCTTTTGATAAGAAAGCATGTCTATTGAATAAGAGAGAGCCTTTGGCTAACTACTTTGTTAAAAGTAAGAACAAAAATTCTAGATGTAATTTTTGTAAAAGGATAGGTTATCTTATTCAAGAGTGCTCAAAGAGAAAGCCTAAGTTCATAAAGAAGTGGGTTCTTAAAGGAACATATGTGCTCTTAGCTAACTCCCATGGACCCAACAAGATTTGGGTACCAAGTGAAAATATTTGAAATCTCTTTTGTAGGATGGTTTCAAAGTCTCCACATCTTCCAAGGACAAATGGTTTCTAGATAGCGGATGTTCAAGACATATGACGGGTGACCGCGCTAAATTCTCCTCTATAGAAGCATACAATGGAGGAAGCGTAACATTTGGAGATAATTCTAAAGGCAAGGTAATTGGCATTGAGATCATAGGTATTTCTCCTTCTTTATCAATCGAACATGTCTTACTTGTTGAGGGTTTAAAGCATAATCTATTTAGTGTTAGTCAACTTTGTGATAATGGATTTGATGTGACTTTTAAATTGGATAAATTCATTGTTAAAAGAAATGAATCTCAAATATTTTGTGCTCTTAGAAGTGGTAATATATATACCTTACTCTTAGGTGAAATTCTAGAACAAGATGTTAAATATTCCATGTCATCCAATGAACATAGTTGGTTGTGGCATAGAAGGTTAGGTCATGCTAGCATGGATTTAATCTCAAGATTGTCTAAAAATGAACTAGTCAAAGGTCTCCCCAAGACAAATTTTTCAACAGATAAACCATGTAGTGCTTGCCAAATTGGTAAGCAAATTAACTCCTCCTTCAAAAGGAAAAAGGATATAACCACTTCAAAACCACTTGAATTGATTCACATGGATCTTTTTGGACCGGAGAAAATTGCTAGTCTTGGTGGTAAACTCTATACCTTTGTGATCGTAGATGACTACTCTAGATTCACTTGGGTATTCTTTCTTGCACGCAAAAATGAGGCTCATTCAATTCTTTCAAAATTTTGTAAAAGAGTCAAAAACGAAAAGGAATGTAAAATTAAAACCATTAGAAGTGATAGGGGTAGAGAGTTTGACAATCAAGACGTTGAAAGATTTTGCGACAAAAATGGCTACAATTACAATCTTTCGGCACCTAGGACTCCCTAACAAAATGGTGTTGTTGAAAGGAAAAATAGATCTCTTCAAGAAATGGCTAGAACCATGCTAAATGAGCACAAATCACCTAGATCTCTATGGGCCGAAGCCGTAAATACTTTATGTTATGTTATAAATAGAGTTGTTATTAGAAAGATTCTCAACAAAACACCCTATGAGTTATGGAACAAAAGAAAACCTAATATAGGCTATTTCAAAGTTTTTGAGTGTAAATGCTTTGTCCTCAATGACAAGGATAATCTAGGAAAGTTTGCTGGTAAATCTGATAAAGGCATTTTTCTTGGATATTCCTCTAGAAGTAAAACATATAGAGTTTATAACAAGAGGACCTTAGTTGTGGTTGAATCCATACATGTTGTGTTTGATGAATCCCCAACCTCTCCCACAAAAAGTATGATGGACAATAATGAAGAAGTTGAACTTAAAAAGGGTACTAATGAACTTAATACAAATAGGTCCCCTATAGAGCTTGAGAAGAGTATCAATGATCTTAGCATAAATAAGTCTCCTATTGATATCTATCAAAGTTCCAATTCAAGTGATGATACCTCTCAAAATAAAACTACTCCAAATGAATGGAAGTTAGTTCATAATCATCCCATTGACCAAGTTATTGGTGACCTATCCAAAGGTGTTAGCATAAGGTCACAATTTAGAAATGTATATAATTTTGTGGCATTCGTTTCTCAATTCGAACCTAAAAATATATATGAGGCTGAAAATGATGAATCTTGGCTTTTGGCAATGCAAGAAGAACTCGTTCAATTCAAAAGGAACAAAGTTTGGAATCTTGTCCCTAGACCTTAAAATAAAACAATTATCGGCATAAAATGGGTTTTTAAAAACAAAAAGGATTAGTCGGGAACTATTATTAGGAACAAGGCTAGACTTGTTGCAAAAGGATATAACCAAGAAGAAGGTATAGATTATGAAGAGACTTTTGCTCCCGTTGCTAGGTTTGAGGCCATAAGAATGTTACTTGCATTTGCATCTGACAAAAATTTCAAATTATTTCAAATGGATGTAAAGAGTGCTTTCTTAAATGGCTTTACTGATGAAGAAGTATATGTAGAACAACCACCAGGCTTTGAAAGCTATGATTATCCAAACCATGTTTTTAAATTAACTAAAGCTTTATATGGTTTGAAGTAAGCTCCTAGAGCTTGGTATGAAAGACTTAGTGGGTTCCTACTTTCAAATGGGTTTAGTAAAGGTAAGATTGATAACACACTCTTTACTAAAATCATTAATGGAAATTTGTTGATCATTCAAATTTACGTTGATGACATTATTTTTGGATCAACAAATGACACTATAAGTAAAGAGTTTGCCACCTCTATGCAAAACGAGTTTGAAATGAGCATGATGGGTGAACTCAACTTCTTCTTAGGGCTGCAAATCAAACAAACTCTTGATGGAATTTTCATTTCCCAATCAAAGTATACTAAAGATTTGCTAAAGAAATTTGGCTCGGGAGACGCTAAACATGCTAAAACTCCTATGAGTCCTTCCTTAAAACTTGATAAGGATGAGAAAGGCAAGGAAGTTGATATTAAGAAATATAGAGGAATGATCGGAAGTCTTCTTTATTTAATGGCTAATAGGCCGGACATCATGTTTAGTGTATGCTTATTTGCTAGGTTTCAATCTTGTCCCAAGGAATCTCACTTAAATGCTGTTAAACGCATCTTTAAATACTTGAATGGTACTATTAACTTAGGTTTGTGGTATCCTAGGCATACATCCTTTGAACTCGTAGGATTTACGGATGCTGATTTTGCTGGTTGTAAAGTTGACAGAAAAAGTATTACAAGCGGTGCGTGTCACTTTATAGGTCACTCACTTGTATCTTGGTCATGCAAGAAACAAAATTCAGTTGCATTGTCCACCGCTGAAGCTGAATATGTCGCTGCTGGTAGCTGCTGTGCACAAATTCTCTACATCAAACAATAGCTAGAAGACTTTGGTTTATTCTTTGACAAAATACCTATCAAATGTGATAACACCAGCACCATTTGCATATCAAAGAATCCCATTCAGCATTCTAAAACTAAGCACATAGAAATTTGATATCACTTCTTAAGGGATCATGTATCTAAAGGTGATATTGAATTAATGTTCATTAACACCGGGAATCAATTGGCTGATATTCTCATGAAGCCACTTCAAGAAGATAAGTTTTGCACACTTCGTCGAGAAATCAGAATGGCAATAGAGAGAGAAATCCATAACAACTGTTGAAACCTTAGAATCAACACTTCAGGATCAGCATTTCGATAGACCAAAACCACAGTTCGGTCGATCGAAATAAGGAATGAAGATTCTTTATTAAAAGCCATTTCGGTCGACCGCTGAAGCCATTTCGGTCGACCGAATCTTCGGCCTCATCACATAAGGTCCATATCTGAGCTTTAAAGAACCGTGAATCTCATTTTGCCTTCAAATCTCAAAACCTTATCTCTCTCGTTCTCTAAGGCGACTGCATATCTTGCGAAACCCTTGCGAATCTCTCACCTATCTTCAAGGTAAGTTGCACTTTGAATCCATCATCTCTTCGTCAAGTTCATCTATTATGCTTATCTATCATTGTTGGATCATTCTTAGATAGATTGTATTCATCTCTTGTTAGTATCTCAATATATCATTTATCTCACATAATCCACTAAAAGAACCCATGGCTTCCCGCAAAAATCCTCCTAGAACTAAAAGAGATCTAGAGAAGAGGTCTAGGCACTCACATGATACTGAAGCTGGAGGGTCTAATCTCCCAAATCTTGTTACTTCCAACCTATATCCTGCCCTAACTATGTGCCTATTTCGGGAACCTGAGTTCAAAGAAGTTTATGAAACAAAATTCCTTCACAAAATTGTTGAAAAAGGTAAATTCTTTAACAAAGATGAAACTGAAGAACTCATCACACACACCTTCTCCCTCTTTGATGCAATAGGCCTGGGTGAATTCTTATCCATCAAGGTTCCTATCTACCCCAAGGTAGTTAGGTTATTCTACACTTATTTTGAAAGGACAGTAGGGCAGAACACTTTCATTGCCTTCGTTGTAGGCACTCAGATAACTCTCCCTCTGTCAAGTATTCGTCGTATTCTCAACATTCCTAACAGCGATATCACCTATTACACTGCCTATGACTAGTATGATGGGGAAGGGTTTGACCCTTACCAAGTCATTCAACAAATGAGTCAATTCCCCACCAACAATATTGACAAAATCTATGCAAGTCAATTAACAGTACAAACTCATCTCATTTACCATGTTATCATTCACAACATCCTTCCAAAATCCGGTGGTCGCTCAGCTGTCTCATTCATGGAAGCCTTTCTTATCTGGTGCGTCCTGAACGGAAAGAAATTTGATCTAGCCTTTCTCATTTTTCATCACATGATAGATTACACTAAGAAAGAAAAAACTCACCTCTTCTATGCCATGCCTCTTACCCTAATCTTCAGAGCATACAAAGTGCAAATAGAAGGTGAGGATAAAAAGGAGCTTACTAACCTTTACAGATTTGACCGAGAATTGCTAGGTCGAATGGGTCTCAAAAAATCCAAAAACAACATTTGGTATGATCCCAAATTTGGAGATCCAATAAATAAGGGCCAAGACATTGATATGGCAGAGCACTAAGCCGCAAGTGTCGAAGTAAGTGGAAATGAAGAAAGAGAAATAGAACTAGCAGAGGTTGAACGGGAAGAAGAAGAAGAAGGGGAAGAACAAGAATCCATACATATCCCTCCTTCTGGAAAAAGAATGCTACGGGAGCTTCTCCTTGAGAATATTGCTCTTTCGAAGGAGCAAATCAATCTTGAAAAAGACAATCGGGATCATATTCTCGCCTTGCACGAAAGAGTTGAAGAAGTAGCAAACGACGTTGATATTGTCAAGCGCGATCTTTCTGACCTCCGGGCTACGGGACTCCTTCACTTTTGATGCTCTCATACCCCCCTTACCTTTTTGATGCATGAAAAAGGGGGAGAACTGATTGACGTTGTTAGGTGAAATGATATAGATGTTGATGTAGGTTGTGGATGCTAATGTTGATTGTATGTAGTTGAAACATTGAGAATAAATTAGTGAGAATGATGATGTTCCTTGAATTCTTAAATCAATGAAAATACATGTTTTTGGCATTTATAATTTGCATGCTTTCAAATCCTTTTATGTTATGCTTGTATGCCTCAAATATGTCCTACTAATAATGATTAAATGATTGCAAAGGAAAGGGGGATCTCTTATTTGTATACCCTCAGTTTCAAAACTATGCACATTGAGAGGGGGAGAACTAATCACATTCTTATTCTCATTGACGAACACATCAATGAATTGTCATCATAAAAAAGGGGGAGATTGTTGACCTTGAATCTAAGGCTTTTGATGATCATAATTCATTAATGATGTTCTATGTTCACTAATGTTATCTTAAGTGAAATTACAGATCAAAGTTTTCATCAAATAAGACATTGCAATAGAAGAGCAAAACTGAAGATGCAACTCAAGGCATGAGAAAAGGACTAAGGAATCAAGAGTCAAAGACAAGTCTTCAACATCTCATCAAAATGGGGTTAGCTAGGATGGTGAGCGTTTTTAGAAACCTTGTTAAAGTTGTATGAAAATCTTGAAACTCAATTTTTCCAAAACTATGCATATCATCTCACTCATAGTGTCCAAGGAACAAAGGACCAAAGTGCAAAACATCATATAAACATGTTCCCGAAAATGAAGTTCCATTTTGGTCTACCGAAATGGAAGGGCTTAATGAATCAGTTGACCAATTTAAAATAGAGAGTTTGGATCAAAACCTCAAGCTATTTCGGTCTACCGAAATAGAACATCAATTCATTTCGGTCTACCGAAATGAATACACAAATCCAACTCCTAGTTATTTTGGATGACCGAAATAACTGTGAGTTTTACTTCGGTCTACCGAAACAAAGATACTGAGAATGATGACCAATCTTAAAACCATTTCGGACAACCGAAATAACTGTGAGTTTTACTTCGGTCTACCGAAACAAAGATACTGAGGATGATGACCAATCTTAAAACCATTTCGGACGACCAAAACACAAGGGTGTTTTATTTCGGTCGACCAAAACTGTGTATTTCAAAATTCTAACAGGCATTTTTTTCTTGAAGTGCGTGTCCAACAGCTATAACACTTATCAGATATGTCTAGAAGTCTATATAAAGACTTATGAACTTCATTAAATGAATTACATTTATTAAGAAATACATCTCTGCAATCATATAACCTTTGTTCATCATCATACACATACTTTATATCATCAAAGAGTATTGAGCTTCAAGTTATTCATATATACTCTAGAGTGAGCTGAATCTTGTACTTTATATCTAAGAGAGATCACTTTGTACTTCATCAATCTTGTTTAAATCTTGTAAGGGCTGGTGTGGCCCAAGAAAGACTAAGAGAAGGTGTTTCTCTTAGCACTTAGAAGCAAGGAAAAGCTTCTTGTAAAAGGTTTGCTCTCCACCCGCAAGGAGAAGCCATAGTGAATTGGGAAGTCTCAAGAGGGGTCTTGAGCCGAGGAGTAGGAGTTTCCGAACCTCGCTAAAATCACTGAGTATATGTTTACAATCTCTATCTCTATCTCTTACATTTATAGCTTCATATTTTGTTTGATAAATATTGTCCCTTGAAGTTTAAAATTCAGATTACTCTCTTCAAATATTCATCAAGGAAGTTAAGCTTTGTTCTAGTTAGTTAATTAAAATGCAAAATTGACCGTAGTTTGTTTAGACTTTATTCACCCCCCCTCTAGAGTCTTTATCTGGGCAACACTTGTTTCTTCTTTCTTGGGCCACACCAGCCCTTACAAATGAAGATCAGATTTGTTTCATACAAATATATCTCTCAAAGATTGATATGCAAATATTAGCTCACAACTAGAGTATAAATGAATTATTGAAGCTCAATACTCTATGAATGATATGGGATGTATGAATATAAGAACAAAAGCTCTTTGGATGCTATATATGTTTCTTTATGGTAGCAACATTAAATCCCAAAGTCTCCAGCTCTATTTATTGAGTTTTGATGCAGCTAATTTAAAAATATAGCTGTTGTGCATGGGTTTCAATGAAAAATAGATGTTCAGATTTGAATTTGCGCTAAGTCAGTCGATCGAAATGAATCATCATTTTGTTTCAGTCGTCCAAAATGACTTGAGGCTTCCTTTCACCTTTTTATTACGGTAGGCCAAAATGGGTTATGCTTTTGTTTTGGTCGTCCAAAATGACTTGAGGCTACCTTTCACATTTTTATTTTGGTAGGCCGAAATGGGTTATGCTTTTATTTCGGTCGACCGAAATAGCTTGAGTCCTTGTTGCATAGCCACTGTCCAAACCGGTTGTCCGGAATGATTTTTCTATGCATTTCGGTCTGCCGAAATGAAACTGCAGCTTCAGAAATTTTGTTCTAAGTTTAACAAATGAGACAGTTTTTCCACAGGACATCTGCACATGTGCACATACCATATTTCCATTGCAAACATTAAAGTAAATGTCTTTACAGTATTTATATGTCCATTTACTTTAAGTTTACAATGTAAATAAGGAAGTACCCCCCCCATTTGGATTCAATAAAAAATATTACAAAATTGAAATCTAACTAAATCAAAATGTAAAAATTCAGTTTTAGTACAAATTTGAATTTTTGACAGTTTTGGTAAAAATGAATCCTTATGCAGACCAATGTAGACTTGGTAAAAAATTCTAATAAAATCAGTTTAGGCTAGTTGAAGTATAAAGAGTTATTACCGAGATAAATTATTTTGAAATAATCATTATTTCAAAAATCCATTTTTCACACTTAGACAAAAATACAGTTTTTCATGACACGCATTCAGGGGTCCTTATGTCCATTACCAATTCATGGTAATGAAGGCTTCTCTTGCCTTAATTGTTGACCAATATGAATTATATGATTGATATGCACGGTTTTAGCATTTCTATCACAAGTGATGAGTTTTTTCAAAGCTTATGCAAGCTTGAACTAACTCACTCTTTAGCAATGACTGCATGTGTAATTATATATGAATGAAGTGTATAGTCTATTGTTAATATATATAGGAACATATGAATGATGATATGATATGCATAGTCCTATAGAGATGAGCTTCAAATGTATTCATAAATACTTTGACATTTAATCCTAAACACACACCATCCTATTTACCCATTTTTTCACGCTTTGTCCTTGATCATACAGGCTTTCAAGTAGACTTATTTTCTTTTTTTCTTTAAGTTGCTTTCTTGCTCGTTGTAGTCCAAGCTATCTTTGGATTGACTTTGTATTTGTTTCTTTGCAACTTCATGTCTTCTTTGCATCCATTGCTTTCCTTGATGTGATATTGAATAATGGAATACTTGGAATGATCTCTATAGCTTCATTGAGGTTCTTCTTTAAATATGAAAAATCTATATAACACTCAATGTAAACATTAGTCCTTAAACACCATTAATGGTTTGTTATCATTAAAACCTCTAGATTGTCCTTGGATAAAATCCATAAGGTCAACAATCTCCCCCTTTTTGATGATGACAAAACATTAATGTGTTCATAAGCAAGTGGAGTGGCATTTGAAAAATGTTCCCCTTATCAAAGTGTATACATTGAACATAATGTCATAACATAGCATGCTTGATATATTATTAGTCATTTTAAACATAAACATGTATTTAAGATCTTTTTACTCTTCAAGAGATTTCTATAAATCTCCCCCAATCAACATGCTTCTATCAAAAGATATGATACCATAATGGTATATAGCATGAAGCATTTGATCTAACAACTAGAGGCATCTTCCCCCTTGATATGAAACAAAATAGCATTTTACACATCACAATTTTCTCCCCCTTTGTCATCTCAAAAAGGTGGGAGGCCTAAACAACTTCATTAAGCATAGTGAAGTGATGGTATCAAGAATTGGCAATATAGTAGTAATGACTATAATATACTTTGAAGTGCAACATATAAGCAATTTTGTCATAAGATACCAATTTCATTTATAACATGAGTTCAATGGATCATAAAGATTCATGGCATATACAAAAGTATACATAAGACATAAACCAAAGAATGAAGCATAAATTCAAATAGGCAAAAGTATACAAAAGTATACATCGTAATGCATAACAAAAATAAAAATGAAGCATGTATTAGAATGAGCCAAAAGGCAAAAACATTGTAAGGCAAATCTAGGAATTTAAGTGTGCTTCAATCCTAATATATTTTTCCCATTTGATATTTTCAAGAAGAAGGGAAAAATAATCAAAATCATGAAAGCTCATGAGTATGAATATGAGGATCAACAAGTCATTTTGTAGCATACTTGAGAATTTCTAAAATAAGTCAATTAAGCATAACAAGTCATGCAATAACCATTCATAAGAGATTATCAATAATCTCTCCCTATGAGTGTTCTTTCATTTGCATCATATATCATTTAATGGATACACCTCATTAAATGCAATGATCTATAAATTAAGTCTTTTATACCAAAAGATCCTCTTTTACAAGCATATAGTTGAATGATAAAAGTCACATATGGCATATAAAGCACAAGGTTGATGAGCGTTGAAAAGTGCGCATTTAAACCCCTTAAGCTTAAGTATTCTAGTATCTTATTTCCCCATTTTATTCTAATTTCGTGTTATTGCCCTTTTCAGATGCTTATTCCAAAAATAAGTCAATTCAGCCAAATAAGAGCATTAAAGAAGTTAACTCAAGCTGAATGGAAGAAAGGAGCAAAGTGGAAGCTAAATGAAGCAAAGTGTGGAAATTCAGCATGTTCGATCGATCTCAGCATTTCTTCGATCAATAAAAAATTCATCGATCTAAACAATTCAAGATGGATCCAAGCCCTTGTCCTTATCCAAAAGAATCCAACAAGTTCGATCGATCCAACATTTCCCAGATCGATCGAAATGATCCTATCTTATCCACACCTACCACCCCACCTACCACTTTTGTCTCTTTCGCAAAATACCTTAGAGATTTGTCTTTATTCAAAATGGCACCGCCAAGGATGATCAATCTCTACAGCATTCGATGGGTCCCAGCCAAGTTCGATCGATCTCACTACAATTCGATCGATCGAACTTCTTCAAGTTTGAAAAAAAAAAGACAAATTCCAGCTCATTAAAAGTTGGCAAAAGGTGTAATCATTGGAGGGACCTTGATGCACGAATCTAGACCATTGGTATGACACTTGACCTACCTATATAAGGATTTAGAGCCACTTTTAGCGCATAATTCATGTAGGTTAGAGGTTATTCATAATATCATTTCTCATATCTTGGAGAGGAGGCTAGAGAGAGCTTTACACATTTTTGGGGAGTTCTTCCATTCTTCTAGGGTTTCCATCAAGAAGGAGGTCATTCCTACCATGAAGATAGCCCTTGAGGGTTGGATGACTACTTCAATGAGTGGCTAGACATCTACTTGGGGCTAGAGTAGCCCTTAAGTTTGATTCCTAGACTTAGTTCTTTGTATATTTTTAGGGATTCATTTGTAACAAATGTTTTGATCTTGGATTTATATATATATAGCTTGTGGTTTCTACTTGATGTGTATGGATTAATGCTTTCAATTGATTATCTATTTCTAACCATATGTCTATGTATGCTACAATGGATGATTCATGTGCTTTTCTCTAGATTTAGTGGAGTTTATGCATGTCTATGTGTATGGATGAAGTTAATCTAGAGATGGTCAAAACATAGAGCTTAATTGAACACTCTTGCAATTTATTTGATGGTTCACACTTGTTTCTTGATGGATTGTACTACACCTTTAGCTTACTTAGTTTAATTTCATGTCTTTAGTGTAGATGTAGTGTAGTTGCTTTAAATTCATAGATAAGTGGACAATTTACTCTTGTTCATTGGTGTTCCATACTTATGAATGCATTATATGTATGTTTCTAGATAGTTGTGTGTGCATAAATTATGGTTTCATTGAATGAATTTTGGTCTCATTTGATAGATTGTGCTTTCCATTTGATTTGGCTTGACAATCTATGTTTATTTGCCATCCATGCCTAGTTTTAATTAAGGTCACATGCACACACACACAAGTTACAAGTTAATCTCCCAATTAATATACAATTGCTAATGTCTAGTGAAGTCAAGCTTAGTGGTGAGCTATAGTACCCCAAGTCCTCCCCTCTATATCTTTCTCTACTTTATTAATCATTGAATTTTGTTTGTTTTAATTTCATTTGCATAATAGCTTAATTAATCAATCCAACCAACCTTTGATCACTCGACTTACTAACCCTATATATTGTTTCCATTGCAAAGGCACCCACAATCCCTTGGGACGATCCCTACTCACCCTAGCTATATTTTTAGTTAGAGGTAGTAGTGGCTTTTATAAATTTAAAACTTGGCCACATTGCACACTTACACTCTTAGTTCATCTCTTTGCAAACTTTTTGTCAATCACCAAGTTTTTGGCGCCGTTGCCATGAATTTAATTGGCAACGCCGTCTTTGGGAAACAAATAGGAATTAGTACTCTTTTGATCGTGTCTTTTCTTTATTTTCTTCTTAGTTACTTATTGTGTTTATTCTTGATTGACTAGGTGCATTAAGTAAATGAAGTTAAGCAAAGGAGAATTCAAAGCAAGGAGCTAAGCAAAGCAAAAAGGCTAAAATCTAAAAAATTACAAAGCAAAGCAAGACTAGAAAGTTGAAAGTTAAATTGAAGTTGCTTAAGGACCCTTTGTGAGATCTTTCTAACTCAATCTCTAGTTAAATCGTCGGCCCGCGTGCAGGCTTGTATTTACATTCTTAGATAAATCGTGAGCCAGCGTGGAGGCAATTTACTTTTCTTTACATATTGTTCGAGTATGGGAGTATGGGATTAATGTATGTGGAGAATATTTGTTGATTGATTTGTTATGGGGACGAAGTGTTTGTTACTTGCTTATTTCTTGTTATTGTCTTTGCTAGTGCATGCATGGTCGTAGGTTATTGAATCTTACTCTTGTCCCTCTTAATTTTCATCTTGAATCGGTTGTTCGTAATCCTAGGGGAAGAGGTAGTTCTCATCACTCCATTTCATCAATAGAGGAGCAAAATAATGACCATATGGAGGACCTTGGTTACATAGACCAACAAGGCATCCTCCACCCTAATGTGCATCATGAAAACATCCAAGTACTATTAGGCATACCTAGACCATTCATTCCACCACAACAACAAGGCCAAATTCCATTGGGAATGCCTCAACCAATCTTTGCTCCACAACCTCCTATGGTTCAAGCTAACCACGATGTTCGAGTAGCACCACCGGTTGTAAATCCCCCTCTTGCTTTAAGAGACCATTATGTGCCTAATGAATATAATGCACTTATTTACATTTAATTACCTCCATTTATAGCACATCACTATGAAATCAAACCACAAACCATTCAAATGCTTCCCAACTATCATGGACTTCCAAGTGAAGAACCCTATAAGCATTTGGATGAGTTTCTTGGAGTGTGTTCCACCGTAAAATACACGGACATGCTAGAAGAAGTGTTAAGACTCAAACTTTTTCCTTTTACTCTCAACGACAAAGCAAAATATTGGTTCAACAATCTTAGGCCTTTTTCGATAACTTCTTGGGCAGAAATGCAACAAGAGTTCTTGAAGAAGTATTACCCGGTTTCAAAGACCAATGCCATGAGAACTTCAATTTGAGAATTTTCTTAAGGGGATGGGGAAATGTTTCATGAGGCATGAAAAAGATTCAATGACTTGCTTAGGAAGTGCCCGCATCATGATACACCTAAGTGGCAATTAGTTCAATATTTCTTTGAAAGTTTACCGGATAATCACAAAGGTATGATTGATGCATCTATGGGTGGTTCTTATCTTAATAAGCATGAAAATGATGTGTGGCAATTGTATGAAAGTATAAGTGAAAATTCCATGCATAGATCTTTGTCTTCTAAAAATGGTAGAAATCTAGGTGGAAGAAAGAATGTTGGCTTGTATCAAGTTGACAACTCTAATGATATAGCAGCCGAGATGAAATCCCTTTCTCAAAGGTTTGATCAATTTTTGATCAACCAAACTTCGGCGAATCAAATGCCTTCCTCCCCTAATCATGTTTATCATCATGCATCTAATGAATCATGTATGACTTGTTCAAGTGTCTTGCATTCTACTTCCAATTGTCCCCATGGACATGTGCCAAGTGACAACCATAAGCAAGTCAATGCTACATTTGTCAACCAAGGGAATAATCCCTATGGCAATAATTATAATCCAGGATGAAGGAACCATCCGAACTTTTCTTGGAAAAGCCAAGGGGAAGGCTTAAACCCTCCCCAATGTGGTTTTCAAGGAAAGTATGTTCCGCCTTCAATGCAAAGCCAAGGTTCCCAAGGTTTTAGATCATTATCATTCCAATCACATGGCAATCAATTTTCAAATTCTCATTTCCCTGATCAACCATCTTATTCTCAAGGAAATTCTAGGAGTCTCGCTTTTGAAGAGAAAATTTTGACCGCTTTAGGCACTCTAGAGGCGAACACTCAATTGCTTCATTCTCATTCTCAATCCATTGCTAAGCTAGAAACCCAAGTAGGGGAAATAGCTAGTACTTTAAATGCTAGAGAGAAAGGGGAAATGACTTTGAATAACCAACCAAAGCAACAATGTGTTGTGGAGACTCATTCCTCATCGGAAGGTCCCATAATTGAGCATGTCAATGCGGTGACAACCTTGAGAAGTGGGAAGATTGTGGACAACCAAGTAGGTATGTCTAATGAAGAAAGTGAACCGGTGTAACCAAAAGTTGACACCCGTCCCATTTCACATTTTATTCTTCCTTCATTGCATGTGCATAATCATCGTGTTGAGAAAGTATTGAAAAATGATTTGGAAGATGAATTAAAGTATGATTTGAAAAAGGACTTGAAAAATTCTTGTGTTGATGATGTTTTAAAGAAAGATTTTGAAAAAGCTTTTGAGCCAAGAGCTCCATTTCCGGATGCCTTGAAAGGATCCATTTATCTTGATAAACAAAAGACCAAGACCAATGAAATCATTGAAATGTTTAGGCAAGTGAAGATTAATTTTCTACTTTTGGATGTAATTAAGCAAATTCCGGCTTATGCGAAATTCTTAAAAGATCTTTGCACCAAAAAGAGGAAGAACAAGAGCCAAACACCTAGGAAAGTGGTCTTGACCAAGCAAGTGAGCTCTATTTTGCAACATAACACTCTCCCAAAGTTTAAAGACCCCGGTTCACCTATTACTTCTTGCATCATTGGTGACTATGTCATCAATCGGGCTCTCTTAGATTTAGAAGCAAGTGTTAATCTTTTTCCATATTCAGTGTATGTCAAATTGGGCTTAGGAGACTTGAAATCGACGTCGGTAGTTTTACAACTTGCCGACCGATTAATCAAAAAGCCCCAGGGTATCATTGAGGATGTTTTGATTAAAATTAATAAGTTCTTTTTCCTAGTTGATTTCGTTGTCATAGACACGGAATCAGTTCCAAATCCCAAGAGCCAAATTCCAGTTATCCTTGGTCTTCCATTCTTGGCAACTTCAAATGCCAACATCAATTGTAGGACGGGGATAATGAAAATCTCATTTGGCCATATGAAAGTGAAGTTAAACATCTTTAACCCAACCTCGAATTCAATGGACCAATATGAAGAAGTGTGTGTTGTAGAGGAGTGTGTAAACAATGAATTTGATAAAGTTAAGTCTTTACTTGATGTTAAACATTCCCATGGTTTATCTAGCAACTTGAAAGCACAGAAAGTTACATTGAAGTCAAGTATTCCAAGGGTATGGAAGCCCAAGAGTTGTTTTGACCAAAGACCATCTATGTCGTTTGAATCAGATCCAATGAGTTCCTTAGGGAGCAATTTGTTTTGTGGGATTCAAAAATCTATTCACCCCGTCAAGGAGGGGTTGTATAACAAGATATTTGATCCAGGCTAAAAGAGCCCAACGTCTTATTAGAGACGTTAAAGACTAGTAAATGCTTCGTAGGGTTTACAACCCTATTCCTCCCTCATTTCTATTTTACCTTTCATTTCTTGCATCGTCTAGATAGGTTTTGGGGTTTATACACATTGGTAGGAACTATGATTGAGTATGCATGCACTTCCATTCTGAAATTAGGCATTTTGTTCTTGTTCGATCAATCTCAAAAAGAGGTTCGATCAATCGAACATCCCTTCCTATATCCAATCATTTCTTTGTTCCATCGATCGAAATTTTCCTGTATAAATCAGCCCTCTGTATATTGATCGAAAATTTCCTTGGATCGATTTGAAAGTTCTTAGATCGATCCAACTTTTTCTTGGATCGATCTTCACACCACACTTAGAAAAAATTTTGAGATCCATGAAAAAGGCCTCTCTGTGCATCGTTCAAACTTGTCTGCAGGTTTTCACCTATTCGATCGATCGAAGATTCTTCTAGATCGATCTTGGATTGATCGATATGTACCCCCTTTGTTGACTTTGATTTGACTACTCTTTTGAATTTTGAACTTTAATTTAGTAAAAATCCAAAAATATTTTGAATTTTTAGTTTATTTCACTTTATTCTCAAAAATTTCAAAAATATTTTAATTTTAGGAAATTTTTCAAAAATCTAAAAATATTTTCATTTTATCTTATTTTTATTTTATTTTTTATTTTCATTTTTGTTTTTATATTTATTTTTATCCTAAAAATATTTTCAAAAATTCCAAAAGATTTTTATTAATTTTATTATCCAAAAATCCAAAAAAATATTTTCTTTTTAATTCAATTTTATTTTAAATTTTCTAAAAATCCATAAAATATTTTCAGTTTTCAAAAATCCAAAAATTTCAAAAATACTTTGCCATTTTGAAGCATAGATCGATCTGTGTTCTTTCAAGATCGATTTATGTTCGATCGATCTAAGATTTTTCTAGATCGATTGAACTTATCGGGACCAGTTTTTAAAATAAAACCCTAGGGTCATTTTGATCGATTTGTACAATCGATCTCAAACTCTCATCTCTCTCGCCGCTGCAAACCCTATCTTCCCAACGTCCAACGTGTCTCCGGCGAGCTTCCCGAGCCTCGAATCTCTTTTCCTCACCTCAGATCTCATCTCTCCCCTTCGATCCACTTCTCTCCTCGGATTAGGTAAGTTTAGGGTTTGATTTTTCATTTTTGAGTTTCAATCTTTATGTACTTAAACTTTCCATGATAGATCTGAGACGCCATGATTGTTTCTTGCGATATATGAAGCTTTAAGCATGTGTATATATGTGTATCTATATATGTATAGATTTTTGTATATATTTCATTTCCAAATTGATTTTGGGGGTCACATGCCCAAACAAGTGACCATTTGTGTGTTGTTGAGGAATTGTGGGACCCACGAGCTTGCTCGAGTGCCCCTGTGCCATCCACGTCACAAATCTGTGATTGTTTGCATTTTTTGCAGAGTTCGATCGATCTCTGTATTTCTTAGATCAATCTAAGAAAGATCAATCTCACTTAAGTCCAGATCGATCCAACTTGGATCGATCTCATCTTTTCCTGATCGATCGAACTTCACAGATTTACCTATACACTTCACACACCATCTTTTGTGTTCCATGCTATCTTATTTATGCCCAATGATTATGTTTTCCACATTGGATGCATTTTATACTTATATTGTTTAGCATGTTTCACTTGGTCATCACTTGCATAGATTCATGATTATTATTCTGAGTTGCCTATCTTATTTGACATACATGTTTCTATTTACTGTGCTTCAATTCTTTATGCTGGTATTAACTTATTCCGCAAGTGTTTTTCTTTCTGTTTTACAGGCCATGGCTAGGGTAAAGACTGTTGCCCGTAAACATTATACATGCCGAGTGAGGCAGAGAGTAGAGGAGCAGGCAGGACCATCTCATGTTCAGGACCCCATTCCAGAGCCAGCTCCAGAGCAGGTTGATGAGGCTGAGCCAGTTAGAGCAGTTAGAGGTAGATCTAGCTCAGTCCCCTTCAGCCGACTTTAGATTACAGTCTTCAGCTTCTGCATTATCTTCTTCAGCTGAGACTGAACATGTACCTTCTCCTTTACCACCACTAGTACAGGCAAGCCAGGTCCGTGACAGACCTAATAGGAGATACTCACGCCTTCAGATGGCGTATGAGTCAGTATTTGATATTACCTTCTTCTCTCAGTATCTTCTGACCCGGTCAGCTTACGATGATATTGACCGGAGGGCATTTCAGCCATTTTAGCCCCAGTCACTTATCCAGTTTACCCGCGGCTTGTTCGGTTGTTCTACCAGAACCTCCGGCAGGCCCCGAGTAACCTGTCAGAGCTGCACACTACTATTGATGGCCACCCCATTCGGATCACAGTTGATATTTTAGCTAGATCTTCTCGATGCCCGCATGTCTGCCCTCCTGATGTTCATTATCCTATCTTGGAGTAGAGGCCTTCTTATGTAGACATAGCCGTGGCACTGACTGGCCACTACGCAGCTAGCGAGACTTTCACCACCTGGACTTATCTGCCCGATGACCTTTGGTTCTATGATTCGGTACTATTCCGAAATGTATTTATGGCGGACCATAAGATACAGAGGCGTTCAGAATTTTTGGTTGCTTTATATGTATTCTATATAGACCACTGGGTATCTATGTCGACACTCTACTGGAGTGTCATGATGAGATTGTATTCGACTTACATTAACAAGGCCAAGCCCAAACGGGCCACTTTCCTCCTATTTGGCCATCTTATTACTCAGATCCTCCGAGATCAGCACTATCCTTTCCATCTAAATGAGCGTCCAGAGACAGGAGCTTGCCACTATAGCAAGAAGGATTGGAATAAGAGCTATAATGCTCTTATCAAGAGTTTGGTGGAAGACGTTGTTCTAGCAGTTGAGGAGCTTGAGGAGGAGGAGATGGCAGTCAAAGCAGCAGCAGCAGATGATCCAGCAGACACACCGATAGCTACAATACATATAGAGATAGACTTAGAGCGAGAGCTTCCAGCAGAGGAGTTACCACATCACTCTCCGGTAGGGTCGCCAGTTCATTCTCTGGAGCAGGCTCAGGATGTACCACAGTTTCATGATCCAGTCATACCTGAGGTTTTAGTTCAGACACTTGGCCTAGGAAAGCGTATCCAGACCTTGGAGGATGCAGTTGTCTCTTTTTGGTTAGATGTGGCATCTCTCAGTACGGACGTGACTACTCTCCGCTCCGATGTCTTAGCTGCGCTGCAGGGCATATCCAGAGATATCAGGGGATCACGCCCCACTCGCCCTACCTCATCTGCCTGATCTCTATTCCTCTTTTTCATTATTCCATTATATTTATGATACATTACTGCTCTTTTGATACTGTTGTGATATTTTTGCAGCCAGTCTGTCAGCCCTATTACTGCGATGTACCATATACTATTTTTATTTTCCTATTTTATGCATAATCTTTTGGATGTCATATTCTTCTATTAATATATCTGTCTGTAACTGATTCCATTATCAGGTGCATCCCAGTGACTTCAGTGAGAGAGTGCTGCCCGAATTTTTCAGGACCACCCTTTTCCTCTCTCATTAGTTCATTTATTATCCCATTTACACTTGCATGTCCACTGTGCACCATTATTGTCCCCATTGTTACCTGATCAGCTTTTCTCCCAATGCCATCTTTTCAGGACCATAGTTAATCCCAAGTTTGGGGGGGTTATACCACCCACTTTGGATACTTCTGTCTCGGCCATTCTTTGCCATAGCCGCACTGATATACTCTTTCCTTTGTTCTCTTTGCATATTGAGGACACTGTGCCATTTAAGTTTGGGGGTAATGGGTGTTGTTACAGTATTTGCTTTCAATTCAAAATTTTGAGCATGACTTGTGTATTTGAGGGATTTTCTATGATTGGTCTATAACTAGTTATGATTTTGATCTTTTGAGGACTATATTGCTTAAAATTTAAAAATTGCTTGACTTAAGAGTCTAATACTCCTTGTATGCTTTGTGGATGCCATTTAGGAGTAAATTGTTCGAAAGATTGATATCTTGCTTGCATTTGTGGTCCATATCATCCTGATTTTGTGATTGTTTTGAGATTCACTCTAGTAATCTACACTAACACAGGAGCACATTAGCATTCATTTATGGGGTATATGCTTTGTTGATTATTGAATTGGTTATATCATAATTGGGCTAGTGGTGCATTGAAAGATTTCATCTTGATAAAAGTGGATAACAAACCCTTTTCATTGAGTAGCCGGGATTCTAGCCTCATCAAGCACTGAATTTCTAAAGCCGAAAGGTGGAGGGCCCAAACTCTAGGTTAATCATTCTAAAAAAAAAAAAAGTTGCAAAAGCAATAAAAAAAGTGAGGACTTCTCCCAAAAGGTGAGAAGTGGGAAATGATTAGATGGAGGTTGTTTTGATTTGTAACCTAGTTGATTTGAGCTTGTAAGTCCTTAAGGGTGTTTGAACACCTAGTGCCCCAAAGCCGTCTGGTTTGGGAGTCATTGACCTAATGCTCGACCTCATTGATTGATAGAAAGCTTAATAGATCAACACATTGCACTATACTTCCATCTTTGATCCTTAGGGATAGAAAAAAAAAAAAAAAGAATTCGAGTGAAAAGAGTAAGCGCACCTAGATCAATAAAGCTTTAATAAAAGGTGTACTCTTTGTCTTGATGATCGGTACTAGATTTGTGTGCTAGTTTAAGGGTAAGGATGTGATCATTTTTATAGTTGGCTAAGATAGCAACATATTTGATGCCAGTCCACTCAAAAGGATTCTAGAGTCGTTTTGATTTGCATGATCATTTTCTTGATGTGTGGAGGACCATACTTGTTTGCTTGATGTTGAAATTTTGGGAGATTGCTTGGAAAAGGTTGAAAAATTGCATGCTTGAGGTAGTTTTCTCCCAATGCTTGTTTGCAATATTGGTACCACTTTTATAAGAATGAGCTTAATGTTTGTGGGTATTATTTCTGGAAACCCTCACGAGACTTCACTCGTCCACTAGGGGTAACCTAGGGGTTTAAAAGGCTTGTTGCATATGCTAAATGCAATCGTGTTCCCTACGAAAGTAGCGTTATCCATTTATTGCTTTCTCAACTGTAGTTCATTGCTAGGGACTAGCAATATTTAAGTTTGGGGGTGTGATGAGCGCTGAAAAGTGCGCATATAAACCCCTTAAGGTTGAGTATTCTAGGACCTTTATCTATCTTATTTCCCCATTTTATTCTAATTTCGTATTATTACCCTTTTCAGGTGCTTATCCCAAGAATAAGTCAATTCAGCCAAATAAAAACATTAAAGAAGTTAACTCAAGCTGAATGGAAGAAAGGAGCAAAGTGGAAGCTAAATGAAGCAAAGTGTGGAAATTCAGCATGTTCGATCGATCTCAGCATTTATTCGATCGATCGAAAATTCATCGATCTAAACAATTCAAGATGGATCCAAGCCCTTGTCCTTATCCAAAAGAATCCAACAAGTTCGATCGATCTAACATTTCCCAGATCGATCGAAATGATCCTATCTTATCCACACCTACCACCCCACCTACCACTTTTGTCTCTTTCCCAAAATATCTCAGAGATTTGTCTTTATTCAAAAAGGCGCCGCCAAGGATGATCGATCTCTGCAGCATTCGATGGATCTCAGCCAAGTTCAATCGATCTTACCACAATTCGATCGATAGAACTTCCTCAAGTCCAAAAAAAAAAGTCAAATTCCAGCTCATTAAAAGTTGGCAAAAGGTGCAATCATTGGAGGGACCTTGATGCACGAATCTAGACCATTGGTGTGACACTTGACCTACCTATATAAGGATTTAGAGCCACTTTTAGAGCATAATTCATGTAGGTTAGAGGTTATTCATAATATCATTTCTCATATCTTGGAGAGGAGGCTAAAGAGAGCTTTACACATTTTTGGGGAGTTCTTCCATTCTTCTAGGGTTTCCATCAAGAAGGAGGTCATTCCTACCATGGGGATAGCCCTTGAGGGTTGGATGACTACTTCAATGAGTGGCTAGACATCTACTTGGGGCTAGAGTAGCCCATAAGTTTGTTTCATTGTATATTTTTGGGGATTCATTTGTAACAAATGTTTTAATCTTGGATTTATATATATATCTTGTGATTTCTACTTGATATGTATGGATTGATGTTTTCAATTGATTATCTATTTTTAACTATACATCTATGTATGCTAGAATGGATGATTCATGTGCTTTTCTCTAGATTTAATGGAGGTTATATATGTCTATCTGTATGGATGAAGTTAATCTAGAGATGGTCAAAACATAGAGCTTAATTGAACACTCTTGCAATTTATTTGATGGTTCACACTTGTTTCTTGATGGATTGTACCACACCTTTAGCTTACTTAGTTTAATTTCATGTTTAGTGTAGATGTAGTGTAGTTGCTTTAAATTCATAGATAGATGGACAATCTACTCTTGTTCCTTGGTGTTCCATACTTATGAATGCATTAGATGTATGTTTCTAGATAGTTGTGTGTGCATAAATTGTGGTTTCATTGAATGAATTTTTGTCTCATTTGGTAGATTGTGCTTTCCATTTGATTTGGCTTGACAATCTATGCTTATTTGCCATTCATGCCTAGTTTCAATTAATGTCACACGCACACACACAAGTTATAAGTCAATCTCCCCATTAATATACAATTGTTAGTGAAGTCAAGCTTAGTGGTGAGCTTTAGTACCCCAAGTCCTCCCCTCTATATCTTTCTCTACTTTATTAATCAATGAATTTTGTTTGCTTTAATTTCATTTGTATAATAGCTTAATCAATTAATCCAACCAACCTTTGATCACTCGACCTACTAACCCTATATATTGTTTCCATTGCAAAGGCACCCTTAATCTCTTGGGACGATCCCTACTCACCCTAGCTATATTTTTAGTTAGAGGTAGTAGTGGGTTTTATAAATTTAAAACTTGGCCACATTGCACACTTACACTCTTAGTTCATCTCTTTGCAAACTTTTTGTCGACCACCAAAGGCATATGTAAGTAATGTTACTATTCTAGTTATATGCAATGAATTTCCAATAATGCAAAATCATTTTTTCTTTAACATATATGATTAGAAATAATTGACTACATAATTGTACATGTGGATGAGCTCAATATTTCTCTTGTTCATATTTCTCAAGATGTGATGTCAAGGTATCTTATGAAGTTCTTGATTGTAAAAAGTAATAATGTCTAGATTAAGGTCTTGATACCAAAATATCTTCTTTAGGAGATATAGTGAGAGATTAGCTACATGACTCTTCATGTGGATAAGCAAATTATCACTTTTAGACACATTCTTTAAGAATTGATCAAGAAATATCATATGAAGTTCTAGAATGCTAAGAATGGATATATCAAATAAATTAGCACTCGTGATATCTCATTAGTTATCTAGGCTAGAATAAGTGTCAAATAGATATATGAAATGTAATTTTCATGACACTTGAGGAGTTTCATTCCTTAGAAGAATTCAAATTTACTCATCATGCTAATTTCAATTCATTTTGTACGCTAGTGGTAAACTTCTTTGCACAAATCATAAATGTTGATTAAAGAATTGTATACAAGTGCAATCAACATATTTTCATTAATGGTTTTGAAACACATATATATCAATTATGTTAAAAACCATCATTCATAAGAAAATAACTAAAGCCTTTCAAAGAGAGCCTTATAAGCTTATTTTAATCACATAAGGCCATAGATAATTTTAAACATGTAGTTTAAAATTTTATACATTTCAAATCCGGATGATTTTTCTTCAAAAGACTTTTGAGATATGAAGTCAATAAGTCATGCATTTGATAAAAGCCATTTAATGCAAAAACATGTAGCATTCTTATTGCTTTAATTCAAGGCCATATGCATAAACACATTCTAGCTTAATTACTAATAATGACCCACAATGCATACTATGATGTAGATTTTAAAGCCCTTCAAGTATTGGTGATGCACACACATCGGTCGACTGAAATGACCTATCGGTTGGCCGGTTTACATCCCTGAAGTAATTTTGATTTGCTTATTTCGGTCGGCCGAATTGGAGTTTTGGTTTGCCGAAATAGGTATTTCGGTCATCCGGTTTTAGCTTAGGTCGACCGGTTTGTGCAAGAATGCAAAACTAGTAAATTTGCTCATAGTAATAAAACTTAAATTTCCAGATTTCACCTAAACATCTTCTAGTTCAAATGATTTCGTTTTATATGCTAGGGATGGCAAGAGAATGTAAATGAAGCATTGAAAATCATAAAGGTACATAAATGACTTTCTAGATATAGCTACTTTAAAATAAATCCAAATGAAGTAGCTTTTGGATTTTCCTTGATGGCATGCAATTTCCAAATACATTTCACAAAATTAGTCTTAGGAGTCCCTTAACTAAAATCTATGAAACGATTAACAACAAGTTCATGCTAGCATATCTAAGTAATCTAATCCAAGACAAGCTACTTTAACATAGATATTTTTGCAACAAGTAGCATTCATGTCAAGATCACCAACCACATTAATTATGCCATGACTAGATATAGAAATAATAATATAGTCCTTATCACATAGCACAATTAAGTCACATTTAAGCTTATCATCTAAAAGCACATTTGCGATGAAGAAGGGGATATTTACCGAAACAAATAATTCCATTAGCTTTGGCACGATTTCTCAATATAATGCACCCTTCATCCTTTTGATGTTGAGAGGAATTCATGACTTTATTTCTCTTCATGTGCTTTCGCCATCCATATTTGTGTATCCACTTATTCTTAAGTGAAATGGATTTTGAATCTACAAAACATACTCAAGTGGCAATCTTTGGTACCCCATTCTTTCAGGGTCTTTGTGAATTAGTACACATAGTTAAGGTTCCTCTTGGGAGCTCAATTCAATACAAGGCACAAATGTGGTACTCTCTTTGATTAACATGCTTCAAACAAAATTAGAATTTTAAATGTCTCTAGCATGCTAATGTATTTGTCAATTCAATAAGTATATGTTTATGGTTACATATAACTCAATGAACCAATATGAAATGAGTAATAATTGAGTGGCATAACATAATTTCATATATGGATTATAATGTAATTCCATGTGCATTTTCCATGATCACATTCAAGAATTGATAAGAAAAACAAGATTCTTCCTAAGTAGGCAAAAATAAATTAACTTGCCTCTTTTTTAAATTCTTAAAAGATTAAACAATTAAGGAAGAGTTTTTCTTTCCAAAAAAAATTAAGGCTTTTATTTTCAAAGAGTGTTAGCTCATTTGGAAAGTAAGTTCATTATCAAGACTTACACTTTTAAAGCAATTTTATTTACTTCTAAGTATAGTTCATCAAATGCAATTTCGAGAAACTCATTTAAATGTAATGCATGAATAAAAATATTTTCAGTCTATAAACCATGCAATAAAAAATTTGCATAAACAATGAGTACTTAGAGTATAAAGATAAGACATCCACAATATATAGCAAATCATTATAGTCTTCATTGGTCTAGTTTAATTCATTTAAGAACTCCTTGTATGTGATGACTAAAAACTCAATTATGTATATTCATTTAGCAACCATTTATTGATCAAGAATGATTCTATAATGCCAAAAGAGTCAAGCAATAAAAATTTTCTATGAAGTATACCAATGACCACACTTTTGTAGTTGTTCCAATTGTAATGCTCCTTTGCTTTGAGAGTAAAGAATTTGAAACATTTCTTATATCCCATATTGAACAACCATTATGAAGAAGCTATTTCTCCTTGGATGATGAAGATTCCTTGAAGCAACCCTACAAGGTAAACTTAGGAAATCTTCGTTTGGTACCCAAATTTTCTTGGGTCCATAAGTGTTAGGCAATGGCACAAAAGTCCCTTTTAGAACCCAAATCTTCTTGATCCTTTTTTTCTTTCTAAACGAATAATTATAAATTTTGTGTCCCAACTTTCTACAGTAATTGCATTTAGAGTAATGAAAAGCGCTTTTGATAAAAGAATCATTTAGTGACTTTCTCTTTTTCAATAAACATGCATCTTTATTGTAAGGATCATGTTTTATCCCATTTTTGAAAAAGACATTTCTTTGATCACCAAGCATAGTATTCAAGTTTTCTTTTCCTTTGTGAACTTTGCTAAAGTGTCATTTTGATCATCAATGACTTCCTTTGAAAAATTATTTTCGGAAACATAATCAATTGATATTGATTCTTTACATAGTACATTATCTTTCTCCTTTTTCAAAGACTCATTTTCAATTTGAATCTTTTCTAATTCTTGCACGTGATAATGATTTTCATTTTTCAAAGAATCATTTTCCATTTGAACTTTTTCAAGTCTTTGAGAGATATCATGATTTTCCTTTTTAAGAGAAGCATATTTTTCAAGCAATTTTTCTAACACACCAAGTAACTCTTTAAATGCATCATGCAAGGCATTATGCTCATAAACTAACTAATTATAGGACGTATTTAAATCAAAAGAATCATGGCTGAAGTTTACCTCATCTTTGTCGGCCATGAGACAAAGAACAATATCTTCATAATGATCAACCATATCTTTGATGTCATTTGCTTCTTTGCTAGAAGCTTGGAGAGTTTCACTCTTCTTTTGAATTGCCTCATTTTCTTCACTATAAGAAGATGAGTAAGTTCTAGCAAGATCATTCACATGATTAGTAATACTAGTAAAACTAAAATTCATCTCATTATTTGAACCATTGTCATTCATGTTACAAGATTCATTTTCATTGATAAGCATGCATAAATTTGATTTCTCAACATTACAAGTACTACCATGGAATATCTCAAGTGAGTTCCAAATTTCTTTTGTCATTTTACAATTTGCAATTCTATTGAACTCATTTTTGTTCAATGCACAATAAAAATTATTTATGGCTTTAGTATTGCATTGAATTAATTTACGGTCATTTGTATCCCATTCCTTCTCTTCTTTAGGAACCATTGTCTTTTCTATTTTTTTATGGGAAGGAATGGTCCATTGACTATAGCAAGCCAAATTTTATAGTCTATGGATTGAAGAAAGTCTATCATTTTACTTTTCTAATAGCTATAATTGGTTCCATAAAAAATTGGAGGTCTATTAATACATTGTCCTTCTAGATGTGTGAATATGCCATTGTTGGTCATGATCATACTCTAAGACGGTTAAGTCCTTTTAATTAGAGTTAGGCTCTGATACCAATTGTCGCCTAAGTATTGACTCTAGAGAGGGGGGGGGGGGGGTGAATAAAATCTGTGGCAAATAATGGCCAATTTTCGAATTTACAAATTCTACTTAATACCTTCTAACAATTATGCAATAATCAAGATATGAACATAGGCAATTAATAGCATAAATGTAAAGGAGATTAAGGAAGAGAGATTGCAAACATTCACACGGCGATTTTAGCGAGGTTCGAAAACTCCTACTCCTCGGCTCAAGACCCCTCTTGAGACTTCCCAATCCACTATGACTTCTCTTTACGGGTAGAGAGCAAACATTTACATGAAACAACTCTTTGCTTTACCTTGCTAAGAGAACAACCTTATCTTAGTCTTCCTTTGGGTCACACCAACCCTTACAAATTGAAGCTAGCTTGCTTCTTCTTTCTTGGGCCACACTAGCCCTTACAAATGAAGATCAGATTTGTTGTATACAAATATATCTCTCAAAGATTGATCTGCAAATATTAGCTCACAACTAGAGTATAAATGAATATATTGAAACTTAATACTCTATGAATGATATGGAATGTATGAATACAAGAACAAAAACTCTTTGGATGCTATATGATGTTTCTCTATGGTAGCAACATTAAATCCCGAAGTCCCAAGCTTTATTTATAGAGTTTTGATGTAGATAATTCAAAAATATAGTTGATGTGCACGGGTTTTAAGACAAAAAGCTGTTCAGATTTGAATCTACGCTAAGTCGGTCGATCGAAATGAATCATCATTTTGTTTTGGTCATCCGAAATGAGTTGAGGCTGCCTTTCACCTTTTTATTTCGGTAGGCCGAAATGGGTTATGCTTTTGTTTTGGTCAACCGAAATAGCTTGAGTCCTTGTTACATAGCCACTGTCCAAACCGGTTGTCCGAAATGATTTGCCTATGCATTTCGGTCTGCCGAAATGAAACTGCAGCTTCAGAAAATTTTGTTCTAAGTTTAACAGATGAGACAGTTTTTCCACAGGACATCTGCACATACCTTATTTCTATTGAAAATATTTAAGTAAATATCTTACAGTATTTATATGTCCATTTACTTTAAGTTTACAATATAAATAAGGAAGTACCCCCATTTGGATTCAATAAAAAATACTAGAAAATTGAAATCCAACTAAATCAAAATGTAGAAATTCAGTTTTAGTACAAATTTGGATTTCCGACAGTTTTGGTAAAAATGAATCCTTATGTAGACTAATGTAGACTTGGTCAAAAATTCTGATAAAATCAGTTTAGGCTAGTTGAAATATAAAGAGTTATTACCGAGGAAAATTATTTTGAAATAATAATTATTTCAAAAATCCATTTTTCACACTTAGCCAAAAATACAGTTTTTCATGACGTGTAATCAGGAGTCCTAATGTCCGTTACCAACTCATGATAATGAAGGCTTCTCATGCCTTAATTGTTGATCAATATGAATTATATGATTGATGTGCATGGTCTTAACATTTCTAGCACAAGTGATGAGTTCTTTCAAAGCTTATGCAAGCTTGAACGAACTCGCTCTTTAGCAATGACTTCATGTGTAATTATATATAAATGAAGTGCATAGTCTATTGCTAATATATAGAGGAACACTTGAATGATGATATGATATGCATGGTCCTATAGAGATGAGCTTCAAATGTATTCATAAATACTTTGACATTTAATCCTAAACACTCACCATCCTATCTACCCCTTTCTTCACGGTTTATCCATGATCATGTAGGCTTTCAGGTAGACTTGTTTTCTTCCTTTTTTTGAGTTGCTTTCTTGCTCGTTGTAGTCCAAGCTATCTTTGGATGGACTTTGCATTTGCTTCTTTGCATCCATTGCTTTCCTTGATGTGATCTTGAATAATAGAATACTTGGAATAATCTCTATAGCTTCATTGAGGTTCTTCTTTGAATATGAATAATCTATATAACACTCAATATAAACATTAGTCCTTAAACACCATTAATGATTTGTTATCATCAGGACCTCTAGATTGTTCTTGGATAAAATCCTTAAGGTCAACATATATATATATACACACACACACGCGGTTCAGTTTGGGACCAGATCTGAACTATAAAGTAATGTTCCTTATTTTTGGAATCCAAACTAGAACCTACCCATAAAAGAATCGAATTAATCCGACATTTGTGTGCACCCCTACAAAGAGTTGTGTTGTTCATGTACGATGAACATGCGTCTACTTTTAACTTTTGAAAATTAAAACATCTCGCAATATAGTGAGAGAAATATAATTTAACAATATCTTTTCAATTTTTTAAGTGATAGATGAAAGGTCCAAATTTCATTGCAAGTGTGCAAGTTACTTGGTTAAAATAAATAAATCAGTAAAATTTTATCATATTAAGGGGTTTTGCCAAAAAATAAATAATTAAAATAATGAATTAGGTCAATTATACACAAGCTTCTTGCTTTTATATTCTTTTGTTACATCTGTACAAAAAATTTATCAAATAAATACAAACTAGTTCATATGGAATAAGAAAAATCAATTAAGATCAATTTTTTTTTTCCTAATTGGTACTCACACACACATCTCTTCAGAGACTTGAATCTCTGACCTCCTTTTGGGAAGTAAGAGACTGATACCGCTAAGCCACTGGCCCGTTAGTAATTAAGATCAACTTTTTTCTTAAAATAGGGATAACATTGTGACAATCAATTTTTATCATCAAAATTATAATTTCCTTTCTTACCATACCAAAATACCGCTGAGACATATTAGTCACTTTATTTATGACAGCGATTACATAGCAGTATAGTTTTATTTAAATTTTGGTTTTGTATCCCATCCAACTTCTAAAGTAAATGATTGATAATTTGATTCTAGTTAGATTCAAAATGAGTGTGCTAGTAACTTGTCAAGATTAAATAATAATAATAATAATAATAATAATAATAATAATAACAATAATATTTTTGGTTAATTTAATGTGTTTATTAATGCATTATTTTTTTATTATAAAGAAGGTATCTCACACTTTATGGGTGAGACGAATCCATATTAGGACACATGTAATACTCCACAAGTCATGCACACCGGAAAAGTTCACGATTCAACCTGATTATTAATTAACTAGTGTGAGTACCCCCACGAAAATTATTTTCCCAGATACTCGAACTTGAGACCTGATATTTCACAATGCACCAGAATCCAAGTTCTCACCTACCAGACCAACATTGCGAAGTGATGCATCTTGAGATACCATGACAAAAACTAATTGATACTATCTCAATTTATAATATTGAAATAATAATAATAAGAATCAAATTATTATTATCTTTTTAGATATAAACAAGGACAGATCCACGTTAAGGGTTTGGGGGCAATTGCCCCCACTGAATTTTTCTTTTAATAATATTTTACCCTTATAATTTAGTCATTTTTCAGTAATATACCCATGAAATATTACATTTGCCCCCACTAAAATTACAAAAAAAAAAAAAAAAAAAATGCACTATTACCCTCAAAATTCATTTTTGCCCCCACTTACCTTACATCCTGGCTTCGTCCCTGGATATAAATATCAATTTTCACTTCATTTTATCAAGTGAATAATTAATTAAGAAACATGATTGTAAGTTGAACCAAATTGTTCATAAATAGTTGTAACTCTACTAATTAAATATATGGTTCATATTTAAGTAGATGACTTGAATTCAAATAGTAGAATTTAGACCTATTTCTTTAAATGAGCTAACTTTGTAGAACTTCTCATTCACGAAATAGACGATCTATAAGAAACTTTAAAAAAAAGTCTAATTCAAACAATTAAATAAAAAGGTTTTCTGAGCCCGTTTAGCATTGATATTGGAATAAAAAAAAATACTTCTATTAATAGAGTTGTCAAAAAATTACTATTAATAAAAAGCATGTTATGTGTTTGGTGACATATTCTATACAATACTTGTCACAATTAAATTATTTGATAATAATATTTTTTTAAACAATTTTAGAGAAAATTCATTTCACAACTAAACCTATAGAATAACCATTCCATTCAGTAATTTTTTTTTTTTTAAAAAAATCATGTTTCCAAAAAATCCTTATGTTCCAAGTCCAAGAACCACCACCACCACTACTGCCTTCCACCACCACCATTTTCCACTACCACCACCGCTAACTTCTACCACAACCACCGCCACCTCCATTGCCTTCCACTACCATTACTACCATAACAACCATTTTTTGCCCCGTTCAACGACCACACCACCACCGCTTTCATTGCCTTCCACCACTACCGCCTCTACTGTCGTTACCACCACCACCACCAAATTCCACCACTGTCATTGCATTCCACCACTACCACCTCCATTGCCTTCCATTAACGTCATTGCCACCACCACTGTCACCATTAACGTCATCATTATCGTTGCCGTTACCACCACCGCATTTTGATGTGTGTTTTTATTTATCAATAATAAAATACCACTCGCAATAAAATGAATCCTTATAGGATAGGGTTATGTTGAGGGTGTCAAACCTCAAGGACTGTGGTGGTTTATCAAGTCTTCAATTAATATTATTTTAATTTAGAAAGAGGATTTATTTATTGTGTTGTGATGCAATTCAATAACATAAAAGAAATAAACAGAATAAAAGGATTGAGATCAAGAGAAGAAATACTTAGGGATTGACTTTACCACGAACTTTATACTATAGTCAAGTATTTAACCTTGAGATTTCAATAATTATGTATAATATAGAATTAAACTTAATAAGATTCGTTTAATTCAAATTTAAATAAACATATTTCATGAATTTCAGTTAATAATAACTTATCTTAGATTAGCACGAATTATCTATCTACCTACTTCTAACTAATTTTGCAGTATAACTCGTCTGCCCTCGGTATAGGCTATGAAAATATTCATTCATGAAAAATGTTTAAACCCCATTGCATGATCTCCATTCTTATGTCCGATAGGTCTCCACCAAATATCATCCAATAAGAATGGGTTGAATATAATTTAAGAACAATTAAATCTAAGTTAAGGTATTAATCATTCAAAAACTATGCAATCATTAAAAACCAATTGAATTAAGTCAATTACCCATAATCATGCAATCAAAATGCATAATATATTAAATTCCCAAAGTATAGAACAATCAAACCAAAGTATTCGGATTTGGGGTACATCAATGCCTTAAGATAGGAATTAGCTACTCATGACGACGCAAGGTATCATTTGTGTTGTTGTGGTCTTCATCGCCATGGACTGCCAAAACTCCTTTTGGATCTTTTTCTTCAAAACCCTAAAAGCCGTCATGAGAGAGAGATATGAGAGAGATTGATATGATGGTCTTGTGCCTCCTTTTATAGAAAAATTAACTTCTAATAAGGGTTGGATGGGCTTTTAAGTCTTCTGGGGTAATCTGGGCCCATCTGGGATGAATTATGATTGAATTAGAACAAATCCCGTAACTTAAAAATTCTTACTTAACAACAAAGCTCGAGCTTTGGGTACAAGGCTCAAGCTTTTTGTACTTAAGGCTCAAGCTTTAGTTACACAGCTCAAGCTTTCAGGAATGGTGCTCGATCCCCACTTCTATACTTAGCCAAATTTCTTCTAATATTTTCCAAAGCGTCTTTTCTATTAACACTTAGAATATTTTTGGGTTTTTCCTTTTAATAGTGCTCGATCCCCCTTTTATAGTACTCGATCCTTGACTTTTGGGTCTTGGCTCGAGCTTTTTGTACCTAAAGCTCGAGCTTTAGGTAAAAGGCTCGAGCTTTCAAGAACAGGGCTTGAGCCCAAGCGATTATAACCCATTTAGAGTGTGAATTTGGAAATGGCCATTAGAGACAAAAACTTCGGGCTTCTAGTCTTCTTTCTGGAGCCACTGAGTTTGCTTAATTTGGAGTTTTGAGTGAAAAGTTATGCCTAAAATACTGAAGTAGGTCCAAAATTCTCATCATTTTTACTCCAAGCTTGCTTTAGGTGACCGGTAACAGCTCTGTAAGCTTCAATATCAGTCTTTTCATCATAAAATCACGGTTTTAACTTCTTCTTTGGGAAAACACCTGAAAACATAAAATAAACATAAATCAATATAAAACAGGATAAATATATCACTTTAAGTCTTAACATACGTATATTTAGGGGCTCGAATATGCAATATTCAGCGCTCATCACACCCCCAAACTTACATTTTGATAGTCACTTAGCAATACAGAACTAAAAACTACTTTCGTGGGAATTACGATTGCATTTAGCTTATACAACAAGCCTTTAAACCTTTAGGTTACCGCAAGTGGATGAGTTGTAGTCTCGTGTGGGTTTCCAGTGAAGATACCCACAAACTTCTCAAATCAATGCCTTAATTGCACGGTAAGCTCATTTAAACCTGTTTTCATATCATAATGTCCCAGCAATGCATCAGTCACTTAATTACAACAAGTATAACAAGTTATATTAATCAGGAAAAAATTTCAAACCTTCAATCTCAATTTAGTAACCATAGTACCCATATGTCAGTTTAATCATTTATTCAACAATCTCAATCCCCAAAATCCTTTTTATAGTGAACTCACAGTTTTAAACATGTGACTTACTATCCATACTTATATTCATTCCATGCTATCCCTCAATTTACAGGCAACCTTTTCAAATTCCAATTCCCAAGGTTTTTTTTTATTTTTATTTTCTACCAGTATGCATTTTTCAAAAAGGATACTGCGCAATGCTCAGGTATTTGAAGCTTTCTAAATCACCCATGTGAGAACTTTCGACCAATGACTCCTAAACCAGCCAGTTTTAGGGTATTAAGTGATAAAGCACCCCTTCAGACCTAATTGGTCAAGTAATCTAGGCAACCTAAACCCCTTGTGTAATAAGCTTTCAGCCAATAACTCCCAAACCAGATGGTTTTAGGGCATTGGGTGTCAGAACACACCCCTAAGGACTTAATTACTCAAGCAATTTAGGCACAGACCTGAACTTGACTTTTCTACTTTTTTTCTTCACTTTTTTTTTTCATTTTTTTTTTCACATTGGTGAAGAATATTTTTTTTGTATTTGTTGTATACATACCAATTCTTTCTTTCCTTTCTATAATTTTTTATACCTCAGTTATCAAAATCATTAAATTCACCTGCTTATCTCAGTCTATCACAAAACAAAATAAGACTTCCAGTTTATACCCCATAGAATTTATGCAAATGTGAAAATGTGCAAAGTGAAGTATTTCAGAGATCTTAATAATCAAATAATAATCATCCTGACAAAGTGGACCACAGGTCACCAACTGATTTAAAACAATTTCAAAAATTCCTTTTGAACATGAAGTTAGCATACAAGCCATCTTTAACCAATATCAGACTGTATATGGACATCACAACAATCAACAGACTCTTAATGTGTGAAAACAGATGTAGAGATAAAAAGATATTACCAAATATGCAGAACCAGCAAAGATCATGAATTATATTACAGAGGATGAAATCATTATCTCACCCCCCAACTTAGTCTTTTGTACCTAACAAAACAATCATACTCCAATCATACTCCACAGCACACATCAGAGTATCAATTATATGGAGTAAAACATATATATATATATATCATGCACAAGTCAATCTTCTTCTTCGATCTTCTTCTTTTTTTATTTTATTTTATTTTTTATCAAAACAAACCTAAACAAACCTAATTTAAAAATTAAAGAAAAATAAACAAATAAACTAAAAACCTAGAAAAACTGAAAAGAATAAAAATAAACTATGGTACACACATACAAATGCTAAGTTTAACGTCAATAGCTCAACAACATGCTAAGTTTAACGTCGCTAACTCGACTGTACATTACTCCTTAGCTTATATCCAACAATTCAACTACCTCCCTCATCCCAAAATCAATCCTATGGGTGATTAAGAAATTTGAAACAGGATGAACCAATGTGGTTCTATCAAGGCCCAAGAAAGAATACTCAAGCTTATCCGGTGGTGGATTAGGCTCAAGTTTGTGAGAAGACTAGCAAGAAGGACAAGAAATATTTGAAATCAAAAGAGGAGGATCTTTTATTGGAAAGATGGTGACTGAATCCTCATCAATGACATCAAGAAAGAAGCACTTATCTTTCTCTGAGGAATATGGAGTGGCATTGAAGATGTTTAATTTGAGCTTCATATTCCCAAAAGAAATATCCATAGCCCCAGTCCTACAGTTAATGTTGGCATTCGCTATAGCTAAGAATGGATGACTAAGGATCATAAGAATACATCGATTAGGATCATAGACAGGTTCTGTATCCAGGACAAGAAAGTCAACTAGAAATTAGAACTTATCCACTTTAATGAGAACATCTTCAATGATCCCACGTGGTTACTTTATAGATCGATTAGCAAGTTGTAACACCATTGACGTGGGTTTAAGTTCTCCCAAGCCTACTTGCTCATACACCGAGTAAGGAAAAAGATTAACACCCGCTCCAAGATCAAGAAGTGCTCAATCTATCACATTATTTCCAATGATGCAAGATATGGTAGGAACACCAGGATCTTTGAACTTAGGAGGAGTGCTATGCTGAACGATTGCACTAACTTGCTCAGTGAGATAGATTTTTTTTATAGATTTGACTTTTTTATTTTCTCTTTTGAGTGCTGGTGTGTCGCGAACCAAAGCATGTAAAAAGATGATGTGTAGTGTGGCCAAGTTTAAATTTAGAGATTATTACTCCACTTCTAACTATAAATGTAGCTAGAGTGAGTAGGGATCGTACCAAGGGAAATAGAGTGTATTTAGCTTGGAAATTAATGTCGGATTAGTAGGTTAAGTGATCAAAAGATGGTTTGATTCGTTAATTAAACTACAATATAAACTAAATGGATGCAAAGTAAAGCAATTGAGGTAAAATGAGATGTAGAGAGTATAAGAGATGAATCTTGGAAGTTAGAGCTCACTACTAAGCATTACCTTCCTAGACACTCAATGTTAAATGGATGAGGGGGATTATATGTTGCAATACAAGTGTGTGCCATTAATTGAATCAACAAGCATGGATGACCAAGTAAGCATATATTGTCTAGCCAAACTAGTGAATAGCATAACATATCAAATTAGGCCATTATTCTTTCCTTTAAGTCCATAATTAATGCACATCATCAAATTAGAGAAATATACTTGTTGCATTCATTAGTATGGAACATCAAACAACAAGCATGGATTATCCACCTATCTAAAAAAGTAAGGCAACTACACTACAACTAAGCTAGTGACATGAAAATTAAACTAATTAAACTAAGGGCGTAGCATAATCCATCAAGAAATAAGTTTGAACCATTAAATAAACCACAAGAATAATCCATTTAAGCACCATGCCTTGACCATCACTAGATTCATAGTATCAACACACATAGGCATGCATCAATGTTACAAAATCTAGAAATAAACACATGAACATTCATCCTAGCATACATAGACATATGGATAGAATTAAAAGATCAATTGAAAGTATTAAGCCACACAAATCATTGTAGAAACAAGATTTATATATATAAGATGTCAAGACAATAATTACAACACAAATCTCCTTTAATTACAAAACATCAAAGTCCAGGAGGCATGCTTAGGGCTATCTCTAGCCCCAAGAGAATGGTTTAGCCATTCATTGATGTAGTAATCCAACCCTCAAGGGCTATCTCCATGGTAGAAATGATCTTTTTCTTCTTGGTAGAAACCCTAGATAAGTGGAAAAAATCTCCCAAATGGTGTGTATCTCTCCGTAATCTCTAGACTCCTCCAACATTTCTTTTGTATATTGTTCCACTCTAAAAGTATATAATTGTAAAAATAGCCAAAATCCCTATATAGGTAGCTTAAAAGTCACACCCAATGGTCAGACCTCATGCACTAGGACCTCTAAATGATTACACCATGAGCACACCTTTTAATTGGTTGGAACTTTGTTTTTCTAGCAGCCGAGGAGGTTCGATCGATCACAAGGGTGCTTCGATCGATCAACTATGGCGGCGTCTTTTTGGAATAATGACAAAGCTAAAGTATTTTCTAGATATTTTAGGAAAAGGACAAAAGTGGTAGGTGAAGATAAAATAAAAAATGTTCGATTGATCAAAGGAATGTTGGATCGATCGAAAAGGGAAATTTCTTGAGGATAAGGACAAAAGGTGTAATGACCCGATCATTTTCCTTCCTTTCCTTTTTCTCAAATTTTACAGATAATTTTTTTTTTCCGTTTAAGTGTTTCTTTTTTGAGTTCAATTTCTCGTCACTTTGTGTCATCTCGAGTGCTAGAAAATGATTTCTGAGACTCTTTCTTTTAGATTGACAACTTCCTTTAAGGACCAAGGCATTTCTACATTTTTCATTTTTTGACACTATTCACTTTTCGTCTTTTTACCATTTGTCACTTTATTGGCACAACCTCACTTTTCGTGTTCGGATTTAATTTCGATTTTTGAATGCATCCACGATATTTAAATTCCGTGCCATGTGTATTTTTACTTTCTTAGAAAAAAATGCTAAGTGTTTACTTTTCTTGTAAAGGGTATGGATGCATAACTTTTTGTAATATTCTTAACTTGTGGGGTTTTAGTGTAATTGAATAAAGCAATTATTTTTCGTCCTAGGGACCATTTTACAATTTAATTTAGAAGATATTTTCAAAAAGGACCTTTTTGCAATTTTCGAAAAGTATGACAAGTGTCACACTCTCATTGATCCACTTGTTAACATTTGTGTGGGGACACTTTGATACCTTGGATCATGACATGTGGAGGGTGGAGATTGAACCACTTGTTGACCTAGGATAGGTACACTTGTTGGCATGGATGGTTGACAAGTGTAGGCTTAGGATTAAGCCTACAATGAATGCTTGGATGAGTGACAAGTGTATGCTCTAAATTAAGTCTTGCAATTATTTTTGGGCCACTTTGGGATTATGGTTTTAAAGAAGGGTTTTTGTGCAATTGACTAAGACTTGTGTGTGTTGACCTTGGTGTAAGATTACATTGTGAGTGGAGGATTTCTATTTCCTCCAGTCACATTTTATCACACTTAATTTCTATCTTTTCCCTTCTCTTGTAAAGAAAACCCTAGCCACCATTAGAGGAGCTTAAAGCCTTAGGCCTTGACCTTGATTTTTGAGGGCCTTCCATTAATTTCCAAGCTTGACCTTGGGAATACTTTTTATTCCCCTCATCCTCCTCCTCATAACCCTTGAAGGGTTTACCATTTTGTGTTGATTTGCCTTGGATTCTAGAGAGACACTTCTCTAGTGAGGTAGGGGGTGTTATAATTTATTTTCTAAGTGGTTTTACTTGCTTTTGTATGAGATATAAGTTGTATGCATGTCTTATGTTAATTTGAGAAATTAATGATGTATCATAGTTTGCTTATAACTCATTTTAGACTTGGTATATGGCATGGCCATGACTTGATCTTTGATATATATTAAATTGGGATGATTTAAATGAATTTTCAAATCTAAAGATTAAATGGATTTAATTTGATTTAAATTCTAGTAAATTGTGTTTTACTTGTATTCCATTTTAGACTTGATATATGGTATGACCATGACTTAGTGCTTGATATATATTAATTTGAAATCATTTGAACAACCTTTGAAATATAGAGATTTAATTAATTTTAAATTAATTAAATTTTACATATTTATATCTTGCTCATTTTATGAAATTGATGTGATATTTGCAATCACCATGGTTTGGACATTCACATATATTATTTTGAAATTTTTTAAACAACTTTGATTTTTAGAGAAATTAATTAATTAGGTTAATTAATTTCTACTTAGTGTTCTATTAGTTTGGACATCTATTTCATGGGGCTTTTACCTATTTATCATGTATCATGACTTGTTTCAACTTAACTCCATTAATATAGTTAATGAACTTGCACCCTGACATTGGAATGATTTAATTGTTCAAGAGTTGTTAAACAAATGATTAAATCATTAATCTTATACTTGTGGTATATTTACATCAAAAGGTTCCTTATGCTACGAATACTTGTTTGTAATCTATGTAGATGCATACTATGATTTCTTGACATTTCACATGCCATTATAGTTGAGAACTTAGGGCATGACTTGTGTGTTTCCAAAATCTTGTTTGTGTTTAATGCATTACTTGTATCTTGATACACTCTTGGTTGTACAACTTATTGATTTTGGAACTTGGGATATCAATTAAGAATTGACATGGCTAGGACTTGGTTCTAGTACGGAAGATAGAGACCTGCCTACACTATAGTGCGTACTAGGGGAAGGTACCTATGGGTCAGTAGCCCTAAAGTGATCCCAAAAGTACAGTTTTAATCCGGGCGATATCCGAGTTTCCACACTGGTTGATTTCACTCTTTAAATTTGAAGTTGCTATTCCTTGAAGATTTAAAACTTGTCATGTATGTGAAATGCTCCAATCTTGTTTACTTACACAGATATTATGCCTTGTTCATGATTTCATGTATAACCTTTTCGTGTTAATTAGAATGTTCCAATATTGTTTAATTGCATACATATTATGCACTGTCCTTGATTTCATGTATTACAACATTCTTCTTGTCGTGTTGTATGGATTATTCCAAACCTTGTTCAATTACATTGATACTGTGATTCATGTCAATTCATAAACTTGTCGCGTTCTTCGGATTATCCCAATCTTGTTTCATTGCATAGATTTTATGCTTCATCTTTGATTTCACTTCTTAAATTTCAAGTATTGCATTCCTTGAAGATTTAAGAAACTTTTCGTGTTATATGGAAGGTTCCAACCTTGTTTAATTGCATAGATATTATGTACAATCCTTGATTTCACGTCTTGTCTTTGTCGTGTTAATTGAATTGTTTCAATCTTGTTAATTTTCTTAGTTATCTCATTTCATGTTACTTTATGCTATCGTGACTTAGGAAGGATCCTATACATGTAACTTGACTTAGATTCTAGGTGGGATGGACCACTTGTGATGATTTATATCATCATGCAAAATCTCTGAACCCTTAGATTTCAAGTGTTATCTCTTGAAGACCTAAGAACCTTGTCGTGTTATATGGAGTATTTCCTAGCTTGTTTAATTGCATTGATATTATGCTTGCTTCGTGTATTTATATCTTATTTAGCACACTTGAAACTGTGCACTTACTTCTTGTATCTGGAATTCTATCTAGTATACCCGTGTCTTGTTTACTTGCCTCGTGTGTTTCCAATCTTGTTAGTATACCTGTGTTTTGTATACTTACCTCGCATGTTTTCATCTCCGTTTAGCACACTAGTAATCGGTATACATGTATCTCACTCAATTGCATGAGTAACTTAGGATGCTCCCTGAGTCTAACCTTTGACATAGACATTAGGTGGCATGACCTCTTTTGAATTATTTCAAGATAAGTAAAAATCTTTAAAGAAATCGAGTCTATGCATTCTCATTCTCTACGAGTAAACTTGTTTACTCACCCTGAAGTAACTGGGGGTTTAGTTCAGGTACGAAGACTTGGTTCGTGATGATCATCATTGCTTGGATGATTGTGGACTCGAAGGCTTAAATTTTTGTAAAGGTTGGCTTGAAATGCCACTTGTAGCCTTATTTGTCAAAATTTGTATTTTTTATTCTAAACATGCAATGTGTACATGAGTACACTCTTTACAATGTATATGACATGTATATTGGTTTAACTTCATAGTTTGCCTATGGAATTTCAAGGATTGAGCTTAATTTGTAAATGACTTGCCATGAGGCCTTAAGGCCATCTTTTGTTTATTTTCCTTGACTGATTAGAAATCACACTTAAGTATATTCCATACACTTGCAAATGATCAGTTAAGCTTCTTAGGTTCTTGAGATTTGTCTTCCAATTCCTCTTTCTACGTTTCGAGGTTCAAAAATCCGCACAGGGGTAGCAACTGGTGGCCCCCGTAGATTTTGGCGGGGCCCCGCAAAAATCTCCAGTCTTCTATGGGATTTGGCAGGCGCCCGTAGGATTTGTGCATGGTTTGGACGGGCACCTACCATGGCAGGTCCTTTTCCAAACATCTTCCTTCATAGGGCCATATCTCACTCGTTTCAACTCCAAATTGGTCTGTTCTTGAGTCTAAACTGACCGCGTCGAAATAAAATTTCCAATGGTACCAATTAGAGCTTAAGATTCCATTTGTAACTCAAGTTATTCAAGTTTGAGTGAGTGAGTGTTAGTATTTGGTTTGAACCAGAAAGAGGTTTTTTTTTTTCCATAACTTCAAGACTTGATATCTTTTTCATTCGGACTCCGAGTCAGGTGATTCTTGAGTCTAACTTCATTAATTTTTTGTTGTCTTTTCCAATGATATCTTGGTAGCATCCATTTCTCTATGAAATTACCATTTTTCTCCTAGGTTCATTCTTGTCCATTTTTGAGATGTCGTTTCCGCATACGCATTCTTTGGGTTTTGTGATCTCATTGAGGATCACATTGGTGTTTTATAAATGTCTAGAGACCATTGTTATATCTTTTACTTCTGCATTTTGGATTTATTGTTGGATTTATGTTCGGTTTATTATAGGACACACTAACCTAAAAACCAGGGTCGTCACACTTAGGGTAAAATGACCATTTTACCCCTTGGTCCTTCCTTCGTAGGGTTTTGATGCCCTTGTCTCCGTTTCGCTTCTATTGAGTCTCAACACTTCTCGAAGGGCCATTCTTGTGTCTTAGGGATGACGTACATCTCTAAGAACTTGTCTTTGTTTTACTTCCGTAATTTATTCATTTGGGTTCTGTGACCTCATGAAAGGTTATCTTAGGGTCTTAGAGGTGTGTTGTGCCTTGAGAGACTGTTGTCTTGTTTCTTGCTTCCGCATTCCGGATACGCTTCGGGTCATTACAAGACACACTGGGTTGAAAAATCCAGGGTCGTTACAGGGGGTATCAGAGCATCCGGGTTCGAATAGCTTGGACAACGGGTTTTGGGTGCATATCATGCTCACGTTGTCATACTATGATGTGTCGGGTGTATCTTGATAACATGTCTTATTTGATAGCATGTCTTGTATGATAACATGTTCACATGCTCGGGTGTTTTGAGACATCTATTATTTGTTAAGCATGCTTTATGTGTATATATTCTTCCTGATAACGTGGTCTAGGTTGTTATCATCTTCTGGTGTGATATCATGTCTGCGTGCTTATGTTAGCATGACCATATGTGACATATGTCGGTGTACCTTACATTTTTTTTCATTCACGTGTATTGTCGTACCATGTACTTACGTGCTTCCCGTTAACATGTTTTGATTTGATAACATGTCTGTTTGCTTATGTGGCAACTTATTTAGAAGCTTATACTGATTGTCTTAGCATATAATATATGCTCGTTTGCCTTAGCACATGGTACCTACTTGTTATCTTAACATGTGGTATATGTTTGTCTACCTAGGTACATTGTATTCACTTGTTCATCTTGGCATGATTATATTCGGCATATCATCATGCTTTACGTTCTTCTCCTGTATACACTAATCTGTTTTGTGTGATCTTACTACTTATGTGAGTAGATAGTCCATTGTTATGTTGCATGCTAGCTGTTTACTTTTATGTCTTGTTTAGGCATTGTCTCTCTGGGTCTGTTGAATCCTCTGGATGCGTTCTTGTTTCACGAGTTTCTTTCTTGGATTAGAGAAATTTATCCTGTAAGGACCCATGTCGGGAACCTTTTTGTCTGTTTTCTTGGTTGGGTGTTTCAAGACTTTAGTCTGACGGTTGATGCGAGTAAGGCTCATGTGAGCGTAGAATTGTAGTCCTTGTCTGGAGGAGTGAGACGTGCGCCAAGGAGGCACCATTTCATTTCCTTTTCCTTCATGGCTTCATGGGTCTTTTCCAATGTAGGAGTTGTTGGCTCTATTTGCATTAAGGATTTAAGTCCTTAAGCGTAGCGGTGCCAATGACATTGTTGTCAAAGTTTTGGGATTAGTTACCCAAACTCTTGCAGATACCTGGTTCCCGTAGTGCTTTTGGTAATGATTATTTTCGACATTGATGTCATCCGTATAGATAGGTTTTTCATAGTTGGCCTGGTTCAGGGCAGGTTATGAACTAGTGCCTAATACTATCATGCTACCTTACTGACGAGTAAGTGTGGGCGGGTTTTGGTTGTTGTTCGTACTGCCTTGTCACTCGCTTCTTTGATTGTGTTTCAACGTTTCGTTGTCTTGGGATTCTCTCAGTGGTTGACGTTGAGTTAACGTGCTGATTCATATGAGGTGTTGTCTCGGTTCGTGGTTTCGCGTTCTTTCAATTGATCTTGAGACTTCTGGAGTTGTCCTTCAGTGATTTATGAGCTATCCCTTGGTTTGAACTTATGTTTAGTTCATGATCTGTTTGTTCCGGTATGTTCCTAATTTCGGGGATGAAATTCCTTTAAGGAGGGTAGGTTGTAATAACCCGGTCATTTTCCTCCCTTTTCTTTTTCTCAAATTTTACGGATAAATTTTTTTCCGTTTAAGTTTCTTTTCCGAGTTCAGTTTCTCATCACTTAGTGTCGTCTCGAGTTCTCAGAAATGGTTTCTGAGACTCTTTCCTTTGGATTGACAACTTCCTTTAAGGATCGAGTCATTTCCACTCCATAAGTTTCTTGAATTAAATTAGCCAATTGATCTTTATCAACTATAAGGGGTTGATAATTTGGCTGTTGCGCTTGAGGCTGATGCACCTACGGCACCTGAGGCTGAGGCACATATGGTGCCTGAGGCTGAGGCGATGGAAAATTAAAACCAACATAAAAATTATCTCTCCCTTCTTGGGGCTGACATACCTGCGGTTGGTGTTAATAAATCGGATTAATTGGTCGCCAATTTACATTCTGATTGGTTTCGTTTTTCGACACTATTCACTTTTCGTCTTTTTTCCGTTTGTCACTTTATTAGCACAACCTCACTTTTCGTGTTCGGATTTGATTTCGGTTTTTGCATGCATCCATGATATTTAAATTCCGTGCCATGTGTATTTTTACTCTCTTAGAAAAGCATGCTAAGTGTTTACTTTTCTTATAAAGGGTATGGATGCATAACTTTTTGTAATATTCTTAACTTGTGGGTTTTAGTGTAATTGAATAAAGTAATTATTTTTCGTCTTAGTGACCATTTTACAATTTAATTTAGAAGATATTTTCAAAAAGGACCTTTTTGCAATTTTCAGAAAATGTGACAAGTGTCACATTCTCATTGGTCCACTTGTTGACATTTGTGTGGGGACACTTTGATGCCTTGGATCATGACATGTGGAGGGTGGAGATTAAACCACTTGTTGACCTAGGATAGGTGCACTTGTTGGCATGGATGGTTGACAAGTGTAAGCTTAGGATTAAACCTACAATGGATGCTTGGATGAGTGACATGTATATGTTTCAAATTAAGTCTTGCAATTATTTTTGGGCCACTTTGGAATTATGGTTTTAAAGAGGGGTTTTTGTGCAATTGACCAAGACTTATGTGTTGACCTTAGTGTAAGACCACATAGTGAGTGGAGGATTTCTATTTCCTCCACTCACATTTTATCACACTTAATTTCTATCTCTTCCCTCTCTTGTAAAGAAAACCCTAGCCACCATTAGAGGAGCTTGAAGCCTTAGGCCTTGACCTTGATTTTTGAGGTCCTTCCATTGATTTCCAAGCTTGACCTTGGGAATACTTTTTGTTCCCCCCATCTTCCTCTTCATAACCCTTGAAGGGTTTACCATTTTGTGTTGATTTGCCTTGGATTCTAGAGAAACACTTCTCTAGTAAGGTAGGGGGTGTTATAATTTATTTTCTAAGTGGTTTTACTTGCTTTTGTATGAGATATAAGTTGTATGCATGTCTTATGTTAATTTGAGAAATTAATGATGTATCATAATTTGCTTATAGCTCATTTTAGACTTGGTATATGGCATAGCCATAACTTGATCTTTGATATATATTTAATTGGGATGATTTAAATGAGTTTTCAAATTTAGAAATTAAATGGATTTAATTTGATTTAAATTTTAGTAAATTGTGTTTTGCTTGTATTCCATTTTAGACTTGATATATGGTATGACCATGACTTAGTACTTGATATATATTAATTTGAAATCATTTGAACAACCTTTGAAATCTAGAGATTTAATTAATTAAATTATACATGTTTATATCTTGCTCATTTTATGAAATTGATGTGATATTTGCAATCACCATGGAATGGACATTCACATATATTATTTTGAGAATTTTTAAACAACTTTAATTTTTAGATAAATTAATTAATTAGATTAATTAATTTCTACTTAGTGTTTTATTGGTTTGGACATTTATTTCATGGGGCTTTTGCCTATTTATCATGTATCATGACTTGTTTCAACTGAACTCCATTAATGTAGTTAATGAACTTGCACCCTTACATTGGAATGATTTAATTGTTCAAGAGTTGTTAAACAAATGATTAAATCATTAATCTTATACTTGTGGTATATTTACATCAAAAGGTTCCTTATGCTACGAATACTTGTTTGTAATCTATGTAGATGCATACTATGATTTCTTGACATTTCACATGCCATTATAGTTGAGAACTTAGGGCATGACTTGTGTGTTTCTAAAATCTTGTTTGTGCATGGAATGTGGTTTAATGCATTACTTGTATCTTAATACACTCTTGGTTGCATAACTTGTTGATTTTGGAACTTGGGATATCAATCAAGAATTGACATGGCTAGGATTTGGTTCTAGTACGGGAGATAAAGAGCTTCCTACACTATAGTGCGCATTAGGGGAAGGTACCCATGGGTTAGTAGCCCTAAAGTGATCCCAAAAGTACGGTTTTTGTAATGACCCAGTCATTTTCCTTCCTTTCCTTTTTCCTGAAATTTTACGGATAATTTTTTTTCCGTTCTATTTTCTTTTCCGAGTTCTGCTTCTTGTCACTTAGTGTCATCTCAAGTACTTGGAATTGGTTTCCGAGACTCTTTCATTCAGATTGACAACTTCCTTTGATAACCGAGTCATTTCCACATTTTCACTTTTTCGACACTAGTCATCTTTCGTCTTTTTCTCGTTTGTCAAATTGTTGGCACAACCTCACCTTTCATGTTCGGATTTGATTCTAATTTTGTATGCATCCATGATATTTAAATTCCGTGCCATGTGTATTTTTACTTTCCTAGAAATGCATGCCATTTGTGCACTTTTCTTCCTTAGGGGTGTGGATGCACACTTTCTTTGGAAACTTCTAGTTTTTGGGGTTTTAGTGTAACTATGTAAAGTAATTATTTTTCTTCTTAGGGACCATTTTACAATTTAATTTGGAAGATATTTTCAAAAAAGACCTTTTTGTAATTTTCAGAAAGTGTGACATGTGTTACACTCTCTTTGGTCCACTTGTTGACATTTGTGTGGAGACACTTAGATGCCTTGGATGATGACATGTGGAGGGTACCCACTTGTTGGCCTAGGATTGGTGCACTTGTAGGCTTAGATGGTTGACAAGTGTAAGCTTAGGATTAAGCCTAGGAAGGAGCCTTAGATTTGTGACAAGTGTAGGCTCACAATTTAGTCTTGTAATTATTTTTGGGCCACTTTGGGATTATGGTTTTAAAGAAGGGTTTTTGTGCAATTGACTAAGACTTGTGTGTATAGACCATGGTGTAAGATCACATAGTGAGTGGAGGATTTCTAATTCCTCCATTCACACTTCATCTCATTGTTTCATTTCCTTCCTCACTAAAAACCCTAGCCACCATTAGAGGAGCTTGATGCTTAAGCCTTGACCTTGATTTTTGAAGCCTTTCCACTCACCTTTGACCATGAAGCTTGGAACACTTTTTGTTCACCTCACACTCTTCTTCATAACCCTTGAAGGGTTTGCCATTTTAACCTTTTTTGCCTTGGATTATAGAGAGACTCTTCTCTAGTGAGGTAGGGGGTGTTATAATTTATTTTTCAAGTGATTTTACTTGCTTTTGTATGAAATAAAAGTTGTATGCATGTTTTATATCAATTTATGAATCAATGATGAATCATAGTTTGCATACAACTCACTTTAGACTTGATATATGGCATGGCCTTGACTTGATCTTTGTTATATAATTATTTGGTGCCATTTGAATGAGTTTTCAAATCTAGAGATTTAATGAATTTAATTTGCTTTAAATTCTAGTTAATTGTACCTTGCTTATTTTCCATTTTTGACTTGATATATGGCATAGCCATGACTTAATCCTTGACATATATTTATTTGGGGTCATTTGAACAACCTTTGAAATCTAGAGATTTAATTGATTTAAATTAATTAAATTCCACATGATTATATCTTGCTCACTTTGTGAAATTGATGTAATATTTGCAATAACCATGGAATGGACATTCACATATATTAATTTGAGAATTTTTGGAAAACTTTGATTTCTAGAGAAATTAATTAATTAAGTTAATTAATTTCTACTTAGTGTTCTAATGATTTGGACATTTATTTCATGGGGCTTTTGCCTATTTAGCATGTATCATGACTTGTTGTAACTTAGCTGAATTAATGTAGTTAATGAACTTGCACCCTTGCATTGGAATGATCTAATTATTCAAGTGTTATTAAACAAATGATTGAATCATTAATCTTATATTAGTTGTATACTTACATTAATGGATTTCACGTGCTATATATATATATATATATATATATATATATATATATATATATATATATATATATATATATCTTGGTTGTAGTCTATGTAGATGCATACCATGATTTCTTGACATTTCATATGCCATCATAGTTGAGAATCTAGGGCATGACTTGTGTGTTCCAAAATCTTGGTTGTGCATAGAATATGGTTTAATGCATTACTTGTATCTTGATACACTCTTGGTTGCACAACTTGTTGATTTTGGAACTTGGGATATCAATCAAGAATTGACATAGCTAAGACTTGGTTCTAGTACGGGGGATTGTCCCTCTAAACTATAGTGCGCACTATGGGAAAGGTACCCATGGGTTAGTAGCCCTAAAGTGATCTCAAGAGTACGGTTTTAATCCGGGCGATATCTGAGTTTCCACATTGGTTGATTTCACTCTTTAAATTTCAAGTTGCTATTGCTTGAAGATTTAAACCTTGTCGTGTATGTGAAATGCTCCAATCTTGTTTCATTGCATAGATTTTATGCTTCATTCGTGATTTTGTTCCTTAGATTTCAAGTGCTATTCTTTGAAGATCTATGACTCTTTTCGTGTTTCATGGAATGTTCCATCCTTGTTTAATTGCATAGACGTTATGCCTTACTCTTGATTTCATGTATAACTCTTATCGTGTTAATTGGAATGTTCCAATCCTGTTCACTTGCATAGATATTATACCCTATTCTTGATTTCACATGTAATTCTTTTCATGTTATATGAATTGTTCCTACCTTGTCTAATTGCATAGATATTATGCATTATCCTGAACTTCATGTATTCTTCTTGTTGTGTTAACTGGATGTTCCAAATCATGTTAATTGCATTGATAATGTGATCCATGTTAATTCATAAACTTGTCGTGTTCTTTGGATTATCCCAACCTTGTTCAATGTCATAGACAACATGACTCGTGTTGCTTCATGTTAATATGACTTAGGAGTGATCCTATCTAAACAACTTGACTTAGATTCTAGGTGGCATGGACAACAGGTAATAGTTTATACTATCAAGCATAATCTTGGAACTCTTAGATTTCAAGTGTTATCTCTTGAAGATCTAAGAATCTTGTCGTGATTGTACAGAGTATTTCCTACCTTACTTAATTGCATAGACATTATGCCTGCTTCATGTATTTAGATCTCATTTGACACACTTGAAAACGTGCACTTGCTTCTTGTATCTAGAACTCCATTTAGTATACTCGTGTCTTGTATACTTGTCTCATGTGTTTCTGATTCCGTTTAGTATACCTATGTTTTGTATACTTATCTCACATGTTTTTATCTTCGTTTAGTACACTTGTAACTGGTATGCATGTATGTCATGTATGTCCTTTCAATTGCGTGAGTAGCTTAGGATGATCCCTGAGTCTCACTTTGACATAGACGTTAGGTGGCATGATCCCTTTTGAACTTTATCATGTTAGTCTAAAAATCTGAAAGAAATTGAGTCAATGCATGCTTATTTTCTACGAGTAAACTTGTTTACTCACCCTAAAGTTACTGGGGGTTTTGATCAGGTATGAAGACTTGGTTCGTGATTCTTATCATGCTTGGATGATTTGTAAACTTGAAGATTTCAATTCTTGTAAAGGTCAACTTGAAATGCCATTTGTAGCCATTTTGTCAAATGTGTATATTTGATTTCAAACTTGTAATGTGTGCCTAAACACACTTTTAACATTCATTTCGTGTATATGATATGTGGCCAAGAGCCAAACTTCATTTATAATCCATGTATATTGAAAAATGTAGAATTTTGCCTTTAATGAGAAAAACATGAAAACTTGGATTTCAATATGTCATTTTCGCACCGGTGTGTGCATTTTGTATGTAATCCATCCTTTAGCATTCATTTGCCATATGTGAGGTGTGGCCAAGGGCCAAACACCATTTAGTTTTCATTTTTGCATTTTAGTTCACATATTGCATTTTTGGGCTAAAATAGTAGAAACCTAGCCTTTAAGGGTTCATTTTCAAATCGGGTGGTGCAAAGTGTGTTCCGGCACCCCCACTAGGTCTCATTTATCTTGCATGAAGTGTGGCCAAGGGCCAAACGATCATTTGAGACCATTTCCAAATTTTGGTTTTCAAAATTTCCATTTCAAGTTCATTTTCGCCTGTTTGGCCGTCGGGGGGTCGGATTTTGACTCGGCCATTTTCGGGAGCCATGGACCATTCCTGCATGCCCAAAATTATCATTTACCTTTGCGTGCATGATCGTTTCCATGAAAAACCCTTTCGTTTGTGTTTTGAGCCTCCTACGGAGCTATTTCACATTTTTGTTGAAAATTCAAGCTCAAGGGCATTTTGGGGATTTCCTTTGGGAAATAAATTCTGTTCTCAACTTTATCACATAAAAAATGTGATTTTAGGGGGAGTTTCATCTTTGTCTTTTTCCAAAAATTGTCACCTTGACCTTGAAAACCGCATTGCAAACTTAATTTTCTACAAAACACTATTTCAGCTGCCTAGGGTTGCTTCTACCCATTTGGGCGGGCACCCGTGGATTCTGGGCAGGCCCCAGCCAAGCTTCAAGGCTGCCCCACACCTTTTCCCACAGTTCTGCCCATTTGGGCGGGCGCCCGCGGGTTTTGGGCGGGCGCCTACATTGCTTCTGGGCTACACTGCACCTCCAACTTCGGATCATCATATCTCACCTATTTCAACTTTGAATTGGTCCGTTCTTGAGTCTAAACTGACCGCGTCAAAATAAGCTTTCTAGTGATATCAATTATGGCTTCAGATTCCATTTGTAGATAAAGATATTCATGTTTTAGTACAATAGTGTCCGTTTTTGGTTCGAACCGAGGTAGGGTTTCCCTTCCTTCGACTTCAGGACGTGATATATTTGCCATCCGGACTCCGAATCATGCGATTCTTGAGTCCATCTTTGTTAGTTTTTCATTGTCTATCCAATGGTGTACACAGGGGTACTCCTTTCAGTTTGGAATTACCATTTTACCTTTTTAGCCTTAAGTGCTCATTTTTCTTTGTCTTGTCGTTTCTCCTTCGTCCGGATTCCGAATCATGCAATTCTTAAGTCCATCTTGATTGGTTTTTCATTTTTTTTCTAGCGGTGTACTCAGTGGTACCTGAATCTATATTCTTAGAAATGACTATTTTGCCCCTAGGGGCTTAATTGTTATTTTTTTTGATATCTTGTTTCAGCACTTATCCCTTTAGGTTCCATGACCTCATGAAAGGTTATCTTTAGGTCTTAGAGTTGTGTTGTACTTTGGGAGACCGTTGCCTTGTTTCTAGCTTCCGCATCTTGGATCCAGTTCGGGTTATCACAGGATGTACTAACCTAAAAACCAGGGTCGTTACAGTTTTAATCCGGGCGATATCCGAGTTTCCACATTGGTTGATTTCACTCTTTAAATTTCAAGTTGCTATTCCTTGAAGATTTAAAACTTGTCGTGTATGTGAAATGCTCCAATCTTATTTACTTGCATACATATTATGCCTGGTTCATGATTTCATTTATAACCTTTTCGTGTTAATTGGAATGTTCCAATCTTGTTTAATTGCATAGATATTATGCATTGTCCTTGATTTCATGTATTCCAGCATTCTTCTTGTCGTGTTGTATGGATTATTCCAAACCTTGTCCAATTACATTGATAATGTGATTCATATCAATTCATAAACTTGTCGCGTTCTTCGGATTATCCCAATCTTGTTTCATTGCATAGATTTTATGCTTTATCTTTGATTTCACTTCTTAAATTTCAAGTTTTGCATTCCTTGAAGATTTAAGAAACTTTTCATGTTATATGGAAGGTTCCAACCTTGTTTAATTGCATAGATATTATGTATTATCCTTGATTTCACGTCTTGTCCTTGTCGTGTTAATTGAATTGTTTCAATCTTGTTAATTTTCTTAGTTATCTCGTTTCATGTTATTTTATGCTATCGTGACTTAGGAATGATCCTATACATGTAACTTGACTTAGATTCTAGGTGGCATGGACCACTTGTGATGATTTATATCAACATACTAAATCTCTGAACCCTTAGATTTCATATGTTATCTCTTGAAGACCTAAGAACCTTGTCGTGTTATATGGAGTATTTCTTAGCTTGTTTAATTGCATAGATATTATGCTTGCTTCGTGTATTTATATCTCATTTAACACACTTGAAACTGTGCACTTGCTTCATGTATCTGGAATTCTATCTAGTATACTCGTGTCTTGTATACTTGCCTCATGTGTTTCCAATCTTGTTAGTATAACTATGTTTTGTATACTTACCTCACATGTTTTCATCTCCGTTTAGTGCACTTGTAACCGGTATGCATGTATGTCATGTATCTCATTCAATTGCATGAGTAGCTTAGGATGTTCCCTGAGTCTAACCTTTGATATAGACATTAGGTCGCATGACCCATTTTGAATTGTTTCAAGTTAAGTAAAAATCTTTAAAGAAATCGAGTCTATGCATGCTCATTCTTTACGAGTAAGCTTGTTTACTCACCCCGAAGTTACTGAGGGTTTTGTTCAGGTACGAAGACTTGGTTCATGATGATTATCATTGCTTGGATGATTGTGGACTCGAAGGCTTTAATTTTTGTAAAGGTTGGCTTGAAATGCCACTTGTAGCCTTATTTGTCAAAATGTGTATTTTATATTCTAAACATGTAATGTGTACATGAGTACACTCTTTACAATGTATATGACATGTATGTTGGTTTTACTTCATAGTTTGCCTATGGAATTTCAAGTATTAAGCTTAATTTGTAAATGACTTGCCATGAGGCTTTAAGGCCATCTTTTGTTTATTTTCCTTGATTGATTAGAAATCACCCTTAAGTATGTTCCATACACTTGCAAATGATCAGTTAAGTTGCCTAGGTTCTTGAGATTTGTCTTCCAAGTCCTGTTTCTGCTTTTTAGGGTTCAAAATCCACGCTGGGGTAGCAGCTTGCGGGCGCCCTCGGATTTTGGCGGGGCCCCATGAAAATCTGTAGGCTTCTGCGGGATTTAGCGGTCGCCTGCAAGATTTGTGCATGGTTTGGGTGGGCGTCTGCCATGGCAGGTTCTGCTCCAAATATCTTCCAGACTTGAGTCTAAACTAACCGTATCGAAATATGCTTTCCAATGGTACCAATTAGAGCTTCAAATTCTATTTTTAACTCAAGTTATTCAAGTTTTAGTGAAGTAGTGTTTGGATTTGGTTTGAACCGGAAGGGGTTTTCTTTCCATAACTTCAAGACTTGATATCTTGTTCGTCCGTACTCCGAATCAGGTGATTTTTGAGTCTAACTTCATTAATTTTTCATTGTCTTTCCAATAGTATGCTTGGTAGCATCCATTTCTCTATGAAATGACCATTTTGCCTCTATATTCATTCTTATCCATTTTTGAGACGTCGTTTCCGCATTCGCATTCTTTGGGTTTTGTGATCTTATTGAGAATCACATTGGTGTTTTATAAATGTGTAGTAAAAAAAAGAGACCATTTTTATACCTTTTACTTTCGCATTCTGGATTCGTTGTTGGATTTATATTCGGTTTATCATAGGATGCACTAGCCTAAAAACCAGGGCCGCCACACTTAGGGTAAAATGACCATTTTACCCCTTGGTCCTTCCTTCACGGGGTTTTGATACCCTTGTCTCTGTTTTGCTTCCATTGAGTCTCGACACTTCTCGAAGGGCCATTCTTGTGTCTTAGGGATGACGTACATCTCTAAGGACTTGTCTTTGTTTTGCTTCCATACTTTATTCATTTGGGTTCCGTGACCTCATGGAAGGTTATCTTAGGGTTTTAGAGGTGTGTTGTGCCTTGAGAGACCGTTGTCTTATTTGTTGCTTCCACATTCCAGATCTGCTTCGGATCATCACAAGACACACTGGGTTAAAAAATCCAGGGTCATTACAAAAGACTCGATCCATCATGGCATGGTTGGAACGATCACTGTGTGATCGATCGGAGCTTGGTTCGATCGATTGAAGGATGCTGTTTTCAACCACTTTGCTTCCACTTTTCTCCTTTCTTCCACTAAGCTTGAGATTGCATCTTTTATATTTTAATTCAGCTGAATTGACTTATTTTGGGGATAAGTGTCTAAAAAGGGAAATAACATGAAATTAAACTAAAACGGGAAAATAAGTTAGAATAAGGTCCTAAAACGTTCAAGCTTAAGAGGTTTAAATACGCACTTTTTAGCACTTATCGAGTGCATAAGTTTTTCAAAAATTTATCATAGGCAGGGATTTGATTGATAGCATCTATGAGAGGAATATTGACTTTTACCTGTTTGAAGACATCCTTCATGTCTTAGATTTTCTCTCCTTGCTTACCAAAGTAAGAGGGTCCCTTGATACATTCAGGAAAAGACGCTCTTGGCTCATAAGCTGTCTCAAGGTTGGGAGTAAATGAAGAAGGGACTTCACCTTTAACTCATTTGGAGCTTGATGTAGTAGGATGTGAGAGAACATCTGTGGGATGTGGAATTGGAAGAATGGGATTAATGGGAATCCTACGTTTATCTTTTTTTACCTCTTTTTCCTCAACTTGATTATCAATGATTTTTCCACTCCTCAAAGTAGTGATGGCATTAACTTGTTCATGACGAGAACTTGAAGGATTAGTCTCATCAATCATGTAAGTTTGCCTGAATGTATTTACAATTGGCTGACTAGGCAGTTTTATTTCTTCTCTTTGAGTCAACACTTTAACTATTTGCGCAACTTGAGTCTCTATCTTGGCTATAGATTGGGAATGGGAATGTACCAATTGAGTGGTGGAATTAAAGTTATTAATTGCAGCCAAAATCTTCTCTTCAAATCTAGATGAGTACCTAGGAGGAGGAAGATCTAGATTAGCATAGTTTTTAAATTGAGGAAGATAGTAGATGGAAGATTGATTGAAAGAATTATTTTGCAGAGGATTAAATGAATTATGGTACTGTCCCTGAGATTAGGGAACAGCATTGCCTAGGCTTTGATTCTACCATGATATATTGGAATGATCTCTCCAGCCAGGGTTATAAGTATTGGAATTTGGATTGTAACTCAAACTGGAGAATGCAGCATTGGTTTGCACTTGTGGATTTTCAAAAGAGTGACCCAAGAGAGGACAACTGTTAGTATAATGAGATGGACTAGCACAGACAGAACATACCTCCTTTAGCAAAGAGGAATGCTGAGAAGAACTAAGAGTACTGACAGCCGATAAGACTTGGTCAAACTTTCGATTCAACACTTCAATTTGAGTGGCTGTCTCTCTAGTTTTCTTGCCCTCATACCAACTTTCAACCTGATGGATACCAGGAGTGGACCTAGACCTAAAGGAAGAAATATGTTGAACATAATTTTCACTTAGGGCCTCAAACAATTCTCAAGCGTCATTTGGGCTCTTATACAGGAAACCACCATTACTAGAAGCATCTACCATGTTCTTGTGTGGATTATGTAATCCATCATAGAAGTTTTGCACCAAATGTCATTTAACAATATCATGGTGTGGACACTTTCTCAGAAGATCATTGTATCTCTCCCAAGTATCATGAAGTTGTTCACCCGAGATTTGGGAGAATGCCATGATCTCTCTTCTCATTTGTGTGGTTTTAACCACAGTGTAGTATTTCTTCAAGAACTCTCGTTGCATCATATCCCATGTGCTTATGGAATTATGAGGTAGGGAGTGCAACCAAGTTCTGGCTTTGTCCTTGAGAGAAAATTGGAAGAGTCTTATCCTAAAAGCATCATCAGAGATAGTGGACAACTTGGTAGTTGAACATAATTCCAGAAATTCATCTATGTACTTATAGGGATCTTCAGAAGCAAACCCATGGAAAGTTAGAAGCATTTAGATCATAGCTGGCTTGATCTCAAAGTGGGTTGCATCAGATTGTGGAAATTTAAAGCAACAAGGGGATGCATATGCAGTGGGAATGAAGTAATCCATTAATTATAGTTGTGGTGGAGGAACAGGTGCTTGTGGCATGTGCCCTATTTATATTATCACCATTATTAGCCATGTCTGATTTAGAGAATTCTCCTAACAATTTAAGCTAAGTTCAATGGTAACAAGGAAAAATAAAAATTTCAAGCAAAGAAATAAATTTAAAAAAACTCACAAAAGGTCTTGAAACCGTAGCTTCTTCTTCTTAAGCTTCGTCGCTCTTTCTCCTCGATTCATGTTCTTGAAAAGAAAAAGAAATAAGGTGAGATATCCAAAAGTCCTAAAACTATTAATTAAACTAGAATTAATCTCGAACTCAACAAATCCGTAACACAGTCCCCGGCAACGACGCCAAGAATTGATGTGTGTTTTTGTAATACCCTAATTTTAAAATGATAGTCGCGGTATTTATTTGTTTGTTTTACGTGCATTTTGAATTAATTAATTGATTATTTGGCTAGTTGCTTAATTGTTTACATTAATTGTGTGCTTAAATGATTTGTCTTAATTAATTTGGTAATTGACTTGCTTACTTTGATGAGGTGTAATTTGTTTGTATGATTTTACTTGCTTAATTGATGTGTTGCTTAATTGTAATTTTGTGTTATGATTGAATAATTTTAATTATTTTATTTTATTTTATATTTTAAGGAACGGATATGGATAGTAGTAATGAACCAATCAATTGGGTCGCATGGATTATTTGGATAGGAGATTAAAAGGTACGAATATTTACCCATGGATGTTGGTACATATATATATATGGGTACATATGTATATTTATGGATATTATATTTATTAGTATATTAAATAATTATATTAATAAGTATAGTTAGTTTATATATATATATAGTTAAAAGTTAAATTTATATATATATATATAATTACGTATAGACTTCATATATATGTATATTATTTATATATATATATATATATATTTTATTTTATTTAGTATTAAGGAAGGAATTGGAGAGGGATTAGGAGTAGGTTATGTTATATATAAGCCTATATATATAAGTATTGTCTACCATAGGGTTAAAAACCCTATTCACGTTAGCTATTGGAGGTAGAGAGAAAGAGAGGAACTGAGAGAGAAAAGGCTAGGGTTTTGGCCAAAGGTTGAAAGCCAGACCAATGAGGAAGGAAGAGGGCTTGCTCATGGGTAGAACCAAAAGCAGTATAGGAGTCCTTGACGGCAATCACAATCGCCGGAAAAGCTAGGAGGAAGAAGTTAAGGTTTTAATTCGAAACCTAGAGGCGAGTTCTTATTCTAACTCTGTCCCTTAGATTTCGTGTTTCTATGCATGCCCAGTTTAATTCCAGGGTTTATTAGATATTAAATTAACTTAATATGCATGCTTAATTTGAATTAAGACAGTATATGTGTTCTTGATTAATCTTAAAATTAATTGCATGGAACTTTTGTTTTAATTCGTGTTTATAATGCATATGGACTTTATAAATTTATTGGGATCATCTAGGACTTAGAACAGAAGGTTAGGAACCTTAAGGAAGATGGTCGGAGTGATCAGAGGACGCTGGAGATGAAGAAGACAAAGAGTAGAAGGAATAAAGGCGGCTCCATTGAGAATGAAGTCGGCTCTGCTTGGAGTAGAGGCGGCTCTACTCTTGGGACTTCACTGTACGTGGGTTTTGGCTACTGCTTTTGATTTTGGGGTATTTTAGGGCTGTGTAGGTCAATTTAAAAGTTGTAAATGACTGCGATGGACATGTTAAATACTCAGGATGCATTATTTATATTAATATGCCATGGACTAGAACAATATGAAATTTAAATAATTTGCATATTGTAAACGGATGATTTAATTGTTTAATGTTAATCTAGGAATTTAAATTGATGTTAAATGATTTAAATCATGGATTATCAGTATAATTTAGTCATGTATTTATCTAATGTTGGGTATGCTGATTTATGGATTTAATTGATATTTTAATTTATTTCTTCATCAATTATTGGATGGAAGGGAGGAATTTAATTGCTTAAAAATAACTTAGCAATTAATATGGATGTTATATAATTTTAATCATGCATGGGTAGAATAATATGGTTAAATATTTGGTTTAACCTTATTATGCTTAATTCTAGAATTTTTTTTATGATGTATTTAAATTATTGCATCAACTGTGGATTTACTTGATGTACTATTTTATCTGTTGCATCATGTATTAGATTGTGTGGTTTAAATGCACCGGTATGGGATGGTGGCATTCTACTGATGGATTAACCAAAGAAGTTAAGTCTTACCCATTTTGTATAAGGGAATGGATTAACTAAAAATGTTAAGTCCTACTTATATTCAAGTCAGGTCAACTGAACAAGTTGAATGACTTATGGAGAATTACTTTTTACTAGATACTTATTTATGTTTGGATAGGATGGATTATTTATATATTTGATTATGATGCCATGATATGAGCTTGAGTCTCAGGATCAATGGTTAGGGGGCGCATATGAGTGGGATGCATAGCTGGCTATGATGGTTAGTGGCGTACTCTGTTAGGTCTAGGTATTCATGCCTACTTCAGATGCATTCTGCATGTTGCCTACTAGTCAAGTTGAGATCACCTTGTAGTCCAATGAGAGTCCCTTAGTATGTGTGTGTATATATATATATATATATGGACTACTAGTTATTATTAGATTAACTAGGATGTATACGTGTATCGGATCTCTGCTTGGATTGTAGTAGAGTAGAACTTGTTTGTGGGTTAAACCCACCTTTTTCAGGTGTTCGTCAGGAGTAGAGGTTGTTCGTGCTGAGTAGGGATCAGTCTACTTCACTTTTCCAGATTATCTACATAGGAGTTCCTTTATGTTTTAGTTTTCTGATGTAGACAGTTATTGCTGTCATTTGTTCAGTTGGGATTTTCTAGGGGTCCATGTAGTATGGATTCCCAAGATGTATTACTTTGGAGGATTAATTGTATCAGAATAATTTATTATTGAATGAAATTTTATTCTGAGGTTTCAATTAATGGATTATTATTTTATTTTTCTTTCAGAAATTTATTTATTCTTATTTATCTATTTTGTACTCTGTGTTCAATTATTACCGATTTGTTTTTGATATCCTCGGGTATTCCGGCATGGGCCTAGCCAACCCGCATCAGGAAATCCGGGGGTATCACAGTTGGTATCAGAGCACTCCAGGTTTAAGTGTCCTTAGGAATGTCTTTCGTTATATGACTTCTGCGTTGCGTCTCTTAAAACTTAGAGCCTATATATGGATTCATTGTACTCTATTTATGGTTCGTTAGGAGGAGCTAAAGTCAATTATATTCCGTAGTTACAGAATGATTGACAGTAGGAGGATGATGGGGTCCAAGGCGAAAACGTTAAAGACCTAAAGGATTAAAGGAGTATGTTATCGATTTCTTTGCTAGAAGACATAAGTTGAGATCGAAGGTTTCCGGGTTGGCATTACTTTAAAAGTATAAACCAAGGAAGGATTTAGGTGTACGTGATAGGTCATCGCATATCGGGGCCAACACGACTTCAGTTGTTCCAAAAAGGAGACAAGCAAGGAGTAGGGCCCAAAAAGGATCCTAATGGAGGAGATTTCAGCGTATCCAGGAAAGAGGGTACTAAATCTTGAAGATGAATGATCGTGCAGGAGTGTTCTTATTTGCTGGTAGTATAGCGAATGATATTAGTAGAATTGGGGTTGATCAATCTACAAATAGTTAAACTTTCTTATCATCTCTAAAAGAGGTATATAAAAAGTACTCTTCTGGAGTTTGGGGATCTGATGGAGTTCTTATCAGAATGAAATACATGATTTTATATCACATACAAGAGAGTATTGGTATTATATTGTGACGTTCTATTTGCTTTATAAAGCGAAGTTAGATAGTTTACATTCCGCGTATAGGGAGGATGAGGGTTAAGCCCTTGGTATTTGCTTAGGCAAACATATGTTACTTTTAAGCTATGTTTAAAGGATCTGTTTCGAGGTTAGATGATTACCTACGAAACTATAAAAGGAAATTGTGAAACAATCTGGTAAGGTTGATTTCAAAAGAGACTTTCTTTTCTAGATTGAACGATGTCTTAAGTAGGAGTATATTTTGTGTTATTGTGTTTGTCATACGTGTTTTATTTTCATTTATTATTCGAGATTTGGTATGTGGTTTAGTTGGGGACACAAGTATATGATCAGCCAACTACTATTTTTTTAATAATATGGAGTATAGCGTTATTTATGCTAGATTTGTGAGCATGCGATCATAGGATTTGGTAGATACACATAAATCTAGCCAATCTATTGGACCTGGACATGCGTCATCATGGTGTGTTATTTGGGATGGGATAATTAAACCATCACTATGAGTCAAATAATCTAGAATGATTAGTTTGATATACTTTACGCTAGGTATGGATTCGTATCATATTACAATGCCATAATAATGGTGGTTGTTAATATTTTGGTATTCGTGAGGATATGGTAAATAAAGACCACTGTAATGCTATGATGGTTTATCAGAGGTGTCGGATTTGCAGAACATCTTTTTGGAAAAGAATTCCAGAAGTTGTCATCAAGTCGGAAGGAGGATTTTGTACTGGTTTAGGTACTTATTAGAAAGACACCGATTGAGGATAGTGGATTAAATAAATCTTCATCAGTCTATTCTTAATCAAGAATCTTATTCACGAAGGTGTATCATTAGGAGGAGTTGCCAGTGTTGCACATGGAGGAGGAAACAAAATCTCTTCACTTGCACAAATAATATGAATTTTTTTTTTTTTTTTAGGTCATAGTTCTCAACAAATAGTTGTTGCTAAGAAATTGACGACTTGTTTGGAGGATGGAAAAGTTTTATATTCTTTTAAAGTTAGATGAGAAGTCTAATTGAAACTTACTTGTGTTAAAGAAACAGGGTGTGTCAAAGATTGGATGGGGGAGACCGATCACTTATATAACAAGAAAAGGTGAACGGTGTGTGTGAAAAAGTTGTAGTTAGTTAACTTTTGATGCATAAAATTACCGGTTGATTTTCATTATCGGTTAGTTTATCTTGGATCAGCGGTGCATGGATTTAGTTACAGAGTTAGCTTTTGAAGATGCTCCAAATTAAACAGTGGGTGCAGACGAAAGCTGGTGGTACCAGACTAATGGTACTTTCTGTAGACAAATTAGAAGGAGGATGCAAAGGCTGAGGTTCACAACTCTTAGTTCTTTATTTATTCTGGTGGAAACATGATGCTTCACAGTATAAAGCAGATGTTTGGAGGACAGGCAGAAAGAAGGACATAGATATTTTTCTCCAAGTCTAATATTTATTAGATGGTCGAGATGGACCATCAAAGATCACTAGATTCTTGTAGCCATTTCCTATACTGAAGTGGAAATGACAGAGCATTTTTCACAAATTTAGTTGAGGGATTGCTGACTTTACAAAAGGATTAGGATTTTGGTTGGGATATTGGTTGATTGATAAATTAAATCAACTCAATTCTTGTCTATTTTGAATTGGTAGGACATCGGTTCGTATAAATAGGATGGATCATGAGACGACTTAGATGGCTAGAAGTGGTGATTCACACTTTGCATTAAGGTCCGTATGGTATAAGTAATTATGGAAGTGGATGCTCTTAACAACCGATATGGTAATTAAACCTTCAAGTAGTTGTTTAGAAATCAATTGAATTTATAGCATGTGTAATAACAACACTTGCTATTACCAAGGTAATTAAGGAGGTCATCTTAAAATATCAGAGCTGACCCTGGAGGAGGTAATATCTTACTCAGATAGAGCTTAGGGTACTGAAGGAGGTTTAGTAGTTTCTATAATTGATGTTAGGGAGGTCGGAGTGACGGAGATGTAAAATTCATAATTTTACGGTGCACTCAGATAGTTATATGTTACATCAAGACATCCAATGTCGATTATAAGGAACAGGTACGGCTAGGGATGAGTACAAAACTGTCTTTCCACGGAATACCTGTTAGAAAGGTAGAAAATTGATAATCGGATATTATTGGAGATTTTTGCCCCTTCTTATATTAAAATGGGAGTAAGACTAATTAGGAATGGATGGTTGATAGAAATTATTGACATTGATTGGAATTTTAATTCCATATGGATTAAGAGTGGTGGATTGAGCAAGTTCGCTTGTGAACATTAATTCTAGTAGTGTTCACTTTAGAGCATCATATCAGTTCTACGTTACACTGATATTGGTGTTATAACATGTGGACGTCCATTATAGTGGATGAAAAGTGTTATTCGAAGGAACTTTCTGCCGATTTTGGAGCAGCAGCTTTGCTTCATATCTCTAGACGGAGAATTTGATCGAGAAATTAAACTAGATCATAGAGGATATGCTTGGGTCATATATCCTAGGTTTTCATGGATAATTGGAAGTATTTACTTCACTTTTCAAAGTTTTGTCTGTGATAATGTTGGTACAAGGAGGTTGGTGTGACAACATTTGAGGTTTTGTGTATTACATAGTGCAGACCTCTCAACTGTTGGTTTGAAGTTGAAGTAAAGGTTGTACAATCAGACCTTGATTTCATTTAAAGATACGTTGGAGAGAAATACTCTCCTTTGTAATGGATTACGCGTGGTTTAGAGGCGGCAGTAGCATATTGTGAATAGTTAAACTCTTATACTAGAGTTTTCTATCAAGAAATAGTTTGCTCGTGATGTTTTCCATATAGGAAGCACGGCGATTTTTGGAGGTAGGTCAATTGTACTTATTAAATTGACTTTTCAAGGATTGTGTTTATCCACTGAGGTGGTAGCCTATAGATTAGCGTTGCTAAAATGTTAGCATTGGGTGCACAGAAGTTTTGCGAATCTATGCTATGGAACTTAAAGGAATATGGATTTGTACACTGGTATAAATATTGGGTAACGATGAGTTGTTGTTAAATACAACCTATTTATTGTATGGTTATTGTGTTTCTTAAATATAGGAACCATATATATTTATTTGATACGTTGGAGTTAGGTGGAGCCATCATAATGAGGCTAAGTCCACTTGGAAACGGGAGGATGTCATTCGCTTACAGTTTTCAAAAATAATGAAATAAAGTAAGGGGGAATTCCGAGGATATAATTCTTTTTGTTATGGGGAAGAATGGAATACCCCTAATTTTAAAAGGATAGTCTCGGTATTTATTTATTGGTTTTACTTACATTTTGAATTAATTAATTGATTATTTGGCTAGTTGCTTAATTGTTTATATTAATTGTGTGCTTAAATGATTTCTCTTAATTAATTTGGTAATTGACTTGCTTGCATTGATGAGGTGTAATTTGTTTGTATGATTTTACTTGCTTAGTTGATGTGTTACTTAATTGTAATTTTGTGTTAGGATTGAATGATTTTAATTATTTTATTTTATTTTATATTTTAAGGAACGGATATGGATAATAGTAATGGACCAACCAATTAGGTCGCATATATTACTTGGAGAGGAGATTAATGGGTATGAATATTTACCCATGCATGTTGGTACATATATATACGGGTATATATGTATATTTATGAAAATTATATTTATTAGTATATTAAATAATTATATTAATAAGTATAGTTAGTTAATATATATATATATATATATATATATATAGTTATAAGTTAAATTTATATATATATAATTACGTACAGACTACATATATATGTATATTATTTATATATATTTTTTATTTTATTTAGTATTAAGGAAGGAATTGGAGAGGGATTAGGAGTAGGTTATATTTTATATAAGCCTATATATATAAGTATTGTCTGCCATAGGGTTAAAAACCCTATTCACATTAGTTATTGGAGGTAGAGAGAAAGAGAGGAACTGAGAGAGAAAAGGCTAGGGTTTTGGCCAAAGGTTGAAGACCGAACCAAGGAGAAAGGAAGAGGGCTTGCTCATGGGTAGAACCAAGAGTAGCAGAGGAGTCCTTAACGTCATTCACGATCGCTAGAAAAGTTAGGAAGAAGAAGTTAAGATTTCAATCCGAAACCTAGAGGCAAATTCTTCTTTTAACTCTCTCCCTTAGATTTCGTATTTCTATACATGCCTAGTTTAATTCCGAGGTTAACTAGATATTAAATAGAATTAATATGCATGCTTAATTTGAATAAAAATAGTATATGTGTGTTTTTATGTGTTCTTGATTAATCTTGAAATTAATTGCATGGAACTTTGTTTTAATTCGTGTTTATAATGCATATGAACTTTATAAATTTATTAAGATCATCTGGGACTTAGAACAGAAGGTTAGGAACCTTAAAGAAGATGGTCGGAGTGATCAGAGGACGTCGGAGATGAAGAAGATGGAGAGTAGAAGGAATAGAGGCGGCTCCATTCGAATGGAGGCAGCTCCATTGAGAATGGAGTCAGCTCTACTCTTGGGACTTCACTGTACGTGGGTTTTGGCTACTGTTTTTGTTTTGGGGTATTTCAGGGCTGTCTAGGTCAATTTAAAAGTTGTAAATGACTATGATAGACATGTTAAATACTCAGGATGCATAATTTATAATAATATGCCATGGACTAGAACAATATGAAATTTAAATAATTTGCATATTATAAACGGATAATTTAATTGCTTAATGTTAATCTAGCAATTTAAATGGATGTTAAATGATTTAAATTCTGGACTATTAGTATAATTTAGTCATGTATTTATCTAATGTTGGGTATGCTAATTTCTGGATTTAATTGGTATTTTAATTTATTTCTTCATCAATTATTGGATGGAATGGAGGACTTTAATTGCTTAAAAATAACTTAGCAATTAATATGGATGTTATATGACTTTAATCATGCAGAATAATTTGGTCAAGTATTTGCTTTAACCTTATTATGCTTAATTCTGGAATTTTTTTTATAATGTATTTAAATTATTGCATCAACTGTGGATTTACTTGATGTATTGTTTTATCTGTTGCATCATGTATTAGATTGTGTGGTTTAAATGCACCGGTATAAGACGGTGGCATTCTAGGGACGGATTAACCAAAAAAGTTAAGTCCTACCTATTTTGTATAAGGGAATGGATTACCTAAAAATGTTAAGTCCTACTTATATTCGAGTCAGGTCCACTAAACAAGTTGAATGACTTATGGAGGATTACTTTTTACTGGATACTTATTTATTTTTGGATAGGACGGATTATTTATATATATGATTATGATACCATGATATGAGCTTAAATCTCAGGATCAATGGTTAGGGAGTGTATATGCAGTGGGATGCAGAGCTGGCTATGATAGTTAGTGGTGTACCATGTTAGGTTTAAGTATCCATGCCTACTTCAGATGCGTTTTGCATATTGCCTACTAGTCAGGTTGAGACCGCCTTGTAGTCCAATGAGAGTCCCTTAGTGTGTGTGTGTGTGTGTGTGTGTGTGTATATATATATATATATATATATATATATATATATATATATATATATACGAATTACTAGTTATTATTGGATTGACTATGATGTATACGTGTATCGGATCTCTGCTTAGATTGTAGTAGAATAGAACTTGTTTGTGAGCCTGACTCACCCTTATTTTTCAGGTGTTCGTCAGGAGTAGAGGTTGTTCGTGCTGAATAAGGATCAGTCTACTTCATTCTTTCGGATTATCTACATAGGAGTTTCTTTATTTTTCAGTTTTCTGATGCAGACAGTTATTGTTGTCATTTGTTTAGTTGGGATTTTCTAGGGGTCCACATAGTATGGATTCCCAAGATGTATTACTTTGGAGGATTAATTGTATCAGAATAATTTATTTTTTAATGAAATTTTATTCTGAGGTTTCAATTAACGAATTATCATTTTAGTTTTCTTTCAAAAATTCATTTATTCTTATTATCTATTTTGTACTCTGTGTTCGATTATTACCGATTTGTTTTTGATATCCTCGGGTATTCGGGCGTAGGTCTGGCCAACCCGCATCCGGAAATCCTTGGGTATCACAGTTTTTATTTATCTATAATAAAATACCACTCGCAATAAAATGAATCCATGTAAGATATGGTTATGTTGAGGGTGTCGAACCTCAAGGACTGTAGTGCTTTATCAAGTCTTCAATTAATATTATTTTAATTTAAAAAAAGGATTTATTTGTTGTGTTGTGATGCAATTTCATAACATAAAAGAAATCAATGGAATAAAAGGATTGAGATCAAGAGAAAAAATACTTAGGGATTGACTTCACCATAAACCTCATACTATGGTCAACTGTTTAACCTTGGGAATTTAATAATTATGTATAATATGGAATTAGACTTAATAACATTTGTTTAATTCAAATTTAAAGAAGATGCTTCATGAATTTCAGTTAATAATAACCTATCTTTGGTTGGCACGAATTATCTACCTACCTACTTCTAACTAATTTTGCAGTATAACTCGTCTTCCCTCGGCATAGGCTATGAAAACATTCATTCATGAAAAACGTTGGAACACAATTGCATGATCTCCAATCTTGTGTCTGATAGGCCTCCACTAAATATTGTCCAATAAGAATGGGTTGGATATAATTTAAGAACAATTAAATCTAAGACAATGTATTAATCATTTAAAAACTATGTAATCATTAAAAACCAATTAAATTAAGTCAATTGCCCATAATCATGCAATCAAGATATATAATATATTAAATTCCCAAAGTATAGAATAATCAAACCATAGTATTCGGATTCGAGCTACATCAATGCCCTAAGATAGGAATTAACTACTCATGATGACGCAAGATATCATATGTGTTGTTGTGGTCTTCATCGCCATGGACCGCCAAAACTCCTTTCGGATATTCTTTTTCAAAACCCTAAAAGTCGCCGTGAGAGAAAGATATGAGAGAAATTGATATGATGGTCTTGTGCCTCATTTTATAGAAGAGTTAACTTCTAATAAGGGTTGGATGGGCTTTTAGGTCTTCCGGGGTAATCTGGGCCCATCTGGGATGAATTATGACTGAATTAGAACAAATCCCGCAACTTGAAAATTCTTACATGACAGCAAAGCTCTTTGGGTACAAGGCTCGAGCTTTTTGTACCTAAGGCTCGAGCTTTCAGGAATAGTGCTGGATCTCTACTTCTATACTTAGCCAAATTTCTTTCAATATTTTTCAAAGCATCTTTTCTATTAACACGTACAATATTTTTAGGTTTTTCCTTTTAATAGTGCTCGATCCCCTTTCATGGTGCTCGATCCTTGACTTTTGGGTCTCGGCTTGAGCTTTTTGTACCTAAAGCCCGAGCTTTAGGTACAAGGCTCAAGTTTTCAAGAATAGGGCTCAAGCCCAAGTGATTTTGACCCATTTAGAATGCGAATTTGGAGATGGCTATTGGAGACAAAAACATCGGCTTTGAGTCTTCTTTCCAGAGCCACTGAGTTTGCTCAATTTGGAGTTTCGAGTGAAAAATTATTCCAAAAATACTGATGTAGGTCCAGAATTCTCATCATTTTTACTCTAAGCTTGCTTTAGATGACCGGCAACGACTCTGTAAGATTCAATATCAGTCTTTTCATCATAAAATCATGGTTTTAACTTCTTCTTTGGGAAAACAACTAAAAACATAAATCAGTATAAAACAGGATAAATATATCACTTTAGGTCTTAAAATACGTATATTTAGGGGCTCGAATATGCAATATTCAGCGCTCATCACATTCTACCACCACCTTCCACTACCACCACCTACACCACTGCCTCCTTCCACCATTGCCGTCATTGTCACTGCTACTGCAACCATTGTCGCCACATTCCACCATCATCACATCATTGCAACCTGCACACTACCACCGCCACCTCCATCACCACTGCCACAAAATTCTACCACCGCCACCTCCACTGCCTTCCACCATTACCACCATTGTCATTTCCACCACCGTTGTCACCTTCTACCACCACCACACCGTTGCCGTTATTTGACATCCCCTAATTTTCATATATAAGTTGGTCAGGCTTATACCTAAAAATTAAGAGTCATCAACAACTGATAATGAACAAGCACATAATACAATATACCAATAATGAAAAAATAATGGCGGAAGGAAATGCTTTCATTAAATGAATCTTAAATCTTTAATTCTCATTTATTACAAATTCATAAGTACTATCCATAATTCATTAAAGTCTAGAAAAATAATAATAAACCCTGCACTAAAATAAACTGGAAAAGAGTGGATGATCACAACAAGCTATGGAGAGCTGAGTCTTCAACCATGTTGCTGAAATTGTCTAGGTTCTGAAATGTCAACAAAGGGTGGGTTAATTCCACGAGCAAGTCATCTTTACTACAGCCCAATAGAGAACCGATAAACCCATCTTCTCAAATGAAACTAACACAATATCAAATATAAACCCCGACTCAGTACCCAAAATAGGTGATTAACAATTATATGCATAAGAAAAATAGGCAACTTAGTCATTCCTACAACCAAACCACACACCCAACAACTCAATCATGCCCTATCAAATCAACCATTCCAATAGGTACATGTGAGACTGATAAGCGCTGAAAAGTGTGCATTTAAACCCCTTAAGCTTGAACGTTCTAGGACATTATTCTATCTTATTCTCCCATTTTAGTCTAATTTCATGTTATTTCCCTTTTCAGACATTTATCCCTAAAATAAGTCAATTTAGGTAAATTAGAGTATAAAAGAAGCAATTTCAAGTTTAGTGGAAGAAAGGAGTAAAGTGGTGAAAAACAGCATTCTTTGACCGATCGAATCAAGCTCCGATCGATCACACTGTGATTGTTCCAACCATGCCAAGATGGATTGAGCCTTTTGTCCTTATCTTCAGGGAAAATTTCCTTTTCGATCAATCCAACATTCCTTCGATCGATCGAATATATTTTATCTTATCCTCACCTACCACTTTCGTCTTTTTCCCAAAAATGTCTCAACTTTGTCATTATTCAAAAAGGCGCCGCCATAATTTGATCGATCGAAGCACCCTCGTGATCAATCGATGTAATGACCTGAATTTTTTGGATAAATTTTTTCCGTTGTCTTTTCCCTTCTGAGTTTGGTTTCTTGTCGCTCAGTGTTATCTCGAGTGCTCGGAAATGGTTTCTGAGACTCTTTTCCGTGGATTGACAACTTTCTTTAAGGACTGAGTCAATTCTGTATTTTCACTTTTCTGACACTATGCGCCTTTCGTCCTTTTCCTTGTTTCGTCTTTTTCCCTATTCTGTCTTTTCCCCATTTGTCGCTTGTTTGGCAAAACTTCACTTTTCATACTCGGAGTTAGTTTTTGACTTCACGTGTCTTCATCTTGAGTGGTTTCCTCGAAATACGTATCTTTACTTTCGCAAGAAAGTACTCTGGTTGCTCCCGGTGCCCATAGGGGCATAAGTGCAAAGTTCTTTGGAAACATTTCCCTTTCTTGGGGTGTTTTTCGTAAATATATTTTGAAGATATTTTATTTTAGGGGTATCTAAGAAAATATCTTTTGGAAGATATTTTCATTCTGGGGCAGTTTCGCAGTTTTCACTTTTTTGAGGGGCCATGTGCAATTAATGAAAGTTATTGCTCAATGACTTGTTTTGAGCCTGGATCCTCGTACGGGATTCATTTTCACATTTCGTCGAGTCGTGGACTCTTAGATTTTCCTCTGGTCGATGTTTTCCAGTTTCAGGGTTTTTGGCCCCAATTTGTGCCAAACTTGTTTGGGGCATAACTCTCTGCTCGGGACTCAGTTTTTGACGCTATTTCTTCCGCTATTCATATTTCCTCATTTTGAATCTTTTTTGTTCATAGAGTTTTGCCGTTTGAGCGCGTTTGCTCAAAATCCACTTTTTCTGACCCGGTAGGGCCCTTTCGGGGCACTTTTTGAGACTTACTATAAATATGGGACTTAAGAACAAAAAAATCAGATTTCTTCTTCTTCTTCCTCTCCCATGGCCGGCCAAGCTCCCTCCCATGGCTGCCACTTTCTCTCTCCTCCTTTGATCCACTTTTCTTTGATGAAAAGTCTTCGACCATAAATTATCATGATATAATTAAATTTTACCTTGTTGTACCATTGTCCTACTTGAGATTTTAGTGAATATATGTGGATACCATAACATGTTTTAATTAGGGACCATTTGGTTGAGGTATGAAGCTTAGGGAAATTAATTTGGTTATTTGATAAATTTTCGTTTCTATTGCATTAATGATTTGATCATGTATTTGAGATTCATGAATTTGTGATTTTAATATTAGATTATATTGCCATAGCGTGTAACGAATTGCACACTGAAGATTCGACATGTGATGTTATATAGCGTGTAACGAATCGCGCTCTGAAGATTCGACATTTGTCATCCTATAGTAGTTGTGGATTTAGAGCATGTAATATGTGGTTACAAACTACTTGTGCATGGGATGTGGTTTCGAATATATATAAGTTGTTAACTTATTTATTTTGGAGTCACTTGGGACAAGGTTACTATGATATGGCTAAAGTTCGGCTTTAGTACGGGAGGTATGAGTTCTCCCCAATTTAGATAGTGCGCACTTAGGGTGGTTTTCCCTACGGGTTAGTGCCCGGAACAACCATTGATCTTGGCAGAATTCCGAGTCTAGATGTCCAAGTTTTCCATTATTTATTTTCGCATTCAATTCTAAGTTAGCAATCATGTTTATATTGTGACTTGTGGTTTTGGTTATCGGCGATTTTGATGTTGTTAAGTACATTCATGCTTTATGATCTTTGTAGATTTTGATGTTGCCAAGTACATCCGTGTTTTATGATTTTAATAAATCATTTTAATGTTGTTAAGTACATTCATGTTCATGGTTTTTAATAAATCATTGTGAGCTATTAATGTTGTTAAGTACATTATTGTTTTATGATTTTAATGACTCATTATAAGCTTTTGATGTTGTCAAGTACATTCATGTTGTGTTGTTCAAATGTAAAGTTGGAATGATCTTATAGATTCATTTGGAACATAGACGTTAGGTGGCATGATCATTTATGTCATTTTCATTCTTTAGATTTCAAATTTATAACTTTGAGAATCTATATTAGTTGCTTTGTGTAAGCATACTCCTATGTTGTTGCTTTGTGTAAGCATGACCCTATGTTGCTAAAATTGCATGAATGAGGTGATTGACGCTAGAAATGATCTTAGGTAGTTAGGATGCTCTTTGAGTCTCACCTTTGACATAGACGTTCGGTGGAATGAACCACAATAATTAATCATGCAAACTTGTAAAACGTAGGTCGATGCATGCTCATTTCCAACGAGTAGCTTTATGTTACTCACCCCTATGATACTGGGGCATATTTCAGGTACAGGATTCAAGGTTAGAGATTCTCACCATGCTTGGATGATTTGGGAACTTGAAGGGTTCAATTCTTGTGAAGGTTGGCTTGAAAAACCATTTGTAACCTTATATGTCAAATGTGTATATTTGCTTCTAGACTTGTAATGTGTGCGTAAGCACAATTTTTGATTCTCATTTTTATGTATATGACATGAGGCCAATGGCCAAACTCCTTTTGAAATTACATTTATGTCAAGGATGTTCATTATTGCCTTCGATGAGAACATATGGAAAACCATGCGTTTTAGTATGCCATTTTGCACCGGAGCATGCATTGTGTATGAACTTCTTCCATTATCATTCATTTAACATCCATGAAGTGTGGCCAAGGGCCAAACGGCATTTTGAAATCATTTCATGATTTTAGGTTTCAAGTTTTCATTTCAAACTTCATTTTGTTATTTTGGTCGTTGGGGGGTCACATTTTGTATCGCCCATATTTTTAAGCCATGGATCATTATAGCGCGTCTAAATAGGTAAGTTACGTTTGCATGCATAGTCGTTTCTGGGCAAAACCTCATCGTTTGTATTTTGAGCCTCCAACGGAATCATTTTGCGTTTTTGTTGCATATTATGACCTAAGGGTATTTTGGGAATTTTATTTGGGAAATAAATTCCATTCTTTACATGGTCACTTAGAAAATGTGATTTTAGGGAGGGTTTATTTTTTGTGTTTTTCCAGAAAATGCCATCTTGGAATCGGAAATTGCATCCAAAGTTCAGCTCTCAGTTTTAAAATTTAGCAGCTTTTGGGACCCTCTAGACCAGTTTTCTTGGGAGGGCATTTTGGGCATTTCACTTTGCGTATTTTTCGATTTTTATTGAGAGTCACGTAGAAAACTCGATTTTAAAGGGGATTTCTTCTTTGAGTTTTTCCATAAAATGTCATTTAGGTCCTCAAATTTCCCTTTTTTCGGGAAAAACCCTTGCTGCCAGAATTCCTTGCTGCCCATTCTGCCTCCTTCACATGTAAACGGTTACGAGAAGTTTGGTAACCAGTTACATGTGCTTGGGCAGTGTTTTGGTCAAATTTTTTTGTCTCCTAACCGGTTAGGAAGGCTTGGTAACCGGTTAGATGATCTAGGGTTTGTACTTTTTGACCGTTTTGCCCTTTCTTCTTCCATAAGCCATATCATCTTCATTCGGACTCCAAATCAAGTGATTCTTGAGTCTAAATTCATTAATTTTTCGTTGTCTTTCCAATGGTGTGCTCAGTGGCACCCATTTTTAAGCTAGAAATGACAATTTTGCCCCTAGGTTCAATCTTGTTCGTTTTTGAAACGTTGCTTCCCCATTTAATTCCTTTGGGTTTCGTGACCTCGTTGAGGGTCATAATGGTGTCTTAGAGCCATGATGTATCTGTAGAGACCGTTGTTTTTTCTTTTGCTTTCGCATTTTGGATCCATTATCGGGTCATCTTTCGATTCATCACTGACGCACCGGGTTGAAAAACTTGGGCCGTCACAAATGGTATCAGAGCGTTCGAGTTCGAATACCTTGGACGACGGGTTTTAGGTTCATATCATGTTTTATTGATGTACTTTGATATGTTCACATGTTTTTTGATAACATGTTTACATTCCATTTGATAACATGCTCGGTGTGATAACATGTTTTTTGCACTTATATGCTTATGTGTTTAAAAGTATCATCGTTTGATACATGCTTATGTGTTTAAGTACCTAGGAGTTTTCATTATCTGTTTAGCATGTTGTATATGCTTATCTGCTTATGCATGATTGTATGTTGCATACATTGATGTGGTGATTATTTGATGCATTCATTGAGCGAGTTGCATTCGATCATAATAACTCGTGTTATTATTGATCTCGTTTCTTTTTCACGCATATAGCGTCACAGTCTTGACTCACGGAGAGTCTTCTCGTTAGGGCTCGGATGAGCATGGTGTTGTAGTCTCCTTTTTGGCGAGATGAGACGTAAGCCACGGAGGCTGATAAGTGCTGAATACTGTATATTTAAGCGCCCTAAATTACATTAACAAAGTCCATTAAGTGATTATTTTATGTAGATTAACTCCATTTGCATGTTTTTGTGCATTTTCAGGTTAAAGTGCAAAAAGGAAGCAAAAATGATGCCTTGTGGAATCTTGAACAAAAAGGGTGCCATTTCTGAATTTCTGGCAGCAGTAGATCCTGACTTTTGTTGCCATTTTCAACCTAGTAAACTCAAGAACTGGACTTCCATCATAACATGAAAGATTTAGAGCTCTGAATCAGCTTTCCAAATCTTTAAGCGGTTCATCATTAGGAGTTCGGAGCAGAGAGTTATGATCTTCTTAACAGAGGTGCGCAGAACTCTGGCAGCACTGAAGTACTGCCTTTCTCCCCATTTTCGACCAACCAGACTTGAGAATTGGGTCTTCATCAAAACATGAAGTTTTTAAATCACTGAATCAGCTCTCCAAATCTTCAAACAGATCATCTTTCGGAGTTTGGGGCACAAAGTTATAGCAGTTTTACCAAAGTAGGTCAGTACTGAGCAAGAAGAGCATGTTACACATTACACTAATTTAGAGTGCTCGAGATCACTCTTCGAGTGCTCGAAAATCAGGCAGATTGCACTCGGAAATGATTCAATTTCAGCCACTTGCACATTGGTTTCCTCAATGCCATCTTCCTTCTTTATGAAGTGGTTGGAGGTGTTCCTTGGAGGGGAGAGAGCCTTGACTTGAGCTTGATAAGAGAGAGGAAGGACCACACAAAACATGATCCTATATTCTAGCAAGATAGAGGAGAGAGAAGAGAGCAAGGAGGAGGGTGTTCTTGAGTGCTACAGTAGGAGTACGAAAATGGAGTCTTGGATGGAGCTTCTTCCTTCTTCTAGCTTAGTAATGGGTAACTAACTCTTTCTCTAGGGAGGTGATGAAGTCCCTCCCTTGTAAGCATGTCCTAGGATAGTCTATTTTGGGGATTTGCCATGTATATTTTATGGTCTTTTCATAACCAAGAGCACCTCATTTGTTGTAATGAATGTTGATACATGTATGGATGATTTCTTTAAGTTGATTATCTTGTCTTAGATGATGTCTTAGAGTAATCATATTGCTTGAGTTATTCATGGTGAGAGTGGAAGCAAGGTTATGAAATGGTTTCATGGCATGTTGATAGGTGACTTTGATAGACCATTGCTTAGGAAATCCGTTAATGGTGTATGTTTAATCTCTAACTCCATGTGCTTTATCATTTTGTCAAGAACTTGATAGTCTCTCATTTAAGTAAATGTGTATAAGCTACACCTTAGTTAGGTAGTCTAAGCATGTTTATCTTTTGATGGATTATACTTGTTTGAGACCTAATGTACCTCTTGATTACTTATATGGCAACCATGTGTTGCTATGTAAGTCTTGACCATCATATGTTGTTTTTCCCCCAATTTAGGTCTAATCTAGCATATGTATAGGGATGGAGGCGGATTCACTTCCCTAGTCTCCTTTTCTTAATCTTTTCATCCTAAATTCCTTGCAAATTAGTGTTTTATGCACTTTGAATTCCTAATTTAAGTGACAACAAACAAAACCTCTATGAACACCCCTTCATCATCCTAAGAATGACTCTAGACACTTAGGTTGCCTTAGACTAGCGCAGTCCCAGTGGTTCGACTTACCCGACCAATAGCCCTATTTTACAATGATTCGTGCTATTGCGAAGGTTGATGTTAATTGACCAACCGATCAGAGGCACCGTTTTGTCTCATTTTCTTTTGTCTTTTTATGACGTAGTCACGGTGGTGTTGGAGGTGTCAGTGTCATCCCTTAGGACTTCGTAGTGGTCTTGACATCGTGATGTCATTGAGGTATTTGTTTCTAGCATCATGGGATGATGAGTCAGGATTAACTTGAATCTTTCCTTTAGGAGTTGGAAAGTTTCTTATGAGCCTCAAGGCGAGGTTCTTATGTCTTGCCTCCTTAGGGCGATGGTTTCAGGATTTGGATAGGTGCGTTAACCTAGAATCCTTCTTGTGTTGCCTTGGTTAGCTCTTACGAGCTACAGTTGGGATGTGAGCGGCTTTGTGTAATTAATTGTGTTGGTGCAATTAATTACTCTCCCTTGTCTTTGGAGACTTGGGGCGTTGTGTTAGGGTTCTGGTAGAATCCTGTAGAGTTCCTATCGGACTCGTTAGCATCTTGGATCGGGGGTTTTCTTGTTGATTGTCTCGTAACGGTTAGCATTGGGGCTATCCATTTCGATGTTGTCTTGTTTTGTGTGGTGCTGTGATTCCATCGGGGTATGAGCTGGTCTTGGGAAAGACTTGCTGACCCTATGTCTCGAGGACTTTAGTGGTCGTTTGGGGGATGGTTCCTTTCCTCGTAGTGAGAGATTGGACTCATCCAGGTTTTGTGTTACGTTTTCTGAGAAGTTGTCTTTTGAGAGGCATTCCATTCATTTATTTTGATTTTATAAATTTGTCATTTGTATGATCACTCTTACATGTTTATGAGCTCCATTATTTTCGGGCATGCATTAGAAACATGTTTATGATATGTGGCTATGTGGTAGTTTGTGTGAAGGTGTATAGGATACGTTCTCATATACTGTATCCATTTAACATGCAAGTGCCATTAGTGGTGTATGGCATGTCATCATTTGTTTAACCCCTATGTGATAGGTGGCATGTTTTATTTACCTTGTGTGTACTATGCTTAGTACTAAGATATTATTTGATTTATATCATTTAATTTTTGCGAACATGTACTATGTGAGTATTTGTTTTAATACTGCTTCATCTTTCCTGCACTTATGTTAGGGTTTTGTGACCGTGGTTGTTGGGATAGAGATGAGTGAGCCACGTTGTAGACTTGTGTTTTGAGGATTTTAGTTATCCACTATAGGGATTTTGATCCAGCATTTCGTCTTCTGTATGTAGCCTTACGGTAGGTCTACTTCAGATCTGTGTTTAGGTTTTCGATTTTGTGGGTCCAATTCATTGGCTTGAGGGCACAGACTTGTCAGGCTGTGGATTCGGGACTAGTGTTGTTGTTGTTGCATTTTCAGATTTGGGGTTCGTCAGTATTCCAGCGTTAGGGATTTAAGGCCTTGAGCGTAACGGTGCCACTGACATTGTTGTTAGAGTTTTGGGATTAGCTACCCCAACTCTTGCGGATGCCTAGTTTCCGTACTGCTTTTGGTAATAATCATTCCGACATTGATGTCATTTGTATCGAAAAGTTTCTTTCTGTGGCATGTTGTGAACTAGTGCCTTATACTGTCATACTACCTTACTGACGAGTAAGTGTGGGCGGGTTCTGGCCATTGTTCGTACTGCCGTGTCATTCTTAGCCATCTGTCTTGATTTAACTTGTAGTCATCTTGGGATTCTCTCGGTGATTGACGTTGAGTTAATATGTCGATTCGTTTGGGAAGTGTCACTCAGTTCTTAGGTTTTGCGTTCCTTCGGATAATCTTCAGGCTTTTGAAGTTGTCCTTTAGCACCTTATGGTGTGTCCCTTAGTTTGATCTTATTCATTTCTCTTTTGTCTGTTCCTGATTTCGGGGATGAAATCCCTTTAAGGTGGGAAGGTTGTAATGACCCGGATTTTTCGGATAAATTTTTTCCGTTGTCTTTTCCCTTCTGAGTTTGGTTTTTTGTCGCTTAATGTCATCTCGAGTACTCAGAAATGGTTTCTGAGACTCTTTTCCGTGGATTGACAACTTCCTTTGAGGACTGAGTCAATTCTGCATTTTCACTTTTCGGACACTATGCGCCTTTCATCCTTTTCCTTGTTTCGTCTTTTTCCCTATTCTGTCTTTTCCCCGTTTGTCGCTTGTTTGGCAAAACTTCATTTTTCGTGCTCGGAGTTAGTTTTTGATTTCACGTGTCTTCATCTTGAGTGGTTTCTTCGAAATACATATCTTTACTTTCTTAAGAAAGTATTCTAGTTGCTCCCGGTGCCCATAGGGGCATAAGTGTAAAATTCTTTAGAAACATTTCCCTTTCTTGGGGTGTTTTTCGTAAATATCTTTTGAAGATTTTTATTTCAGGGTATCTAAGAAAATATCTTTTGGAAGATATTTTCATTCTGGGGCAGTTTCGCTGTTTTTACTTTTTGGAGGGGTCATTGTGCAATTAATGAAAGTTATTGCTCAATGCCTTGTTTTGAGCCTGGATCCTCCAACGGGATTCATTTTCACATTTCGTCGAGTCATGGACTCTTAGATTTTCCTCCTGGTCGATGTTTTCCAGTTTCAGGGTTTCTGGCCCTAGTTTGTGCCAAACTTGTTTTGGGCATAACTCTCTGCCCGGGACTCGGTTTTTGACGCCGTTTCTTCTGTTGTTCGTATTTCCTCATTTTAAATCTTTTTTGTTCACAAAGTTTTGCCATTTGAGCACATTTGCTCTTTCGGGGCACTTTTTGAGACTTACTATAAATATGGGACTCAAGAACAAAAAAATCAGATTTCTTCTTCTTCTTCCTCTCCCATGGCCGGCCAAGCTCCCTCCCATGGCTGCCACTTTCTCCCTCCTCCTTTGATCCACTTTTCTTTGATGAAAAGTCTTCGGCCTTAACGTTTAATGCTTGCCTTGACGCCGTGCACCTTTCCCTCTTATTAGAAACCATTTCTGACCAAATTTTGAGTTCGGGATTGAGGTCAAGTTTGGATTTTCATGGGGCTTCTTAGGGGTTCATGTAGATCGTGTTATCCCCGACAAAACCTAGAAGTTTCATCGGATTCGGAGCCGTTTCATTTTGGTGGGGATTTGAGATTTCATCTCAAATGGAGGTAGGGAATATTTTAGGATTGTTTGTGTGTTGTATTGAGTGTTTTCCATGATTATACAACTCATATGTATGCCTTGTATCAAATTTAGAAAATTAGTATTATTTATTTCTTTGTGTAAGATTTAAATTTCAAGGATGTGTATAGCTTAGATTTGAATTGTGGTATGATGATAAATTAAGCTTTAACATGTTTGTTAACATATATTAAATAGGGATTATTTAAATAAGAGTTGAGCTTTTTATTTAATATTTTTCTTTTGTGAAAGATAAATTTCCATGGCCGTACCTTACATGAAATGAACTTATAGTATGCTTTTAAATTAAGTCTAAGCATGTTTGTTAACATACTTTAATTTGAGAGTATTTGGACAAGTATGAAAATCTAGAGATTTTAACTTAAATGATTAATTAAAATCGATTTAATGGTTCTCTAGGCCTAGTTTAGCTTTTAACTTGATAATCATGAGGACTAGGACTTGTGTACTAGTATGTATTAAATTGGGACCATTTGAAGTTGCTTGAAATTTAAAAGTTTAATTATCAAGATATAATTAAATTATACCTTGTTATACCATTGTCCTACTTGAGATTTTAGTGAATATATGTGGATACCATGATATGTTGTATAACATGTTTTAATTAGGGACCATTTGGTTGAGGTATGAAGCTTAGGGAAATTAATTTGGTTATTTGATAAATTTTCGTTTCTATTGCATTAATGATTTGATCATGTATTTGACAATGGTTGTATGTTTAAAACATGATTTTTGACTTGTAATGGATTCATGAATTTGTGATTTCAATATTAGATTATATTGCCATATTGTGTAACGAATCGCACACTGAAGATTCGACATGTGATGTTATATAGCGCGTAACGAATCGCGCTCTGAAGATTCGACATTTGCCATCCTATAGTAGTTGTGAATTTAGAGCATGTAATGTGTGGTTAATAACTACTTGTGCATGGGATGTGGTTTCGTATATATATAAGTTGTTAACTTATTTATTTTGGAGTCACGTGGGACATGGTTACTATGATATGGCTAAAGTTCGGCTTTAGTGCGGGAGGTATGAGTTCTCCCCAATTGAGATAGTGCGCACTTAGGGTGGTTTTCCCTGTGGGTTAGTGCTCGGAACAACCATTGATCTCGGCAGAATTCCGAGTATAGATATCCAAGTCTTCCATTATTTATTTTCACATTCAATTCCAAGTTAGCAATCATGTTTATATTGTGACTTGTGGTTTTGGTTATCGGCGATTTTGATGTTGTTAAGTACATCCATGCTTTATGATCTTTGTAGATTTTGATGTTACCAAGTACATCCATATTTTATGATTTTAATAAATCATTTTAATATTGTTAAGTACATTCATGTTTATGGTTTTTAATAAATCATTGTGAGCTTTTAATGTTGTTAAGTACATTCTTGTTTTATGATTTAATGAATCATTATAAGCTTTTGATGTTGTCAAGTAAATTCATGTTGTGTTGTTCAAATGTAAAGTAGGAATGATCCTATAGATTCATTTGGAACATAGACGTTAGGTGGCATGATCACTTATGTCATTTTCGTTCTTTAGATTTCAAATTTATGACTTTGAGAATCTATGTTAGTTGCTTTGTGTAAGCATGCCCCTATATTGTTGCTTTGTGCAAGCATGACCCTACGTTGCTAAAATTGCATGAATGAGGTGATTAATGCTAGAAATAATCTTAGGTATCTAGGATGCTCCTTGAGTCTCACCTTTGACATAGACGTTAGGTGGAATGAACCGCAATAATTAATCATGCAAACTTGTAAAACGTAGGTCGATGCATGCTCATTTCCTACGAGTAGCATTATGTTACTCACCCCTATGATACTGGGGCATATTTCAGGTACAGGATTCAAGGTTAGAGATTTTCACCATGCTTGGATGATTTGGGAACTTGAAGGGTTCAATTCTTGTGAAGGTTGGCTTGAAAAGCCATTTGTAACCTTATATGTCAAATGTGTATATTTGCTTCTAGACTTGTAATGTGTGCCTAAGCACACTTTTTGATTCTCATTTTTATGTATATGACATGAGGCCAATGACCAAACTCCTTTTGAAATTACATTTATGTCAAGGATGTTCATTTTTGCCTTCAATGAGAACATATGGAAAACCTTGCGTTTTAGTCTGCCATTTTGCACTGGAGCATGCATTATGTATGAACTTCTTCCATTAGCATTCATTTAACATGCATGAAGTGTGGCCAAGGGCCAAACGGCATTTTGAAATCTTTTCATGATTTTAGGTTTCAAGTTTTCATTCCAAACTTCATTTTGTCATTTTGGCTATTGGGGGGTCATATTTTGTGTCAGCCATATTTTTAAGTCATCGATCATTGTAGCACGTCTAAATAGGTAAGTTATGTTTGCGTGCATAGTCGTTTCCAGGCAAAACCTCATCGTTTGTATTTTGAGCCTCCAACGGACTCATTTTACGTTTTTGTTGCATATTCTGACCTAAGGGTATTTTGGGAATTTTCTTTGGGAAATAAATTCCGTTCTTCACATGGTCACTTAGAAAATGTGATTTTAGGGGGGGTTTCTTTTTCGTGTTTTTCCAGAAAATGCCATCTTGGCATCGGAAATCGCATCCAAAGTTCAGCTCTCAGTTTTTAAATTTAGCAGCTTTTTGGACCCTCTAGACCAGTTTTATTGGGAGGGCATTTTGGGCATTTCACTTTGCGTATTTTTTGATTTTCCTCTGGAGTTACGTAGAAAACTCGATTTGAGGGGGGTTTTTTCTTTGAATTTTTCCAGAAAATGTCAACTAGGTCCTCAAATTTCCCTTTTTTCTGGAAAAACCCCTGCTGCCAGAATTCCTTGCTGCCCATTCTGCCTCCTTCACATGTAAACGGTTACGAGAAGTTGGGTAACCGGTTACATGTGCTTGGGTAGTGTTTTGGTCGACTTTTTTTGTCTCCTAACCGGTTAGGAAGGCTTGGTAACTGGTTAGATGATCTAGGGTTTGCACTTTTTGACCGTTTTGCCCCTTCTTCTTCCGTAAGGCATATTTTCTTCATCCGGACTCCGAATCAAGTGATTCTTGAGTCTAAATTCATTAGTTTTTCGTTGTCTTTCTAATGGTGTGCTCGGTGGCACCCACTTTTAAGATGGAAATGATGATTTTGCCCCTAGGTTCAATCTTGTTTGTTTTTGAAACGTTACTTCCCTATTTAATTCCTTTGGGTTACGTGACCTCGTTGAGGGTCATAATGGTGTCTTAGAGCCATGATGTATCTCTAGAGACAGTTGTTTTGTCTTTTGCTTCCGCATTTCTGATCCGTTATCGGTTCATCTTTCGGTTCATCACTAACGCACCAGGTTGAAAAACTTGGGCCGTCATAATCGAACTACCTCAAGTGCGAGAAAAACAGAGTTCTAGCCAATTAAAAGGTGTGTTTGTGGTGCAATCATATGGAGGACTTGGTGCACAGGGTCTGACCATTGGGTGTGACATTTGAGCTACCTATATAAGGGTTTTGGCTATTTTTTATACATATACAAGATAGAGGTTGGAGGAGTCTAGAGATTAAAGAGAGAGAAGATCATCTAGGGTTTCTACCATTTGGGAGAGTTCTTCCACTCATCTAGGGTTTCTACCAAGAAGAAGAAGATCATTTCTACCATGGAGATAGCCCTTAAGGGTTAGATGACAACATCAATGAGTGGCTAAACCATTCTCTTGGAACTAGAGATAGCCCTAAGCATGCCTTCGAGACTTTTTTGTTTTGTAATTAATGGGGATTTGTGTTGTAATTATTGTCTTGACATCTTATATATATAAATCTTGTTTCTATAATGATTTGTGTGCTTAATACTTTCAATTGATCATTTAATTCTATCCATAAGTCTATGTATGCTAGGATGAATGTTCATATGTTTATTTTTAGTTTTATAACATTGATGCATGTCTATATGTGTTGATACTATGAATCTAGTGATGGTCAAGGCATGGTGCTTAAATGGATTATTGGTTTGGTTTAGTTGATGGTTCATACTTATTTCTTGATGGATTGTACCACCTCTTTAGTTTAATTAGTTTAATATTCACGTCATTAGCTTAGTTGTAGTGTAATTGCCTTATTTTCTTAGATAGGTGGACAATCCATACTTGTTGTTTGATGTTCCATACTTATGAATGTAAGTAGTATATTTCTCTAAGTTGATGATGTGCATTAATTGTGGACTTAAAGGAAGGAATAATGGCTTAATTTGATATGTTGTACTATTCATTAGTTTAGCTAGACAATGTATGCTTACTTGGTCATCCATGCTTGTTGATTCAATTAATGGCACACACTTGTATTACAACATATAAACCCCCTAATCCATAAAACATTGAATGTCTAGGAAGGTGATGCTTAGTGGTGAACTCTAAGTCCCAAAACCTCCGTCTCCTATATATTTTCTCTAATTTCTTGATTGTTATTCACTTGCATTATTTTAATTGCATCTTAGTTTATTTAACCAATCAAACCACCTTTTGATCATTCGACTTACTAATCCGACATTGATTTCCAAGCTTAAATACACTTCAATTTCCCTTAGGACGATCCCTACTCACTCTAGCTACATGTATAGTTAGTAGTGGTAGTGATAATCTCTAAATTTAAACTTGGCCACACTACACTTCATTTTGTGCTTTGGTATTGACCACACCAAGTTTTGGCGTCGTTGCCAGGGATTTTGGCAACGTCGTATTTTTGAAATCAATTAGGAATTAGTACTCTTTTGATCTTATCTTTATTTTTATTTTATTTTGGTTAGTTATTGTGTTTGTTCTTCATTGCCTAAGTGTATTAAGGTAAGGAAAGTGAAGCAAAAAGATTGTAGAGCAAGCTAAGCAAAGCTAAGCAAAAGCACAAAAAGCTAAAAATCTAAAAATTTGCTAAGTAAAGCAAGGCAAAGCAAAAAGTGAAAATAATTTGAAGTTGCTTAAGGACCCTTGATGAGCTTTTCTAACTCTATCTCTAGTTAAATCGTCGTCCCGCATGGAGGCAAGTCTTTAATTTTGTAGATAAATCGTGAGCCCACGTGGAGGCAAGTTACTTTTCTTGCATATTGTTCAAAGCGTGGGAGTATGGGATAAATATTTGTGGAGGATTGTTGATTGATTTGTTGCAAAGGAGGAGTGCTTGTTATATACTTGTTGCTTGTTTTAATAGTGCATGGATGGTCGTAGATCATTGAATCCAACCTTTGTCCCACTTAATTTGAATCTTGAATCCATTATTCGCAATCCTAAGGGAAGGGGTAACTCTCATCACTTCATTTCATCAATGGAAAACATTAATAAGGACCATGTGGAGGACCTTGGTCACATTGACCAACAAGGTATCCTCCACCCTAATGTGCATCATGAAAACATTCAAGTACCATTAGGCATGCCGAGACCCTTCATTCCACAACAACAAGGCTATGTTCCATTGGGAATGCCTTGGCCAAATTTTGTTCCACCATAACTTCCCATTATTCAAGTCAATCAAGGTGCTCATGTAGTGCTACCGGTTGTGAATCCTCCTCTTGCTTTAAGAGATTATTATGTGCCAAATGAATATAATGCACATGCATTCAACTTCCCCCATTTAGAGCGCACCATTATGAAATCAAACCACAAACTATTCAAATGCTTCTTAATTATCATAGACTTCCAAGTGAAGAACTTTACAAGCATTTGGATGAGTTTCTTGAAGTGTGTTCTACCGTGAAATACACGGATATGCCAGAAGAGGTTTTGAGATTAAAACTCTTCCCTTTCACCCTTAAAGATAAGGTAAAATATTAGTTCAACAATCTAAGGACCTTTTTCGATAACTTCTTGGGCAGAAATGCAACAAGAGTTCTTGAAAAAGTATTATCCGGTTTCAAAGACTAATGCAATGAGAACCTCAATTCAAGAGTTTTCTCAAGGGGAAGGGGAGATGTTTCATGAGGCATGGGAGCGCCTAAATGACTTCCTTAGGAAGTGTCCACATCACGACATTCCTAAATAGCAATTGGTCTAATTTTTCTTTAAAAGTTTGTTGGACAATCATAAAGGAATGGTAGATGCTTCCATGGGTGGTTCATATCTTAATAGGGATAAGGATAATGTATGGCGTCTTTATGAGAGCATGAGTGAGAATTCAATGCATCGATCATTGTCTTCCAAAAATGGTAAAACTCTAGGTGGACGGAAGAATGTCAGCTTGTATCAAGTTGACAATTCCAATGACATTGCCGCCAAAGTCGAGTCTTTATCCCAACGGTTTGATCAATTCTTGATCAACCAAAATTCGGCGAATCAAGTGTCTTCCTCCCCTAGCCATTCTCATCATAATTCCAATAAAACTTGCATGACTTGTTCTATTGTCTTACATTCTAATTCCCATTGTCCCCATGGACATGTTCAAAGTGAGCACCATGAATAAGTGAATGCTGCATTTGTCAACCAAGGAAATAATCACTATGGCACCCATTACAATGCCGGGTGGAGGAACCATTCAAACTTCTCTTAGAAAAGCCAAAAGGAAAGCTCAAACCCTCCCCAATGTGGTTTTCAAGGAAAGTATGTTCCACCCCCAATGCAAAGCCAAGGTTCCCAAGGTTATAGATCATCATACCAAGCACCACATGGAAACCAATTTTCAAACACTCACTTTCCAAATCAATCTTCATATTCTCAAAGGAACTCAAGGAGCCCTGCATTCGAGAAAAAAAGTTTTTACAGCTTTCGGTTCTTTAGAGGCAAACACCCAATTACTTCGTTCTCATTCCCAATCCATTGCGAAGTTAGAAACCCAAGTCGGGCAAATAACTAGTACATTGAATGCTATGGAAAAGGGGAAAATGCCTTTGAATCCACCACCCAAGCAACAATTTGTTGTGGAGACCAACTCCTCCTCGGAAGGTCAAACAATTGAGCATGTGAATGCGGTGATAACCTTGAGAAGTGGAGGAATTGTGGACAATCAAGTTGATATGCAAAATGAAGAGAGTAAACCGGTGTAACCAAAAGTTAACACCCGTCTCGTCTCACATCCTATTCCCCCTTCATTGCATATTAAAGACCCTTTTGTTGAGAAAGATTTCAAAAAAGATTAGAAAATTCTAGTGTTGACAATGTTTTAAAAAAAGATTTTGAAAAAGTTTTTGAGCTAAAGGCTCCATTTCCGGATGCCTTAAAAGGATCCGATTCTCTTGAAAGACAACAAGGCAAAGTTAATGAAATAATTGAAGTATTTAGGTAAGTGAAGATCAATCTTCCTCTCTTGGATGCAATTAGACAAATTCTGGCTTATGCCAAATTCTTAAAGGATCTTTGCACCTTAAAGAGGAAGAACAAAAGCCAAGCACCAAAAAGAGTTGTTTTGACCGAGCAAATAAGCTCCATTTTGCAACATTACACTCTCTCAAAATTCAAAGACCTCGATTCACCTACTACTTCTTGCATCATTGGTGACCATGTCATTAACCAGGCTCTTCTTGATTTAGGAGCAAGTGTGAACCTTCTTCCATATTCAGTGTATGTTCAATTGGGCTTAAGAGACTTAAAACTGATGTCGGTAGTTTTGCAACTAGTCGACCGATCCATCAAAAAGCCCTGGGGTATTATTGAGGATGTGTTGATCAAAATTGATAAATTCTTCTTCTGAGTCAATTTCGTAGTCATTGATACGGACCCGGTTGCAAATCCCAAGAACTAAATTCCCGTTATCCTTGGTCGTCCCTTCTTTGCAACCTTTAATGCCAACATAAATTGTAGGACAGGGATAATGAAAATTTCATTTGGCCATGTGAAGGTGAAGTTGAATATTTTCAATCCAACCCCTAATTCTTTGGACAAGCTTGAAGAAGTGTGTGTTATCGAAAAATGTCTTAAAAATGAATTTGAAAAAAGAAAATTGTTGCTTGGTGTTGAACAGTCAATTATTTTGCCTTCTAAAAAGTCTTCGAAAGGAAATGTTTTCAAACCAAATGTTACAAGGGCATGGAAGCCCACGGATTTGTTTAATCAAAGACCATCAATCTCACTTGAATGAAACCCAACAATTTCCTTAGGGAATAGTTTGTTGGGTGGGGTTCAAAGTTCTAATCACCCCACTAAGGAGGGGATGCATAAGAATATTTTTTATTCGGGCTAAAAGAGCCCAACGTCTTGCTAGAGATGTTAAACACTAGCATTCGTAGGGTTTTCAACCATATTCCTCCCTCATTTCTATTTTACTTTTTTTCCTTACGCCGTCTAGATATATTCTAGGATCAAATACATATTGTTTGGGACTTGGATGGGAAATGCATGCTTTTTCATTTCCAAATTAGGTATCTAGTGCCTGTTCGATCGATCATAAAGGAAGTTCGATCGATCGAACATCATCTTTGCATATTTTCAAGTATATGTTCCATCGTGCGAAAATTCTCTGCCTATTTCATCTCTTTGTGTATTGTTCGAACTTTCCATCAGATCGATCTAGCTATCCCTCGATCGATCCAGTTTTCCCTTGGATCGATCACAGTTCTATACTTAAAAAATTTTTGAATCTCTGAAAAATCATCTCTCTATGTATCGTTCGAAATTTTCTGCAGGTTTTCACCTGTTGGAATGATCGATCTGTGTTCTTCCGTTTGACTTTGACTTCTTTTTTTAAAATTTCAAATTTCAAATTCGAAAAAAAAAAAAATTTCAAAAATCCAAAAATACTTTGAATTTTCAATATTCAAAAATATTTTGTCGTTTTGCGGGTTCGATCAATCTGAGCACCTTCATGATAGATCTAGGGCCGATCGATCCATTGACCTATGTGATCAATCGAACATGTCGGGACCAGTTTTTAAAAAAGAGACGCAAGGGTCATTTGGATCGATTCTTACATCGATCCAAATTTGCCTCTCTTCTGGTTTCTCTATCATCTTCCCCGCATCCGACAAACCTCCGGCGAGTCCCAAAGCGTCAAAGCTTTCTTTCCCGCTCTCGATCTACTCTTCTCTTTCTCGGTTCTCTTCCTTCCCTCTTTTTTGGTAAGTTTTTCGTTTATTTCCATTTTTTATGTTCAATCAAGTGTTGCCATGCTTCAATTTTGAGCTTCTATGTTTGATTTTGTTTCCATTTTTAAGCTTGCAAGCATGTGTATATATATGTATATATATTTTGTTTCCGAATTTGATTTCAGGGGTCACGTGCTGATTCAAGTGACCAAAATTGCATTGTCAAGGTGTATAAGGGGTCACGAGCCTTGAAGTGACCATTTGGACTCTACCCGTGTCGTCCACGTCATAAATCCTTGACTTTTTATTTCTCAGCAAGTTCGATCGATCACACCAGTGCTCTGATCGATCATAGGACGATCGATCCAATACATGTCATGATCGATCCAACTTGGATCGATCATATTTTTCTCTGATCGTTCGAACTTCACTATTTTTGCATATTGATGCCTTTGTACCCTCATTTGTGTCCATACTTTTTTATTTATGCCCAATGCTTGTGTTTTCTACATTGGTTGCATTCCATACTTATCATGTCTAGTATATTTCACATATTTGACCATTCACTGTCTATACTTGGTTGTATTACCACTTGTATAGATAGGTTCATGTGCTTATATTTTGAGTTATCTTATCTTCATCTGACAAACATGTTTCTATCTGTTGTACTTTCAATTCTTTATCTCATATACTGTTTCATGTTACTGACTACATTTGCAAGTGTTTCTTTCTTTTTGCAAACCATGACTCGGTTCAAGACCACGGCCCACCGAACATATGACCGCCGGGTATGACAACGAGTAGAAGAGCCAGCTCCTGCTCAGTCTAAGTGCTCCTCATCTTCTGCATCTATCTCTTCTTCATCATTATCTCAGGAGGCCGAGCACACACCACCTCATTCACCTATTCCACCATGGGCATAGCATGGCATGGTCCGTAACAGAGTTAAGAGGTGATATTCACGCTTTTTAGTGTCACACGAGTCAGTTTTTGATGAGATCTTCTTTGCTTGGTCGATCACGACCAAGTGGGCTTACGATGATATCTTCTGCCGCCACATCTCTCCTATTCTGGCCCCAGTGACCAATCCAGTTTACCCGAGGCTCGTCCGGTTGTTCTACCAGAACCTCCTGCCGGCTCCGAGTAATTTGTATAAGTTGCGAACTACTATTGATGGCCATCTCATCCACATCACAATTGAGACTTTAGCGACTGCTTCCCAATGCTCACATGCTTGCCCTCCTGGTATAGATTACCTGATTCTCCAGTGGCCCTCAGATGCAGACATGGCCACAGTTCTTCATGGCACTGCCACTGCTGCCGACACTTACACCACCCAGAACTAGTTTTCTGACAGCTTATGGTTCTTTAATTCAGTTTTATACCGAAATGTCTTTATGGCGAGGCACAAGGTTCAGAGGCGAGCAGATTTCTTGGCAGCTCTTTATGCCTTCTACACCGGGCATTGGTTTTTAATTCCTACACTCTATTAGAGTGTTATGATGAAGCTTTACACAGATTACACCAGCAAGAGCAAGCCCAAGCGGGCCAAGTTCATTCCCTTTGCACACCTGATCACAAAGATCCTTTGGGACCAGCATTATCTATTTCACCTGGAGGAACACACTGAGACTGGGGCTTGCCACTATGGCAAAAAGGATTGGAATAAGAGCTACAATGCTTTTATTCAGAGTCTAGAGATCGAGGCAGCCCAGGCAGCCGAGGACGTAAAGGAGGAGGAGAAAGCAGCAGCAGCAGAAGTACCAGTGGCGGAGAGAACTTTTATGCATATTAACTTGGAGCAGGAGTCTCCAGATGAGTCACCACATCACTCTCCTGAGCAAATCCATCATGCACCGAGCCAGCATGAGCATCAGTCTCCTGATCCAGCTATTCCTGACGCTCCAACTCAGACACCCAGCTTTGGGGAGCATATCTAGACATTGGAGGATGCGATTGTCTCCCTTCGAGCGGATGTGGCCTCTCTTAGCACCGATGTGACTACTCTCCGCAAGGATGTGCTGACTGGGCTGCATGGCATTTCCAGAGATATCCAGGGTTCACGCCCCGCTAGACCGACTTCCTTTGCTTGATCTCTCTCTCTCTCTTATCATTTATATATGACTATCTTTTAGACTGATATTTTGATATTGATACTATATTTTTACGGCCAGTATGTTGGCCCGGCTACTGTGATGTACATTATACTATTTTTATCTTATTTTTATACATGATATTTTGGATGTCAGATTCTTTTATTGATATATCTATTGTTGATTGACTCCATTATCAGGTACATCATAGTGACTTCAGTGAGAGAGTGTAGCCCATACTTTTTCAGGACCACCCTTATCTCTCTTTCTCTTTATTTCATTTACTATCCCACTTGCACTTGCATGTCCACTGTGTAATGACCTGGATTTTTTCGGATAAATTTTTTCCGTTGTCTTTTCCCTTCTGAGTTTGGTTTCTTATCGATTAGTGTCGTCTCGAGTGCTCTGGAGTGATTTCCGAGACTCTTTTCTTTGGATTGACAACTTCCTTTGAGGACCGAGTTATTTTCACATTTTTCATTTTTCGACACTATTCACTTTTCGTACTTTTCCTTATTCTGTCTTTTTCCCTATTTCATCTTTTCCTCGTTTGGCACTTTATTTGCGTAACCACACTTATTGTGTTCGGAGTTGGTTTCTGACTTCACGTATCTTCATTCCCAATGATTTCTATGAGATACGTATCTTTACTTTCGTGAGAAAGTACTCTGGTTGCTCCCGGTGTCCATAGGGGCATAAATGCAAAGTTCTTTAGAAACTTTTTCTTTTCTTGGGGTGTTTTTCATAAATATCTTTTGAAGATATTTTATTTCAGGGGTATCTAAGAAAATATCTTTTGGGAGATATTTTCATTCTGGGGCAGTTTCGCAGTTTTCACTTTTTGAAGGGGTCATTGTGCAATTAATGAAAGTTATTGCTCAATGCCTTGTTTTGAGCCTGGATCCTCGTACGGGACTCATTTTCACATTTCGTCGAGTTGTGGACTCTTAGAATTTCCTCCTAGACGATGTTTTCCAGTTTCAGGGTTTCTGGCCCTAGTTTGCGCCAAACTTGTTTTGGGCATAACTCTCTGCTCGGGACTCAGTTTTAGACGCCGTTTCTTCTGTTGTTTGTATTATCTCATTTTGAATCTTTTTCATTCATAGAGTTTTCCAATTTGAGTGCGTCTGCGTGAATTTCACTTTTTCAGACCCGGCGGGGCTCGTTCGGGGCACTTTTTGAGTTTTTCTATAAATAGGAGGTCTTAGAAAGAAAATTCAGATTTTTCTCTCTCTCTCTCTCTCCTCTCTCATGGCCGGTCCAAGCTCCATCCATGGCTGCCATCTTCTCTCTCCTCTTTTGGACTTCTTCCCTTCATTAAAAAGTGGTGATGCCTTTGTGTTTATTGTTCCCCTCGGTGAGGCCTTCGATTCCAACCGATTGGAATCTCGTTTTGGCCATTTCTTGAGTTCAGGTTTGAAGCCAAGTTGTGCTTTTGATGGGGCTTCCTTGGGATTCATGTTCGTGGTGTTGTCCCCGACAAAACCTAGGAATTTCGTCGGATTCGGAGCCGATTTATTTTGGTGGGGATTTGAGATTTCATCTCAAATGGAGGTAGGGAATGTTTTAGGCTTTTGTGTGTGTTATATTGAGTGTTTAGCATGATTATTCAACTTATATATGTGCCTTGTATCAAATCTAGAAAGTTAGTAATTTTTATTTCTTTGCATAAGATTTAAAATTCATGATGATATATAACTTTGATTTAAATTGTGGCATGGTAGAAACTCTTGTTTTAATATGTTGGTTAACATATATTAATTTGGGATTAATTAAATAAGAATTGTTCTTTTTAGTTAATATTTATCTTTTGTGAAAGATTTAAGTTCATGGCTATACCTTGCATGGAATTGAGTTGTGTTATGCTTCTAAATTAAGTTTTGGCATGTTTATTAACATACTTTAATTTAAGAGCATTTGGTTGAGTTTGGAAATCTAGAGACTTTAATTAAGGGAATTAATTAAAATCTATTTTGGTGGTTTCATGGGCCTAATTAAGCTTGTGTGTGAATATATGTAATGACCATGATATGTCTATTAACATATATTAAATTGGGGCCAACTGGAAATGATTTGAAATCTAGAGAGTTTAATTATTTTGATGTAATTAAATTCTATCTTGTGTATCCATGGATCTAATCATGTTTTAGAAGTTGTTTCTATTTTAAGAGCATGGATTTAGACTTGTGATGTATTCACTAGATTGTGTTATATGCATTGAAGAGCATTGTTGTTAAGTTTATATTCATGAGAGTATGTTTGTAATATGAATATATTATTGGCTTGTGATTTCGTAGCATTATGGATATGAAATGCTTATTATGCACAATTGAGAGTTATATTGCTAACTTGTTACTATGTAGTAGTAATATATATAAGTTATGAACTTATTTGGCTTATTTTGGAATCTTGGAACATTGTTGAGTTGAGATGGCTAGGGTTTGGCTCTAGTACGGGGACGTGAGTCCTCTAAGTCATTGAGATAGTGCGCACTTAGGGTGGTCTTCCCTGCGGGTTAGTGCCCAGAATAACCATTGCGGTCTCGACAGAATTCCGAGCGTGACGTCCGAGTCTTCCACTATTTGTTTTCGCATTCAATTCCAAGTTGACAATCATGTTTACCTTGTTAACTTGTGGTTTTAGCTATTGGCGATTTTGATGTTGTTAAGTACATCCATACTAAATTGGTATATTTAGTTGATTTCACACTTTTAGATTTCTAGTTGATAACCTAGAGAATCTATGTTTTGATGTGTGGTATTAGATATTCTAATTATGCTAAATTGTTATATTTAGTTAATGTTGCATTTTAGACTTCAAGTTGATAACCTTGAGAATCTATATATTGTTGCTTTGTGTAAGCATGCTCCTATGTTGTTGTTTTGTGTAAGCATAACCCTATGTTGCTAAAATTGCATGAATGAGGTGATTGATGCTAGAAATGATCTTAGGTAGCTAGGATGCTCCTTAAGTCTCACTTTTGACATAGACGTTAGGTGGAATGAACCACTATAATTAAATCATGCAAACTTGTAAAACGTAGGTCGATGCATGCTCATTTCATACGAGTAGCTTTATGTTACTCACCCCTACGATACTGAGGCATATTTCAGGTACAAGAATCAAAGTTGAGGTCTTCATTATGCTTGGATGGTTTATGCACTTGGAGACTTCCATTTTTGTAAAGGTTGGCTCAGAATGCCAATTGTAGTCTTATATGTCAACATGTGTACATTTGACTCCATTTATGTAATGTGTACATGAGGACACTCTTTACGATGTATTTGACACGTATGAGATGAGGCCGGAGGCCAATGACATGTAAATTGTAGCCTATGTAAATTTTGACTTCATGGAATATTATGAAAGTATTATAAAATATTGAGTTTTTGCCTCACCATGTTTGCATTGGGTGTGGGAATTCCATTTTGATTCTTCCATAGGGCCTCATTAATTATATATGAAGTGTGGCCAAGGGCCAAATGGTATTTTGAAACTATGTCATGATTTTAAAATCCAAGTTTTCGTTCCAAACTTCATTTTTGGCATTTTGGCCGTTGGGGGGTCATATTTTGCATCGGCCATATTTTTGGGCCATGGACCATTGTAACATATCTTACTAGGTAAGTTACATTTGCGTGCATGGTCTTTTCCAGGCAAAGCTTCTTCTTTGGGGAAATGAGCCTCCTATGGACTCATTTTACACTTTTGTTGCATTTTCTGACCTAAGGGTATTTTGGAAATTTTCTTTGGGAAATAAATTCTGTTCTTCACATGGTTGAATAGAAAATATGATTTTAGTGGGGGTTTCTTTTTCGTGTTTTTCCAGAAAATTCCATCTTGGCATCGGAAATCGCATCCGAAGTTCAGCTCTCAGTTTTTAAATTTAGCAGCTTTTTGGACCCTCTGGACCAGTTTTCTTGGGAGGGCATTTTGGGCATTTCACATTACGTATTTTTTTATTTTTCTTGTATGTTATGTAGAAAACTCAATTTTGAGGGGGGTTTCTTCTTTGAGTTTTCCTAGAAAATGTCATCTTGGCCCTCAAATTTCAATTTTTCCCGAAAAAACCCCTGTTGCCAGGTTTTTGGGTCGCACCCTTACTGCCCCTTCACATCTAAACCGTTACGAGGGGTTTTGAAACCGGTTAGATGAGTGTGGGCAGTGTATTTATCGTGATTTTTGGCTTCCTAACCGGTTAGGAAGGTCTCCTAACCGGTTAGATGATCTAGGGTTTGCACTTTTTGACCGTTTTGCCCTTTCTTCTTCCGTTAGCCATATCTTCTTCATCTGGACTCCGAATCAAGTGATTCTTAAGTCTAAATTCGTTGATTTTTCATTGTCTTTCCAATAGTGTCTCGATGGCACCCACTTTTAGGCCAGAAATGATGATTTTGCCCCTAGGTGCATTTTTGTCCGTTTTTGAAATGTTATTTCCGCATTTGATTCCTTTGGGTCCCGTGATCTCGTTGAAGGTCACAATGGTGTCTTAGAGTCATGTTGTATCTCTAGAGACCGTTGTTTTGTCTTTTGCTTCCGCATTTCGGATCCGTTATCGGGTCATCTTTCGGTTCATCACTGACGCACCGGGTTGAAAAACTTGGGCTGTCACACACTGTGCACTGTTATTATCCCCTTTATTATCTGATGAGGTCTTATCCCTGTGTCATCTTTTCAGAACCATAGTTAATCCCAAGTTTAGGGGGATTATACCACCCACTTTAGATATTTGTATCTCGGCCATTCTTTACCATAGCTACACTGGTTTACTATTTCCTCTTTCTTTTGTTCTCTTTGCACATTGAGGACACTGTGCCATTTATGTTTGGGGGTAATGTGTGTTATTTGTATTCAATTCGAGATTTTGAGCATGACTTGTGTACTTAAGGGATTTTCTATGATTGGTCTATGACTAGCTGTAATTTTGATCTTTTGAGACCTATATTGCTTAAAATTTAAAAATTGTTTAACTTGAGAGTCCAATACTCCTTATATGCCTTGTGGATGCCATTTAGGAGTAAATTTTTCGAAAGATTGATATCATGCTTACACTTGTGGTCCACATCATCCTAATTTTATGATTGTTTTGAGATTCACCCTAGGATTCTACACTAGCATAGGCGAACACTAGCATTCATTTATGGGGTACATGCTTTGTTGATTATTAATTTGGTTATATCCCAATTGAGCTAGTAGTGCATTGAAAGCTTTCATTCTTGATAAAGGTGGATAACAAACCCTTTTCACTAAGTAACCAGGATTCTAACCTTATCAAGCACTGAATTTCTCGCGCCGAAAGGTGGAGGGCCCAAACTCTAGGTTAATAACTTGACAAAAAAAAAATGTTGTTGCAAAAGCAAATAAAAAAGTAAGGACTTCTCCAAAAAGGTAAGAAGTGGGAAATGATTAGATAGAGGTTGTTTTGATTTGTAACCTAGTTGATTTGAGCTTGTAAGTCCTTAGGAGTGTTTAAACACTTAATGCCCTAAAGCCATCCAGTTTGAGAGTCACTGACCTAACGCTCGACCTCATGGATCGCTAAAAAGCTTAATATATCAAAACATTGTACTATGCTTCCATCTTTGATCCTTAGGATTAGAAAAAAAAAAAAAAAATTTGAGTGAAAAGAAAAAGCGCGCCTAGATCAATAAAGTTTTAATAAAAGGTCTATTCTTTGTTTTGATGATTGATACAAGATTTGTATGCTAGTTTGACACCGAATGTGATCATTTCTTTAGTTGGTTTAGATAGCAACATATTTAATGCTGGTTCACTTAAAAAGGATTCTAGAGTTGTTTTAATCAGCATGATCATTGTCTTGATGTGTAGAGAACCATACTTGCTTACTTGATGTTGAGAATTTGGGAGATTGCTTGGAAATGGTTGAAAAATTGCATATTTAAGGTAGTTTTCTCCCAATGCTTGTTAAGAATATTGATGCCTCTTTAGAGAAATTGAGCATAATGTTTGTGGGTATCATTTCTGGAAACCCTCACGAGACTTCACTCGTCTACTAGAGGTAACCTAGGGGTTTAAAAGGCTTGTTGCATGTGCCAAATGCAATCGTGTTCGTTACAAAAGTGGCGTTATCCATTTATTGCTTTTTAGTTCATAGGTGTATAGTTTGTATAGTTGTTCATTTCTTTATTTCCTTTGTAGTTCATTGCTAGGGATTAGCAATATTTAAGTTTGGGGGTGTGATAAGCGCTGAAAAGTGCGAATTTAAACCCCTTAAGCTTGAACGTTCTATGACCTTATTCTATCTAATTCTCCTGTTTTAGTCTAATCTCATGTTATTTCCTTTTTCAAGCACTTATCCCTAAAATAAGTTAATTAAGCTGAATTAGAACATAAAAGAAACAATCTCAAGCTTAGTGGAAGAAAGGAGCAAAGTGGAAGCAAAATGGTAAAAAACAGCATTCTTCGATCGATTGAATCAAGCTTCGATTGATCACATTGTGATCGTTCTAATTATGCCAAGATGGATCGAGACTTTTGTCCCTATCTTCAGGAAAATTTCCCTTTCGATCGATCCAAAATTCATTCGATCGATCGAACATTTTTGATCTTATCCTCACCTACCACTTTTGTCCTTTTCTCAAAAATATCCCGAAAATATCTCAGCTTTGTCATTATTCAAAAAGGCGACGCCATAGTTTGATCGATCGAAGCATCCTCGTGATCGATCAAACTACCTCAAGTGCGAAAAAAAGAATTCCAACCAATTAAAAGGTGTGCTCATGGTGTAATCATTTGGAGGTCCTAGTGCACAAGGTCTGACCATTGGGTGTGACATTTAAGCTACCTATATAAGGGTTTTGGCTATTTTTGATACATATACAATATAGAGGTTGGAGGAGTCTAGAGATTAGAGAGAAAGATACACACCATTTGGGAGAATTCTTCCACTCATCTAGGATTTCTACCAAGAAGAAGAAGATCATTTCTACCATGTAGATAGCCCTTGAGGGTTGGATGACAACATCAATGAGTGGTTAAACCATTCTCTTGGGGCTAGAGATAGCCCTAAACATGCCTCCTAGACTTTAATGTTTTGTAATTAATAGAGATTTGTGTTGTAATTATTGTCTTGACATCTTATAAATATAAATCTTGTTTCTGCAATTATTTGTGTGGCTTAATACTTTCAATTGATTATTTAATTCTATCCATATGTTTTTGTATGCTAAAATGAATGTTCATGCATTTATTTCTAAATTTTGTGACATTGATGCATGTCTATGTGTGTTGATACTATGAATCTAGTGATGGTCAAGGCATGGTACTTAAATGGATTACTCTTGTGGTTTATTTGATAGTTCATACTTATTTCTTGATGGATTGTACCACCTCTTTAGTTTAATTAGTTTAATTTTCATGTCATTAACTTAGCTGTAGTGTAATTGCCTTATTTTCATAGATATGTAGACAATCCATGCTTGTTGTTTGATGTTCCATACTTAAGAATGCAAGTACTATATTTCTCTAATTTGATGATGTGCATTAATTGTGGACTTAAAGGAAGGAATAATGGCTTAATTTGATATATTATGCTATTCACTAGTTTGGCTAGACAATGTATGCTTACTTGGTCATCTATGCTTGTTGATTCAATTAATGGCACACACTTGTATTGCAACATATAATCCACCTAATCCATCAAACATTGAATGCCTAGGAAGGTGATGCTTAGTGGCGAACTCTAAGCCCCAAGACCTCCCTTTCCTATATCTTTTCCCTAATTTCTTGATTGTTATTCACTTGCATTATTTTAATTGCATCTTAGTTTAATTAACCAATTAAACCACCTCTTGATCATTCGACCTACTAATTCGACATTAATTTCCAAGCTTAAATACACTCCAATTTCCCTTGGGACGATCCCTACTCACTCTAGCTACATTTATAGTTAGTAGTGGTAGTGGCAATCTCTAAAATTAAATTTGGCCACACTACACTTCATTTTGTGCCTTGGTATTGACCACACCAGAGACTGCATTAATAGTCAACCAATAGTGGTTCTGGTGTACACGTCGTCAAGCACCCCAAAGCTTAGCAAAAGTGGAGATGTTGAACTAAGATAAGTATGGCCAAGTTTTACATTTTTAATTTGCCACTACTACCTTTCACTAAAAATATAGTTAGGGCGAGTAGGGATCGTCCCAAGGGATTGGTGGGTCGTATTAGGTTGTGGAATCGAGATTAGGGTTAGTAAGTCGAGTGATCAAAAGATTGGTTGATGGTTGAATTACACTAAGATGCAATTTAAACTAAAGTCAACAATTGAATGTAATAGAGAGAAAATAAGAGAGACAGATCTTGGGATTTAGAGATCACCAATAGCTTTTCTACACCCTTAATGAATGATTAATGAGGGGGAAAACATGTATTGCAACAATAGTGTGTGTGTGTGGTGGTTCCAACAAGCATGGATGACTAATTAAGTATATATTGTCTAAGCAACATGGTGGATAGCACAATATATCAAACTAAGTCATTAATCCTTTCTTTAAGCTCACAATCCAAACACATCACAAGGTTAGAGACAGATACTACTTGTTTTCATAAGTATGGAACATCAAACAACAAGCATGGATTGTCCTCCCATTTAACATCTAAACAATAACTATACTAAAATTAAGCTAATGATATGAAATTAAACTAATTAAACTAAGAGAGAGGCACAATCCATCAAGAAATGAGTATGAACCATCAAATAAACCACAGGAGCATTCTATTAAGCACTATGTATTAACAATCTCTAGATCCATAGCATCAATACACATAGACATGCATCAATAACACAAAATCTAGAGACAAACACATGAACATCTATTCTAGCATACATAGACATATGGATAGAATGAATTGATCAATTAGAAGCATTAAACCACACAAATCATTGAATAAATAAGATCTATGTATATAAATATGTCAAAACATGTATCACAATACAAATCGCCTCAAAAATACATAAATCAAGATGAAGAAAACATGCTTAGGGCTAACTCTAGCCCCAAGAGGATGTCTAGCCACTCATGGATGGTGTCCTCCAATCCTCAAGGGCTAACTCCATGGTAGAGATTGCTCCTTTTCTTGGTTGATGAAAGAACTCCAAACTTGTGTCTCTAGCCTCCTCTCTTCTTTTCTTCCTCACTAAGAATATGGAAATTGTGTCTCTAGTGTATGTATCAAGTATATCTCAAGAATGGCTCATATTCCTTATATAGGTAGGTTAACTGTCACCCCCAATGAGCTGGGCTCGTACACCAATATTTTTTCCAATGATTGGATATGAGACAACTTTTAATGAGCTGGAAATTGAATTTTCTTGCCCTTGGGGAAGTTCGATCGATCAAACTTGTGGTGAGATCGATCAAACATGACTGAGATCTATCGAATTTAAGCTGGATCGATCCTCTATGGCGACGCCTTTTTTGATAAAAACAAATCTAAGATATTTTAGGGAATGAGACAAAAGTGGTAGGTGTGGTGGTATAACTGGATAAGATGGAATCTTTTCGATCGATTGGCAGAAAGTTGGATTGATCGAACTTTGTGAATTTTTGTATAAGGACAAAACAGCTTGGATCCATCTTGAAATGTCTAGATCGATGAACTTTCAATCGATCTAATATTTCCTGAGATCGATCGAACTTTCTGAATTTCCACCACTTGCTTCCTTTTGCTCCCACTTTGCTCCTTTCTTTGGTCATCTCAAGATTGCTTCAATTATACTCTTATTTAGCTGAGTTAGCTTATTTTGGGGATAAGTACTTGAAAATGGAAATAATTCAAAATCAATCTAAAGCGAGAAAATAAGATAGATAAAGGTTCTAGAATACCTAAGCTTAAAGGGTTTAAATGCGCACTTTTCAGCGCTCATCACACCCCCAAACTTAAATTTTACTAGTCCCTAGCAATGAACTAGAAAGTAAAGGAATGAAATAAACAACTATACAACTATGAACTAGAAAGCAATAAATGAATAACACCACTTTCTTAGGGAACACGATTACATTTAGCATATGCAACAAGCCTTTTAAACCCCTAGGTTACCCCTAGTGGACGAGTAAAGTCTCATGAGGGTTTCCAGAAATGATACCCATAAACAATAAGCTCATTCTCACAAAAGAGATACTAATATTGCTAACAAGTATTGGGAAAAAATTACCTCAAGTATGTAATTTTTCAACCCTTTCTAAGCAATCTCCCAAAATTTCAACATCAAGCAAGCAAGTATGGTCCTCCACACATCAAGAAAATGATCAAGAAAATCAAAACAACTCTAGAATCCTTTTTGAGTGGACCGGCATCAAGTATGTTACTATCTTAGCCAACTAAAGAAATGATCACATCCTTACCCTCAAACTAGCACACAAATCTAGTACCGATCATCAAGACAAAGAGTGGACCTTTTTATTAAAGCTTTATTCATCTAGGTCTTTTCACTCAATATTTTTTTTTTTATAGGATCAAAGATGGAAACATAGTGCAATGTGTTGATCTATTAAGCTTTGTAACGATCCATGAGGTCGAGCGTTAGGTCAATGACTCCCAAACCAGACGACTTTAGGGCACTAGGTGTTCAAACACCCCTAAAGACTTACAAGCTCAAATCAACTAGGCTACAAATCAAGACAACCTCCATCTAATCATTTCCCACTTCTCACCTTTTGGGAGGAGTCCTCACTTTTTCTTTTTCTTTTTATTGCTTTTGCAACTTTTTCTCTTTTTATTTTTATTTTTTTTGAATAAACAAGTTTAATTATTAACCTAGAGTTTGGGCCCTCCACTTTTCGGCGTGAGAAGTTCAGTGCTTGATGAGGCTAGAATCCCGGCTACTTAGTGCAAAGGGTTTGTTATCCACCTTTATCAAAATGAAAGCTTTCAATGCACTACTAGCCCAATTGGGATATAACTAATTCAATAACCAACAAAGCATGTACCCCACAAATGAATGCTAGTGTGCGCCTGTGCTAGTGTAGAATACTAGAGTGAATCTCAAAACAATCACAAAATCAGGATGATGTGGACCACATGTGCAAGTATGATATCAATATTTCGAAAAATTTACTCCTAAATGGCATATCCACAAGGCATACAAGGAGTATTGGACTCTTAGGTCAAGCAATTTTTAAATTTTAAGCAATATAGTCCTCAAAAGATCAAAATCATAGCTAGTTATAGACCAATCATAGAAAATTCCTTAAATACGCAAGTCATGCTCAAAATTTTGAATTGAAAGCAAATACTACAATTAACACCATTACCCCCCCCCCCAAACTTAAATGGCACAATGTCCTCAATGTGCAAAGAGAACAAAGGAAAGAGTATACCAATGCAACTAGCAAAAATGACCGGGACAGAAGTATCCAAAGTAGGTGGCATAGCACCCCCCCCCCCCCCCCCTCAAACTTGGGATTAACTGTGGTCCTGAAAAGATGGCACTGGATAAAAGTTCATTAGACAATAAAGGGGATAATAACAGTGCACAGTGGACATGCAAGTGTAAATGGGATAAGAAATTAAAGTAAGGAGAGAGGAAAAAGGTGGTTCTGAAAAATTCGGGCAGTACTCTCTCTCACTGAAGTCACTGGGATGCACCTAATGGAGTCAATCACAGATAGAGTATATGACATTGATCGGTCGTCGACTATCACAATAATAATCAACCCTTTTGCAATAGCACAAATCATTATAAAAGAGAGCTATTGGACGGGTATGTCGAACCACTGGGAATGCTAGTTTATGGCTAACAAGGTTGTTAGATTCACTTTTAGTTTGATGAAAGTGGTATAGAGTTTGTTTGGTTTTGTCACTTGATACTTGGAATTAAGATTATGCATAAGACAATAGTTTCAAGGAAATTAAAAGGAAAGAAATATAATTAGAGAGGACTAGGGAAGTGAATCCACTACCAACCCTATACATATGCTAGATTAAGACTAATTTGGGGAAAATAATATATATAATGGTCATGATATGTAGCAACATATGGTTGCTACATAATCTTCAAGGAGTTCATTAAATCAAAAGGCAAGAATAATCTATCAAAGGTTCACATACTTAAACTACTTGAACTAGGGTGTAACCTTAAACATGCTCACTAAACTAAATATTATCAAGTCCTTAATCCAATGATGAAAGCACATGAAGCTAGAAATCAAGCATAAACCATCAAAGGAAAGACCTAAGCCATGGACTATCAAGGTTCTCCAACTTCATGCCATTAAAACCATTCTATAATCTCATTTCCATTGTCACTATGAAAATGCAAGCAATATGATTAAGAGAGAAGACAAGCTAAGACAAGATAGTCAACTAAAGATGATCATTTATAGATATTAAAATCCATTACAACAAATATGGTGCTCTAGATCATGAAAAAAAAAACTATACATCATTATCCCCAAAATAGAATCTAAACTAGAGCATGCTTACAAGGGAGGGCTTTATCACCTCCCTAGATAAAGAGTTAGTTACCCATAGAAACAATGGAGGAAGGAGGAAGCTTGGAGAAAATTTCCATTTTCGTACCTAGCACTTCCAGCCACCCAATCCTTCTATCATTACAATATTTCTCCCACTAAAACTTGCCAAAATGTGTGATGATCCATAAAACATGCTTCCCCCCTTCTTTTGTAGACAAGATGTCTACCAAACCACCAAAAAACTGAGGTTCATACTCCCCAAAAGTATTTTTCCAACCACCCAATTAAGGAGGGAATCCAATTGAAAGGATCAAGGAGATAAGTGGGTCTGTAGTATGTGTACGATCGCTCAGAGAACGCAACACGAGCGCTCGTAGATAGCTTCCTTCTCTCTGCCTTGAATTGGAGCGCTCGTAGAATGCAGCACGAGCGCTCGTGTGACATGGTGTGCGCGCGTCGGTCGCTTCTGAATGACGGACGAGCACTCGAAAGGCACGGCATGAGCACTCGTAAATACCTTGTTTTTCTCTTCCTTGAATTGGAGCACTCGTAAGTGAAGCTACGAGCGCTCGTAGATACCTTAGACTTTATTTTTCTTCCCTTCTGCTTTGGACCTTTTCTATTTTGATCTTGGCATTGGGCCATTGAGAATCATCTGCCTTTTTCTTTGTAGAAATTCTTCATGAACCCACTTTGGCAATTTCTTCTTGGAAATCAAAGGACGCAAAGGCCCGGAATGACTTAATCTTCAGAAAATCTTCAAAAGCTTCCATTTTATTTCCTTTTGGAAGACAGGCCTAAAAATACACAAAAACAAGGAACTGGAGATAATCTATACAATTAAAACACTAATGGACTTAACTAATGCAAATAAGGGCGCTTGAATATGCAATATTCGGTGCTTATCAGATATCCAAAAACAAAGTATGCATAGAAGAGAAATAAAGTATAGTACAGTAAATCCAGGGTCTAGGCCAATAGACTGGCCGCAAGTATATAACAATAGCAAAAATATGGCAGATATCACATAAGATATGAAAATCATGAAGAGGAGGAAGGACAGATAGATCTCGTAATGCGGCTATGACATCCGTACGGAGTGAAGCAATATCAGCCCGGATGGAAATCATGCCATCCTTTAGAGTTTAAAGACGCTCTCCAAAGCTAGGTATCTGAACTGGAGCCTCAAGTGCTGCTGGATCGGGAGAAATGATGATCCTGAACTTGCTCCTCATCATGAACGGGCGACCTAACTGGAGAGTGATGCTCTGGGTCCTTTACGGGCTGCTCCAAATCAATATCCATATGCATGGCAGCCGGATCGACTAGTACATCGTCCGCCGCCTGCTCTGCTGCTGCAACTGCTGCCTGCTCCAACTCCTCTCTCTCAAGCTCCTTAGCTGCCTCTACAGCATCGTCCTGTAGATTCTTGATAAGAGCCATGTAGCTCTTATCCCAATCCTTCTTTTGGAACAAGCAGGCCCAAGACTCAGTACGCCCCCATGGCTGGAAGGGATAGTGCTGGTCTCTCAGAATCTGTGTGATGAGATGGCCGAATGGGAGATACTTAGCCCTTTTGGGCTTGGCCTTGCTAATGTGATCAACATACAACTTCATCATAACGCTCCAAATAAGTGTAGGAATGGATAGCCAATGCCCTGTATAGAAGGTGTACAGAGCTGTCAGGTAGTCGCCGCACCGCTGTATCTTATGGCCGACCATGAAAATATTTCGGAATATCACTGAATCAAAGAACCAATGGTCGTCTGGCAGATAAGTCCAAATGGCGAAAGTCTCGCCACTTGCATAGTGACCTATGAGTGCAACAGCCATGTCTGCATATGAGGGCCTCCATAGAGTAGGATAGGTATCTTGGAGATCGAGAGAGCAGACGTGTGGACAGCAGCATGATCTGGATAGAGTGTCTACAGTAATACTAATGGGGTAGCCGTTAATAGTAGTCTGCAGCTCCGCCAGGTTAGTCGGGGCAGGTCAGAGGTTCTGGAAGAACATCCGGTCGGGTACACTGGGTATGTGACAGGGGCTAGTATGGCTGAGATGCCCCTCTGGTCTATGTCATCATAAGCTGCTCTGGTAAGAACAGACTGGGAGAAAAAGTCTACATTGAAGACCGACTCATGCGCCACTTGAAGGCGTGAGTATCTCAGCAATGACCAATCTAAGTCCTGGGCTGGCTGAGCTAGTGGTGGTGATGGAAATGGTATGTGCTCAGCATCAGCTTGTGAAGAAGATGCCTCAGCCGAAGACTATAGTCTACTGTCAGCGGATGGAGACTGAGGTGGAGTAGGCTCTGCTGGCTCCTCCTAAATATGAGAGGGCTCTAGCTCTGGCTCGGGAATGGGGTCCTGGACGTAAGATAGACCTGCCTGGTCGTCTAATCTCCGCCTGGCTCTGCGGTGATAATGTCCATGAGCAACAGTCTTGACCCTATCCATGGCCTGCAAAATAAAAGAAAACTCAGGAAGTCAGTGCCGGTATAAAGAATTAAAGCAAAGTTTATGGAATCATGTATGTCAAATAAGATAGACAAAACAGATAAGGAGCATGAATCTATACAAGTGACAAAGAATAAGTGACATGATGTGAAGTATGCTACACAGTATAAGTATAGAATGCATCCAATGTGAAAAACACAGGCATTGGGCACGTATGAGATAACACGAAACACAAGAGATAAAGTGTGTGAAATGTGTGATGCAAATCTGTGAAGTTCGATCGATCACAAAAATGTGAGATCGATGCAAGTTTGATAAATCTTGAATAAGTGAGATCGATTTGTTACAGATCAGTCTGAGAAAAAGTTCGATCGATCGAATGGTGAGGTGAAATTTGAAAAGTCATAGATCTGTGACTTGGATGGCACGGGGGCCTCACAAACAAACTTGTGGGCCCCTCTACACAACAAATCAACAATCTTAGTCACTTTCTTTGGCCCGCAACCCCCAAAATCAAGATTAAAATCAAATATATATAAAATGATATATATACATATATATACACATATATACATAGCTTCAAAGCTTCATATATGGCAATAATCATCATCACAACACCTTAGATCTAACATGGCATGGATTCATGAAAATAAAGCTTAAATCAAAAGAGGGGTCTCGGATCTTACTCAAAATCGAGACATGAGATGGAGGGAGATGAAGTCTGAGATCCGAGATGAGGAAGAGAGATTCGAGATGAGATGGAGTCGCTGGAGGGTTCGCCGGAGGTGGGGAAGTGAGTTGCAGCAGCGAGGGATAAAGATAAGGGTGTTAGATCGATCTGTGGTATCGATCTAATAACAATAGATTTGATTTTTAAAAACATTCCGTTACCAGTTTGATCGATCGAACTGAAATCTCAGATCGATCGAACTTCAATCGATCTCTCCTCACTAAAAGACAAAATTGTTTTTGAAGTTTTTTGAATTTTTGAAAATCAAAAATTAAAAATGAAAAATACTTTTTTGAATTTTTGAAAAATAAAACTAAATAAAATTAAATAATATAATATGAAATTAAATATTTTTGGAATATTAAATAATATAAAATATATATTACTATTATTATTATTATTATTATTATTATTATTTTGAATATTTGAAATATAAAATAAAAGAAAAGAAAATATTTGTGGGATTTTTTTTTTAAATTTAAAATTCAAAACAAAAGTCAAACTTAAATCAAAACAGTAAATCAAAGAACAGAGATCGATCTCTCCAAGATCGATCTCAAAAGAACTCCGATCGATCGAACATGCAAAAACCTACAGACATGTTCGATCGATGGGACAGAGAGGCTTTTTGCAGAGGGTGGATGCAAGTTCAAAAATTTTCTAAGTGTTGAGACTGCAGATCGATCCAAGATGAAGTTGGATTGATCGAAGAACTAAAGATCGATCTAGGAATAAGTTTGAACGATAGGACAAAGAGCTGAAATATGCAGGTTTTCTTCGAACGATTAGACAGAGAGGTGATTGGATGCAAGTTGGATGCAGGTATGGAGTTCGATCGATCGAACCTCCTTGGAGATCGATCAAACTGATGCAAAATGCTCATTTTCAACATGAAAGTGCATGCAATCCTAATCACAGTTCCTAGCAATGTATATGAACCTAAAGCAAATATCTAAACTTCGCAAGAAATAAAATTTAAAATAGAAACGAGGGAGGAATAGGGTTATGACACCCTATGAAATGTACTAATCTTTAACGTCTCTAGCAAGACGTTGGGCTCTTTTAGCCCAGATCAAACATCTTGTAGTGCATCCCCTCCTTGATGGGGTGATAAGTGATTTGAACTCCACCAAACAAATGGTTCCCTAGAGAACTTGTTGGATAAGGCTCAAAAGAATTTTTGGTCCTTGGTCACAATGATCTCTGGGCTTCCATGCCCTTTCAAAACAAGATTTTGAAACAACTTTCTTAGAATTCATGGTTAAAGATGAACTTTTTTGAATTTTGGTTTCAAGCAAAGACTTTATTCTTTCACATTCATGGTCATGATATTTCTCTACAACATTCACTTCTTCATGCTTGTCAAATGAATTGGGGTCAATTGAAGATATTCAACTTCACCTTCATGTGGCCAAATGAGATCTTCATTATCCCTGTCCAACAATTAATGTTGGCATTCGCGGTTGCCAAGAAAGGACAGCCAAGGATAATGGGAATTTGGCTCTTAGGATTTGGGACCGGTTTCGTGTCAATGACAACAAAATCAACGGGGAAGAAAAATTTATCAATCTTAATCAGTACATCCTCAATGATACCCCTAAGTTTTTTGATGGATCGGTCGGCAAGTTACAAAACCACCGACGTCGATTTCAAGTCTCCTAAGCCTAATTTGACATATACCGACTATGGAAGAAGATTAACACTTGCTCCTAAGTCTAAGAAAGCCCGATTAATGACATAGTCACCAATGATGCATGAAGTGGTAGGTGAACTGGGGTCCTTAAATTTTGGAAGAGTGTTATGTTGCAAAATTAAGCTTACTTGCTCGGTTAAAACCACTTTCCTAGGTGCTTGGCTTTTGTTCTTCCTTTTTGGGTGCATAAGTCTTTTAAAAACTTAGCATATGCTAGAATTTGCTTGATTGCATCTAAAAGTGGAAGATTGACTTTCACTTGCCTAAACACATCCATAATTTCATTTGTTTTGGCCTTTTGCTTGTCAATTGAAATGGATCCTTTTAAGGCATCTGAAAATGGAGCTCTTAGCTCAAAAACCTTTTCAGAAATTTTTTTTGAAGTCTCTTCAACACAAGAAGTTTTGAAATCATTTTGCAAATCACTTTTCATCAAATCAATTTTCAAATCGCTTTTCAACGCTTTCTCACTTGAATGATCATGTATATGCAATGAAGGATGAATGTGACGACCCTGGTTTTTAGGCCAGCGTGTCCTGTGATGAACCGAAGATTGACCTGATAACGGATCCGATATGCGGAAGCAAAAACAGAAAACAAGACTCTAAGAAGTCAAAGTGACCTTTCATGAGGTCGTGGAACTCAACAAGAACTGATGCGGAAGCAAAAGATCGAAAATATGACAAATAAGCCACCAGGGGCAAAATAGTCATTTCTGAAAACTATAGATTCGGGTACCACCGAGCACACCGCTGGAAGGATAACGAAAAACTAATCAAGATGGACTCAAGAATCGCATGATTCGGAGTCCGAACGAAGGAGAAACGGCATGACGAAGAAAAACGAGCACTTAAAGCAAAAAGGGTAAACTTGTAATTATCCAAGAAGAACCGGGTGCAACCGAGCACACCGTTGGAAAGACAGTGAAAAATTAGTCAACTTAAAAAAAAAATTCACTTGAATCAGAGTCCGGACGAAGGAGAAAAGCCCAACAGAAGAATTGACGTCGCGGCAGCCCAACGAGGGGCCATGGCGCACACGGCACCCATGCGCGAGCCCACCTGCGTGCATGCCGGCGCCCAAAGACATGGCCGGTGGCAGCCCTTGGCTGCTGCTACATTTTTTTTTGATCTGCCCAGAACTGAGGCTTGAAACGGAGGTCAAGACGAGTTTTTCTGGAAAAACACGAAGAAGAAACCCCCCCTAAAATCGAGTTTTCTGCCCGACATTGCGGACGGAATCAAAAAAAACTCAATGTAAAATCTCCAAAATGCCCCTAGATCAGAACTGAACAAGAGGGTCATAAAGCTGCTAAATGAAAACTGGAAGCTGAAACTTCACGAGGGATTTCCGGTACCAAGACGACATTTTCTGGAAAAACATGAAAAAGAAACCCCCCCTAAAATCACGTTTTCTAAGAGACCATGTCGAAAGAAGAAAATAAAACTGAGGTGAAAGGTCCATAATGCCCCTAGATCATAATATGCAAAAAAAAATGCGAATGAATTCACAAGAGGCTCAAAACACAAATGATGAGGTTTTGCCCGGAAACGACTATGCACGCAAACGTAACTTACCTATTTAGACGCGCTACAATGGTCCATGGCTTAAAAATACCACCGATACAAAACCCGACCCCCCAACGGGCAAAAAGGCAAAAATGGAACTTGGAATGAAAACTCGAAATCCAAAAATACAAAACGGGACCAAATGACCATTTGGCCCTTGGCCACACTTCATACAAGATTAATAAGACCCTATAAAAGAATGAAAATGGAATTCCCACACCCGATGCAACCATGGTGAAGTAATGACTTGCGATTTTTCAAGATTTTCACAATATTTCAAGAAGTTAAAAGGTACATAGAACACAATATACATGTCATTGGCCTCCGGCCTCATCTCATACATATCAATTACATTGAAAGGAGTGTACTTAAGTACACATTACATACATGGAATCAAATATACATATTTTGACATATAAGTCTACAAAATGACATTTCATGCTAACATTTGCATGAAATGGAAACTTGAAAGCTACACGACATCCAATGAATGCTAGGCTTCATGAACCAAGTCTTCATACCTGAAATATGCCTCAGTATCGTAGGGGTGAGTAACATAAAGCTACTCGTAAGAGATGAGCATGCATCGACCTAGCATTTTACAAATTTATCACCTTAAGGTGAAACATGTTAAAGGGGCTCATGCCACCTAACGTCTATGTCCAAGTGAGACTCGGGGAGCATCCTAAGCTACCTTAGAGTCTAAGCAACAAGAATCATGATATACATACGTGTATGAAACGAATCATCGTTGGGATAATCTAAAGAACACGACAAGAAGAATGCTTGAGCATATATTAACATGAATTGCATTTTCAATACAATTGAACTAGGTCTAGAGTAATCCATACAACATAATAAAAGCATATTTGAATACAAGTTAACAAGAATCACATTATCCATGTAATTCAACAACAAAAGAGCATGTTATACAATGCAACAAGGTTTAAGTTCTCAAAGCCATCAGCTTAGAATCTAAAGCACAAAATAACAGTAGTGGTTCATGCCACCTAACGTCTATGTTATAAAAGAATCAATAGGATCAATCCTAAGCTTTATTAGAACGTCAAAACACAATTTTCAATATCGATGCAATTTAACCAACATTGGAACTTCCAATACAACGCATAAAGCACAATTTCGCAAAGTTAACATCCTGTAACTTAAAATGGAATGACAAATAAGAAACAACAAGTTACAACATCATCTAGTTATAAACTTGAAAATGAAATGCGAAATCAAATAAAGTGGATACTCAGACGTCACGCCGGATCAGACCGACAACATAGTTACTTTAGGGTTACTAGCCCATGGGTAACCTCCCTATGTGCGCACTAGACCATATAGAGGGACTATCCCCCATACTAGAACTATGTCCTAGCCATAGTCAAACAACGACATCCCCAAGTTTTCAAAATCAACAAGTTGTACAACAACGCATATATCAACAGGAATATGCAAGATAATCAACTATCTACCAAGCACAACCAAATTTGAAAACCTATACAATATACGCTCTAAGTCCACAACTAATATGATGTGATGAATGTTGAATCTTCAGTGTGCGATTTGTTACACACTATGCATGAAAGATGTTAAATACGAAGTGTGCAAATCATTACACAAGGCAACAATATATTCAATAAGGAAAACATATTCTCATGAATACAAATATAGCAACTATGTTATCTAATGTTCAAAACATAACCAAATGAATATACAATAAGTCCATGTCCAGGATTTTGATATAGAAACGACTTTCAAACACAATTAAATCCATGGCTCAATTCGATAGAATTTAATTAAATAAAAATAATTAAATTCCCTAGATTCTAATTCAATTCCAAATAACCTCAAATTAATACATATTAAGGAACATGGCATGGTCATCACCTATATCCATTCTAAAACTCAATTAGGTTATTGGAACAACAAGTAGAACTCTAATTAAATCATGCTAATTTAATTACCAAGGTTCTAAAGCAACTTCAAATGGTCCACAATTAATATATACTAGTAAACAAGTCATGGCCAATACAAATATCAAGTTAAAATCTTAATTAAGCTAATGGTACCACAAAATAGATTTTAATTATTTCTTTTAATTAAAATCTCTAGATTTTCAAACTTAACCAAATGCTCTCGATTTAACATATCTTAGAGAACATGCCAAGGACTAATGTAATATCACATTACAAGTTTATTTCATTCAATTTACGACCATGTAAATTAAACTTTCACTAAAGTTAAATATAAATTAAAAGTTGCAATTTTCATGCAATTAATCCCAATTTAATACATGTGAATAACCATACCAAAACTTAATTTTCTAGCATGCCACAATACAATTCCAAGTTGTATATCACCATGAGGATTAAATCTTAAACATGGAATTTAATTAAATAAAAGGTTTCAAAACCTAACCGAATATTCTAAATCAAATATATGTGAAGCAATATGGCATGTAAATCAAGAATATCAAGTCGGAATTCAAATAGAGTGAATTGTGTACTCGGGGCAAATTAATTAATTAAATTAATTAATAATTACTAATTTTCAAAACACCTCCAATTGCTTTCAAATTCAACTATGTTGGAGAGCATGCTAAGGCCTAACTTAATATGCTAACACATATCCATTTCAAGCTAGTTAAGGCCATGTGAATTAATGTTTCACCTAAGATAAATATTAAATAAAATCTTTAATACTTATTCAAATGTTCCAATTTTAATACACGACAATGAGCATATCAAAGGGCAATATAAAATCATGCTACATGTTTAAACCAAGTCATGAGCAACCGGAAAAATTAGATCCCGTACAAGAAAAATAAATAATAAAATCTCTAAATTTTATATTTAATCATGCAAACAAGTAGTATAAGCATCACAAGCATGCTATATAACAAGAATTTAAACCTAAAACATCCCCTATCTCAATTTGAGATGAAAATCTCAAATGCCATCAAAATGGAACGGCTCCGAATCTGACGAAACTGCTAAGTTGTGTCGGGGACAACGCCGTGAACATAACCCCCATGAAAGCCCCATCAAAATCATAACTTGACCTCAAAACCAAACTCAAGAAATGGTCAAAACAGAATTCTAATAAGGGGGAAAGGTAGAGCACGGCGAGGGGAACAACAAACGTTAAGGCCGAAGACTTTCCATCAAGGAAAAGTGAACCAAAAGAGGAGAGAGAAGATGGCAGCACCCCTTGGGCTGCCACGGGAGCTCTAGGTCATGCATGAAGAGGAAAGAAGATGAAAAATGAAATATCTCACCCCCCTTTTATAGAAATCTCAAAAAGTGCCCCGAACGGGCCCCGCCGGGTCCGAAAAAGTAAAATTTGAGCAAACGCGCTCAAATGGAAAAACTTTGTGAACGAAAAAGATTCAAAATGATAAAATATGAATAACGGAAGAAATGGCATTAAAACAAGTTTGGCGAAAACAAGTTATGCCTAAAACAAGTTTGGCGAAAACCGGGGTCAGAAACCCTGAAACTGGAAAACATCGACCAGGAGGAAATTCCAAGAGTACACAACTCGAGGAAATGTGAAAATGAATCTTGTACGAGGATCCAGGCTCAAAACAAGACATTTTGCAATAACTTTCATTAATTGCACAATGGCCCCTCCAAAAAGTGAAAACTGCACTTATGGCCCAGAATGAAAATATCTTCCAAAAATATTTTCTTAAAAACCCATGAAATAAAATATCTTCAAAAGATATTTACGAAAAACACCCCAAGAAAAGAAAATAATTTCAAAGAACTTTGCATCCATGCCCCTATGGACACCGGAAGCAACCAGAGTACTTTCTTGCAAAAGTAAAGATACATATTTCGAGAAAACCACTCAAGATGAAAGCACGTGAAGTCAAAAACCAACTCCAAGCATGAGAAGTGAGGTTGTGCCAAAAACTGACAAACAGAGATAAGACGAAATGGGGGAAATGACGAAATAGCCAATAGTGTCAAAAAACGAAAAATGTAAAAATAACTCGGTTCTCAAAGGAAGTTGTCAGTCCATGGAAAAGAGTCTCAGGAACCAATTCTGAGCACTCGAGATGACACTAAGTGACACAAAACAGAGCTCAGAAAAGAAAATTAAACGAAAAAAATTTATTCGTAAAATTTCAAGAAAAATGAAAAGAAGGCAAATGACCGGGTCGTTACAATGAATATGATAAGAAATGGGACGGGTGTCAACTTTGGGTTGCACCGGTTCACTTTCTTCATTGGACATGCCCACTTGGTTTTCTATAATCTTCCCACTTCTCAAGGTAGTCACCGCATTTACATGCTCTATTGTGTGACCTTCCGATGAGGAATGAGTCTCCACAACACATTGTTGCTTGGGTGGGGCATTCAAAGGCATTTTTCCTTTCTCTCTAGCATTTAAAGTACTAGTTATTTGCCCTACTTGGATTTCTAGCTTAGCAATGATTGAGAATGAGAATGAAGCAAATAAGTATTCGCCTCTAGAGTGCCTAGAGCGGTTAAAACTTTCTCTTCAAAGCGGGACTCCTAGAATTTCCTTGAGAATATGATGGTTGATTAGGGAAATGAGAATTAAAAAATTGATTTCCTTGTGATTGAAATGATGATCTAAAACCTTGGGAACCTTGGCTTTGAATCAGAGGTGGAACATACTTCCCTTGGAAACCACCTTAGGGAGGGTTTGAGCCTTCCCCTTGGTTTCTCCAAGAGAAGTTCGGGTAATTCCTCCAACTAGAATTATAATGATTGTCATAAGGATTATTCCTTTGATTAACAAAAGCTGCATTGACTTGTTTATGATGCTCACTTTGCACATGTACATGGGTACAATTGGAAGCAGAATGTAAAACACTTGAACAAGTCATACATATCTCATTGGATGCATGATGGGAATGGTTAGGGACGGAAGATACTTGATTTGCCGAGTTTTGGTTGATCAAGAATTGATCAAACCTTTGAGATAAGGATTTCATCTCGGCGGCTATTTCATTAGAATGGTCAACTTGATGTAAGCCAACATTCTTCCATACACTTAAATTCCTACCATTCTTAGAAGATAAAGTTTGATGCAAAGAATTTTCACTCATGCTCTCATAAAGACGCCACACGTCATCCTCATGCCTATCAATGTAAGAGCCACCCATGAAAGCATCAACCATGCCCTTGTAATTATCGGATAAACTCTCAAAGAAATATTGAACTAATTACCATTTGGGCATGTCATGACACTTCCTAAGCAATTCATTGAATCTTTCCCATGCCTCATGGAACGTTTCCCCATCCCCGTGTGAAAACTCTCGAATTGAGGTTCTCATGGCATTGGTCTTAGAAACCAAATAGTACTTCTTCAAGAACTCTTGTTGCATTTCTGCCCAAGAAGTTATTGAAAAGGGCCTAAGATTGTTAAACCAATATTTTGTCTTGTCTTTAAGGGTGAATGGAAAAATTTTAAGCCTTAAGACCTCTTCCGGCATGTCCGTGTATCTCACGGTGGAACATACTTCAAGAAACTCATCCAAATGCTTGTAAGGTTCTTCACTTGGAAGTCCATGATAGTTAGGAAGCATTTGAATGGTTTGTGGTTTGATTTCATAGTGGTGTACTCTAAATGGTGGCAATTGAATGCATGTAGGTGCATTGTATTCATTAGGCACATAGTGATCTCTTAAAGCAAAGGGAGGATTAGCAATTGGAGGTGCAAAATGGGCACCTTGATTGCCTTGGATGATGGGAGATGGTGGAGCATACATTGGCCTTGGCATTCCCAATGGAACTTGGCCTTGTTGTTGTGGTGGGTGAATGAATAGCATCGGCATGCCTAATGGTACTTGCATGTTATCATGATGCACATTAGGGTGGAGGATACCTTGTTGGTCTATGTGACCAAGGTCCTCCACATGGTCCTCATTATGTACTTCCATTGATGAAATGGATTGACTAGAACTTCCTCTTCCCCTAGGGTTTCGAACAACGGATTCAAGATGAAAACTAAGAGGGACAAGAGTAGGTTTCAATGATCTACGACCATGCATGCACAACGAAACACAACAAGCAACAAGTAATGAACAATCACTTCACCTTCGCAACAAATCAATTATCAAACTTCCTCCACATACAATGATCCCATACTCCCATGCTATCAACAATATGCAAAGAAAAGTAAATTACCTCCACACGGGCTCACGATTTATCTAAGAATTGAAATACAAGCTTCCACGCGGGCCGACGATTTAACTAGAGATCGAGTCAAGAAAGAGCTCACAAAGGGTCCTTTAGCACTTCAATTCAATTTTCAATTTTAGCCTTACAATTTTTTTAGATTTTAGCTTTTTCCATGTTTTTGCTTAGCTCCTTGCTTAAAATGTTCCTTTGCTCACCTTCTAGCTCAATACACCTAGTGAAACAAGAACCAACACAATAAGTAATGAAAATGAAAATGAAAATAAAGTAAAGACACGACCAAAAGAGTACTAATTCCTAATTGATTCCACAAATACGACGTTGCCTTTAATTAATCCCCGGCAACGGCGCCAAAAACTTGGTGTACACGTCGTCAAGCACCCCAAAGCTTAGCAAAAGTGGAGATGTTGAACTAAGATGAGTGTGGCCAAGTTTTACATTTTTAATTTGCCACTACTACCTTTCACTAAAAATATAGTTAGGGCGAGTAGGGATCGTCCCAAGGGATTGGTGGGTCGTATTAGGTTGTGGAATTGAGATTAGGGTTAGTAGGTCAAGTGATCAAAAGATTGGTTGATGGTTGAATTACACTAAGATGCAATTTAAACTAAAGTCAACAATTGAATGTAATAGAAAGAAAATAAGAGAGACAGATCTTGGGATTTAGAGATCACCACTAAGTATAGTTTTTCTACACCCTTAATGAATGATTAATGAGGGGGAAAACATGTATTGCAACAATAGTGTGTATGTGTGGTTGTTCCAACAAGCATGGATGACTAATTAAGTATATATTATCTAAGCAACATGGTGGATAGCACAATATATCAAACTAAGCCATTAATCCTTTCTTTAAGCTCGCAATCCAAACACATCACAAGGTTAGAGATATATGCTACTTGTTTTCATAAGTATAGAACATCAAAAAATAAGCATGGATTGTCCTCCCATTTAACATTTAAACTACAATTACACTACAATTAAGCTAATGACATGAAATTCAACTAATTAAACTAAGGGAGAGGCACAATCCATCAAGAAATAAGTATGAACCATCAAATAAACCACAAGAGCATTATATTAAGCACTATGTCTTGACAATCTCTATATCCATAGCATCAATACACATAGACATGTATCAATAACACAAAATATGGAGACAAACACATGAACATCTATTATAGCATATATAGACATATGGATAGAATGAAATGATCAATTGGAAGCATTAAACCATGCAAATCATTGAATAAACAAGATCTATGTATATAAATATGTCAAAACATGTATCACAATATAAATCCCCTCAAAAATACATAAATCAAGATGTAGAAAGCATGCTTAGGGCTAACTCTAGCCCCAAGAGGATGTCTAGCCACTCATGGATGGTGTCCTCTAACCTCAAGGGCTAACTCCATGGTAGGGATTGCTCCTCTTCTTGGTTGATGGAAGAACTCCAAACTTGTGTCTCTAGCCTCCTTTCTTCTTTTCTTCCTCACTAAGAATATGAAAATTGTGTCTCTAGTGTATGTATCAAGTATATCTCAAGAATGGCTCATATTCCTTATATAGGTAGGTTAAATGTCACCCCTAATAAGCTGGGCTCGTACACCAATATTCCTTCCAATGATTAGATATGAGACAACTTTTAATGAGCTAAAAATTGAATTTTCTTGCACTTGGGGAAGTTCGATCGATCGAACTTGTGGTGAGATCGATCGAACATGGCTAAGATCTATTAAATTTAAGCTGGATCGACCCTCTATAGTGGCGCCTTTTTGGATAAAACCAAATCTGAGATATTTTGGGGAATGAGACAAAAGTGGTAGGTGTGGTGGTACAACTGGATAAGATGGAATCTTTTCGATCGATCGGAAGAAAGTTGGATCGATCGAACTTTGTGAATTTTTGGATAAGGACAAAAGAGTTTGGATCCATCTTGAAATGTCTAAATCAATGAACTTTCAATCGATCAAATATTTCCTGAGATCGATCGAACTTTCTAAATTTCCACCACTTGCTTCCTTTTGCTCCCACTTTGCTCCTTTCTTTGATTTATCTCAAGATTGCTTCAATTATGCTCTTATTTAGCTGAGTTAGCTTATTTTGGGGATAAGTACCTGAAAATGGAAATAATACAAAATCAATCTAAAGCGGGAAAATAAGATAGATAAAAGTTCTAGAATACCTAAGCTTAAGGGGTTTAAATGCGCACTTTTCAGCGCTCATCACAATATCCCATTCCCATGCTTATAAATATAGTAAATTTAATCTCATATCCAGCCACTAAATCAATCCATAAATAATGTGGTATATATCAATTATGACACATGAGGCATGAAATTAATTAAACTATTCCTATTATTAATTGTAGTGTAGCACTAAGGTTCACTCAAATAATTGGAAAGATCGACCCCGAGGGTCCCGAGGGGCAACACCCCAGGAACCAGATTTTCCTAAAAATTGCTAAGTTTAAACCTATCGTTCCTAGAGTTTAATCGTATTTAGAGTACCAAAATTTATCCTTAATTAAAGTGACCATTTTATGCAACCAGGTTTAAACCATCCATGTTTAACAATCTAATATGACATTCTAGAAACTGAAAAAGAAACTATTTAATCAATACGAATAAGAAACTAGCAAATTTCATCTCAAATATGCATAATAGATTAGACCCCACCAAATGGAACTATCAGAATCACAAAATGGCTCGTAACAGAAATAACAAAATCAAAAATATGAATTACTAATTAACCATATTGTTTCGAACTATCAAATGCGTTTATAGATTCATTTAGAATTTTCATAAGCGACTTATGAGTTAGCTGTGTATAGGTATTATAGGCATATATATATATATATTGCATAGTTGAAATGTTTATAGGTCCAAAGGGGAAGAGAAGAAAGGTATTTGCCTCACGAATTATAGGGTAGCAATACAAATCCTTAAGCCTCCACCCTAGGGCCGCAATCCTCTCTTGATTTCCTTTCGACAACCTATAATGCACTCAGGCGAATCTTTAGCCTAGAGTTCTGTAGATGCTCTTCCTTTCTCGCATTCTTTCTCTCTATACATATAGTTCTGATTGTAACCTAATCGTAATACTAAGACTAACAAAATATATCGTAGTACTAAGGCTTAATAAAATAAACCCACCAAAGCCCAATTCGAATTCACAGCTTACCCATGGAATCCCCATGACCCGACAGCATAAAACCCAACCCAATAACTTGACCCAATGAAATAACCATAAAATACATAAAACACAAAATAAATATAACATAACAACAATACAAATATACACATGCAAATACATACTTTTTAATTAAATCCAATCTAAAATCTATAACTCCTATTTAATAAATCCATAAAATTACAGGGTATTACACGCCACCTCCACCGCTATCGCCAGTGCCACCTCCACCACCACGGTGACCGACTTCCACCACCGTCACCTCCACTGTCTTCAACCACCGCTACCATCGTCACCTCGATCTATTTTCTTCCACCACCACCACCTACACCATTACTGCCTTCCACCACCACCATACCACTACCACTGTCATTGCCTTTTATTATCATCATCTACTACCAACACCACTACTGCTTTCCGTCACCTTCCAACACCAACATCTACACCACTACTGTTTTCCACCTCCACCACCATCGTCACCACCATCTACCACTGCTATCATTTTATTTATATATAGAAGAATATTATTTTGTTAACATAATTTATTTGTTACTAATTAGAAAGTATTTTAGAAATTTCAATTTGAAATTCATTCCATTTTAAATTTTAAATTCATTCCATTTTAAATTCATTCCATTTTAAATTTTAAATTCATTCCATTTTAAATCAAACACTAGAATGATTATTATCATTATATTTCCAAACGTTTCATATTTGCAACCAAATAATAGAATGAGAATGACCATTCCATTCCTACTTGCATTCCATTCCATTCCTGCATACCAACCACAACATAAGAGTCCGTTTGAGAGTGCTGTTAGAATAAAAGATATGCTTTTGTTGTAAAAAAAAAAATTGTTGTCAGTAACACATTTTAGGTATTTGGTGGCACATTATAATAAGTATTTTTCATAATTAAATTATTTTTTAATTTATTTGGTAACAATATATATATATATATATATATATATATAACTTGGTAAGGAGTTAGTAGTTAGTGGAGTTAGGGGGAAAGGGATTCAAACCTAGGACTATAGGATGGGGGCTCTTAAGGCCTGACCCTTTATCACTTGGGCAACACTGCGACACCTAGTAACAATATTTTTTAAAACACTTCTATTGCTAATTTCACAATAGGTCTTAGTGTATTAAATCCACCTTTATTTTTAAAAAGTTGCACAATACCCCTTTCTCGTTTTTTTTTTTTAGACAACAAACAAACTTTATTTATAAAGGGTTACAACTTACCCCCTTTGACTAACGGATGTCACACTTTTGCATTTAAACTAGTCATGTGCATTACAAATGACACATTAATTCATTATTTTAAACAAAATTACCCTTACAAATGCTCAATATACCCTTTCTAATTGATTTACCAAAAAAATAATAATAATAAATAATAAAAAAAATCCTTGTTAGTGGCAATTCTAGCTGTAATCTGAAATTTTCAAATATAGACATTGCATGGAGTTTCTCTATTATTCATATAGTTCCGTATTTAATAAATAAATAAATAATCGCAATCTTCATGGTGAGCAACAAGCAAGGTTTCATAGTCCACGGGAGCAATTCCAATCTCCCTCGGTAAGTTGTCCATTAGGGAAAGGCAAGTGGAATAGACCTATACTTTCAAGGCATTGGACATTGTGGCCAAATCTACTTTTTGTTTGGATAAACTTCCCTTAATAAATAATTAGTAAATTAAAATCTTATTAGACATATATAGTTATGCGCAATTAGGGGGAGACAAAAGATCTTACCATAACTAAAAAATGTATATGTCTCTACTTGGTTTGTTATACAAACGACTTTGGTTTAGTTATGTTCTGTTTTTTTTTTTTTCTAAAATATTTATTTTCTTTTTTTTTAATTCAATGTCCTTATTATGTATATTTATGTAATTTTGTTTCAACCCTTAATGACAATAAATTCTCCATTAGCCAAAGAGAGAGGGGGTATTGTGCAACTTTTTGAAACTAGAGGGGGTTGCAGTAAGACCTTTCACAATAATATCCTTTCATATGATGTTCATCATATATATTTGATAATATCAACTTTATAAGGATTGTAATTGTCTTTGTAAAAATAAAAAGTACAAAATTATCTAAGAAAAAGAGTTACCTACAATATTTAATCTCAATTCACAACGCAATTTTAAAAGCTCCAAATTCTAACTTCGTTCAAAAACTCTATTCAACTAAAATTGGTAACTACTAAAAATGCTTATAATGGTTACCAATCACATCTGGACGTAATTTTTTTAAAATAAGTGTTGAAAAATATATGTTTCAAATGACATTTAAAATATAACTAACCTTAAACTAATATGCCATAAGATAATTCATAATTTGCTAAAAATAATTAATAATTAAATATGCAACTCAATATTTAATTAAACATGCAAATTAAAGCAATATGATAATAATAAAAAATAAAGAACCTGGTGATGAGTGCTCAAATGTTGTATATTTTAGCACCTAAGTTAGGGTACTTTAGTCCATTTATCTATCTTTATTTTCATGTTTTAGTACTAATTTCTGTTTTTGTCTATTTTTAGGTCAATAAGGTTCAAACGGGCTAAAAATGGTCCATTACAGCTTTTTGGAGTCAAGCAAAAGTTCCGAGAAGATTCCAGAAAAATTCAGAAAAAAGTAAAAAATGCAAAATTTCGCCACTAGTGGGTTTGGATCAATCTTCGATCGATCGATCAAAAATTTCTTTGATTGATCGAAGATACGTTGGCAGCGAGCTGTTTTTTTCCCACGTGCCCGAACTCCACCTACCATATAGCTGCAAGATTAGATATTTTAAAGGCTTATTTTCTAACTTGTCCACTACTCCGATGACCTTGTATTTAAAGGGAATTGAACCATTTTATAAAAGATCTTTTGTCTTTAATTTTTATTTTATTTCTACATTGTAATAGTTAGTTTCTCTTTCTAGAAAAGTTAGAGATTAGGGTTAGAAGAAAAGAGAAGAGTAAAGGCACCAAGAATACATCTCAAGATCTACACACACTCTCTCTCTAGAATTCAACAAAGAAGAAATGGAAGAAGATTGAGCCATGTTTGGTGATTACCCTTGAGGGTTCCAAGATCACACCCACCTCTCCATGATTGGCTAGACTTCTCCTTGGGACTTGGATGAGCCCCAAATTTGTAAATCTAAATCTCAATCTCTTTCATACTTTTTAGGGAATAATATCTTGTGATTAGTGTTTTAGCCTTATGAATTTAATGAATCTTAGGTTCTCCTTTGATTTTTATAGATTAATTCTTTCTATTGATTCTCTATGTGATTACATGTTGTCTTACATGTGATTATTTGGAAATTGTTCTCTACACCAGTTTTTCTATATTAATTGTATGTCTATGTGTGGTTGATTATGAATTTAGTGATGGCTAGACATAGTTTTTATTAGATGGGTTCGTCAATTAATTTGATGGATTATGCTTATGCTTGATGGGTTATTCTATAATATAATTCATGTTTGTAGATAAGTATACAATCTATACTTGATTTGATATTACATGACTTATTATTGCAAATTCCATTATTCTCTAGATTGATGTATGTTACAATTGTTACTAGTTTGATGGGTCATACTTATGATTGATAGGTTGTTCTACACTTAGTTTAATTGTAGGTTAGGTAAACAACTCATAATTGAACTTGATGGTCCATGCTTAATATTGCAATTGGTAGGCGCATTTTGTTCACAAGAAGGTATTCCCCAAATTAGTTGAAAGTGTGTGGTTTGGTGAACGAGTTTGGTGGCAATTCCAATGCACCCCAAGACCTCACTTCTCATCTCTTAAATCCCTATCTCAACTTAGTTTTATTTTACTTGCATTTTAATTAATTGAATCTTAGTTTAATCAACAATCCAACCTTCCTTTCCAATCTTTTGATACAATAGAGTCGAAGTTAAATTCCAACACGTATAATCTCTTTGGATAATCCCTTCTCACTCATACTACATAGTATATGTGTTAAGTGGTTTATAAATTTAAAGTATGATGCCCACTTGACACTAATTTCTAAACTCAAAGTGTTGTGCATTATTTTGTGCACACACTCAGGATCAGAACATAATTTTGGCGTCATTACCAGGGATTAACGATTTTGTTGGAATTAGACTAGACAACAGTGTTCATTTAATTGCTTCTATTTTTATTTTATTTTTCGTTGTATATTCTTTTTCATTCTTGATATTATTGATGAGTACTGAAAAGTGCGTATTTAAACCCCTTAAGCTTAGGCATTCTAGTACCTTTATCTATCTTATTTTACCGTTTAGATTGATTTTGTATTATTTCCATTTTCAGGCACTTATCCCGAAAATAAGCTAACTCAGCCAAATAAGAGCTTAATTGAAGCAATTCTGGGATTAAGCAAAGAAATGAGCAAAGTGGAGAAAGAGGGAAGCAAATGAAGCCAAAGGTGGGAAGCAGCAAAGTTCGATCGATCCAAGTTCAAGGTTCGATCGATCGAATAATGATCGATCTCAGCACTTCAAGATAAATCCAAGCCTAGACCCAAAAGCATAAAGTCCAAAAGTTCGATCGATCTAACACCATCCTCCGATCGATCGAACACTTTTATCCTTATTCAAATGATTAATCCTATCCACAGCTGTACCACTCACTAACCACTTTTGTCCTTTTCCCATAAATATCTCCCATAAATATCTCGGATTTATCTTTTTCCAAAAAGCTCAGCCAGTTGGATCGATCCAGCCTAAGTTCGATTGATCTCACTTACTTTCGATCGATCCAAGTTCAAGGTTCGATCAATCGAACTTCCTCTAGTGTGAAAAAGTTAAAATTCCATCTCATTAAAAGTTGTCCTTTATCCAATCATTAGGGAATATTGTGTGCACGACCCCAGCTCATTTTGGGTGTCATTTTGACCTACCTATATAAGGATAAGGATTACTTTTTACAAAAAAAAAAAAAAAAAAAAAAAAAAAAAAAAAAAAAAGCCAACATTATTTTATCATCTCTTGGAGAGCAAGCTTAGAGGAGGAGGAGGCTAGAGACACCATAGGAGACTCTTCATCAACAAGTAGTAGATTTCAACCATGGAATTAGCCCTTAAGGGTTGGAGCATTGTCACCATGAGTGGCTAGACATCCTCTTGGGGCTAGAGTTAGCCCCAAGCATGCTTTCTATATCTTAATCTTGTGTATTATTGAGGGATTAGTGATGTAATTGATGTTTTGACACTTTGATATATATATGTCTTATTTATTCAATGATTTATGTGGTTTAATGCTTCCAATTGATCATTTTATTCTATCCATATGTCTATGTATGCTAGAATAGGTGTTCATGTGCTTGTCTCTAGATTTTGTGTTATTAATGCATATCTATGTGTATTGATGCTATAGATTTGGAGATTGTCAAAACATAATGCTTAAAGGAATGCTTTTGTGATTCTCTTGATGGTTCATGCTTATACCTTGATGGATTGTATCTCTTCCCTAGTTTATTTTCATGCTAGTAGTGTAGATGTAGTATAGTTGTAGTGTAGTGTTAAATGGGAGGACAATAGATGCTTGTTGTTTGATGATCCATGCTTTTAAATGCAAGTAACATATGTCTCTATCCTTGTGTTGTATTTGGATTGTGAGCTTAATGAAAGGATTAATGACTTGTTTTGATTTATTGTGCCTTTCACATATTGTTTAGACAATATATGCTTCATTGCTTAGATATATAGTGCCTTTCACATGATGTTTAGACAATACATGCTTAACTAGTCATCATTGCTTGTTGAATCAAACAAACACACACACACCAATATTGCGACACACCATTTGCTCTCATTAATCACTTGTCAATGATATAGAAATGCATTGCTTGGTGGTGATCTCTAAACCCCAAGATCTCTCTCTCTCTTACTTACTCTAAATTGCATTCTTTTGCTATCACTTAGTTTAATTTAGTTGCTCTTTAATCAACCAACCAACCAATTGTTTGATCATTCGACCTACTATCCCTAACTGTGATTCCACGACATTGCTCGATCCTCATAATCCCTTGGAACAACCCTTTCGTCAAAATTTTGGCGCCGTTGCCGGGGATTTGTTGATTAGATTTGGCAACGTCGGATTTGTGGAATTGATTAGGATTAGTACTCTTTTGATCGTGTCTTTACTTTATTTCTATTTTTCTTTTTGGTTACTTATTGTGTTGTTCTTACTTAACTAGGTGCATTGTTGGAGAGGAAGCAAGTAAATGAGCAATCAAGCATTTAAGCAAGCAAAGAAAGTAAAAAGATAAAAATTCTAAAATTGTTAAGCTAAGCATTAAAATTTGGAGTTGAAATGCTAAAGGACCTTTGTGAGACTTTCTTTACTCAATCCCTTAGTTAAATCGTCGGCCCGCGTGGAGGCTTATTTTTTATTGTCTTGTATCATTGTTGTTAAAGCATGGGAGTATGAATTAAATGTTTGTGGAAAAAGTCTAATTGCATTGTTGTGAAGGCAGAGTGTTTGTCATTCTTTGTGTTTGTTGTGTTTTGCATTGTGCATGCATGGACGTCGTTCATTGAGACCAACTTTTGTCCCTCTTGATTTGCATCTTGAATCTATCGTTAGAAATCCTAGGTGAAGAAGAAGTCCAAATAGAGCCAATCTATCAATGGATGACCATAATGACAATCATGTTGAGGACAGTGGTCACATAGACCAACAAGGTATCCTTCATCCCAATGTGCACAATGAGAACATACAAGTACCATTAGGCATGCCCAGGCCATTCATTCACCAACCACCACAACAACAAGGCCAAGTTCCATATGGAATGCCAAGGCCAATGTATGTTCCACAACCTCCCATCAACAATCAAGGAATTCAAAACCAAGGTGTTCATATTGCACCTCAAGTAGCTAATCCACCTCTTGCTTTAAGAGACCATTATGTGCCTAATGAGTATAATGCACCTACATGTATCCAATTACCTCCATTTAGAGCACATCATTATGAAATTAAGCCATAAACCATTCAAATGCTTCCTAACTATCATGGACTTCCAAGTGAAGAACCTTACAAGCATTTAGATGAGTTTCTTGAAGTATGTTCCACCGTAAAATATACGGACATGCCGGAAGAGGTTTTAAGACTTAAACTTTTTCCATTCACCTTAAAAGACAAGGCAAAGTATTGGTTTAACAATCTTAGGCCTTTTTCAATCACTTCTTGGCCAGAAATGCAACAAGAGTTCTTGAAGAAGTACAATCCAGTTTCTAAGACCAATGCCATGAGAACCTCAATTCGAAAAATTTTCACATAGGGATAGAGAAACGTTTGATGAGGCATGGGAACACTTCAATGAATTGCTTAGGAAGTGTCCACATCATGACATGCCCAAATGGCAATTAGTTCAATACTTCTTTGAGAGCTTATCAGACAACTATAAGGGTATGGTTGATGCTTCCATGGGTGGCTCATACATTGATAGGCATGAGGATGATGTGTGGCGTCTCTATGAGAGCATGAGTGAAAATTCTTTGCATAGAACACTATCATCCAAGAATGGTAGAAATTCACAAGGTAGGAAGAGTGTTGGCTTACATCAAGTCGACCATTCAAATGAAATAGCCGCCGAAATGAAGTCTTTATCTCAAAGGTTTGATCAATTTTTGATTAACCAAAACTCGGCGAACCAAGTATCTTCCTTCCCTAACCATTCTCATCGTGCATCAAATGAAACATGTATGACTTGTTCTAGTGTTCTTCATTCTACTTCTCATTGTCCTCACAGACAAGTGCAAAGTGAACCTAATGAACAAGTTAATGCGGCTTTTGTGAACCAAGGGAACAATCCTTATGGTACTCATTATAATCCAAGTTGGAGGAATCATTCGAATTTCTCTTGGAAAAACCAAGGAGAGGGCTCAAACCCTTCCCAAGGCGGTTTTCAAGGGAAGTATATTCCACCTCCACTTCAAAACCAAGGATCCCAAGGTTATAGACCTTATCAATCACAAGGGAATCAATTTGCTAATTCTCATTTTCCCAACCAATCTTATTCCCAAGGTAATACTAGAAGTCTCGCCTTTGAAGAGAAAGTTTTGAATGCTTTGGGCACTTTAGAGGCTAACACTCAATTGCTTCATTCTCACTCTCAATCTATTGCGAAGCTAGAAACCCAAGTAGGGCAAATAGCAAGCACTCTCAATGCGAGAGAGAAGGAAAAGATGCCTATAAATGCCCTACCTAAGCAACAATGTGTTGTGGAAACCCATTCCTCATCAGGAGGCCACACCATTGAACATGTTAATGCGGTGACTACCTTGCGGAGTGGTAGGATTGTGGACAATCAAGTTGGAATGTCCAATGAAGAGAGTGAACCAGTGCAACCTCAAGTTGTCACCCGTCCCGTTTCACATCCCATTCCTCCTTCATTGCATATACATGACCTTGTAAATGAGAAAGTCTGGAAAGATGTGTTTGAAAAAAGAAGTTTTGAGAAATAATGTTGAAAAGGTTTTATTTAAAAATGATTTGAAAACTTTTTGTGTTGAAGAGAGTTCAAAAGAAAATTTTGAAAAAGTGTTTGAACCAAAGGTTCCATTTCCGGATGCCTTAAAATGATTAATTTCAAAAGACAAGCAAAAGGTAAAAACCAATGAAATCATGGAAATGTTTAGGCAAGTGAAAGTTAATCTTCCACTATTGGATGCAATCAAGCAAATTCTGGCTTATGCCAAATTCTTGAAGGACTTGTGCACCCAAAAGCGGAAGAACAAGAGCCAAGCACCAAGAAAAGTGGTTTTGACCGAGCAAGTAAGCTCAATTTTGTAACATAACACTTTCCCAAAGTTTAAGGACACCGGTTCACCCACTACATCATGCATTATTGGTGATCATATCATTAATCGGGCGCTTCTTGACTTAGGAGCAAGTGTTAACCTTCTTCCATACTCGGTTTATGTCAAATTGGGCTTAGGTGAATTAAAACCAACGTCGGTAGTTTTGCAACTTGCCGACCGATCCATTAAGAAGCCTAGGGATATAATTAAGGATGTTTTGATAAAGATTGAAAAATTCTTCTTCCCGGTTGATTTCGTTATCATAGCCACGGAACCGATTCCCAATCCTAAGAGCCAAATTCCTGTTATCCTTGGTCGTCCTTTCTTGGCAACCGCTAATGCCAACATCAATTGTAGGACGGGGATAATGAAGATCTCATTTGGCCACACGAAGGTGAAGTTGAATATCTTTAATCCCACACCCAATTCATTTGACAAATATGAAGGAGAAGTTAATGTTGTAAATGAATGTCATGATCTTCAATGCCAAGGAAATGAGCTTTAGTGTAAAACCAAAACTTCTAAAGAATCATCTTCAACCTTGCATTCTAAAAGTCTTGTTTCAAACTCTTGCTTTGAAAGGGCATAGAAGCCTAAATGTTGTAATTGCATAGATAAGGGACCAAAGATTTCTTTTGAGCTTAATCCAACAAGTTCTTCAAAGAACCATTTGTTGGGAGGAGTTCAAAGCATCTATCACCCCCAATAAGGAGGGGATGCATTATAAGATCTTTGATCTAGGCTAAAAGAGCCCAATGTCTTGCTAAAGACGTTAAAGACTAGCAAAAGCATTTGTAGGGTGTCAAAACCCTATTCCTCCTCCATTTCTATCTTTCATTTCATTTCTTACGAAGTCTAGATACTTGTTTTTGGTTCATATGCATTTCAAGGAACTTTGGTGAGGATTGCATAAGCTTTCATGTCATTATTGAGCATTCTGCATAGTTCGATTGATCTCAAACTTGAGTTCGATTGATCGAACTCCATTCTGCATCCAACACTTAGAAAAATTTTCGACCTGCAGAAACCTGCATCCAAATCACCTCTCTGTCCCATTGTTCGAACTAACTCTTAGATTGATCAAGAGACCTTCAATCGATCCAACTTCTAAGTTTAATCGATCTCATGACTAAACACTTAGAAAAATTTTGAGCCTACATCAACCAGCATATTTCAACTCTCTGTCTGATCGTTTGAAACATTCCAAGATCGATCTGAAAGTTCTTCGATCGATCCAACTTCCCAGTTCGATCGATCTCATGTTCCAACACTTAGCCAATTTTCTGAGCCAAAAACCTGCATATTTTTGCTCTCTGTCTGATCGATCGAACTCTTGTTTCGATCGATCTCAGTCTTCATTTCATTATTTTGACTTTGTTTTGACTTTTCAAATTTCCAAAAAAATCCAAAAATATTTGCATTTGCATATTCATTTTATTTTATTTTTCAAAAAGTTTTCAAAAATCCCAAAATATCTTAATTAATTTTTAATTATTAGTGTTTATTCAAAAAAAAAAATACTTTGAAGAGAGTTCATCAAAGTTCGATCGATCACAGTTGAGTTCAATCGATCGAACTCTATCGGGAATGTTTTTAAAAATAGAACCGAGGATTTGCACGATCGATTACAAAGATCAATCTAACTCACCATTATCCTCAAAACCCTAACCTCTCTTCGTCGCCGTCACTGTCTAACCACTTCACCATCTCCGACGAAGCTTTCCGGCGAGTTTCCAAGCTTCACATCTCTCTCTCATCTCGGATTCCATCTTTCATTCTTCGCATCCACTTCTCTCACTTGTTCAAGGTAAGAACCGAGATTCACTTTGAGATTTGACCTTCGATTTGATGATTCAATGATTTACATATTCGATTTAGGTTGCTTAGATGGATGAATCTACCATTGATGAGCCTTCGAAGCATTGTATATATATGTGTATATACGTGTGTATGTTTTGTAGATATTTTGAGATTTGTTTAGATTTGTTGGAGTTTGGGCCTCGATTTGTGATGGATTGGATGATTTGTTGTGTTGTTGGGCCCACGAACACGTTCGTGTGGGCCCCATGCTTCCAAGGTCACAGATCTATGACCTTTGAGTTTTCAGCGTCGCACAGTTTAATCGATCGAACTTGTATCTCAGATTGATCTTGAGAGATCGATCGAACTCATATCTATGATCGATCGAAGTAGTGAGATCGATCTCACTTACTTTCGATCGATCCAACTTTTGTGATCGATCTCACTCCTTTTTATGATCGATCGAACTTCACAGATCTCTCACACACACTTCACAGATCTCACACACACACTTCATTCATCATATCTTATGTTCTACCACTTGCATAGATTCATGTCATATTTGTTTTGTCTATTTTACTTGACATACATGATTCTATTTCGTGCTTTTAAATTTCTTATTCTGGCACTAACTCCCATTGTAAGTTTTTCTTTTTCTTTTTGCAGGCCATGGTAAATAGGAAGACCGTTGCCAACAGGTAACACGGGCCCACCCGACATACTAGGCCACGGACAGAGGAGCTAGCAGAGCCCTCTTATGCACAGCGGGAGCCAGCACAAGCTACCCCGCCTCAGTCACCATCTCATAAGCCTGAGGATGACCACATACCATCCACTTCTGCGGCTCATCCTGCTTTCACTCCATCACCATCTCCACCGCAAACTGGAACTGAGCATTCATATATACCACCTCAGCTAGCTCAGCCTGCTCAGCCAGCTCATCTGCGGCGTGATAGGCCCACGCCTCGATATGCGCACATGACACTCGACCATGAGTCAGAGTTTGACACGGCCTTCTTCTCTCGATCGGTGCTGACCCGATCCGCCTACCAGGATATTATTCAGAGGGGCCTAGCCACTATTCTTGCCCCGATTACAGAGCCGGTCTATCCACAGCTGGTTCGGTTGTTCTACCAGAACCTCCGACCATCGCCGCGTACCATAGCCGAGATGGTCACTTCTATCGATGGCCATCCGATCACCATTACAGTGGACACTTTAGCCCGCTCTTGTCACTGTCCACACAGATGTCCCCCAGAGCTTCAGGACACATATCCGAGGCTATTTAGGCCTTTAAATGCCGACATGGCAGTTTTCCTCACAGGTCACCATGCCAGTGGCGAGACTTTCGCCACCCGGACATTCCTTCCTGACGACCTATGGTTTACTAATTCCGTTCTTTACCGGAATATATACATGGCGGGGCACAAGATTCAGAGGAGGGGCGATTATCTGACAGCCCTTTACTCTTTCTACACCAGGCACTGGGTATCTATTCCCACACTCATCTGGAGCGTGATGAGGAAGTTGTATGACGAGTACATCAGCAAGGAGATGCCCAGACGGGCTAAGTCTCTTCCTTTTAGCCACCTCATCACCCAAATCCTCATCGACCAGCACTACCCCATCCATCCTCGGGAGCACCCCGAGACAAGTTCCTGTCACTTCCTCAGGAACGACTGAAACAAGAGTTCCCACTCCATTATTACCAGGTTGCAGGACCTCGCAGTACTGGCTGCAGCAGAGTTAGAGCTGGAGGAGGCACAAGTATAGGCCCAGGCCTAAGCAGAGGCAGCAGCAGCACATCCTGCAGCGGACGACGCACCAGTCAATCCGACTGCCGAGCATTTAGACATAGACTTAGAGCGCCCTGCAGACGATGCAGAGCAGGACTCTCTAGCCAGGTCGCCCATTCATTAGCAGGAGCAGACTCAGGAGCTTTCTTCTGATTCATCTATGCCTGAGACTCCAGATATGACCCCTGGCTTTGGAGTACGTCTACAGATGCTTGAGGATGTTGTTGTTTCCATCTGAGATGACCTCACAGCCCACAGAGATGATTTTACTGCCTTCTGCACGGATGTCACGACCATGTTCAGAGATTTATCTAGAGACATCCGCAGAGCCAGACCTGCCCGTCTTACCTCATCATCCTGAGCTCCTAGTCCTTTCTATCTTATGATCCCTTTCTCCTTTTGACACTTTACTATTGTCACTATACATTATTATTTTTACAGCCGATCTGTCGGCTTTGATATTTTTGTTGTACCTGCACTTTATCCGTTTTCTATATATCTATTTTTGCTATGGATGTCATATGATTGTATTCTCATATTTGTATGTTTGACTCCATCAGGTGCATCGCAGTGACTTCAGTGAGAGAGTACTACCCAATTTCCAGGACCACCCTTATACCTCTCTCATTTCTTTATCTGTTTATCCCATTTACACTAGCATGTCCACTGTGCACTGATTATCTCATTTTGTTATCTGATAAGTTTATCCAAGTGCCAATTTTCAGGACCACAGTTCATCCCAAGTTTGGGGGGGCAATGCCACCCACTTCGGATACTTCAGTCCCGATCATTCTTGCTTAGTTGCACTAGTATACTCTTTTCTTTGTTCTCTTTGCACATTGAGGACATTGTGCCATTTAAGTTTGGGGGGACTGGTGTTTTACAGTGTTAGTTTTAAATTCAAAATTTTGAGCATGACTTGTGTATTTGAGGGATATTTCTATGATTGGTCCATATCTAGCTATGATTTTGATCTTTTGAGGACTATATTGCTTAAAATTTAAAAATTGCTTAACTTGAGAGTCTAATACTCCTTGTATGCCTTATGAATGCCATTTAGGAGTAAATTTTTCAAAAAATTGATATCATGCTTGCACTTGTGATCCACATCATCTTGATTTTGCGATTATTTTGAGATTCATTCTAGGATTCTACACTAGCATAGGCGCACACTAGCATTCATTTATGGGGTACATGCTTTGTAGATTATTGAATTAGTTATATTCCAATTGGGCTAGTAGTGCATTGAAAGCTTTCATTCTTAATAAAGGTGGATAACAACCCCTTTTCACTAAGTAGCCGGGATTCTAGCCTCATCAAGCACTGAACTTCTCGCGCCGAAAGGTGGAGGGCCCAAACTCTAGGTTAATAATTGAATTCAAATAAAAAAATAAAAAAAAATAAAAAAAAAAAAAGAAAAAAGAAAAAGAAAAAGCAATAAAAAGTAAAGACTTCTCCTAAAAGGTGAGAAGTAGGAAATGATTAGATGGTTGTTGTCTTGATTTGTAACCTAATTGATTTGAGCTTGTAAGTCTGTAGGGGTATTTGAATGCCTAATGCCCTAAAGCCGTCTAGTTTGGGAGTCATTAACCTAACGTTTGACCTCATGAATCGCTAGAAAGCTTAATAGATCAACACATTGCACTATACTTCCATCTTTGATCCTCAATAAATAAATAAATAAATAATCGAGTGAAAAGAATAAGCGCACCTAGATGAATAAAGCTTTAATAAAAGGTCCACTTTTTGTCTTGATGATCGGTACTAGATTTGTATGCTAGTTTGAGGGTAAGGATGTGATTAATTCTTTAGTTGGCTAAGATAGCAACACATTTGATGCCGGTCCACTCAAAAGGATTCTAGAGTTGTTTTAATTTGCATAATCATTTTCTTGTTGTGTGGAGGACCATACTTGCTTACTTGATGTTGAAATTTTGAGAGATTGCTTGGAAAGGGTTGAAAAATTGCATACTTGAGGTAGTTTTCTCCCAATGCTTGTTTGCAATATTGGTACCTCTTTTGAAAGAATGAGCTTAATGTTTGTGGGTACTATTTCTGAAAACCCTCACGAGACTTCACTCGTCCACTAGGGGTAACCTAGGGGTTTAAAAGGCTTGTTGCATATGCTAAGTGCAATCGTGTTCCCTACGAAAGTGGCGTTATCCATTTATTGTTTTCTAATTCATAGTTGTATAGTTGTTCATTTCATTCCTTTACTTTCTAGTTTATTGCTAGAGGGACTAACAATATTTAAGTTTGGAGGTGTGATGAGCACTGAAAAGTGCGTATTTAGACCCCTTAAGCTTAGGCATTCTAGTACCTTTATCTATCTTACTTTACCGTTTTACATTGATTTCGTATTATTTCCATTTTCAGGCACTTATCCCAAAAATAAGCTAACTCAGCCAAATAAGAGCTTAATTGAAGCAATTATGGGATTAAGCAAAGAAAGGAGCAAAGTGGAGAAAGAGGGAAACAAATGAAGCCAAAGGTGGGAAGCAGCAAAGTTCGATCGATCCAAGTTCAAGGTTCGATCGATCGAACAATGATCGATCTCAGCACTTTAAGATAGATCCAAACCTAGACCCAAAAGCATAAAGTCTAAAAGTTCAATCGATCCAACACCATCCTTCGATTGATCGAACACTTTTGTCCTTATTCAAATGATTGATTATATCCACAGTTGTACCACCCACTAACCACTTTTGTCCTTTTCCCATAAATATTTCCCATAAATATCTCGAATTTATCTTTTTCCAAAAACCTCAACCAGTTGGATCGATCCAGCCTAAGTTCGATCGATCTCACTTACTTTCGATCGATCCAAGTTCAAGGTTCGATCGATCGAACTTCCTCTAGTGCGAAAAAGTTAAAATTCTATCTCATTGAAAGTTATCCTTTATCCAATCATTAGGGAATATTGTGTGCACGACCCCAACTCATTTTGGGTGTCATTTTGACCTACCTATATAAGGATAAGGATTGCTTTTTACAAAAAAAAAAAAAAAAAAAAAAAAAAAAAAAAAAAAAAAAAAAGCCAACATTATTTTGTCATATCTTGGAGAGCAAGCTTAGAGGAGGAGGAGGCTAGAGACACCATAGGAGACTCTTCATCAACAAGGAGTAGATTTCAACCATGAAATTAGCCCTTGAGGGTTGGAGCTTCATCACCATGAGTGGCTAGACATCCTCTTGGGGCTAGAGTTAGCCCCAAGCATGCTTTCTATATCTTAATCTTGTGTATTATTGAGGGATTAGTGATGTAATTGATGTTTTGACACTTTGATATATATATGTCTTGTTTATTCAATGATTTATGTGGTTTAATGCTTCCAATTGATCATTTCATTCTATCCATATATCTATGTATGCTAGAATAGGTGTTCATGTGCTTGTCTCTAGATCTTGTGTTATTGATGCATGTCTATGTGTATTGATGATATAGATTTGGAGATTGTCAAAACATAGTGCTTAAAGGAATGCTTTCGTGGTTCTCTTGATGGTTCATGCTTATACCTTGATGGATTGTGCCTCTCCCCTAGTTTATTTTTATGCTAGTAGTGTAGATATAGTGTAGTTATAGTGTACTGTTAAATGGGAGGACAATCTATGCTTATTGTTTGATGATCCAAGCTTTTGAATGCAAGTAGCATATGTTTCTATCCTTGTGTTGTATTTGGATTGTGAGCTTAATGAAAGGATTAATGACTTGTTTTGATTTATTGTGCCTTTCACATGTTGTTTAGACAATATATGCTTCATTGCTTAGATATATGGTGCCTTTAACATGATGTTTAGACAATACATACTTAACTAGTCATCCTTGCTTGTTGAATCAACCAAACTCACACACACCAATATTGCAACACACCATTTGCCCTTATTAATCACTTGTCAATGATATGGAAATGCATTGCTTGGTGGTGATCTCTAAACCGCAAGATCTCTCTCTCTCTTACTTACTCTTACTTGCATTCTTTTGCTATCACTTAGTTTAATTTAGTTGCTCTTTAATCAACCAACCAACCAATTGTTTGATCATTCGACCTACTAGCCCTAATTATAATTCCACGACATTGCTCAATCCTCATAATCCCTTGGGACGATCCCTACTCACTCTTGCTACGTTAGTAGTAGTGTTGGTAGTGGTTTTTATAAATTTAAACTTGACCCAAAAGGCTTTTCTTGAACCGCACATTCACTACATCAATTTGGCGTACAAGGAACAGCCATAACTCGTCAATTATTTGTTCAATTAGGTACTTTAATACAAGGAAGGCAAACATTGAATCTTAAAGCAATCATTGGAGCTTAAAGCTAGCATTGGAATTTGAAGTTGCTTAAGGACCTTCGTGAGCATTTCTTGAAAATCTCGTAGTTTAATTGTTTCACTTCTTTGCATGTTTGTGATAACCCTTGTTTAGGCTCATTAAATTGCTTTGTCTTTGTCCAAGCATCAGCCCATGTGGAGGCCTTGTTTTTATTGCAATATCATTGGCCTGTGTGGAGGCTAATATCTTCTTGCATTTGGATTTTGAGTGTGAATGGAGGAATTGTTTGATCCAAGTTTGGGGGAAAATTACATTGCTTCACCTTATGCTCCTCCATCATATTTTAATCCTTATGAGATTGAGTCCAATGTTCAACATGCATCATCTTATTATGGACTTGATCACTCTTTTGATCCTTCTTATGACTATTGCCCTCCCCACTATTTTATGATGAACCAACTCCACCACCTTCTGGGTACTCAACCGAATTTTAAGAAAAAGTGTTAATTCTACTTGATGTACTTAATTCACAAACTCAACTTATTCTTTCACATTCTTAAATCTTGGCCAAGCTTAAAGCTCAAGTTGAGCAAATTGCAAGTACTCTTTTTTTTTCAAGAGGAGGAAGAAGAGGCAAATGAAAAAAATGGCAAGAACTTTAATTTATATAGATGAGGATGATGAGAGTGAAGAGGAAGAAGTAAAAAATGAGCAATTTGAGGAATTAATGAGTCCACCAATGGCTAGTCCAATATAGCACAACATGACTTATAAGGATTTTCCTTATTTTGATCATGATTTGATTCTGGCCTTTAATACTTTAGAAAGTGAGGAGATGTTGACCACTATAGAAGTAGAAGAGGAGGAGAATGAGGAACTTGTTGAAGAGAACCTTCCTTCTATTATCTCCAAAAACCTCTTGAGACATGCCTTTTTGAAATATACAAAAATTGTGATTTTAACCTTGAAAGCTCCAAAAATGAAGTGAACTCTCTAATGGACTCCTTAACTAACTTAGAAAGTGAAGAGATGGTAATTGTTGAGGAAGAGAAAATGGATGAAAATAGTGCAATTCCTATTAATCCAATTGAATCTTTGAAAGACTTTGCCTTGCCAAGTGCAAGGCCACTCATTATTAACTTTATTTTCAAAACCGTGGATGAAAAAAAAAACAAATTGCATCTTTCATAATTTCTTTTCAAATCATTCTTTTGGAGGATGTGTATATTGTTGTAAGTGAGGCATTAAATGAGAAAATTGAAAAGAGGGTTAATGAAGATGTTTCATATCCAGTTTTTGATACTTTCGACTAGTGAATCGATCCAACGTCTTGCTAGAGACGTTAAACACTAGTATTCGTAGAGTTTTCAACGTTATTACTCTCCTATTTATTTTTATTTTTTACTTATTGCGGTGTCTAGATATGTTCTATTGAGCTTCATTGAAGATTTCATGCATGTTAGGCATAAAAAATAATAATAATAAAAATATAAAAAAATAAATATAAAAAAGTAAAATAATTGCCCAGGGCTTTTCAATCGATCAAACATTGCCTCAATCGATCGAAAATCATTTCGATCAATCGATTTATGTCGAAAATTTTTGTTCCCAGGGCATCATTCTACAAGCTTTTCGATCGATCATGGAAAATCTCGATCGATTACTAACAATTTCGATTGATCGAAGCAGAAAATTAAAAATAATAATAATAATAACCATAATAATAAAATAAAATAAAATAACATATTGTTTCTTTTTCTTTTATTGTGCATATAGTTTTATTCTGACTTCTATATTTTTCTTTCCATTTTGTTTATACATATTTGCATTTTATCTGTACATGCTTTCATAAAATGAAAAACATAAAAAAAATTCAACATTGTGCCATTTTGTGTAGTTATGTATACTTTATGATTTTCTTGGGCTTAATCTCATATCTGACTTTCATCTTGTGCTATATTGCCTTAGAATACTCGATTTACTTATCTTATCTCATTTGAAATTTGATGTGAGTTTGCTAGTGTGTTTATTCAAGTAGGTTGTTTATTCCAAGTTTGGGGGTGCACTCTTTCCCAATGGATAATTACCGGACTTCATGTCTTTGCCACCACAGTATATTCTTTCCATCTTTTCCATTGTTCTCATTGCACATTGAGGACAATGTGCAGTTTAAGTTTGAGGGTAAGGTGACTTTGTTGCATTCTACATAAGTTTGAGACTTAATTGTATGATTGAGATATGGGATCCATTTTAGCAATTATTTTGATCTTTTGAGGACCATGATACTTAGCATTTAAAAATTGCTTGACTTGAGAGTCTAATACTCCTTGTATGCCTTGTGGATGCCATTTAGGAGTAAATTTTTTCAAAAGATTGATATCATGCTTGCATTTGTGGTCCACATCATCCTGATTTTGTGATTATTTTGAGATTCACTCTAGGATTTTATACTAGCACAGGCGCACACTAGCATTCATTTATGGGGTACATGCTTTGTTGACTATTGATTTGGTTATATACCAATTGAGCTAGTAGTGCATTGAAAGCTTTCATTCTTGACAAAGGTAGATAACAAACCATTTTCATTAAGTAGCTGGGATTCTAACCTCATCAAGCACTAAATTTCTCACTCCGAAAGGTGGAGACCCAAACTCTAGGTTAAAAATATATATATATATTTGTAAAAGTAAATAAAAGTGAGGACTTCTCCCAAAAGGTGAGAAGTGGGAAATAATTAGATGGATATTGTTTTGATTTGTAACATAGTTGATTTGATCTTATAAGTCCTTAAGGGTATTTTAAAACCTAGTGCCCTAAAATCGTCCGGTTTGGGAGTCATTGACCAAACGCTCGACCTTATAAATCACTAGAAAGCTTAATAAATCAACACATTGCACCACGCTTCCATCTTTAATCCAAAAAAAAAAAAAAAAAAAGAAGATCGAAGAAGAAGAAGTGAAAAGAATAAATGCACCTAATTGAATAAAGCTTTAATAAAAGGTCCATTCTTTGTCTTTATGATCGGTACTAGATTTGTGTGCTAGTTTGAGGTCGAATGTGATCATTTCTTTGGTTGGCTTAGATAGCAACATATTTGATACCGGTTCACTTAAAAAGGATTCTAGAGTTGTTTTGATTTGCATGATCATTGTCTTAATGTGTGGATGACTATACTTGCTTGCTTAATGTTGAAATTTTGAAAAATTGCTTAGAGATGGTTGAAAATTGCATACTTGAGGTAGTTTTCTCCCAATGCTTATTTTATATATTGGTGCCTCTTAAGTGAGAAAGAGCTTAATGTTTGTGGGTATCATTTCTGGAAACCCTCACGATACTTCACTCGTCCACTAGGGGTAACTTACGGGTTCAAAGGGCTTGTTGCATATGCTAAATGCAATCGTGTTCCCTACGAAAGTGGCGTTATCCTTTCATTGCTTTCTAGTTCATAGTTATATAGTTGCTTATTTTTTTTCTTTTCTTTGTAGTTCATTGCTAGAGACAAGCAATATCTAAGTTTGGGGGTGTGATGAGTACTCAAATGTTGCATATTTTAGCACCTAAGTTAGGGTATTTTAGTTCATTGATGTGGAATACTATCTTTGACTCAAAAAAATGCATTTATATTATATAAATGGTAAATTGGGTGTAATCCGAACCAAATGGTTCGAACCAATCTTAATATAGATCGCTAAAATTGGATTAAGGTCTAAGTGGCTCGAACCACTTGACCCATGGTTTGAAACCACTTTGATTGGGTTCAAGTCTAGGAGGGAGATAGAAGAAAATCAATTGAATGAATTGCAAATGGCAACCCAAGGGGGTATTTATAGAAATAGAAGTACCTTTTCAGATTGCGTGTGTCTCTTCATCACTAGACACAACCATTTATATGTGTCTCTTCATCACTTGACACAACCATTTATATGTGTCTATCCATCACCAGACACACCCACTGTAATAAGTTGCAATGGTTCACATTGAATAGGTTATGTCTATTGGTTTTGAGTTGCATCTTTTCATCCCACAACTAACTAGTGATCACACATATTTTGTTTAGGGCATCAGTTGATGATTGATGAAACGATTTTCATTCATAAATTCTAACAAAAATCATTTTTACACAATTGAAAGCAATCACAAACGAGCTCTATATTTTTCATTCAAAAACTTTATTGAACTAAAATTGATAACTATTAAAACCGCTTTTAATAATTACCAAATACACTTACATGCAATTTTTCAAAATAAAAATACTTTTAAATTGTTAAAAAGTAATTCCAAATGGGTTTAGCTTTACAACTTTCAAATCTTGATACCACTGAGGTAAAGAAGTTCGCTTAAGAGCCGTCCTATTCCAACTATGTGTGGTGATCAAATCAATTGTGAGAACTTACCACCCTTTGGCATTTGATTCATAAGAAAAGGGTAAATTATTCTGACCTTTCCTGAGGTTTAGACAAATTATAGTGTTTGACCTTTATTATTTTGACCTTCCCTAAAAGTGTGAAATGTCTTTCATACCCTTATTTAATTTAATAAAAAATATATATCAAACCAAAAGACTCTATTACCCTTTTATTTTTTTTCCCATCTTGTATGCACTATATTACCCTACTTATATATATATTTTTTGGAAAAAGAGAAACCTAAATAAGCCCTAAAATGTAACCTAATCAAATGTCATTAATAAAAAAAATATAAATTTGGTATGAAAATTGATACTTTGCATTTTAATAGCATTTCATGGTATTTATGTTATTTCATATCAAAATATAAGGCTTTTGAGATCTTTTAACATAAGGAAATTGTAATTTAATTATTTTTTGATTTTTCATTAATGGCAAAGGGTGTCATTGAGCACACATACCAAATTTCAGGGGAGTTCAAAGTAATAAAAATCAGACATTCTACCTGTGTGTAATTTGCCCAGACCTCAGGGGAGGTTAGTGTAATTTACCCTAATAAAAAGTCAATATATATATATATATATATATATGGAATAAGTGCAGAAAATACCCATAAAGTATATTTCGCGTAACACTTTTTTCCCCTATTTGAAAAAGTGTGCAAAAATTACCCATAATTTTTTCAGTTTGTGCAAAAATACACCTCGATAAAAAATATGACAGAAATTAGTGCTGTAATACTAGTTTTGCCCTTTTACTTTTCCGAAAATGCCCAAGAAGGTATATATGCTACTAATTTCATAGTATAGGGGTATTATGTGTACATTACCTTTTATTTTTTTTATTTTTTGAAACTTTTTTCTCTATATATAGCCCTAATTTTTTTTTTTTTTTTTAAAAAACTTTGAGAATTTGTAGAATAAGGATTTGAATTTTTTGAGATTCCAATTTACTATTTTCTACTAAATTTTTTTTTCTTTATTTTTTTTCGTACCAGCACTGTTAAATAAAAAAATAAAAAAAGGGAAAAAAATCCCAATATCAGTGTGTACTAGTTTTCGGAGTTTGGAGTAAATTTGTTTTCTTTAGTTTGCACTTTATTTTCTTTTTTTTTTTCTTTTTTTTTTTTCTCCTTTCTATCTTTATCTTTACTTTTATTTTATATTCTTATACTTTTATTTTATATTTTTATCTTTACTTGTCCATTGCTAGCATCCTCCAACAATGTAATTTTCGGTCATTTTACAAAATTGGTTGTTTTTATATATTTTATAAAATGGTTCAGTAAGGGTAAGTTAGTCAACTTAGGGTTTAAATTTGTCAGAGAGATCTAGTAGTACCAAATTAAATTTTGGGGGTATTTTTTTGCACGTAAGGGGTGTCTTCCAATAGTGTGTTTTTTTTTTTTGGGGTAATTTTACAAAATTATTTATTTTTATATATTTTATAAATGGTCCAGTAAGGGTAATTTAGTCAATTTAGAATTTAAATTTGTTAGAGGGACCTATTTGTGCAAAATTGAAACTTTAAGGATGTTTTTTACATGCGAAGGGTGTGATATGCACTGTAAACATACTTTAAGGTATTTTCTGCACTTGATATATATACTTTAAGGTGTTCTCTGCACTTCACCCACATATAAAGTATATATATCAAGTGCAAAAAATACCTTAAAATATGTTTACAGTGCATATCACACCCTTCGCATGAGTAAAAAAACATCCTTAAAGTTTTAATAAGGAGTTTGAGCGTTTAAGCGTTTATTTAAGGTATTTTTTTTCCCTAAAGTTTCACTTGATATATATACTTTAAGGTATTTTCTGCATTTGATATATATAGTGAAAACTCTCTGTTCCAATAAGGAGTTTGAGCGTTTATTTGATTTTTGATTTTTAAAAAATATCATATAAACTTGAATGGGACAAGTATAGAAAACACCCTTAAAGTATACTCCGTGTAACACTTTTACCCCCTATTTAAAAAAGTGTGAAAAAAATACCCCCAGTCTTTTCATATTGTGCAAAAATACTCTATCTAACATAAATTAGTGTTGTAATACTCATTTTGCCCTTTTACTCTTCCGAAAATGCCTAAAGGGGTATATATACTACTAATCACATAGTATAGGAGTGTTATGTGTGCATTACCTTTTATATATATATATATATATATATATATATATATATATATATATATATATATATATATTTAAAACTTTTTTCTCTATATATATCTCTAAACATTTTTTGAAATTTTTTTTTGAAAATTTGTAAAAGGATTTGAATTTTTTGAGATTTCTGTTTATTCTTTTCTACTATTTTTTTTATTTATTTTATTTTATTTCATACCAACACTGTTAAAAAAAAAAAAAAAAATTCCCAATATTAGTGTGCACGGGTTTTCGGAGTTCGGAAAAATTTTGTTTTCTTTAGTTTGCATTTAATTTTTTGTTATTTTCTATTTTTATCTTTACTTTTCTTTTATACTTTTATACTTTTATTTTATATTTTTATCTTTACTTGTCCATTGTCGGCATCCTCTAATAGTGTCATTTTCGGTCATTTTATAAATTTTTATTTTTATATGTTTATAAAATGGTTTAGTAAGAGTAATTTAGTCAATTTAAGGTTTAAATTTGTCAGAGGGACTGATTTGAACCAAATTAAAACTTTAAGGATGTTTTTTGCATGAGTGGGGCATCCTCCAATATTGTCCTTTTAGGTCATTTTACAAAATTATTTATTTTTATATATTTTATAAATTGGTTTAATAAGGGTTGATAGGGAAAAATATAAACCTACCCTACCCTCGATAAGATTGATTATATTTCATTATCAAGGATAATGAAATCTGACGTGATTCAACAGAGTAAGAATAATCCTATCATAATTAGAGGAGGTCAAAAGGATTATTCATATCTCCGACAAATCTAGCAACAAATCTCCTATGATCTCGCACAAGCGGAAGATAAGATCAACTATCGACATCGGCGGAACCAATTGGATTCCAATCCACAGCCATAAATAGGGCACCAAGCCGTTAAAGAATGTATGAGAAAAAACTCCTAAACAAAAGATACATAGTTATTATGTGATACGATGACAAGTACTAACTTGATCGTCGGAGGGTCCTTAGCTGGCACCCCACCGGTGCCATTCAAAGTGACGTCCCTTTGTTTTGCAGGTAAACGCCGTCGTTCCGAGTCGTGAGGATTTACGCATCAACAGCTGGCACCGTCTGTGGGAATGATTAGTTCTTTGAAGAAATAATAACCCGACGCGACTTGGCTCGGACGGCAAGACGAAAGTTTTTTTTATCATGGAAACCTTCCCAAAGTCATCAGTTGACAACGGGTTTCCATGTTCTTAACAAGACTCTACATCTTGATTACTCGTCTATCATACTGGGGGCAAAACAGTGGGTTACGTGATGCCACCTTTCAAAATTTGGCACGTTGACCCATGCAGTCCAATATGGTGTTTTCCATCTAGCGATGCTTGGTCCTTTCACTACTGAGGTTTGGTCGTCTAAGACCAGACTCCATTTTATATCGGGCAGCAGCTAATTACCAAGGCCAGATCGTTAAAGACTAAGATCTGGTCTTTTTGTACCTACATAAATGGGTAGGTCTCCACCCATCAAGAAGATCACCACCAACAAGGGTGTCTCTACCTACTAGTAAAGCTTCTACTACTGAGGATGTCTCTAGCAATGGAGTTTCATTACTCCATCCGTTCATACAATCAAGGAGGTCCAATGTCCCTCAAGATCCCATGTCCAGTGAGGTCTGTATTCCCAAGTAGGTTCCTAAGTTAAGGGCAGTCATTGGACCTAACAAGGTACTGACCACCAAACCGTCATCTGGTACTGACCACCAGACCGTCATCTGTCAGCCGTTGGGTACCACGCCTCTATCCACCAGGCATCAAGCCAGTCGCTGGACACTAAGCCTCCACCTACCAGACGACAGTCGTCACCTTTCTTCCCTTGCAGGAATGGCCTATCGACTTCAGATTATGCAGAATTTTGGATTGATAATCCATTGCAGGTTAATTTTTAGTAATTACTTCTAACCCAATCCAATATTTTTAGACAACTGTAAATTGTTGCAGCACCAGACACCCCGTCCGTTGCATAAACGTTTATAGAATGGGTCATCACCCAAAATCCCAACATCGGGGGCAGAATAGTGGATCATACGATATCAATCGCCGATCTACATATGATGACAAGGTTTAGAGTTGATCGTACCTTGGTATATCGAGCTAGTCGGGTTTGTAGTCTCTACACGACGGGAAGGGTACAACCCTTGGTTATTATAAATCAAGGCTTGGTTATCCAAAACTAAGGCCTAATCAACCAAGACTAAGAATTGATTACCCAAAGTCTACAAAGGCTCAGTCATCCAAAATCAGTGCCCGGTTACTCCAAGTTTGGTCATCAGAGACCAAGACTAGGGCCTAACTGACAAAAGTATGGTCATCAGAGATAAGGACTTAACTTACAAAGGTCAGGTCAAAAAACGATCATCCCCCTCACTTGTTATACTTATGTGGTAATTAATTCCCTTACTAAAGGGACGAGCTGAGTAAAGCTCGTAAAGTTTATTGCCTTACTAAAGGGACGGGTTAAATGATTCCCGTAATCAAATATCCCCATACTTATACTTATGTAGTAATTAATTCCCTTACTAAAGGGACGAGCTGAGTAAAGCTCGTAAAGTTTATTCCCTTGCTAAAGGGATGGATTGAATGATTCCCGTAATCAAATATCCCCGTACTATAATGGATAGTAAATAAGTGTCCAGTACTACAAGGACCCGGGCTGAATGAATCCCGTAATCAATATTCCCGTACTATAAGGGATAGTAAATAAGTATCCTGTAATACAAGGACCCGGGCTGAATGAATCCCGTAATCAAATATCCCCGTACTATAAGGGATAGTAAATAAGTGTCATGTACTACAAGGACCCGGGCTGAATGAATCCCGTAATCAAATATCCCCGTACTATAAGAGATAGTAAATAAATGTCATGTACTACAAGGACCCGGGCTGAATAAATCCCGTAATTAACATCTCTGTACTATAAAGGGATAGTCAATAAAAATTCCTTATTAAAGGGGACGAGCTGGGTGAAGCTCGTAAAATTTAATTTCTTTATTAAAGGAGTAACGACCTGAGTGAAACTCGTACAATTTATTCCCTTACCAAGGGGAAGAGTACCCAAGGGCAGAATACCCGAGGGTACTAAAAATAGTATCCAGGGGCAGAGTACCTAGGGGCGGAGCACCCAAGGGTAGAGTACCCAAGGGTTCTAGAAATAGTACCCAAGGGTACTAAAAATAGTATCCAGGGGCAGAATACCCAAGGGAAGCAAAAATAGTACCTAGGGGCAGAGTAGAAGAATACACAAGGGTACTAAAAATAGTACCCAAGGGTACCAAAAATAGTATCCAAGGGAACAGTACCTAGGGTAAAAAAAAAAAAATTCCCGAGTTACTATTCACATGAATAGTACCCTCGGGAATAGTACCCCGCGGGGGGTACTGTTCATAGGTGTTGGAAAAAAAAAAAAAAATCCTGAGTTACTATTCACATGAATAGTACCCGTGGGTATTGTTCACAGAGGTTGGGAAAAAAAATAATAATAATAATTTTCCTGAGTTACTATTCACATGAATAGTACCCGTGGGAATAGTACCCCACGGGTACTGTTCACAGGGGTTAAATAATATATATAAATCCTAAGTTACTATTCACATGAATAGTACCCGCGGGAATAGTATCTGCGGGAATAGTACCCCGCGCGGGTATTATTCATAGGGGTTGAAAAAAAAAAAAAATTTACATTCCCAAAGCTAGACGTGCAAGCTTGGGAATGGGGGGCAACTGATAGAGAAAAATATAAACCTACCCTACCCTCGATAAGATTGATTATATTTCATTATCAAGGATAATGAAATCTGACGTGGTTCAACAGGGTAAGAATAATCCTATCATAATTGGAGGAGGTCAAAAGGATTATTCATATCTCCAACAAATCTGGCAACAAATCTCCTATGATCTCGCACAAGCGGAAGATAAGATCAACCATCGACATCGACGAAACAAATGGGATTCCAATCGACAGCCATAAATAGGGCACCAAGCCGTTAAAGAATGTATGAGAAAAAACTCATAAACAAAAGATACATAGTTATTATGTGATACGATGACAAGTACTAACTTGATCGTCGGAGGGTCCTTGGTTGGCACCCCACCGGTGCCATTCGAAGTGACGTCCTTTTGTTTTGCAGGTAAACGCCGTCGTTCCGAATTGTGAGGATTTACGCATCAACAAGAGTAATTTAATTAATTTAGGATTTAAATTTATCATAAAGACATATTTATACCAAATTAAAACTTTAAGAATGATTTTATTTATTTATTTATTTTTATTTTTATTTTTATTTTTGGCTGTTGACCCGAAGCTGAATTATCTCCAAATCTTGCTTGATAAAATGTGATATAGGGTGACTCATGCACAAACATTTTTAAAAGAATAAAAAATGAAATTGATCTGAATATAAATATGATACCTCCTTAACAAACGCATTGACCTTTTATCTTTTTAACTTTTGGACAAACGATAGTCTCTCACTGTACCAGAATAATAAAATAAAATTCTCATGATGATGATCATCGTTCAGGTCCACAACAATGATCGTGTGGTGGCAGATTTACTTCCAGACTACTTCCGGTGGGGACTCCCACAGAGAATCGCCTTAGCAACAGGCACGTGTCTGAGCTTTGGGCTAACATTAAACAAGGGTCCACGTTGGGTGCGGGACCCACAGGAACAGAGAGTCGCACCCTACCAAGTTGCAAGCTCTGAATGATTGAGGCTAGCCCACGCCGGACCACAGACCAGCCACGTACAGAGTCCAGGTCATCATTCCTTTCTCGTGGGACCCGCACCCCCACCGTCGGCTCTTCCCAATTGACCGGCTCAGCCGGCTTGGTTCATGTTGATGGTATATGGTATTGTATTGTTGTATTTGCTATTTGGAGGACTGTCTCATTCTTGACTGCATAAGTCGGTTTGTGGGACCCACCACCGTATGAAAATCTCTGGAAATTTAATTATAGTTACAGGCAGAACCAACGGTCGTTGGAGAGCCAACGACATTCAGTTTTCCAAAATGCCCCTACTCTTTTCCAAATATTACACTACTGAATACGGGACGGGGCTCAAGCCCGTTACGGTCGACTTCTTAATTTTAGCTTATTTATACTGTATAATAAAGAAAAATATATAAAATATACTGTATATACACGCACACATAAATAAACATAATGACAGTCGGTGGTGGAGAGGAAACGTGTCGTTCACGAGCTGCTATATATATATATATATATATATATATGTTCAATTGTAATTTTAGTCCTATGCCTATATATTCAAGCTTCTTTCTTTTTTTTTTTCTTTTTTTTTTTTTTTCCAAACATATAACTGACATAGCATCAATCATGGTATCATTCTGGTGTCAAAACTTGTCTATTGGTTTAACTTGCGTCATGATCATCGTGCAAGTAAAATCACCTAAATGGGAGGCGTTTTAATCCTATTCCCACCCTTATTTAACTCTTTCACTCTTGTTGGCACCCGCCTCTAGTTCTAGAATTTTTCTTTTTTTTTTTTAATTTTTTTTTTCCTCAAGTACAATTAAATAACTATTAAAAAAATTTGTAAAAATTAATAATTTAACATTAAATTCTTGGGTACAAGTGTTTTTAATTCATATAGCTCTCTCTAGACGAGTGAAAAAGTGAGTGAATATAACCTAGAATTTATAGAATTAACTATATATACTAATAAAATAAAGATAATTTAGTAATTTACCTACCTAAAATGGATGGGATGGGGTGGGTAACCTGCCCCGCCTCCGCCCCGACCCTGTGCAGGTTTTCATTAATAAAAATTATCCTTATCCAAATAAGTTAATTAGTCCCCCAAAATCACTAAAAACGAGGCGGGGACCCGTCCCCGCGAGGTAAATTATCATCCCTACCTGGATGTAACATACTTCAAATACATGTGTGAGTGAGCACACTTTATATTTAGGTTGGATAGGATTGTAACTGAGCTTTTGAAACAAACGTTGCAATCTGGACAAGTCGGCCCGGTTGCACTCTGCCAGTAGATGAATGCCATCACAGAGTTGCAATTTGTACTAGTTCGACCAATTGCATTTTCTTGGACCGACTGCAATTCTCAGAATTCCCGTGGTTTGTAGACTATGCAAGTCCAATTGGTCCAACTAAGTCCAATCGATTGCACTTTCTTAAGAAGTTGTGGGATTTCAGTTTTTGGTAATTTTCAATTTTTCTTTTTGATCCAAACTCCTTGAGATGTCCTAGTACGTTTTAAAAATATCTTTCGAAATATTTTGAGAACTCTCTTGGATATAAATACATCTTAAAACTCCACCCTTAATGTGGTTTTTGGGAGAAAACTTAAAATCATATTTGACACCATTCTTGGAGCTTTAATAGAGATTTTGAAAAAAAATTATATTTTTATCTTTTTGAGAGTGTACACTTGTAACGACCCACTTCACCACATAGTATGATATTGTCCGTTTTGGACCTGAGTCCGCACGGTTTTGCTCTTGGGTTTCACCCCAAAAGGTCTCATACCAATTGGAGATGACACACTTACATATAAGCACTTCACCTTTCCTGTACCCAGGCGATGTGGGACTATACACCCGTAACTCGCCAATGTGGTAGCCTGTTAGTGTCTCTCGCACCCGCCCACGGCACACCCGCCCATAGGGTCATCACAATCCACCTCCCTTGGAGGCCCGACGTCCTCATCGGCACACTTCCGATTGGGTCAAGTTCTGATACCAACTGTGATTACCCCCAAATTTCCACGTGTAGGTTGGCCAGGCCTAAATCGGAGGCATGGCTGAGTTGCCAAAATATAAATAAATATTTGTGGAAGCATGAATGATTTACCAAATTATAAATAAATTGCTAAGTAAGTTAGATGATTAAATATACATCTTCGGATATTGTGTTTATAAATTGGAGGTGATAAATATTCTTATTAGAATAAACTAATGTTTAAAGGATAATATATATATATATATATATATATATATATATATATATATATATATTCTTAGTTGATACTCACACACACTTGTTTCTTTTTTAGACTTGAACCCCTAACATTCCTTTGGGAAGTAGGAGGTTGGTACCGCTAGGCCACTGACCCGTTGGTAAAGGATAATATATTATTTTATAGTATTAATAAAATAATATTAGTGTAGGCATAGATGAGTTGCCAAAGTATAGATCTTTGCTATTTGATCTTTATAAATAAAATCATACATTGGTGGATATTGGGATTTGGATTGAAGGAAAATATTTCTTGGATTATTATTTATTCTTTAAATGGTTAAATAACTATTTAAATATGGAATTTAGGTTTAAAGGAATTTTCTCTTAAAAGTGGAATGTACTTGATGGTTAGTTTAAATATGAAGGTAGTCTTATCATTGTTTATGATCTTGGATTTTAAGGAATATATTAATGAACATATTTTTTATATATTTATATATATAATATATATAGATCATCTTATATTAAAGGTTAAAATATTAATTAGGATGATTTTGGTTAGAGATGTTTTATTTATTTGTTTTCAGAGGTTTAGTAGAGGGAACTTGCTCATGGGTCTAACTCACGATTTATTTTTCAAGTTATTAGAAGTTCCAGTCTTGAGGTTGAGGATCCACAGTTGGGAGACTATCATTCATCTACTTATCTTGTTTACTTTTTAGTATTGTTATTTATTGTTAGATGTCTGGTGAATTAATAGTTTATGGTGTATGGGTCCTTGACTTATAGGATTCCCGAGTTGTATTTTAGAATTTTAAATTCATAGAATTTATTTTTGCCAATGAGGTTTTATTTTATTAATAGAATTTAGTTCAGCGATTTATTCATTCTTCTTGTATTCTGTGTTCGTTTAAATACTAAATTGTTTTGATATTCCCATGTTTTCGGGTGTGGGCTTGGCTAACCTACACGTGAAAATTCGGGGGTTATCACAACACTTAAACACATGACTGATTTATGGTGATATTCTTTGTCTGATCGAAAGGATCTTTAAAGTCTACATAGGTCTACTCAGTTCGATTAGAGTAACAGATTACTTCTTAATTCTTCTATGAAAAAAGATGAAACTTATCCCAATAGTCAAGATATGCCAACAATAGGGAAATATCTGTTTGAAAATATATGCTTTAAATGACATTTAAGATATAACTTTATTCTAATATGCCATGAGATAATTAATAATATGCTAAAAAATAATTAATTAAATATGCAACTCAATATTTAATTAAGCGTGCAAATTAAAGCAATAAAATAATAATAAATAAAGAACCTGAACTGAGCCCAGTATAGAATTCTATATCCTTAAGACAATTTACGTTCCGCATAGTGCTGAAGAACTCTGTGGCGCTTGTCTCCCAGTATACAATGGTCTACATTCATCAGTAGCAGCACTACAAACTCGTGGATATGGCAAACCTCTTTTGTGTAATACTTTCTCAAACTAAAAAATGCATCTATACTATAAAAATGCTTAATTGGGTACAATCCGAACCAAATGGTTTAGACCAATTTTAATATGGCTCGGTGAAATTAGATTATGGTCTAAGTGACTCAGACCACTTGATAGCAAGGTGCTCGATCCCCTTTATTTGAATACCTATGGCTTAAACCCACTTGGGTTGGGTTTAAATCTAGAGAGAGAGAGAGAAGAAAATGAATTGAACGAATTGCAAATGGTCGCCTAAGAGGGTATTTATAGAAATAAAAGTGTTTTTTTCAGATTAGGTGTGTCTCTTCATCATTGGACACATCCATTTATATGTGTTTCTTTATCACTGGACACAACCATTTATATATGTCTCTTCATCACTGGACACAACCATTTATATGTTTCTCTTCATCATTGGACATAACCATTTATATGTGTCTATTTATCACCGAACACAACTATTTATATGTGTTTCTTCATCACTGGACACACGTACTGCAATAGGTTGCAATGGTTCACATTGAATAAGTTATATCTATTGGTTTTGAGTTGCATCTTTTCATCCCACAACCAACCAGTGATCACACCTGTTTAGTCCAAGACATCTGTTGATGATTGATGAAACAATTTTTCATTCACAAATTCTAACAATATCTTGGACATATGTGGATTCACCTTCGTCACCAAGCCTGCCACTATCAATTGGAGTGTTTGTTGATCTCAATCCCAGTAAACCTTGTCGTAGTCCTTCACTTCAATATAGTAGGTACTTCGGTGATTCGATTGAGGGAACAAATCTTTCGAGGAGTGTTTGTATTCTATTAGCAATCCATCTATAATGATGAAGGAATAAACCTAAAGTTAAGAGCGTTTGGATGAGGAGTCGCAAGGCAAAGACGTTCAACAACTGATTATTGGTAGAGTGGAGAGGGTGTAAGTTTGAGTAAGAGTCTGTTATACTTTGCTTCAAGATAGTGGATTGGTTTCACCAGATACGACAAAGGTCTTCGTGGTTTCCTCCCGAGTTGGATGAGTTTCTCCAATAAGGTTTCCACGCTAAAAATTTTGGTGTCATATCTCAAACTTTAATTTAATTGCTTTACTTTATTGTTGATATTTGTGATTGTGGATATTTAATTGTTAATAATCGTGAGTAATTTAATCGATTACAAAAATCAAGCAAGTTGACCACCGTTTCTAAGTCATTAGAACATTGTTGCCAACTAAATTAACAGAACTGCTTTCGCACCGTGCGACTCACAATCACAATAATAAGTATCCAGAGTATTGAAAGTTTTTTCGAACGACAGGGAAATTGAAAGTTTTCAAGGTTTGATTATTACGAAAACACGATTTTATTTCCAATGACAATAGCATAGCTAATGCCATCCTATAACACCAGTAAAACTAAATTATGATGATTCATATAAAGGGAGCATTTTACAGTGTGTTAGGAAAATTAGTCGGACAAAGCCCTAGATCCTTTGAAAATAATAAAAAATTAAAACCATGATTGCATAACTACAAGAAACCTAGTGAAAAAATTAATTCATTTATATAGGACAAAGTAAATGATAACTATTATTAATTAATAGCCAAAAGATGGTTGCCCTATTAAGGGTTGAAAACCGTTCTTTTTTGGGCCCAAAAAGAGGGCAAATGATTTATTACATTGGATAAGTGTTCCATTACGTCACAACGAAAAATCCTTTAATAGGTTTATAGGTTCTTTTTGGTGTCTAGCTTCTCGAGGCTTTAAGTAAGGTGTGTGATTGGTCTGTGCCGTTAACTCTCATTTGACGTCCTTCGTTTACTCTTCTCCCTTTCCACACAATGTCTTTCTCTCTCTGAAAAGCAAAGAGCTCTGAAACAGAACATTCTCTCTATAAGGGTCTCTATCAGTTTCGGGTGGTGGAGGTGGCAGTTGCCCTTACGCAGCTCTAATTGCCCATTCTCTCTCTCTCTCAACCAGTTTATCGCCACCCTTATTTCCCGCCAAAAAAAAAAACTTTGCCACCAATTCAGCTCAATCAGACAATGAGAGACAGTGAAAGCACATGAAACCCAAGCTAGTAACATAATATCATTCATCATTACTTTCTCTCTCTTATGGTGTTTATATATAACCACACTTGTTACCCATTCTTGCGTTCCCGATCAGCCTCTCCTTTTTTTTTTTTTTTTTTTTTTTGTGGGTTTCATCACACGGTGTCGTCCTTGGGATCTGATCCCACAACTCGACCACAGCTTCTGTGTTTGTAGCTAGCTTCTGCTAGAGTACAATAACTGGTTCAAGTCCCGAGGTCAATTCTTGTTTCTTTCTTCGTCTGATTTATCAGCCTCTCATTTCCCTCCTCAATTTGGAGTCTACCCAATTGATCACTTTGTAGTTTCGATTTTATCTTTTGAAAGTTTTGTAGTTTCAATTTTGATTGTTGAAGAAAGATCCACTCTCTCTACCCAGATCTGTTGATTCAGAAATTAAGGATCATTAGTTGTTGCTTCATCAGTAAGCCCCTCTCTCTCTCTCTCTCTCTCTCTCTCTCTCTCTCTCTCTCTCTCTCTCTCGTTATATATATATATATATTATGGATTTTGATTTGAGAACTTGCTGTTGAGGTGATGGAGGTTCGACAGGAATATTGTTTTAGCAGAAAAAAATATTGTGTTCTCTTTTATTACAAAATGCTATAAAAGCCTATAAATAAACATTAATTTCTAGGGTTAATTGTGAATTGCATATGTAACTTACATTTTGGTCATGGAGTACTGCAATACTTTATCCCATCATAAGTTCTTTTATTTCTTTCTTCTTCTCCTTCGACTTTTTATTAATTGATTTGTGTTTTATCTTTAATTTGTATCCTTTTTTTTTTTTTTTTTTTTAGTTTAATGAACTCTTAATTACTTAATTACCAGGGAAAGAAATGGATGTCATGATCTAAATTTATCCTCAGAAGAATCCAATTAATGTGATGATATTGCATTATGAATCACAATGAGTGGCATATATACATATATATAGTTGATATTATTGATTGTAAAAACATGTGATATTGCATGTATATATGGTTATCACATCTCTTATGATGATCACCATCACTATCGATCTCATGCTTAATTGTCAAAGGGACCGAAGTTATATTGTCCAGTCATAAGTACTCATAGTCAGACAACTAAAAAAGACAGAGAAAAGAAAAGAAAAGAGAAGGACAACATAGTCAATAACACATGAAAATATTATGAAATTTAGATGAATATTACAGTTTATCAGGTCCAAGTGTTTCTCTGTATAGCCATGAAAATAAAGTAGTATATATTGTCTAGGTTGGATTATATGATTTATATTTTGAAAATTGATTCTCATCAAAGTAATGTTTGAAACAAGTATGATTCCAATCATATATATATATATATATATATATATATATTATTTTGAAACATGTCTTTAATAAGATGTTACTAATGGCTTGCATAGAATTATCATTGGGTGCATCTTAAAGAGAGAACAATATCTATTCATAATACTAATGTTGGCTATTGGATTACATGTACAATTAATGCAATTTATAACTAGATTATAAAAATGAAAATGAGCTATAATGTGAATTAATTCTCTTTCTTATGTTTAAAATTGTGCCTGTTTGACAAATTTAGGCTTTGTCTTATGTTAGGCAATTAATAACCTTTCTTATGTTTTAGGCCATTGTAACTCATCTCTAGTTTTATTTACCCAAAAAAAAAAAATCATCTCTAGTTTTTGGTTCATTTATATTACCCCTTCAAATAACTTGGAAAAAAAACTAATAAAGACAACCTTCTGTAAAATAAAATATAAAAATATATTCTTATTCTTCTGGAAACATTTCCATTTATCAAAATATAACTAATATGATGGAAAGTATCAAAATATATGTGGCTCAAAAGATAGTGTTTTGATGATTTTTCATGTCCTTCCAATTTGTCCATTTTCCTTGGTATATATCCTTCCATTTCATTGCATGAAATGACTATCAGAGACCTTGCATATATAAAACATATTATATATTCAGTATTTATTTCTTATTCTACTTATATAAAATAATTTAATCTAACCCTGAAAGATTTACTCTAGTCAAAGACAATAAGCTCAGATTACATCATATATACTTCAAAATTCACTCAAAAGATTGCAATCTTCAGCTGATGTTAATATGACTGCATTATTCAAATTAAACTTTGGTATATGATTAACTGATGGATTAATGAGTATGCTAAATGAATTGCAGGTCTGATAAATCAATTCTCAAGTGGTAGAAAAATGAATACCTTTTCAAATGTTCCTCCTGGTTTTCGGTTTCACCCCACAGACGAAGAACTCGTGGATTACTACCTTAGGAAAAAGATTTCTTGCAGAAGGATTGATCTAGATGTCATTAGAGATGTTGATCTCTACAAAATTGAGCCATGGGATCTTCAAGGTATATAAATATATATATCACTAAGACCACAATTATTCCCCTGATCAATATATAGGTCACTACCCTAGATTAATCTTTAATTAAGAACTGCACATTAGCTTTACCGGAAAAAAAAAAAGAACTGCACATTAGTTTCTAAAGTACTTTATCAATTTGAACAGAATTATGCAGACTAGGAACAGAAGAGCAAAATGAATGGTATTTTTTTAGCCATAAAGATAAAAAGTATCCGACTGGAACTCGCACAAATAGAGCAACAGCAGCAGGATTTTGGAAAGCAACAGGAAGAGACAAAGCTATATACTCTAAGCATGACTTGGTTGGCATGAGGAAGACTTTAGTCTTTTATAAAGGCCGAGCACCGAATGGACAGAAGTCAGATTGGATTATGCATGAGTACCGGCTTGAAACTGATGAAAATGGTACTCCTCAGGCAAGTATTCCCAATCCTTACAAGATTTTAACTTAATTTTCTTGTGTTGATACAAAATTTTAACTCCGAATGTTTACAAGCTCTTAAAAGAAGTACATACCCCTTTTAATATCGTATTATAAATTCCATATCACTAGATCTCAATTTTGCCTTTAGTAGGACTCAATTCAGGGAGGAGAGATCATTCAATCTGAGCTAATGCCCATTGTTAACATTCGGTAACTTTGAGTATTAGTTAGGTTGCTTGAACATGTAATTGAGGACTTTTATTAGTATATTTTGCATAGCATTGTGCTATCTTAGTTTGCACTTCTCTCTTCTGCATAGCATTGAGCTATATTTGAACACATTTCCATTCAATATGGCTACCTTTATATGCATTTGCACTATTTTTTCTTTTCTTTCGAAAAATTGAAATATTCTGCAAATTAGCTAGTGATTGATGATATTTTGCTGTTTCAAAAACAGGAAGAAGGTTGGGTTGTTTGTCGCGTATTCAAGAAGAGAATAACAACCATGCGCAAAATGAGCGAACATGAATCTCCAATGAATTGGTATGATGATCAAGTATCATTCATGCCAGAATTGGATTCGCCAAAGCAAACTTCTCACTCTAATATCACTTACCACCATCCCTATGCGTGCAAGAAGGAGATAGAATTACAGTACCAAATCCCCCATGAACACCTCATCCACCTCCCACTTCTAGAGAGCCCAAAACTGCTGCAAACAGCTCCCACCTTGAGCTGCAACTCCATGCTTCCGTATGGCACTACTCTTGACATAAACCGTGGAAGCACTATGCAGTCCTCATCACTCACGCAAGAAGAACACATCCAACAAGTCCACAACCACAACTTCCATTCCATCTATGGCAACAATGCTGACAATGAGCAAGCAGTGGATCAAGTCACAGATTGGCGCGTCCTAGACAAGTTTGTTGCCTCTCAACTCAGCCAAGAAGACGCTTCCAAGGAATCTGACTACTCAAATGCATCAGCCAATGTGTTTCATGCCAATGACAGCACGAGTATGATTGTCCGGCACTTGAACAAGCAAGAATTGGCGCCAGAAAATGCATCTACATTGGCCTCCAGTTGCCAAATCGATCTGTGGAAGTAAAACCCTAATAGAGTGATCAAAGTACATACTGATGATAGGTATTTCAGTCAATATGTACATACAAAAGTGATACAATATAACCCTCTTAGTGTTAAGTTAGCATTTGTAGTATGGTAAATTTGGACTGTGGAGCTCATGAGTGTGCTTGTAGGAACTTGGAATGGCCATTATTAAGTAGCCCATGATCTGAGAGCCACATGTGCTACTTAATTATGCATGTGGTAGATTATTTTCTCAAGTGTTTTTTGTATGTAATTCGTCGTGAAATTATTAGTATAAGAAATTTATATTTCTGTCTTGTTCTTAATTCATTCTTGCAAGTTTGCCACTACATATAGCTTCCAATTTTCTTTTTCCTGTTTTCCTTCGTGCTCCGTTTTTTTTTGTTCAGATTACATTGCAAAACATTGCAAATTTGGAATGTCTCAGTTTATTGCTCCATAATTTTTTTTTTTTTTTTTAAAAAAAAAAAAAAAAAAAAATTGTTAGTACTAGTTCCTCTATTCTCTCAGAAACCAAATAAAACATCACTATTTTCAGTCTGATTATATATATATATAATGCTATCAAGCAACACAATTTTTTAATTTTTAATTTTTTTATCTGAGACATAACATCTGTGAAAGGGAGGATAAAAGATGTAGTTGTATGATGGTGTTTAATATATGGAGAAATGATAACATCAATATGGTCGTATTCAAGTTGAAAATTGGGGATCATGTTTGTGTTGTAGAGGTAGGAGGTAGAATATACAGCAACTTTATATATATTCAGCAAGTTTTTGCTAATTTAGGTCACATAATGAGATAGGATTTTGTTTACCCTTTAAGGTTAGAATACCCCTCACACTGAAAATGATTACTTTTGAGTTCAAGAGATAACCATGTTAATTATAGCACTCTATCTATCTTAAACCAACCCCCACATGGGAGGGAGGGAGGGAGGGAGGGAGAGAGAAAGTGAAGTATAACCTTCCATGTAATTATAGATGATCAATTTTTTTTTTGAATATTTGTCATGAAAAAAATAAATAAATAAACATTACGACGTTAGAGGAAATACAATTGTCTTTATAATGTAAAAAAAAAAAAAAAAAAAACCTACTGTCTGAATAATATGAAAATTTAGTTACTACTAATCTCAAGGAGTTGGCCTAATTAAAAAAGATTTGGGTCCTGATATCTCCTGAAGTATCATAATGTAAATAAATTCATAATGGCCTTCTCGTGAATTAGTCTAGACAAAGCCCCATATATACATACACCCGCTTATATATATATATATATATAGCAACTTTACTTCTGTTGCTTTCACACTCATTTTAATTTGTCGCATTGGGCATTTAATTTTCAACCTTTAAATTTTGGAAAAAAACAGAATGAGATACTATTTGGGCTATCATTTTATAGTAGGTAAGTGTATGTATGTAGGTAAGTGTATGTATGTGTGAATGAGATACTATTTGGGCTATGCTATCATTTTATAGTAGGTAAGTGTATGTATGTAGGTAAGTGTGTGTATGTGTGAATGAGATACTATTTGGGCTATGCTATCATTTTATAATCTCATTCTGTTATTTTCCAAAATTTAAAGGTTGAAAATTAAATGCCCAATGTGACAAATTAAAATGAGTGTGAAAGTAACAGAAGTAAAGTAGCTATATATAGTATAAAAGAGTTTACCATCACTTAAAGCATCTCATTTCCCAAGGGGGATTTTTGATGGTGGAAAACAATCATGCTTACATAATAACGGCTAACATCTTTTTGAATACAATCAATGGGCCTGTCTGCCATTTGGGTTGGGCCTACTTCTTTCTTTCTTGTCTCCAATGGGCCTAGTTTACTTTTACTACTTGTAAGGCTCTGGGCTTTTCGAGCCCATTTCTCAACATCCCTTCTACATATATAGGGTTGTCGCCTGCTCCCTACTCACTAGTCTTGAAATAATTTATCCACGAATTAAATCCTCGCCCCCAATGAAATTTAACACTGAATACTTGAGGTATCCATACATTTTTCTAATCTTCATTTCCAAGTTACTACTTGTAAGGTTGTGGACTCGTTTAGCCCATTTCTCAACATCCCTTCATATATTGTAAGATTGTTCAACACCTACTTGCTAGCGTCGCAATAATTTATTCACGAATTAAATCCTCACCGTTGGTTATAAAAACATAAACTACCTTTTAGCTATCTAATGAAATCTACTGTCAATGTTTGAGGTGTACATGCATTATCCTCGTGGAAGGATTTTATATAATCTTCTTTTCCTAGTTCAAGGTTACTACTTTTCTGGACTAGTTGAGTCCATTTCTCAACATCCCTTCATATATTGAACAGATTTACAAATATAATATATATATATATATATATATATATATATATATATATAAAGGAAAGGGTTCCATTAAATCTTATCCTTTTTGCTATGCAATGATCAACCAAAATGACATTATCCATATCATTTTCTAAGATGGCCAAAATGCGCAGCAAACTGCATGAGCAAAAGATGGAGGGTAAAATATAAATATATATATATAGTCATTAACATGAAGAAATAGTAGAAGAAACTTCGCTACTAGAAATAATAAGCTGGCAACAAAAGCTAGCTAATTGTGTTCAGGCAATAAACTTCCCAGCCTTGTGGAAATACTATGCGGAGAGGAAATAAGGAATAACTACTCTGCGTGTTTGGTTCAGTGTTTCGAGAACAATTTTATGTTTTTAGAGAATTAAAAATTCAAAATCTTTACAAAAACTTAATTGGTGGCATTTTTTGTAAAACTGTTTTCTAAAAATTTATTAAAAAGAATATCTGTTTTAAAAATTAACAAAAAAAAAAAAATAGTAGCAATTATCTGTTAGATGTAGAACAAAGCTTCCAAGTAAAAAAGGAGCTAATTAAGTTACTCTATTGCAGCTAGTAATCAGCTTCGGCCATTCATGAAAGCAAGAAAATGAAGAAAAGTAGGATAAAAAAAATTGTTATGAAGGAACATGCATGCTCTAAAATGCAACTGTTGAATTTTGATATCAAATAATGACATACCTACAAGAAACATAACTTCTAAAGCTGAAACAAGCTGCAAACGAAACGGAACCGGGAAAGAGTAGATAGAAATCTGCACTTGTTTGAGATTGTGATTGAAGAGGGCCTCCGATTTTAGTGTAGGATTGAAAATTCTGTGATGGGTTTGAAATATTAGAATGTGTATATATATATATATATATATGGTGCATTTTTACTTGTGGTGAAGTCAAGCCTGGAGTTAAGTCCCTTTCAAGCAATGAAAATTTCCAAACGACACACTCATTGAGCGTGTCTTCTCTCCTCATTAGTCCTAACTCGAACTTTAGAGTGACAAGAGAGACTTTCTCTCACACACACAAACACACAGTTGAGTAAAAGAAGAGAATCCTAGGAGAAAAGGGACTAGAGTCAATGCTTGCTTCTTTCGGACCAGAGATTGACCAGAGAGAGAGAGAGATGCAAAGTCAAAAGGGTACAAGCATAGGCATTACATTGATTAAGAAGGGCACTCGAAGTTGGGAGTGACTGAATTAATAATTAGGGTTTTATATATATAAATGTAGTGTGTAGAGGAAGTCAACATCATTCATCCATGTGACTCTTATTATGCTGTTCTTTCCACTCACAGATGTATCTCTTTCCAATATTTATAGTTCAAAAAAAAAAAAAAAAAAAAAAAAAAAAAAAAAAAAGACACTAAACAAACTACTTTCAAGTTCGAACAATGGTACTTAAAGTTATGATATTTCCTCATCAAAGGAGAGGTTGAGGGTTTGAGCTCTGTTAGGGATAATATAGTCTTTGCAAGACTCCTCGTAACACTGTTTCTTATGATTGGGATTAAGATTGTGAAGCTGACAATATGTCGATATGTGAAGGGATGTTGATCAGAAACCACCTTCAATTAAACACAATTAAATAAGAAGAATGAAACCTAGGAACCAAGCTTTGATTGAACACAGAAATTGAATCCAAAGCATTGTAAGGTTAACTTGATCAACCATGAAGATTGGTATATATATAATTATATATATTGTAGTATAATATAGTAAGCCAATGTGTCTAGCTGGATTCCTCATATTAGAATACCAATCATTTGAGTTTGTTAGGATATCAAAACAGATAACAAGAAAATATATCTGAAGCATCATCAGGTCTAAATAGGTGCAAACAATTCCTTAGGGTTTTTAGGTGCAAATCTTAGGACCTCTGAGGCTCCTTGTTTGTTTCGGGACCGATTCCTTTGAGATTGCAATTTTTTGGGTGAGTACGTTGTGGGTGGGTGTTTGACACTGTCATGCTACCGTACTCGGTCTGCACAGGAACCGATCAACGTGTGAGACTTACACGTCAACTGGTTTGAGTGAATCGGTCGACATGAAAAAAATTTCACGGACCGATGTAGTCTGAGTTTTACCTAACCCATGTGGTTGCCTTGCACGGGTCCCATGAATTAGTCGGGGCTTTGCCCAATAAAAACAAGAAAATATGTGGCAAGATGTCATCACTCTGCTGTGTTTGTCTTGATACTTGCAATTAGCAGACTTGTCCATGGACCACCAGCATTCTAGGCTACTCTATTTGTATATAATTTCCTATTTTCTGGACATAGTGGGAAGGAACACAAATATTTTGCTGAGCCAGCATATATATATATATATATATAATCAATTTATCACTGAAAAATCTCCTATATTGTGCATGAATTAATGGAATCCCCACTTGGATCAGAATGTCCTGCAATGTCCTGCAATATAACTAAAATACATAAACATGCCTGGAAGGCCGGAGAGGTTCAAAACTCCTAAGCTGATTGAAATGGTCAACAAGTAATACATATTGAAGTTACCTTAAAACACTAATAATAATATATCAATAATAATAAAGAAACACCTATTGGAAATTAAGTATATATATAGCACAGTCCACTATAATAAATATATGACTGATTACTCTCCAGAGCTTAATCCCCTAAACTTTAAACAAAGAGGTAAGCATATGCAGTGATTAGAGTAGAGTTGACCTGACCATGCATATACATTAACACAAGCAATTTGATTGCATATCCAAAAAAAAAATAATAATAAAATAAAATAAAATTTAAGAAAAAGAAAAAAGAAAAAAGAAAAATCCAAAATACACAGAATACCAATCATTTTTCACTTTCAATTGAGAGGTCTTGAGCAATGTTGATGTAAGAGTTGGACCCATTGCCAACATTCACTCTACAAGCATTCAAGTTCACATTCTCACCATAATTAATAATCATCTCATGCCTCTTTCACAATATTGCACATGAAAGCAAAATCCATTTATCAAAGTGGTATATAAAACTTTATATCAAAATCAACAACTGTAACTGAAGGAGGTATGGTATGTAAACACAGCAAATTAGCATCAAAGAATATACCAATCAAGTTGGGTATGAATCAGTAATATGGTATCGAAAACAGGTTCATCATCATCAGTATGTAATTTTGATACACGAAAAATGATAAGCCCACATATTTCTATCTTGGGGATAAAAACCGCGAAAATTTGTACTAAAATATTTCTCTTTGCACATCTAACACTTTACGCTAAAAACTGTATCCCAAACGAAGCCTACTCCCCCATTAAAATATACCTACAACACTGGCACCACCAGGGATGGCAATGTTCTCTTAACTAGCAGTCCAGCTTACAGTAAAATGGAAATGGCAACTGTGATGGCTGCGAATACCCATAGCAGACTGAAGTGCAGCTTTGATTGTCCATTGACAGATACTGCAGAAAAGCTGGTTTTCTGAGGCCTGAAATGCAATAAAGTGTGGCAATACATAGGTCAGTAACTATGGAGAGAGAGAGTGAGAGAGAAAGAGGGAGTTATGTTCTATACTTCTGCTTATGACGGAGGGCACCACAATAAAGAACATTATCTGGCACCCCCAGTTCTGTTTTGTTGGTCCGTTCAGGATTGATGACTCTCATATAGGTTTCCTGGCCTAGATACCATCTGTCGAGGTTTTCTGCTCTGAGGTTCCATGCACCAACATTGTCGAGAGAGATCAGGATTGCAGTCCATCCCCCAGGGAATACCTTCACATGGGAAAAACAGAGTAAATTACTGGAAAACGGACCATGAACATTTCAAAATTTGACCCTTAAAAGTGGAAAGTGGACTTTACAGGCAAACACTACTAATAAAGAAGTAATTCCAACATAACAGAAAGCGTAAACAAAAAAAAAAAAAAAAATAGAGAAAGTAAGATATTATATGCAATGGTAACAACCAGCAAAGGCAATTCAATATCATAATACTTGTAAACAAAAGACTGTTATAGGTTTTTCTAGTCATAATAATTCATAGCACAAGAATTATATTAAGGTCCCCCGATAACATACCTGTGTTGTACTGCGAGCTATTGCATCCCACCTATTGTATGAACCCCTGTTGTTTTCAGTCCATTCCCCATGATCCATCCTGCAGTTAAAAGATTTAAGTTATCAACATGCACACAGCAACATCAATATTTAAACGCAAATGATAAAAATAAGAATAAAAACTTTACCCAACCACAAAAAACGAGTAACCATCCATGTGAAAGCTCTGCACTACTGTGTCATTGTTCTGCAATATGACTTCTATGAATCCCTTGTATGTAGCATTAATAACTGATGTGGCCATCCGAGGTGCTCCTTTCAGCGGCTTGTTTGGGAAATCAAGCTTGTAATCACCCTTCACATTAAAATGGTCAGCAAGCCTGATTGGTGTACCAGGATTGACAAATGAAAGCCCATTAAATGTAGCTCGGAGTTTCCCATCAATCGTTACTGGTGGCCTGCTCTTTAACACATAGACATCAGTCACATTGATTGAACCATAATGAAACGAACCCTGTGGGTTAGGACGAGCTCCACTTGCAGATCCATTTTGCCTGGTTAAATTGAAAAAATAAACATTAATTACAATTCACAACAAATCGAAAGCTAACCATATTTACTGGGGAAGAAAAATGAGGTAACCATGATAAGCTTCTTACAGCAAAACCTGAAAAGGATAAAACAAGGCGCGAGAGGGAGAGGGATCATGAAAAGGATAAAGTGCTCAGGTGATGGGGATTAAAAATCTGATTTCAGACATCATATTTTGAAACAGCTCACAGTTATTAACTTTTTAAAGTACCAAAATGTGCAATTTTGACTAATATAGATGTAACTAGCCTAAGTTTCAATCTCCCAACAGCATATGCCACATGCTGCACACGCACAAGGTTCAACGATGCATATGGATGTTACTAGCAAACTCTTCTTCCAGTCCATCTCTATTATATCATACTAAGATTCAATACACTTTCATTCTCTCCTCTATGTCAGGAATTTTGTAAATGTTTGTTTAAAGAAAAAAGAATTTTGGAGACCCCATTAGATTAAAATATGCAATCTTAAATTAATTCTCTTTAAGAGGGGGGAATAAAAGAAAAAGAAGTCCACCAAGGGCAATGACACTGAATAATGTGTAGATGTTCAAGACTTTAAGCCATACAAAGAAAATAACTCTACAATAAGACAGTTGTAGCTTCCAATTAAAAAACATAAAACTGAAACCAATAGACATATCAAGAATCTTGGGAACAAACCTGATGGACCTTGCCTGGTTCAATGAAAATGATGTGTCATAAACATCATTTGGTGGGTCAGGGAGAGGACCAGATGCCTTCCCTTTTGAATTAGAATAATGCAAGATAGCAACCCCTGTCACCCTTTGCCAGAGTGATTGATTTACAAACCTAGCACTCGCAACAATGTAGTAATCACTACTTGCATTCTGATCCATGGTGACCAAGAAAGAGTAAGACTGCCCAACATGGATATCTAGGCTAGAATAGTTTTGTTTCATTGTGTAATGACCCTCTGTTTCTGCTAGAAGCAGATTATGGTTCTGAATTCGAAAGTTCAAACAAGTTGAGACTCCAACATTGTGCACACGAATCCGATAAGTTTTGCCTGCATGCACATCAACCATTATCAGTTCAAATTTAAGAAATGAAAGACTGTAAAATGGAAAGAACAAGAAAGGAAACCTTTAATAGAATATGATAAGACATGACATAGCCCAGATTCAAATTATAACAATAAGCCACTCAGGTGTGTAAGTATGCTTCATTATGTTTCAAATCCTTCTATTTTTTAAACTTTCATGGTCTGAACCATCGAAGCAATTCCTGATCACAAGTATTTAGCAGTATTTACGGTGTAACTCAAGCCACAATCCAGCAAAGGCTAATTCAAAATAATTTTATAACAGCACCATGGTAACATCAAAATGTAGTTAGGATCAGTAAATTGGCTCAATGACAGATGCCAGTCGTTGTCAATATATGAATTGCCAGCATTTGTTGGATGAATTAGACTAAATTTATTCAGGGAAAAAAAAAAAAAAAGACTAAATTTCAAATATAACCCTTCTGGGGAAATACTTCTAAATAGGCTTTTTACTTATAAGACAGCATATGTACGAAAATGATTCACTACCAAATTGCATAATATCTAAACATAAAAGTTTGTTAAGATTCAAGAAAAAAGTAATAAACACCATATCAACGCAAGACAATTTGATGATCTTCGTATATCCAATTGAATGATATGAAAAATAATGTAAAATCAACTGAATTGCTACAAATTGGATGATTTATTGTCAGTAATTAAAAATCATACCAGGTTCAACATTAAAGGTTTCATAACTGATGTCATCTGGGACTAGAGTAGTGTTATATCTATAAGGTCCCTTTCCATTAATGAGAACTCCGTCTGGCATCCCAAGCATTTTTCCACGATCGAGGGTAGTCCTCAGTGCCTAATGGTCAAATGAGGACAAGCATTAGTGAATTACATAGAAAGATCAAATTCCAACTCATAATTTGCTAGAAATTATTGTTCACTCTACAAATACTAACCGTATGGTTGCGCGTATACCAATCACCAATCATGATATCAATATCCCCATCTGGTGTGCTAAAAGGCAGCTGGATGACCTTACGGTTAGTGATAATAAAACCACCAAAACCACCAGCTGCTCTCTGAAAATTGAGAGATGGGAAATAAAAGAAGCTCCCAATCTGATCCTTAACCTGGAATTGGTAGGTCCAATTCCAATTTGAAGGAATTGGGCAGTTCGTGCCCAGCACCCCATCTTGCCATGAAGAACGCCGCATTTGAACTCCAGGCCTACCAAAATCATAAAAACTCAAATCCCTTGGAACTACTCTTGAAATGTAATACTGACTATTAAAAGCAAACTAACAAATAAAACATTGGTAAACTATATGGTCAGTCAAACCTACCAAGTAATGAGGAGATTTTCATCCAATTTGTTCTTCACATTTACCACAACATTGTTATTAGTAGTAACATTAAGAGTAGGACCTGGAAACTTCCCATTTACTGCTATAACCTACAAATAAGAGTGACGAAAAAAATGTGAAATTACAGCCCGAATCAACTCTACAAAAATTCAAACAAAAAGTCGAAAATCCATCAGCAGAACTATCTACAACAGCATTTTGGAAAATTTACTCAAAACCTTATTCAATGATCCAACTACATTTACAGCATTAAGCACATAATATAAACCAAAACATGAATAATACAAACCAAAACATGAATGACACAAATCCCACATAGAAACAGATTCCATAATGACATTTGATGCGTACTTCACACTTCACCAATATTATCCTCAAATTACTTAATATCAAATCAGAGTTCATGAAAACATTATCCTCAAATTACTGCCAAAATCATGAAAAATACACAAAATCCATGAAAAATCATAGATAAATTTTTATATGGTTCCTTACCAGCTTCTTCACTCATCAAAACCCAATCTGATTTAAGCAACAATTCATTTTACACAAAACGGACAAAGTAAAATCATCTCTAGTGACTCATTTACGAACTCAGTCTACTTTACAAATATTTGACTTCGTGATTAAAACACAACTACAATGTAAAGCAGGACAATTCGAAAATGGGCAAAAGCAAAACCCACATAGAGAAATACTATTACAGTAAGACATTTGGACCCTAATATTCTTCATTCCTAATAAAATCCTACTTTCGAGTTCAACAACGTGTACAAAATCAACCAAAGTTTACAGCCCAGAAACAGAATAATAAGCAACACCAAGATGAAAAATACCCATGAAGGCATATTTCGTAGACCCAAAGACCAAAAATCAAAGCCAAAATGGACGAAAAAGAAAAGGAAACAAACACATAAAGACCATTTCGATCATTTCATCACTCTCTGAAACAAAAAAAAAAACCAAAGCAAAACGGTACTAGAAAATGACACTTAGACACACACAAAGACACACACAGACACATATATATAGAGAGAGAACCTGTTGAGGGACACCCAACGGAGAAGCGGTGATGTAAGAGAGCTCCAAATTGAAGTTGGCATATGGGTCTGCCGCGAAACAGAGGGTGGAGAGTAAAGCAATGTGGATTGAATACAATATTAGATTTGACACGAACGACGCCATTGCTGTATGTCAAATCCACTCTATAGCCGATCGATTTTTCTGTAGTTTGTAGGGGTTTTATAGAATCATATACGCGTAATTTATATATGGAGAGAGACAGAATATGGACCGAGTAGAGTAGAGAGAGAGAAAGAGAAGGAGAGAGAGACAGAGAGGACGCCACTGTTTCTTTCAACTTCTTTTGGCTTGTAAGAAAATTAGTACTGTACTATATTGCGCCCCAAACACGCCTTTTTATGGAAAGGTCAAAAGTGTAGCGTAATGGACGCCTCTAACCAGTAACCGGTTCAACCGGTTAAAATAAAATCATTTTAAAAAATAAAAAGAAGTAATTTTTGCACTTAAAAAAAAATAAAAATCCCATTTCAACACATATTAATATAATAATAAATAAATATATATATATATATATATATATATATATATATATATATATTTGTATGCAGAAAAACATTCTCTTGGAGCTAATAACTTTCATACAACTTTGTTTGTTTATTTATTTATAAAATCTATTCTTTATTATATTACAATTTTCTTTTCTTTTTTCTTGGGATGAGTGGGAATGTTATTTTTAGAAAAATTAAAATGGTCTATTTATGGGTGGTGATTGATTTTATAGAATGTAAATCTTTTTAAATTAAGGAAATGATTCGATTATTCTTGAAAAGTGATGATTAATTAAGTTATAAAATGTAATATTTTCTTTTTGGTAAGTTGAACATAATAGGATAATGCAAATATCATTATTCATCTCCCCAAGGAGCTATATATAGCATAATAATTCAAAATTTACACTAAACTCCCTTTTAGTAGTACTTTATAATAAATTCTTCCCATAAAAATAAAGTCAAATGATGGTTCCTACTTTCATCACCAAAATTAAATTATAAAATTAATTAAGTGTAATTCACTGTAACTATTCGGTGCAAGAATCATTTCTCTTATTTAAATCTAAATAAATTAAGTATGTTATATAATTTAGAAAGAATAATTGGAGTAAAATTTTATGTGATTTACAAATCCATATATACCTAAAATTATATCAGCACAATTTGTTTTGCTCCCTAATAACTTCATATTTTCCTTCTCAAAGTGTGTGGTCCCACATAGATTAGAATACAATTTTAAAATTTTTAATGCCCAAAACTTTCTTAACAAATTACTCCATCCGTTCGGAAATAAATGTCCACCTCTATTTTTGGCTATCCTAAAATACTATATTTTCATAACATTATCAATTTATCCTTCTAGCATTGAATTTATAAAAAGTAAACTATCGAACATTAAATTTGATAATTCATTCACTGTCAATATAATAAAAAATACTAAAACTAATACTTTTAAAATGTTAGATTTCAAAAAAAGGAAGTTTATTTTAGGAAGGAAGGAGTAATACATTTTTTTTTTCATTTACTGAAAAATAAAAAGAAAAAAATAAACTTTCCTAACAAATTATATATATTTTTCAAATAAATGTAACTCAAAAGAAATATCAAAAATAAAAAATTTGAAACTTAGCATAACAAAATATAATGTTGCATTTGCATATTTTATATATTAAAGCTTAATGCAAAATTGCAACATATGGGTTGTGTTTTGTGATTACAATAGTCAAAGCCAAAATAAGTATATAATAATCCCAACACTAGTGTCATTAGCACCACTAACATGAACGTGAAACAACAATACATTCCATTATATTAAAAAGGGTTTTATTATTTTATTTTCTTTCTCTCAAACCATAAAAACCTCTAGTAGTGCTAAGTCCACTTGATGTAATGATACAAAGAGTGAAGAAGTCAAAATCACCCACTTTTATCTTCTTCTCTCAAGCCATAAAAACCTCGAATTTTCAAATGAACATTTTTCTTCTAATTGTTTCTTCTTCTTCTTCTTCATTTTTTTTTTTTTAGTCTACTAATGACAATAATGGCACCCCCACCTCCCTTCGACAAATTAACCACAGCAAAGATGGTTGATACATAATGTGTGACCTATAGGTAGGTTAGAACCCAAATAAGAGTACCTAGCATTCATTTGAATAAGTTCAAAACCGTTTAATTGTATGGTTAAAATCACAAAATCTCTCTTCACTTTCAAAATCGTGATTAAAACCCTAAGTAAATTTTTTGAAAAAATACATAAATTAACAAAATTTATCAAGTTACCTCCAAATACGTGACACGTTAAAACATAGAAATATAATCTCTCTATTTTGAGACATAATACAATTAGGGGTTGAAATCATACAATCCTTCCTTTAATTTCCAAATCGGTGACGGACTCATTAAATGAGTTGTGAAATAATAAATTTGACCTAATTATTTAATATTAAATTAAAATCTATAATTATTATTTTAAAATTATAAAAATATCCCAAAGTGCTTACAAAAATATTAATTAAAAGTTATTAAATAAATTTTGGCTTTCAAAGTTCTTGGGGAAAAAGAAAGGGGTATTTTTGTAACTTTAAAATAAAAGTATAATTTTAATTTTATATTAATTAATAAGGTCAAATTTAACATCTCACAACTTATTTAATGAGTTGCTCACCGATTTGGAATAATTTTGAAATTAAAGGAAGGATGGTATGATTTTAACCCTTAATTGTATTATGCCTCAAAATAGAGCGACTATAAGATTTAATATAAATGTAAGACTATAAAACTTATATATCAAAATAAATATAAGTAAAAAAAATACACAAATGTCAACTTCGTTGGATTCACATTTTACCCAATGAGATAGCACGCTCTAGATTTACTTGGATCTTTAAAAATAATAATAATAAATAAATAAAAACCGGGAATAGCCGGTCATTAAATTGGGGAGGGGAATAAAAAATACCTGAAATCGAATCCGTTTTGGCCTCTCCTCCACTGCATTTATTCTGCTCCCTAACAACAACCTTCACATTGCTCATTCTCTCTCACATGCAAACCGTTTTGTCCTACATGGATGGGACCCACTTACAAATATTTGTCCTTTTACTCCACCAATCACCATGAATCTTCTTATTTGATTTATTTACTTATTTTTGTTCTTATTTAAATTTCTTTTTTTTAATTACAACAAATATTTTTATTTTTTTTATTATTTTTTTAATCCTATTTATTTGGGTATCTGCATACCTCTCTCTTGAATCAACTAAAAAGATATGAATTTGCTCTATTTTAATACATATTATATTATATATTTTTTATTTTAACAAATTGACAATTAAAAAAAAGGTAAGAACAATTACACTAGATTTTTTCTTTATCTATAATTTGTTTTTCTCTACCAATATTTTTTATTATATATATATATATATATATATATATATATATATATATACACACACAAATTTTATAAGTTTGCAATAGAAACAAAATATACAGTCCTTTATAATATCTTTTACAAAAAAAGAATGGTCCTCTGATTCGATCTCCTTGTTTTTGGTTGGTTGAATCCAAGGGCTGCACGAGTTTGTTCTTGAATCACTGTGTTCTTCGCTTTTGGGTTTCGATTCTGAATTTGTGTCTCGATTCTGAATTTGTGTCTAAATTCTGAGTCTCTGAACTTCTGAATTTGTGTCTGAATTTGTAGACTTCTGAATTCTGAATCCTCTCTCCTTTTTTCTTCCTCCAAGCCTCTATTTATAGGCTTCTTGGATTAATAGGATGATGACACGTGTCATCTCCTGATAAGGATAAAACTATAACTGGGCCGGGCCGGTTATATTGTGATAATTATCCTTAAAGATAATTATTCAAAATATATTTTATTAGGAATAATTATCGTTTCATTTAATTATCTGGGCTGGGCTAATTAAATAATTTAAGTGGACCAAAGGCTGGTAAATTAAATAATTTATTTAAACATTAGGCCTATATTTAATGGGTCCATCCGTTAAAACCAAAGCCCACTAAATTTTAGTATCCACAAATTGCCCCCACTTCAAGTCCCAATTTTGACAAGACTTGTCTCTTTTTCCAAGTGAGACTTGAAGTTTCTTTTTTTTTTTTTTGTTTTTTTTTTTTCCATCTTAATTATACTTTCCTATTTAAATTAAATTGTCCAAATCCCAATACAATTTGGAGGTATCTTGTTGCCTATATGTACCCTCAATATTGTAGGGTTTGATATCAATTCCAAAAATCTCTGAAGACTTGTCAGATCACAAATAATTGGTACGTGTGTTTCTTCTTCTTCTTTTATTTTATTTTATTTTTATTTTTTTTTTCTCTCTCTCTCTCTCTCTTCTCTTCTCTACGCTGGCTGGAGCCTTTTTTTTTTTCTTTTTTTTTTTTTTTCTCTCTCCACGCATGCAGGAGAACATTTTTTTACTTTCTTTTTTTTTTTTTTTTTTTTTTTCTTCTCTCTCCACGCATGCAGGAGAACATATATATATATATATATTTTTTACGCACGCTGGTGAACATTTTTTTTTTTTTTTTTTTTCTCTCTCTCTCTCCACGCATGCAGGAGAACAAATTTGTACACACAAATTTTGTAAGTCTGCAATAGAAACAAAATATGGAGCAAAATAGAATTCTACTAATTTATGAATGTGGAGTACAGTCCTTTGTAATATCTTTTACAAAAAAAGAATGGTCCTCTGATTCGATCTCCTTATTTTTGGTTGGTTGGATCCAAGGGCTGCACGAGCTTGTTCTTGAATCACTGTGAAATTTGATGAAGAATGGCACGTTGTTGGATGTGCTTGATGTTCTTCGCTTTTGGGTTTCGATTCTGAATTTATGTCTGAATTCTGAGTCTCTGGATTTCTGAGTAACTTCTGAATTTGTGTCTGAATTTGTAGACTTCTGAATTCTGAATCCTCTCCCCTTTTTTCTTCCTCCAAGCCTCTATTTATAGGCTTCTTGGATTAATAGGATGATGACACGTGTCATCTCCTGATAAGGATAAAACTATAACTGGGCCGGGCCGGTTATATTGTGATAATTATCCTTAAAGATAATTATTCAAAATATATTTTATTAGGAATAATTATCGTTTCATTTAATTATCTGGGCTGGGCTAATTAAATAATTTAAGTGGACCAAGCCTGGTAAATTAAATAATTTATTTAAACATTAGGCCTATATTTAATGGGTCCATTCGTTAAAACCAAAGCCCACTAAATTTTAGTGTCTACAAATTGCCCCCACTTCAAGTCCCAATTTTGACAAGACTTGTCTCTTTTTTCCAAGTGAGACTTGAAGTTTCTTTTTTTTTTTTTTTTTTCTCCATCTTAATTATACTTTCTTATTTAAATTGAATTGTCCAAATCCCAATACAACTTGGAGGTATTTTGTTGCCTATATATACCCTCAATATTGTAGGGTTTGATATCAATTCCAAAAATCTCTGAAGACTTGTCAGATCACAAATAATTAGTACGTGTGTTTCTTCTTCTTCTTCTTTTCTTTTTTATTTTTATTTTTATTTTTATTTTTTTTATTTTTTTTTCTCTCTCTCTCCACGCATGCAGGAGAACAATTTTTTTTTTTTTTTTTTTTTCTCTCCACGCATGCAAGAGAACATATATATATATATATTTTTTTTTTTTCTCTCCACGCATGCAGGAGAACATATATATATATATATATATTTTTTTACGCACGCTGGAGAACATTTTTTTTTTTTTTTTTTTCTCTCTCTCTCCACGCATGCAGGAGAACAAATTTGTACACACAAATTTTGTAAGTCTGCAATAGAAACAAAATATGGAGCAAAATAGAATTTTATTAATTTATGAATGTGGAGTACAGTCCTTTGTAATATCTTTTACAAAAAAAAGAATGGTCCTCTGATTCGATCTCCTTGTTTTTGGTTGGTTGGATCCAAGGGCTGCACGAGCTTGTTCTTGAATCACTGTGGAATTTGATGAAGAACGGCACGTTGTTGGATGTGCTTGATGTTCTTCGCTTTTGGGTTTCGATTTTGAATTTGTGTCTGAATTCTGAGTCTCTGGATTTCTGAGTCTCTGGATTTCTGAGTCTCTGAACTTCTGAATTTGTGTCTGAATTTGTAGACTTCTGAATTCTGAATCCTCTCCCCTTTTTTCTTCCTCCAAGCCACTATTTATGGGCTTCTTAGATTAATAGGATGATGACACGTGTCATCTCCTGATAAGGATAAAACTATAACTGGGCCGGGCCGGTTATATTGTGATAATTATCCTTAAAGATAATTATTCAAAATATATTTTATTAGGAATAATTATCGTTTCATTTAATTATCTGGGCTGGGCTAATTAAATAATTTAAGTGGACCAAGCCTGGTAAATTAAATAATTTATTTAAACATTAGGCCTATATTTAATGGGTCCATTTGTTAAAACCAAAGCCCACTAAATTTTAGTGTCTACAAATTGCCCCCACTTCAAGTCCCAATTTTGACAAGACTTGTCTCTTTTTCCAAGTGGGACTTGAAGTTTCTTTTTTTTTTTTTTGTTTTTTTTTTTTTCCATCTTAATTATACTTTCCTATTTAAATTAAATTGTCCAAATCCCAATACAACTTGGAGGTATCTTGTTGCCTATATATACCCTCAATATTGTAGGGTTTGATATCAATTCCAAAAATCTCTGAAGACTTGTCAGATCACAAATAATTGGTACGTGTGTTTTTTTTTTTTTTTTTTTTTTTTTTTTTTTTTTTTTTTTTTCACGCATGCAGGAGAGCATTTTTTTTTTTTTTTTTTTTCTCCACGCATACAGGAGAACATATATATATATATTTTTTTCTAACCCTTTTTTTTTTTTTGCAGGGCTTGATTGGGTATAACAACTTGATTTGTGTCAACCGTAGCAGAAATTGAATCCTCCTTCTAGACAACACCGATTTGAGCTTTGTTATCCATCATGGTGGTGTTCAAGTGTTTCGCAAAGCAAAAGCTGACTATCTTAGAGAGCAAAAATAGTCAACGAGTCCAAGGAACGACATTAAGTGTATATGACTCACTTTTTGGTCGCAATGCTATTCAAGTGCCTGATTCTAACAATAAACATTGTTCATCTCATTGGACATGCACGGCCGCATGCGAACTCACCGACTTTGGTCCTGATCAGATTAATAAAGAATCTATTGCCTCTAAAGCCTTGATACTAAATTCTTCACTTCATGAGAGAGTTGTTGAAGAAAACCAGTTTTCACTATTGGGTCTTAATGTTCAGGCGAAGGAAATATCATGGAGTATTCCCTATAAACTTCCTGCTGAATTGCTATACACCGAACTATATTGGGAGTGGTTAGAAGATGTCTTGGCGCGTTTCCACGACTTTCTATCAAAACAACAACTATATGGTGCTTTATTCGCCTCCCTGTTTTCCTATGATCGTCATGAAGATGTATTCAAAGCATTCCTTGAATGTTGGTGCCCAGCCACTAATACACTTCATTGTTCTATTGGCGAGCTATCAATTTCTCTTTGAGATCTATATATGCTAGGTGGTCTCCCTCACCAAGGAACAATTTATGATGAAGTTATTCCTTGTGCAGATGAACTATCAAGAGCTGGCAACAACAAAAATTCTATCCCTTTGAGTTGTCAACACCTATTTTTGGCCTTCCACAGACTTTCCAAGAAGTATAAAGGAGATCAGAATGTGAAGATATCTGACTGGATTAATTTCTGGTTTAAAGGTGCATCAAGACATGCCAAACCTTCAAAGAAATCAACAAAAAATAAAGTTCACCGCCCTATGAGGACTCAAAATCCGTCTGGTGTGATCCCTCCTGTCCAGTCGATGTCCACCAAAGAGAAAGAAGTATTTATCAACCTTGGTGTAGATGAAACATCGAGAGACACCACTTATCTAGCTGCTTTTTTAGCATGTTGGCTTTGCAAATTTGCCTTACCTGCACACCCTGGCAACATAATTCGTCCTGGGACTTTCAAGGTCGCAAGCATGTTAGCAGATGGCTGCAACATTTGTCTTTCCATCCCGGTTCTGGCCAGTATTTACAGAGGCTTGAGCGAGATTGTTTCCTCACCAGATCCTGGAAGCTGCTCTGCGATATTTCCTATTCACTATGTATTCGGATGGTTGAGTGAATATTTCAGAACTAATTTCACCATTCCTAATACCAACTATTGGCCTAGAATGACATTATATGCAGGCGAAGGAGGAGCAAGATACTTTGACCATTTTGAGCCCAAAATTTATTCAGATCATGTAAAGGAATAAACTTAACTCGAATGGCTAAAAGATCTTCAAAAGAGCGACTTATTGTAGATAATGGCGAGATGATAAAGGCTGACTTTGACATCCTAATCAATCTTCGATTATGTTATTTGACATTGCGCCAAAATGACCTTCTTATCATTAAGCCGTATAGTCTACACAGATTTAGCCGACAATTTGGGTACCATCAAGATATTCCTGGAAAATTAAAAAATGACTTTCGTACTTGCACCTTAGAGGAATTTTTATAGCATTGGAACTCATCCGTTTATTATTCTTCTGGTTGTGATGCGTTGCTTCCTTCAACCTTAAGCCACCAAAAATCCTCAGTTACCAGAGCATATGCCAAATGGTGGTCCAGCGTATATATTGATCCATTTACACAGAAAGAAATTACCTCAAAGCAATCTAAACGAACGATTTCCCCACCAGAGAAACCAACTAAAATCAGGAAGGTTTTAATTAAGGAGCTGAAGTCAAATCTCCTATCTAAGCCAGTGCCAAAGTTAACCATCAAATCTCATAATGATTGTGACGTTGTTGGAGGATCTAGTAGCCATCACCAAACAGCAGAAGATGTCCCACCACTAATCAATAACCGTCGCCGTCGTCAGTTGTCAATGGAGTTAGATGAGGATGTGAAAGCTTATGATGAGGATCGTAACTGGAAGCATGTCACCGACAAAATGAGACTTAATTCAGTACAAGAATGTGTTGCCACTTCTCTTGATCAATTTTTTACTGGGGTACCTAGCAGTTCACAACCTATACAGGTAACTGTTATTTTATTTATATATATATATATATATATATATATATTTGTACTGCAAATTACCATTATTTATTATTATTTTTTTAATAGATAAAAGACAGCAAGGGATTTCTTGGGGAAGATGTCGTCATTGTTGCTAACCCAACATGTAGTGAAGAATCTATTTATGGACCGTTTGCCTTAGAGTTGGCCACTGCGATAGGAAAAGGTACAGAGATTTCACTACAAAGAAGCAGAGTTAGTCAACACTTGGATGTTTTGGGGGTTGCTGAAGTGACTAGTCAAGCTATGGAGGTGGTTGAAAATATTGGTAAAGATCATGTAGTTATCCCTTCTTTGATTTTAAGAGAACAGGGTCCACCCTTGCATCGTGTTGCCCCTTCTGAAATGTTAATTTTCAATGCGGAAGAGATCGTTCTTGATGTTCATCGTCGTGCTGCTTTATTCTTTATTGATTTCATAAAGAATATCATACGCGATACTCCTACCGATAAAATACCGTCTCGAGCACCTAAACTTTAAACACTTTATGAAGGACTCGCAAAACTCCCTAGAGACCATTCAGCTTTGAAGAGGCGAATTGACTCATATACCAATAATGCGGCCAATTATATTGCTACATCTTCTTCACATGCCTGTATGATGACTTCAGACTCTCAATCCCAACGATTGGCCAGTATTGATGCACAGCTCACCAACGCTAGGTCTATAGAAGATGATGGTGCTAAGCGTATAGAATCACTTCAATCTAGTTTGAGTGAAGCTGAATTTAAAGAAGCTAGATTAGTGAAAGAATTGCAAGAAGCCAGGGAAGAGACTCAAGGGCTTAAAGTCCGCATATCGACAACGGATGCACAGTTATCTCAGAAGAAGGAAGCCATCACCAAACTTTGGGAAGATCGAAAATCAATAGAAGAAGCTAACGTCATCTCGAATCGCGATCTTGAAGTAGTGAAGCAACTAGAAGAGATATTATGGTAAGAACGTGACGAAATTATCGCTATGGAATTTTAGTATTGATCATCATTTTTTTCCAAAAAAAAGTTGTAACTTTGAATTTTAGCAATAAAACAAATGATTTATTATCTCCATTTTATTTACAAAGATGCTATCATTATTTATTTGTTTCACCGTTCACAGTTTATACTCTTGCGGGCCAGGAGTTTATAAAGAATTTCTTTTTTTTTTTTTTTTTGTTGCAATCACAGTTTTAACTCATGTAGGCCAGGAGCATAGTGCAGTTTAAGCTCGTACGATCAGGAGCATTGCCTTCATGGGTAGTAACGCTTCAGGAATTTGCCATTAATGGGCCCCACTCTTACTTTGTCTTCATTAATAATGAGATATGCGCCGTTAGTATAAACTTCGCGAACAACATACGGTCCATCCCATTTGGATACAAATTTATTTCCCTTGCGATTTATGACAATCGGTCTACGAACAGCTAATACTAAGTCTCGAACTTGAAATGACCGAGGTCGAACTCTCTTATTGAACGCTTTAGAAAGTCGAGCTTGATAACACTCTAGATGTTGTTGAGCTTCTAATCTCTTTCCATCCAATGCTTCCAGTTCTTGAAGACGTAAGATGGCATTTTCTTCACTTGTAAGACCTTCTTGTATGGCTATCCTTAATGAAGGGATTTGTTGTTCCAATGGAAGAACTGCTTCTACGCCATAGACCAGAGAATATGGAGTTACTTGAGTAGGTGTCCGATGCGTAGTGCGGTATGCCCATAATGCTTCTTCTATTCGCTCATGCCAATCTCGCTTTGTTTGGTTGAATACTTTCTTCAATAGCTCACATAGAGTCTTATTGAATGCTTCTGCGAGACCATTTGCAGGGGCATTGTACATGGAGGATTTACGTTGTTTGAATCCAAATTTCTCACAAAGGTCAGTTACCCAACTGTTTTTAAAATTCGTCCCGTTATCAGTGATGATGTATCGAGGGACACCATATCGATAAATAATGTTAGACTTGATGAAGTCAACCATTGTTTCCTTTTTCACATGTTTATAGGATGCAGCTTCCGCCCATTTTGAAAAATAATCAGTTGCAACCAAGATATACAAGTGGCCTTTTGAAGACTTTTCTAAAGGACCAACTACATCTAATCCCCATGCATCGAACGGCCATGACGTCACAGTAGGGTGTAATGGTTCCGGTGGTTGGTGTATGAAGTTGGCATAGAATTGACAGGCTTGACACCTTTTTGCACACTCCAAGCAATCTTTGACCATGGTGGGCTAATAATAACCCATTCTTTTGACGCGAAAGTGCAGCTTTGGACTAGATTGATGAGCTCCACAAATCCCAGAATGTGCCTCCTTCATTGCATGCGTTGCTTCATCATTTCCAAGGCAGCGAAGGAAAAGGCCCTCATAGGAATGCCTATACAATGTATCGTTGTAATAGATGAAACGAGGTGCTCGCCTTCGTATTTCAGTCTTATGGCGTAGGTCTTCGGGAAGCTTTCCATGTTCTAGATAATCAATGATAGGGATTCTCCAGTCTTCTTCCTCTTGTGTCCAACAAGAAACCACATTACTTTCTTCAAATTTATCCTCCAAGACTTGTGGCAAGACCCATTTTTGACATATAGGAACATCAACCAGGTCTTCATCAGTTAACGCCAATGTTGTAGCCAAATTTGCCAAAGCATCAGCTATCCGATTTTCTTTTCTTGGAATGTGCTCTAGTATGACGCTATCAAACCGTTCCAATAAATGAGAGGCGTAACGATGGTACGGTACTAGATCATCTTTCTTAACCTCATATTCTTTAAGAAGTTGGTTGATCACCAACTTAGAGTCTCCATATATTTCGAGGTCCGTGATGTTCATCTCATTCGCCATTTGAAGGCCGATAATCAAGGCTTGATACTCAGCTACATTATTTGAGCAGTTTTCAGCAAGTGCAAAAGAGTATGGAATGACATGTCTCTTTGGAGAAACAAAAACTACACCTGCTCCAGCCCCATCTGATCGTGCTGCCCCATCGAAAAACATCATCCATGGAGGGAGGATGTCCACAAGGAAGACTTCTTCATCAGGAAAATCTTCAGATATTTCCCAATCGGCTGGAATAGGATGGTCAGCTAAGAAATCAGCTAAGACTTGTCCTTTTACTGCTTTTCGTGGCACACAAATAATTTCAAATTCGTTGAACAAAATTGACCACCTCGCCAATCGTCCGGAAAGGACCGACTTAGACATGACATATTTGAGAGGATCTGCCCTTGCAACAAGATGTATCGTATGAGCCAAGAAATAATGCCTCAATTTCTTAGAAGCGAAGACAAGTGCGAGGCATGTTTTTTCAATTGGAGGATAATTTCGCTCCGTCGGGGTGAGTCTGCGACTTAAATAATACAATGCCTTCTCTTTATGTTCTTCATTATTCTGAGCAAGTAAGGCACCCAGCGATTCTTCTTGGGCTGCAATGTAAAGTATGAGTGGCTTTCCAGGTACCGGTGCTCACAATACCGGAGAATTGAGAAGGTACTTTTTGATGCTATCAAAAGCATTTTGGCATGATTGGTCCCAATTAAATGGAACATCTTTTTTTAGGAGTCGGTTAAAAGGCTGACAACGACCCGCTAAATTTGAGATGAACCGACGAATGAACGCAAGTTGACCTTGTAAACTTCTAAGTTCACGTAAATTCTTTGGTGGCGGCATCTTTTGAATGGCCTCAATTTTATTAGGATCAATCTCAATACCACAATGACGTACGACGTATCCCAGGAATTTCCCTGTAGTCACACCAAATGCACATTTAAGGGGATTCATCTTAAGTTGATATTTTCGAAGGCGATTAAAGACAGTACGTAAATCCTGTAAATGATTTCTTCGTTCTTTTGTCTTAACCACCAAGTCATCAACATAACATTCAACAATCTTGTGGAGTATGTCGTCGAAGATCCTTTGCATAGCGCGCTGGTATATTGCTCCTGTATTTTTTAGTCCAAAGGGCATAACTTTGTAACAATATATGCCTTTAGGAGTGTGAAAGGCAATTAACTCCTCGTCCCTCGGAGTCATTCTTATCTGATTGTACCCAGAGTAACAATCCATAAAAGAGAGAGCTTCATGTCCAGTGGTTGCATCTACAGTGAGCTCAGGGATGGGAAGAGGAAAATTATCTTTTGGGCATGCCTCATTCAAATCACGAAAGTCCACACAGATTCGAATCTGTCCATTTTTCTTCTTCACTGGAACAATGCTCGAAATCCATGTTGGATATTTGACCTCACGGACAAATCCTACTTCAATCAATTTGTTGAGTTCTTCCTCTATCCTTGGAACTAGCTCTGGACGGAAGAAACGTTGAGACTGCTTAATCGGACGTGTCCCACGTTTGACAGCGAGATTGTGCACTGCAATTTTAGGATCAAGACCGGGCATCTCTTTATATGTCCAAGCAAAGACATCCTTGTACTCAGACAATAATCAAAAGTAATCATTTTCTTTAGAGGGGTTTAGGAATGCACTAACAAAAACTGGTTTGGGTTGATCATCAGTTCCTAAGTTGATTTCTTTGAGTTGATCAACAGTAGCCTACCCCCCGTCTTCTAGTGTTGGTGGAGCTTTCTCGATATCATCTGGTTGTTCACAGTCAGGTTCCTCTTCAACAGTGATGTGGTATGAAGTAACACAAGACGATTCGCCAGTGCCTTCTATTCTATCCACTTCTGCTGATTGATTAGTAAATACAATGGTTCGCCTTCGAGCTTTCAATGTAACATCATTGGTGACATCTATCTCTGTCTTACGTTTCATTCGCGAAGGCACTAGGCTCTGAACCTCACTATTATTCACCACGTCGATGTTAGCTTCTTCTGACTTCACAATCTTGCTATTTTTTAGTGGTGCATCATGGATAGTACCAATTCGAGAAAATACTGACTTTCGAGATTAAGGTTGTGCAGATTTTCTTCCTTGGTCATGAAAGCTCATTCTGTTAAAAACAGAGTTACGAGGCAAATTGCTGATATGAGAACTTGAAACATTTGATTCTCGGCTTGACAACCTGTTGAATACAGATGTTCGATCGCATAGAGCTCTTATACGGTCAAAGACTGATTTTTGATGCCCAGTCTGCTGATCTTGTTCATCCTCAACTTCTTCAAACCCAATGTATGAGGTGCTTGACTTCTTATCCCTTTTTGTGATTTGAATTCGAAGTGGCTCAGAAGCTACGAAACCGAGACCAGACTTAGGTGAAATGATTTTATGCCCTTGATCTTTCAACTTCTTCTGTGTCTCATTGAGGCCGTGCACCTTCTCACCGGTGACCTCAGCATTCAGTTTTCCAAGGTTTGCAGGATTTGTAAAATCATACCCCGACTTAGCCAAGAGTTGGTATGCTTTAGGATCGAATCCTTCGTCGGTCTTTTGTTTTGGAAGTGATAAATGATCAACCATAGATTGAGAAAGCCGCACGAACCCTTTTAACGGAGACTTGGAAGGCGAAGACTTCTGAATCTTAGGGAGAGGAAGAGTTAACTCTCTTTTAAGCTTTTGCATATCTTCTTTTTCCTTGGTTTGTGACATCTTTAATTTAAATTCCTTAGTTTCAATTATCTCGATAACAGGTGCCTGCCCTTCTTGTCGCTGAGATTTTGGAACATACTTTAAAATAGGTTTCGTCCGATGTGCTTTTATCGAGACCCCTCGCATTTTAGTTACCTTTACAATGTCTGTCACTGAAACGTCTAGTGGATCACTTAATGCTTCTTTTGCTTTTGTAGATTGAATCTCTTGTGTAGATGGAAGGCTTGGGATGGGCACTTCCGAAGGTGTATCATGATCGATATAGAACTTGGCATCGGCAAAATGAGATTCTGCCTCTGTAAATGGCTTATGATCCGCCACAACTGTTTGTACGCCATTTTTGTAGAATTTGAAGCACTGATGAAGAGTCGATGGAATGACGCCATTACTATGTATCCAAGGCCTTCCCAACAACAAATTGTAGGACGTCTTTGCATCAATCACATGGAATAAGGTTTCTGCTTAGAGCTCGCCAATAGTTAGCTTTGCCCTCCTTGGTTAAAACCTTGAATAATAAGACGGCTACGCGATAACTCGTCAATTGTGATGCCAAGATTTTTCATCTTAAATTTTGGCATTAGATTCACCGCCGAGCCACCATCAACAAGAATACGAGTAACTCTTCGTTCTTTTATGTAACCGGAGACGAAGAAAGGACAATTGTGCGGCTTCAAACCCAACTGAAGATCCTCGTCCGTGAAAACAATTGGTGCACAACATGACTCAAACGTACCTCTGACCACTTCATCATCATTAGATTTTTCAATGATGGCTGTATTATGGTTCTCTACAGTCTGGACTTCATCTTGATCCTCGTTCTTCTCATCATTAAGGCTTGTATTCTTAGTTGAAACCATGTAAGTTGTTACAACTTCGTCATTTAGGTATCCTTTTGGAAAGAACTCTTGCAAAGTAATAGGCTTTTGACTCTTTTTGCTTATAGAGGTGTGTTTAGTTGACTGTGTCTTCTTGACCCATTTTCTGTTATGGGCAGACTGTTTATGGTGATATTGGGGTTTCTTCTTCCTTTGCCCTCTGTCAGAATAATTAGTCTGAAAAATATCAACTTGTTGCTTCCGTGGTTTCTTTCTTGTCACCAGAGTCCATCCTTCTTCATCATCTTGAGGAAAAACCCTTCCAAATGTTGAAATGTCACGTACACTCCCTTGGCCAATATAGATTGGGATTGGTTCCAATGAACCAAACTGGATAGTTGTGCAAGATACCTCCGAAGTTAAAGGTTGAGAACGAGCACTCCCCACGACAGAGGTTGTCAAAGTAGCAGTAGTATGATTTGAAGTTACAACTTCGTCTGTATCCAACAAGATTTTTCCTTATTTTGCTAGATTCATCACCACCTCCTTGAAGATAAAACACTTCTCAATTGGATGACTGACAATGCGATGATATTTACAGTATTTTGGATAGTTGATACGTCCCATCTCTGGATGATTTTGCATTTAGGGAGTTCTATAACTTTACTTTCAAGTAAACATTCCAAGATGCCAGGAACATCGGAATCGGGGAAGGGGTATTCTTTCTTCTCTAACTCCTTTAGCGTAGGACGCTGTCTTTCCCTCTCTTGAAACTGGCGAGGCTTTTTATCATCCTTCTTGTCATCTTTAACAGATATCTTGATTGGGGTGGTTGAGATAGCCATTGAATCTTTAGCCGCATTTTTTGATGACTTGTCGCCCTTCTTCCAGTCCTTCTTATCTTTGCGTGGTTCTATAGTCACGGGACTTTTGCCGTCATGGGATTTCATACTGATCTCCATGTCATGGGCACGCGTAGCCAATTCCTCAAATGTGCGAGGTTTTATGCCTTGCAGAATGTAGAGTAGACCCCAATGCATTCCCTGCATACACATCTCCACAGCAGATACATCTGACAAACGGTCCTTGCAGTCAAGACTGAGGGCTCTCCACCGATTAATGTAGTCGATTACAGGCTCATCCTTCCATTGCTTCGTGTTAGTCAACTCTATCATACTAATAGTACGACGAGTGCTATAGAACCTATTCAAGAATTCTCGTTCCATCTGGTCCCAACTATCAATTGATTCTGACTTTAGGTCAGTGTACCACTCGAACGCGTTTCCTTTAAGGGACCGGACAAACTGTTTGACTAGTAAGTCCCCCTCTGTTCCAACATTGTTACAAGTCTCGACAAAATGGGCAATGTGTTGCTTGGGGTTACCCTTTCCGTCAAATTGCTGAATCTTCGGAGGTTGGTATCCTACATGCATTCTCATACTGTCGATTCTCCTTGTATAGGGCTTTGAGTACATGAGAGTGCTCTGTGAGACACCACCATATTGAGCTCGGATTGTATTCGTTATTATATCTTGCAATTGTTCGACAGAAAATGAAGAGACTGAAGAAGAGGTATGATTGGTTTGACCAGTCACCTGTTCTATCCCCGGCGTCTGGTTTTGACTGGTCGCTTGTTCTGTCACCGGCGTCTGTTTGGGATTCTCCCTGTGAGTACCTTGTGCTGTAGAATTAGGATTCTCCGTTAGTATTGCTGTGGAAGATGTAGGTTTCCCAGACGGTGGTGGTGTGAAAGTTGCACGATTCCCGGATGGCATTGGTGTTTCACCGAAGGTCTGAACTTCCAATTTATTCATTAGTGTAGCGATTTACAAGTCCTTTTCTTCAATAGTCTTTGTGAGGTTCTCAATGGAATGAGCCATAGCTGCTAGTTGTTCCTCCACCGTAGCAGCTCCAGTCATCATAGCAGCAACCACATCTGAGTATGATAGGCCTTGAGAATCCACGTTCCTTGAAGTGATTGATTGCTCCGAAGTCTGACGTGGTGACTCTGGGGGTGAACCGACACTAGAGTGAGCATCATAGATAGAACGAAGTGAATCTGGTGGTGGAGCCTCCTCTGGAACAATGTCAAGGTTTTTGACATGTTGAGTTTTCACGTTCGCTGGTGTTGCAGGATTAGTTTTCACCACATCTTGCTGAAGTTTGAATGACGCCATCGCCTGGGACTTGCTACGTGTCACAGGGCCCGTCAAGGTACTTCCATCGCTTAATTTGGTCTTCGTGCCACTTTTCATGGTGGCTTTAGTGTCGACCTTTGCAATAGCGATGTTCTTTTGGGCTTTCTTGTCTGTCTGAATCTTAGGGGGAGCCATAGAATCTGATAGAGAAGAAACTTGATGGTAGGAGAAAGAGATGAGAGGCAAAGGTTGTCCCACCGGGCGTGCCACAAATTTGTACACACAAATTTTGTAAGTCTGCAATAGAAACAAAATATGGAGCAAAATAAAATTTTATTAATTTATGAATGTGGAGTACAGTCCTTTGTAATATCTTTTACAAAAAAAGAATGGTCCTCTCATTCGATCTCCTTGTTTTTGGTTGGTTGGATCCAAGGGCTGCACGAGCTTATTCTTGAATCACTGTGGAATTTGATGAAGAACGGCACGTTGTTGGATGTGCTTGATGTTCTTCGCTTTTGGGTTTCGATTTTGAATTTGTGTCTGAATTCTGAGTCTCTGGATTTCTGAGTCTCTGAACTTCTGAATTCTGAATTTGTGTCTGAATTTGTAAACTTCTGAATTCTAAATCCTCTCCCCTTTTTTCTTCCTCCAAGCCTCTATTTATAGGCTTCTTGGATTAATAGGATGATGACACGTGTCATCTCCTGATAAGGATAAAACCATAACTGGGCCGGGCCGGTAATATTGTGATAATTATCCTTAAAGATAATTATTCAAAATATATTTTATTAGGAATAATTATCGTTTCATTTAATTATCTGGGCTGGGCTAATTAAATAATTTAAGTGGACCAAGCCTGGTAAATTAAATAATTTATTTAAACATTAGGCCTATATTTAATGGGTCCATTCGTTAAAACCAAAGCCCACTAAATTTTAGTGTCTACAATATTATCTTCTTCACTTTCTCAATATATCTTTGCTTGGTATCTCTTTAAAATTTAACCATAATAAAAAAAAAAAAACAAATCAAAATATAATTATAAAAATCTTTAAATGAATTTCGAAAATTGGGTTTTTATTTACTAGAAAGAGATCATCCACTCATTATCATAAAAAATTGTAGTTTCTAATTTTAATTATTTGAAGATTTAATAATATAAAAAAAAGTGTCTCAAACGAAGATTAGGAGAATTGAATTGAAAATGTTAAGTTATATAAGGGTTTGGTTTCTATAATATTAAGTCGTGCTATTTTTTCTTTCTTTCTTATATTAAGATTTTTTCTATATTAAAAAAAATGCTTTTAAAATATACAAAGCTGCCAAATAGGCAGTCACCTAATTCGATATAAAATTATAGATCTAAATTATTTAAATATAATATATATTTTTTCTTTTTATCATGACAAACTCGAACATGAACATACCCGTTCAAAAAATTAGACTATTAGGCGCTCTACCATCTAACCGACGTAAAATGGCCCTCCTACCTCTTTTTAGTTGGTCCACCATACTTATTAAAAGAAAATGGTTTTGTTGTTCATGTTAAGGCAGGTCATGCATCCTTGTCCAATTATCCAAGTTTTAGAAAGGGGATACTGAAAATGGATATTTATTTAGCAATAAGTTCCACCACAAGCACTTTAATTTAGAGCCTCTTTGATATTGTTGTTCCTTTACTTAATTTTTGTTTTTTTTTTTTTAAAATTTGTTTGGTAATGTTACAAAGCACTTTTAAATAATAGAGATTTTAACCCACTATCATTTTTGAATGATGCTAAAATTTCTGGTTGTTTAGTTTAGTTTTCTAAAAATAGTTCAAATTTTTTTTTTTTTTTTTTCAATAACTATAAAAGACAATTATATGAATACAGAACTCCATTTTTTTTTTTAATTGAATATTCATAAAATAGTTTTCAGAAATGATTAATCAAATTAATTTTTCTATAATTTTATTTATTTATTTTTAATTATTAGAAAACTTAACCAAGCACACCTTCTATCTTTTAAAACTACATTTTGAGTAAATAATAAACATTTTACGTAATTGGTTTTCTTAAACAATTTTCTCCCTGATATATTTTATAAAGATAATTTCATCGATTGTTTTATAAAGTTCTACTATTATTAAATATAAACATTACTGTAAAATTAGTTTTAAAAATTCTTTAACCAATACTGTTCCTTCATACTAATACTTTAACTATGAAAGATATTTTGTATAATGCATAAACAAATATTTGAAATAATTTTTATGGACACTAAATTTTATGATAGTTTTATACATATAAGATTTTTTTTTTTTTTTTTTTTCATTGTAACGGTGACGCCAAACGAATTGCTAGCACTAGTCTACATATGAGATTTGCTTTCAATTGAGCAATTAAGAATGGACGTAATGTTGTTTATTGGTAGTGATTTAATTGGAAGAACGTTGAAGTCCAACGGAGGTGTTTATATTTGTGTCTTTATATCCTAATGTGTGTGTGTATATATATATATATATAAACATTGTTTGTCATATGTTCCCACTTATCCATATCTAATGGTATTGCAATACTATGGCGGGCGAGTCATGTAATCAATCCAGGTTTCTAATTTTTCAGAAGAAATTTTGACTCTTTGACGAAGTCGTTGTGAATATCTCACAATCTCGGTTGAATATAGTAGGTGTTCAAAATCAGTCCAATAAAAAATTACAAACATGTGTATTAAATGAATAAACCCTAGTATAAGAAACTAGGCTTGGCATTTTTTATTTATTTATTTATTTTTTTTCCCGCAAGCAAGAAAAACATATATATTGATTAGAATTAACAATTACATCTAAATGAGCTTTATGCAAAACAAAATCTGGGAAATTATCATCCCATAAACATGTACTTTTCTCTTTTAAAGCATGAGCATCAACTACATGGGCAACCTCATTCCCTGCTCTAAGCGTGTACACTAAATCAAAATCAGGGTGATGATGAAGCCATTCACGGATTTCTTCTACTAGATGGCTAATTAAAAGACCTCTGCATTAATCTCAAAAGCAATTTGACTGTAGCCCGAACGAATAATCTGGTTAGTAACCTTTTGAAGCACCAAACCTTCAGTCACTAACAGATCTGAAACTCTTTGAAAGAAAAAAGATGCTAATTGCAACACCTTTCTCCTATGATCATGCATAACCATTCCACCTCTTGCCTCACAGAATACTTTACAAAATGATGCATCAGTATTAACTTTAATATTCACATCCACTGTAGGAGCTTGCCACCTAATGGGATTCCCATAACTGTTTTGCCCTTAATAGTGTGATCTTGTAATAGTAAAAGGTGTAACAATGCAATTTAAAAATTCAAAATAGTGAGGTTCTCCAATTCTTACTATCTCCATTGTAACCCACCATTTTTGTTCAAACACCCAAGCATTACGAGCCTTTCAAATCTGCCAACAAAGAAAAGCAACCATACTCTTCAATGATTGCTCCTCACTTAAGCCCGACCAATTCTCCATTTTTGATCTCCACCATCTATCCCACTGTCCATGACCAACTCCCCATCTAATATAAGCGTAGAAAGCTTCCAAACCAACTTGGTTCTTGGACACATATAGAGAAGATGACTAACTGATTCAGGTTCCAACGCACATACTTTACATATGATATCATCCATCATCTTCCTCCTACCCACACTTTTTAGTACATCCACATCCTCATTTAAACAACGCCAAAGGAAATGTTTAATTTTTGGCAAAACCTTCAACTTCCATAGATGTTTCCATTACTGTTGACGTTATTCTATCCCACTTGTTCCACATTGGCCTCTTTTGGCATGCCGAAACCCAGCTCTCTTTATCTTAAGTGCAACCTGATAAGTAGATTTTACACTAAAAGAACCATTCGCTCAAAAAAGCCACCATTGTTTATCACTCCTTCTGTAACCCTCAATTGGATTTGCAAAATTCTTTTCCAATCTTCTTCTTTAAAAATTTGTTTAATCAGGAACTCATTCCATCCTCCTGTATGTCGATCCACCAAATCAACTACTCTATAAATGCTAGAATTAGAAGGTTCTGGAGTAAAGAGATTACGATTGTTCTTATTAGGAATCCACTTGTCCTCCCAAATTCTAACACTCTGACCATTTGTAATCTTCCATACCAACCCATTCTCAATCACTTTTTTGACTGAAAGAAAATTTTGCCAAGCCTATAAAGGATTTGAACCTTTTTTAGCCCTAAGAAATTAAATCGCAATGAGGGAAATATCTATTTTTATAAATTTTAAAAAATAAACCTTTCCGGTCCACTTGCAGACTCCATGCTTGCCTTGCTAATAAATGCTTTATTGAAAGCTTCCATGTCTTTAAAGCCCAACCCCTCATTTGCTTTATTTTTTGTCAATTTCTTCTGGCTAGCCCAATGAATCTTTTGTTTCTCCAGATTGCCATTCCACCAAAACTAGGAAATATTCCTCTTTAGTGTATTACATATTTTGTGTGACACCTTGAAACATGACATCGTTTAAGCTGGAATAGTCCGTAGTACACTTTTCACCATTGTTTCCTTCCCTCTAGTCGATAGAAATTCTCCTTGCCACCCTTTGACTATAGAAGAAATCTTTCTTTCAATGTATCCAAAAAATCAGATTTAGATCTTCCCACAATTGATGGAAGGCCTAAATATTTTTCATTCATACCTTCTTTGTAGACCCCAAGAATTATTCGGATATAATCTCTATCGAAAAGATGAGTGTTCTTGTTGGAAAAATAATGCTAACTAATCCATATTAATAGCTTGCCCGGATACCAATTCATACTCCTTCAATATCCCAGCTGATGAGCGCTGAAAAGTGCGTATTTAAACCCCTTAAGCTTAGGTATTCTAGAACTTTTATCTATCTTATTTTACCATTTTGTATTGATTTAGTGTTATTTCCATTTTCAGGTATTTATCCCCAAAACAAGCTAACTCAGCCAAATAAGAGCATAATTGAAACAATTTTGGGATGAATCAAAGAAAGGAGCAAAGTAGAGCAAAAAGGAAGCAAAGGGTGGAATTTCAGCAACTTTGATCGATCTCAAGAAAAGTTCGATCGATCCAACTTTCATCGATCTCAACACTTCAAGATGGATATGAGCCATGTTTGTCCCTGTTCAAAGATCTCAAAAGTTTGATCGATCCAACTTCCTTCTATGATCGATTGAACATTCTTGTCCTTATCCAAATGATTGATCTTATCTAGTTGTACCACCCTACCAACCACTTTTGTCATTTTCCCAAAAATATCTTCAAAATATCTCAGATTTGTTTTTATCCAAAAAGGCGCTGCCATCGTGGATCGATCTAGCCCAAGTTCGATAGATCTCAGCCATGTTCGATCGATCAAAGTCTAAGGTTCGATCGATCGAACTTCCTCCAGTGCGAAAAAGTTAAAAGCTCATAAAAAGTTGTCCTTTATCCAATCATTGGGGAATATTTGCTATACGACCCCAGCTCATTTTGGGTGTCATTTGACCTACCTATATAAGGATAATGATTACTTTTTACATCATATCATATCATACCTTGTAGAACTCTTAGTGAGGAAGCAAAAGAGGAGGAGGAGGCTAGAGACACCATTAGAGACTCTTCATCAACCAAGGAGCAAATTTCTTCCATAGAGCTTGCCCTTGAGGGTTGGAGGACATCATCCATGAGTGGCTAGACATCCTCTTGGGGCTAGAGTTAGCCCTAAGCATGCTTTCTACTTCTTGATTTATGTATTTTTGAGGGGATTTGTATTGTGATTCATGTCTTGAAACTTTTATATATATAGATCTTGTTTATTCAATGATTTATGTGGTTTAATGCTTCCAATTGATCATTTCATTCTATCCATATGTCTATGTATGCTAGAATATATGTTCATGTGTTTGTCTCTATTTCTTGTGTTATTGATCCATGTCTATGTGTGTTGATGCTATAGATCTAGAGATTGTCAAGACATAGTGCTTAATGTCATGTTCTTGTGGTTTATTTGATGGTTCATACTCATTGCTTGATGGATTGTACCTCTCCCTTAGTTTAATTAGTTTAATTTCATGTCATTAGCTTAGTTGTAGTGTCGTCGTTAAATGGGAGGACAATTCATTCTTGTTGTTGATGTTCCATACTTAAGAAGAGCAAGTAACATATATCTCTAACCTCGTGATGTGTTTGGATTGTGAGCTTAAAGAAAGGATTAATGGCTTAATTTGATATGTTGTGCTATCCACCATGTTGTTTAGACAATATATGCTTAATTTGTCATCTATGCTTGTTGAAACAACCACACACACACACTTTGTTGCAATACATATTCTTCCCCTCATTAATCATTCATTAAAGGTGTAGAAAAGCTATGCTTAGTGGTGATCTCTAAACCCCAAGATCTCTCTCTCTCTCTCTCCTTTATTCTCTTTATTGCATTATTGCTTACTTTAATTTAATTTGCATTTAGTTTAATTCAACCAACCAACCACTATTTTGATCACTCGACCTACTAACCTTAATTTTGATTCCTCAACCTAGTACGACCCTCAATCTCTTGGGACGATCCCTACTCACCCTAGCTATATTTTTAGTAAAAGGTAGTAGTGGCAATTTCTAAATGTAAAACTTGGCCACTGGTGTCTTCTCGGGTGTCGCACAAAACAATGCACAAAATTTTGAGTTTAGAAATTAGTGTCAAGTGGGCACCATAATTTAAATTTATAAATCACTTAACACCTATACTATGTAGTATGAGTGAGAAGGGATCATCCCAAGGGATCGAGTTGTCGTACTAGCTTGAGGAATCAAAATTAGGATTAGTAGGTCGAGTGATCAAAATAGTGGTTAGTTGGTTGAATTAAACTAGATGCAAATTAAACTAAAGTAAGTAATAATGCAATAGAGAGAATAAAAGATAGAGAGAGATCTTGGGGCTTAGAGATCACCACTAAACATAGCTTTTCTACACCTTTAATGAATGATTAATGAGGGGAAGAATATGTATTGCAACAAAGTGTGTGTGTGTGGTTGTTTCAACAAGCATGGATGACAAATTAAGCATATATTGTCTGAACAACATGGTGGATAGTACAACATATCAAATTAAGTCATTAATCCTTTCTTTAAGCTCACAATCCAAACACATCACAAGGTTAGAGATACATGTTACTTGCTTTCACAAGTATGGAACATCAACAACAAGCATGGATTGTCCTCCCATTTAACAACTACACTACAACTAAGCTAATGACATGAAATTAAACTAATTAAACTAAGGGAGAGGCATAATTTATCAAGAAATGAGTATGAACCATCAAATAAACCACAAGAATATGACATTAAACACTAAGTCTTGACAATCTCTAGATCTATAGCATTAACACACATAGACATGCATAAAAAACACAAGAAATAGAGACAAACACATAAACATCTATTATAGCATACATAGACATATGGATAGAATGAAATGATAAATTGGAAGCATTAAACCATATAAATCATTGAAGAAACAAGATCTATATATATAAAAGTGTCAAGACATGAATCACAATATAAATCCCCTCAAAAATACATAAATCAAGAAATAAAAAGCATGCTTAGGGCTAACTCTAGCCCCAAGAGGATGTCTAGCCACTCATGGATGATGTCCTCCAACCTCAAAGGTAAGCTCCATAGAAGAAATCTGCTCCTTGGTTGATGAAGAGTCTCCAATGGTGTCTCTAGCCTGATCCTCTTCTTTGCTTCCTCACTAAGAGTTCTCTAAGTATGATATGATATGATGTGATACAATATGTTCCTCCCTTCCTCTCATACAAAAAGTAATCCTTATCCTTATATAGGTAGGTCAAATGACACCCAAAATGAGCTGAGGTCGTACAGCAAATATTCCCCAATGATTGGATAAAGGACAACTTTTGTGAGCTGGAAATTAAACTTTTTCACACTGGAGGAAGTTTGATCGATCGAACCTTGGACTTGGATCGATCGAACATGGTTGGGATCTATCGAACTGAAGTTGGATCGATCCTCAATGGTGGCACCTTTTTGGATAAAAATAAATCTGAGATATTTTGAAGATATTTTTAGGAAAAAGGACAAAAGTGGTTGGTAGGGTGGTACAACTGGATAACATCAATCATTTGGATAAAGACAAGAATGTTCGATCGATCAGAGAAGGAAGTTGGATCGATCGAACTTTTGAGATCTTTGAACAGGGTCAAACATGGCTCAGATCTATCTTGAAGTGCTGAGATTGATGAAAGTTGGATCGATCGAACTTTTCTTGAGATCGATCGAAGTTGCTGAAATTCCACCCTTTGCTTCCTTTTGCTCTACTTTGCTTCTTTCTTTGATTAATCCCAGAATTGCTTCAATTATGCTCTTCTTTGGCTAAGTTAGCTTATTTTGGGGATAAGTGCTTGAAAATGGAAATAACACGAAATCAATACAAGACGGTAAAATAAGATAGATAAAGGTTCTAGAATAACTAAGCTTAAGGGGTTAAATACACACTTTTCAGCGCTCATCAGCCACATTGCATAAACTTTGGGTTTGGATTGACAACACACCAAGTTTTTAGCACCGTTGCCGGGGATTGCTTGATTGGCAATGTCATGGACTGCGGTGTGCCGCAGCACCACATCAAGCTTGGGGAGTGTGTATTTTAAGGCGAGGGCCAAGAGTTTTACATTTATAGAAGCCACTACTACCTTCACTAAAAATATAGCTAGGGCGAGTAGGGATCATCCTAAGGGATTGTGAGGATCGAACAAGGTCATGGAATCGCTATTAGGGTGATAAGCGCCGAATATTATATATTCAAGCGCCCTAAATTGCATTAGTAAAGTCCGTTGTATGTTAATTTGTGTAGATTATCTTCATTTCTATGTTTTTATGCATTTTCAGGTTCATTGGCCAAAATGGAACAAGAATAAGGCCTTGTGGAATCTTGAGCAACAAAAGGTGCCAATGCTGAATTCTGGCAGCAGTAGAACCTGGGCTTTGCTCGCCATTTTGACCTTCCAAACTCGAGAACTGGACTTCCCTCATAACATGAAAGATTTAGAGCTCTGAATCAGCTTTCCAAATCTTCAAACGGTTTGTCATTCGGAGCTCGGAGCAGAGAGTTATGGCCTTGTTACCAGAGGCGCGCAGAACTGCCTGGCAGCAATGAAATTCTGCCTTGATCTTCATTTTCGACCAACCATCCTTGAGAATTGGATCTCCACCAAAACATGAAATATTTAGAGTTCTGAATTAGCTTTCTAAATCTTCAAACAGTTCATCATTCAGAGTTCGGAGTGCAAAGTTATGGCTGTTTAACCAAAGTAGGTCTGGGCGGAGCAAGTGAAGCATGGGCATTTTTACACTAAATTCGAGTGCTCGAGGCCTTGCTTAGAGTGCTCGAATTTTGGGCAGAATGCCCTTCGGAAATGGCTCATTTCAGCCCACTTACACCTTGGTTTCTTCACTTTTCTTTCCTCTTTAATGAAGTGGTTGGAGATGTTGGTTGGTGACCTTTTGGTGGTAGATAAGGCAAGGAAGGCCACACATATCATTATCCCATATTCTACAAGATTAGAAGAGAGAGAGGAGAGCAAGGAGATAGAGTTCTTCAAGCTTGAAGAAGGGAGCACGAAAATGGAGGAGGTCTTCAAGCTTCTTCCTTCTTCTAGCTCACCAATGGGCAACTAAACCTCATCTAGGGAGGTGATGAAACCCCTCCCTTGTAAGCATGTGTTAGTATAGTTTATTTTTGGGGATTACAATGTATTTTTGATAGTCTTTCCATGATCAAGAGCCTCATTTTTGTTGTAATGAATGTTAAATGTTTTAAATGATTATTGTGAGTTATTCATCTTGTCTTGGATGGTTGCTTTTCTTAATCATATTGCTTGCACTTCCATGGTGACAATGGAAGTTAGATCATGGAATGGTTTTAATGGCATGGAGTTGGAGAACCTAGATAGTTCATGGCTTAGGGTTTCCCTTTGATGGGCTATACTTGATTCTTAGCTTTATGTGCATTCACCATTTAAATTAGGGCTTGATAATCCTTGGCTTAGTAAGCATGTTCTAAGCTACATTTTAGTTTAGGTAGTTGATCATGTGAACCTTTGATGGTTTATTCTTGCCTTTCTATTTAAATGAACTTCTTAAGGATATTATAGCAACCTAGTATTGTTATGTATCATGACTATCATATATGTTGTTTTCCCCTTAAATTAATCTTAACCTAGCATGTGTATAGGGATGGAGGTGGATTCATTTCCCTAGCGTTCTTTACTTGTACTTCACTCCCTTGAATTCTTGCAATTTATTGTTTTATGCACTTTTAATTTCCTAGCTTAAGTGACATCCAACAAAACCTCTATAAACCCTTCATCATTCTAAGAATGATTCTAGACATTTAGGTTGTATTAGACTAGCGCAGTCCCTGTGGTTCGACTTACCCGACCAATAGCCCTATTTTACAATGATTCGTGCTATTGCGAAGGTTGATGTTAATTGACCAACCGATCAATTTTTGGCGCCGTTGCCGGGGACTGCAAACGGTTTAGCAACCAAAGTTTAGGGTTAAATTTAGTCTGATTGTGCATATTGTGTCTTGTGAATATTCCTTGTATGTTTTGATCATCTTCGTGTTGTAAGATTCTAGGGACTCGAAGCTCGCCGTGGGATTGCTAGCAAATTGTAAGTCTAGAGGACCCCAGGTAAGTCTCTTGACTTCTAGTTTCGCATTGTGAATATTGTGTATGTGTTTAATTTAGTTGTGAAGCCCTTGTCGAGGCTCTTAACTTGTTTATATTTTGTATTCAAGCATCGGTCCTTGTCGTGGCCATTTACATTTTCTGTCTTGATAATTGAGGAGAAAGGGAACATCGTATGTGGAGTTGTGGTTGATGAATTGCTTTGTTGAGTATATGCTTTGTTGTTGATGTTCGGTCGTAGGTCACTCTCCTTACCCACAATCGATTCTCCCATTGATATTAACTCTCTTGAAAGAACTCTTAGACGGAACCTTAGGGAACCCACTCTTATAAGGGACCTTAGAACTGAATTCAATATAATGGGGGATAACGTAGGAAATCCGGGGAATGAAAGGGCTGAAATTCCTAATATCGAGCCAATGACTCTTAGAGATCATTTCATCCCTACCACCTATGCTTCTCCATCTTGCATAGTGATGCCAAACATCGATGCCGCTCAATATGAGATCAAGTCTAGTACCATCCAAATGCTTCCATCATTTCATGGCTTTGATAATGAAGATCCATATAAGCATCTTGATGAGTTCCTTGAAATCTGTTCGACCATCCGGTTGAGAGGTTTTCCGGACAATGCACTTCATCTCCATCTTTTCCCATTCTCCCTAAAGGATAGGGCAAAATATTGGTTGAACTCCCTCGCTCCCAACTCTATTACTTCTTGGGCTCAATTGCAACAAGAATTCCTTAAGAAGTATTATCCGGTGAGTAAAACCAACCAAATGAGGCATTCCATTCTAAGCTTTTCTCAAATTGATGGAGAACAACTCCATGAGACTTGGGAAAGGCTACAAGATCTTCTTCGGAAATGTCCTCATCATTTGATCCCAAAATGGCAATTAGTGCAAGCTTTCTATGCCGGTTTGACCGACACCCATAGATTTATGGTTGACTCTTCTTGTGGTGGGATGTTCATGTCCAAGAATGCGGATGAGGCTTGGACCTTACTTGAGAATTTGAGTGAAAATTCACTTCAACACAATTCTCGTAGGGCTCCGACCTCAACCACTCCAAAGAACACCAATCCTTATCAACAAAAATCAATAAGGGAGGAATCATCTCAAGTGGATGCCATAGCTCATAAATTCTACCAATTGATGGCACCACATCTTCCTCCTTCAGTGTCTCAAAATTCGGCAAGTTCGGTTTGTGCCTCATGTAATAGTCCATTTCATCTCTCGGAAGATTGCCCCACACCGGAGCAATTTCCCAATCCCAACCAAGAGCAAGCTAATGCCATGTTCTCACGGCCCGGGAACAATCCATATTCCAACACCTACAATCCGGGTTGGCGAGACCATCCGAATTTTTCGTGGAGGCAACAAGCCCCACAAAATTCCCAACTTCAAAATCAAGGGCCTCAAAATCAGCCCTCTTCTCAATATCAAGGTAGGCCTTTCCAAGCCTCTTCAAGCTACCAACCTCCATACAATCCAAATGTCTCCACTCAACCTCCTGTGAATCCAATTGATGAGATAGTGGCTGCAAACAAGCAAATGATGGAATCATTAAATGTGCAAATGATGGAATCATTAAACAAGCAAATCATAGATTCCAACAAGCATCTCTTGACATCCTTGCAACCTACTCTCCAAATGGTTCACTCCCATACTCAATCCATAGCTAGGCTCGAAAATCAAATGGGACAAATAGCTAACCAAGTGAACCAACTTCTTCAAAAAGACAAGGGTAAGCTTCCCGCTCAACCATTTGAAAATCCTAGAGGAATGCATGTGATTGATGAAACCCCTCCTCCGAGTGGGCCGACTCATGAACAAGTTCAAGCTATCACCACCCTTCGGAGTGGTAGAGTGGTTGACAACAAGGTTGATGGAGACACAAGTGAGAAAAACCCTCCGTTGAAAAATCCAAATTCAAGCTCTTCAAGTCCAAATCCAAGTTCTTCTTGTCCAAATACCATTCACGGAAGTCCCACGCATGTCACCCCAAATGTGGAAACTACTTATGAGCCAAAAGCTCCGTTCCCTCAACGTCTTCAAGAGTCGACACATTTTGGGAATAAGAATTGCAAAATTCAAGACATGTGGGAGGTCTTTAGGCAAGTAAAGATCAATCTTCCTCTCTTGGATGCTATCAAGCAAATTCCTCCCTATGCAAAATTCCTTAAGGATTTGTGCACTCAAAAGCGCACTTCCAGAAGTCATTTACCAAAGAAAGTGAGGTTAACCGAAAATGTTAGTGCGATCATTCAGCACAGCACTCCTCCGAAGTATAAGGATCCGGGTGCCCCCACAATCTCTTGTGTTATTGGTGACAACAAAATCGAGAGGGCCCTCCTTGACTTAGGAGCTAGTGTGAATTTGATTCCATATTCGGTTTACCTACAACTTGGTTTGGGAGATCTAAAGCCAACTCCGATAGTGTTGCAATTTGCTGATCGATCTATTAAGCAACCACGGGGAATTATTGAAGATGTGATCATAAAAGTGGACAAATTCTACTTCCCGGTAGACTTCGTGGTTCTTGATACGGAACCAGTCCATGATCCAAGAAAACACATTCCCATAATTCTCGGACGTCCTTTTCTAGCTACAGCTAATGCTTCCATTAACTGTAGATCCGGATTGATGGATATCTCTTTTGGGAATATGAATGTTAAGCTCAATATCTTCAATGCTGTGCAACTTCCTTCAGATGACAATGAGTGTTTTGAAATCACTATTGCTGATGAACACATTCAAAATCCAATCCCACCTCCTTCAACGGAGGATCCCCTACATGCTTGCTTGGTCCCTTTTGATTTTGAGGATTTTGGTGTGGACAAATCCATTCGGGAAGTCAACTCCTTGCTTGATATTCCATCACCATTTTCCTCTCCTTTATGGGAAGCACCAAATCCATCTCTATCGTGGGATTGTCCATCTCCTTCCATTTCTTCACCGGAGTTACCTCAACATTTTGAGGGTGAACCACCGGACAAAGGTAAGGAAAATGTTGACAAGTTACTGAAAATTCTTCCAATCATTCCAGCCCAATCTAGAATCATTGTCCATGATACTCAACCTGTGAACAAACCATTTGACTACAATGAGGTATATGACTTGGAGATTGCAAATATGAAAGGTCATGATCCTATCATTGTTAGTCAAAACAATGACATTCAACGAGCCTCCATAATCTCGAACAAGCAACACCTTTGCTTAAATCTGAAAATAAAAGAAGTGAGATTAAAAGCGATGCTCAAATCCTCTAAGGCCAACCTTGTTTCTCTTCGGAAGGATCAATATCCCTCACCATTCATTGATCCAAGTCTGAGACCATATGAAGGAGGCAAGTTGCATACGGAGCGTTAAGGATCCATCTCTCCAATGGATCCTGATCCTGGTTCGTCTAGCTATCGACATTAAATTTAGCAAAGCAAGGGAAGAAATTCTTTCGATGTTCCAAGCTTCCCTACCTTCTCAAATTGCTCGTGCCTTGAAATTTTCTGGGAAATGGTTTAGAAAAGCCAAAAATTTGATTTTTCTGAAATGGTCTTCAGTTGCGTTCCGCAATTTTAGACCGGCCTCTTAGACCTTCTCAGCTCTAATTTTCATTCCCGGAAATTTCCATCACTTTCGAGCAAGTTCATAGGATCTTTGGCATGCAACTTATGTGCACAACCTCTCATTTTCAACGCATTGTTGGATCATGGTTCCCCAAAATTTTCCATGCATTGGAGATGAAATGCAAAGTTTGACGATTTTTCATCTAGGCATTAGAAATGTTGAGCAATTTGACAATTTTTCCAAAAATTTTCCATCCATGCAGTGGAATGGACTAAATTTGCAAATTTTAAAATTTTTTCCATGCTTTAGAGATAAAGTGCTAAGTTTCAAAAATTTTCCATCCATGCATTGGATTGGAATTCTCTTGCAAGGCTTCAAAAATTTTCCCTACATTAAAATTGGAATGATGTTGCAAATGCATCAAAATGCATGAAAATGCATGCAATAGTGCTCACTGTCTTCCATAGAATGAGATTGCAAATGCAAATGCATGGAATGATGTTGCACATGAATCAAATTGCATCCAATGCATGCAACAGTAACCACTGATAATGTATTTAGATTGCATGCATTCTTTCATCTCCAAGCCACTGACTTTCCATGCATGGACTCCATTTTGAACAGCTTCCATTTCCATGTTGCTCACATTACACATTCCATTGCAATGAATTCATTTTCCAGCCTACTGATCCAATTTCGAGCATTCAAAATCCAAGTTCGAGTGCTCGCTGATGCCCTCCAATTTCAGCCCTTCATTTGCAGCCACTGCCTCATTTTCGAGCCCTCTCAAGTTCCTTTGGAGTGCTCGCAGCCACATCCCAGCAAACCCGAACTCTCTGGCTTTATTTCGAGCAATCTAAACTCCAATTTGGAGTGCTCGACCTTGCTTGAATTTTAAACCCCAAAGCTGCTGAGGCAGCTGGTCCCAATTCGAGCACTCTACTTCCATGCTTAGAGTGCTCGACCACTTCTCTCAACCAAGAAACCCAACTCCAACAACCAACATCCTAGCAATCACCTTCTCTCACCTCATGCATCACTCTATCTCAGCTCCAACCAAACAACCCACTCCATGCATCCCTCTCACTCCCTATGCCTACCACCACTCACCACCTCAACCGAACCCATCAACAACCCTCATCCTCTCGGCATACCCCCATGCATGCACAACACCATGCATGCATGCAAAATCCAACACCCTTCACCCTCTCGGCACTCCTCCATCCACAACCTTCAACCTCCACATGCATAACCAACCTTCCCACCCTAACCAACATCATCTCCTCTCTGCACCACCAAACCAACTTCCTTGCATCTTCTCTGCACCACCACCCCACACCTCGCAACCGTGCATGCAAGCAACCATGCATGTGCTCACCAACTCACCCTCATCTCATCTCGGCAACTTCAACATCAACCAACCAACACCATTCCCTCAACCTCATGCCTGCCCAAAACCATCTCTCTCTCTCGGCACTTGCATGCAATTTGCATGCACCTCAAAAAACAACTCCAACCACCATGCAACCCAACCTCTCTTTTAAACCATGTTCCCACGTCCTCCATGCATAACCATCCACCAACCAACCTCACAACCCACACCATGCAACCCCAAGCCACCCCACAACCTACAATTTCATGCACAAAGCTCCCCTCACCTCTCTGCCATATTTTCGAGCACTCGAAGCCAAGCTTCGAGTGCTCGCAGTTGCTTGAGTTCTCACACAACCAACACCCGAGCCCACTGCCCCATTTTAGAGCACTCGAAGACACACTTCGAGTGCTCGAACCAAGCCACCTCTCTTTTAAACACAACCTCAACCAACCAACTCCCTCTCACTCGGCTCAACCTCTCCACAACTCATCAACCTCACCTCACAACCCTCTCCCAAATCCACTACACCTCTCTCGGCAACCATGCACACCATCCTCCAAACTCAATCTCTCGGCACCCTTAAGCTCCAACCCAACTATCCAAACCCACCCCCTCATGCATGCCTCCATAACCACACCACCACACAAGGACATGCATTCATGCATGCACCACCACTTCCACCCCACATTTCCCACCATGTGTGCATGCATGCACCTCTCCATACATGCTTACCCACCCATCCATCAATCTCTCATCCACATCTTCCATTAACCACAAATAATGGGCCTTGTGTTCTCCATTGTTGGGTAAGTGTCTAACCCTCTTTTTCTTTCAATTTTTGATTAATGGAGGATGGGATTGCTTGTGTGAAGGATTTGTGATTGTTTGGGAGTTGTGTATTGCATTTGCAGGGCCAAATTTTTGGATTTTCTCATCTCTAATCAACCTTTGGCCCTCTTCCTTTTTGTCTTGCACACCACGTGTTTGACGAATTGCCTAAGCCAACTTCATCTCTCTAAATGCACGGCTTTTGGCACTTTTTTGTTTTCCATTTTAAACTTATGACTCATGTGTGCCAATTTGTTTTTTTTTTGTATGGATTTTTACCTTGCAATCACATTCAGGTTAGTATTTTTCTTTCTGTTTTGATTTTTCTTAAGAGACCTATGCTTTCACCTGTGTACATTAGTTCTGTTTTGATAGGTCTTCATGTCCAAGTTTGGGGGACGCCGTTGCGCACTCACATGGCTGAACATCTACGTCGTTGTCACTCCACTTGGTATTATTGTTCTTTTACCCTCTCTACGCTTTTTTTTTTTATTTACTTGTCTTCTCACATTGAGGACAATGTGACATTCAAGTTTGGGGGTGCATTTATGTATTTTTGGTTTTACATTTTTGCTAAGCAATGATAATGGAATTTGAAACCTGTTGGAGATGAAAGCATATGTTTAAAACTTTGTGTATAGAAGCAGCTGATATTTTTGAAAATAAAGAAAATTTGAGTTGAAATGATCATGTAGATTCAAATTAGTCTGTATAAATGTCTCAATTAAATTCTCGCTGGATTTGACACTCTTTTAAGCTTCACAATGCACAGATGCACATTGGAAACTTAACTGTGAGGCATGCAACTTGATTGACCTTGACCTTGCCCTAGTTAATCTGATTTGATGAACCTGATAGATGAATATCTCTGGCATGATTTAAGTTGTCTAAAAAAAAAAAAAAAAAAAAAACTGAAAAGGAAAGAAAATAATGATCAGTTGACGTTCGTAGCCTTTCCAACTCGAGTTATTAAGCCCTAGGAGTGTCTCTACACTTAGCACCCTAAAACCGTCTGGTTTGGGAGTTGTTGGCCTAACGCTTGCTATAGGGGTTGGTTAGAAAGCTTAAGGGACTTAAACATTGCACGGTCATTTAAAAAAATAAACTGGTAATAAACATGGTTCGTTGGAGTTCGTAGCCTCTCCAACTTGAGCTATTAAGCCCTAGGAGTGTCTCTACACTTAACACCCTAAAGCCATCTGGTTTGGGAGTTGTTGGCCTAACGCTTGCTACATAGGTTGGTTAGAAAGCTTAAGGGACTTCAGCATTGCACAACCATTCTATGTTTCACTTATGAGTTACAATAAATTGTCAATAAGCAACAAAAGTTGTCTTGTAAATAAAATCATGCCTTAGGGACCTCATTTAAAGGGGAATTTAATGATTTGAAAACTTGTGCTTTGGAATTGGAAAAGAAAGTAAAAGCCGCATGTTAAGAATCCAATTCACTTTCACTGAAGCTAGAGTTGATTTCCATTCGAGAGATGATAATTGAGTTATTTATATAGACTTTGATGTTGATGCATGTATGTGGAAATGTATTTAGCCAATTTTTGTATCAATGCTTCATATATGCAAGGTAGTCTTCCCAATGACCCCATCTCCAGCTCTTTTTCTATTTCAAGTTATTTTTGAGCAATGTATATATCTTATTTTACCATGGATGATATTTTTGCAGTAGCAAGCCCATGGTTGTCTTTTCATTAAATTTTTCATTGTAGTTTTGCTAAGGGACTAGCAAAATGTAAGTTTGGGGGTGTGATAAGCGCCGAATATTATATATTCAAGCGCCCTAAATTGCATTAGTAAAGTCCGTTGTATGTTAATTTATGTAGATTATCTTCATTTCTATGTTTTTATGCATTTTCAGGTTCATTGGCCAAAATGGAACAAGAATAAGGCCTTGTGGAATCCTGAGCAACAAAAGGTGCCAATGCTGAATTCTGGCAGCAGTAGAACCTGGGATTTGCTTGCCCTTTTGACCTTCCAAACTCGAGAACTGGACTTCCCTCATAACATGAAAGATTTAGAGCTCTGAATCAGCTTTCCAAATCTTCAAACGGTTTGTCATTCGGAGCTCGGAGCAGAGAGTTATGGCCTTGTTACCAGAGGCGCGCAGAACTGCCTGGCAGCAATGAAATTCTGCCTTGATCTTCATTTTCGACCAACCATCCTTGAGAATTGGATCTCCACCAAAACATGAAATATTTAGAGCTCTGAATTAGCTTTCTAAATCTTCAAACATTTCATCATTCGGAGTTCGGAGTGCAAAGTTATGTCTGTTTAACCAAAGTAGGTCTGGGCGGAGCAAGTGAAGCATGGGCATTTTTACACTAAATTCGAGTGCTCGAGGCCTTGCTTAGAGTGCTCGAATTTTGGGCAGAATGCCCTTCGGAAATGGCTCATTTCAGCCCACTTGCACCTTGGTTTCTTCACTTTTCTTTCCTCTTTAATGAAGTGGTTGGAGATGTTGGTTGGTGACCTTTTGGTGGTAGATAAGGCAAGGAAGGCCACACATATCATTATCCCATATTCTACAAGATTAGAAGAGAGAGAGGAGAGCAAGGAGATAGAGTTCTTCAAGCTTGAAGAAGGGAGCACGAAAATGGAGGAGGTCTTCAAGCTTCTTCCTTCTTCTAGCTCACCAATGGGCAACTAAACCTCATCTAGGGAGGTGATGAAACCCCTCCCTTGTAAGCATGTGTTAGTATAGTTTATTTTTGGGGATTACAATGTATTTTTGATAGTCTTTCCATGATCAAGAGCCTCATTTTTGTTGTAATGAATGTTGAATGTTTTAAATGATTATTGTGAGTTATTCATCTTGTCTTGGATGGTTGCTTTTCTTAATCATATTGCTTGCACTTCCATGGTGACAATGGAAGTTAGATCATGGAATGGTTTTAATGGCATGGAGTTGGAGAACCTAGATAGTTCATGGCTTAGGGTTTCCCTTTGATGGGCTATACTTGATTCTTAGCTTTATGTGCATTCACCATTTAAATTAGGGCTTGATAATCCTTGGCTTAGTAAGCATGTTCTAAGCTACATTTTAGTTTAGGTAGTTGATCATGTGAACCTTTGATGGTTTATTCTTGCCTTTCTATTTAAATGAACTTCTTAAGGATATTATAGCAACCTAGTATTGTTATGTATCATGACTATCATATATGTTGTTTTCCCCTTAAATTAATCTTAACCTAGCATGTGTATAGGGATGGAGGTGGATTCATTTCCCTAGCGTTCTTTACTTGTACTTCACTCCCTTGAATTCTTGCAATTTATTGTTTTATGCACTTTTAATTTCCTAGCTTAAGTGACATCCAACAAAACCTCTATAAACCCTTCATCATTCTAAGAATGATTCTAGACATTTAGGTTGTATTAGACTAGCGCAGTCCCTGTGGTTCGACTTACCCGACCAATAGCCCTATTTTACAATGATTCGTGCTATTGCGAAGGTTGATGTTAATTGACCAACCGATCATAGGGCCAGTTGGTCGAGTGATCAAACAATTGGTTGGTTGGTTGATTAAAGAACAACTAAATTGAACTAAGTGATAACAAAAGAATGTAATTAAGAGTAAGTAAGAGAGAGAAGAGTCTTGGGGTTTAGAGATCACCACCAAGCAATGCATTTCTAAACCATTGACAAGTGACTAATGAGGGCAAATGGTGTGTTGCAATATTGGTGTGTGTGTGTGTTTGGTTGATTCAACAAGCAAGGATGACTAGTTAAACATGTATTGTCTAAACATCATGTGAAAGGCACAATATATCTAAGCAATGAAACATATATTGTCTAAACAACATGTGAAAGGTACAATAGATCAAAACAAGTCATTAATCCTTTCATTAAGCTCACAATCCAAATATAACACAAGGTTAGAGACATATGCTACTTGCATTCAAAAGCTTGGATCATCAAACAACAAGCTTGGATTGTCCTTCCATTTAACACTACACTACAACGACACTACATCTACACTGCTAGCAAGAAAATAAACTAGGGGAGAGGCACAATCCATCAAGGAATAAGTATGAACTATCAAGAGAATCACAAGAGCATTCCTTTAAGCACTATGTTTTGATAATCTCCAAATCTATAGCATCAATACACATAGACATGCATCAATAACACAAAATCTAGAGACAAGCTCATGAACATCTATTCTAACATACATAGACATATGAATAGAATGAAATGATCAATTGGAAGCATTAAACCACATAAATTATTGAATAAACAAGATCTCTATATATATCAAAGTGTCAAAACATTAATTACAACACTAATCCCTCAATAATGCACAAGATTAAGATATAGAAAGCATGCTTGGGACTAACTCTAGCCCCAAGAGGATGTCTAGCCACTCATGGTGATGTTGCTCCAACCCTCAAGGGCTAACTCCATGGAAGAGATTTGCTCCTTGGTTGATGAAGAGTCTCCAATGGTGTCTCTAGCCTTCTCCTCCTCTAAGCTTGCTCTCCAAGAGAATAAACCCTAGAATTGTATATTGGCTCCCCTTTGTAAAAAGCAATCCTTATCCTTATATAGGTAGGTCAAATGACACCCAAAATGAGCTGGGGTCGTGCACACAATATTCCCTAATGATTGGATAAAGGACAACTTTCAATGAGATGAAAATTTAACTTTTTCGCACCGGAGGAAGTTCGATCGATCGAACTTTGGACTTGGATCGATCGAACTGGCTGAGATCCATCGAATTTTGGCTGGATCAATCCAACTGGTTGAGCTTTTTGGGAAAAGACAAATCCGAGATATTTTGGGAGATATTTTTGGGAAAAGGACAAAAGTGGTTAGTGGGTGGTACAGCTATGGATAGGATCAATCATGTGAATAAGGACAAATGTGTTCGATCGATCGAAGGGTGGTGTTGGATCGATTAAACTTTGGACTTTTTGCTTTTGGGTCAAGGCTTGGATCTATCTTGAAGTATTGAGATCAATCATTGTTCGATCGATCGAACCTTGAAGTTGGATCGATCGAACTTCGCTGCTTCCCACCTTTGGCTTCATTTGCTTCTTTCTTTCTCCACTTTGCTCCTTTCTTTATTTAATCCCAGAATTGCTTCAATTAAGCTCTTATTTGGCTGAGTTAGCTTATTTTCGGGATAAGTGCCTGAAAATGGAAATAATACGAAATCAATCTAAAACAGTAAAGTAAGATAGATAAAGGTGCTAGAATGCCTAAGCTTAAGGGGTTTAAATACGCACTTTTCAGCGCTCATCACACCCTCAAACTTAAATATTGCTAGTCCCTAGCAATGAACTAGAAAGTAAAGGAATGAAATGAACAACTATGCAAGTATGAATCTAGAAAACAATAAATGGATAACGTCACTTTCGTAGGGAATACGATTGCACTTAGCATATGCAAGAAGCCTTTTAAACCCCTAGGTTACCCCTAGTGGACGAGTGAAGTCTTGTGAGGGTTTCCAGAAATGGTACCCACAAACATTAAGCTCATTCTTTCAAAAGAGGCACCAATATTGCAAATAAGCATTGGGAGAAAACTACCACAAGTATGCAGTTTTTCAAACATTTCCAAGTAATCTCCCAAAATCTCAACATTAAGCAAGCAAATATGGTCCTCCACACATCAAGAAAATGATCATGCAAATTAAAACAACTCTAGAATTCTTTTGAGTGGACCGGCATCAAATGTGTTGCTATCTAAGCCAACTAAAGAATTAATTACATCCTTACCCTCAAACTAGCACACAAATCTAGTACCGATCATCAAGACAAAAAGTGGACCTTTTATTAAAGCTTTATTGTTCTAGGTGCGCTTATTCTTTTCACTCGATTTTATTTTATTTTATTTTATTGTTATTTTTTATTTTATAGGATCAACGATGGAAGCATGATGCAATGTGTTGATCTATTAAGCTTTCTAGCTATTCATGAGGTCAAGCATTAGGTCAATGACTCCCAAACCAGACGGCTTTAGGGCATTAGGCATTCAAATACCTTTACAGACTTACAAGCTCAAATCAACTAGGCTACAAATCAAGACAACAACCATCTAATCATTTCCCACTTCTCACCTTTTGGGAGAAGTCCTCACTTTTTATTGCTTTTGCATCTTATTTTTTATTTTTTTATTTTTTTATGTTTTTTCAATTCAATTATTAACCTAGAGTTTGGGCCCTCCACCTTTCGGCACGAGAAGTTCAATGCTTGATGAGGCTAGAATCCCAGCTACTTAGTGAAAAGGGGTTGTTATCCACCTTTATCAAGAATGAAAGCTTTCAATGCACTACTAGTCTAATTGGGATATAACCAATTCAATAATCAACAAAGCATGTACCCCACAAATGAATGTTAGTGTGCGCCGGTGCTAGTGTAGAATCCTAGAATGAATCTCAAAACAATCACAAAATTAAGATGATGTGGACCACAAGTGCAAGCATGATATCAATCTTTCGAAAAGTTTACTCCTAAATGACGTTCACAAGGCATACAAGGAGTATTGGACTCTTAAGCCAAGCAATTTTTAAATTTTAAGCAATATTGTCCTCAAAAGATCAAAATCATAGCTAAATATGGACCAATCATAGAAATATTTCTCAATTACACAAGTCATGCTCAAAATTATTTCAAAATTTAAAGCTAACACTGCAAAACACCATTCCCTCCAAACTTAAATGGCACAATGTCCTTAATGTGCAAAGAGAACAAAGGAAAGAGTATACCAGTGCAACTAAGCAAGAATGATCGGGACTGAAGTATCCAAAGTGGGTGGCATGGCCCCCCCAAACTTGGGATGAACTGTGGTCCTGAAAATTGACACTTAGATAAACTCATCAGATAACAAAATGGGATAATTAGTGCACAGTGGATGTGCAAGTGTAAATGGGATAAACAGATAAAGAAATGAGAGAGGTATAAGGATGGTCCTGACAATCGGGTAGCACTCTCTCACTGAAGTCACTGTGATGCACCTGATGGAGTCAAACATACAGATATGAGAAAATAATATATGACATCCATAATAAAACAGATATGTATAAAAAAAAATAAAGTACTGGTACATCAAAAGATCTAAGCCGACAGATCGGCTACAAAAATAATAATGTATAGTGACAAAAAGTATCAATAGGAGAGAGGGATCATGAGATGGAAGGAACTGGGAACTCAGGAGGATGAGGTAAGACGGGCAGGTCGGGCTCCGCGGATATCTCTAGATAGATCTCAGAACATAGTCGCGACATCTGTGCGGAAGGCAGCAAAATCAGCTCTGTGGGCTGTGAGATCAGCTCGTATGGCAACAACAGTATCCTCAAGCGTCTGCAGTCGTACTCCAAAGCCGGGGGTCAAATCTGGAGCCTCAGGCATAGATGAATCAGAAGAAACCTCCTGAGTCTGCTCCTGCTCGTGAATGGGCGACCTAGCTGGAGAGTGCTGTTCTGTGTTATCTGCAGGGCGCTCTAAGTCTATATTATATGCTCGGCAGCTGGATTGACTGGTGCGTCGTCCGCTGCGGGATTTGCTATTGCCTGTGCCTCTGCCTGGGCCTCCTCCTCCTCTTACTCCTCTGCAGCCACTACTGTGTGGTCCTGTAGTCTGGTGATAATGGCATTGTAGCTCTTGGTCCAGTCCTTCTTCAGAAAATGACATGAACCTCTCTCAGGGTGCTCCCGAGGATGAATAGGGTAACGCTGGTCGATCAAAATCTGGGTGATGAGGTGGCTGAATGGAAGAGACTTAGCCCGTCCGGGCATCTCTTTGCTGATGTACTCATCATATAGCTTCCTCATTACGCTCCAGATGAGCGCGGGAATGGACACCCAGTGCCCAGTGTAGAAGGCGTAGAGGGCTATCAGATAATCCCCCCTTCGCTAAATCTTGTGCTCCGCCATGTATATATTCCGGAAGAGCACGGAATCGATAAACCAAAGGTCATCTGGAAGGAATGTCCGACTGGTGAAGGTCTCACCACTGGCATGGTGACTTGTAAGAAAGACCGCCATATCAGCGTAAGAAGGCCTGTATAGCCTCGGATATGTGTCCTGAAGATCTGGAGGACAGCGGTGTGGGCAGTGGTAAGAGCGGGCTAGTGAGTCCACTGTGATGGTGATCTGATGGCCATCTACAGAAGTGACCAGCTTTGCTGTGGTACGCGGGGATGGTTGGAGGTTCTGGTAGAACAACCGTACCAGCCGCGGGTAGACCGGCTCTGTGACTGGGGCAAGAATAGTAGCCAGGCCCCTCTAAATGATGTCATGGTAAGCGGATCGGGTCAACACCGATCGGGAGAAAAAGGCCGTGTCGAACATTGACTCATGGTCGACTGTCATATGCATATATCTAGGCGCGGGCCTATCACATTCCAGATGAGCTGGCTGAGCTGGTATAGGTGAATGCTCAGCTGCAGCATGCGGTGGAGATGGTGATGGAGTGAATGCAGGATGAGCCGCAGAGGTGGATGGTATATGGTCATCCTCAGCCTCATGAGATGGTGACTGCGGTGGGGTAGCCTGTGCTGGCTCCTCCTGTGCATGAGAGGGCTCTGCTGGCTCCTCTATCCGTGGTCTAATGTGTCGGTGGGGCCCGTGTTGCCTGTTGGCAACGGTCTTCCTCTTAACCATGGCCTGCAAAAAGAAAAAAAAAAACTTGCAATGGGAGTTAGTGCCAGAATAAGAAATTTTAAGCACAATATAGAAACATGTATGTCAAATAAAATAGACAAAACAGATATGACATGAATCTATGCAAGTGGCAGGATATGAAACATGTTAAACAATGTAAGTATGAAATGCATCAAATGTGGAATATCACAGGCATTGGGCATATATGAGATAGCATGAACATAAGGCATGATGAATGAATAGTGTGTGTGAGATCTGTGAAGTTCGATCGATCACAAAAGGAAGTGAGATCAATCACAAAAGTTGGATCGATCGAAAATAAGTGAGATCGATCTCACAACTTCGATAGATCTGAGACATGAGTTCGATCAATCTCTCAAGATCGATCTGAGGTACAAGTTCGATCGATCGAACTGTGCGACAAATATAAACAATCACAGATCTGTGACTTTGGAAGCATGGGGCCCACACGAATGTGTTCGTGGGCCCTTCAACACAACAAATCATGAAATCCCATCACCCAATCATGACCCATTCTCCCAAAATAGATCAAACACATACATATATATAAGAAGCATATACACACACACACATATATATATATATACATGGAAACTCAATGCTTCAAAGCTTCAAAAATGGAGATTCAATCATGTATAAAGCAAGAATGCAACATATAAAGCATCTAATCATCATATTGAAGCTTAAATCATAAGTGAGATCTTGAATCTTAACCAAATCGAAGGGAGAGAAGTGGATGCGAATAGTGGGTGTGAAATCTGAGATGAGAGAGGTAGATGTGAGCTTAGATCTCACCGGAGATGTCACCGGAGATGAGGGAGATGAGATTGGATGTGGCGGCGATGAGGGGAGAAAGGGTTTGGAGGGTTGGATCGATCTAAATGATCGATCTTGAGACCCTCCAGGTCTATTTTAAAAACATTCCCGACAGAGTTCGATCGATCGAACTTCAACTGAGATCGATCGATTGAACTTTGATGAACTCTCTCCAAAGTATTTTTGGATTTTTGAAATTTTTGAAAATTGCAAAAGTAAAATTAAAAATTGGAATTAAAATTAAATATTATAAAATAAAATAAAATAGAATAAAATATTTTTGGTTTTTTTTTTTTTTAAACAAACAATAATAATTAAAAACTAAATAAATTAAAATATTTTTGAATTTTGGAAAACTTTTTGAAAAATAAAATAAAATAAAATAAAATGAAAATAAAATAAAATAAAATAAAAATTAAAATATTTTTGGATTTTTGAAATTTGAAAAGTCAAAGCAAAGTCGAAATAATGAAATGAAGAATTGAGATTGATCGAAACAAGAGTTCGATCGATCAGACAGAGAGCAAAAATATACAAGTTTTTGGCTCAGAAAATTGGCTAAGTGTTGGAATTTGAAGATCGATCGAACTTGAAAGTTGTATCGATCGAAGAACTTCAGATCGATCTTGGAATGTTTCGATCGATGAGATAGAGAGGTGAAATATGCAGGTTTATGCAGGCTCAAAATTTTTCTAAGTGTTGAATCATGAAATCGATCGAACTTGGAAGTTGGATCGATCGAAGGTCTCTTGATCAATCTAAGAATTAGTTCGAACGATGGGACAGAGAGGTGATTTGGATACAGGTTTCTGCAGGTTGAAGATTTTTCTAAGTGTTGGATGCAGAATGGAGTTCGATCGATCGAACACAGGTTTGAGATCGATCGAACTATGCAGAATGCTCAATAATGACATGAAAGCTCATACAATCCTCACCAAAGTTCCTATCAATGCATATGAACCAAAAATAAGTATATAGACTTCGCAAGAAATGAAATGAAAGATAGAAATGAGGGAGGAATAGGGTTTTGACACCCAACGAATGCTTTTGTTAGTCTTTAACGTCTCTAGCAAGACATTGGACTCTTTTAGCTTGGATCAAAGATCTTATAATGCATCCCCTCCTTGTTGGGGTAATAGATACTTTGAACTCCATCCAACAAATGGTTCTTTGAAGAACTTATTGGATTAAGCTCAAAAGAAACTTTTGATCCTTTGTCTATGCAATCACAACCTTTGGGCTTCCATGCCCTTTTAAAGTAAGAATTTGGAACAAGACTTTGAGAATGCAAGGTTGAAGATGATCCTTTGGAAGTTTTGGTCTTACACAAAAGCTCATTTCCTTGACATTGAAGATCATGACATTTATCTACAACATTAACCTCTCCTTCATATTTGTCAAATGAATTGGGTGTGGGATTAAAGATATTCAACGTCACCTTCATATGGCCAAATGAGATCTTCATTATCCCCGTCCTACAATTGATGTTGGCATTAGCGGTTGCCAAGAAGGGACGGCCAAGGATAACGGGAATTTGGCTCTTAAGATTGGGGATCGGTTCCGTGTCTATGACAACGAAATCAACCGGGAAGAAGAATTTATCAATCTTAATCAAAACATCCTCAATTATACCCCTAGGCTTCTTAATAGACCGGTTGGCAAGTTACAAAACTACCGACGTCGGTTTCAATTCACCTAGGCCCAATTTGACATAAACCAAGTATGGGAGAAGGTTAACACTTGCTCCTAAGTCAAGAAGCGTCCGATTAATAATATGATCACCAATAATGCATGATTTAGTGGGTGAACCGGGGTACTTAAACTTTGGAAGAGTGTTATGTTGCAAAATTGAGCTTACTTGCACGGTCAAAACCACTTTTCTTAGTGCTTGGCTCTTGTTCTTCCGCTTTTGTGTGCACAAGTCTTTCAAGAATTTGGAATAAGCCGGAATTTGCTTGATTGCATCTAATAGTGGAAGATTAACTTTCACTTGCCTAAACATTTCCATGATTTCATTGGTTTTTGCCTTTTGCTTGTCTTTTGAAATGGATCTTTTTAAGGCATCCGGAAATGGAATTTTTGGTTCCAACACTTTTTCAAAATTTTCTTTTGAACTCTCTTCAACACAAGAAGTTTTTAAATCATTTTGTTTCAAATAATTTTTCAACAGAACTTTTTCAACATCATTTTAAAAAACTTCTTTTTCAAACACATTTTTCAAGACTTCCTCATTTACAAGATCATGTACATGTAATGAAGGAGGAATGGGATGTGAAATGGGACGGGTGACAACTTAAGGTTGCACTGGTTCACTCTCTTCATTGGACATTCCAACTTGAATGTCCACAATCCTACCACTCCGCAAGGTAGTCACCGCATTAACATGTTCAATGGTGTGGCCTTCCGATGAGGAATGGGTTTCCATAACACATTGTTGCTTAGGTGGGGTATTAATAGGCATCTTTCCCTTCTCTCTTGCATTGAGAGTGCTTGCTATTTGCCCTACTTGGGTTTCTAGCTTCACAATAGATCGAGAGTGAGAATGAAGCAATTGTGTGTTAGCCTCTAAAGTGCCCAAAGCATTTAAAACTTTGTCTTCAAAGGCGGGACTTCTAGTATTACCTTGGGAATAAGATTGGTTAGGAAAATGAGAATTAGCAAATTGATTCCCTTGTGATTGATAAGGTTTATAACCTTGGGATCCTTGGTTTTGAAGTGGAGGTGGAATATACTTCCCTTGAAAACCGCCTTGGGAAGGATTTGAGCCCTCTCCTTGGTTTTTCCAAGAGAAATTCAGATGATTTCTCCAACTTGGATTATAATGAGTACCATAAGGATTGTTCCCTTGGTTCGCAAAAGCTGCATTGACTTGTTCATGAGGTTCATTTTGCACTTGTCCGTGAGGATAATGAGAAGTAGAATGAAGAACACTAGAACAAGTCATACATGTTTCATTTGATGCATGATGAGAATGGTTAGGGAAGGAAGATACTTGATTTGCCGAGTTTTGGTTAATCAAAAATTGATCAAACCTTTGAGATAAAGACTTCATTTCGGTGGCTATTTCATTTGAATGGTCGACTTGATGTAAGCCAACACTCTTCCTACCTTGTGAATTTCTACCATTCTTGGATGATAGTATTCTATGCAAAGAATTCTCACTCATGCTCTCATAAAGATGCCACACGTCATCCTCATGCCTATCAATGTATGAGCCACCCATGGAAGCATCAACTATACCCTTATAGTTGTCCGATAAGCTCTCAAAGAAGTATTGAACTAATTACCATTTGGGCATGTCATAATGTGGACACTTCCTAAGCAATTCATTGAAGCATTCCCATGCCTCATGAAACGTTTCTCCATCCCCATATGAAAATTCTCGAATTGAGGTTCTCATGGCATTGGTCTTTGAAACCGGACAGTACTTCTTCAAGAATTCTTGTTGCATTTCTACCCAATAAGTGATTGAAATAGGCCTAAGATTGTTAAACCAATACTTTGCCTTATCTTTTAAGGTGAATGGAAAAAAGTTTGAGTCTTAAAACCTCTTCCGGCATGTCCGTATATTTTACAGTGGAACATACTTCAAGAAACTCATCCAAATGCTTGTAAGGTTCTTCACTTGGAAGTCCATGATAGTTAGGAAGCATTTGAATGGTTTGTGGCTTAATTTCATAATGATGTGCTCTAAATGGAGGCAATTGGATGCATGTAGGTGCATTATACTCGTTAGGCACATAATGGTCTCTTAAAGCAAGAGGTGGATTAGCTACTTGAGGTGCAACATGAATACCTTGGTTTTGAATTCCTTGATTGATGATGGGAGGTTGTGGAGCATACATTGACCTTGGTATTCCATATGGAACTTGGCCTTATTGTTGTGGTGGTTGGTGAATGAATGTCCTAGGCATGCCTAATGGTACTTGTATGTTCTCATTGTGCACATTGGGATGAAGGATACCTTGTTGGTCTATGTGACCAAGGTCCTCAACATGATCATTATTATGGTCATCCATTGATAGATTGGTTCTATTTGAACTTCCTCTTCCCCTAGGATTTCTAACGACGGATTTAAGATGCAAATCAAGAGGGACAAGAGTGGGTCTCAATGAACGACTTCCATGCATGCACAATGTGACGACCCTGGTTTTTAGACCAGCGTGTCCTGTGATGAACCGTAAGGATGATCCGATAACGGATCCAAATGAGGAAGAGAAAACATAAAACAAGACTCTAAGAAGTTAAAGTGACCTTCCATGAGGTCGTGGAACTCAATAAGAACTGATGCGGAAGCAAAACATCGAAAATATGACAAATAAGCCCCCAGGGGCAAAATAGTCATTTCTGAAAACTATAGATTCGGGTGCCACCAAGCACACCGCTGGAAGGACAACGAAAAACTAATCAAGATGGACTCAAGAATCGCATGATTCGGAGTCTGGACGAAGGAGAAACGGCATGACGAAGAAAAACGAGCACTTAAGGAAAAAAGGATAAATTGGTAATTATCCAAGAAGAACCGAGTGCAACTGAGTACATCATTGGAAAGACAGTGAAAAATTAGTCAAGTTCAAAAAAAAATTCACTTGAATCGGAGTCCGAACGAAGGAGAAAAGCCCAAAAGAAGAATTGACGTCGCGGCGGCTCGATGAGGGGGCCATGATAGCCCCCCATGCGCGCCCATGCGCACACCCATGCACACCGCGCGCGCGTTGGGTGCACACACGGCTGCTAGCAGCCCAAAAGCTGCTATGTGTTTTGTTTTTCAGAAAAAATTCAGAACAGAGGCTGAATTTGGAGGCCTAGATGATTTTTTTTGCGAAAAACAAAGAAGAATCCCCCCTCAAAAATGAGTTTCCTACGTGACTCGCGAGAGAATTAAAAAAAAACACAATGTAGAATGCCCAAAAAGCCCCTCCATGAAATCTGGTCATAGAGGTCCAAAAAGCTGCTATTTTGAAAACTGAGAACTGAACTTCGTAAGCGATTTTCGATATCAAGACGACATTTTCTGGAAAAACACGGAAAATAAACCCCCCCTAAAATCATGTTTCTGTTCAACCATGTTGAAAGAAGAAAATAAAACCACCGTGAAAAGTCTATAATGTCCCTAGATCAGAATATGCAAAAAAAGTGCGAAATGAATTCACAAAAGGCTCAAAACACAAACGATAAGGTTTTGCCCGGAAACGACTATGCACGCAAACGTAACTTAAAAACTCGGAATCCAAAAATACAAAATGGGATCAAATGACCATTTGGCCCTTGGCCACCCTCATACAAGATTAATAAGACCCTATAAAAGAATGAAAATGGAATTTCCACACCCGATGCAACCATGGTGAAGCAATGACTTGCGATTTTTCAAGATTTTCACAATATTTCATGAAGTTAAAAAGTACATAGAATACAATATACATGTCATTGGCCTCCGGCCTCATCTCATACATATCAAATACATTAAAAGGAGTGTACTTAAGTACACATTACATACATGGAATCAAATATACATATTTTGACATATAAGTCTAAAAAATGACATTTCATGCTAACATTTGCATGAAATGGAAACTTGAAAGCTACACGACATCCAAGGAATGCTAGGTGTCACGAACCAAGTCTTCGTAGCTGAAATATGCCCCAGTATCGTAGGAGTGAGTAACATAAAGCTACTCGTAGGAGGTGAGCATGCATCGACCTAGCATTTTACAAATTTATCACCTTAAAGTGAAATATGTTAAAGGGGCTCATGCCACCTAACGTCTATGTCCAAGTGAGACTCGGGGAGCATCCTAAGCTACCTTAGAGTCTAAGCAACAAGAATCATGATATACATACGTGTATGAAATGAATCATTGTTGGGATAATCCAAATAACACTACAAGAAAAATGCTTGAGCATAGATTAACATGAATTGCATTTTTAATACAATTGAACTAGGTCTAGAGTAATCCATACAACATGACAAAAGTATATTTGAATACAAGTTAACAAGAATCACATTATCCATGCAATTCAACAACAAAAGAGCGTGTTATACAATACAACAAGGTTTAAGTTCTCAAAGCCATCAACTTAGAATCTAAAGCACAAAATAACAGTAGTGGTTCATGCCACCTAACGTCTATGTTATAAATGAATCAATAGGATCAATTCTAAGCTTTATTAGAACGTCAAAACACGATTTTCAATATCGATGCAATTTAACCAACATTGAAATTTCCAATACAATGCATAAAGCACAATTTCGCAAAGTTAACATCCTATAACTTAAAATGGAACGACAAATAAAAAATAACAAGTTACAACATCATCTAGTTATCAACTTGAAAATGAAATGCGAAATCAAATAAAGTGGATACTCGGACGTCACGCCGGATTAGACAGATAACATAGTTACTTTAGGGTTACTAGCCCATGGGTAACCTCCCTATGTGCGCACTAGACTATATAGAGGGACTATCCCCTGTACTAGAACCACGTCCTAGCCATAGTCAAACAACGACATCCGCAAGTTTCCAAAATCAACAAGTTGTGCAACAACGCATATATCAACAGGATTATGTAAGATAATCAACTATCTACCAAGCACAACCAAATTTGGAAACCTATACAATACATGCTCTAAATCCACAACTAATATGATATGATGAATGTCGAATCTTCAGTGTGCGATTCATTACACGCTATGCATGAAAGATGTTAAATACGAAATGTGCGAATTATTACACAAGGCAACAATATATTCAATAAGGAAAACATATTCTCATGAGTACAAACATAGCAACTACATTATCCAATGTTCAAAACATAACCAAATGAATATACAACAAGTCTAAGTCCATGATTTGAATATAGAAACCACTTCTAAAACACAACTAGATCATGGAGCAAATTGATAGAATTTAAATAGATAAACACAATTAAATTCTATAGATTCTGATTCAATTCCAATTAACCTCAATTTAACACATGTTAAAGGACATGGCAAGGTCATCACCTATATCCATTCTAAAACTCAATTAGGTTGTTAGAACAACAAAGTAGAACTTTAATTAAATCATGCTAATTTAAATCCCAAGGTTCTAAAACAACTTCAAATAGTCACAAATTAATATATATTAGTAAACAAGTCATGGCCAATACAAATATCAAGTTAAAACCTTAATTAAGCTAATGGGACCACAAAATAGATTTTAATTAATTCTTTTAATTAAAATCTCTTGATTTTCAAACTTAACCAAATGCTCTCAAATTAACCTATGTTGGAAAGCATGCCAGGAACTAATGTAATATCACATTACGAGTTTATTTCATTCAATTTAAGACCATGTGAATTAAACTTTCACTAAAATTAAATATAAATTAAAAGTTGCAATTCTCATGCAATTAATCCCAATTTAATATATGTGAAAAACTATACCTAAACTTAATTTTCTAGCATGCTACAATACAATTCCAAGTTGTATATCACCATGAGGATTAAATCTTAAACATGGAATTTAATTAAATAAAAGGTTTCAAAACCTAACCGAATATTATAAATCAAATATATGTGAAGCTATATGGTATGTAAATCAAGAATATCAAGTCGGAATTCAAATAGAGTGAATAGTGCACTCGGGGGCAAATTAATTAATCAAATTAATTAATAATTACTAATTTTCAAAACACCTTCAATTACTTTTAAATTCAACTATGTTGGAGAGTATGCTAAGGCCTAATTTAATATGCTAACACATATTGATTTCAAGCTAGTTAAGGTCATGTGAATTAATCTTTCACCTAAGATAAATATTAAATAAAATCTTTAATACTTATTCAAATGTTCCAATTTTAATACACGACAATGAGCATATCAAGGGGCAATATAAAATCAAGCTACATGTTTAAACCAAGTCATAAGCAACCGGAAAAATTAGATCCCGTACAAGAAAAATAAATAATAAAATCTCTAGATTTTATATTTAATCATGCAATCAAGTTGTATAAGCATCACAAGCATGCTATATAACAAGAATTTGAACCTAGAACATCTCCTACCTCAATTTGAGATGAAAATCCCAAAGGCCCACCAAAATAAAAGTGCTCCGAATTCGACGATACCGAAAGGTTTTGTCGGGGACAACACCGTGAACAAGAATCCGCAAGAAGCCCCATGAAAATCTCAACTTGACTCCAAACCCGAACTCAAAAAACTTGTCGGAAATGGATTCTAATAAGGGCAAAAGATAGAACACGTCGAGGGAAGCAATAAATGCTAAGGCCAAATGATTTCTACCAAGGAAATCAAGTGGAGGAGAAGAAAGAGTGAAGGCAGCCCCTTGGGCTCTCATGGCTGCCAGCCAAGAGGAGGAAGAAGGTCTGAAAATCTGATTTTAAAAATTAGGGCAACCTATTTATAGAAATCTCAAAAAGTGCCCTGAAAGGGCCCCGCCGGGTCTGGAAAAGTGAATTTTGAGCAAACGCGATCAAACGACAAAACTCCATGAACAAAAAAGATTTAAAATAAGAAAATATGAATAATGGAACAAACAGCGTTGAAAACCGAATCCCGAGCAGAAAGTTATGCCCCGAACAAGTTCGGTGGCAATTAGGTCCAGAAACTCTGAAACTGGAGAAAAATGACCAGAAGGGAATTCTAAGAGTCCACGACTCGACGAAATGTGAAAATGAATCCCGTACGAGGATCCAGGCTCTAAACGAGACATTTTGCAATAACTTTCGTTAATTGCACAATGACCCCTACAAAAAGGGTTAACTGCGAAACTGCCCCAGAATGAAAATATCTTCCAAAAGATATTTTCTTAGATACCCCTAAAATAAAATATCTTCAAAAGATATTTATGAAAAACACCCCAAGAAATGAAAAAGATTCTGAAGAATTGTACATCCATGCCCCTATGGACACCGAGAGCAACCAGAGTACTTTCTTGCAAAATTAAAGACACGTATTTCGAGAAAACCACTCAAGATGAAGGCACGTGAAGTCAAAAACCAACTCTGAGCATGAGAAGTGAGGTTGTGCCAAAAACTGACAAACGGAGATAAGACGAAATAGGGAAAATGACAGAATAGGGAAAAGACGAAATAGCGCATAGTGTCCGAAAACGAAAAATGCGAAAATGACTCGGTCCTCAAAGGAAGTTGTCAATTCACATGAAAGAGTCTCAAAAACCAATTCCGAGCACTCGAGATGACACTAAGCGACACGAAACAGAGCTCAGAAAGGAAAATTAAATTAAAAAAAATTCATTCGTAAAATTTCAAGAGAAAGGAAGGCAAATGACCGGGTCATTACACACAATGCAAAACACAACAAGCACAAAGAATGACAAACACTATGCCTTCACAACAATGCAATTAGACTTCTTCCACAAGCATTTAATTTATACTCCCATGCTTTAACAACAATGATGCAAAGAACAATTAAAAACAAGCCTCCACACGAGCCAACGATTTAACTAAGGGATTGAGAAAAGAAAGTCTCACAAAGGTCCTTTAGCACCTCAACTCAAAATTTAAAGCTTAGCTTAGCAAATTTTTAGAATTTTTAGCTTTTTTTTTTTGCCTGTTTAGCTTGAATGCTCATTTGCTTGCTTCCTCTTCAACAATGCACCTAGTTAAGTAAGAACAACACAATAAGTAACCAAAAAGAAAAATAAAAATAAAGTAAAGACACGATCAAAAGAGTACTAATCCTAATTGATTCCACAAATCCGACGTTGCCTAATCAAATCAATCAATCCCCAGCAACGGCACCAAAAACTGACCGCGGTGTGTCGCCACACCACATCAAGCTTGGGGAATGTGCATTTTAAGGCGAGGACCAAGAGTTTTACATTTATAGAAGCCATTACTACCTTCACTAAAAATATAGCTAGGGAAAGTAAGGATCGTCCCAAGGGATTATGAGTATTGAACAAGGTCGTGGAATCGCTATTAGGGCTAGTAGGTCGAGTGATCAAACAATTGGTTGGTTGGTTGATTAGAGAGCAACTAAATTGAACTAAGTGATAACAAAAGAATGCAATTAAGAGTAAGTAAGAGAGAGAAGAGTCTTGGGGTTTAGGGATCACCACCAAGCAATGCATTTCTAAACCGTTGACAAGTGACTAATGAGGGCAAATGGTGTGTTGCAATATTGGTGTGTGTGTGTGTGTTTGGTTAATTCAACAAGCAAGGATGACAAGTTAAGCATGTATTGTCTAAACATCATGTGAAAGGCACAATATATCTAAGCAATGAAGCATTTATTGTCTAAACAACATGTGAAAGGCACAATAGATCAAAACAAGTCATTAATCCTTTCATTAAGCTCACAATCCAAATATAACACAAGGTTAGAGACATATACTATTTGCATTCAAAAGCTTGGATCATTAAACAACAAGCATGGATTGTCCTCTCATTTAACACTACACTACAACTATACTACATTTACACTACTAGCGTGAAAATAAACTAGGGGAGAGGCACAATCCATCAAGGAATAAGTATGAACCATCAAGAGAATCACAAGAGCATTCCTTTAAGCACTATGTTTTGATAATCTCCAAATCTATAGCATTAATACACATAGACATGCATTAATAACACAAAATTTAGAGACAAGCACATGAACATCTATTCTAGCATACATAGACATATGGATAGAATGAAATGATCAATTGGAAGCATTAAACCACATAAATCATTGAATAAACAAGATCTATATATATATCAAAGTGTCAAAACATTAATTACAACACTAATCCCTCAATAATACACAAGATTAAGATATAGAAAGCATGCTTGGGGCTAACTCTAGCCCCAAGAGGATGTCTAGCCAATCATGGTGATGTTGCTCCAACCCTCAAGGGTTAACTCCATGGAAGAGATTTGCTCCTTGGTTGATGAAGAGTCTCCAATGGTGTCTCTAGCCTCCTCCTCCTCTAAGCTTGCTCTCCAAGAGAATAAACCCTAGAATTGTATACTGGCTCCCCTTTGTAAAAAACAATCCTTATCCTTATATAGGTAGGTCAAATGACACCTAAAATGAGCTGGGGTCGTGCACACAATATTCCCTAATGATTGGATAAAGGACAACTTTTAATGAGATAGAAATTTAACTTTTTCGCACTGGAGGAAGTTCGATCGATCGAACCTTGGACTTAGATCGATTGAACTGGCTGAGATCCATCGAACTTAGGCTGGATCGATCCAACTGGTTGAGTTTTTTGGGAAAAGACAAATCCGAGATATTTTGGGAGATATTTTTGGGAAAAGGACAAAAGTGGTTAGTGGGTGGTACAGCTGTGGATATGATCAATTATTTGAATAAGGATAAAAGTATTCGATCGATTAAAGGGTGGTGTTGGATCGATCGAACTTTGGACTTTTTGCTTTTGGGTCAAGGCTTGGATCTATCTTGAAGTATTGAGATCGATCATTATTCGATCGATCGAACCTTGAAGTTGGATCGATCGAACTTTGCTGCTTCCCACCTTTGGCTTCATTTGCTTCTTTCTTTCTTCACTTTGCTCCTTTCTTTGTTTAATCCCATAATTGCTTCAATTAAGCTCTTATTTGGCTGAGTTAGCTTATTTTCGGGATAAGTGCCTGAAAATGGAAATAATACGATATCAATCTAAAACGGTAAAGTAAGATAGATAAAGGTGCTAGAATGCCTAAGCTTAAGGGGTTTAAATACGTATTTTTCAGCGCTCATCAATCGCATTTGTGGAATCAATTAAGAATTAGTACTCTTTTGATCGTGTCTTTACTTTGTTTTCAATTTTTGTTACTTATTGTGTTTGTTTTATTTGACTAGGAACATTGGGCTAAGAAGGTGAGCAAAGGAGTATTCCAAGCAAAAGAGCTAAGCAAGAAAGAAAAAATGGTAAAAATCTAAAAATTTGTTAAACTAAACTAAAAATTTGGAGTTGAAGTGCTAAAGGACCTTTGTGAGCTTTTTCTTACTCAAACTCTTAGTTAAATCGTCGGTTCGTGTGGAGGCTTGTATTTCAATTCTTAGATAAATCGTGAGTCTGCGTGGAGGCAATTTACTTTTCTTGCATATTGTTTAAGCATGGGAGTATGGGAACATTGTATGTGGAGGAAGTTTGTTAATTGTTGACTTGTTGTGAAGGTGAAGTGTTTGTTGTTATTGCGTGTTGTGTTGCATTGTGCATGCATGGTCGTAGATCATTGCGACTCACTCTTGTCCCTTTAAATTTTAATCTTGAATCAATTGTTCGAAACCTTAGGGGAAGAGGTAGTTCTAGTCAATCCATTTCATTAATGGAAGGACACAATGAGGACCATGTGGAGAACCTTGGTCACATAGACCAATAAGGTATCCTCCACCGCAATATGCATCATGATAACTTGCAAGTTCCATTAGGTATGCCAAGGCCATATGTTCATCCACCACAATAACAAGGCCAAGTTCCATTGGGAATGCCAAGGCCAATCTATGCTCCACCACCTCCCATCATTAAAGGCAACCAAGCTGCCCATGTAGTACCTCCAATTGCTAATCCTCCCTTTGCTTTAAGAGATCACTATGTGCCTAATGAATATAATGCACCCACATGCATTCAATTGCCACCATTTAGAGCACACCACTACGAAATCAAGCCACAAACCATTCAAATGCTTCCTAATTATCATGGACTTCCAAGTGAAGAACCTTACAAGCATTTGGATGAGTTTCTTGAAGTATGTTCCACCGTAAAATATATGGACATACCGGAAGAGGTCTTAAGGCTTAAACTTTTTCCATTCACCCTTAAAGATAGGGCAAAATATTGGTTTAACAATCGTAGGCCTTTTTCAATAACTTCTTGGGCGGAAATGAAACAAGAGTTCTTGAAGAAGTACTATCCGGTTTCTAAGACCAATGCTATGAGAACCTTAATTCGAGAATTTTCACATGGGGATGGAGAAACATTTCATGAGGCATGGGAACGCTTTAATGAATTGCTTAGGAAATGTCCACATCATGACATGCCCAAATGGCAATTAGTTCAATATTTCTTTGAGAGCTTATCGGATAATTACAAGGGCATGGTTGATGCTTCCATGGGTGGCTTTTACATTGATAGGCATGAGGATGACGTGTGGCGTCTTTATGAGAGCATGAGTGAAAATTCTTTGCATCGTACCTTATCTTCGAAGAATGGTAGAAATTCTAGTGGTAGGAAGAGTGTTGGCTTACATCAAGTCGACCACTCCAATGAAATTGCCGCCGAAATGAAATCATTATCTCAAAAGTTTGATCAATTTTTGATTAACCAAAACTCGGCAAATCAAGTATCTTGCTTCCCTAACCATTCTCATCATGCATCTAATGAGACATGTATGACTTGATCAAGTGTTTTACATTCTACTTCCAATTGTCCCCATGGACATGTGCAAAGTGAGCATTATAAACAAACAAATGTTGTTTTTACTAATCAAGGGAACAATCCTTATGGAAATCATTACAATCCTAGTTGGAGAAATCACCTGAATTTCTCTTGGAAAAACCAAGGGGAGGGCTCAAACCATTCACAAGGCGATTTTCAAGGGAAATACATTCCACCTCCACTACAAAGCCAAGGTTTCCAAGATTTTAGATCATCATACCAATCACAAGGAAACCAATTCTTTAATTCTCATTTTCCCAATCAACCATAATATTCCCAAAAAAATGTTAGAAGTCTTACTTTTGATGAGAAAGTTTTGATTGCTTTGGGCATTTTAGAGGCAAACACACAATTGCTTCATTCTTACTCTCAATCCATTGCAAAGTTAGAAACCCTAGTAGGGCAAATAGCTAGCACTTTAAATGCAAGAGAGAAGGGAAAAATGCCTTTGAATGCCCTACAAAAGCAACAATGTGTTGTGGAGACTTATTCCTCATAGGAAGGTCACACAATAGAGCATGTCAATGCGGTAACTACCTTGAGAAGTGGAAGGATTATGGACAACTAAGTGGGTATGTCCAATGAAGAGAGTTAACAGATGCAACTACAAGTTGACACCCGTCCCATTTTGTAACGACCCACTCCACCGCATGGTATGATATTGTCCACTTTAAGCCTGAGCCCGCCCGGTTTTGCTTTTGGGCTTCACCCCAAAAGGCCTCATACCAATTGGAGGTGACACACTTACATATAAGCACTTCACCTTTCCTCTACCCAGGCGATGTGGGACTGTGCACCCGTAGCTCGCCAGTGTGGTAGCCTGACAGTGTCTCTTGCACCCGCCCACGGCACACCCGCCCACAAGATCATCACAATCCACCCCCTTTGGAGGCCCGATGTCCCTGTCGACACACTTCCGGCTGGGTTAGGCTCTGATACCATTTAATGTAATACCCTAATATTTTAAAAGGATTTATTAATTGAAATTAATTAATTTTATTTTTTTTAAATGATTTATTTGAATTAATTACGTTTATTTTAATTTTTAATTGATTTATTTAATTTAATACTTTGATTAATTCGTTCTATCCATGATTTAAATTAATAAATTTAATTTAAAGCCTTGATACTCAAGGTGAAATATTTATGAGTTCTAAGAGGAAAGATAGAGAAAACTTGCCTGAAAGTTTCGAAACAAAACCGACGCTATAAACTTTAATTGTCTCTTCCAATTCCAGCGTCTTCTTTCTTAGATCCGGCATTCTTCTTGTCAGCCTTTTCCTCTTCTCTTTCTATTTCACTTATTTTTCTAACGTGTAAATTTTAACTCTAAAACCTTATGTGTATATTTATACACATTAAAACCTAAATCCTATTCCAACTAGAACTACCTAATAAGATAATAATCTTTAAATAATCAATATCCATAAACATATATTATATTACATATATATTTACATATATATATATATATATATATACACACACACATACCTTCCATAATTAACCACTAGTTAATTAAATCTCATACACCTATATATATCCATAAATATATATCTCTATATAATTCTTTCCATAACATTTATTAATTAATTATATTTATATATAATTTTATATATATTTATAATTAATACAAAAATGATCCTTTAAATAAGCCCAAGACCAATAAGGCTTCATACAAGCCCAAGACCACATCTTTTGGTCCCACTTCCCTTAAGCCCAAATGAAATTAATTTAAATAAACCAAATAATTAAATAAATACTTAAATTAAAATAACTAATTATATGAAGCACACAAACAATATAAGAAATTACAAACAAGTCACACCATACCAATAAAATCAATACGTCAATAATTCAATTAATAATCAAACACACACACAAACGATCATCATATTTAATCACGAAATATAATTAAAATAAAATAATTAATCTAAGCACTCAATAAAATAAATCAATTAAAAATTAAAATAAACGCAATTAATTCAAATTAATCAAATAAATCATTTAAAATAAAATAAAAGTAATTAATTTCAATTAATAAATCCTTTTAAAATATCGGGGTATTACACATTTCATATCATATTCCTCCTTCATTGCATGTGCATGACTATATAAATGAGAATGTGTTGAAAAGTGATTTGAAAAGTGATTTTGAAAAGAAAGATTTGCAAAATGATTTGAAAACTTCTTGTGTTAAAGAGACTTCAAAGAAAAATTCTGAAAAGGTTTTTGAACCAAAAGCTCCATTTCCGGATGCCTTAAAAGAATCCATTTCAAATGACAAACAAAAGGCCAAAGTAAATGAAATCATGGACGTGTTTAGGCAAGTGAAAGTCAATCTTCCACTTTTGGATGCAATCAAGCAAATTCCGGCTTATGCCAAATTCTTGAAAGACTTGTGCACCTAAAAGAGGAAGAACAAAAGCCAAGCACCTAGAAAAGTGGTCTTAACCGAGCAAGTAAACTCAATTTTGCAGCATAACACTCTTTTAAAGTTTAAGGACCTCGGTTCACCTACTACTTCATGCATCATTGGTGATCATATCATTGATCGGGTTCTTCTTGACCTAGGAGCTAGTGTTAACCTTCTTCCATACTCAGTTTATGTCAAATTAAGCTTAAGAGACTTAAAACCAACGTCGGTAGTTTTGCAACTTACTGACCGATTAATCAAAAAGCCTAGAGGTATCATTAAGGATGTATTGATTAAAATTGATAAATTCTTCTTTCCCGTTGATTTCGTTGTCATTGACACGGAACCGGTCCTAAATCCTAAGAGCCAAATTCCCGTTATCCTTGGCCGTCCTTTCTTGGCAACCGTGAATGCCAGCATTAATTGTAGGATGGGGATAATGAAGATCTCATTTGGCCACATGAAGGTAAAGTTGAATATTTTTAATCCAACTCCCAATTCATTTGACAAGCATGAAGAGATTAATGTTGTAGAGAAATGCCATGACCTTAAAAGTGAAGGAATTGAGTTTTTGAGTGAGACCAAGGTTTCAAAAAGTCCATCTTCAACCTTGAAACCAAAGAAAGTTATTTCAAAATCTTGTTTTGAAAGGGCGTGGAAGCCCAAAGATTATATTGACTAAGGACCGAAAATGTCTTTTGAGCTTAATCCAACAAGTTTCTTAAAGAACCATTTGTTAGGTGGAGTTCAAAACACTTATCACCCCATTGAGGAGGGGATGCACTACAAGATGTTTGATCTGGGCTAAAAGAGTCCAACATCTTGCTAGAGACATTAAAGACTAGCAAAACATTTCGTAGGGTATCAAAACCCTATTCCTCCCTCATTTCTATCTTTAATTTCATTTCTTGCGAAGTCTAGATACTTGTTTTTGGTTCATATGCATTGCTAGGAGCTTTGATTAGGATTGCATACACTTTTATTTTGAGATTGAGCATTTTGCATAAGTTCGATCGATCTCCAAGGAAGATTCGATCGATCGAACTTTAACCTGCATCCACCTGCATCCAAATCACCTCTCTATCCCATCGATCGAATTTGTTCTCAGATCGATCATAAGTCCTTAGATCAATCCAAACTTCAAGTTCGATTGATCTTGAGTTCCAACACTTAGAAAAATTTCTGAACCTAAAAACCTGCATATTTTTAGCTCTCTGTTAGATCGATCGAACATTTGTTTAGATCGATCTCATTTCGGAATTCATTGCTTTGACTTTGTTTTGACTTTTTAATTTTAAAATTCCAATTTTTTTTTTATTTTTTATTATTTATTTATTTTTATTTTATTTTCCAAAAATCCCAAAAAGATTTTATTTTATTTTAATTCTTCAAAAATCCAAAAATTTTTATGTTCAATTTTTCATTTTTAGTTTTAAATTTTTAATTTTTAATTTAAATTTTTTTAAAATTTTTTTTTTTCAAAGAGTGATCATTTCAGTTCGATCGATCTGAAGTTTCAATTCGATCGATCGAACTGGTTCAGGGAAGTTTTTAAAAATAGAATCGAGGGTTTGTAGATCGATTCCAAAGATCGATCTAACCCTCTCATCGCCGCTGCACCCATCCACTCTCCCATCTCCGGCGAGACCTCCGGCGATCATCTATAGCGTCGTTTCTCTCTCTCTCCTCTTGGGTTTTGCATCTCACCCCTTTCGATTCTCCACTTCTTCTCTTGGTTTTTAGGTGAGATCCGAATTCCTCTTTGTGATTCAAGCATCCATTTGATATATACATGCTTTAAATGTTAGATCCATGTTATTTTGATGATGAAAATCTCTATGGATGAAGCTTCGACTCACTTTGTATATATATGTATATGGGTATATATATGTGTATATATATTTTGTTAGATTTTTTATTTTCGATTTGATTTTGGGAGTATGGGCCTCATTAAGTGATTAGGATTAATGCTATGTTGTGTTGATGGGCCCACGACCTTGTTCGTGAAGGCCCCATGTCATCCACGTCACAGATCTGTGACTGTACATGTTCTTTACACAGTTCAATTGATCGAACTTATTTCTCAGATCGATCTAGTGAGATCGATCGAAATTAGTTTCTTAGTTTCTCAGATCGATCATGTGAGATCGATCTCACAATTTTTGTGATCGATCGAACTTCACAGATTTCATATACATATTCCATGCATCTTATCTTATTTCCATGCTATCTCATTCATGCCCAATGCCTGTGATTTTCCACATTGGATGCATTTTACACTTATATTGCTTAGCATGTTTACATACTGTTACTTCCATAGATTCATGTCATTTATCTATTTTGTCTATCTTACTTGACGTACATGATTCTATTTTGTGCTTTAAATTCTTTATTCTGGCACTGACTTCCCTTGCAAGTTTTCAATTATTTTACAGGACATGGCTCGGGTCAAGACTGTAGCCCGCGGACACTATCACCACCGAGGCAGGTAGACATTGGATGACTGGGCCGGTCCATCTCATGCCCAGGACCCCATACAGGAGGAGCCAGCTGAGCCCACACAGTCTCCCCATTCTGACAGCAGATTACACTTTGATGCTGGCGTATCTCCTGCACACGGTGACGCTGAGGTTGAACACATACCATCTCCACCACCACAGCCAGCTCAGCCAGACCAGGAGTTAGACTAGCCATTGCGTAGATACTCACGAGTCAGTTTTCGACACAGACTTCTTTTCCAGGTCGGTACTTACCCGATTAGCTTATGATGATATAGTACGGAGGGGCCTTGCAGCCATTCTTGCCTGTCACATACCCAGTGTACCCGAGGCTAGTACAGATGTTTTTCCAGAACCTCCGGCCTGCCCTGTGTAACACGGCGGAGCTGAGGACCTCTATTGATGGCCATCTGATTTCTATCACTGTGGACACATTATCCAGATCGTGCCATTGTCCACATGATTGCCCTCCAGAGCTACATGAGACATATCCCAGGCTATACTAGCCTTCATATGCAGATATGGCCGTTTTCCTTACAAGACATTATGCCGATGGCGAGACCTTCGCCACCCGCACCTATTTTCCAGATGACTTATGGTTCTTTGACTCAGTCTTGTTCTGCAACGTCTTCATGGCCGGCCAGAAGATTCAGCGGAGAGGCGACTGCTTGACAGCTCTGTACGCTTTTTATACAGGGCATTGGCTGTCTATCCCTGCGCTCATTTAGAGCGTGATGAGGAAGCTCTATGATGATCACATTAGTAAGGAATGGCCCAAAAGGGCTAAGTCTCTCCCATTTGGCCACCTTATCACCCAGATCTTGCTAGACTAACGTTATCATTTCCATCCACGGGAGCACCCTGAGAGAGGATCCTGTACCTTCCAGAAGAAGGACTGGGATAAGAGCTACAATGCTATTATCAAAAGATTACAAGATGATGCAGTAGAGGCGGCAGAGGAGCTAGAGGCTGAGGAGGCAGCAGATGACGCAACAGTCAATCCGGCTGCCGTACATATGGATATCAATTTGGAGCAACCTGCCGAGGACGCAGAGCAGCACTCTTCAGTTGGGTCACCCATTCACGTAAAGGAGTAGACTCAGGATCATCATTCTCCCGATCCAGCACCTGAGGCTCTAGATCACATACCCAGCTTTGGAGAGCGTCTTCAGACTCTGGAGGACACAGTGGTATCTATCCGCGCAAAGACTGTTGCCCTCAGAGTTGACATTGCTACCCTCCGCACGGATGTCATGACCGCATTTCGTGATCTATCCCGAGACATCCGCGGAGCATGCCCTGCCTGTCCTGCCTCATCCACCTGAGATTCCTAGTCTCTCTTCCTTATTATACTTGATATCTGTGATACTTGCTATATTTTTGTCACTATATATTATTTTTGCAGCCGGTCTGTCGGCTTTGATTTTATGATGTACTATACACTTTATCCTGCTTTATATATATGCTTTCTTTATGGATGTCATATTCTTATATTCTTATATCTGTCTGTTTGACTCCATCAGGTACATCCTAGTGACTTCAGTGAGAGAGCGTACTGCCCAAAATTTTTAGGACCACCCTTATACCTCTCTCTATTTTTCAGTTGCTATCCCATTTACACTTGCATATCCACTGTGCACTGTTATTATCCCTTTTGTTATCTGATGAGTTTTATCCAAGTGGCAAATTTCAGGACCACAGTTAATTCCAAGTTTGGGGGGGCTATGCCACCCACTTTGGATACTTCTATCCTAGCCATTCTTTACCTTCATTGCACTGGTATACTCTTTCCTTTTTTTCTCTTTGCACATTGAGGACACTGTGCCATTTAAGTTTGGGGGTAATGGTGCGTTGCAGTGTTTGGTTTTAAATGCAAAATTTTGAGCATGTCTTGTGTATTTGAGGGATTTTCTATGATTGGTCCATGATTAGTTATGATTTTGATCTTTTGAGGACTATATTGATTAAAATTTAAAAATTGCTTGACTTGAGAGTCCAATACTCCTTGTATGCCTTGTGAATGCCATTTATGAGTAAATTTTTCGAAAGATTGATATCTTGCTTGCATTTATAGTCCACATCATCTTGATTTTGTGATTGTTTTGAGATTCATTCTAGGATTCTACACTAGCACAGGCGCACACTAGCATTCATTTGTGAGGTACATGCATTGTTGATTATTGAATTGGTTATATCCCAATTAAGCTAGTAGTGCATTGAAAGCTTTTATTTTGACACAAGTGGATAACAATCCCTTTTCATTGAGTAGCCGGGATTCTAGCCTCATCAAGCACTGAACTTCTCATGCCAAAAGGTGGAGGGCCCAAACTCTAGGTTAATTATTCAAAAAAAAAAGAAGTTGCAAAAGCAATAAAAAAAAGTTAGGACTTCTCCGAAAAGGTGAGAAGTGGGAAATGATTAGATGGCGGTTGTTTTGATTTGTAGCCTAGTTGATTTGAGCTTGTAAGTTCGTAGGGGTGTTTGAACGCTTAATGCCCTAAAGCCGTCTGTTTTGAGAGTCATTGACCTAATGCTCGACCTCATGGATCGCTAGAAACCTAACACATTGCATTATACTTCCATCTTTGATCCTATAAAAAAAAAATAAAAAAAAAATCGGGTGAAAAGAATAAGCGCACCTAGAACAATAAATCTTTAATAAAAAGTCCACTCTTTATTTTGATGATCGGTACTAGATTTGTGTGCTAGTTTGAGGGTAAGGATGTGATTAATTTTTTAGTTAGCTAAGATAGCAACATATTTGATGCCAGTCCACTTAAAAAGGATTCTAGAGTTGTTTTAATTTTCATGATCATTTTCTTGATGTGTGGAGGACCATACTTGCTTGCTTGATGTTAAAATTTTGGGAGATTGCTTAGAAATGTTTAAAACATTACATACTTGAGGTAGTTTTCTCCCAATGCTTGTTTGCAATATTGGTACCTTTTTTAAAAAATGAGCTTAATGTTTGTGGGTATCATTTCTGGAAACCCTCACGAGACTTCACTTGTCCACTAGGGGTAACCTAGGGGTTTAAAAGGCTTGTTGCATATGCTAAGTGCAATCGTGTTCCCTACGAAAGTAGCGTTATCCATTTATTGCTTTCTAGTTCATAGTTGTTTAGTTATTCATTTCATTCATTTACTTGTAGTTCATTGCTAGGGACTAGTAATATTTAAGTTTGGGGGTGTGATAAGCGCTGAAAAGTGCGTATTTAAACCCCTTAAGCTTAGGTATTCTAGAACCTTTATCTATCTTATTTTACCATTTTGTATTGATTTCGTGTTATTTCCATTTTCAGGTACTTATCCCCAAAACAAGCTAACTCAGCCAAATAAGAGCATAATTAAAGCAATTCTAGGATGAATCGAAGAAAGGAGCAAAGTAGAGCAAAAAGGAAGCAAAGGGTGGAATTTCAGTAACTTCGATCGATCTTAAGAAAAGTTCGATCGATCCAACTTTCATCGATCTCGGCATTTCAAGATGGATCTGAGCCACGTTTGTCCCTGTTCAAAGATCTCAAAAGTTCGATCGATCCAACTTCTTTCTATGATCGACCGAACATTCTTGTCCTTATCCAAATGATTGATCTTATCCAGTTGTACCACCCTACCAACCACTTTTGTCCTTTTCCCAAAAATATCTTCAAAATATCTCAGATTTTGTGATACCCCTCGGATCCGAGACACGGGTTGATCAGGCCCAGGCCCAAACCCGAGGGAATATCAAACAATTAATATTTTATAATGAACACGGAATACAAAATAAATTAAGAAATGAAATTAAAGTTGGAAGGTACTAAAAATTGAATCCGCAAAATATTATAATTATTAAAATCCATCAAACCCAAACTCCAAAACTCCATCAGTTTACAACTTGGGAATCCATCTCTAGTCGACCCCTATTAAACATCCAAACGGAAGATAGAACAACTGTAATAAACGTCCAGAAATAAAACTATAGAGAGAGCCCTACATCGTCGGAAGAGTGAATAGAGACCTCTGCTCAGCACGAACACGTCTAAGCCTGAAACTGTCGTATACCTGAAAAATAGAAGTGGGTCAGGCCCACGCGCAAGTTCTATACTACTACAATCCAAACAGAGGCTCGATACGCATGTACATCCTAAACAATTCAACAATAGCTAATAGTCCGTAAATATATATATAGTCACACTAAAGGACTCTCACTGGACTACAGGCCGGTTTCAACCTGAATAGAGGTAACATGCTAAAACGCACACGAAGTGGACATATGTACCTATACCATACAGGGTACACCTCCAACCATCATAGCCAGCTATACATCCCGATGCATATACGCTCCCTAGCCATCGGTCCTAAGGCTCAAGCTCATACCGAAGCACCATAACAGTACATATATAAAATCCATCCAAAATCCCTGGTATTGCCGCTCAACAAGTAGTTGCCATGACAATACAAATCCACGGGACTTAACTTTTAGTTAATCCCATCCTTATTCCAAGTAGGTGGGTAATGGTTTTGCTTTAAAAACCAAACCCATCCTTAGTATGCCACCGTCCCATACCGGTGCCTACTTTCCAATCCTCCAGTAGTCAATAATACCAATAAATCAAGTATATATCAACTAAATTCCAACATCCAACATTCAATGTTAGCAGTGGTAAAATAAGCATTGATAAACAGGGTCACAACAACAACATATACATGCCCAATTTAAGTTGTTCCCTTTAGTCTGATATAAAGACAGAATTAATTAAAACTTCCATTTAAGACCTTACAAATGACATACAGATATGTAGGGTATGTATCACAAAATCCTAACCTCCACAGTTGATACTAACTGTGATAATGTAAGCATTAAAACAATATTCACAGTATGTATGTAGACATGCTCAAATTATAGTGTTCCACAAAACCGATCTAGTGTTAAACTCAAATCCTCCTAGTATTTAAGTTCCAACAGTTGCTATTACAGAAGTTATGATAGCTATCATCTAGACCCATCTTTCCAATAATTTATACTAGCAGTGGTAAGGAAAAAACGTGAACCACAGAACCATAATGCATCCACAAACATGCTTAGTCTAGGTTGAACAAGCATACAACACTACTCTAACTACCAGTTTCATAGCAAAACAGATATCATTTTAGTTTGGTTTAATCTTCATTAATCCTGGAATCATTTAAGAGTGCAAAGAGTATGAAGCCTAAGGGAAAGAGTAAGGATAGAATCTTGCCTCAGAAACTTTTGTTCAAAGTTTCAACGTCGTCTTCTTAAAAAAATCCCGGCGAGTTCCAAAACCCGGTTACTGTTCACGGGTACGAAACACTATTCCTGAACTCAAAATTTGATCTCCACCGTTCAGATTGTGCGACACTGAGTTATGAACCTATCCTCCAAATTTCAGCTCGATCGGACCACAGACGAAGTGGGATCGGAGCTTTGATCAAACCTTGGCAGAATGTGAAAAACTGCATTTTTCCTTCTCCACTTCCACAAAATGTGTGCTTTGTTTAAAAAAACCCTACACAGACGTCTACCTTATACTTATAGAGTTTTCCTAAACCCTAGGTTCATTTAAGTCCAACTTACAATCCTAACCGGCCAATCCAATTAACGTAGAAACCTACAACGGCTATAATATAAAACCCTAATTTATACTGTAATTAAAACCCTAGTTAGATGTATTTACCTAATTACCCTATTCACCATTAAATACTTAACAAATAATCTAATTGAACAAAATAATAATTAGTAAACCCAATCAAACCAAATAAGACACACATAAAATAAGACACACATAGAATAATTAAACCAATTACACTTAAACCATTAATGCCAATTAAATAATTAAAACACTAACAAGTAATTCCAATCAAATAACTAAACCAATTACACTTAAACCATTAATGCCAATTAAATAATTAAAACACTAACAAGTAATTCCAATCAAATAACTAAAAATAAATATCATTTAAATAAATTAAATCACCACAAAAGAAAACAATTAAGCACCTAATAAAAAAAAAATAATGACACATAATCAAATAAAATGCACTTAAATAATAAATTAAATACCATTAAATACCAGGAATATCCTTTTTAAAATTAGGGGTATTACATTCTTCCCCCCTAACAAAAGGAATTCCGTCCTCGGAATTCACTCTTACCTTCTTCCAATAGTTCAGGAAACCGTGAGCGAATGACATTCTCTCGTTCCCAAGTGGACTCAGACTCATTGTGATGACTCCACTGAACACGAACCAACGGAATAACCTTATTACGAAGAATCTGATCTCGTCGGTCGACAATACGACACGGTGGCTCTAAATAAGTTGCATCCGGCTGCAACGCAATCTCCCCAACATCGATATGCTGATACCGATCCTCATCTTGAAGAAATTTCCGCAACATGGAAACATGAAACACGTTGTGGACGCGATCCAAAGTATCCGGAAGTGCCAACCGATAAGCAACAGCTCCAATGTGATCCGTAATCATGAATGGACCAACAAATCGCGGTGACAACTTCCCTTTCTTCCCAAAGCGCATAACACCCTTCATAGGAGACACTTTGAGTAGAACCTGATCCCCAGCCTGAAACTCCAAAGCCCGAGTACGACGATCAGCATAGCTTTTCTGCCTACTTTGGGCAGTACGCATGCGATCTCGAATAAGAGCAATCTTTTTAGAGGTATCCTTGATGAACTCAGGACCTAAGAATCGATTCTATCCAACCTCCATCCAACAAACAGGTGACCGACACGGTCGACCGTACAATACCTGAAATGGTGCCATACCAATAGTCTTCTGGAAACTATTGTTATAAGCAAACTCCACAAGTGGCAAATATTCCTCCCAGTGGCCCTTGAAATCCAGAACACACGACCGAAGCATATCTTCCATAATCTGATTCACCCTCTCAGTCTGTCCGTCAGTCTGAGGATGATAAGCAGTACTAAGGTGTAACTCCGTACCTAAAGCCTGCTGAAAACTCTTCCAAAATCCAGATACAAAGCTCGAATCCCTGTCTGATATAATAGATAATGGAATTCCATGTAGCTTCACAATCTCTGAAATGTAAAGCCTCGCCAACTGCTCCGAAGTGTAGTCAGTGCAAATAGGCAAAAAATGAGCTGACTTGGTCAACCTATCCACAATGACCCATATGGAATTATGCCCCTTGAAAGAATTTGGCAACCCTTCCACAAAATCCATAGATATGCTCTCCCATTTCCACTCCGAAATTGGTAATGGCTGTAGAGCTCCTGGCGGCCTCTGATGATCAATCTTAACCATCTGACAAGTACTATATTGAGAAACAAAAAGAGCAATGTCCCTCTTCATACCTGCCCACCAAAACTGCCGCTTCATATCTTGATACATCTTATCGCCTCCTGGATGAACAGAGAACTCAGAGTGATGAGTCTCAGTTATCACATCATTCCTCAAATTATCAGCAGAAGGTACCACTAACCGTCCCTTGTACCTTAAACCTCCATCAGCCCCAACATAGTAGAATGGAACCTCTCCGGAAGCTATCTCTGCGACCTTGTCGACATACTGCTGATCAGTGAGTTGTGCTTGTAAAACCTTGCGAATGATGGAAGGTGTAACCACCATGCAAGCCATAAAAGCATCCGATAACTCATCCACACTCTTTAAAGCATTCCACTCAGTAGTGAATAGAGCAGAAAGACTACCAACAGGTCGGCGACTGAGTGCATCCGCCACTACATTCGTTTTCCCTGGATGGTACTGTATAGAAAAATGATAGTCTTTTACAGACTCCAACCACCTGCGCTGTCTCATATTTAGCTCCCGCTGAGTGAACAAGTACTGCAGACTCTTGTGATCACTGAATAATCTAAAGGACTCACCCAACAGATAATGCCTCCAAATACGCAAGGCAAAGACCACTGCTGCCAACTCCAAATCATGTGTTGGATAATTAAGCTCATGAGGCTTAAGTTTCCGAGATCCATAAGAAATCGGTCGCTCCTCCTGCATCAATACACATCCAAGACCCTGCAACGAAGCATCCGTGTAAACAAGATACTCTATCCCGCTCTGCGGAGTAGCTAGAACCGGTGCAGAAGTCAGCTTCCTTTTCAGCTCATCAAAAGCTCGCTGACAGTGTTCATCCCACACGAACTGTACACCCTTCTTGGTCAGATGAGTGAGTGGTCCTGCTATCTTGGAGAACCCCTGGATGAATCTCCTGTAATATCCTACCAGACTGAGAAAACTTCGAATCTCAGTAGGTGATGTAGGCTGTCCCCACTCAACCACCGTTGAAACCTTGGCCGGATCCACTGCTATCCCCTTTTCTGACACCACGTGACCCAGAAATTTCACCTCCAGCTGCCAAAATTCACACTTCTCGAACTTGGCATATAACTGGTGCTCACGAAGCGTCTGCAAGATTATGCGAAGATGTCTAGCATGATCGTCCCCCGACAGAGAATAGATCAAGATGTCATCAATAAAGACAATAACAAACTGATCCAAATAAGCCCGGAAGACTCTATTCATTAAGTCCATGAATACTGCAGGTGCATTAGTCATCCCAAACGGCATAACTCGAAACTCATAAGAACCATATCGCGTGAGAAATGCTATCTTAGGAACATCCTGCTCCCTGACCCTCAGCTGATGATACCCAGAACGCAGATCAATCTTGGAGAAATATGTGACTCCCCTTAACTGATCAAACAAGTCATCAATCCTGGGCAAAGGATACTTGTTACGAATCGTAACCTTGTTCAACTCCCTGTAATCTATACACAGATGAAGCGAACCATCCTTCTTCTTTACAAACAGAACCGGTGCTCCCCAAGGTGATGTATTCCTACGAATAAAACCCTGGCTGAGTAACTACTGAATCTGATCTCTCAGCTTTCTCATATCTATCGGTGCCATCCTATAGGGTGCCCTAGCAATAGGCGCAGTGCCTGGAGCTAAGTCTATCACAAAATCGATCTCGCGACTAGGTGGCAACCCTGGAATCTCCTGAAATACATCCGGGAAATCCTGTACAATTGGTATGTTATCCAATGACACAGTAATCCCCTCCTCATTTTCCTCCTCCACGTGGAATAAATAGGTGCTACCGCCCCCTTTAGAACATGGCATAGCTACTACATACATATCCTGACCAGGTATGGTAAAAATAATAGATCTATCAAAACAAACAACTTGGGCATAGTAGTGAGACAACCAATCTATCCCAAGTATCACATCATAAGTGTGCATGTCCAGGACCAATAAATTGGCTAGAAATCTGAGTCTGCCAATATCTAGTGTCACAGGCCCATCACTCTCATGTATAATAGCTATATCACCCAATGGTGTAGAAATACCCAGAGGTCTGGTGCATACCCTCGTCCTCATCCCAGACAAAGTAACAAAAGTCGTATCAAATAAAACACGTCCATGCAAACCATGAATAAGAAACTTACCCTCAATAGTCTGAGGTGCCTGAACATCCTGTGGCATGGGGTTATACACCCTGCCATAGTGCAACTGCTGTGGTGCCTGTCCCTGAGTCTGCGGCGGTGCCGGTAAAGCCAGATGTGTCTGTCCCTGAATCCGTGGAACCTGTGGAGCTGGTAGAGGCACTGGCGCCCTCTGTCCCTGCTGCACATACTGTCTCTGTCCCTGTCCTTGTCCTGCTTTAGGACACTGCCTGGTGGTATGACCATACTTTCCACAAGTGTAACAACTACCCTGGAAAGTACCAAATGGCCTCCTCTGTCGGTTAGCCTGTGGCTGACCCTGTCCTGCCTGTGGTCCCCCATTCTGTTGCCTCTGAATAGGTGCCCCATTCCGGTGAGCATCTGAACCACCTTTGTGCTTCTTCCAAGGCTGTTGTCCTTGGAACTTGCCTTTGTCATTCTGCCGGTGACCATTGCCATTCCCCCTTTCAGCTGACTGACTAGTAGAGTCTTTATCTCCCCGCTTTTCACCACGAGCCTGTCTGATGTCCACAGTCAACTGATACTGTTGTAGAGCGGCGTCTACCACCTGAGCATAGGTAGTATAGGCTGGACTACCTGTAATAACTCTCTTGATAGACCACATCAGTCCCTTGACAAAACTATTGCGCTTCTTTTCCTCTGTATCCACCTCCTCCGGTGCAAAGAGAGACAAGCGTGTGAACTGCTGCTCATACTCCGCCACCGTCATGTTTCCCTGCTGCAGACTTAGAAACTCGGTCTTCATAGCTGCCCTGACTGCATAGGGAAAATATTTCTCATCAAAGCGAGCACTGAACTCATCATAAGACAATGTCATCCTCTCCTCTGAGGTGGTAATTGACTCCCACCACTGTAGTGCATCCCCAACTAGCTTGAAAGTAGCAAGCATCTGCTTCTGAACCTCCATGCACTGAACCAAACAAAGATGACGCTCAATGTCCTGTTTCCACTGGTGAGCTACTCTCGCATCGGTTGAGCCTGAGAACACAGGTGGACTCCCCTTTGTGAAAGAGCTCCTAGCCTTTCCCCAAGAATCCGTCTGAACCACTGGTGCTGGTACAGGTGCTGGCTGTACCTGAGGTTGATTCCGAAGTGCAGCTGTTACCCCAGCCTCTATAGCCCGAGCAACGAGGTCATTGAGGTGAGGAGGAATCTCTGGATCTCTGACTTGGTCCAGAGTCTATTGACCATTCTCCTGTTCCTCCTGAAACTGATCCATGTCATCATGAAACCCAAGCCTTTGCTGCTCTTCCTCCATTTGCTGACGCCGTAGGAGATATTGTTGCCTACGTGCCGTTCTCCTTTCCTTCCTAGTTCCTTGCATGTTCTGTCCATTTTTAGCATTAACCATCTGTTAACACGAAAAGACAGACATCAGCACCCTTTCTATATGAACCATAAGGAATACAATGAATCCTAACTTAAGCTCTATTCAAGAGAAAACGCTACGCGGAAGACTTAATACGAAAACATCCTAGAGACACTTGAACCTGGAGTGCTCTGATACCAACTGTGATACCCCTCGGATCCGAGACACGGGTTGATCAGGCCCAGGCCCAAACCCGAGGGAATATCAAACAATTAATATTTTACAATGAACACGAAATACAAAATAAATTAAGAAATGAAATTAAAGCTGGAAGGTACTAAAAATAGAATCCGCAAAATATTATAATTATTAAAATCCATCAAACCCAAACTCCAAAACTCCATCAGTTTACAACTTGGGAATCCATCTCTAGTGGACCCCTATTAAACATCCAAACGGAAGATAGAACAACTGTAATAAACGTCCAGAAATAAAACTATAGAGAGAGCCCTACATTGTCGGAAGAGTGAATAGAGACCTCTGCTCAGCACGAACACGTCTAAGCCTGGAACTGTCGTATACCTGAAAAATAGAAGTGGGTCAGGCCCACGCGCAAGTTTTATACTACTACAATCCAAACAGAGGCCCGATATGCATGTACAACCTAAACAATTCAACAATAGCTAATAGTCTGTAAATATATATATATAGTCACACTAAAGGACTCTCACTAGACTACAGGCCGGTCTCAACCTGAATAGAGGTAACATGCTAAAACGCACACGAAGTGGGCATATGTACCTATACCTAAACAGGGTACACCTCCAACCATCGTAGCCAGCTACACATCCCGATGCATATACGCTCCCTAGCCATCGGTCCTGAGGCTCAAGCTCATACCGAAGCACCATAACAGTACATATATAAAATCCATCCAAAATCCCTGGTATTGCCGCTCAACAAGTAGTTGCCATGACAATACAAATCCACGGGACTTAACTTTTAGTTAATCCCATCCTTATTCCAAGTAGGTGGGTAATGGTTTTGCTTTAAAAGCCAAACCCATCCTTAGTATGCCACCGTCCCATACCGGTGCCTACTTTCCAATCCTCCAATAGTCAATAATACCAATAAATCAAGTATATATCAACTAAATTCCAACATCCAACATTCAATGTTAGCAGTGATAAAATAAGCATTGATAAATAGGGTCACAACAACATATACATGCCCAATTTAAGTTGTTCCCTTTAGTCTGATATAAAGACAGAATTAATTAAAACTTCCATTTAACACCTTACAAATGACATACAGATATGTAGGGTATGTATCACAAAATCCTAACCTCCACAGTTGATACTAACTGTGATAATGTAAGCATCAAAACAATATTCACAGTATGTATGTAGACATGCTCAAATTATAGTGTTCCACAAAACCGATCTAGTGTTAAACTCAAATCCTCCTAGTATTTAAGTTCCAATAGTTGCTATTATAGAAGTTAAGATAGCTATCATCTAGACCCATCCTTCCAATAATTTATACTAGCAGTGGTAAGGAAAAAACGTGAACCACAGAACCACAATGCATCCACAAACATGCTTAGTCTAGGTTGAACAAGCATACAATACTACTGTAACTACCAGTTTCATAGCAAAACAGATATCATTTTAGTTTGGTTTAATCTTCATTAATCCTGGAATCATTTAAGAGTGCAAAGAGTATGAAGCCTAAGGGAAAGAGTAAGGATAGAATCTTGCCTCAGAAACTTTTGCTCAAAGTTTCAACGTCGTCTTCTTAAAAAAATCCCGGCGAGTTCCAAAACCCGGTTACTGTTCACGGGTACGAAACACTATTCCCGAACTCAAAATCTGATCCACCGTTCAGATTGTGCGACACTGAGTCATGAACCTATCCTCCAAATTTCAGCTCGATCGGACCACAGACGAAGTGGGATCGGAGCTTTGATCAAACCTTGGCAGAATGTGAAAAACTGTGTTTTTCCTTCTCCACTTCCACAAAACGTGTGCTTTGCTTAAAAAAACCCTACACAGACGTTTACCTTATACTTATAGAGTTTTCCTAAACCCTAGGTTCATTTAAGTCCAACTTACAATCCTAACCAGCCAATCCAATTAACGTAGAAACCTACAACGGCTATAATATAAAACCCTAATTTATACTGTAATTAAAACCCTAGTTAGATGTATTTACCTAATTACCCTATTCACCATTAAATACTTAACAAATAATCTAATTGAACAAAATAATAATTAGTAAACCCAATCAAACCAAATAAGACACACATAAAATAAGACACACATAGAATAATTAAACCAATTACACTTAAACCATTAATGCCAATTAAATAATTAAAACACTAACAAGTAATTCCAATCAAATAACTAAACCAATTACACTTAAACCATTAATGCCAATTAAATAATTAAAACACTAACAAGTAATTCCAATCAAATAACTAAAAATAAATATCATTTAAATAAATTAAATCACCACAAAAGAAAACAATTAAGCACCTAATAAAAAAAAAATAATGACACATAATCAAATAAAATGCACTTAAATAATAAATTAAATACCATTAAATATCAGGAATATCCTTTTTAAAATTAGGATAAATAAATCTCTCTCTTTCTTTTATTCTTTCTATTGCATTATTGCTTACTTTAATTTAATTTGCATTTAGTTTAATTCAGCCAACCATTCACTATTTTGATCACTCGACCTGCTAACCTTAATTTTGATTCCTCAACCTAGTATGACCCTTAATCCCTTGGGATGATCCCTACTCACCCTAACTGTATTTTTAGTAAAAGGTAGTAGTGGCAATTTTTAAATGTAAAACTTGGTCACATTGCATAAACTTTGGGTTTGAATTGACAACACACCACTAGTCAATCGTTGAACTTATTCATTATCTGCCTTGCAAAAAAGTAAACAATCGTCTACAAAAAAAAAAAAAAAAAAATATGGTGAGAGATTCTGGGAGTTCTATGACAAATTTAAACTTTGGAGAGGGAACCTTGTGATAATTCAGCATGTAAAATTGTAGAGAGACCTTGGGCACACAAGAGAAAAAGATAAAGGGATAAAGGATCTCCTTGTCTCAAACCTTGAGAAGGGATAATCATCCTATGGGGAATGCCATTCAACAGCACTAAATAACTGACAAAGGCCATACAAGTTTAAACCAACTGCACCCATTCCTTTCCAAAGCCCATTCTCTCCATAATTGCTAACAAATAATTCCACTCAACCCTAACATAGGTTTTACTAATGTTTAATTCCCCCCCCTCCCCCAATTTATTCTTCAAAAATTTTCAATCTCATGAGCCACTAAAATACTATCAAATATAAGTCTATTTGGCACAAAAAAACATTGGTGAGCATCAATGATCTTCTTAAGCAAAAACTTCAATCTATTTGCCAACGTTTTGGAAAATATTTTATAAACCACATAGCAGAACGCAATAGGTTTAAATTGTAACAATTTGGTTGGACTTTTTAATTTAGGGATAAGAGCGAGGTTACATTTAAGTAAACTCCCTGTAATATTTCTAATTTTTCCATTTTCCATTTTTTAGGAATTCTTTGAATTTTTGGATTTTTTTTTATTTTCTTGCCTCGTTTTGCGTGCCAAACATCATTAGGCATGCCGTGTGAGTTCCGAGAGTTGGTTGAAGCATTTTTTTTTGAGTTCAGGACTCTTAGAAATGTATTGTAGGTCATTTCACCATTTTTTAGATTTTCGGGCCGAAAGGTCCCGGGTAGGACCCGTAACAAGATTTGTCGTGCACGGGGTTATTTTTCGGGGTCATTACATTTCATAAATCATTATTTGATGCATATTTTTATAGCCATGTGTTTAGTGGTGTGTACATAGCTTGTGTACGTATGTGTATGTAAGGAAGGAGACAAAATTGGACATTTTAATCAAGTGGACCCCACAAGGATTTGAGATCATTACAAGGACAACATATACCAAGTGTATATATGATTTTTGCCATTTTCCCCCTCCATTTTCGTGGCTTCCCTTTTCTCTCTCTAGAATCTCAATTTCAAGCCCATTTTTCATCATTTTCCTTTTGGATTTGGACTTTGCCATTGAAGGCAAAGTTAATGAGCACGATGAGAGTTATGAATTGATTAGAACAACTTTTCAATTGGGTGACTTTAGCATTTTTGAAAATGGGGCTGATTTGGGGCTTTTCTTCAATTCTTGAAGTAGAGGTTTCTAAGGCACTCTTTCTTTGATTTTGGTGAATTATTCCTATGGTATTTTGTGAAAAGCATGCTTAATTTTGTAAATTTTGAATATGGTAATTAGGGTTTATATTTATATGTAGTGTGATGGTTGTATTTCATGCGATAGGTGTGTTGATACACATGTTTCCTTGAATTGTTGTGAAGAAGCATGCTTGATTTATGTTGTTATGTGCTTTACATGTTTAAAATGCCATGGATGATAAATTAATTGTTTGTGAAATTATTGTATCAATTATTTCAAAGCATGATATAATGTTTTATGTGGTGTAATGTCTTAAAATTATATGCTTATGTGGGCTATTGTGTAGTTATATTCTTAATTGATATTATGCTATGATTTCTTGTTTAGAAATGCCAAGTGTGTTAATGGATAGCATAATGATGTTGTGTTAAATTCTTTTAAAAGCATGCTAAATGATTGAGGTGTGCATGATCTTCATGGCATTGATATACATGGCATTGGGCAATGTAATAATAATGACTTGAATTTCAAGAACCTAGAACGTTAATGAGTAACCTAAAACCTGACCCGATATCGAGCCTGAAATGCGGAAGCGATGACGAAGAAGGAAAACACTAGAGGTGAACACCACCTCTAAGATAACGAGAGAGACTCAAATGAGTCAGCAAAACCTTACACAAAAATGAATGCGGAAGCGAAGAATAAACGGACGATAATCATTCCAAGAATGAGAAAATAATGGGTGAAATGGTCAAATCGACATATAAGACCTAATACAAGGTCCCAAACACAAAACATCTATATAATGCATCCCTAAGTACTACAGGTTAAGAGAGAAGGATAAGAAGATAGACTGGAAAACAACTGGCAGAAGAAGAAGAAGGAAACAGCAGAACCGGTCGACGTGTTGTGGTACACGTCGACTGGTTAGGCTAAAACTAGTCTACGTGAAGACATGTACCACAACACGTCGATTGGCTTCTACTGCTTCCTTTTTCTTCTTCTTCTACTAGTTACTTCCCAGTCCATCTTCTTATCCTTCTCTCTTGACCTGTAGTACTTAGGGATGCATTATGTAGATGTTTTTGTGTTTGAGACCTTGTATGAGGTCTTATGTGTTGATTTGACCATTTCACCCTTTATTTTTTCATTCTTGGAATGATTATCGTCCATTTATTCTTTGCTTTTGCATTCATTTTTTTGAAGGGTTTTGCTGACTCATTTGAGTTTTTCTTGTTGTCTTAGAGGTGGTGTTTGCTTCTAGTGTTTTCCTTATTCGTTTTTGCTTTCGTATTTCGGGCTCGATATCGGGTTAGGTTTTGGGTTACTCGTTAATGCTCTGGGTTCTTGAAATTTAGGATGTTACAAATGGTATCAGAGCATCTGGGTTCAAAAATCATGGACGACGGGTTTTAGGTTTCCTTCATGTTTCATACCTTCATAGCATTTATGTGCTTAAGTGCTTATGTGTTTAAAAGCATCTCTTATGTGACATATGTGTTATTGCATCTCTTATATGACATGTTTACTATTGTATCTTGCTATATGTTTTGTTTTATATATGTATTCATTTGATGAGTTACATGTTGTCACGAGTACTTGGAAGTGATTAATCATCCTTCCTCGCTACTCATCATGTTTTGGACTTAGACGGCCAATAAGATGTTTGTGGGGGCAAAGAGTTTCTCACTTCGAGTTTCATGCATGGTTAAGTGCATATATTTTCTTTGGTGCATACTAGTTGTCATGTTTGTAAGTATGCTATGTGTTTAACATGATTATGTGTTAAGTGTTTATGTTAACTTTGTGCTATGTGGTGAGCATACTCGTTATTAATTGTGACTTGTTTCAATTTTTATCTACTTGCTATGTGACACGACATGCTTTATGTGGATTATTCACTAACTTGTATAAGTATGTGATCTTGTTGCTATGTTATATGCTAAGTGTTTGGTATACCTATGTGTATAAGTGAATGTATTCTACGTGCTTAGCATGGTTGTAGTGACAACATGAGATGTGGTTTCTTGAAGTGTTTATCTAGAGATCTTACTATGTGATGCATATGATCTTGGTGACTTTACGTTTATTTCGTATCTTGTTTAGACTTGTGCATTGTCCATGCTTGGTTGGGTGAGATTGATGCTAGGGCATTGCCTTTTAGAGTCTATAGTATCCTTAGATACGTTTTTTTCATTTAGGATTTCTTCCTTGGGTAGGGGGGATTTGTTTTGCAAGGTATCCACGGTGGAAGCCTTTTTGTCTGCTTTGACGACTTAGTAGTTTCGAGACCTTGGGTTAACGGTTGATGTGAGTGAGGCTCATGTGAGCATAAGGTTGTAGTCTTTGTTTGGTGGAATGAGGCATTGGCCATGGAGGTACCGTCTCATCTCATTTTCTTTTGTAGCTTCATGATGTGGTCGTGAGGTGTTGGTATCATCTCTTGGGGCTTTGTGTGACCTTGATGGGATGACATCATTTGGGGGTTTCATTTCAAGTGTCATTGGATGGTAAGTCAAGACAGACTTAGGTTTTTCCTTAGGGAATGAGAGATTCATTTTTGTGAGCCTCAACGGTGAGCTCCTTATGTCTTGTCTTCTTGAAGTGATAGTTTAGGGACTTCAGAGGTGTGTTGACTTATGGTTCTTCTTGAGTTTGGTTCGGATAACCCTTATGAGCTATGGGTTAGTATGTGTGTGGTTTTGTGTGATTAATTACATTGGTGCAATTAATTACTTTCTTTTTTCATCGGAGACCTTAGTGATCATTTTGGGAGATGATTTCTTTCTTTACAGTGAGAGATTGGACTCATCTATGTTTTGGGGTATGCTTTCTATGAGATGGTCTTTTTGAGAGGCATTCTATTTTACTTATGGTTGTATTGTTATATGTCACCTTTGCATGTTTATATGCTTTATCATTATTAGCATACCTTATAAACATGTTTAGGACATATGGCTATGTGTTGGTTTATGTGATGATAGAAATGATGTATTTCTTACATGTTGTATTTGTTTATTATGCTAGTTTCATTAGTGATGTATAACATGTTGTCGTTTATTTGGGTTCCCTATGGGATATGTGGTCTATTTGGTTGCCTTATGTGGGCCATGTGACACACTTGTAAAGTATTATTTGGGTCATGTGTTATGCTAAATGAGTATGTGTTACGTGGGTGTCAAGTACATACATAGGTATATTGTGATGGCCCAAGTTTTACAAACCCGGTGCGTCTATGGTGACCCAAAAATTACCCGGTAGTGGATCCAAATTGCAGAAGCGAAAGAAAGAAACAAGGTCTTTAGAGATGTACATCATCCTTAAGATGCCAAAGTGACTTCCCATGAAGCCACATAACTCAAATGAACCAAATGCAGAAGTGAAGTTTTAAAAACGGGTAAGTACAACCCTAGGAGTAAAATGGTCTTTTCAAAATAGAAGTGAGTGCTATCGTACGCACCATTGTAAAGAAAACAAAAAAGTAATAAACTTAGACTCAAAAATCGCCTGATTCAGAGTCCGAATGAAGGAGATATGGAACCTCGAAGTTCGGAAACAAAAAAGGAAAATAAAATGCTCCTAGGGCGATCGATCGCCGAAGTTCGCGATGGATGAACATGTGCCTAGCGATCGATCACTGTCTATAGAAACTGAAATGCTACAAACAGATTTTTGACTGAAAAAGTGCATTTTTTTGACACTTGAACAGATTCTTTTGGAAAAAGTTTGTGAAGCAACCCCCTCTTAAATTGAGTCCTCCAAATAACCATGAACTAAAATCAAAATAAAATTTGACATAGAATACCCAAAATGACCTCAAGATAAAATAGGTCATGGAAGTCAAAATATCCTAAGTTTTCTCATACATTCCATTTAACAAAAGAGATTGGCCCTTGGCCTAATTTACATACATGTTAAAGTACATTCAAAATACGATATTTAAGTCCACATTACATGCCCAAAAAGGGAAGCAAGCTATGCTTCCATACAAGTTATATATTACAACATTTAAGGAAAGTTTAATATGCTAACACTTGCATGTATACAAAAACACATTGATAAGCGCCGAATAATGTACATTCAAGCGCCCTAAATTACATTAACAAAGTCCAGTTATTAATTATTTTATTTAGATTAACTCCAATTCTATGTTTTTATGCATTTTCAGGTTCATTGGCCAAAATGGAACAAGAATAAGGCCTTGTGGAATCCGGAGCAACAAAAGGTGCCAATGCTGAATTCTGGCAGCAGTAGAGCCTGGACTTTGCTTGCCATTTTGACCTTCCAAACTCGAGAACTGGACTTCCCTCATAACATGAAAGATTTAGAGCTCTGAATCAGCTTTCCAAATCTTCAAGTGGTTCATCATTCGGAGTTCGGAGCAGAGAGTTATGATCTTCACAACAGAGGTGCGCAGAACTGCCTAGCAGCACTGATGTACTGCCTTTCTCCCCATTTTCGACCAACCAGACTTGAGAATTGGGTCTTCATCAAAACATGAAGTTTTTAAAGCACTGAATCAGCTCTCCAAAACTTCAAACAGATCGTCATTCGGAGTTCGGGGCACAAAGTTATAGCAGTTTTCCCAAAATAGGTCAGCACTGAGCAAGAGGAGCATGTTACACATTGCACTAAGTTAGAGTGCTCGAAGTCACCAAGCGTGTGCTCGAAAATCAGGCAGAATGCCCTTCGGAAATGGCTCATTTCAGCCCACTTGCACATTGGTTTCCCCAATGCCATCTTCCTTCTTTATGAAGTGGTTGGAGGTGTTCCTTGGAGGAGAGAGGGTATTGTTGGAGCTTAAAAGGCTACCCAAAGGCCACATATATCATGAAGCTTTATCTTGAGCAAGAGAAAGGAGAGAGAAGAGAGCAAGGAGAAGGGTGTTCTTGAGTGCTACAGTAGGAGCTCGAAAATGGAGATGAGGATGATGCTTCTTCCTTCTTCTAGTTCACCAATGGGTAACTAAACCTCATCTAGGGAGGTGATGAAACCCCTCCCTTGTAAGCATGTGTTAGTATAGTTTATTTTTGGGGATCACAATGTATTTTTGATAGTCTTTCCATGGTCAAGAGCCTCATTTTTGTTGTAATGAATGTTGAATGTTTTAAATGATTATTGTGAGTTATTCATCTTGTCTTGGATGGTTGCTTTTCTTAATCATATTGCTTGCACTTCCATGGTGACAATGGAAGTTAGATCATGGAATGGTTTTAATGGCATGGAGTTGGAGAACCTAGATAGTTCATGGCTTAGGGTTTCCCTTTGATGGGCTATACTTGATTCTTAGCTTTATGTGCATTCACCATTTAAATTAGGGCTTGATAATCCTTGGCTTAGTAAGCATGTTCTAAGCTACATTTTAGTTTAGGTAGTTGATCATGTGAACCTTTGATGGTTTATTCTTGCCTTTCTAATTAAATGAACTTCTTAAGGATATTATAGCAACCTAGTATTGTTATGTATCATGACTATCATATATGTTGTTTTCCCCTTAAATTAATCTTAACCTAGCATGTGTATAGGGATGGAGGTGGATTCATTTCCCTAGCCTTCTTTACTTGTACTTCACTCCCTTGAATTCTTGCAATTTATTGTTTTATGCACTTTTAATTTCCTAGTTTAATGACAAACAAAACAAACCCTCTATGAACACCCCTTATCACTCTAAAATGACTCTAGACACTTAGGTTGCCATAGATTAGCGCAGTCCCAGTGGTTCGACTTACCCGACCAATAGCCCTATTTTACAATGATTCGTGCTATTGCGAAGGTTGATGTTAGTTGATCAACCGATCAATTTTTGGCGCCGTTGCCGGGGACTGCAAACGGTTTAGCAACCGAAGTTTCTAGGGTTAAATTTAGTTTGATTGTGAATATTGTGTCTTGTGAATATTCCTTGTGTGTTTTAACCACCTTTGTGTTTTAAGTGTTGTAAGATTCTAGGGACTCGAAGCTCGCCGTGGGAATGCTAGCAAATTGTAAGTCTAGAGGACCCCAGGTAAGTCTCGTGACTTCTAGTTTCGAGTTGTGAATATTGTGCATGTGTTAAATTTAGTTTTAGTTTAGTTGTGAAGCCCTTGTTGAGGCTCTTATCCTGTTTAAATTTTGTGTTAAAGCATCGGTCCTTGTCGTGGCCATTTACATTTTCCGTCTTGATAATTGAGGAGAAAGGGAACATCGTATGTGGAGTTGTGGTTGATGAATTGCTTTGTTGAGTTTATGCTTTATTGTTGATGTTCGGTCGTAGGTCACTTTCCTTACCCACAATCGATTCGCCCATTGATATCAATTCTCTTGAAAGAACTCTTAGACGGAACCTTAGGGAACCCACTCTTACAAGGGACCTTGAAACTGAATTCAATATAATGGGGGATAACGTAGGAAATCCGGGGAATGAAAGGGCTGAAATTCCTAATATCGAGCCAATGACTCTTAGAGATCATTTCATCCCTACCACCTATGCTTCTCCATCTTGCATAGTGATGCCAAACATCGATGCAGCTCAATATGAGATCAAGTCTAGTACCATTCAAATGCTTCCATCATTTCATGGCTTTGATAATGAAGATCCATACAAGCATCTTGATGAGTTCCTTGAAATCTGTTCAACCATCCGGTTGAGAGGTTTTCCGGACAATGCACTTCATCTCCATCTCTTCCCATTCTCCCTAAAGGATAGGGCAAAATATTGGTTGAACTCCCTCGCTCCCAACTCTATTACTTCTTGGGCTCAATTGCAACAAGAATTTCTTAAGAAGTATTATCCGGTGAGTAAAACCAACCAAATGAGGCGTTCCATTCTAAGCTTTTCTCAAGTTGATGGAGAACAACTCCACAAGACTTGGGAAAGGTTACAAGATCTTCTTCGGAAGTGTCCTCATCATTTGATCCCAAAATGGCAATTAGTGCAAGCTTTCTATGCCGGCTTGACCGAAACCCATAGATTCATGGTTGATTCTTCTTGTGGTGGGATGTTCATGTCCAAGAATGCGGATGAGGCTTGGACCTTACTTGAGAATTTGAGTGAAAATTCACTTCAACACAATTCTCGTAGGGCTCCGACCGCAACCACTCCAAACAACACCAACCCTTGTCAACCAAAGTCAATAAGGGAGGAATCATCTCAAGTGGATGCCATCGCTCATAAATTCTATCAATTGATGGCACCACATCTTCCTCCTTCATTGTCTCAAAATTCGGCAAGTTCAGTTTGTGCTTCATGTACTAGTCCATTCCATCTCTCGGAAGATTGCCCCACATCGGAGCAATTTCCTAGTCCCAACCAAGAGCAAGCTAATGCCATGTTCTCGCGGCCCGGGAACAATCCATATTCCAACACCTACAATCCGGGTTGGCGTGATCATCCGAATTTCTCATGGCGGCAACAAGCCCCACAGAATTCCCAATTCCAAAACCAAGGGCGGCAAAATCAGCCCTCTTCTCAATATCAAGGTAGACCTTTCCAAGCCTCTTCAAGCTACCGTCCTCCTTACAATCCAAATGTCTCCAATCAACCTCCTGTGTGTCCAACTGACGAGATAGTAGCTGCAAACAAGCAAATGATGGAATCATTAAATAAGCAAATAATGGATGCCAACAAGCAACTCTTGACATCCTTGCAGCCTACTCTCCAAATGGTTCACTCTCATACTCAATCCATAGCTAATCTCGAAAATCAAGTGGGCCAAATAGCTAACTCGGTGAATCAATTGCTTCAAAAGGACAAGGGCAAGCTTCCCTCTCAACCTTTTGAAAATCCTAGAGGAATGCATGTGATTGACGAAACCCCTCCTCCGAGTGGGCCGACTCATGCACAAGTTCAAGCTATCACCACCCTTCGGAGTGGTAGAGTGGTGGACAACAAGGTCGATGGAGACAAAAGTGAAGAAGTTTCGCCGTTGAAAAATCCAAATTCAAGCTCTTCTAATCCAAATTCTTGTCCCAATACCATTCATGGATATCCCACACATGTCTCCCCAAATGTGGAAACTACTTATGAGCCAAAAGCTCCGTTTCCTCAACGTCTTCAAGAGTCGACACACTTTGGGAACAAGAATTGTAAAATTCAAGACATGTGGGAAGTCTTCAAGCAAGTGAAGATTAACTTGCCCCTGTTGGATGCTATCAAGCAAATCCCTCCCTATGCAAAATTTCTCAAAGATTTGTGCACTCAAAAGCGCACTTCTAAAAATCATTTGCCAAAAAAAGTGAGGTTGACTGAAAATGTTAGTGCTATTATTCAGCACAGCACTCCCCCGAAGTATAAGGATCCGGGTGCCCCCACAATCTCGTGCGTCATTGGTGACAGCAAAATCGAGAGGGCCCTCCTTGACTTAGGAGCTAGTGTGAATTTAATTCCATACTCGGTCTACTTACAACTTGGTTTGGGCGATCTTAAGCCGACTTCCGTGGTTTTGCAACTTGCCGATAGATCGGTCAAGCATCCACGAGGTATTCTTGAGGACGTCATCATCAAAGTGGACAAATTCTACTTCCCGGTAGATTTTGTGGTTCTTGATACGGAACCAGTCCATGACCCAAAAAAGCACATTCCCGTGATCCTTGGTAGACCATTTTTAGCTACGGCTAATGCATCAATTAATTGCCGAACCGGGGTGATGGACATTGCTTTTGGAAACATGCAAGTCAAACTCCACATCTTTCATGCAACTCAACATCCCTCCAATGAGGATGATTGTTTTCTTGTGGATGTCATTGATGAAGTGGTCGAAGAATCTCTCCCCTTCATCCTAAGCAAAGATCCCCTTGAAACTTGCATGTCTCATTTTGACTTCTCAAACTTTGATGTTGATCAAGCCATTCAAGAAGTCAATTCCTTGCTTGATATTAATGCTATCATGGATGTACCTCCTTGGAAAATTCCAAAAGAACCACTTCCCCAACTTTCCACCACTCCTCCGGTCCCATCATTGTTATCTCCGCCACAACTTGAGCTTAAGCCGCTCCCGGCCCATCTCAAGTATGTGTTCCTTGGTCTAAAGCAAACCCTTCCGGTCATTATTGCCTCGGACCTTCAAAAAGACCAAGAGACCAACCTTTTAGCGGTGCTCCAAGAGCATAAAGAAGCTATTGGTTGGACAGTGGCAGATTTGAAAGGAATTGACCCCTCCATTTGTATGCACCGCATTCATATGGAGGATGACGCAAAGCCTACTAGAGAGGTCCAGCGCCGGTTAAATCCAAACATGAAGGAAGTGGTCATGAAAGAGGTGATCAAATTGCTAGATGCGGGAATCATCTATCCTATCTCTGATAGCAAGTGGGTGAGCCCCACACAAGTTGTCCCCGAGAAATCCGGGCTCACCGTTGTTGAAAATTCAGCGGGCGAGCTCGTGCCACAACGAACCACCACCGGGTGGCGTGTGTGCATTGACTATCGTAAACTCAACTCATCAACTAGGAAGGATCATTTCCCACTCCCATTTATTGATCAAATCCTAGAAAGGTTAGCCGGACAAAGCTTCTATTGTTTTCTTGATGGTTATTCCGGCTATAACCAAGTGGCCATCGCCCCCCAAGATCAAGAGAAAACAACATTCACATGTCCCTTTGGTACTTTTGCCTATCGACGCATGCCTTTTGGTCTATGCAATGCACCGGCAACGTTCCAAAGGTGCATGATGTCCATATTCTCCGATATGGTTGAAAGGTTCTTGGAAGTTTTCATGGATGACTTTTCCGTATTTGGCTCCTCCTTTGACTCGTGTCTCAAAAATTTATCTCTTGTGCTCCAAAGATGCAAAGAGACGAATCTCATTCTAAGTTGGGAGAAAAGCCACTTTATGGTCCAAGAAGGCATTGTTTTAGGACATGTCATTTCTAAGCGGGGAATCGAGGTAGACAAGGCAAAAGTTGAGTTAATCTCTAATCTTCCTCCTCCGAATTCCGTCCGTCAAATCCGTTCTTTTCTTGGCCATGCCGGATTCTATCGTCGCTTCATCAAAGATTTTAGCAAAATCTCACGGCCCTTGTGTAATCTCTTAGCCAAGGATGTTCCGTTCAATTTTGATGACGCTTGCATGGAAGCTTTCATCAAACTTCGCATTCTCCTCTCCTCTGCCCCGATCATGAAACCCCCTAATTGGTCTCTTCCCTTTGAGATCATGTGTGATGCATCCGATTATGCATTAGGGGCGGTTTTGGGCCAACGTGTGGATAAACTTCCGCATGTCATTTATTATGCTAGCAAAACTCTCTGCGATGCCCAATTGAACTACACCACCACTGAAAAAGAATTGCTAGCTGTGGTGTACGCCTGGGATAAATTTCGCTCCTATCTTCTTGGCTCCAAGGTCATCGTCTTTTCAGATCATGCCGCTCTTAGGCATTTGTTAGCGAAAAAAGAGACAAAACCCCGCTTAATTCGATGGATCCTCTTACTTCAAGAGTTTGACATTGACATCCGGGACAAAAAAGGGACCGACAATGTTGTCGCCGATCATCTCTCTCGCTTACTTATTGAGAAATCTTCAGAATTTGCAGCCATCCGTGATTCCTTTCCGGATGAGCAACTTCTTCAAGTTTCACATTCTACTCTTCCGTGGTTTGCGGATATTGTCAATTATCTTGCGGTTGGCAAAATTCCAGCTCATTGGTCCAAACAAGAGAGGGACCGGTTTTTCTCCCAAGTCAAGCATTTCTTTTGGGAAGATCCGGAATTATTCAAGTATTGCCCGGACCAAATCATCCGGCGATGTATTCCTGAAACCGAGGCCACAAGCATTTTAAATTTTTGCCATACTCTTGCTTGTGGAGGCCATTTCAGTGCCAAAAAGACTGCTAACAAAATCCTTCAAAGCGGATTCTTTTGGCCTACCTTGTTCCGGGATGCATACAATTTTTGCAAATCGTGTGAACGATGTCAAAAACTTGGATCCATGTCCCGAAGAGACATGATGCCCCTCACCAACATTTTAATTGTTGAAATTTTTGATGTGTGGGGGATTGACTTCATGGGACCATTTCCATCTTCTTATGGCTATGAGTACATCCTTGTAGCGGTGGATTATGTGTCTAAATGGGTTGAAGCCACGGCTACCAAAACCGATGATCATAAAGTCGTGATCCATTTCATTCAATCTCACATCTTTAGTCGTTTTGGTACACCCCGAGCAATCATTAGTGATGGCGGATCTCATTTCCAAAATCGTTATCTCAAATCCGTCCTTGCTAAGTATTCAGTCATTCATAAGGTTGCTACACCTTACCACCCTCAAACGAGTGGTCAAGTAGAGATTTCTAACCGGGAGATTAAGCACATTTTAGAAAAAACGGTTAGACCGGACCGCAAAGATTGGTCATTACGGCTAAACGATGCACTTTGGGCTTACCGGACAGCTTATAAGACACCCATTGGCATGTCACCATATCGACTTGTCTTTGGCAAAGCATGTCATCTCCCGGTAGAATTAGAGCACCGTGCTTATTGGGCCGTAAAAAGGTTCAATTTTGATCTCAAACAAGCCGGCTCTAATCGTGCGTTGCAATTGAATGAACTTGAGGAATTGCGTAATGACGCGTATGAAAATGCAAAAATTTACAAGGCAAAGACTAAAGCTTTCCATGACAAACACATCGTCAAAAAGTCTTTTGCCCCGGGACAAAAGGTCTGGCTTTTCAATTCCCGCTTGAAACTCTTTCCCGGTAAACTCCGGTCAAGATGGGATGGTCCATACATTGTCACTACCGTCTTTCCTCATGGAGCAATCGAACTTCATGATCCTGCAAGTGGATCACTCTTCAAGGTAAATGGCCAAAGGCTTAAGCCTTGCATTGACAGCACAATTCTAACCCGAAAAGTTGAGGAAGTCCCCTTGACGGACCCCATTTATGAGGAGTAGTGCCTGCTCTAGCTTGGTCTAGCTATCGACATTAAATTTAGCAAAGCAAGGGAAGCAATTCTTTCAATTTCCAAGCTTCCTTCTTTTTGAAATTGCTCGTGCCTTGCAAAATTTTCTGGGAAATGGTTTAGAAAAGCCAAAAATTTGATTTTTCTTAGACCTTCTCAACTCTAATTTTCATTCCCGGAAATTTCCATCGCTTCCTAGCAATTTCATCGGATCTTGGGAATGCTACTCATGTGCATAATGTCTCATTTGTAATACATTCTTGAAAATTTTCGCAAAATCATCCATGCATTGAAATTCTTGCACTGTTTAAAATTTTTTCCATGCATTTGCAATGTTTGAAAATTTTTCAAAATTCCCCATGCATTGTCCCATGCAAAATTTCAATTTCTTTCCATGCATGCAAAGCTTCAAAAATCCATCCATGCATTAGATTGGAATAATGTGCAACGTTTTAAAATTTTCCATGCATGGCTTGAATTGAAGCTGCTGCTTGCAATGATTTTTCGATGCATGGGAATGACATGAAAAATTTTCGATGCATGGAATGGCATGCAAAGTTTTCAAATATTTTTCCAACTGCCATGCAAAGCTTCAAAAATCTTTCCATGCATGGGAATGGCATGCCAAATTTAAAAATTTTTACATCCATGCATTGGAATGGAATGAATTTGCAAAGTTCAAAATTCATCCATACATTGGAAATGTGTTACATTTAAAAAAAAAAAAAAAAAAAAAAAAAAAAAAAAAAAAAAAAAAACAATTTTCCAATTATATTCATGCATTAGCAAGATGTTGCAAAGTTTGACACATTTGTTTCAGCACTTGCATCCATTCAAAATGCTCACTGGGCCAAGATTCTAGTGCTCGAATGATCTAATCAAAATTCCATGAGCTACTACCCATTTTGGAGCACTCTAAATTCCATTTGGATTGCTCCAGATGTCTTCACCATCAATCCCATGCTCACTGCCCATTTTTGGAGCACTCTAGCTTCCAATTTGAGTGCTCCAAATTCTTCCATCCATACTGCCGAACCTACTGCCCTCATTTCGAGCACTCTCAATTCTGGTATGAGTGCTCGAATTCCATGCCCCAGCCAACCCTCACTCTCTGCCACCATATCGAGCACTCGAAAAGGCCATTTCGAGTGCTCCAACTCCCATCCTCGCAGCCAACTCCCCATCCACACACCAAACTCACCACCCAGCTCACCACACTGCATGCATGCATGCACGCCCATGCATGCATGCCAAACTCACCACTCAGCAATCACCTTCCATCTGCAACCCTCCCCAAATGCATGAGCCACCATGCAAGAATCAACTCACCCTTCTTACCAACCTACACCAGCTTCTCTCACACCATCTCTCGGCCACTATGCCATCAACATATCAATACACACCATGCATGCCACCCCTCACACCCTCACTACTCTCGGCTTCCTCACAAAACACCATTTCCTCCCCAACAACAACCCCATTTCCTGCAACCTACCCAAACCATCCCTCTCAAACCCACATTCTCTCTCTCTCGGCAACACAACAACAACCCACCATCCCACACCATGCAACACTACCACCTCTCGGCACCCCAACCCATCCACCCTCTCGGCCATGCATGCATGCACGCCCATGCATGCATGCCACCCCTCACACCCTCACCAACCATAACCACCTTCCATGCAACACCCTCACCACCCCTCACCCTTCCCTGCAACCCACTGCTCAAAGTTAGAGCACTCGAAGACCAAGCTTCGAGTGCTCGAACTCCTCCTGCCCACACCCTACGCCAAACCCCACTCTCTGCCCCCATTTCGAGCACTCGAAGTGGGCCTTCGAGTGCTCGAACCAAGCTCTCTTTTCTCTCTTTTAAAACCCTTTCTCTCTCTCGCAGCTCCCTCCCTCTCAACCCACAAAACCAACCAACCAACCTCCCCACTCCATTTCCCTCTCAACCCACCAAACTCCCACACCCTCATCCCCTCACACCACCCAGCTCTCGGCACCCCACCCACTAACCCCTCCATGCACCAAATGCATGCAACCACTTCCTCTCTCTACCCAAACCACCCAATCCATCTCTCATCCACCACCATCCCACCCACATTGCCACCACCCCTACATCTCTGCAGTTCCCATTTCCTATTCTGTCCCAAGGTATGTGAGCTTCCTATTTTTCTCCTTTCCTTGTCTTTATTTCATCATAAGGAGGATGGGATTGCATGTCGGTGATTTTGTTGCTGCTTGGGTTGCTTGTTGTTGATGTTGCTCTATGCTAGAGCTTGTTATCTTGCCAAATTTTTTGGGTTTGCTCCTCCATCCCACTCACTTCCATCTTCTCCTTTTTGTGGTGCACGCCAGGTGTTCGCTGAAATTCCTCAACCGAGTCCACCTCTCTAAATGTCTCGTGCCGGTCCTTCTCGCCCTCCTCGACCCTCTTCAGGTGCCCGTGCTGTCACTCGTGAGCGACCACGTGATCCTTGGGATCGCAAACAACTTAACTACGAACTCTCATTTCCGCTCATGGATGCCTTTGACATTCTACCCACAACTTCGTGGGCTGTCGCCGAATTGACTAACCGGCGTCTGCAACACATTTGCGCACCCCTTGCCAGGGTTGCCTACCCCCGTGTAGTGCGCCTCTTCTACTAGAATCTCCAGTGCCCTGAAGAGCCACCCATTTCTCTCACTACATCCATTGATGGCACCGCCTATGCTTTCACTATGACCGACATCATTCAGGTTTCTGGTTGCCCCATTGAGTGCCCCGATGACATTGTCAATCGTGAGAATCTCCCTTTATATGAGGAGCCGGATACATTAACTGTGGCGCAGATTGCCGCTGCCATTTGCCCTATTGACGATCCTACTCGGCCCCGGTCTTTTATCCGCATGACCAATCTTCCGGAACGCCTATGGTTCATTGACACTGTCTTCAAGCACAATGTTTGCCCTTTGGTGCACAGCACCGAGCGTCGGGGCCTCTTTCTGCAAGCCTTATATGCCATGGACCAAGGCCAATGGTTCTCCATCCCAGAGCTCATTTGGTCCACCTTTATGAAGTTTTGGCATGATGCTCATAATGCACGGGCTCCGCGAGTTGAAAATCGGAAATTGCCTTTGCCGTTTTTCATCACTCGACTCCTTCAGCACAAGGGTTTCGTTGTTCCTCCCCACGAACCAAAATGCGACAAAATTAAAATTTTTACCCAGCGCCGGTGGATCAATGTTCTGAGCCATTCTAGTACCCCTCCGCCTCCGGCCCCCCTGTTCATCCACGCTCCACCTCCTCCTCCTTCTGAGGCAGTTTCCACCGCCGCAGCCACTGCGCGGGTAGAGCCTTCGGTCGACTCTCACCAGGACCAGGCTTTCATCCGGGCTTCCATTGCCGGTATTCATGCGCGACTCGATCGTTTTGAGCATTCTTTGTCCGCGTGCACTCAGGCTCTGTGTTAGTCTTCTTCACGTGCTGAAGAAGATCGTCGTCTTGCTGCTGAAGATCGCCGTGTTGCTGCTGAGGACCGTCGTTTGGCTTCCGCTGAACGGCGTAAGACTCAATCTCTCCTCCATTCCATCCTCGCCCGTTTACCTTCTGGCCAGTAGCTTGTTGCGCGTGTGGACCTTCTCTTTTGTTTCCTCTGTAACTATTTCTCTTGTATATTTTGTTTTCCTTTTACACTGTAAGAATTTGCTATGTATAGGTTGCTCTGGTCGACATGATCCCTGTACAGCTCTTTTTGTCATCATGTAAACTCTTTTTGTAATGCAAATTCTTTATGTTCTGTTAACTTTCGATACATTCGTTTTCTGTCTTTATGCTTGTGCTATTAATGCTGTTTGTGGTTGTTTCTTTTGGTTCTTCATGTTGCTTTCCAGGTTGCGCAGTCCAGTTCAAGTTTGGGGGGTTTTTGTCTCAAACTGCCGTTCCCTCCCCCTGGGTATTGTTGTTCCTTTTATACTCGTTGTCATTTTTGTCTCTCACTTGCATCCATGTCCACATTGAGGACACTGTGTCGTTTAAGTTTGGGGGTGCATCAAGCATTCTTGGCATATTTTTGGTTCCATAATTTTTGCTAAGCAATGATAGTATAACTTGACACTTGTCGGAGATGAAACATATGTTTAATACCTTGTGTATAGAAGCAATTGAAAATTTTGAAAATAAAGAAAAATTTGAGTTAAAATGATCATGTAAATACAATGTAGTCTGTATAAATGCCTCAATTAGATTCTTGCTGGATTTACACTCTTATAAGCTTCACAATGCACAGATGCACATTGGAAACTTAACTGTGAGGCATGCAACTTGATTGACCTTGACCTTGGCCTAGTTAATCTGATTTGATGAACCTGATAGATGGATACCCTTGGCATGTATCTTTTATTCAAAAAAAAAAAAAAAAAAAAAAATGACCAGTTGACGTTCGTTGCCTTTCTAACTCGAGCTATTAAGCCCTAGGAGTGTCTCTACACTTAGCACCCTAAAGCCATCTGGTTTGGGAGTTGTTGGCCTAACGCTTGCTACAAGGGTTGGTTAGAAAGCTTAAGGGACTTAAACATTGCACGGTCATTCAAAAAAAAAAAAAAAAAAAAAAAAAAAAATTAATTAAACTAGTAATAAACATGGTTCGTTGGAGTTCGTAGCCTTTCCAACTTGAGCTATTAAGCCCTATGGAGTGTCTCTACACTTAGCACCCTAAAGCCATCTGGTTTGGGAGTTGTTGGCCTAACGCTTGCTACAAGGGTTGGTTAGAAAGCTTAAGGGACTTCAGCATTGCACAACCATTCTATGTTTCGCTTATGTGTTGAAATAAATTGTTAACAAGCAACAAAAGTGTCTTGAAAATAAAATCATGCCTTAGGGACTTCATGTAAAAGGGAATTCATTGACTTGAAAACTTGTGCCTTGGAATTGGAAAAGAAAGTAAAAGCCGCATGTTGAGAATCCAATTCACTTTCACTGAAGCTAGAGTTGATTTCTATTCAAGAGATGATAATTGAGTTATTTATATAGACTTTGATGTTGATGCATGTATGTAGAAATGTATTTAGCCAATTTTTGTATCAATGCTTCATATATGCAAGGTAGTTTTCCCAATGACCCCATCTCCAGTTTTTGTCTGTTTCAAGTTGTATTTGAGCTATGTTTCTATCTCATTTTACCATGGAAGATATTTTTGTAGTAGCATGCCCATGGTTGTCTTTTCTTTATGTTTTTCATTGTAGTTTTGCTAAGGGACTAGCAAAATGTAAGTTTGGGGGTGTGATAAGCGCCGAATAATGTACATTCAAGCGCCCTAAATTACATTAACAAAGTCCAGTTATTAATTATTTTATGTAGATTAACTCCAATTCTATGTTTTTATGCATTTTCAGGTTCATTGGCCAAAATGGAACAAGAATAAGGCCTTGTGGAATCCGGAGCAACAAAAGGTGCCAATGCTGAATTCTGGCAGCAGTAGAGCCTGGACTTTGCTTGCCATTTTGACCTTCCAAACTCGAGAACTGGACTTACATCATAACATGAAAGATTTAGAGCTCTGAATCAGCTTTCCAAATCTTCAAGTGGTTCATCATTCGGAGTTCGGAGCAGAGAGTTATGATCTTCACAACAGAGGTGCGCAGAACTGCCTAGCAGCACTGATGTACTGCCTTTCTCCCCATTTTCGACCAACCAGACTTGAGAATTGGGTCTTCATCAAAACATGAAGTTTTTAAAGCACTGAATCAGCTCTCCAAAACTTCAAACAGATCGTCATTCGGAGTTCGGGGCACAAAGTTATAGCAGTTTTCCCAAAATAGGTCAGCACTGTGCAAGAGGAGCATGTTACACATTGCACTAAGTTAGAGTGCTCGAAGTCACCAAGCGTGTGCTCGAAAATCAGGCAGAATGCCCTTCGGAAATGGCTCATTTCAGCCCACTTGCACATTGGTTTCCCCAATGCCATCTTCCTTCTTTATGAAGTGGTTGGAGGTGTTCCTTGGAGGAGAGAGGGTATTGTTGGAGCTTAAAAGGCTACCCAAAGGCCACATATATCATGAAGCTTTATCTTGAGCAAGAGAAAGGAGAGAGAAGAGAGCAAGGAGAAGGGTGTTCTTGAGTGCTACAGTAGGAGCTCGAAAATGGAGATGAGGATGATGCTTCTTCCTTCTTCTAGTTCACCAATGGGTAACTAAACCTCATCTAGGGAGGTGATGAAACCCCTCCCTTGTAAGCATGTGTTAGTATAGTTTATTTTTGGGGATCACAATATATTTTTGATAGTCTTTCCATGGTCAAGAGCCTCATTTTTGTTGTAATGAATGTTGAATGTTTTAAATGATTATTGTGAGTTATTCATCTTGTCTTGGATGGTTGCTTTTCTTAATCATATTGCTTGCACTTCCATGGTGACAATGGAAGTTAGATCATGGAATGGTTTTAATGGCATGGAGTTGGAGAACCTAGATAGTTCATGGCTTAGGGTTTCCCTTTGATGGGCTATACTTGATTCTTAGCTTTATGTGCATTCACCATTTAAATTAGGGCTTGATAATCCTTGGCTTAGTAAGCATGTTCTAAGCTACATTTTAGTTTAGGTAGTTGATCATGTGAACCTTTGATGGTTTATTCTTGCCTTTCTAATTAAATGAACTTCTTAAGGATATTATAGCAACCTAGTATTGTTATGTATCATGACTATCATATATGTTGTTTTCCCCTTAAATTAATCTTAACCTAGCATGTGTATAGGGATGGAGGTGGATTCATTTCCCTAGCCTTCTTTACTTGTACTTCACTCCCTTGAATTCTTGCAATTTATTGTTTTATGCACTTTTAATTTCCTAGTTTAATGACAAACAAAACAAACCCTCTATGAACACCCCTTATCACTCTAAAATGACTCTAGACACTTAGGTTGCCATAGATTAGCGCAGTCCCAGTGGTTCGACTTACCCGACCAATAGCCCTATTTTACAATGATTCGTGCTATTGCGAAGGTTGATGTTAGTTGATCAACCGATCACACATCGACTATCCAATGTAGCTCAAGCCGATCTAGGGATGTTGTGCATCCCAAAACAAGGTCTTCTTACCTGAAAATAACCCAATCAACTAGGGTGAGTAACTTGCATTACTCGTAGGAAAATCATATGCGTATAACCTAAAATTTTAATGAATTTTCAAGTTTAATATAAACTAGATTCACATGAATCATGCCACCTAACGTCTAAGTTCAAAAGGCAAGCTAAAGAGCATCCTAAAGCTACCTTTGAATCGTAAAACATACCATCCACAACAAGTAAACTTAACAAGGTACAACTTCAAAAGTAATGTCAACTTATAAATGGAAGCGAAATCAAACAATAAGTATATATTTGCAATGACAATTAACTACCACAAAGCTAGTAGGGGAACAAGGTATACACCACTCTAAGATTACAAAATAATTTGCACATAAACTCTACTATGATGCAACTCACACATGCAACTATATGACGCAATGTGATGAAAAATAATGCCAGAATCAAATCCCTTACATGAAAACGAGATTGGTCTACTTCCATACCCCATTGGCCAATGTTCTATTGGACCTTCCACCCACTAGACGCGATGTCCACTATTTTTCAATGTTCAGATGGCGTCCATCCTTCAAACTTGTTATGCATGCCGTGCATACACAACTTAAAATGAACCTCATAAACAACATATGATGACCATCATGCTCCTGAAGCCATAGTGGCGCACAACACACAAGGTTTATATCTCTACAAGTCTATAATACTAAAATGATATAGAGTCTCCAATTACTATGGCATTTATAAGGAATACAAGTCCACAATATATATCTCTAAGCTACTATAACTTGTCAACTTGTGAAATACATTCCTCTCATTATATAGCAAGGTTTCAAGTCCTCATTTCAACATTAACAAAGCATTAAATATACAATAATTTCTAGGCACGCTTTATACACAAATCAAGAATCCCTAAACATGAAAATCACTAGATTCAAGTAACCACTACACATGAAAATCTTTAGAATTTAGATTACTTCAATTGGAACAACACAAGCATAATACATAGGTTATCCATTAGTGCTTTGCTCAATAACTAAAGCACGAGATGTGATGAAATATGGCTAAGTTTAAATTTGTAAAATGCCATTACCACTACTAATTACTAAAGTAGTAAGAGTGAGTAGGGATCTTCCCAAGGGAAAGATAAGGTATTCCAGAATTAATGTTAGATTAGTAGGTCGAATGATCAAAAGAAGGTTTTGTTGGTTCAATTATACTACAATGTAAACTAAAGTAGTGTAATGTAAAACAAGTAAGATGTAGAGAATGAGAGAGGGTTCTTGAGACATAGAGTTCACTACTAAGCATTGTTTTCCTAGACATGCGACATTTGAAAAATTGGGGGGGGGGGGGGGGGGTTATGTGTTGTAAACAAAGTGTGTGCCATTAATTGAAATATTAAACTTAGACAGCCAAGTAAGTATACATTGTCTAAATAATCAAGTGAATAGTACAACATATCAAATTAAGCCAATAATCCTTCCATAAGCCCACAATCAATGCACACTCAAGAATATAGAGAAATATACTACTTGTACTCATAAGCATGGATCATCAAACAATAAGAATGGAATGTCCACCTATCTAGGAAATTAAGCCAATTAAACTACAACTATGCTAATGACATGAAAATTAAACTAATTAAACTAAGGAGGTGGCACAATCCATTAAGAAATAAGTATGAACCATCAAATAAACCACAAGAATAATCCATTAAGCACCATGCCTTGACCTACACTAGACCAAACATTGTAATACACATAAACATGCATCAAATGTAAAGAATCAAGTGTGAAGTACATCACCATTCATTCCAACATATATAGATATATGAATAAAATTAAAAGATCAATTGGAATTATTAAACTACACAAATCATGTAGAAAACTGATTTATATATATAAGAGGTCAAAACAATAGTTACAACACAAATCCCCATTAATTAGAATCATCAAAGTCTAGGAAGCATGCTTAGGGTTATCTCTAGCCCCAAGAGAATAGTCTAGCCACTCATGATTGGTGTCATCCAACCTTCAAAGGCTTCTTCCATGGTAGAATTCATCATCCTCCTTGGTGTTCTTGATAGAAACCCTAGAAGAATGAAGAACTTTCCCAAAATGTAATTTTCTCTCTAATCGCTAGCCAAATTCTCTCTTTAACTTACCAAAAAAAAAAAAAAAAAAAAAAAACCCATGCTAGAAATAGCCAAATTCATTATATAGGTAGCTCAAATGTCACACCCAATGGTTAGACCTTGTGCGCTAGGGCCTCCAAATGATTACACCACGAGCACACCTTCAATTCAGCTGGAAATCTGTTTTGCATGCATTTTGAGGCAGTTCGATCAATCACATGGTTGCTCTGATCGATCGAAGTAAGGCGGCGCATTTATTTAGATAAGGACAAGAGCTGAGATATTTATGGGAAAAATGACAAAAGTGGTTGGTGAGGATAAGATAAAAAAGGTTCGGTCGATCGAATGAAATGTTGGATCGATCGAATAGGAAATTTTCCTGAGGACAAGGACAAAGGGTTCGATCCATCATGGCATGGTTGGAACGATCGTAATGCGATCGATTGTAGCTCGGTTCGATTGATCAAAGGGGACTTTTTCACCACTTTGCTTCCACTTTTCTCCTTTCTTCTACTAGACTTTAGATTGCTTCCTCCAATGCTCTAATATAGCTGATTTGACATGTTTTGGAGATAAGTGCCTGAAAAAGGCGAATAAGACGAAATTAAACTAAAACGGGAAAATAAGATAGATAAAAGTCCTAGAACATTCAAGATTAAGGGGTTTAAATGCACACTTTTCAACGTTTATCACACCCCCGAACTTAAATATTGCAGTCCCTAGTAATGAACTATGAAGTAAAGAAATGAAATGAATAACTAAACAACTATAAACTAGAAAGCAATAAATGGATAACGCCACTTTTGTAGGGAACATGATTGTATTCAGCACATGCAACAAGCCTTTTAAACCCCTAGTGGATGAGTGAAGTCTCGTGAGGGTTTCCAGAAATGATACCCATAAACATTAAGCTCTTTCTCACTAAAGAGGCACTAATATTCTAAATAAGTATTGGGAGAAAACTACCTCAAATATGCAATTTTTCAACCATTTCTACGTAATCTTCCAAAATTTCAATATCAAGCAAACAAGAATGGTCCTCCACACATCAAGACAATGATCATGCAAATTAAAACAACTCTAGAATCCTTTTAAAGTGAATTGACGTCAAATATGTTGCTATCTAAGCCAACTAAAGGAATGATCACATCTGGTCTCAAGCCAGCACATAAATCTAGTACCAATTATCAAGACAAAGAATGAATCTTTTATTAAAGCTTTATTCATCTAGGTGCACTTACTCTTTCCACTCGATTTTTTTTTTTTTTTTTTTTTTTTTTTTTTTTTATACTAACCCTAAGGATCAAAGATGGAAGCATGGTGCAATGTGTTGATCTATTAAGTTTTCTAGCGATCCATGAGGTCGAGCGTTAGGTCAATGACTCCCAAACTGGACGGCTTTAGGGCATTAAGTGTTAAAACACCCCTAATGACTTACAAGCTCAAATCAACTAGGCCACAAATCAAAACAACCTCTATATAATCATTTTCTACTTCTCATGTTTTGGGAGAAGTCCTCACTTTTTATTTGCTTTCGCAATTTGTTTATTATTATTATTACTATTATTATTATTATTATTATTATTATTATTATTATTATTATTTTAACAAGTTACTAACTAATCGACGGATCGATTACAATTATAAATCAACCCATTTTGTAATAGCACAAATCACTGTAAAATAGGGCTATTGGTCGGGTAAGTCGAACCACTGGGACTGCTAGTCTATGGCAATCTAAGTGTCTAGAATCATCTTTTAGAATGATAAGGGGGTTTATAGAGGATTTGTTGGTTTGTCACTAAAACTATGAATTGAGAAATGCATAAAGGTAATGCTAAGAAATAAATAGGCAAAGACAATTAAAAAGAACTAGGGAAGTGAATCCGCACTAAACCCTAAACACATGCTAGATCAAGACTAAATTGGGGATAGATAATATATATATATATAATGGTTAAGAATTATATAGCAACACATCGTTACCCTATAATCATCAAGAAGTTCATTAAATCAAAACAAGAATGATCCATCAAAAGTTCATACATTTGAACTACTTAAACTAGGGTGTAGCATCAAACCTACTACCTTAAGGAAAAGATCATCAAGCCATTAATCAAATGATAAAGCACATGAAGCTAAGAATCAAGTATAAACCATCAAAGGGAATACCTAAGCAATGGACTATAAAGTTTCTCTATCAACATGCCATGAAAACCATTCATAATCTTATTTCCAATGTCACCATGAAAATGTAAGCATTAAGATTAATATAAGGATCATCAAAGACAAGATAATTAACTTATATCAATCATTTATAAACATTGAAATTCATTACAAAAAGTAATATACTCTAGATTATGAAAAGACCAAAAATTATACATTATTATCCCCAAAATAGAGCCTAATCTAGAACATGATTACAAGGGAAGGCGTCATCACCTCCCTAGATGGAGGTTTAGTTACCCATTAATGCAAGGAGTGGAGAGAAGGAAGAAGAAGAATTCTCCATTGTTGCATCTTGAGTTCCAAGAACACCTAAAAAGCTCTCCACCTCTTCTCTAGCTCTTCAATCTATGAGATATGAGATATATATGACCATACCCCCTTCTTATCCTTCCAAAACCTACTCTCCATATTCCCAATCCCGAGCCTTTTCTTCTGTATAAAGCTAGACCACACAAAAGAATGATAAGGGGACAAGAATGTTGAAAAACAGGAGTAGTTGAACTGCCTTCTGTAGGTTGGCGGGCACCTGTGGAGGCTTGGCTTCAAGGGGATGCTACTGGAGTGAATGGCGGGTGCCCGCGGTGGCACGGTGGGCACCCGCGAGAGCTTGCCCTTGCAACATTATCAAGGCTTCTTACAAGCCGGACCGTGGATGCACTTCCACGACGAACACTCAGCCATGACTTCATGAAACGCCAACAGAAGAGGTCAGGTCCAAAAGATGACTCCCTGACATGGCGCACGTATTTCAACACAATTGATGCCAAATCCGCTTCTTTGATCAAATTCAGGGAGACCGACCTGAAATAAGACAAAAGTACAAAAATGAATTGAAACTATACATTCTATTCCATTAACAGACTTAACTAATGTAAGAAAGGGCGCTTGAATATGCAAGATTCGGCGTTTATCACACCCCCAAACTTACATTTTGCTAGTCCCTTAGCAAAACAAGACAATGAGCTTAATGCAAATGAGGACCAATGAAATGCTAACACATGCTTCAATCATGAGACAAAAATATCGACGAAGCTCAACTATGATTTGGAACGCAGAAAATTTTGTAGATAGACATTAGACAGACTACCTTGCATATATGAAGCCTTAACACAAAATGGTAAAACAAGTTCAACTTAAATGCATCAATCATCAAGTTCTATATGAAAACTTCAATTATCATCTCTTGAATACCATGAACTCTAACTTCAGTGAAAGTGAGCCAGCTTCCTAATATGTGGCTTTTACCCTATTTTTCTAACCTCAAGAACATATTTTCACATCCTTAAATCTCCTTCTGAATGAGGTCTCCAAGGCACAACTTTATTAACTGAACAACTTTTGTTGCTTATATATATATATATATATATTTAAAAAAAAAAAAAAACATATTATGGTCGTGCAATACCGAGAATTCATTAAGCTTTCTAACCAACCCATGTAGCAAGTGTTGGGTCAACAACTCCCAAGCCAGATGGCTTTAGGGTGCTAAGTGTAAAGACACTCCTAAGGCTTAATAACTCGAATTGAAAAGGCTACGAATTTCGACGAACCATCTTTTATTTATTTTTGAACAACCGTGCAATGTCTAAGTTCTTTAAGCTTTCTAACCAACCCATGTAATAAGTGTTAGGCCAACAACTCCCAAGCCAGATGGCTTTAGGGTGCTAAATGTAGAAACATTCCTAGGGCTTAATAACTCGAGTTGAAAGGCTATGAACTTCGACTGGTCATTGTTTGAAAATTATTATTATTATTATTATTATTATTGATTTTTTTTTTTCAACTTTCACCAAGGATAACCATTCATTAGGGTCATTAATTCAGATCACTGAGTCCCGATTAGGGTTAATTTGGGTTGCATACCTCATAATTAGGTTTCTGGTATGCAAATGTGCAATGTGAAGCATAACAGAGTATGAAATCCGACAAAAATTTAATTGAAGTTTTTATACAAATCGACTATGAATCAACATGTTTAATTCAAAATTTTCTTTATTTTCAAAAAAAAAAAATGTCTTGGCTTCTATACACAAAGTATTAAGCATATGCTTCATCCTTCAAAAAGTTCCCTTTAAACAAAATGATTTTATTAACTTATAAGCATCAAAAATGGGCGAAAATATCAAATGAGCAAAGAATATCGAAATTGCAATAACATGCTCATACATTAAAAATGTAATAGCTTGCAAATGCACCCCCAAACTTGAATGTCACATTGTCCCACATGTGAGAAGACAAAGGACAAGCAAAGAGAATGAACAAAGGGGGAAAGGAACAATAGTACCAAGTTGATAGGATTGGAGTGGCGGTGCAAATATAGGCCAGCTCACAAATTCCTGGAGCATGCCCCTAAACTTGGTTTCAAAAACCTGTCAAAAGATATCTATACAAGGCAAGAATCATATGAATCCAAATTCAATGAAAATAACTGCAATTTATTTGACTAAAATGATAAGCCATGCAAAATAGCAAAAGTGATGCAATTATAAGTGCTAAAGAAAAACTGAAAAGCAAATGCCAAAGTCGGCCCAAAATAAGTCTAAAAAGTACTACTGAAATGGGAAATAAGAAGAATGAAATCACTCTACCATTGGAGTAGAGGAGGAGGCACCAGGTGGGCCAGGTGCACGGTCAATCAAGGACTGGAGCATAGCTTGCAAAATCTCTTGATTCTCCTGAGTTTTCTGGACGACACCCTCTATAGCATCAAAGCGTAAGGAAAAGTCATCGAGACTAGCATCCAAGGCGAGATAGTCGGCGAGAGTCATGACATCCGGCGGCGGGGCAAAAGGGGCAGCTGGAGAAGCGGGGGCATTAGGAGGAGGAGGAGGAGCAGGAGCCACAGGGGGGTCCGGAGCACCCCAATCCAACTCATCACCAATGCAGGCCTAACGGGACGTTTGAAGTTGAGCTGTGCTGGACTTCCAGACCCCAAGGTTGAAGTTCAACACATCGTTCTCTCTCTGTTCACCACGGGGAGCTCGGAACCCTATATTTTTTAGCAGCCTTGTAATAAGGTATGGAAATGGGAATGCCCAGGTTATGGTGGTGCGCGACCGAACCAAGATTAATTCCTTGTAGATTTTTAGCAATTGGTTCCAGACAAGTTGTGGGACACAAAACCAACAATCCTTTTCAGCATAGTAGAGGGTTTTCAGAAATTCCCCCTTTCGCTTGGAATGGCCTGGCATGGGTAAGACGTTCTTGGCCAGGACCGAATCGAGAAACCATAGCCGGCATGTTAAGAAAGATTTATTGGTGCTTGTGGTTCTGTTTCCGGTGAATTGACCATGACAAATTTCTCCCACAATGTCCGCTAAGGTAAGCTGATCGGGACCTTCAACATAAAGGGGGAGGCCCGCCTCATCCACCGGCGAAACCAAGGGGCAATCCATAGCCATAGAAAGGTCATCGAGGTCGAATTCATAATCATAGCCATCAATGGTGATTTTGATTTTGTTCGGTTCCTCACATGAGTGGACCATGTTGGCATAGAATAGATGGACCACACGCGGGAAGTAAGAATGAGTGCGCGGTTTGAAAAGAGAGGCTAGGCCACAAGCCCTCAATTCGCGGACGGACCATGCGGTCTCCACATTGCTCTCGAAAGTAGGTGTAATGTCAAAACGAGCTTCAGTTTCGATTGGCCATGCAGCCTAATTTGGGGTCGGAGGAGCATTAGAAGGGCCCTCGGATGTCCTAGCACGCTTGGAAATAACCCTAGGAGCCATTGGAATGAAGAAAATTGGTTCAGGACTTTTGTCAAACATATGGTATGCAGCAGAAATTAGAAGAGAGCAAAATGAGGTTAAAAAGGTGAAAATTCCAATAAATATGCATCTAAAATCAACCATGCACAACCCCAACAAATTCTATAACCTTCACCACATCAATCCCATCCTCCATTGATCATAAAATCAAAGAAATAAAAGAAGAAGAGAACTTACCCAATGTGGTGGAACAAAGCCTCCTTAAGCTTGAATGATGGAGGATGAGGATGGAGATTGGAGATTTGGATGATGATGATGGACATTGGAGATTGGATGATGAAAGTGGGAAAGAGAGAGGGATAGTTGTAAGGTTTGATAGGGGTGGGATGAGAGTAGGGAGGGGGGGTTATAAGAGCACAAATGGGCTTTCAAGCCCATTTAATTGCCAGCGGATGAAATCCGCGAGCGCCCGCGGACGCGCGGCGGGCGCCCGCGGGTCTGCTGAGTACACTGGCATGATTCCTGGGCGCCCACAGAGGCTCTTGAACTGATGCCTTGTGTAGCAACCTCAAACCTTTCAAGGCCGTGAGTGAATCATGTGAACTCTCAACATGACATGGGGTATGACAGAGATTTTGATCACCGCATAAAGGGAGATGGAGCGAATGAATTCATAAGCTATAGCCAAGAGATGAAAACACTATAAAAGCTTTGAATGGAACGGAGAACATGCCCAATGACTTCGAATATTTCCCAAAGTGGAACGAAGATTTGGATATAATGAATAAAACCAAATGAAATTGCCAGAATGCCCAACGTACCAATTCAGGAAACATGCACATTCTTGGTCGACTTCGCAACTTCCTGGGAAAGTCTTGGCATTGGACTTGTAGAAGACGGAAGCTAAGAATTTGGAAGAATTGCTTCTCATGAATACTAAATTTAATGTCGATAGCTAGACGAACCAGGCATTGCATGGCGCACTAATCCTCGTAGATTGGGTCCGTTAATAAGACTTTCTCAACTTTTCGAAAAGGGATTATGCTATCAATGTAAGGCTTAAGCCGTTGGCCATTAACTTTGAAAAGAGATCCATTGGTAGGATCTTGGAGTTCGACTACACCATGAGGAAAGACGGCTATGATGACATATGGACCATCCCACCATGAACGGAGTTTACTGGGAAAGAGTCTCAATCTAGAATTGAAAAGCCAAACTTTTTGTCCAGGACCAAAAGACTTTTTGACAATGTGCTTGTCATGAAAAGCTTTAGTCTTTGCCTTATAGATTTTGGCACTTTCATACGCATCATTTCGAAGTTCCTCAAGTTCACTGAGTTACAATTTATGAGTAGAGCCGGCTTGTTTGAGATCAAAGTTGAGCCTTTTATGGCCCAATAAGCATGGTGCTCTAGTTCAACTGGGAGATGACAAGCTTTTCCAAAGACAAGCTGATATGGCCACATGCCAATGGGTGTCTTGTAAGCCGTTCGGTAAGCCCAAAGTGCATTGTTTAGTCTTAATGACCAATTTTTGTGGTCCGGTCGAACCGTTTTTTCCAAGATATGCTTAATCTCCCGATTGGATACTTTCACTTGACCACTCGTTTGAGGATGGTAAGGTGTGGCAACCTTGTGAAGGACGGAGTACTTGAAGAGGACGGATTTACGATAACGGTTTCGGAAATGAGATCCGCCGTCACTGATGATTGCTCGAGGCGTACCAAAATGACTGAAAATGTTTGATTGAATGAATTGGATCACGACTTTATGATCATCGGTTCTGGTAGCCTCGGCTTCAACCCATTTGGAAACATAATCCACCGCTACAAGGATATACTCATAGTCATAAGAAGATGAAAATGGTCCCATGAAGTCGATCCCCCACACATCAAAAATTTCAATAATTAGGATTGGAGTGAGGGGCATCATGTCCCTCCTAAACATGGATCCGAGCTTTTGGCAGTGCTCACAAGATTTGCAAAAGTTGTAAGCATCCTGAAACAAGGATGGCCAATAAAATCCACTTTGAAGGACTTTGTCGGTTGTCTTTTTGGCACTAAAATGACCTCCACAAGAAAGAGTATGACAGAAATTTAGAATGCTAGTGGTCTCAGTTTCAGGAATGCATCGCCGAATGATTTGGTCCGGGCAATACTTGAATAGTTCCGGATCTTCCCAAAAGAAATGCTTAACTTGGGAGAAGAAACAGTCTCTTTCCTGTTTGGACCAAGTGGAGGGAATTTTGCCTACCACAAGGTAGTTGACAATATCTGCAAACTAAGGAAGACTTGAATGGGAAATCTGGAAAAGTTGCTCATCCGGAAAGGAATCACGGACGGCAACAAATTCCGAGGATTTTTCAATGAGTAAGTGAGAGAGATGATCGGCGACAACATTGTCAGTCCCTTTTTTGTCCCGGATTTCGATGTCAAATTCTTGAAGTAAGAGTATCCATCGAATTAGGTGAGGTTTGGTCTCTTTTTTTGCTAACAAGTGCCGAAGAGCGGCATGATCCGAGAAGACTATGACCTTGGAACCAAGAAGATAGGAGCGGAATTTATCCAAGGCATACACTACAGCTAGCAATTCTTTTTCAGTGGTGGTGTAATTTAACTGAGCATCAGAGAGAGTCTTGCTTGCATAATAGATGGCATGCGGAAGCTTGTCCACATGCTGGCCCAAAACCGCACCTAATGCATAATCCGATGCATCACACATGATCTCAAAGGGGAGAGATCAATTGGGCGGTTTCATGATTGGGGCGGATGAAAGAAGAGTACGAAGTTTAATGAAAGCTTCCATGCATGCTTCATCAAAATTGAACGGAACATCCTTGGCAAGAAGATTACACAAGGGCTGAGAAATTTTGCTAAAGTCCTTGATGAAGCGACGATAAAATCCAGCATGGCCAAGAAAGGAATGAATTTGACGGACGGAATTCAGAGGAGGAAGATTAGAGATTAACTCAACTTTTGCCTTGTCCACCTCAATTCCCCATTTAGAAATGACATGTCCTAGAACAATGCCTTCTTGGACCATGAAGTGGCTTTTCTCCCAACTTAGAATGAGATTTGTCTCCTTACACCTTTAGAGCACAAGAGATAGATTTTGGAGACATGAGTCAAAGGAGGATCCAAAGACGGAGAAGTCATCCATGAATACCTTTAGGAATTTTTCAACCATATCCAAAAATATGGACATCATGAATCTTTAGAATATGGCCGGTGCATTGCATAGCCCAAAAGGCATGAGTCTATAAGCAAAGGTTCCAAAGGGGCATGTGAATGTGGTCTTCTCTTGATCTTGCGGATCAATTGCCACTTGGTTATAGTCGGAATAACCATCAAGGAAACAATAAAAGCTTTGGCCGGCTAACTTTTCTAGGATTTGATCAATGAATGGGAGTGAAAAATGATCCTTCCTAGTGGTAGAATTAAGTTTCTGGTAGTCAATGCACACACGCCAATCGGTGGTGGTGCGTTGTGGCACAAGCTTTCCCGTGGAATTTTCAATGATGGTGAGGCCGGATTTCTTAGGAACAACTTGAGTGGGACTCACCCATTTGCTATCGGAGATAGGATAGATGATTCCTGCATCCAATAGCTTGATCACTTCTTTCATGACCACTTCCTTCATGTTGGGATTCAACCGATGCTGCACCTTTCTAGAAGGTTTAGCGTCCTCCTCTATATGGATACGATGCATACAAATAGAAGGGTCGATTCCTTTCAAATCAGCCACTACCCAGCCAATAGCTTCTTTATGCTCTTGTAACACCCCTAAAAGGCTAGTTTCTTGATCCTTTAAAAGGTCAGAAGCAATGATGACTGGAAGAGTTTGATTAGCACCAAGAAACATATACTTGAGGTGAGCTGGGAGCGGCTTTACCTCAAGTTGTGGAGGGGACTCCAAGGAAGGGACTGGAGGAGTAGAAGAGAGTTGAGGAAGTGGTTCTTTTAGAATTTTCCATGGAGGAGTATCCATGACAGCATCAATATCAAGCAAGGAATTGACTTCTTGGATTGATTGGTCAATATCAAAGTTTGAGAAGTCGAAATGAGACATGCAAGTTTCCAAAGGATCTTTGCTTAGAATGAAGGGGAGAGATTCTTCGACCACTTCATCTACCACATCGATAAGGAAGCAATCATCCTCATCGGAAGGATGTTGAGTTGCATGGAAGATGTGGAGTTTGACTTGCATATTTCCAAAGGCGATATCCATCACCCTAGTTCGGTAATTAATTGAAGCGTTAGCCGTAGCTAAAAATGGCCTACAGAGGATTACGGGAATATACGTCTTTTGGTCATGGACTGGTTCCGTGTCAAGAACCATAAAGTCTACCAGAAAGTAGAATTTGTCCACTTTGATAATGACATCCTCAAGAATGCCTCGTAGGTGCTTGATCGATCTATCGGCAAGCTACAAGACCATAGAGGTTGGCTTTAGATCTCCCAACCCAAGCTGTAAGTAAACTGAATATGGAATCAAATTTACACTAGCTCCTAGGTCAAGGAGGGCCCTTTCTATCTTGTTGTCGCCAATGACACACGAGATAGTTGGGGCGCCCGGATCCTTATACTTTGGAGGAGCACTATGCTGAATGATTGCACTCAAATTTTCAGTTAATCTCACTTTCTTTGGCAAATGATTTTTGGAAGTGCGCTTTTGAGTGCACAAATCCTTGAGAAATTTTGCATAGGGAGGGATTTGCTTTATAGCATCCAAGAGAGGCAAGTTGATTTTTACTTGCTTGAGAACTTCCCAAATGTCTTGAATTTTGCAATTCTTGTTCCCAATATGTGTCGACTCTTGGAGACGTTGAGGAAATGGAGCTTTAGGCTCATAAGAAGTTTCCACACTTGGGGTGACAAGATTGGGATTTTCATGAGTAGGATTTGGATTAGAAGAGCTGGGACTTGGATTTGGATTTGTCAAAGGAGAAATTTTAGCATCCTTGTTTCCATTAACATTGTTGTCAACAACACGACCACTCCTAAGGGTGGTGATTGCTTGGATTTGTTCATGAATTGGCCCTCTCGGAGGAGGGGATTCATCAATCACATGCATCCCTCTAGGATTTTCAAATGGTTGCGCTGGAAGCTTACCCTTGTCTTTTTGGAGCAATTGATTCATGGAGTTAGCTATATGGCCCACTTGATTCTCAAGCTTAGCTATAGACTGAGTATGAGAATAAACCATTTGGAGAGTGGGTTGCAAAGATGTCAAGACTTTCTTATTGGAATCCATCATTTGCTTATTCAATGATTCCATCATTTGCTTGTTTACAGCCACGATCTCATCAATTGGGAACACATGGGGTTGATTGGAGACATTTGGATTATATGGACGACGATAGCTTGAGAAGGCCTGGAATTGCCTATTTTGAAATTGAGAAGAGGGCTGATTTTGTTGCCCTTGATTTTGAAAATTTGAATTTTGTGGGGCTTGTTGCCTCCATGAAAAATTCGGACGATCTCTCCATCCGGGGTTGTAAGTATTGGAATATGGATTATTTCCAGGCCTTAAGAACATTGCATTTACTTGCTCTTGATCAGAATTAGGAAATTGTTCCGGTGTAGGACAATCTTCAGAAAGATGGAACGGACAGAATGACGCACAAACCGCACTAGCCAAATTTTGAGACAAAGAGGGGGAGAGATGTGGTGCCATTAATTGATAGAATTTATGAGCTATAACATCCACTTGGGAAGGTTCCTCCCTCAGTGTTTTTGGTTGACAAGGGTTGGTGTTCTTTGTATTGGTTGAGGTTGGACCACTACGAGAGCTATGCTGCAATGAGTTTTCACTCAAATTTTCAAGTAAGGTCCATGCCTCATCCGCACTTTTAGACATGAACATCCTTCCACAAGATGAGTCAACCATGAACCTATGTGGGTTGGTTAATCCAGCATAAAAAGCTTGCACCAATTGCCATTTTGGAATTAGGTGGTACAGACATTTCCTTAACAGGTCTTGAAATCGCTCCCAAGTCTTATGGATTTGTTCCCCCTCGCTTTGTGAAAAGCAAAGAATGGAACGCCTCATTAAATTGGTTTTACTCAATGGATAATATTTCTTTAGGAATTCTTGCTGCAGTTGAGCCCATGTGGTGATGGAATTGGCAGCAAGGGAGTTCAACCAATATTTTGCCCGTTCTTTTAATGAGAATGGGAAGAGATGCAATTGGAGAGCATTATCAGGAAAGCCCCTCAACTTGATGGTAAAGCATAATTCAAGGAATTCATCAAGGTGCTTATAAGGGTCCTTATTTTCAAAGCCATGAAAAGATGGAAGCATTTGGATGGTGCTAGATTTGATTTCATATTAAGCGGCCTCAATATTTGGCATCACTATACAAGAGGGAGAATCATAAGTGGTAGGGATGAAATGGTCCCTAAGAGTCATGGGAACCACATTTGGAATTTCGGCCCTATCATTATTAATTCCCTCATTTCTGACATTTCCTACATTTTCATCCATTGTGTTAAATTCAGTTTCAAGCTCTCTTATACTAGAAGATTCCCTAAGGGTTCGTCTAAGAGTTCTTTCAAGAGAATTTATATCAACTAGAGATTCAAGAGTTGGTAGGGAGAGTGATCTACGGCCAAACATCAACGACTCACAACACAATCATCACAACAATTTATCATCATCAACTCCACATACGATGTTCCCTTTCTCCTCAATTATCAAGACAGGAATTAAATGGCCACGACAAGGACTGATGCTTTGCAATGTAAATTCACAATAAGTAGCCTCGACAAGGGCTTCACAGTTTAACTATCGCTAATTTTAACACATGCACGATATTAACAATTTCAAAACTAGAAGGTTGAGAGACTTACCTGGAGTCCTCTAGACTTACAAATTTGCTAGCGTTCCCTCGGCAAGCATCAAGTCCCTAGAATCTCACAAAAAACTTACAACACCAAGATGGTCAAAACCGTACAAAAAATATTCACAAATCACAATATTAACAATCAATCCAAAATTAACACTAGAACTTTGGTTATAAAAACCGTTTGCAGTCCCCGTCAACGGCGCCAAAAATTGATCGACGGATCGATTACAATTATAAATCAACCTATTTTACAATAGCACAAATCACTGTAAAATAGGGCTATTCGTCAGGTAAGTCGAACCACTAGGACTGCTAGTCTATGGCAACCTAAGTGTCTAGAATCATCTTTTAGAATGATAAGGGGGTTTAAAGAGGATTTGTTAGTTTGTCACTAAACCTATGAATTGAGAAATGCATAAAATGGTAATACTAAGAAATAAATAGGCAAAGACAATTAAAAAGAACTAGGGAAGTGAATCCGCACTAAACCCTAAACACCTGCTAGATCAAGACTAAATCAGGGATAGATAATATATATATATATATATATATATATATAATGGTCAAGAATTATATAGCAACACATGGTTACCCTATAATCATCAAGAAGTTCATTAAATCAAAACAAGAATGATCCATCAAAAGTTCATACATTTGAACTACCTAAATTAGGGTGTAGCATCAAACCTACTACCTTAAGGAAAAGATCATCAAGTCATTAATCTAATGATAAAGCACATGAAGTTAAGAATCAAGTATAAACCATCAAAGGGAATACCTAAGCAATGGACTATCAAGTTTCTCTATCAACATGCCATGAAAACCATTCATAATCTTATTTCCATTGTCACCATGAAAATGTAAGCATTAAGATTAATATAAGGATCATCAAAGACAAGATAATTAACTTACATCAATCATTTATAAACATTGAAATTCATTACAAAAAGTAATATGCTCTAGATTATGAAAAGACCAAAAATTATACATTATTATCCCAAAATAGAGCCTAATCTAGAACATGATTACAAGGGAATGCATCATCACCTCCCTAGATGGAGGTTTAGTTACCCATTAATGCAAGGAGTGGAGAGAAGGAAGAAGAAGAATTCTCCATTGTTGCACCTTGAGCTCCAAGAACACCCAAAAAGCTCTCCACCTCTTCTCTAGCTCTTCAATCTATGAGATATGAGATATGTATGACCATATCCCTTTCTTATCCTTCCAAAACCTACTCCCCATACTCCCAATCCCGAGCCTTTTCCTCTGCATGAAGCTAGACCACACAAAAGAATGATAAGGGGACAAGAATGCTGAAAAACAGGAGTAGTTGAACTGCCTTCTACAAGTTGGCGGGCCCCCGCGGAGGCTTGGCTTCGAGGGGATGCTACTTGACTGAATGGCGGGCGCTCGCGGAGGGTTGCGGGGGCTTCGGCGGGGGCTTCAGTAAGGCTCCGCGAAAGAGGCCAGAGAGTTGAGGGGTTCGGCGGGCGCCCGTGGGAGCTTGCCCTTGGAACATTATCAAGGCTTCTTGCAAGCCTTCTTCAAGCCGGACCGTAGATGCACTTCCACGAACACTTAGCCATGACTTCATGAAACGCCAACAGAAGAGGTCAGGTCTAAAAGATGACTCCCCTACACGGCGCACGTATTTCAACACAATTGATGCCAAATTCGCTTCTTTGATCAAATTCAGGGAGATCGACCTGAAACAAGACAAAAGGGCAAAAATGAATTAAAACTGTACATTCTATTCCATTAATAGACTTAACTAATGCAAGAAAGGGCGCTTGAATATGCAATATTCAGCGCTTATCACTAACCTAGAGTTTAGGCCCTCCACCTTTCGGCGCGAGAAATTCAGTGCTTGATGGGCCTAGAATCCCAGCTATTTATTGAAAAGGATTTGTTATCTACCTTTGTCAAGAATGAAAGCTTTCAATGCATTACTAACTCAATTGGGATATAACCAAATGAATAATCAACAAAGCATGTACCCCACAAATGAATGCTAATGTGCGCTTGTGCTTGTGTAGAATCTTAGAGTGAATCTTAAAACAATCACAAAATCAAGATAATGTGGACCACAAATGCAAGCAAGATATCAATCTTTCAAAAAATTTACTCCTAAATGGCATCCACAAGGCATACAAGAAGTATTGGAAACTCAAGTCAAGCAATTTTTAAATTCTAAGCAATATAGGCCTCAAAAGATCAAAATCATAGCTAATCATAGACCAATCATAGAAAATCCCTCAAATACACAAGTCATGCTCAAAATATTGAATTGAATGCAAAGAACACACATTACCCCCAAACTTAAACGGCACAATGTCCTCAATGTGCTACGAGAACAAAAGAAAGAGGAAAAAGTATACCAGTACAACTATGACGATGAATGGGTGGGACAAAAGTATCCAAAGTGGGTGGTATACTGTGGTGCTGAAAAGATGACACTAGAATAAAACCTCATCAAATAACAAAAGGGATAATAATGGTGCATAGTGGGCATGCAAGTGGAAGTGGGATAGTAAATAAAAGAGAGAGAGGGATAAAGGCGGTCCTGAAAAATATGGGCTGCACTCTCTTACTGAAGTCACTGTAATGCACCTAATAATGGAGTCAATCATCAACATATATTCAACATAAGATCCAAACATCCAAAATATCCAGAAATAAAGAAAGTAGAATGTACATCACAGTAAAAAGGCCAACAGACTGGCCGTAAAAATAGAATAATAGTATTAAAGTAGTAGTATAAAAATATGAGTATAAAGATGAGATAAAGAGAGAGGTCAGGCAGAATATGACGGTCTAGCGGGGTGTGAACCCCGGATATGTCTAAAAATGTCCTGCAACGCTGTTATGACATTCGTGTGGAGAGTGGTCACATATGCTCTGAGAGAGAAGACTACGTCCTCTAATATCCGAATACGCTCCCCTAGGCTGTCTGGCTGAGCGTGAGTGTTAGAAATGACTGAGTCATCCTGATAGTGCAATCTTGAGTCACTAGTAGACTGATGCTGGTCTCGGCTCTGAGAATGATGGCTCTGCTCCTGGGAAGGATGTGGTGATCCCAATAGAGGCTCCTGCTTTAGGTCAATGTCAACTCTCTCTGCCGTTGGTACTGCTGCTACTGCTGCCTTTGCCTCCTCCTCTACCTCAGCATCCTCCGCTGCCTGGGCTGCCTCCTCCTGTAGACTCTTGATAAGAGCATTGTAGCTCTTCAATCAGTCGGCATATCGGAAATGGCAAGTTCCAGACTCAGTGAGCTCCTATGGATCGAATGGGTAGTGTTAGTCCCGGAGGAGCTGTGTAATCAAATGTGTATAAGGGAGGAACTTGGCTCGTTATGGGTCACTCTTATTGATGAACTCATCATACAGCTTCATCATGACACTTCATATGCGTGTAGGAATTGAAAACCAATACCCTGTATCAATGGCATATAAAGTTGTTAAATAGTCTCCCTACCACTCGGTCTTGTGTCCAGACATATATACATTTCGGTATAAAATCGAATCAAAGAACCACATCTGGTCTAGCTTGTAGGTCCGATGGCATAAGTATCGCGGGCAATAGCGGTGCAATGAATAGCTTTAGCCATCTCTGCATATGATGGCCTATGCAGAGTCGAGTAATCAATCCCCGGAGGACAGGTATATGGGAAATGAGATGTTATTGATAATGTCTCGACAGTGATACGGATGAGATGCCCATCAATGGTGGGCTGAAGCTCTACTAGGTTACTCGGAGCTGGCCTGAGGTTCTGATAGAAGAGCCGAACAAGCCTCGGGTAGATTGGCTTGGTCACGGGGGCAAAAATAGGAGAAAGGCGACGATGATAGATCTCGTCATATGACCACTTGGTCGTGATAGCCAGTGCAAAAATATCCTCATCAAAAATGGACTCATAAGATACTGAGAGTCGCTCGAACTTCTCAGTAACCTCCTCTTGGGCAATAGCAGGCTATGCCGGTGGTGGCACAGGTGTAGATGTTGGAGGTGGCTTGGACTCACCCTCCATAGAAGAAGAAGAAGAATGATGATCGGACTGAGCAGGAGCTAGCTCCTCAGCCCAAGGTCTCACCTGGCGATCATAAGTCTACTTGGCGGTGGTCTTGAACCTAGTCATGGCCTGCAAAAAGAAACGCACTTGTAATTATAGTCAGTGATAAGGAATGGTATATAAGATGCAAAAATGAAAGCACGAAAGATAGAAGCATCTTGTCAGATTAAGATAGACAACACAGAATAGAACACATGAATTTATCTATGCAAGTGGTAATGCAGCCAAATATATGCAGTGAATCATCAAGTAATGTGAAACATGCTAGACATGACAGGTAAAGAATGCAACCAATATAGAAAACACAGGTATTGGGCATAAATATGATAGCATGGAACACAAGAGAGGGTACAGGAAGATCAATAGCAAAATAGTGACATTTGAATGATCATAGAAAAAATGTGATCAATCTAAGTTGGATCGATCATGACATACATATTGGATTGATCATGCTCTCAATCAATTAGAGCATTGGTGTAATCGATCAAACCTGCTGAGAAATGAAAAGTCACCCGTTCATGACGTGGAAGACATGGGGCAAATCCCAATGGTCACTCCAAGGCTCGTGACCCCCTATACACCTCAACAAAGCATACATGGTCACTTAAAACGGCATGTGACCCCCGATTCAATTCCGGAAATAAAAGATATATATACCGATATATACACATATCTACACATGCTTGCAAACCCAAAAATGGAAACAAAATCAACCATTGAAGCATTGAATCTAATCATAGCAAGAAATTTCAACATGAAAACAAAACAAAAATGGAAAAGAAAATTAAAAACATACTAAAAATAAAGGATAGAAGAGGACCGAGAGAGAGAGAGAGAGAAGAGAAGAGATCGAGATTTAGAAGATTGAAGGCCGCTGAAGGTTCACCAGAGCTTGAGAAGAAAGCCAGAGCAGTGGAGATGAGAGAGAGGGATTGGAACATTTGATGTGAATGATCCAAATGACCCTTTGGGTCTATTTCTTAAAAACTGTGTCCGACATGTGTGATCGATCACGAGGTCCATTGAATCGATCTAAGTTCGATCGTTCATTAAGTCTCTCGGATCGATCGAACCTACAAAACGACAAAATATTTTTAAAAATTTTGAAAATTGAAAAATATTTTTGAATTTTTGAAAAGATTTATTTATTTATTTTTTATAATTTGAAATTTAAAAAGTCAAAGTCAAAAGAAAGTCAATAGGGAACCCTGAACGATCGGATCATGAGCGATTGAACCTCGATCGTTCCAACTATTCGAACGATGCATAGAGGACTGAAAACCTATAGAAAACTTCGCATGATTCGGCAGAGAGTTGAAAAAATATACAGGTCCAAAATTTTTCAAAGTATGGAATTGCGATCGTTCATAGGAACATTGGATCGATCGTAGGGTTGCTTTGAACGATCGAATAGAAAGTTCGAACGATAGACAGAGAGTTGAAAATATGGAAAGAATCATGAACGATGGGATAGAGACCTAGAAATATGCAGAGAATTTATTGTAAAGAGGTTCGATCAATCGAGGATGCTCTTGTGATTGATTGAACATACACTAAATGCTTAATTTGGAGATGAAAGTGCATGCATTCCCTATCAAAATATCAAATAATGTATATGATCCCAGATTGTATCTAGACGACGCAAGAAGTGAAAAATAAAAATAAATGGGGGAGGAATAGAGTTGGAAAGCCCTACGAAGCACTAGTGTTTAACGTCTCTAGTAAGACGTTAGGCTCTTTTAGCCTGGATCAAAGATCATGGTAGGTATCCTCTTCTTGATGGGGTGAATGGAACTTTGAACCCCACCTAACAAACTATTCTCTAAGGAACTTGTTGGATTTGGCTTAAGTGCTTTCAATGGCTTTTGATCAACTAAACTTTTGGGCTTCCATACCCGTTCCACATTGGATTTTAGGAGAACATCTTTTGAAAATTCTTTTAAAGGCAAACCATTTGGATTTCCAACACAAAGAAAGGACTCATTCTTTTCAAATTCATTGGGAAAACATTTTTCAACAACACAAATATCTTCATGTTTGTGCATAGAGTTAGGGGTTGGATTAAAAATGTTCAACTTCATTTTCATGTGACCAAATGAGATTTTCATTATCCCCATCCTACAATTAATGTTGGCATTGGCGGTAGCCAAGAAAGGACGGCCAAGGATAGTGGGAATTTGGCTTTTAGTATTTGGGACCGGCTCCGTGTCAATGACAACGAAGTTAACCGGTAAGAAGAACTCGTCAATTTTAATCAAAACATCTTCAATGGCACCCTGGGGCTTCTTAATTGATCGGCCGGCTAGTTGTAAAACTACCAACATTGGTTTCAAATCACCTAAGCCCAATTGAACATAAACCGAATAGGGGAGAAGATTCACACTCACTCCTAAATCCAAAAGAGCTCGATTGATAACATGATCACCAATAGTGTATGAAATGGTCGGTGAACCGGGGTTTTTAAATTTTGAGAGGGTGTTGTGTTATAAGATCGAGCTTACTTGTTCAGTTAAAACAACTTTCCTTGGTGCTTGGCTTTTATTTTTCCTCTTAAGGGTGCAAAGATCTTTAAAAAATTTGGCATAAGCCGGAATTTGTCGAATCACATCCAAGAGAAGAAGATTTATTTTTACTTGCCTAAACACATCAATGATTACATTAGCCTTATTTTGTTGTTTTTCAAGAGAGATGGATGCTTTTAAAGCATCCAGAAATGGAGCTTTAGGCTTAAAAGTTTTTTCAAAAATATTCTTTGAAGCATTTTCAACAATGGGATTTTTCACATTCAATGAAGGAGGAATGTGATGTGAGACAGGACGGGTGTCAACACTAGGTTACACCGGTTCACTCTCTTTGTTGGAAACACCAACTTGATTATTAATAACTCTCCCACTTCTCAAAGTGATCACCGCATTCACATGTTCAAGTGTATGACCTTCGAAGAGGAATTGGTCTCCACTACAAATTGTTGCTTCGGTGGGGGATTCAAAGGCATTTTACCCTCTCCCTTGCATTCAAGGTGCTAGATATTTTCCCAACTTAGGTTTCTAGCTTTGCAATCGATTGGGAGTGAGAATGAAATAATTAGGTATTTGCCTCCAAAGTACCCAAAGCGGATAAAACTTTCTCTTCAAATGTGGGACTTCTTGAATTTCCTTGAGAATATGAAGATTGGTATAGAAAATGAGAGTTGGAAAATTGATTTCCATTTGATGCTTGGTAAGATGAACGACTACCATGGGAACCTTAGCCTTGCAAAGGGGGCGGAACATATATGCTTTGAAAACCACTTTAGGGAGGGTTTGAGCTTTCCCTTTAGCTTTTCCAAGAGAAATTTGGATAGTTCCTCCACCCGGGATTATAGTGAGTGCCATAGGGATTATTCCATTGGTTAACAAAAGCGGTATTAACTTCCTCATGGTGTTCATTATGCGCTTGTCCATGTGGACAATTGGAAGTACAATGCAAAACACTAGAACAAGTCATGCATGATTCATTAGAAGGATGATGAGAAAGATTAGCATGATTAAGAGAGAAAAACACTTCATGAGCCAAGTTTTGGTTGATAAAAAATTGATCAAACCTTTAAGATAAAGACTTAACTTCGGTGACTATATCATTAGAATTATCAACTTGATACAAGCTTACATTCTTCCTTTCGCCTACATTTCTACCATTTTTAGATGATAAAGATCGATGTATTGAGTTTTCACTCATGCTCTCATATAAGCGCCATACATCATCTTCATGCTTATCAATATAAGAACCACCCATAGAAGCATCAACCATACCTTTATGGTTATCCAATAACTTTCAAAGAAGTATTGAACTAATTGCCATTTAGGGATGTCATGGTGTGGATACTTCCTAAGCAAATCATTTAATCATTCCCATGCCTCATGAATCATTTCCCCATCCCCTTGTAAGAATTCACGGATTGAAGTTCTCATAACATTGTTCTTAGACACCGGATAGTACTTCTTCAAGAACTCTTGTTGCATCTCTGCCCAAGTAGTTATAGAAAAAGGCCTCAAATTGTTGAACCAATATTTGGCTTTGTCTTTTAGGGTGAAAGGGAATAGTTTTAACCTTAAAACTTCTTCCGGCATGTCCGTGTATTTCACGGTGGAATACAATTCAAGAAATTCATCTACATACTTATAAGGGTCTTCATTAGGTAGCCCATGATAATTAGGAAGCATTTGAATTGTTTGTGGTTTAATCTCATAGTGGTGTGCCCTAAATGAAGGGAGTTGAATGCATGTTGGTGCATTATACTCATTTGGCATATAATGATCTCTTAAAGCAAGAGGAGGATTCACAACTTGTGGCTCTACATAAGCCCCATGATTTGCTTGAAAAATGGGAGGTGGGGGTGGTGGTACAAAACATGGCCTAGGCATTCCCATTGGAACTTGGCCTTATTATTATTGTGGAATGAACGGTCTAGGCATGCCTAATGGTACTTGAATGTTATCATGTTGTTGATGCACATTTGGGCGAAGAATGCCTTATTGGTCGATGTGACCAAGGTCTTCGACATGGTGCTCATTATAGACATGCATTGATGAAATGGAGTCACTTGAATTACCCCTTCCCCTTGGATTACGAACAATCGATTCAAGATGAAAATTTGTTGGGACAAGAGTAGGATTCAAAGACTTATGACCATGCATGCACAATACAAATCACAACAACAACAACTTAACAACTAGCAAGTAGCAAATACTTCTCCTCCGCAACAAGTCAATCAACAACAAACCTCCACGTACATTGATCCCATACTCCCATGCTTTCAACAAATGCAAGAAATAAATTGCCTCTACGCGGGCTGATGGTTTAACTAAGCAAATAAGAATTGCCTCCACGCGGGCCTATGATTTAACTAAGTAAAGAGAGTTAGGAAAGCTCACAAAAGGTCTTTAAGCAACTTCAAGATATTTTTCGATTTTTAGCCTTACTTTGCTTTGCAAATTTTTATTTTTATACTTTTTATGCTTTGCTTAGCTTAGCTTGCTTCTTTGGTTTGAAGTTCTATTACTTTGCTTCATTGATTCCAAGTACCTTGCTAATCAAGAACAAACACAATAAGTAAACAAGTAAAATAAAGTAAAGACAAAATCGAAAGAGTACTAATTCCTAATTAATTTCGAATACGGCGTTGCTCAATCCATGGCAACGGCGCCAAAACTTGGTGCGTCGTTCAACAACCAAAGCACGAGATGTGATGAAATGTGGCCAAGTTTAAATTTATAAAACGCCACTACCACTACTAACTACTAAAGTAGCAAGAGTGAGTAGGAATCATCCTAAGGCAAAGAAAAGGTATTCTGGAATGAATGTTAGATTAGTAGGTCGAATGATCAAAAGAAGGTTTTTTTGGTTCAATTATACTACATTATAAACTAAAGTAGTGCAATGTAAAGCAAGTAAAACAAGTAAGATGTAGGAAATGAGAGAGGGTTCTTGGGACATAGAGTTCACCACTAAGCATTGCTTTCCTAGACATTCATCATTTGAAAAATTGGGAGGGTTATGTGTTGTAAACAAAGTTTGTGCCATTAATTGAAATATTAAACTTGGATGGCCAAGTAAGCATACATTGTCTAAACAATCAAGTGAATAGCACAACATATCAAATTAAGCCATTAATCATTCCATAAGCCCACAATCAACGCACACTCAAGAATTTAGAGAAATATATTACTTGTACTCATAAGCATGGATCATCAAACAACAGGAATGGAATGTCCACCTATCTAGGAAATTAAGGCAATTAAACTACAGCTATGCTAATGACATGAAAATTAAACTAATTAAACTAAAGAGGTGGCACAATACATCAAGAAATAAGTATGAACCATCAAATAAACCATAAGAGTAATCCATTAAGCACCATGCCTTGACCTACACTAGACCAAACATTGTAATACACATAGATATGCATCAAATGTAAAGAATCAAGTGTAAAGTACATGACCATTCATTCCAACATACATAGACATATGAATAAACTTAAAAGATCAATTGGAAGCATTAAACTACACAAATCATGTAGAAACAAGATTTATATATATAAGAGGTTAAAACAATAGTTACAACACAAATCCCTATTAATTACAATCATCAAAGTCTAGGAAGCATGCTTAGGGCTATCTCTAGCAACTCATGATTGGTGTCATCCAACCCTCAAGAGCTTCCTCCATGGTAGAATTCATCCTCCTCATTGGTGTTCTTGGTAGAAACCCTAGAAGAATGAAGAACTTTCCCAAAATATAATTTTCTCACTAATCTCTTGCCAAATTCTCTCTCTAACTCACAAAAAAAAAAAAAAAAAAAAAAAAAAAAAAAAAAGCCCTATGCTAGAAATAACCAAATTCCTTATATAGGTAGCTCAAATATCACACCCAATGGTCAGACCTCGTGCACTAGGACCTCCAAATGATTGCACCATGAGCACACCTTCAATTCAACTTGAAATCTATTTTGCACGTATTTTGAGGCAGTTCGATCGATCACATGGTTGCTCTGATCGATCGAAGTAAGGCAGCGCATTTATTTGGATAAGGACAAAGGCTGAAATATTGATGGGAAAAGGACAAAAGTGGTTGGTTAGAATAAGATCAAACAGTTTTGATCTATTGAATGAAAGGTTGGATCGATCGAATATGCTATTTTCTTGAGGATGAGGACAAGGGGTTTGATCCATCATGGCATAGTTGGAACGATCATAATGCGATCGATCGTAGCTAGGTTCGATCAATTGGAGAGGACTTTTTCACTACTTTGCTTCCACTTTACTCATTTCTTCTACTAGACTTTAGATTGCTTCCTCCAATGCTCTAATTCAGCTGATTTGACATGTTTTGGAGATAAGTGCCTGAAAAGGGGAATAACACAAAATTAAACTAAAATAGGAAAATAAGATAGATAAAGGTCCTAGAACATTCAAGATTAAGGGGTTTAAATGGGCACTTTTCAGCGCTTATCATCTACAAGCTATATTTAACATGAAACCCTAAGTTCATCATATGCTAAAGCAACCTATATGCAAGTCTAGAAGTATAATTATGCATACAACATATTTTTAGCTCCAAATTAAGCATTAAGACACTGAGGGTATAATAAACATAGGACATCCCCTACCTCACTAGAGTAGAGAGCTCTAGATTCCCCAAAAAAGGTATGCAATGGAGGATCCAAGAACAAGGCTATGATGGTAATGCTTCAAGGAACCAAAAAACCCTTTAATGGTGAAGTGAGAATGTGAGGGGAAGGTGGTGTAAAGTAAGGTCAAAAGTGGTTGTCAATGGTGGTGGCTAAAGAGGTTTTGTGAGGAAGAATATGAGTTAGTGGAAAAAGATGTATTTCTCCACTAACTCAAGCATACATACACACTAACCCTAAGTTAGCATTACCTCTCTCTCACACACACACGCACTTATTTCAGCCCTCCACTTGTCACAATCTCACACACATTCACAAGGCTTCATCTAAAGCCTATATTTGTCATAATCTAAGGCCTCCTCATAAGACCAAATCCAAGCCCTACACATGTCACCATCCAATGCCCCCTCACAAGGCTTAATCTTAAGTCTACACTTGTCACCATCCTAAGCCACCAAGTGGTTCACCTAAAAGATGACAAGTGTCCCTAAGGAAAGAGTGACACTTGTCACATATTTTAAAAAATTGTAACTTAGTCCCTCTTCTAAATATCTTAAATAATAATTGCAAAAAGGTTTGTAAGACAAAATATCCCAAAAACTTAATAACACAAGGCACCCCATGTGACAGCCCTAGTTTTTAGGCCAGTGCGTCCGGTGATGAACCGAACGTAGATCCGATAAAGAATCCAGAATGTGGAAGCAAAAATAGAACCCAAGTCTCTAGAGATACAATACTTCTCTAAGAAACCAAAGTGACCTTCCAAGAGGCCACGAAACTCAACGAGAACTAACGCAGAAGAAAAAGATCAAAAATAGACTAAGTATACCTCCAAGGGCAAAATAGTCTTTTCACACAAAATGAAAGTCTAGAGAGATGCACGTCATCCCTAAGACACGAAAGTAGCTTCCTGAGGAGTTCCGAGACTCAATGGAAGCAAGAAGGGAACAAGGTTTTCAAAAACCTACAAGAAATGGACCAAGGATAAAATGGTCATTTTACCTAGGAATGAGTGCTACCGTGTACACCATTGGAAAGACAACAAAAAATTAATCAAGATGGACTCAAGAATCGCATGATTCGGAGTCCGGACGAAGGAGAAACGACAAGACAGAAAACGACCTTTTAAGGCTAAAAGGGTAAACTGGTAATTATCCATGAATACATGGGTACAACCGAGCACACCGTTTGATAGACGATAAAAAATTAGTCAAGTTCAAAAAAAAAATTCACTCAATTTGGAGTCCGGATGACAAAGTTATGATCAAATGAAGAAAAAGGGTTAAAAGATGCAAATTAGGACCATCTAATCGATTAGATGATCCATCTAATCGATTAGATGCCAAAACAGAATGCTAAAAATCCCACGGAAGACCATCTAATTGATTAGATGGCTCATTTAATCGATTAGATGAGGCTGACAACAAGCAAAAAAATTTTCTACCGGAAAATTGAATTTGAAATGGGGTTTTTATCTCCAAGACGACGTTTTTTGGAAAAACACAAAGAAGAAACCCCCCCTAAAATCACATTTTCTACATGACCATATCAAGAGAAGTTTTTATTTTTCAAGTAAAATACCAAAAATACCCTTAAATCGGATTATGCAATAAAAATACAAAATGAGTCCATAGGAAGCTCAAATAACCAAGGATGAAGTTTTTCTTGAAAACGATCATGCACGCAAGCGTAACTTACCTATTGGGACATGTTACAATGGTCTATGGCTTAAAAATACCGCTGATGCAAAATCCGACCCCCAACGGCCAAAAGGGCAAAAATGCACATGAAATGGTAAATTTGAAAACCAAAATTGACAAATGATTTCAAATTACCCTTTGGCCCTTGGCCACACTTCAAACATGATTAATAAGACCCTATGAAAGAATAAAAATGAAATTCCCACACCTGATGCAAACATGGTGAAGCAATAACTTGGCATTTTTCAATGTTTTCATAATATTCCATGAAGTCAAAAATTACATAGGATGTAAAATACATGTCATTGGCCTCTGGCCTCATCTCATACATGTCAAATACATTGTAAAAGGTGTACTCATGTACACATTACATATATGGAATCAAGGATACAAGTTTTGACATATAAGGCTACAAGTGGCATTTCAAGCTAACCTTTATAAGAATTAAAACCTTCAAGTCTACAATCATCCAAGCAATGATGAACATCACGAACCAAGTCTTCGTACCTGAACAAGACCCCCAGTAACTTCGGAGTGAGTAAACAAGTTTACTCGTAGGGAATGAGCATGCATAGACTCGATTTCTTCACAGATTTTTACATTAATTTGAAATAATTCAAAAAGATCATGCTACCTAACATCTATGTCAAAGTGAGACTCAGGGATCATCCTAAGCTACTCATGTAATTTAAAGTGAACAACGGCATACAAGTATACATGCTCAAGTATATTAAACAATGTTAAAACATGTTATGCGACATATAAGCATACATTTCCAACTATACTAAACCATATTAAAATAAGTTATGCAACGTCCAAGCATATCTACTCAAGTATACATTTAATATGGAAAGCTCGTAAATCAAGTACACAAACACAAGTATACTAAACTAATAGGATTGCACATGTGACAAGTATACACAGCACAAGTGTACTAAATGAAATTTAAACTCATGGAGCAAGTATACAAGTTCAAGTATACTAAATAGGATTCAAATACCCAAAGTAAGCATCAATTCTCAAGATACAAGTAATCCATGATTAACAACTTGAAATTAAATGCGAAAATAAATAGTGGAAAGACTAGGACATTCGGTCGCTAGACCAAGCAAGTATTTTTGGGTAATTACGACCCATAAGGTACCACCTAGTGCGCATTTATGACTTAGAAGACTCTTGTCTCCGTACTAGAGCCAAACCCTAGCCATCACATAATTTATATCCTCATAAGCTTTCCAAAATCAATAAGTTTAAAACTTATACAAAATCAAATGCAAGTTACCACATTCCATGCACAAGTAAGGTTGAATCCACACAATTCATGTCCTAGAATTCAAGTCTAAATAGCATATGACAAGTCATGTCCTCAATATGCAATTTATACGCAAAGCAAGAATATTTTACAACAATTGAGCCACATTACCATCCTAAGCCACAAGTACTAAATAAGCTTCAATTTAGTAACTAGCTTCCAAGGTAAACAATTGTAATATTCTAACAAGCTATATACCTACACAAGATATATTTCAATAAGTTATGCAAGTCAATGATATTCTATATCATGCTAAGTTTAATTACCATTTTAAGATGCCACAAGTACTAATTCTACATCTAATTAGTAATATCCTCACAAGGTAATTGAACATACTACATTTTAAGAGATTATCAAACTAATCATAAAAAGTCTCTAGATTTCAAATCAATTCCAAATGACCTCAAATTAATATATGTTAAACAACATAGCATGCTCATTACATATATCAAATCAAAAGAGCAAAATGAGCAAGACATCATCATGTAGATTTTAATTAATTTAAATTAATTAAATCTCTAATTTTTCAAAAATTGTTCAAATGATCCCAACTAAATATATAACAAAAATTAAGTCATGGCCATGCCATATATCAAGTCAAAAATGGAATACAAGCAAGGTACAATTTAGTAGAATTTAAATCAATTTAAATTCATTAAATCTCTAGATTTGAAAACTCATTTAAATCACCCCAAATTAATATACAATAAAGATCAAGTCATGGCCATGCCATATATTAAGTCTAAAGTGAGTTATATGCAAGTTACAACAAATCATTTATTTCTCAAATTGATATAAAACATGCATACAACTTGTATTTCACTACAAAAGCAATTAAAATCATTTAGAAAATAAACTATAACACCCCTAACTTCACAAGAGGATTGTTCCTCTTGAATCCAAGGAAAATCAACACAAAATGGCAAACCCTTCAAGAGTTATGTAGAGGAAGATGAGACAAAGCTTTTGTATTCCAAGCTTTATGGTCAAAGGTGAGTGGAAGGGCACCAAAATGAAGCCTAAATCCTTAAACCAAGCTTTTCCTTCAATGGTGGCTAGGTTAGGGTTTGAGAGCAAAGAGATAAGAAAAGTAAAATGAAAAAGAGGTGAGTGGAGGATCTAGTATTCCTCCACTCACTATGTGCTCTTACACTACCTCTCACACACACATAAATGCAAGACAAAATATGGTGCCTACACTTGTCACCATCCTAAGTAATCATCTAAGGCTTGATCTTAAGCCTACACTTGTCAACCATCCATGCCAATAAGTGCTCCTATCCTAGGCCAACAAATTGGTGAATCTTCACCCTCCATGTGTCATCAAACTAAGCCTCCAAGTGGTTCCACCAAAATGCCAACAAGTGGCTCCATGGGAGTGTGACACTTGTCACACTTTCCAAAAATTGAAAAAAGGTCTTTTTTCAAAATACCTTCTAAATTAAATTGCAAAATGGTCCCTAAGATGAAAAATAATTCTTTATGTAATTACACTAAAACTCCACAAGTTAAGAATATTACAAAAAAGTTACGCATCCATACCCTTTATAAGAAAAGTAAACACTTAGCATGCTTTTCTAAGAAAGTAAAACTACACATGGCATGGAATTTAAATATCGTGAATGCGTGCAAAAACTAGAATCAAATCCGAACATGAAAAGTGAGGTTGTGCCAACAAAGTGACAAACGGGAAAAAGATGAAAAGTGAATAGTGTCAAAAAATGAAAAATGTGGAAATGACGCGATCCTTAAAGGAAGTTGTCAATCCAAAGGAAAGAGTCTCAGAAACCATTTTTGAGTACCCGAGATGACACTAAGTGACAAGAAATTGAACCCAGAAAAGAAATTTCAACGAAAAAAAAATTCATCCTTAAAATTCTAAGGAAAAAAGGAAAGGAAGGAAATGACCGGGTCATTACACCCCAAGAGATGAAAAGTTTTTGAAGAAACTATGCATTCATACCCCTACAAGGAAAGTAAACAAGTAGCATTCTTTTCTACAAAAGTAAAGCCACGCATTTCATGGAAATCAAATGAAGAGAAAGCATGTGACGTCAGAGAAAGAAATCAAGCACAAAACCCTAACTCAGTTTCCTAAAACCCTAAGGCATGGGAAAGGAAACAATAAATAAATAAAAGATGGAAAAAAGAAATCCATAAAAATAGAAGAAAAATAATCGGTCTCTACATAGATTGTGTTGCATTGTAGTTGCATAGATGGTGTATATCTATTTTGGGATTGTGACATGGTCACTATATATATGGTTATTTTATGATGAGGGACATGGTCCTATGTTGTCATTTTCTTATTGATATTTCTTTGTTGGGTTTCATTATGACATGGGTTCATGACATTATTACAAGGGTTGTTACCTGCGGGAATGTGACTCGAAAATAACTATATTGCATGGGTTGTTACCTACGGGCAAGTGACTTGAAAATAACTATATTGCATGGGTTGTTACCTGCGGACATGTGACTTGAAAATAACTATATTGCATGGGTTGTTACCTGCGGGCATGTGACTCAAAAATGAGTATCTTGCATGGGTTGTTACCTACGGGCATATGACTCGAAAATAACTACTTATTTCATGGTGTTCATACCATATTATCATTCATGCACTGATGCATGGGGTTATGTGATCTTGGTTGTTAGGATTTTGATGTGTGAGTTATATGGTAGACTGTGTTTTGAGGATTTGGTTATCCATGATAGGGATTTTGATCCAGCGTTATGATTTTTATATGTAGCCTTATGGTAGATCTATTTCAAGATGGTGTGGGATTGTTTAGTTTTGTGATCGTTGATGGCTTTTTTAGAGAGTTTGGCTTTTGAGCTATTTTGGGAAATTTGTTGACACTTATGTTTTCTGATTCATTCGGGGTTTGTTACATTTTGATTATCTTGTAGAGATATTTTGTTTAAAGGATATGTTAGAGATATGATGTTTAATTTGGAGACTCGTGATATTATAGAAACCGTATGTGTAGAGTTTCGGTGTAATGTCTTATGGTGAGGACCATTGCGACTTTGGAGATATTGGTGCTTTATGATTTTGTAGAGTTCGATCCATTTTTTGCTTGAGGGCAAAGACTTGTAAAGCTTTGGATTTGTGATTGGGAGTCGTTTAATAGTGATGTTTCGGGGAGTCATTGATTTGATTTAAGTGACTTGATTTAAAGGTTCAGTGATTTTTGAGTTATCGATTTTCTTTGTATTGAGAATGTGAGGCCTTAAGCATGACGGTGTCAATGGTGTTGCTGTCAGAGTTTTGGGATTGGCCGAGGTGGTTTGGCCAGACGTCTTGGACCATACCCCAACTCTTATAGAATATCGGGTTACCGTAGTGCTTTTGGTAATGATTGTTTTGTGACATTGATGTCATTTATATTGAGAGGTTTTATGGGTAAACTTAGTGGGGGCACGTTATGAACTAGGGCTATATATTGTCATGTTACAATAAGAAATTGTATGCTGTGGGCGGGTGCTAGTTACTGACGATGCTACCTTACTTACGAGTATGTGTAGACGGGCTCTAGACACTGTCAATGCTACCATACATTTGAGTACATTATGGGTAAGTTCTAGTCATTATTCATGCTGCCATGTTGCCTTTAGCTAAGTACCTTGATTCGATGTGTTGTTATCTTGGAGTTCTTTCGGACATCGTCACTGGATTGGTGTATTTGTTCGTTTAGAAATGTGTTTCATGATTCATTGGTTCTTTGTTCCTTCGTTTGATCTTACGATTTTAGGAGTTGTCCTTTGAGACTTGATGATTCGTTCCTAGATGTTACCTTATGTTTGGTCCTAGTTTTGTTCTCCATGGGATGTGCCTGATTTTAGAGATGAAATCTCTTTAAGGAGGGTAGGTTCTAGAGACTGGTTTCTTTTTCCATTTTGATGAATTTTCTTTTTATTTTCTTTTATTTATTTATTATTATTATTATTATTTTAGTTTCTCCGAGTTCGGTTATTATCGGATTGGGTTGAGTCGAGTGCTCGGGAATAGTTCCCGACACTTCTTTTATTTTATATTCATATTGTCCTTGCTTTTGTTTATCTTTTATTATTTGGGGGTATTTGTATTGACCCGGTCATTTTCCTCCCTTTCTTTTTTCCCAAATTTTACAGTTAAATTTTTTCCATTTAATTTTCTTTTCCGAGTTCTGTTTCTCGTCACTAAGTGTCATCTCGATTGCTTGGAAATGGTTTCCGAGACTCTTTCATTTGGATTGACAACTTCCTTTAAGGATCGAGTCATTTCCACATTTTTGTTTTTTCGGCATTATTCACTTTTCGTCTTTTTCCCGTTTGTCACTTTGTTGGCACAACCTTTCTTTTCGTGTTTGGTTTTGCTTCTACTTTTGCATGCACTCATGATATATGATTTCTTAGAAATGTGTATTTTTACTTTCCTTGAAATGCATGCCATTTATGCACTTTCTTCCTTAGGGGTATAGATGCACACTTCTTTGGTAAATTTCTCTTTTTTTGGGGTTACTTGTGTAATTACTTAAATTAATTATTTTTCATCTTAGGGACCATTTTGTAATTTAATTTGGAAGATATTTTCAAAAAGGACCTTTTTGTAATTTTTGAAAAGTGTGACAAGTGTCACACTCTCATTGGTCCATTTGCTAACATTTGTGTGGGAACACTTTGATGCCTTGGATGATGACATATGGAGGGTGGAGATTCACCCACTTGTTGGCCTAGAATTGGTGCACTTGTTGGCTTAGATGGTTGACAAGTGTAGGCTTAAGATTAAGCGTAAGAAGGAGCCATTGATTTGTGACAAGTGTAGGCTCCAAATGTAGTCTTGCATATGTGTGTGTGTGTTGACCATGGTGTTAGTTCACATAGTGAGTGGATGAATTCTAAATCCTCCACTCACATTTCATCTCCCTCACAATTTATATTATCATTTAGATTAGAACCCTAGCCTCCATGGATGAAGCTTAAAGCCTTAAGCTTTGACCTTGATTTTGAGAGCCTTCCATTGATTTCCAAGCTTAACCTTGGGAATACTTTTTGTTCCTCTCACTCTCCTCTTCATAACCCTTGAAAGGTTTACCATTTTGTGTTGATTTGCCTTGGATTCAAGAGGAACAATCCTCTTGTGAGCTAGGGGGTGTTATAATTTATTTTCCAAGTGCTTTTACTTGCTCTTGTATGAAATACAAGTTGTATGCATGTCTCTTGTTAATTTGAGAAATTAATGATCAATTGTAACTTGCATATAACTCACTTTAGACTTGATATATGGCATGGCCTTGACTTGATCTTTGTCGTATATTTATTTGGAACCATTTGAATGAGTTTTCAAATCTAGAGATTTAATGAATTTAATTTGATTTAAATTCTAGTTAATTGTGTTTTGCTTGTATTCCATTTTAGACTTGATATATGGTATGGCCATGACTTAATCCTTGTTATATATTAATTTGGGATCATTTGAAAAACTTTTGAAATCTAAAAATTGAATTAAATTAAGTTAATTAAATTCCACATGAGTGTATCTTACTCACTTTGTGAAATTGATGTGATATTTGCAATCACTATGGAATGGACATAACATATGTTATTTTGAGAATTTTTAGAAAACTTTGATTTCTAAAGAAATTAATTAATTAGGCTAATTAATTCTACTTAGTGTTCTAATGAATTGGACACCTATCTGATGGGGCTTTTGCCTTTTTATTCATGTATCATGACTTATTGTATTTTGGCTTCATTAATGTGGTTAATGAACTTGCACCCTTGCATTGTAATGATTTAATTGTTCATGAGTTGTTAAACAAGTAATTAATTCATTAATCTTATACTCGTGGTATATTTATATCAATGGATTCTATGTGCTATATATCCTAGTTCGTAGTCTATGTGGATGCATACTATGATTTCTTGACATTTTACATGCCACTATAGTTGGAATCTAGGGCAAGACTTATGTGTTTCAAAATCTTAGTTGTGCATGGAATGTGGCTTAATGCAATACTTGTATCTTGATACACTCTTAGTTGCACAACTTGTTGATTTTTGAACTTGGGATATCAATCAAGAATTCACGGAGTTTTGCCGTTTAAGCGCGTTTGCTCAAAATCCACTTTTCCGGACCCGGCGGAGCCCTTTCGGGGCACTTTTTGAGATTTCTATAAATAGGTTGCCCTAATTTTTAAAATTAAATTTTCAGACCTTCTTCCTCCTCTTGGCTGGCAGCCATGGGAGCCCAAAGGGCTGCATTCACTCTTTCTTCTCCTCCACTTGATTTCCCTGGTAGAAATCCTTCGGCCGTAGCATTTGTTGTTCACCTCGTCGTGCTCTACCATTATCCCTTATTAGAAACCATTTTTGGCCAAGTTTTGAGTTTGGGTTTGAGGCCAAGTTTGGATTTTCATGGGGCTTCTTGGGGATTCATATAGATCGTGTTGTCCCCGACAAAACCCTTCGGTTTCGGTGGATTTGGAACACTTTTTTTTCGGTGGGCCTTTGGGATTTTCATCTCAAATTGAGGTAGGAGGTGTTATAGGTTTAATTCTTGTCATATAACATGCTATTGATGCTTATACAACTTGATTGCATGCTTAAATATGAAATCTAGAGATTTTATTATTTAATTTTCTTGTATTGGGTTTGATTTTCCCGGTTGCCTATGACTTGTTTTAAACATGTAGCATGGTAATATAATGCTCTATAATATGGTCATTGACATATATTAAATTGAGGGAATTTGAACGAGTATTAAAGATTTTATTTAATATTTATCTTGAATAAAATATTAAATCATATGGCTTTAACTAGCTTAAAATCAATATGTGTTAGCATATTAAATTCGGCCTTAGCATGCTCTCCAACATAGTTGAATTTGAAAGTGATTGGAGGTATTTTGAAAATTAGTAATTATTAATTAATTTGCCCCGAGTGCACTATTCACTCTATTTAAATTCTGACTTGATATTCTTGATTTACATGCCATATAGCTTCACATATATTTGATTTAGAATATTCGGTTAGGTTTTGAAACCTTTTATTTAATTAAATTCCATGTTTAAGATTTAATCCTCATGGTAATATACAACTTGGGATTGTATTGTAGCATGCTAGAAAATTAAGCTTAGGTATAGTTGTTCACATATATTAAATTGAGATTAATTGCATGAGAATTGTAGCTTTTAATTTATATTTAACTTTAGTGAAAGGTTAAGCCACATGGTCTTAAATTGAATGAAATAAACTTGTAATGTGATATTACATTAGTCCTTGGCATATTCTCTATGATATGTTAAATTGAGAGCATTTGGTTAAGTTTAAAAATCTAGAGATTTTAATTAAAAGAATTAATTAAAATCTATTTTGTGGTCCCATTAGCTTAATTAAGGTTTTAACTTGATATTTGTATTGGCCATGACTTGTTTACTAGTATATATTAAATTGGGACTATCTGAAGTTGTTTTAGAACCTTGGGATTTAAATTAGCATGATTTAATTAAAGTCATACCTTGTTGTTCTAACAACCTAATTGAGTTTAGAATGGATATAGGTGATGACCTTGCCATACCCTTTAACATGTATTAAATTGAGGTTAATTGAAATTGAATCAGAAATCTAGAGAATTTAATTGTGTTTATCTATTTACATTCTATCAATTTGCTCCATGATCTAGTTATGTTTTAGAAGTGGTTTCTATATTCAAATCATGGACTTAAACTTGTTGTATATTCATTTGGTTATGTTTTGAACATTGGATAACACAGTTGCTATGTTTGTATTCATGAGAATATATTGTTGCCTTGTGCAATGATTTGCACACTTCGCGTTTAACATCTTTCATGCATAGCGTGTAATGAATCGCACATTGAAGATTCTACATTCATCATATCATATTAGTTGTGGACTTAGAGCATGTATTGTATAGGTTTCCAAATTTAGTTGTGTTTAGTAGATAGTTGATTATCTTGCATATTCCTGTTGATATATGCGTTGTTGCACAACTTGTTGATTTTGGAAACTTGGGGATGTCGTTGTTTGACTATGGCTAGGACGTGGTTCTAGTACAGAGGATAATCCGTCTATATGGTCTAGTGCGCACATAGGGAGGTTACCCATGGGCTAGTAACCCTAAAGTAACTATGTTGTCGGTCTGATCCGGCGTGACGTCCGAATATCCACTTTGTTTGATTTCGCATTTCATTTTCAAGTTGATAACAAAATGATGTTGTAACTTGTTGTTTCTTAATTGTCGTTCCATTTTAAGTTACAAGATGTTAACTTTGCGAAATTGTGCTTTCTGCGTTTTATTGGAAGTTCCAATGTTGGTTAAATTGCATCGATATTGAAAATCGTGTTTTGACATTCTAATAAAGCTTAGGATTGATCCTATTGATTCATTTATAACTTAGACGTTAGGTGGCATGACCCACTTCTGTTGTTTTTGTGCTTTAGATTTCAAGCTGATAGCTTTAAGAAATTGTATTTTATTGCCTTGTATAATATGATTTTGTGTGGTTAGATTGCATTGAAGTTGTAAATTACGTTTTGATTGTTCAGCATAGCCTAGGATGATTCCTTAGACTTATTTAGAACATAGACGTTAGGTGACATGATCATTTTAGTTGTTTCTGTATTCGAGATTGCAAGTTAATACCTTTAAGAACCTATATCTTGTTGCTTTATATAACTTGCTTCCATATTGTTTAAATGGCATAGATGATGTGATTTATGCTAGAAACACTCTAAGGTAGCTTATGATGCTCCCTGAGTCTCATTTCGATATAGACGTTAGGTGGCATGAACCGCTTTAACATGTATCACCTTAAGGTCATAAATTTGTAAAATGCTAGGTCGATGCATGCTCATCTCCTACGAGTAGCTTTATGTTACTCACCCCTACGATATTGGGGCATATTTTAGGTACAAAAACTTGGTTCGTGACGCCTAGCATTCCTTGGATGTCGTGTAGCTTTTAAGTTTCCATATCATGCAAATGTTAGCATGAAATGTCATTTTGTAGACTTATATGTCAAAATATGTATATTTGATTCCATGTATGTAATGTGTACTTAAGTACACTCCTTTCAATGTATTTGATATTTATGAGATGAAGCCGGAGGCCAATGACCATTATATTGTATTCTATGTACTTTTTAACTTCATGAAATATTGTGAAAATCTTGAAAAATCGCAAGTCATTGCTTCACCATGGTTGCATCGGGTGTGGGAATTCCATTCTCATTCTTTTATAGGGTCTCATAAATCATGTTTGAAGTGTGGCCAATGGCCAAACGGTCATTTGATCCCGTTTTGTATTTTTGGATTCTGAGTTTTCATTCTAAGTTCCATTTTTGCCCGTTGGGGGGTCGGATTTTGTATCGGTGGTATTTTTAAGTCGTGTACCATTGTAGCACGTCCAAATAGGTAAGTTACGTTTGCGTGCGTGGTCGTTTCCGGGCAAAACCTTATCGTTTGTGTTTTAAGCCTCTTGTGAATTCATTTTGCACTTTTTTTGCATATTCTGATCTCGGGACATTATAGACCTTTTACGGTGGTTTTATTTTCTTCTTTCAACATGGTTGAATAGAAAACATGATTTTAGGGGGTTTTCTTTTCCGTGTTTTTCCAGAAAATGTCGTCTTATAATCAGAAATCGCTTACGAAGTTCAGCTCTCATTTTTTCAATTTAGCAGCTTTTTGGACCTCTATGACCAAATTTCATGGAGGGGCATTTCGGGCATTCTACCTTATATTTTTTTTTAATTCTCTCAGGAATCATATAGAAAACGCAATTTTGAGGGGGGATTCTTCTTTGTGTTTTTGCAAAAAAGTTCATGTAGGCCTCCAAATTCAGCCTCAGTTCTATATTTTTCTGAAAAAAAACAATCACACAGCAGCTTTATGGGCTGCTGCCAGCCATGGTGCACCCAGCACGCTCGCGGCGTGCATGGGCGCGGGCATGGGTGTGCGCATGGGGCTGTCATGGCCCCTTGTTGGGCCGCCACGACGTCAATTCTTCTTTTGGGCTTTTCTCTTTTGTCTGGACTCCGATTCAAGTGAATTTTTTTTTTGAACTTGATTAATTTTTCGTCGCCTATCCAACGGTATGCTCGGTTACACCCAGATATTTCTGGATAATTACCAGTTTGCCTTTAAAGCTTTAAGTGTCCGTTTTTCGTCGTCATCCCGTTGCTCGTTCGTCCGGACTCCGAATCATGCAATTCTTGAGTCCATCTTAATTAGTTTTTCGTTGTCCTTCCAGCGATATGCTCGGTGGCACTCGAATCTACAATTTTTAGAAATGACTATTTTGCCCCTGGGGGCTTATTTGTCATGTTTTCGATCTTTTGCGTCCGCATCAGTTCTTGTTGAGTTGCACGACCTCGTGGAAGGTCACTTTGACTTCTTAGAGTCTTATTTTCTGTTTTCGCTTTCGCATTCGGATTCGTTATCGGGTCAATCTTCGGTTCATCATATGACACGCTGGCCTAAAAAACTAGGGTTGTCACAGGTGGTGTTAGAGCATCCGGATTCGAATACCTTGGACGGCGGGTTTTGGGTGCAGATCATACTCATGTTGTTTTGTTTTGATATGTCATTTGTATCTTGATAACATGTCTTGTATGATAACATGTTCACATGCTTAGGTGTTTTGAGGCATCTATTATTTGTTAAGCATGCTTTATGTGTATATATGCTCTTGATAACATGATCTGGGTTTCTATCATGTCTGCGTGCTTATGTTAGCATGACCGTATGCGACGTATGTTGGCATACCTTACGCTTTTCATTCACGTGTTTTATCGTACCATATACTTACGTGCTTCTTGATAACATGTTTGATTTGATAACATGCCGATTTGCTTATGTGGTAACTTGTTTACTACTTGTGTGAGTAGATAGTCTGTTGCTATGTTGTATGCTAGCTGTCCCCTTTTATATTTGGTTTTGGCATTGTCTCTTAGGATCTGTCGTATCCCTTAGATGCATTCTTGTTTCGCGAGTTTCTTCCTTAGATAGGAGAAATTCATTCTGTAAGGACCTATGTCACGAATCTTCTTGCCTGTTCTATCGATTGATGCGAGTAAGGCTCATGTGAGCGTAGAGGACTACGATTCACATTTTTTTCCTTGTCTGGTGGATTGAGACGTGGGCCAGGGAGGTACCGTTTCATCTCCTTTTCCTTCGTGCCTTCTATATCTAAAGCCTTAAGTGTAATGGTGCCAGTGTCATTGTTGTCAGAGTTTTGGGATTAGCTACCCCAACTCTCGCAGATGCTTAGTTTCTGTAGTGCCTTTAGTAATGACCATTTTCGACATTGATGTCATTTGTATCGAAAAGTTCCCTTCTGGAGCATGTTACGAACTAGTGCCTTATATTGTCATGCTACCTTATTGACGAGTAAGTGTGGGCGAGTTCTGGTCACTGTTCGTACTGCCTTGCCACTCTCTTCTTCTATCATGTTTCAACGTTTTGTTGTCTTGGAATTCTCTCAGTAGTTGACGTTGAGTTAACGTGCCGATTCGTATGAGGTGTTGTCTCAGTTCAAGGTTTCGCGTTCCTTCAGTTGATCTGTAGACTTCAGGATTTGTCCTTCAGTGCGTTGTGAGCTATCCTTTGATTTGACCTTTTGTTCAGTCATTATTCTGTTCTCTCTGGTATGTTCCTAATTTTGGGGATGAAATTCCTTTAAGGAGGGTAGGTTGTAATGACTCTGTCATTTGCCTCCTTTTCATTTTTCTTGAAATTTTACGAATGAATTTTTTTTGTTTAATTTTCTTTTCTGAGCTCTGTTTCGTGTCGCTTAGTGTCATCTCGAGTGCTCAGAATTGGTTTATGAGACTCTTTCATGTGAATTGACAACTTCCTTTGAGGACCGAGTCATTTTCGCATTTTTCTTTTTTCGGACACTATGCGCTATTTCGTCTTTTCCCTATTATGTCATTTTCCCTATTTCGTCTTATCTTCATTTGTCAGTTTTTGGCACAACCTCACTTCTCATGCTCAGAGTTGGTTTTTGACTTCACGTGCCTTCATCTTGAGTGGTTTTCTCGAAATACATATCTTTACTTTTGCAAAAAAGTACTCTGGTTGCTCCCGGTGTCCACAGGGGCATAGATGCACAATTCTTCAGAATCTTTTTTATTTCTTGGGGTGTTTTTCATAAATATCTTTTGAAGATATTTTATTTTAGGGGCATCTAAGAAAATATCTTTTGGAAGATATTTTCGATCTGGGGCAATTTCGTAGTTAACCTTTTTGTAGGGGCCATTGTGCAATTAACGAAAGTTATTGCAAAATGCCTCATCTGGAGCCTGGATCCTCGTATGGGATTCATTTTCACATTTCGTCGGGTCATGGACTCTTGGAATTTCCTTCTGGTCATATTTCTCTAGTTTCAGAGTTTCTGGACCCGGTTGCTATCGAACTTCTTCGGGGCATAACTTTCTGTTCAAGACTCGGTTTTTGACGCTGTTTCTTCCGTTGTTCATATTTGCTTATTTTAAATCTTTTTTGTTCATAGAGTTTTGCCATTTGAGTGCGTTTGCTCAAAATCCACTTTTCCGAACCCGGCGGGGCCCTTTCGGGGCACTTTTTGAGAATTCTATAAATAGGTTGCCCTAATTTTTAAAATTAGTTTTTCAGACCTTCTTCCCCCTCTTGGCTGGCAGCCATGGGAGCCCAAGGGGCTGCCTTCACTCTTTTTTCTCCTCCACTTGATTTCCTTGGTAGAAATCCTTCGGCCTTAGCATTTGTTGTTCGCCTCGTCGTGCTCTACCATTACCCCTTATTAGAAACTATTTTTGGCCAAGTTTTGAGTTTGGGTTTGAGGCCAAGTTTGGGTTTTCATGGGGCTTCTTGGGGATTCATATAGATCGTATTGTCCCCGACAAAACCCTTCGGTTTTGGCAGATTCGGAATACTTTTTTTTCGGTGGGCCTTCGGGATTTTCATTTCAAATTGAGGTAGGAGGTGTTATAGGTTTAATTCTTGTCATATATCATGCTATTGATGCTTATACAACTTGATTGCATGCTTAAATATGAAATCTAGAGATTTTATTATTTAATTTTCTTGTATTGGATTTGATTTTCCCGGTTGCTTATGACTTGTTTTAAACATGTAGCATGGTAATATAATGCTCTATAATATGGTCATTAACATATATTAAATTGAGAGAATTTGAACAAGTATTAAAGATTTTATTTAATATTTATCTTGAATAAAATATTAAATCATATGGCCTTAACTAGCTTAAAATCAATATGTGTTAGCGTATTAAATTCGGCCTTAGCATGCTCTCCAACATAGTTGAATTTGAAAGTGATTGGAGGTGTTTTGAAAATTAGTAATTATTAATTAATTTGCCCCGAGTGCACTATTCACTCTATTTAAATTCTGACTTGATATTCTTGATTTACATGCCATATAGCTTCACATATATTTGATTTAGAATATTCGGTTAGGTTTTGAAACCTTTTATTTAATTAAATTCCATGTTTAAGATTTAATCCTCATGGTGATATACAACTTGGGATTGTATTGTGGCATGCTAGAAAATTAAGCTTAGGTATAGTTGTTCACATATATTAAATTGGGATTAATTGCACGAGAATTGCAACTTTTAATTTATATTTAACTTTAGTGAAAGGTTAAGCCACATGGTCTTAAATTGAATGAAATAAACTTGTAATGTGATATTACATTAGTCCTTGGCATATTCTCTATGATATGTTAAATTGAGAGCATTTGGTTAAGTTTAAAAATCTAGAGATTTTAATTAAAAGAATTCATTAAAATCTATTTTATGGTTCCATTTGCTTAATTAAGGTTTTAACTTGATATTTGTATTGGCCATGACTTGTTTACTAGTATATATTAAATTGGTACTATCTGAAGTTGTTTTAGAACCTTGGGATTTAAATTAGCATGATTTAATTAAAGTTATACCTTGTTGTTCTAATAACCTAATTGAGTTTTAGAACGGATATAGGTGATGACCTTGCCATACCCTTTAACATTTATTAAATTGAGGTTAATTGAAATTGAATCGGAAATCTAGAGAATTTAATTGTGTTTATCTATTTAAATTCTATCAATTTGCTCCATGATCTACTTATGTTTTAGAAGTGGTTTCTATATTCAAATCATGGACTTAGACTTGTTGTATATTCATTTGGTTATGTTTTGAACATTGGATAACACAGTTGCTATGTTTGTATTCATGAGAATATGTTTTCCTTATTGAATATATTATTGCCTTTTGTAATGATTTGCACACTTCGTTTTTAACATCTTTCATGCATAGCGTGTAACGAATCGCACACTGAAGATTCTACATTCATCATATCATATTAGTTGTGGATTTAGAGCATGTATTGTATAGGTTTCCAAATTTAGTTGTGCTTAGTAGATAGTTGATTATCTTGCATATTCCTGTTGATATATGCGTTGTTGCACAACTTGTTGATTTTGGAAACTTGGGGATATCGTTGCTTGACTATGGCTAGGACGTGGTTCTAGTACAGGGGATAGTCCCTCTATATGGTCTAGTGCGCACATAGGAAGGTTACCTATGGGCGAGTAACCCTAAAGTAACTATGTTGTTGGTCTGATCCGGCGTGACGTCTAAGTATCCACTTTATTTGATTTCGCATTTCATTTTCAAGTTGATAACAAGATGATGTTGTAACTTGTTGTTTCTTAATTGTCGTTCCATTTTAAGTTACAGGATGTTAACTTTGCGAAATTGTGCTTTATGCGTTGTATTGGAAGTTCCAATGTTGGTTAAATTGCATCGATATTGAAAATCGTGTTTTGACGTTCTAATAAAGCTTAGGATTGATCCTACTGATTCATTTATAACTTAGATGGTAGGTGGCATGACCCACTTCTGTTGTTTTCGTGCTTTAGATTTCAAGCTGATAGCTTTAAGAAATTGTATTTCGTTGCCTTGTATAATATGATTTTGTGTGGTTAGATTGCATTGAAGTTGTAAATTGCGTTTTGATTGTTCAGCATGGCCTAGGATGATTCCTTAGACTTATTTAGAACATAGACGTTATGTGACATGATCATTTTAGTTGTTTCTGTATTCGAGATTGCAAGTTAATACCTTTAAGAACCTATATCTTGTTGCTTTATATAACTTGCTTCCATATTGTTTAAATGGCATAGATGATGTGATTTATGCTAGAAACACTCTAAGGTAGCTTATGATGCTCCCTGAGTCTCATTTCGATATAGACGTTAGGTGGCATGAACCCCTTTAACATGTTTCACCTTAAGGTGATAAATTTGTAAAATGCTAGGTCGATGCATGCTCATCTCCTACGAGTAGCTTTATGTTACTCACCCCTACGATATTGGGGCATATTTTAGGTACAAAGACTTGGTTCGTGACGCCTAGCATTCCTTGGATGTCGTGTAGCTTTCAAGTTTCCATTTCATGCAAATGTTAGCATGAAATGTCATTTTGTAGACTTATATGTCAAAATATGTATATTTGATTCCATGTATGTAATGTGTACTTAAGTACACTCCTTTCAATGTATTTGATATGTATGAGATGAGGCCGGAGGCCAATGACCATTATATTGTATTCTATGTACTTTTTAACTTCATGAAATATTGTGAAAATCTTGAAAAATCGCAAGTCATTGCTTCACCATGGTTGCATCGTTTGTGAGAATTCCATTCTCATTCTTTTATAGGGTCTCATAAATCATGTTTGAAGTGTGGCCAATGGCCAAACGGTCATTTGATCCCCTTTTGTATTTTTGGATTCCGAGTTTTCATTCCAAGTTCCATTTTTGCCTTTTTGCCCGTTGGGGGTTCGGATTTTTATCGGTGGTATTTTTAAGTCGTGGACCATTGTAACATGCCCAAATAGGTAAGTTACGTTTGCGTGCATGGTCGTTTCCGGGCAAAACCTTATCGTTTGTGTTTTGAGACTCTTGTGAATTCATTTTGCACTTTTTTTGTATATTCTGATCTAGGGGCATTATAGACCTTTTACAGTGGTTTTATTTTCTTCTTTCAACATGGTTGGATAGAAAACATAATTTTATGGGGGGTTTTTTTTCCGTGTTTTTCCAGAAAATGTCGTCTTATAATCAGAAATCGCTTACGAAGTTCAGCTCTCGGTTTTTCAATTTAGCAGCTTTTTGGACCTCCATGACCAGATTTCATGGAGGGCCATTTTGGGCATTCTACGTTGCATTTTTTTTTTTAATTCTCACGCATATCATGTAGAAAACGCAATTTTGAGGGGGATTTCTTCTTTGTGTTTTTGCAAAAAAGTTCATGTAGGCCTCCAAATTCAGCCTCAGTTCTAAATTTGTCTGAAAAAAAACAATCACACAGTAGCTTTATGGGCTGCTGCCAGCCATGGTGCACCCAGCGCGCGCGCAGCCTGCATGGGCGTGCGCATGGGTGTGCGCATGGGGCTCATGGCCCCTCGTCGGGCCGCCACGACGTCAATTCTTCTTTTGGGCTTTTCTCTTTTGTCCGTAATCCGATTCAAGTGAATTTTTTTTTGAACTTGATTAATTTTTTGTCGTCTATCCAACGGTGTGCTTGGTTATACCCAGATATTTCTGGATAATTACCAGTTTTCCCTTAAAGCTTTAAGTGTCCATTTTTCGTTGTCATGCCGTTTCTTCTTCGTCTGGACTCCGAATCATTCGATTCTTGAGGCCATCTTGATTAGTTTTTCATTGTCCTTCCAGCGATGTGCTCGGTGGCACCCGAATCTATGATTTTCAGAAATGACTATTATACCCTGGGGGCTTATTTGTCATGTTTTCGATCTTTTGCGTCCGCATCAGTTCTTATTGAGTTGCACGACCTCATGGAATGTCACTTGACTTCTTAGAGTCTTGTTTTCTGTTTTCGCTTCCGCATTCGGATCCATTATCGGGTCAATCTTCGGTTCATCACAGGACACGCTGGCCTAAAAAACTGGGGTCGTCACAGGTGGTGTCAGAGCATCCGGGTTCGAATACCTTGGACGACGGGTTTTGGGTGCATATCATGCTCATTTTGTTTTGCTTTGATATGTCATTTGTATCTTGATAACATGTCTTGTATGATAACATGTTCACATGCTTAGGTGTTTCGAGGCATCTATTATTTGTTAAGCATGCTTTATGTGTATATATGCTCTTGATAACATGATCTGGGTTTCTATCATGTCTGCGTGCTTATGTCAGCATGACCGTATGCGATGTATGTTAGCATACCTTACGCTTTTCATTCACGTGTTTTGTCGTACCATATACTTACGTGCTTCTTGATAATATGTTTGATTTGATAACATGCCGATTTGCTTATGTGGCAACTTGTTTAGTACTTGTGTGAGTAGATAGTCTGTTGCTATGTTGTATGCTAGCTGTCCCCTTTTATGTCTGGTTTTGGCATTGTCTCTTAGGATCTGTCGTATCCCTTGGATGCATTCTTGTTTCACGAGTTTCTTCCTTAGATAAGAGAAATTCATTTTGTAAGGACCTATGTCGGGAACCTTCTTGCCTATTCTGTCGATTGATGCGAGTAAGGCTCATGTGAGCGTAGAGGACTGTGATTCACTTTTTTTTCCTTGTTTGGTGGATTGAGACGTGGGCCAGGGAGGCACCATTTCATTTCCTTTTCCTTCGTGCCTTCTATATCTAAGGCCTTAAGCATAATGGTGCCAGTGTTATTGTTGTCAGAGTTTTGGGATTAGCTACCCCAACTCTCGCAGATGTCTGGTTTCCGTAGTGCCTTTGGTAATAACCATTTTCGACATTGATGTCATATTTATCGAAAAGTTCTATTTTGGAGCATGTTACGAACTAGTGCCTTATATTGTCATGCTACCTTACTGACGAGTAAATGTGGGCGAGTTCTGGTCACTGTTCGTATTGCCTTGTCACTCTCTTCTTCGATCATGTTTCAACATTTTGTTGTCTTGGAATTCTCTCTGTAGTTGACGTTGAGTTAACGTGCCGATTCGTATGAGGTGCTGTCTCAGTTCAAGGTTTCGCGTTCCTTCAGTTGATCTGTAGACTTCAGGATTTGTCCTTCAGTGCATTGTGAGCTGTCCTTTGATTTGACCTTTTGTTCAGTCAATATTCTGTTCTCTCTGGTATATTCCTAATTTTGGGGATGAAATTCCTTTAAGGAGGGTAGGTTGTAACGACCCGGCCATTTGCCTCCCTTTTATTTTTCTTGAAATTTTACGAATGAATTTTTTTCGTTTAATTTTCTTTTCTGAGCTCTGTTTCGTGTCGCTTAGTGTCATCTCGAGTGCTCAGAATTGGTTTCTGAGACTCTTTCATGAGAATTGACAACTTCCTTTGAGGACCGAGTCATTATCGCATTTTTCATTTTTCGGACACTATGCGCTATTTCGTCTTTTCCCTATTCTGTCATTTTCCCTATTTCGTCTTATCTCCGATTGTCAGTTTTTAGCACAACCTCGCTTCTCATGCTCAGAGTTGGTTTTTGACTTCACGTGCCTTCATCTTGAGTGGTTTCTTCGAAATACGTATATTTACTTTTACAAGAAAGTACTCTAGTTGCTCCCGGTGTCCACAGGGACATAGATGCACAATTCTTTAGAATCTTTTTCATTTCTTGGGGTATTTTTCGTAAATATCTTTTGAAGATATTTTATTTCAGGGGCATCTAAGAAAATATCTTTTGGAAGATATTTTCAATCTGGGGCAATTTCGCAGTTAACCCTTTTTGTAGGGGCCATTGTGCAATTAACGAAAGTTATTACAAAATGCCTCATCTGGAGCCTGGATCCTCATATACGGGATTCATTTTCACATTTTGTCAACTTGTGGACTCTTGGAATTTCCTTCTGGTTATATTTCCCCAGTTTCAGAGTTTCTAGACCTCGTTGCTGCCGAACTTGTTCGGAGCATAACTTTCTGCTCGGGACTCGGTTTTTGACGCCGTTTCTTCCGTTGTTCATATTTTATTATTTTAAATCTTTTTTCTTCATGGGGTTTTGCCATTTGAGTGCGTTTGCTCAAAATCTACTTTTCCGGACCAGGTGGGGCCCTTTCGGGGCACTTTTTGAGATTTCTATAAATAGGTTGCCCTAATTTTTTAAATCAAATTTTCAGACCTTCTTCCCCCTTTTGGCTGGCAGCCATGGGAGCCCAAGGGGCTGCCTTCACTCTTTCCTCTCCTCCACTTGATTTCCTTGGTAGAAATCCTTCGGCCTTAGCATTTGTTGTTCGCCTCGTCGTGCTCTACCATTACCCCTTATTAGAAACCATTTTTGGCCAAGTTTTGAGTTTGGGTTTGAGGCCAAGTTTGGATTTTCATGGGGCTTCTTGGGGATTCATTTTTGGAAAACCCTTCGGTTTCGGCGGATTTGGAACACTTTTTTTTCGGTAGGCCTTTGGGATTTTCGTCTCAAATTGAGGTAGGAGGTGTTATTGGTTTAATTCTTGTCATATAACATGCTATTGATGCTTATACAACTTGATTGCATGCTTAAATATGAAATCTAGAGATTTTATTATTTAATTTTCTTGTATTGGATTTGATTTTCCCGGTTGCTTATGACTTGTTTTAAACATGTAGCATGGTAATATAATGCTCTATAATATGGTCATTGACATATATTAAATTGAGGGAATTTGAACAAGTATTAAAGATTTTATTTAATATTTATCTTGAATAAAATATTAAATCATATGGCCTTAACTAGCTTAAAATCAATATGTGTTAGCATATTAAATTAGGCCTTAGCATGCTCTCCAACATAGTTGAATTTGAAAGTGATTGGAGGTGTTTTGAAAATTAGTAATTATTAATTAATTTGCCCCGAGTGCACTTTTCACTATATTTAAATTCTGACTTGATATTCTTGATTTACATGCCATATAGCTTCACATATATTTGATTTAGAATATTCGGTTAGGTTTTGAAACCTTTTATTTAATTAAATTCCATGTTTAAGATTTAATCCTCATGGTGATATACAACTTGAGATTGTATTGTGGCATGCTAGAAAATTAAGCTTAGGTATAGTTGTTCACATATATTAAATTGGGATTAATTGCATGAGAATTGCAACTTTTAATTTATATTTAATTTTAGTGAAAGGTTAAGCCACATGGTCTTAAATTGTTAATTAACTTTAGTGAAAGGTTAAGGCACACGGTGGAAATCTGATTTTTTGACTTAAGACCCCCTATTTATAGAAAAACGCAAAAAGTGCCCCGAAAGGGCCCCGCCGGGTTTGGAAAAGTGGAATTTGAGCAGACGCCCTCAAACAGTGAAACTCTGTGAACAAAAAAGATTAAAAATGATAAAATATGAATAATGGAAGAAACGGCGTTGAAAACCGAGTCCCGAGCAAAGAGATATGCCTCGAACACGTTCGGGGGCAACCGGGGCAAAAAACCCTGAAATTGGAGAAAAACGACCAGAAGGAAATTCTAAGAGTACACGACTTGACGAAATGTGAAAATGAATCCCGCACGAGGATCCAGGCTCAAAATGAGACATTTTTGCAATAACTTTCGTTAATTGCATAATGGCCCCTCCAAAAAGTGAAAACTGTACAACTGTCCCAGAATGAAAATATCTTCCAAAAAGAGTTTCTTAAAAAACCCTTAAATAAAATATATCTTCAAAATATTTTTATGAAAAACACCCCAGGAAAAGAAAAGAATTCTAAAGAACTGTGCATCCATGCCCCTATGGACACCGGGAGCAACCAGAGTACTTTCTTGCAAAAAAAAAGAATACATATTTCGTGGAAACCACTTAGAATGAAGATACGTGAAGTCAAAAACTAACTCCGAACATAAAAAGTGAGGTTATGCCAATAAAGTGACAAACAGGGAAAAGACGAAATAGGGAAAAGGACGAAAAGTGAATAGTGTTCGAAATGCGAAAATGACTCGGTCCTCAAAGGAAGTTGTCAATCTAAACAAAAGAGTCTCGGAAACCATTTCCAAGCACTCGAGATGACAGTAAATGATGAGAAATAGAACTTAGAAAAGAAAATTAAACGAAAAAAAATTTATCCGTAGAATTTCAGAAAAAGGAAAGGAAGGAAAATGACCGGGTCATTACAATCTAACATCCTTAAAGAAATTTTGTCCCCGAAATTCAAAACATACCGGAAAAGAATAGAACAGGGACCAAACAAGAGGTCAAACCCAGGACAGCTCATAAAGCACTGAAAGACAACTTCAGAAGTCTCAAGATCAACTGAAGGAACGCGAAACCTCGAACCGAGACAACATCTCATATGAATCGGCACGTTAACTCAACGTCAACCATCAAGAGAATCCCAAAACAACGAAATGTTGGAACATGATAAAAAAAGAAAGTGACAAGGCAGTATAAACAGTGACCAGAACCCGCCCACACTTACTCGTCAGTAAGGTATCATGATAGTATAAGGCACTAGTTCATAACATGCCCCCAACCAGGTCAACTCAGAAAACCTATCGATACGGATGACATCAATGTCGGAAATGATCATTACCAAAAGCACTACGGGAACCAGGCATCTACGAGAGTTGGGGTAGCTACCAAAACTTTGACAACAATGTCATAGGTACCATTATGCTTAAGGCCTTAGATCAAGAAGCCATGAAGGACAAGGAAATGAAATAGTGCCTCTCTGGCCCGCGTCTCACTCCACTAGACAAGACTGTGATTCTACGCTCACATGAGCCTTACTCGTATCAATTGACAGAACAGACAAGAAGGTTCCCTACATGGGTCCTTACAGAATGAATTTCTCCTATCCAAGGAAGAACTTCATAAAACAGGAATGCACCCAAGGGATATAACAGATCCTAACTGATAATGTCAAAACCATACATAAAAGTAAATAGCTAGCATGCAACATGGTAACGGACTATCTACTCACACAAGTAGTAAAAATCACATAAGACATGTCAGTATACATAGGAGAAGAATGTAAAGCATGATGATATGCTGCATATAATCATGTCAAGATGAACGAGTGCATATAATGTACTCAGGCAAACAAACATATACCATATACAAAGATAACAAGCAGGTACAATGTATTAAGGCAAACGAGCATATATCATACGCTAAGACAGTCAAAGTAAGCTTCTAAACAAGTTGCCACATAAGCAATCAGACATGTCATCAAGTCAAAACATGTTATCATACAAGACATGTTATCAAACAAGACATGTTATCAATATATAAATGACATATCAAAGCAAAACAACGTGAGCATGATATACACCTAAAACCCGTCGTCTAAGGTATTCGAACCCGGACGCTCTGATACCACTTGTAACGACCCGGGTTTTTATTCTAACCGGTGCGTCAGTGATGACCCGAAAGTTAACCCATTAACGGATCCAAATGCGGAAGTAAGAAACAAGACAGCGGTCTCCCAAGGAACAATACACCTCTAAGACACTTTGATGACCTTCCATGAGGTCATGGAAAACAAAGAAAGTAAATACTGAAGCAAAAGATAAACTAAAGTCTTAAGAGATATAGATCATCTTTTAGACGCAAATGTGACCTTCCATGAAGTCACGGAACTCAAGGAAATAACCGGAAGTGGAAACTAGGATAAAAAGGTTAATAGGAATGAATGAAACAAGGTTAACCTGTCTAGGCAACAAACCAAACAAGACCCACAAGGCAGCCCCATTTCGGTCGACCGAAATGGAGCTTCGGTTTGCCGAAATGAACCAAGAAAAAGAGAAAAATTGAGCCTTCATTTTGGTCGACCGAAATGACAAACTGGTCGACTGGTTTATGGCTTGAGATGAAAAAAGGCTACTGGAATTGGACTTTTCACTGTGCAACTAAAACTACAAGAGCATCAGTCGACCGAACCAAGCCACCGGTCGACCGAACTGGGCCAAAACATCAAAAATGGCTACTGGAATTCATGATTTTACTATTCAAATGAAATCCAAAAGGGAATCGGTCAACCAAACTAGCATTTCGGTCTACCGAAATGGCTCAAAAAAGTGCATATGAACCTGTTATGTACAAAAATGAAGAAAAGTCCCTAAGTCTTATTTAAATCCCCCATGGCATGTTTAATTGGCATTGTATGCTAATGTGTAATGATGTGGACATGCACGCAAATGTAATATGAAATTTTAAACATGCTACAATGGCCTACGGCCTCATTACATTCCCTTTAGAAGATTTTACATGTCAAGCCCCCAAAGTTGAAAAAAATGCATTTCAAAGGCAAAACTTGAAGTTTAAACATACACTTGAACTTTAGAGTTTATGGCCCTTGGCCCTATGTCATACATATCAAGTATGTCACAAATAGTGTATCTAAGAACACTTTACATGTTATAAGGCAAAAATGGCATATTTAACCTAACTAAGTATTACAACTTTAAAGGTAAAATGCAAACATGCTAACACTTCCATGTGAACAAGAATGCTTTAAAGGGAACGTCAAATCTCCAAACCACCCAAGGCAGGAGTAAATCTCCAAGTCTTGAATACTGCACCTGAACAAATCCCCCAGTAACTTCGGGGTGAGAAAACAAGTTTACTCATAGAGAATGAGCATGCATCGACTCAATTTCTTTCAGATTTTTAGATTAACATAAAACAGTTTAAAAGGGCCACCTAACGTCTATGTCAAAGGTGAGACTTAGGGAGCATCCTAAGCTACCTTAGAATATAAATCAACAAGAATCATGATATATATACATATATGGAACGAATCAAGATTGGGATAACCCAAAAAGCACGATAAGAAGGATACTTGAATATTGATTAACATGAATTGCATTATCAATATAATTAAGCAAGGTTTGGAATAATCCATACAACACGACAAAAAGATACTATAATACAATGATCATATTATCAATGTAATTTACATGATTGGAACATACCAATTCACACGACAAGAATAATACTTGAAATCAAGGACAAGGCATAATATCTATGCAATTAACAAGAATGGTGTATTCCACATAACACGACAAGAAGTATACTCGGATATAAGTTAACAAGGATTACATTATCAATGTAATTAACATTATTGGAATACTCCAATTAACAAGACAAGAAAAATACATGAAATCAAGGATTGTGATACCCCTCGATTCTAGAGCCACGGGTGATCAAGTCCGAGCACAAATCCGAGGGATATCAAACAATCAATATATAAACAAGAAGGAATAAAAACTGAATTAAGAATAAAATAATAATGCGCTGAAAGAAATCTAAACTAAAAATCTTCAGACTTTAAATAATAAATTAATATTATTTATATCCTTCAAATCCGTACAACTCGGGAATCCATCCAGTGGACCCCTAATAATTCTAACTGATAAATAAATTTACAGAATAAATATCCAAAACTAAAATAAGAAAAGAAATCCTATGTAGTCGGAAGAGTGAGTGACTATATCTGCATCACCACGATCAAGCCCTAAGCCTGGTACTTACGAACACCAGAAAAAAAAAGGTGGGTCAGGCCCACATGCAAGTTCCATCCTACTACAATCCGTACATAAACCCGATACACAAATACATCCTAGATAGCTCAGCAATATCTAAAATAGTCCATATAGATATACACACTATAGGATGGTCACTAGCCTATAACATAGTTCAGCCAGGGTAGAAGGTGACATAAAAATATGCTTTTCAGCGGCCAAGTACCTAGACCTACCAGGGAACACCAGCTATATCTAGCTACCCAACCTTTGCAATATACGCACCCTAACTGTGATCAGGAGACTCAAGCTCGTATCACGGTACCATAAGTATATATATATAAATTTCTTCCTAACGCAGAAAGATAAAACAAACATCCGTTATGTCGTTCAACTATTTTAGTTGACAGGACATGCATCAATGTAGGATTTAACTGTTTTAGTTAATCTATTCCGTATATATGATGGGGTAGGACTTAGATTTTTGATCTAATCCATCCCTGATATGTCACCGTCCCATACCGGTACATATAATGCAAATGATCCACAAGTTATGCACATTCATTAGAGCATCAAATATATCCAGAAACCAGCATAATAGAAAACAGATATTATTAAAATCCCGTCATACATCTAGTATATGATTGTAATCATAAATCCTCCAAATAAATTGTTAAAGTAATGACAAACAATTTATATAATCCACATTCATACAATTGATAAAACAGAAATCAAATAGTTCCTCAACTAACATCCATAGCATAGTATAATGATTACTAGAATTATAAACTGAGTAGATTATGCTAGTAATCCCAAACCATCCTCTCATACTAGCTCATTTAAATTATTACATCAGAGACTACTAATGAAATCCTCCTCAATCCCTGACGGCATGAAAGTTAACGTTTATATCACATGACATCCTTTTAATCCTCCATCTTAACACCTGTGCCTGCTATCATATGACACTGAGAAGTCTCACTGCACATTGTATAAAAACCCCAATAGTACTTTATACTCACTCTTGTAAACTAGTTAAAACAAACTAGCAAATAAAATCTCCTCCACTCCTGTCAACACACAGCCATGTATTTAAATTACACGCCGTCCACAACCACAACCTAACCAACCCTCTTGGGACTTATATATATCCTAGACATTGTTGATATAAAGTCCCAAAAATATCCGTTATATCAGTTTATTGAATTTTGCTAAAACAACTAGCCTGTCAGTCTCCCTTCCTTTCTTCCGGACAGCATACACATTACTATTGTTTATGTTCATGATGCCACTTAAAATCAATCCCTAACATAATCCCACTGTTTAAAGGTTCTAATAGGTAAATTTTTAATTATTTAGAACCCCTTTACTTTCTAGAAACTTCGTTTAAGGCCCTAAGGGCAGAAAAATGCCGAAAATACCCCCGACGGGGTATCTGTTCAAGGGAGCCGGCTCTTCATCATCCAGAGCCAGCTCTCCCTCATGGAGAGCAAGCTCTACATTTATGGGAGATGGCTCCCTCTCCTAGAGAGCCATCTCTCACCCTCTGAGAGCAGTCTCTGCATCCAAGACTTCGTTCTGCTTCGTCTGGTTGTTATCTGTGTTTCCGGCGAGGTTCAACCTTCTGTCCCCTTTGTTTTTAAACTATTTAGGATTTAACTAAGCCCTCACAGTCCTCATAACTCCTCAATTTTCATCTAGCATTGCTTGACAATAATTATTACTGATTCAAAGCAATTTATGCAAGAAAACACAGTTTCAGTTTTAAAAGCATCAAACAGATTACAACCTAATCCAATATACATACAAGTCTGTTTTAAAAGTTAATTAGGTTCTGGAGACTATTAAGAATGCACAGAACATAAGTTTACAGGAATGAGAGAATGAAACTTGCCTCTAGGTTTCAGTTTGAAACCTTTCGCCGTCTCTAAATTATAGAATTTCCAAGACTGTATTTCCTCCCCTGATCACTGTTCCCTTCCTCTACTGCTTTATGGTTTCATCCAAAAGCAACTCTTTAATAAATCTCTTAAGACCCTCACTGTGTATCTCTCTTTACATCCCAGAGCCTCTGTTTTCCTCACAGGTTAATATTACGTAAATTGGGTTTGTTTTGAACCCTAGGAGACCATACTGTCTTATATATATATAGGTTCCCTCTAAACCCTAATCTTAATTCCATGACTCAGTAGCAGTCGGCTACCCTAATTATAAAATAAACCCTAAACTTAATTATATTAAACCAATGAGCACAACTGTAAATAGAATTTTAAAAAAATACCATTAAAACAAACACATAAAGTCACGCAAATAATAATTACATTTAAAACAAATACAAATAAATAATATCAAACCAATACATAATTATAAATCAACAAATCATGCAAAACAAATAAATAAATAATTTACATAAAAACACAATTAAACAATTAGCAACTACACACATAAGTCTAATTCCCATTAGTAAAACAAAAAGCACATAAATTAAATTCAAATTCCCATTTTATCCCTTTTGAAAACTAGGGGTATTACATTCTTCCCCCCTAACAAAAGGAATTCCGTCCTCAGAATTCATGAAACTCTGAATTAATGACTTTGCAAAATTCATTTTCGTTTTCATGTGGCACAGCCGTTTATATGAGCTCTACCAAATTCCAACACATCAAAAAATATCCAGATTTTTTTGTTTTAAAAACTCCCTAAATGTACAACTTCGAGGTTGTATCTAGCAACCATTCAATACTACCGAACACGTTAATGAAGGTAATGATCCCTATTCCTCCAAGTTCCAGAGAACAACCGTATAAAATCCCTATGCATCCAGCGCTTAACAATTTGGTAATGCTAAGCAATAGGCTACTGCCTAAATCGATAAACAAAATTCGTGAAAAGTCAGCGCCGTACGTAAAACTGACCTTCCTCCAAAACACATTGCTTCTGATATGGGAGACCTCCCAAACAACCATTTTCGGATAGAAAACTCCTATGTACGAGTTCAACTATCTATAAAATCAGACTGTTGCCTCCAAACCATGCACACTCATTACCAAAAGATAGTATGTTTCTCCGATGTATCTTTACATAATGTCAAGGTCGTGTCACGTAACCTTGCTTCCATGTCGGACCAACTAGCGAGAGATTGGCACAACCTACTATCTAAAATCCCAAACATTGTCGGACGAACCTCTTTGTGCCAACAATAGCACAGATAATATCTGAAAAGCTAAATAACGCTTTTAATTACCCATGCCCACCTAGGAGATATATCCTAAGCATAATTGCCATGATCAAATATTATATTTCGACCAAATGTCCCATCTAGAGATGCGCAGCATAGTTGTTGCTCCCACATCTTCAAAAACTCCGTTGACATAGCAGTGTTTACCTTCTATAAGAGATAACCATATACTATGACTCCGTTATCAGTGCTATGTAGAACTGACACAACACGCCAAAACAAACACCACTAACAGTGATGTCCACCCTCGAACTTGCGTATCCACGACTCTTAATCCAGAGAGATGTAAGCTTCCAACCAATGTCGGTACTTTCTGCCAACCATCCACTCTTGTGTAGTCCTACTTCCATGGTGATATAGGAAGTGGCTACAACCTCCAATGATATCAAAGTATCAATTCTCCACCGTTGCGAATAGGTGATACCCTTGGAGACAGTGATATACATGTCTCTATCCGTACCGGCTCACCAAAATGAACCTTGTATGTCGTGCTACTACTCCTCATCATTTGATTGTACTGTAAAATTTTACTAATTTTACATTTCAATCACTCCCACCTTTCGAACATCATTAAGACCAACCTTTCGTGCTCCTTCAGTGCTATAAACTCAACTGAGTAAGATACTACCTCCTGTGGGGTCAACTCAAATATTCAAAGTTGACCACTTCTATTTCCCTGGTAATAGCAAGTGTTATTATTTCCACATGCTAAACCACAACGGATTGCGCAATAACCACCGAAGGTTCAATTACCATATCGGTTGATAAGATCATCCTCCTCCCTGTTACTTTCACTAGACGAAGCTTAATGCAAAGTGTGAATCACCACATCTATCCATCTAAGCCGTCTCGTGATCCATGCTATTTGTAGGAACTGATATCTTACCAGTTCCAAAATAGACAAAGTAAGCTGATTTAATTTTATCGGTCAAACAACATCACAACCAGAATCCTGACCCTCGTGTAAAATCAGTAATCTCTCATCTAGATTCGTGGAAACTACTCTATCGGTGCCGCTCTAGCATGAGAAATGGCCACAAGGATCTAATGATATCTGATGGTCCATCTAGATTACCCACTAGATATCAGACGTTGAGACAAATCACTATGTCCCTCCTCCTACCTACCTCCAAACATCTGCTTCCCTCTGTGAAGCATCATATTTCCTCCAGAATTAATAAAGAGCTAAGAGTGGTGAACCTCAGTCCTTACATCCTCCTTCCAATTTGTCTAACGAAAGTATTGTTAGTCCGGTAGCACCAGCTTCTATATTTAGATGTTCAGTCTCACCTTCAAGTTTATATCACCCTACTTCTGTAACTCAAGTAAGTGTCGATTAGACTTCCTGTCGAACTTCATAAGAATATGGAATCCTTCCATCCTCAAAATAGTCAACAATTCCCAGCAACAACTATTTGTTGCGAACTGGAACCTAAAAAAAAAAATTCCATATTATTTGTGCAAATGATGAGACTTGCTTCTTCCTCGATATGCAACTCCAGCAACACCTCCTAAATGACACCCCCTCATAAAAGAAAATTCTTGATTAAGGATAAACGGATGAATAGTTAATCCGTATACCATCCTCAGTCAGTGGCTTTCCAATAAGTACTTAAACCATTACAAGATCCTCCTACTGACTTGGGAATCCTTTTTAAAATTCCCAAGAAAATATTCAGCCACGTCAGTTCCTCCGATAAACCATCGTGATGTTACAGTTGACAAATGAATCTATATCATTTGACTCGAACTACTGGTTTACTTACCCCATCTTGAAAGCGTACTATAACCTCGCATGTCTAGGTTCATCAGATTGGCTAAAAGTTAGGTATACTTACCAAATCCTACGACCACATGCCCCAAAAATCCTAGCGTAATGAACGCTATTCCTCCAAAATGGTAGTTGACTGATCACTCACTTGTGTCCCCAACTAAACCGTATTCCCAATCCTGAATAATTAATAAATAAAAAAAACACATAATGCGCACACAATAAAACACAATAAAATCTACATAAAACATCGTTCCTCCTTGCAAAGAAAATCTCTTTTTGAAATCCACTTTACCTGATTGGTTCACATTCTCCTTTTCCAGTTTCGGAGGTAATCAACCAACCTCGAAACATATGCTTAAACCATAGCTCAAAATAAAATCCATTTGCTTTAGCGAATTCCAAAGGCTTAACCTTCACCCTCCATATCCACGAAATGCAAACTGTTTAATGTAGCTTTGTAAAGCAACTTAGAACGTCCCAACCTAATTCCCCATACTCCCTGGAACATGATATAAAGTTATTGCTTCGTTTTGAGAAGAACTCCATCCGATTCCTGAACCTCTAAAGAGTTCTCTTTATCGACCTCGTTTAAAGGTAATACACAAGGTTAACTATCCACCTCAACTCTACGAGTATCGTTCACTATATTATTAGCGAACAAGATCATTCTCGCGTGATCCTTGATTTTCAACATTTAATTCCCTCTTTCTTGGATATGTTGAAATCTCCTCCACTAGAATCCTCTTTGGACTCCTATTCCTCGATTGTCTCCTTTACGAGAACAACTAAAATCATGTTGGTCCTGTTATGCGGTGACCTAAAACGCACTCCTATATCCCTCTTTGGCTTATACTTTTAAAAGTAGCGCCAACTGAAACTAAACCTTCAATACCAAGTTTTGATTTTGATAGAGAACTTGATAACGTACTCCTCTACTCATTCGGGTCTAATTCGCTTTCGTCGTGGACCCCATCCTCCTTCTAGTGTCAACCATTCCGTAAGGATGAAATATAATTGACATCAGCTCCTCCTAACGAACCGTAAAAGAGTATAACGAATCCTAATATGGCTCTAAGTTTTTAAGAGACGCAACGCGGAAGACTTCTAACGAAAGACACTCCTAAGGACACAAGAACCTGGAGTGCTCTGATACTAACTGTGATACCCCTCGATTCTAAAGCCACATGTGATCAAGTCCGAACACAAATTCGAGGGATATCAAACAATCAATATATAAACAAGCAGGAATAAACACTAAATTCAGAATAAAATAATAATGCGCTGAAAGAAATCTAAAATAAAAATCCTCAGACTTTAAATAATAAATTAATATTATTTAAATCCTTCAAATCCGTACAACTCGGGAATCCATCCAGTGGACCCTTAACAATTCCAACTGATAAATAAATTTACAGAATAAATATCCAAAACTAAAATAAGAAAAGAAATCCTATATAGTCGGAAGAGTGAGTGACTGTATCTACATCACCACGATTAAGCCCTAAGCCTGGTACTCACGAACACCTGAAAAAAAAAAGGTGGGTCAGGCCTACATGCAAGTTCCATCCTACTACAATCCATACATAAACTCGATACACAGATACATCCTAGATAGCTCGGCAATATCCAAAATAGTCCATATATATACACACACTATAGGATGCTCACTAGCCTATAACATAGTTCAGCCTGGGTAGAAGGTGACATAAAAACACGTTTTTTAGTGGCCAAGTACCTAGACCTACCAGGGAACACCAGCTATATCTAGCTACCCAACCTTTGCGATCTACGCACCCTAACCGTGATCAGGAGACTCAAGCTCGCATCACGATACCATAAGTATATATATATAAATTCCTTCCTAATGCAGAAAGATAAAATAAATATTTGTTAATCCATCCATGTCGTTCAACTATTTTAGTTGACAAGACATGCATCCATGTAGGATTTAACTGTTTTAGTTAATCCATTCTGTATGTATGATAGGGTAGGACTTAGGTTTTGGATCTAATCCATCCCTGATATGTCACCGTCCCACACGGGTACATATAATGCAAATGATCCACAAGTTATGCACATTCATTAGAGCATCAAATATATCCAGAAACCAGCATAATAGAAAACAGATATTATTAAGATCCCATCATACATCCAGTATATGATTATAATCATAAATCCTCCAAATAAATTGTTAAAGTAATGACAAATAATTTATATAATCCACATCCATACAATTGATAAAACAAAAATCAAATAGTTCCTCAATTAACATCCATAGCATAGTATAATGATTACCAAAATTATAAACTGAGTACATTATGCTAGTAATCCCAAACCATCCTCTTGTACTAGTTCATTTAAATTATTACATCAGAGACTAGTAATGAAATCCTCCTTAATCCCTGACGGCATAAAAGTTAACGTTTATATCACATAACGTCCTTTTAATCCTCCATCTTAACACCTGTGCCTGCTATCATATGAAACTGAGAAGTCTCACTGCACATTATATAAAAACCCCAATAGTACTTTATACTCACTCTTGTAAACTAGTTTAAACAAACCAGCAAATAAAATCTCCTTCACTCCTGTCACCACACAGCCATGTATTTAAATTACATGCCGTCCACAACCACAACCTAACCAACCCTCTTGGGACTTCTATACATCCAAGACATTGTTGATATAAAGTCCCAAAAATATCCGTTATATCAGTTTATTGAATTTTGTTAAAACAACTAGCCTGTCAGTCTCCATTCCTTTCTTCCGGACAGCATACACATTACTATTGTTTATGTTCATGATGCCCCTTAGAATCAAACCCTAACATAAACCCACTGTTTAAAGGATCTAATAGGTAAATTTTTAATTATTTAGAACCCCCTTTACTTTCCAGAAACTTCGTTTAAGGCCATAAGGGCAGAAAAATGCCGAAAATCCCCCGAAGGGGTATCTGTTCAAGGGAGCCGGTTCCCCCCCAAGGGAGCCGGCTCTTCATCATCCAGAGCTGGCTCTCCCTTATGGAGATCTGGCTCTACATTTATGGGAGATGGCTCCCTCTCCTAGACAGCCATCTCTAACCCTCTGAGAGCTGTCTCTGCATCCAAGATTTCGTTCGACTTCGTTTGGTTGTCATCTGTGTTTCCGGCAAGGTTCAACCTTCTGTCCCCTTTTTTTAAAAAACTATTTAGGATTAAATTAAGCCCTCACAGTCCTAACAACTCCTCAATTTCCATCTTGCATTGCTTGACAATAATTATAACCGATTCAAAGCAATTTATGTAAGAAAACACAGTTTCAGTTTTAAAAACATCGAACAGATTACAACCTAATCCAATATGCATACAAGTCTGTTTTAAAAGTTAATTAGGTTCCTGGAGACTATTAAGAATGCACAGAACACAAGTTTATAGGAAGGAGAGAATGAAACTTGCCTCTAGGTTTCAGTTTGAAACCTTTCGCCGTCTCAAAATTGCAGAATTTCCAAGACTGTATTTCCTCCCCTGATCACCGTTCCCTTCCTCTACTGCTTCATGGTTTCATCTAGAAGCAACTCTTTAATAAATCTCTCAAGACCCTCACAGTGTATCTCTCTTTACATCCCAGAGCCTCTGTTTTCCTCATAGGTTAATATTACGTGATTAGGGTTTGTTTTGAACCCTAGGAGACCATACTGTCTTATATATATATAGGTTCCTTCTAAACCCTAATCTTAATTCCACGACTCAGTAACAGTCGGCTACCCTAATTATAAAATAAACCCTAAACTTAATTATATTAAACCAATGAGCACAACTGTAAATAGAATTTTTAAAAAAATACCATTAAAACAAACATATAAAGTCACGCAAATAATAATTACATTTAAAACAAATACAAATAAATAATATCAAACCAATGCATAGTTATAAATTAACAAATCATGCAAAACATATAAATAAATAATTTACATAAAACCACAATTAAACAATTAGCAACTACACACATAAGTCCAATTCCCATTAGTAAAACAAAAAGCACATAAATTACATTCAAATTCCCATTTTATCCCTTTTGAAAACTAGGGGTATTACAAGAATAATGCATAATATCTATACAATGAAACAAGATTGGAGCATTTAACATAACACGACAAGTTTTAAATCTTCAAGGAATAACAACTCGAAATTTAAAGAGTGAAATCAACTAATGTGGAAACTCGGATATTGCCCAGATTAAAACCGTATTCTTGGGATCACTTTAGGGCTACTAACCCATGGGTACCTTCCCCTAGTATGCACTCTACGATAGGGAGCTCTCAATATCTCCCATACTAGCACCAAGTCCTGGCCTTGTCAATTCTTGATTGATATCCCAAGTTCCAAAATCAACAAGTTGTACAAGTCAAGATTGTATCAAAATACAATAATGTATTAATCATATTTCATGCACAACCAAGATTTTGGAACACACAAGTCATGCCCTAAGTTCTCAACTTTGATGGCATGTGAAATGTCACGAAATCATAGTATGCATCTATATAGACTACAAATTAGGATTTAAAACAAAAGGAATCCATTGATGTAAATATACCCCAAGTATAAGATACATGGTTCAATTACTTACTAAACAACACGTGTAATTAAACCATTTCAAGATAATTGTGCAAGTTCATTAAGTACATTCATGAAACCAAGATACAAGGAGTCTAGATACGTGATAAAAAGCTAAAAGCCCCATAAAATACAAGTTATAACCATGTGAATTAAGTTCCTTTCAAAGAAAATAATTAAATATAAGTTTCAAAACTTATCTGATTATTCTCAATTTGATACACGTGAAAGAACTTGTCAAGAAAATCATGAATACAAGGTTAGAAACTTAATCAAGCTCATGGAACCATTGAATGGATTTTAATTAATTCATTTAATTAAAATCTCTAGATTTTGAAATTCATCCAATTGATCTCAATTTAATGTATGTTATATAACATGTCAAGACTTGATTTAAAAGCATGATACAAGTGAATTCTAAGCAAAACACGACCATGAGTGTTAAACTTTAATACTAGAAAATAATTAAATGAAAGGTTTCAAAACCTAATTAAATATTCTTGATTTAATATATGTGAAAATACATGGCATGCACATCAAGAATATCAAGTTGGAAATCAAATGGGGTGAATAGTGCACATGGAATAAATTAATTAATCAAATTAATTAAATATTACTAGATTTCAAAACATCTCCAATTACTGTCAAATTCACCTATGTTGAAGAGCATGTTAGGGACTAATATAATATGCTAACACATATTGATTTCAAGATAGTCAAGGCCACATGAATTAAATATTTATTCAAGATAAATATTAAATAAAATCTTTAATACTTGTCCAAAAGCTCTCAATTTAATATATATCAATGAACATATCAAGGGGTAATATTCTATCATGCCACAAGTTTAAAACATACAATAACCCACTGGGAAAATCAAATCTCATACAAGAAAATAAATAATTAAAAATTCTAGATTTGATATCAAAGCATGTAAACAAGTTGTATAAGCATCAATAACATGCAATATAACAAGAATATAAATTATAACACCCCTTACCTCAATTTGAGATGAAAATCTCAAATCCCCACCGAAAGAAAAGTGCTCTGAATTTGACGATACCGCGGGGTTTTGTCGAGGACAACACGGTGAACAAGAATCCCCAAGAAGCCTTATGAAAATCACAACTTGACTTCAAATCCAAACTCAAAATTTGGCCAAAAACGGGTTCTAATAAGGGGGAAAGGTAGAGCACGACAAGGCGAACAATAAACGTTAAGGCCGAAGACTTTTCACTAAGGAAATCAAGTGGAGGAGAAGAAAGAATGAAGGAAGCCCCTTGGGTTCCCATGGCTGCCGGCCAAAAGGAGGAAGAAGATGATGGAAATCTGATTTTTTGACTTAAGACCCCCTATTTATAGAAAAACTCAAAAAGTGCCCCGAAAGGGCCCTACCGAGTCTAGAAAAGTGGAATTTGAGCAGACGTGCTCAAACAGTGAAACTCTGTGAATGAAAAAGATTTAAAATTAGAAAATATGAACAACGGAAGAAACGATGTCAAAAATTGGATCCCGAGCAGAGAGATATTCCCCGAACAAGTTCGGCGGCAACTAGGGCCAGAAACCCTAAAACTGGAGAAAAATGACCAGAAGGAAATTCTAAGAGTACACGACTTGATGAAATGTGAAAATGAATCCTACACGAGGATCTAGGCTCAAAACGAGACATTTTTGCAATAACTTTCGTTAATTGCACAATGGCCCCTCCAAAAAGTGAAAACTGCATAACTGCCCCAGAATGAAAATATCTTCTTAAAAACCCCTAAAATAAAATATCTTCAAAAGATATTTATGAAAAACACCCCAAGAAAAGAAAAAAATTCTGAAGAACTGTGCGTCCATGTCCCTATGGACACTAGGACCAACTAGAGTACTTTTTTATAAAAGTAAAGATACGTATTTTGTGAAAACCACTTAGAATGAAGGTACGTGAAGTCAAAAACTAACTTTGAGCATGAAAAGTGAGGTTATGCCAATAAAGTGACAAATGGGGAAAAGACGAAATAGGGAAAAAGACGAAATAGGGAAAAGGACAAAAAGTGAATAGTGTCCGAAAAGTGAAAATGTGGAAATGACTCGGTTCTCAAAGGAAGTTATCAATCTGAACAAAAAAGTCTCAAAAACCATTTCCAAGCACTCGAGATGACACCAAATGATGAGAAATAGAACTTAGAAAAGACAATTAAACGGAAAAAAATTTATCCGTAGAAGTTCAAAAAAAGGAAAGGAAGGAAAATGACCGGGTCATTACAATTATAAACTAAACTACAGCCTTATGAGGCCTACAAGTAGCCATGTGGTCCACAGATTCCACACTAATGACTAAACCACAAAACAAAACTCAAAAAGTGAAAATCTGAAAACTCGTCTAAACCTAAAGTCTTATCTCTACATCACGAGCTAACCCTCGCCTCCGTAGTCCCCTTATCGCCCAGTCCCCATCTCAAGCTAACCCTTTCTTTTTCAATCCCAATCGTAATCCTCAATTCATAAGTTAAATCTTCTCTATCCCTAACCAATTCACTATCATTCTCTAGAATTCCCATATGGGTTTTTTCCAAAATCTCCGGGTGGTCGAGATTAGGCTTTGGAGAGGGCGTGACCGGAGCTGTTCTAACGATTCTCGCGCGGAGCTAACCCTCGCCTCCCTAGTCGCTGAATCTCAAGCTTCCCCAAATCCTCATCACCCTCGACAGTCGGCACCTTTCCTACTCTCATCTTCAAATCCTCCACACTCAGTCAATTCAGATTTCATTCTCACTTCTGATCCTCTCTTCTGTAATTTGTATCGCAGCTTGCACTGTTACACACCATCTCATACTTCTCCGATCTGCATTACGGCTTACACTATATTCTATATTTATTTATATTTAAATTTTGGTTATTGTATTTTGTTAAGTAATGGAACAACACTAACAGTTAGTTCGGTTCGGTTCTATACCTATATGGTTCCAATTTTGGTTCTGACCAGAATTACAGAACCGAACCATGTGCACCTATAATTCATGACACACACACACACACACACACACACACACACACACACACATATTATTTGATAGGTAGATACTATCCATGGGATACAAAAAGGCATTCATTCATTTGTAGGTGTGGATATGATTCCGGTAACTCCTGCTCATTCATTTTTAGATGCGGATTTGATCCGGCACAACATCATTTCACATTCATAGAGTTACATGTGTGAGTAGCATCATGGTGGAGTTCATTGGTTGCATTGAGTTCATAATTCATGGGATTATGTGGACTTGATTATGGCTAGAATTTTGTGGTAGCCATTATGTGATAATGTGCCTTATATGGTTTATAGTTTATTGTATTGGTCTTTAGATGACTTGGTATATAAATGCATGATTTGATTATGTGCCTACTTGAGTTGAGTCGGACTATCATGCTACAGAAATTAAAGTTAAGATGTGCGATCCCCTTTTTATTTCACGAAGCTTAGGCATTAGGGTGTATGAACTTTCATCCTTGGAATGCCTAGCACTTTTGCATGTCTTCGGGGATTCTGAAGGATACATTTACTTATATAATCCATTCCCTACTGAGCGGCTATGCTCACCCCCTATATTCCAAACATTTTTCAGGAACGGCGTAACTTTGGATCACTTTCAAGTTGAAGACTCACCTTTGGGCTCATTTGAGGACTTATGTTATTATTTCTCTTTTGGAATGTGAACTTTTGTTTTACCTTAGAAAATTTATGAAATGTATGATTTCAAATCAATGTAATTGAGGCCTTAAGGCCATTTTTGTCTCAATGTATGATTCATATCTTCAAGTTACATTTATGTATGGATTTATCTTCAAGTACACACTTATGTTTAACACACTTCTTGGATTCATGGATGTCCTTGCTATGTTTAAAAATATTAGAGGGACACTTTTCCATTATATTTTGGCATCGGATATGCATAGGGGTGATGGGATCCTTTTCTGCAGTTTCAGCAGCGTGGAACTGCTGACAGCAAAGAACAGATCGACGTCTGACATTTTCACATCGACTGGTATCTCTCAGTGTTATTTTCACAAGCTGGAGGCTAAAACCAGTCGACATGAATTGGTACACGTTAACCGATTTAGCCAAACTAGTCGACATGTACCACAACACGTCGACCGATTTCTGCTGCTTTCTTCTTCTTCTGTCAGTTGCTTCCCAGTCCATCTTCTTATTCTTATCTATTGACCTGTAGTACTTAGGGATGCATTATATAGATGTTTTTGTGTTTGAGACCTTGTATCAGGTCTTATGTGTCTATTTGACCATTTGACCATTTATTTTCTCACTCTTGGAATGATTCTCGTCCGTTTATTCTTTGTTTCTGCATTCATTTTTGTGCAGGGTTTTGCTGACTCATTTGAGTCTCTCTTGTTGTCTTAGAGGTGGTGTTCACCTTTAGTGTTTTCCTTCTCCGTCTTCGCTTCCGCATTTCGGGCTCGATATCGTGTCAAGTTTCGGGTTACTCGTTAACGCTCCGGGTTTTTAAAATTCGGGCCGTTACAGTAATATTCCTATATTTTAGAGGAATTATTTAATTAAATTAATTACCTTTAAATGGATTTATTGGGTTTATTTGTTTTAAATTAAATTATTTGTTTATTTGTTTTATTTGAAATATTGATATGATGATTGTGTGTCTGTGAATGTGCTTGTTTGTTGATTAATTTGTTGACGTGTTAATTTTGTTTACATGGATTATATTGGTCATTGAAATTTTTGTTTGTTTATGTGCTACATGTATTAAGTGATTAATATTAGTTGTTTATTTATTTAATTATTTGTTTAAGTTTAATAGACTAGATTTGGACCATAGGATTTGGGTCTTGAGCTAGAGAAGGAAGCCTTAAAGGATTTGGGATGGTTTAAGGCCGATGAATTTATGCATGAGTATATATATTAATATATATTATATATATATATATATATATATATATATATAGGGAGAGAGTTATATATTTATAGTAAGTATATATGTATAAGACTATATGTATACATATATTATATTTATGTGTTTACATATATTAATATAGTTAGAACCTTACATAGAGGATGACTTAGATTCCTAATATATATTAATTATATTTATGGTGGGAGGATATATATATATATATATATATATATATGTATGTATATATATAAGTTAGATGAGAGAAGAGATTTTACGTAAGATTAAAATAAAAAAAGAGAGAGAGAGAGAGGCGGTCGAGAAAGGGGTGGCCAAAGAAGAAAGGAATAAAAAAAAAAAAAAAAGAAAAAAAAAAAAGGGAGGTCGGAATAAGGAGGAGCAGGCAGGACTTGTGGAAGATGATGGCGAGGAGCCGGAGTTACAGAACAGATCTGAATTGGGAAGCTTGTGATGTCGATTTCATTTCAAGACCTTTAGGCAAGTTCTTTTCTATTTCTCCTTTTAGAACCCATAAATTCTACACATTGGGTATCAGAATCGTAGACTAATATTATCTGCTAATCGCCTAGACATAGGATAAATGCATGTGAAGAAATTGACGTGTATATATACAAATATATATATGATTATGCTAAATCATGTCATATAACAACTATAATTATGGATCTGATTCGTTGGCGATTGTTTGATCATGTTTACATGTTATATTGCTACTCTAATTAATTAATTATTTAGACATTAGGACGTGTTGTGGAACAGAGGACTTCAGGTTAACCTAAATCATACATTATATGACGTGCTAGTTATCCTATATCGTATTGTACATATATATATATATATCTTATCCTATAATTGTTTCAGCCATTTAGCCAATTATATCGTACGACGTGTTGGTTAACCTAAATCATATTGTATATATATATATATATCTTATCCAAAAATTGTTTTAGCTAATTAGCCAATTATATCATACGCGAATAACTTATATCGTGTTGTATATATATATATATCTTATCCCATAATTGTTTTAGATATATATCTTATCCCATAGTTGTTTTAGCTAATTTGGATAATGTTATATTGGTTGGGTATTGACCAAATAATTCTGAATATTTATATCTAACGTGTAACGTGTTATTTGGATATTTGTTATAATCACTTTTGGACACTAGATTAGTGGTGAGTTGGTTTTACTAAGAATGAAAATATTATTATTAAAGTGATTGTGTAATGTACATGTTATATATTACCACACATAAATAAATAAATATAAACTAATCAACTAATAAGTTGTTCATTAATATTTATCATGTTTATATATGTGGTGGAGTTGATGAAATCATAATAGACTGTTTATATAAATTAATTATATGCTTATAACTTGAATGGTGACAAGCGCCGAATATTTCCTATTTAAGCACCCTTAATTGCATGTTTTAGTCCATTCTTGCAGTAATAATGTGTAGTTTATAAGTGTTTGCATGTTTTGTTTATTTTCAGGACTTGTCCCTTAAAATGAATAAAAGCAAGGATTTATGGGACTTTAAGAGACATGGATCATGGTGAGCTAAGACATCAATCAAAAGGGTCTTGAGCTCATGAACAAGCTTAGCTTGAGCAAGGAAGTTGACCTAAGAAGATATGCAAAGAAAATGAAGTACGCACAGTCAAGCCTACGTCCGGACACAGCTCCAAGCATAAACTTGGCATCCGGACTTCCAGCACGGAATTGGGGTAATCAAATTGCAAAAGAAAGAAATAGCATTCCAGTAGCCAACAGATTTTCCGTCCGAACGCCCTATACCAGACTCAGCCATTGCAAGCACTTTGCGCGCACGAGGAAGCCAGCCCTGACAAGCTACGTCTAGACGTCGACCCGCGAATAAATGAGCTATCAAAAGATTTTTAGTTTTGAACTATTCTCTCCCTTACTTGAATACATGAATTTAGTGGGTTTTTTTTTAACAGGAGTCTGACTATTGAGAGCAGTTATATATATCTCTATAGGATAGATTCATAGGATTCAGGTTTGTATTGTTTTTTAGAGAGAGAAAGAAAGGGAGAAAATTAGGTTTTTGTGTGGGCAAAAGAGGGGTTGCTATGGAGCTAAAGATGAAGTCTTCTTCTTCATTCCTTGAAGCTTCCACCATGTCTAAATGAGAATAATCTTGGGACTTAGAGGTCACTACTAAACATCACCTTCCTAGACACTCAATGTGTAATGGATAGGGGTATTATATGTTGCAATACTAGTGTGTGTGTCATTGATTTCATCAACAAGCATGGATAACTAAATAAGTATACATTATCTAACCAAACTAGTGAATAGCACAACATATCAATTTTATCCATCATTCCTTCCTTTAAGTCCACAATCAATGCACATCATTAAATTAGATAAATATACTACCTGCATTCATAAGAATGGAACATCAAACAACAAGCATAGATTGTCCTCCCATCTAAGAAAGTAAGGCAACTACATTACTACTAGGCTAATGTCATGAAAATTAAACTAAGTAAACTAAAGAAGAGGCACAATCCATCAAGAAATAAGTATGAACCATAAAATAAACATCAAGAGTATTGTATTTAAACACCATGCCTTGACTATCACTAGATTCATGGTATCAACACATATAGACATGCATTAATGTTACAAAACCTAGAGATAAACACATGAACATCTATTCTAGCATACATAGACATATGAATAAAATGAAATGATCAATTGGAAGTATTAACCTACACAAATCATTGTAGAAACAAGATTCATATATACATATATATATCAAATGTCAAGACAAGAACTACAATACAAATCCCCTTAAATTACAAAACATCAAAGTTTAGGAGGCATGTTTAGGGCCATCTCTAGCCCCAAGAGAATGGTTTAGTCACTCATTGATGTAGTTATCCAACCCTCAAGGGTTATCTCCATGGTAGAAATGATCTTCTTCTCCTTGATGAAAACCCTAGATGAGTGGAAGAACTCCCAAATGGTGTATATCTCTCTAATCTCTAGACTCCTCTAACCTCTCTTATGTATATGGTTCCTCTCTGAAGTTGTATCCAAAGTGTATATCCTGTAAAAATGGCCCAAAATCCTTATATAGGTAGCTCAAATGTCACACCAAATGGTCAGACCTGTGCACTAAGACCTCCAAATGATTGCACCACGAGCACATCTTTTAATTGGCTGTAACTATGTTTTTCTCGCACTTGTGGAGGTTCGATCGATCACAAGGGTGGTTCGATCGATCGAACTATGGCGGTGCCTTTTTGGAATAATGACAAAACTGAGATATTTTCGGGATATTTTTGGAAAAGGACAAAAGTGGTAGGTGGGGATAAGATAAAAAATGTCCGATCGATTGAAAGAATGTTGGATAGATCGAAGAGGGAAATTTCCTAAGGATAAAGACAAGAAGCTCGATCCAACTTGGCATGGTTGGAACGATCACTGTGAGATCGATCGGAGCTTGGTTCGATCGATCAAAGAATGCTATTTTTCACCACTTTGCTTCCACTTTACTCCTTTATTCCACTAAGCCTGAGATTGCATCATTAATGCTCTAATTCAGCTGAATTGACTTATTTTGGGGATAAGTGTCTAAAAAGGGAAATAACATGAAATTAGACTAAAATGGGGAAATAAGATAGAATAAGGTCCTAGAATGTTTAAGCTTAAGGGGTTTAAATGCGTACTTTTCAGCGCTTATCACACCCCTAAACTTAAATATTGCTAGTCCCTAGCAATGAACTATAAAGGAAACAAAGGAATAAAGAACTATACAACTATGAACTAGAAAGTAATAAATGGATAACGCCACTTTTATAAGGAACACGATTGCATTTAGCACATGCAACATGCCTTTTAAATCCCTAGGTTACCCCTTGTTTTAAATCCCTACGTGAGGGTTTTTAGAAATGATACCTACAAACATTAAGCTCATTCTCACAAAAGAGGCACCAATATTTCAAATAAGCATTGGGAGAAAACTACCTTAAGTATGCATTTTTCAACAATTTCCAAGCAATCTCCTAAAATCTCAATAACATGCAAGCAAGTATGGTCCTCAACACATGAAAAAAATGATCATGCAAATCAAAACAACTCTAGAATCCTTTTTAAGTGAACCGGCATCAAATATGTTGCTACTTAAGCTAACTAAAGAAATGATCACATCCTTACCCTCAAACTAGCACACAAATCTAGTACCGATCATCAAGACAAAGAGTGGACCTTTTATTAAAGCTTTATTTAACTAGATGCGCTTATTCTTTTCACTCGAATGTTTTTTTTTTTTTTTTTTTTTTTTTATCCCTAAGGATCAAAGATGGAAGCATAGCATAATGTGTTGATCTATTAAGCTTTGTAGCGATCCATGAGGTCGAGCGTTAGGTCAATGACTCCCAAACGGGACGGCTTTAGGGCATTAGGTGTTTAAACACCCCTAAAGACTTACAAGCTCAAATCAAATAGGCTACAAATCAAAACAACCTCCATCTAATCATTTCCCACTTCTCACCTTTTAGGAGAAGTCCTCACTTTTTTATTTGCTTTAGCAACAATTGTTTATTTTTTATTTTTTTGTTATTATTTTTTTAACCTAGAGTTTGGGCCCTCCACCTTTCGACGCGAGAAATTCAGTGCTTGATGAGGCTAGAATCTCGGCTACTTAATGAAAAGGCTTTGTTATCCACCTTTATCAAGAATGAAAGTTTTTAATGCACTACTAGCTCAATTAGGATATAACCAAATCAATAATCAACAAAGCATGTACCCCACAAATGATTGCTAGTGTGTACCTGTGCTAGTGTAGAATCCTAGAGTGAATCTCAAAACAGTCACAAAATTAAGATGATGTGGACCACAAGTGTAAGCATCATATCAATCTTTTGAAAAATTTACTCCTAAATGGCATCCACAAGGCATACAAGGAGTATTGGACTTTCAAGTTAAGCAATTTTTAAATTCTAAGCAATATAGTCCTCAAAAGATCAAAATCATAGCTAGTCATAGACCAATTATAGAAAATCCCTTAAATACACAAGTCATGCTCAAAATTTTTAATTGAATGTAAGAAAAGAACACACAACACCCATTATCCCCAAACTTAAATGGCACAGTGTCCTTAATGTGCAAAGAGAACAACAAAAAGAGGAAAGAGTATACCAGTGCATCTATGGCAAAGAATGGCCAGAACACAAGTATCCGAAGTAGGTGGTATAACCCCCTAAAACTTGGGATTAATTGTGGTCCTGAAAAGACAACACTGGAATAAAAGCTCATCAGATAACAAATGGGATAATAATGGTGCACAGTGGGCATGCTAGTGCAAGTGGGATGATAAATGAAATAAAGAGAGAGGGGATAAGGATGGTCCTGAAAAATTTGGGCAGCACTCTCTCACTGAAGTTACTAGGATGCACCTGATAATGGAGTCTATCACAAATAGATACATCAATATAATAATTTGACATCCAAAAATAGCATGCATAGATAACAGAAGAAAAAAAAAAATTAGTATAGAGTACATCATAGTAACTGGGCCAACAGACTGGCCGCAAAAATATAATATTAGTATCAAAGTAATAGTAAAAAATCACAGATATATATAATGATAAAGAGAAAGAGATCAGGTAGAGGATGTCGGTCTAGCGTGGCGTGAACCTTGGATATCTCTAGAAATGCCCTACAGCGCAGTCAGCACATCCGCGTGAAGAGAGGCCACATTTGCTCGGGGGGAGACTATCGCATCCTACAATGTCTGGATACGGTCCCCCAAGCCGGGTGTCTGAGCTGGAGTGTCAGGAATAACGGGATCGGGAGACTAATGCTCATCCTAACTCTACTCCTGAGAATGAAGTGGTGAGCCTACTAGAGAGTGATGTGGTGACTCCTCTAAAGGCTCTTGCTCCAAGTCTATCTCCATATGTGAACCCGCAGCTACCGGTGCGTCTGTTGGGTCATCTGCTACTGTTGCTGCTGCTGCCTCCTTCTCTCACTCCTCTGCCGCCTCCTCAGCTGCCTCATCCTCTAAACTCCTAATAAAAGCATTATAGCTCTTATTATAGTCCTTCTTGTCATAGTGGCAAACCCCTGTCTCAGGATGCTCGTCCTGGTGGAAAGGATAACGCTGGTCCTGGAGAATTTGAGTAATTAAATACGCGAAGGGGAGGAACTTGGCCCGCTTGGGCTTGCTCTTGCTGATGTAGTCCATGTAGAGCTTCATCATAACACTCCAATAAAGTGCCGAGACAGAGAACCAGTGGCCTGTATAGAAGTCATATAAGGCTACAAGAAAATCTGATTGCCTCTGAATCTTGTGCCCCGCAATAAATACCTTTTGGAATAGCACCGAATCAAAGAACCAAAGGCTATCGGGCAAGTAAGTCCTGGTGGCAAATGTGTCGTTGGCACTAGCAGGGCCATTCAGAGCTATGGCCATGTCTACATCAGATGGCCTCCGAAGGATAGGATAATCAATGTCAGGAGGGCAGACATATGGGCACTGGGAGGAAGTGGCCAAAATCTCAATAGTGATGCGGATGGGATGGCCCTCAATAGTGGTCCGCAACTCCGCCAGGTTACTCGGGTCCGGCCGAAGGTTTTGGTAGAACAACTGGATGAGTCGTGGGTAAACTGGATTGGCCATTGGGGCCAGAAAAGGAGAGATGTTAGACCGGTAGATCTCATCATAGGCCCACTTGGTCAAAATCGACCGGGAGATAAAAGTATCATGAAAGACTGACTCATGTGCCACTGAAAGGCACGAATATCTGCGGTCCACTCTTTCTCGGACCATGTCGGGTTGTGTCAGTGGTGGAACAGGTGATGGCGGTAGTGCTTGCTCGGCCTCTGAAGTTGATGAAGATAAGGAAGCGGATGCAGAAGAGGAGGAATGCTCGGACTAAGCGGGAACTAGCTCCTCAGGCTCTACACCCTCCTCTACTCTTTGCCGCACCCTACGCTCATATGTCTCTCTGGTTATGGTCTACGAAAAGGAAAGAAACACTTGCAAATATAGTCAGTTACAGGATATAGAAATGAAACATATAGATAGAAACATGTTTGTCAAGTTAAGATGGACAACTCAAAACAAAATACATGAATTTAGGCAAGTGATAATGCAGCTAAGTATAGACAGTGAATGTTCAAATATGTGAAATATGCTAGACATGATAAGTATAGAATGCATCTAATGTGGAAAACATAGGCACTGGGCAATAATATGATAGCATGAACACAAATGAAGGTGTAGGGGCTCTATATGCAAAATTGGTGAAGTTCGATCGATCATGAAAAGGATTAGATAGATCCAAGTTGGATCGATCATGACATGATTGGGATCGATCATGGTTTGATTGATCAGAGCACTAGTGTGATTGATTGAACCTGTGGAAAAATATGAACAGTCACCGATCTGATGTGGACAACACGGGGGCATCTGAATATGCTCATGAGCCCCTAGACACCTCAACAAAGCAAGAGTGGTCACTTAAATCGGCACATGACCCCCGAAATCAAATTTAAAAAATGAAATATATACAAATATATATATATATATATACATATATATACACATACTTAAAACTCAAAAATGGCAACAAATCAAACATGTAAGCTTTAAATCGAAGCATGGCAACATCCAAGACACGTAAATCAACTTCAAAAATAGAAAGGGAAGACCAAAAACTTACCAAAGCGAGAGGAGAGAAGTGAAATGAGAGAGAGAAGATGAGATGAGATCGGAGATGGAAGCTTTGGAGCTTCTGAGATATCGCCATAGTGTCGCCGAAAGTGGGGAAGACGATGGAACAGTGGTGGGAGAGAAGGAGGGTCGTTGATCGATGTGTAAATTGACCTAAGTGACCCTTGGCTCATTTTTTAAAAATGGCTCCTGATTTGCCAGATCGATCACACAATTGGTCAAATCGATCGACCACAGATTGATCATGAAGGTACTCAGATCAATCAAACCCACAAAACGACACAATATTTAAAAAAAAAAAAAATTGAATTTTGAAAATCTTTTTGAAAAATAAAATAAAATTTTATTTTATTATTATTATTTTTTTGAAATTCAAAAAGAAGTCAAAGTTAACTGGAGTGCACAGATCGATCGAAGATTGATTGATCGAAGGTCGATCAATCTAACAGGTGAAAACCTGTAGAGATCATCGAATGATACACAGAGAGGTGATTTTTTAGAGTTTCAAAATTATTTCTAAGTATGGAATGGAGATCGATCCAAGAGAAAACTGGATCGATTGGGGAATACTCAGATCGATCAGGAAGAAAGTTTGTACGATACACAGAGACCTGAAATATGCAGAGATTTTTGCACGATGGAGCTGAGAGATGGGATTATGCAGAGACGGTGTTTAATCGATCGAATATTCTTCTCAGATCTATCGAACAGACACTAAATGACTAATTCAAAAATAAAAGCACTCGCATTCCCTATCAGAGTCCTTAACAATGTGTATGTTCCCAGACGATATCTAAACGACGCAAGAAAGGAAAGGTAAAATATAAATGAGGGAGGAATAGGGTTGAAAACCCTACGAATCACTAGTGTTTAACGTCTCTAGAAAGACATTGGGCTCTTTTAGCCCGGATAAAAAATCTTGTTGTGTATCCCCTCCATAGCGGGGTGAATTGATCCTTGAACCCCACCCAACAAACCATTCCCTAGAGAACTTGCTGGAATTGATTCAAAAGGAATTGACAATCCTTGATCAAAGCAATTCTTGGGCTTCCATACCCTTGCAACACCAATTTGAAAACATTTTTCCTTGAAGTCTTTTTGGAAATTAAGCCATTGGAAGTTTCAACATCACACAAAGACTCATTTTTGGCAAATTCATTTTCAAGGCATTTCTCAACAACACAAACTTCTTCATGTTTGTCTAAAGAATTAGGGGTTGGATTGAATATGTTCAACTTCACTTTCATATGGCTAAATGAATTTTTCATTATCCCCGTCCTACAATTACTATTAGCATTAGCAGTTGCTAAGAAAGGACGACAAAGTATAATAGGAATTTGGCTCTTGGGGTTGGGGACCGGTTCCATGTCAATGACAACAAAATTGACTGGGAAGAAGAACTTATCAATTTTGATTAATACATCCTCAATTATACCCTGGGGCTTTTTGATGGATCGGATGGCTAGTTGCAAAACTACCGACATCGGTTGTAAATCTCTTAAGCCCAATTGAACATACACCGAGTATGGAAGAAGGTTCACACTTGCTCCTAAATCAAAAAGAGCCCGGTTAATGACAAGGTCACCAATGATGCAAGAAGTAGTAGGTGAGCCGGGGTCCTTGAATTTTGGGAGAGTGTTGTGTTACAATATTAAGCTCACTTGCTCGGTCAAAACAACTTTCTTTGGTGCTTGGCTCTTGTACTTCCTCTTTTGGGTGCAAAGATCTTTCAAGAATTTGGCATATGCTAGATTTTGTCTCATTGCATCCAAGAGGGGAAGATTAATCTTTACTTGCCTAAACATTTTGATGATCTCATTCACCTTGCGTTGTTATTTTTCAAAAGAATTGGATCCTTTTAAGGCATCCAGAAATAGAGCTTTTGGCTCAAAAATCTTTTCAAAATCTTTTTTCAACACATTGTCAACACAACAATTTTTCAAATCATTTCTTAAATCTTTCTCAACAAAAGGGTTATGCACATGTAATGAAGGAGGAATAGGATGTTAAATGGGACGGGTGTCAACTTTTGGTTGCACTGGTTCACTCTCTTCATTTGATTCACCAACTTGGTTGTTTATAATTCTTCCACTTCTCAAGGTTGTCACCACATTGATATGCTCAATTGTGTGACCTTCCAATAAGGAATTTGTCTCCATAACAAATTATTTCTTGGGAGGTGGATTCAAGGGCATCTTCCCCTTTTCCCTAGCATTCAAGGTACTAGCTATTTGCCCAACTTTGGTTTCTAGTTTCGCAATGGATTGGGAAAGGGAATGAAATAATTGAGTGTTTGCCTCCAACGTACCCAAAGCGGTCAACACTTTTTCCTCAAAAGCAGGACTCTTAGAATTTCTTTGGGAATAAGATGATTGAGTAGGAAAATGAGAGTTAGAAAATTAGTTTCCATGTGATGATTGAAAAGATGATCTATAACATTTGGAACCTTGACTTTGCATTGGGGGCGGAATATACTTGCCTTGAAAACTACTTTGGGGAGGGTTTGAGCCTTCCCCTTGGCTTTTCCAAAAGAAGTTTGGATGGTTCCTCCATCTGGGATTGTAATGTGTGCCGTAGGGATTATTCCCTTGGTTGACATGTCCGTGGGGACAATTGGAAGTAGAATGTAAGACACTAGAACAAGTAAAGTAAGTTTCATTAGAATTGTGATGAGAATGATTAGGAGAGGAAGACACTTGATTCACCGAATTTTAGTTGATCAAAAATTGATCAAACCTTTGAGATAAAGACTTAACTTCGGCAGTTATGTCATTGGAATTTTCAACTTAATACAAGCCAACATTCTTCCGTCCACCTATGTTTCTAACATTGTTTGAAGATAAGGATCGATGTATTGAATTCTCGCTCATGCTCTCATAAAGACGCCATATATCGTCCTCGTGCCTATCAAGATATGAACCACCCATGGAAGCATCTACCATTACTTTAAAATTGTCCGACAAACTCTTAAAGAAAAATTACACCAATTGCCATTTAGGAATGTCATGATGTGAACACTTCTAAGCAAGTCATTAAGGTGTTCCCATGCCTCGTGGAATAATTCCCCTTCCCCTTGAGAAAACTTTCTAATTGAGGTTCTCATTGCATTGGTCTTTGAAATCGGATAGTACTTTTTCAAGAACTCTTATTGCATTTCTGCCCAAGTAGTTATCGAAAAAGGCCTATGATTGTTGAACAAATATTTTGCGTTATCTTTAAGGGTAAAGGAAAAAGTTTTAACCTCAAAACCTCTTCCGACATGTCCATGTATTTCACGGTGGAACAAACCTCAAGAAACTCATCAAGATGCTTGTAAGGTTCTTCACTTAGAATTCCATGATAATTGGGAAGCATTTGAATAGTTTGCGGTTTAATTTCATAGTGATGTGCTCAAAATGGTGGCAATTGAATGCATGTAAGTGCATTATATTCATTTGGCACATAATGATCACACAAAGTAATAGGAGGATTCACAACCGGCGGGGCTACATGAGCACCTTGATTGCCTTGAATAATGGGAGGTTGTGGAGCAAAAATTGGCCGAGGCATTGCCAATGGAACTTGGCCTTGTTATTATGGTGGAATGAATGGTCTTAGCATGCCTAATGGGGCTTAGATGTGGTTATGATAGTGCGCATTAGGGTGGATGATACCGTGTTGGTCAATATGACCAAGGTCCTCTACATGGTCCTCATTGTTGTTCTTATTAATGTTCTCCATTGATTAAATAGAGTGATGAGAGCTACCCTTTCCCTTAGAATTACGCACGATGGATTCAAGATTCAAATTAAGTGGGACAAGAGTAAGATTTAACGACCTACGACCATGCATGCACTATCAAAACAAAAACAAGCAACAAGCAAGCAGCAATCACTTCTCCTTCACAACAAATCAATCAACAAACCTCCATAAAGATTTATCCCATACTCCCATGCTTTAAAGAATATGCAATAAAAATAAATTGCCTCCACGTGGGCTCACAATCTATCTAACAATTTAAAGATTTGTTTCCACGCGAGCCGACGATCTAACTAGACATAGAGTTAGAAAAGCTCACAAAGGGTCCATAAGGAACTTCAAATTAGTTTTAATTTTTGCCTTGTTTCGCAATTTTATATTTATAACTTTTTACACTTTTGCTTAGCTTAGCTTGCCTCTTTACTTTTGAATTTCCCTTGGCTTCACTCCCTTGACTCAATACACCTAGCCAATCAAGAACAAACACAGTAAGTAACCAAAATAGAATAAAAATAAAGACAAGATCAAAATAGTACTAATTGTTAATTGATTTCCAAAATACGATGGTGCCAATCCCCAGCAACGGCGCCAATCCCCGGCAACGGCGCCAAAACTTGGTGCGGGTTCTGATTGTCACATGCAACAACAAGCAAGAAAAGTGTTAAAGTGGCCAAGTTTAAATTTAGAGATTGCCACTACCACTTTTAACAAAAAATATAGCTAGGGTGAGTAGGGATCGTCCCAAGGGAAAGGATGTGTATTAGCTTGGAAATCAATGTTGGATTAGTAGGTCGAGTGATCAAAGATGTTTTGATTGGTTAATTAAACTACAATGCAAACTAAATAGATGCAAGTTAAAGCAATTAAAGTAAAATCAAATGTAGAGAATATATAAGAATGATCTTGGGACTTACAGGTCACCACAAAACATCACCTTCCTAGACACTCAATATGTAATGGATAGGGGGGATTATATGTTGCAATACTAGTGTGTGCGTCATTGATTGAATCAACACGCATGGATAATTAAATACGTATACATTGTCTAACCAAACTAGTGAATAGCAGAACATATCAATTTTAGCCATTATTCCTTCCTTTAAGTCCACAATCAATGCACATTATCAAATTAGAGAAATATACTATTTGCATTCGTAAGAATGGAACATCAAACAGCAAGCATGGATTGTCCTCCCATCCAAGAAAGTAAGACAACTACAATACTACTAGGCTAATGTTATGAAAATTAAACTAATTAAACTAAGGAATATGCATAATCCATCAAGAAATAAGTATGAACCAACAAATAAACATTAAGAGTATTCCATTTAAGCACCATGCCTTGACTATCACTAAATTCATGGTATCAACACACATAAACATGCATCAATGTTACAAAACCTATAGAAAACACATGAACATCTATTCTAGCATACATAGACATATGAATAGAATGAAATGATCAATTGGAAGTATTAATATACACAAATCATTGTAGAAACAAGATTCATATATATATCAAATGTCAAGACAAGAACTACAACATAAATCCCCTTAAATTACAAAATATTAAAGTCTAGGAGACATGTTTAGAGCTATCTCTAGCCCCAAGAGAATGGTTTAGCCACTCATTGATATAGTCATCCAACCCTCAAGAGCTATCTCCATGGTAGAAATGATCTTCTTCTTCTTAATGAAAACCCTAGATGAGTGGAAGAACTCCCAAATGGTGTATGTCTCTATAACCTCTAAACTCCTCCAACCTCTTTTATGTATATGGTTCCTCTCTAAAGCTGTATCCAAAGTGTATATCATGTAAAAATGGCCCAAAATCCTTATATAGGTAGCTTAAATGTTATACCTAATGGTTAGACCTCTGCACTAGGACCTCCAAATGATTGCACCTTGAGCACACCTTTTAATTGGCTGGAACTCTATTTTTCTTGCACTTGAGGAAGTTCGATCGATCACAAGGGTGGTTCGATCAATTGAACTATGGCGGCGCCTTTTTGGAATAATGACAAAACTTGGATATTTTCGGGATATTTTGGGAAAAGGACAAAAGTGGTAAGTGGGGATAAGATAAAAAATGTCCGATCGATCGAAGGAATGTTGGATCGATCGAAGTGGGAAATTTCCTGAGCATAAGGACAAGAAGCTCGATCCATCTTGGTATGGTTGGAACGATCACTGTAAGATCGATCGGAGCTTGGTTTGATCAATCGAAGAATGTTATTTTTCACCACTTTGTTTCCACTTTTCTCATTTCTTCCACTAAGCTTGAGATTGCATCTTTAATGCTCTAATTCAGCTGAATTGACTTATTTTGGGGATAAATGCCTAAAAAGGGAAATAACATGAAATTAGACTAAAATGGGGAAATAAGATAGAATAAGGTCCTGGAATATTCAAGCTTAAAAGATTTAAATGCGCACTTTTCAACGCTTGTAACGTTCCGGTCATTTGCCTTCCTTTTCTTTTTCCTGATATTTTACGGATAAATTTTTTCCGTCTAATTTTCCTTTCTGAGCTCTATTTATTGTCGTTTAGTGTCACCTCGAGTGCTCAGAATTGGTTCCTATGACTCTTTTCTATGGATTGACAACTTCCTTTGAGGACCGAGTCATTTTCGCATTTTCACTTTTCGAACACTATGCGCCTTTCATTATTTTCCCTGTTTCGTCCTTTTCCCAATTCTGTCTTTTTCCCATTTGTCACATTGTTGGCACAACCTCACTTCTCATGCTCAAATTTGGTTTTTGACTTCACGTGCCTTCATCTTGAGTGGTTTCCTCGAAATACGTATCTTTACTTTTGTAAGAAAGTACACTGGTTACTCCCGGTGTCCATAGGGGCATGGATGCACAATTCTTCAGAATCTTTTTCTTTTCTTGGGGTGTTTTTCATAAATATCTTTTGAAGATATTTTATTTCAGGGGTATCTAAGAAAATATCTTTTGGAGGATATTTTCATTCTGGGGCAGTTTTGCAGTTAACCCTTTTTGTAGGGGCCATTGTGCAATTAACGAAAGTTATTGCAAAATGTCTCGTCTGGAGCCTGGATCCTCGTACAGGATTTATTTTCACATTTTGTAGAGTCGTGGACTCTTAGAATTCCGTTCTGGTCATTTTTCTCCAGTTTCAGAGTTTCTGGACTCAGTTGCCGCCGAACTTGTTTGCGGCATAACTTTCTGCTCGGGACTTGGTTTTTGATGCTGTTTCTTCTGTTGTTTATATTTTCTCATTTTGAATCATTTTTGTTCACAGAGTTTTGCCGTTTGAGCACGTTTGCTCAAAATCCACTTTTCCAAACCCGGCGGGGCTCGTTCGGGGCACTTTTTGAGATTTCTATAAAAGGGGGATGAGATATTTCATTCTTCATCTTCCCCACTCCCCTTGCACGACCTAAAGCAGCCATGGATGCCCATGGAGCTGCCACCTTCTCTCTCCTCCTTTGATCTACTTTTCCAAAGTGAAGAGTCTTCGGCTTTCACATTTTTTGTTCCCCTCGATGTGTTCTACCATTCCCCCTTATTAGAATTCATTTTGACCATTTCTTGAGTTTGGGTTTGAGGTCAAGTTGTGATTTTCATGGGGCTTCCTTTGGATTCATGTAGATCATGTTGTCCCCGACAAAACCCTTCGGTTTCGGCGGATTCGAAACACTTTTTTTTTGGTGGGCCTTTGAGGTTTTCATCTCAAATTGAGGTAGGGGGTGTTATAATTTACTTTCTTGCCCTATTATATGCTTGTGATGCTTATTCAACTCAATTGTTTGCTTGGATATTAAATATAGAATTTTTGATTATTTATTTTCTAGTATGAAATTTAATTTTCCTGGTAAGTTATAGCATGTTTTAAACTTGTGGCTTGACATTATATTATACCTTGATATGTTGATTAACATATATTAAAATTGGAGCATTTGGATAAGAAATGAATATTTTATTTAATATTTATGTTGAATAAAATATTAATTCATGTGGCCTTAACTAGCTTGAAATCAATGTGTGATAGACTATTATATTTGGCCTTAGCATCCTCTTCAACATAGTTGAATTTGAAAGTAATTGGAGGTGTATTGAAAATTAGTAATTATTAATTAATTTGGTTAATTAATTTGCCCCGAGTTCACTATTCACTCCATTTGAATTCCGACTTGATATTCTTGATCTACGTGCTATATAGCTTCACATATATTTGATTTAGAATATTCGGTGAGGTTTTGAAACCTTTCATTTAATTAATTTCCTTATTTAAGATTTAATCCTCATGGTGATGTACAACTTGGAATTAAATTGTGGCATGCTAGAAAATTAGGCTTTGGTATGGTTGTTCACATATATTAAATTGGGATTAATTGCATGAGAATTGTAACTTTTATTTTATATTTAACTTTAGTGAAAGTTTAATTCACATGGTCGTAAATTGAATAAAATAAACTTGTAATGTGATATTACATTAGTCATTGGCATGTTCTCTAAGATATGTTAAATTGAGAGCATTTGGTTAAGTTTAAAAATTTAGGGATTTTAATTAAAAGAATTAATTAAAATCTATTTAATGGTCCCCTTAGCTTAATTAAGTTTTTAACTTGATAATTGTATTGATCATGACTTGTTTACTAGCGTATATGAATTTGGGACTATTAGAAGTTGTTTTAGAACATTGGGATTCAAATTAGCATGATTTAATTAAAGCTCTACCTTTGTTGTTGTATATTCATTTGGTTATGTTTTGAGCATTAGATAACATAGTTGCTATGTTTATACTCATGAGAATATGTTTTCCTTATTGAATATATTGTTGCCTTGTGTAATGATTTGCACACTTCGTATTTAACATCTTTCATGCATAGCGTGTAACGAATCACACACTGAAGATTCGACATTCATCATATCATATTAGTTGTGGACTTAGAGCATGTATTCTATAGGTTTCCAAATTTGGTAGTGCATGGTAGATAGTTGACTATCTTGTATATACATGCTGATATATACGGTGTTGCACAACTTGTTGATTTTGGAAACTTGAGGATGTCATTGTTTGGCTACGGTTAGGACGTGGTTCTAGTACGGGGGATAGTCCCTCTATATAGTCTAGTGCGCACATAGGGAGGTTACCCATGGGCTAGTAACCCTAAAGTAACCACATTGTCGGTTTGATCCGGCGTGACGTCCAAGTATCCACTTTATTTGATTTCGCATTTCATTTCAAGTTGATAACTAGATGATGTTATGACTTGTTGTTTCTTACTTGTTTTCTCGTTTTAAGTTTCAGGATGTTTACTTTGTGAAACCATGCTTTACACGTTGTATTAGAAGTTCTAATGTTGGTTAGATGGCATCGATATTGTGATTTATGTTTTGATGTTCTAATGTAGTTTAGGAATGATCCTATAGATTCAATTGGAACATAGACGTTAGGTGGCATGACCCACTTCTGTTGTTTTCGTGCTTTAGATTTCAAGCTGATAACTTTAAGAATTTGTATTTTGTTGCCTTATATAACACGCTTTTATGTGGCTAGATTGTATTGAAATTGTAATTTGTGTTTTGATTGTTTAACATGGTCTAGGATGATTCCTTAGACTTATTTAGAACATAGACATTAGGTGGCATGATCATTTTAGTTGTTTTTGTATTCTAGATTGCAAGTTGATACCTTTAAGAACCTTTATCTTGTTGCTTTGTATAACGTGCTTCCATATTGTTTGAATTGCATCGATGATGTGATTTATGCTAGAAATGATCTAAGATAGCTTAGGATGATTCCTGAGTCTAATCTTTGACATAGACGTTAGGTGGCATGATCCCTTTTGAACTATATCATGTTAGTCCTAAAAATCTCTAAAGAAATCGAGTCGATGTATGCTCATCCCCTACGAATAAACTTGTTAGTCTTGTTTATTCACCTTGAAGTTTCTGGGTGTTTTGTAGGTAAAGAAGCTTTGTTGTGGGATACATAACACTCTTAGATAGGCTAGAAGTCTTGAAGTATTTTTGATGATATTGAATATGCACATGTTAGCATATCATGTTTACTTTTGTTTATTTTGACAAAACTTGTACTTATTGCTTAAGCCATGTAATGTGCACTTAAGTGCACCTTTTGACACTCTTTTGATGTGTATGTAATGAGGCCGTAGGCCAATATCATATATTATGTATGTTATGCACTTTTACTTACAAATTTCATTATGAAAATATTGAAAATTCATGAGATATTATGTCATTTTCCCACCGGTGCGTGCATTGTGTATGTAATTCATCCTTTAGCATTCATTTGCCATATGTGAGGTGTGGCGAAGGGCCAAACACCATTTAGTTTTCATTTTTGCATTTTAGTTCACATATTGCATTTTGGGCTAAATAGTAAAATCCGAGCCTATAAGGGTTCATTTTCAAATCGGGTGGTGCAAAGTGTGTTCCGGCACCTCCACTAGATCTCATTTATCTTGTATGAAGTGTGGCCAAGGGCCAAATGGTTTTTTGAAACCATTTCCTAATTTTGGTTTTCATATTTTCCATTTCAAGTTCATTTTCGCCTTTTTGGCCTTTAGGGGGTCGGATTTTGACTCGACCATTTCTGGGAGCCGCGGACCATTCTCGCACGCTCAAAATCACCATTTACGTCTATGAGCATGATCATTTCCGGGAAAAACCCTTTCCATTGTGATTTGAGCCTCTTATGGAAATCATTTTTCAATTTTGTTGCATAATCTGTTCTAGGGGCATTATAGACATTTCACATCAATTTTATTTTCTTCTTTCAACATGGTCGCTTAGAAAACGTGATTTTAGGGGGGGTTTTTTCTTCATATTTTTCCAGAAAACATTGTCTTGGTATCAGAAATCTATTGCAAAGTTTCAGCTTTCTGTTTTTTTTTATTTAGTAGCTTTTTGGACCTCCATGACCAGATTTCATGGAGGGGCATTTCAGGAATTCTACATTGCATTTTTTTTTTAATTCTCTCATAAGTCTCGTAGAAAACTCAATTTTGAGGGGGGTTTCTTCTTTGTGTTTTTCAAGAAAAATTCATCTTCTTGCTCGTTTTTTATCTCAGATGTACACAGATCCTGTAGCAGCTTTTTGCCCTCCTGTCCAGTTCTGATCTAGGGACATTTTGGGGATTTCAAAGTGAGTTTTTTTAGATTCCGTTCGCATTATCGGGTAGAAAACTCGATTTTAGGGGGGATTTCTTCTTTGTGTTTTTTCAGAAAAACTCGTCTTGGCCTCCGTTTCAAGCCTCAGTTTTGGAATCCCACTTTTTTTTTTTTTTTCTTGCTGTCAGCTTGTGCATGCCATTGGGCGCCGGTGGGCTCGTGCATAGGCGCCGTGTGGGCCATGGCCTTCGTCGGGCCGCTGCGATGTCTCAACTTCAAACCCTCATTTCTCCCTCGTCCGAACTCCAAATCGAGTGAAATTTTTTTTTTGAACTTGACTAATTTTTCACTGTCTTTCCAACGATGTGCTCGGTTGCACCCGGATCTTTCTGAATAATTACCAGTTTACCGTTTTAGCCTTAAGTGCTCGTTTTTCTTCGTCAGGCCATTCCTCTTTCATCCGGACTCTAAATCATGCGATTCTTGAGTCCATCCTGATTATTTTTTTGTTGTCTTTCCAACGGTGTGCTCGGTGGCACCCGAATCCACATTTTTCAAAAAATAACTATTTTACCCCTGGGGACTTATTTGTCATATTTTTGACCTTTTGCTTCGGCTTCAATTCTCATTGAGTTCCACGACCTCATGGAAGGTCACTTTGACTTCTTAGAATCTTGTTTTCTGTTTTTGCTTCTGCATTTCGGATCCGTTATCGAATCATCCTTTCAGTTCATTACAGGACACGCTGGCCTAAAAACAGGGTCATCACAGTGCTTATCACTACACCCTTAGATTAATTTAGTTAGGTAAAAAAATCTGAGTTTGAGAATGAGTCTGTTGTACTTTGCTTCGAGATAGTGGATCATTTTACTCGAGACTATAAAAGTCTCCGTGGTTTTCTCCTTTAGGTTTCCATGATAAAACTTTAGTGTCATCTGGAACTTCACTTTACGTTACTTTACTCGCACTTTATTTATTACTTTACGAGTTGTTCTTATTGGGAAATAAAAACAATTACCCACAACAAGTAAAGTAGTCATTCATAGAAACAAAACACATAAGTTATACATGGTTCAAAAAATACATTCCTTGGTCCACGGAGAACAAGATTTTCACTCAAGATTGTATACTATATAAGATAGAGCATTACACATAGAGATTTCACTCTACACCTTTAACTCTTCACGTATCACAATCACTCACAAGGAAAATATGAAATCTCTCATATTTTTCCATACAAAATGTCCTTTTAAATGTAATAAAAGTAGTCATCTCAAATAAGAGTATAACCCTTTCAAAATACATTGAAAGTAATCCTCTCTAATAGTCTCCAAAAGATAAAAAAAAATTTCATCCCCTTGGGGTTACCTCTGTTATAACGTGTGTAACGTGGGTGGAGCCCAACAATCTCCCCCTCTATTCACAAGGAAGAGAAATCACTGAACACACCTGTAGGGCCCAAGCTTCTTCAAAATTATTGGCTCCCTTTGGCTAGAATTCATAAGCCTTAATGCACGAAACTCCTACTTGTAAATCTACAAACTGTTCATTGGCCTTCAGTATAATAGCTACGCAAAACTCGAACTAAGTCCAAACTCCACCTTGATTCCATGGCCAATGCATACGTGTAGCTGTACCAAGTCAACATGATTAAGTGACTCTAAAAGAGGACCTCGATGAGATCTCTTCACTAACAGGAATTTTTAGCTCATCATCATTTGTTTGGAAGCACCTCACCAAATGATACAAACCACCTCTTTATTTTCCTCATATCAACACCATGTAGCCCTTCATAATTTTCATAGCTCCCCTTGCAATGGAATACTTGCAGTCTATGAAATCCAACCAGCTCAAGGATATCAAATTATACCGCAACTTTGGTATGTAGGCAACAACCCCAAAGTGCGTTTCACTCTATCAAACATCTTGATTTTTATCATTCCCACAACATTCACAGTACACATATCACAATTAGGCATAGTCAAAAAACTATTTTCAAGTCCTTAAAACGAATCAAAATATTCTTTCACGGAGCAAATATGGATCATAAAACCCGAATCTAATATCCAGTTATATCGAGTAAGAGTGTTACCTTTGAAAATTATGAGAGCACCTCCAGAGTCTTCGTCTGAAACATTTATGCTGCCATCTTCCTTTTCTTTCCAATTGGACAGTCCTTTCTGATGTGGCCTCAGTCACAACATTTATGGCATTGCTTTCCCTTTCCTCTGGTTGATCTAGACCTACTATTGCTAGTTCCAAGGTCCCTTCTCTTATCATTAGACAAGAGAGTATATCCTCCATCTTCAATGTTTCCTTTCCATATAATTGTCACAATTGCCTAAGACAAACTATACTAGTTTTATGATAAAAAATCTAGATCAAGAATTTTTTTATTAAACAATGTGCGTGCAAGCCTATGGATCTAATACCAATTATTAGGAAATAAAAACAATTACCCGCAACAAATACACCAACCATTCATAGAAACAAAACACATGAGTTATACGTGGTTCAGAAAATACACGCATACGTCCACGAAGAACATGAATTCCATTGAAGATTGTAAACTATACAAGATAGAGGATTGCACACAAGCATTTCACTCTACACCTTCAACCCTTCACATACCCAATCACTCATAAGGAAAATATGAAATCCCTCATGCTTCTCCACACAATGTGTCTTGTTAAAGGCAATAAAAGTAGTTATCTCAAACAAGAGTTATAACTCTTTCAAAATATATTGAAAGTAATTATTTCTAACAATCTCCAAAGACATGTCTGCTATAACATGTATAATATGGGTGGACCCCAATAATCTCCCCTTTCACTCAAAAGGAAGAGAAATCATTGAGCACACCCGCAGAGCCTAAGCTTCTTTATAGCTATTGGCTCCCCTTGGCTATAATTTACAAAGCTCAACGCATCATACTTCCACTTGCAAATCCACAAACATTCCATTGGCCTTCCCTATATATACCAGCCACACATAACCCGAACCAAGAGCAAACTCCACCTTGATTCCATAGCCAATGCATACATGCAACTGAACCAAGTCAACAAGATCAAATGACTCTGAAAGGGGACCTCGATGAGACCCCTTCACAAGCGGGAATTTCTCATCATCTTTTATTTGGAAACACCTCACTAAATGATATAAAATACCTCTTTCTTTTCCTCGTACCAACACCATACAACCGTTTGAAATTTTCATGACTATCTTTGCAGTGGAACACTTATAGTTTATAGAATCCAACCGGCTTAAGGATATCAAAATACACTGCAACTTTGGTACGTAAGCAACATACCCAAAGTGCATTCCACTCCATCATACATCTTGATTTTTACTGTTCCCACAACATTTACAATACACATATCACAATTAGGCATTACCAAAGAACTATTTTCAATTCCTTAAAATGAATCAAAACATTCTTTCACGAAGGAAATATGGTTCATTGAACCTAAATCTAATAACTAACCATGTTGAGTAAGAGTGTTGCCTTTGGAAATTATGAGAGCATCTCCAAAGTCTTCGTTTGAAAAATTATTGCTGCCATCTTCCTTTTCCTTTCCAAGTGGACAGTCCTTTCTGATGTGGCCCCATTCATGGCATCTATGGCATTGCTTACTCTTTTTTTGGTTGATATAGACCTACTGTTGTTGTTGGGGAAATGAAAGTTTTAAAAACTTTTAGAAGGATTTTTAAATAAAGATCTTGATTCATGTGTACAGACAAGTTTTATGTATGAAGGACATGATAATCCATTCAATTAGAGATAAAAAAAACTTAAATCAAGGAATGAGTAAACCTTATATCTCTCCTCTAAAATGAACGTTCTCACTTATAGTAGATCCCTTTGCTAGATGCCTCTTCCTTGGATCTCCATCTTGTTGATAATGATCATACCTTTAGGAATCACTCATAAGCCTCCATGAATGACCTTGGAAGCTTAGCTTCTGGGAGCCTCCATCAGATGAGAACACTAACCCTAAAATCTTAGAGAGAGAAAAATCTTTTTTTGTCTTCTAAAAATTAATGGACAAAGGTGTAACCTTAAATATACATGGACCTATGTATATAAAGGCAAAATAAAAATAATAATTGAAGATAATATATTTTTCTCAATCTCTAAAATTTATTTGATATTACAAATCTAATGGGCCTCCAATATCAAGTTAGGCTATGAGTGAAAATCCTTCGGGTTTATTATTTTCTTGGCTATAATGAATTAATAATTGACCTGATCTATTATAACATGGACCCAATTCAATTAATTCATAAATTAATTTCTACTGCACTAAAAGAAATTAATTGAACTCCAATTAAATAATAAATAACCTTTAAGTCAATGTTTCATTTTGACCACTCTATGCATAATTAGCTATCGAATAAATAAAGCCATCAATTCGAATACTAAATTAATATATATTTATTTTGGTACCTTTGATTATTTCTGGCTTGATCACAATAAAACATTTGTTTGACAAAAATAATAATTTAAATAAATAAATATATAGAAAATTATTTTGTCTAAAAACACAGGAAGGCCTTTGAATTTACTTTGTGATCAACCATAATCAATACAAAATAAATACAAGCAACAATGATGCAAATATTGAAAATATAACCATCTAACTATTAATTACATAGTTACCCAAAGTGTTGGTATATGGATTCCGGAGAATCTGCCGAACAAATTAAAGCAATTACTACTTAATAATATAGTTTATACTTCTCTCATGCTTAAGAGTCAAATGTCATGATAGTGATAGGAAGCAATTGCATAGGACGGCTCTCATAATATATCGATCTCAACCTAACACGGAATCCGGTTCAAGTCTTAATTAATAATGAGTTCATTTATAATTACCGACTATGAACTATTTATGATTACTATTTATGTTTATGTATTGATCGTCATCACATACATATAAATATCTCTTGTAATCAAGTGGACACTATAAATTCCATAATGAATCGAAATATAATACACTGAATTCACCAATTGTATAAAGCATAAATATTTCAGATATGTTAGGAATATATGTCACTTTAATCCAAATAGAATTTCGCTATGCTAGGGCATACAAATCCCAACAACTCCCACTTGCTTTTATAGCCAATTTAAATTGCATCTAACTCCTATGAATCTAGGTGACGATGAAAACTATTGATCGATGATACCTTTGTTAATGGATCAATAAAGTTGTATTCTAATATAATGTTCTCAGCCACGAGTACATTTTTTTGTCGAACAATATCATGTGGGATATGATACTTCTTTTTAATGTACGTTGTTCTACTATTAAGTCTTAGGTCATTGGTTTGGGCTACTTCTATACTATTTTCGCAATATATCTCGATAAATAGGCTAGTATGCTCCACAACCTCTAAATCAGTGAGATCAAACCAAAAGGGTTCCTTTGCTGCCTTTAAGGCTGCAATATACTCCACCTTCAGGGTTGAGTCAGCAGTCGAAATCTGCTTAACACTTTACCAACTAATTTTCCTTCTATTGAGTGAACGTACATCAAGTCATGGATCTCATAGTATCTATATCTAATTTAAAATCAAAATCAGCATACCTAACTAGGACCATATCATCACATCCATAAATGAGCATGAGATCATTGGTTCTCCGATGCGAGTAATTTGTTACTAATAAAAATCACCACGTGCTATAACATATACCATTGTAGAATAATGCTATTATAAGGGGTTTGTTGAACCTCAAAGAATGTTAGTTTATGGCAACTAAGGTTGTAAAATTACTTTAAGTTTGATAAAAGAGATGATTGTTTGATTTGTTTGTTACTTAAAACTATGAATTGAAATTACATAAAAACAGAAAATAAAATGGATTTAAATGAATTAAACTTATAGAGATAAAGGCTAGGGAATTGATTTCACCAAAACCTCATAAACATGTTAACTTCCATTTAACTTGGGAATAACAACTATGTATATAAAATGATGTCTAGAAGTATAAACCAACTACAACATCTTTCAGAAATTAATACATTTCACAACTAATCATCACCCATCTTTGGTTGGAATGGTTTATCCACCTAAGCTAAGTTGTGGTATGAACCATCTTCCCTAGGCATGGCCTATCAAGGTCCTTCAATTGTATGTTGAAGCACATGAAATTCAATTATCTATCATAAATTATCTTCAATTGGTATGGACCATTTACCTAAAATAAATTAACTTAAAAGTGTAGCATGGTCCATCTTCCTTAAGTATAATTTATACAAATTCTCAATTAACATGCCAATATAACCATTACATAAATTCATTCGCATTGTCACTATAGGAATATCAAGTGCATAATTGTGCCAATATAATTTCTAAGACAAGATATACATATCAACATAATTATATATTCAAATGAAGATCGCATACATTAATTCAATGTAAGAACACATCAATTCAATGTAAACAACTTCTAATTTATAAAATCAAATATATACAAGATGAATCCCTAAATTGAAAAAACAATTACAACATATTTACTTGGTCTAAGTTACATCAACTCCCTAGAAAGGGAGTTAGTTCCTCATGGACATAGCAGCAGCTTCAAGGATTGAAGGGAAAGATGAATTCCACTCCGGCCCCATGGATGAAAAACTCAACACGAACCCTAAAAATTCCCTCTCTTTTTTTAATATTCTTTCCCAATAATTCAATAATGATAAATATAAGCATTTTCCCCCTATTAATCCCAAAATGGGCTGCCAAACACAACAGCCCATAATATTTCAAATTCCCTAATAAAAGGGAACAAACTTTGACTAAGGGAGAGTGGGACAACATTGTTGTCCTTAGGTTGGCATTCAGACATAGGAACTGGCATCCGGACACGGAGTGCCAAGGTGCTTTGTTGCACGGGCGCAGAGGAGTGTCATTGTGAGGCTATGGCATCCGACATCTGGATGAAGAGTCCTGCATCCGGACGCGTATTTGATTAGCCACTGGAGTGAATTTCTTTTTAACTTTGCAATTTGTTTCCTCAAATTCTTCTTGGCGTCCGGACATAAGATTTGTGCATGTAGTTCGCGTTCCGGACGCAATGTAATCCTTGGGCTAAAAAGTGCCACTTCTTTATTTGGTTTTGGGCTTGCCCCAATGAGTCCACTTTCTTCCTTATGCATTGCTGAATGTATTCGTTGAATATTTGGGCCATCTCTTCTTAAAAATCACTTGATGTTGAGGCCCGATATGACTTGTTCTTCAAAATCCCTTAAAAACCCTATTGTTATTTCTTTTTAGAGAATGAACCTGAAAATATACAAAAACGCAAAAATGAAGATAATCTAGATACAAAAACCAAATAATGGACTTAACTAATGCAATTAAGGGCGCTTGAATATACAATATTCGGCGCTTATCACACTCCCAAATTGACATTTTGCTAGTCCCTTAGCAAAACTAAAATGAAACACATATATATATAAAATACAAAAATGTTTCTTCTATTTCGTGGGAGTGACGGTTGCAGTTAGCATATGCAATAAGCTTTTTAAACACCTAGGCATCCCTAGAGGATGAGTGAAGTCTCGTGAAGGTTTAACAGAAATGTTACCCACAAACATTAAAATGGTGTATGAAGATGCACAAAACTCATTCTTATTTTTGGAACAAATGAGCATTGGAGAGAGAATTATTGTAAAGACTACATCAAGAATGAATTAATGACATCTCTAAATAATTTTAAACTTTCAGCATTCATGCATTCATATCATAGTCCACATACATAACTCAAATGTCTTATCCATAATAGAATTCATCTCTAGCTTCCTTTGAAATTAAACCAGAATTTTTTCTTTTTGAGATGCATTTCCTTCTCCTTCATTTGCACAACATCATAACTTTCAAATATTTGACTCTTCTCTTGAAATAAAATAACTAAGGCATGAATTTATTTAAGACAAGTAAATGTACATTTTTTATAATGGTTGTGCAATGTCTAAGTCCTTTAAGCTTTCTAATTAACCCATGTAGCAAGTGTTAGGCCAACAACTCCTAAACCAGATGGCTTTAGGGTGCAAAGTTTCAAAACACTCCATATGGTTTAACAACTCAAATTAGTAAGGCTACAAATCCAAACAAACCATCAATGGTTTTTTTTTTCTTAATGACCGTACAATGTCTAAGTCCCTTAAGCTTTCTTAATGACCGTACAATGTCTAAGTCCCTTAAGCTTTCTAACTGACCCATGTAGCAAGCGTTAGACCAATGACTCCCAAACCAGATGGTTTTAGGGTGCTAAGTGTTAAGACACTCCAAAGGGCTTAATAACTCGAGTTAGCAAGGCTAAGAACTTAAACAAGTCATATTTATTTATTTATTTCATGCCAAAGATATCCATTCATCCAATTTTTCAGTTCAAATCAACCATTTCTATAATGCAAAGAAGAATAGGGTGCATATGTTTAATTTAAATACTTCCGATTTGCTCATATGTAATGTGAAGTCTACTAGATAATGAAAACTCAAAGATGATGCCTTTAAGTCATGACATGAACCTTCTTTATCAACGCATGCTTATCAACAATTTTTCATCATTCTTTGACATCAAATGCATCCATACAAGATGTATTAATCACATATTTCCCTCTCCAGCAAGTTCCAAAACAAGAATTCATTACTTCCATTTTTTCAGATTTTTTTTTTTAATTTTTTTATTTTTTTAAAAAAAAACAATGGAAAACATAACCAATATAACCCAAAACTTAAATAACACAATGTCCTCATTGTGGGAAGACAGATAAAACAATAATAGCATAGAGGGTAAAAAGAACATGAATACCAAGTAGTAAAGGGACAGCAATGGCGGTCATGATTACACACCTCTACTTGAAGTCCAAAAATTCCTCCCCCAAACTTGGGTATGAGAACCGGTCTAACACACTGATATACACAAGGTAGTATAGGTCTCATCATAAAATCACAAGAAATATCAACAAACAAGCATGAATTTATTAAAACAAAAGTCGATGAAAACATCAAAGCATACCCAAAAGAACAAGTCTGCACAACAGAAAGTATAATCAAAGTCTAAAAACATAAACCCAAAGTCTACCAAACACGGCCCAAAATAGTTGTAAAATGCATGACGGAAAAGCAAATAAATTTAGCAAATGGAAAATCAATCCGCCATCGAAGTAGAAGATGAAGCACCGACTCCTCCGGGTGCACGGCCAATCAAAGACTGCAACATTACCTGTAAAACCTACTGTCCCTCCCTAGTTTCCTTACGAAAAGTCGTAAGGGTGCCATATATGTTGCCGACTCATAGCTGAAGAATGTTAAGACGAGTGTTAAGAGAGTCATACTCTGCTCGTGTCACGGCAACTGGTGGTGCAACAGGTGCAGGGGCAGCTGCCTCAACATCAATAGGAACATCCGCATCCCCCTAATGTAGCATATCACCAATTCACAACTGGCGACCCCGTTTCAACTGTGAGGTGCTCTTCTTAGAACACATCTTTCTCCCTTATTTCATTACGGATTGCTTTGTAACCCTTATTTTTGAGCATTTTGTAACCTTTATTTGTATTCAAATAAGGGAAGGCAAATTTCCATGTCATGGCATTATCTGACTGTTGACAAATTAGATCATTGTAAAGCTTAAGAATCTAGTCCCAGATGAGTTATGGAATAAGAAACTAATACCCTTTTTCCTTCGCATAGAGGGCTCTCAGAAAAACACCCTCATGTTCAGAGTGCTTGGCAACAGGAAAAACATTCTTAGTTAGGACGGAAATTAAGAACCAAAGATGACATAGAATGAATGTAGCACTTGTTAGTGCCAGTTGTGCGGCCAGTTGTGAAATTGTCAAGACAAATCTTATGCACAATGTCTGGAAGATCAATGGTGTCAAGGAAAATGCCATAGATAGGCTCATCGTCCTCATCCAAAGGGGAATTCATAGGGCATTCCCAAGCTGTGGCAATGTCATTAATAGTGAACGTATAAGGCATGTCATCAATGATTGTCTTGATTAAATTTGGCTCCGTACAAGAATAGGACATATTGGAGTAAAATTGACAGACTAGATGCGGAAGGAAAGCATGAATACATGGTTTAAACAAACCTTTAAGGCCACGATCCTTCAATTCCTCAACCAACCAAGCCGTTTCCATGTGGGTTTTGAATTCATGCTCGATGGTGAATTTGGACTTGAATTCAATTGGCCAATCAGACCAATCCAGAGTAGGAACCTCCTTGGAAGTGCGAGCAAGCTTTGAGGCTATTTTGGGAGCCATTTGGAGAGGGAAAGTTGGTTTAGGAATTTTATCGAACACGTGGTGTGCAAGACTAAAAAATAAAGAGTATAATCAATGAGGGAATGGTTAAAACCCAACATTTGGACCAAAAAATCATCCATAAATGCCCCAATTGCAAGCACAAACCACAACAACTTCAAATCCCATCCTCCATTAGATACCCAAAATTTAAAGTGTGAAGGAAATTATGGAAAACTTACCCCAATGAAGAGCCCCAAACTTTGCCCTTGTTGATGGAATGATGATGATGAGAGGATTTCTTGGAAGAGGGTGACTTTAGAGAAGTGATGCGAAGAGGAGTGAAAGGAAGGGCAAGAGATTAGGAAGGGTTAGGAAGAGGGTGGAGCCGAAGAGAATAAGGATGGATGGAGAAATGAAAAATGAAATGGGTTTTAAAACTTAAAAATGGGCTTGGGTAGCTGCTGGGCCTTGGCGTCTGTGTAATGACCCGTTCATTTTCATTTATTTCCCTTTCTTCAAATTTTGCGGAATTTTTTTTTTTTTTTTTCATTGTCTTTTCCTTTTCGGGTTCGATTTCCCGCCTCTTAGTGTCGTCTCGAGTGCTCGGAAATGGTTTTTGAGACTCTTTCCTTTGGATTGACAACTTCCTTTGAGGACCGAGTCATTTCCACATTTTTTGTTTTTTTTTTTTTGATACTATTCATTTTTTCGTCTTTTCCTTACTTCGTCCTCTTCTCGTTTTTCACTTTTACTTGCATTACCTCATTTTTTTGTACTCGGATTTGATTCCAGTTTTGCATACGTCCATGATATTTAAATTCCATGACATCTACAATTTTACTTTCGTAGAAATGCATATTAAATGATTACTTTCTTTGTAAAAGCCATGAAAACAAGACTTTTTGTAATTATCCATAACTTGAGGGGTTTTGGGTAATTAAGTAAGGTAATTATTTTTCGTCTTAGGGACCATTTTGCAAATTAAATTGGAAGATATTTTCAAAAAGGACCTTTTCGCAATTTCCAGAAAATGTGACAAGTGTCACATTCCTATGGTGCCACTTGTTGATTTTGTAGTGGAACCACTTGGAGGCTTAATCTCATGACACATGGAGGGTTGAGATTCATCCACTTGTTGACCTAGGATTGGACCACTAGTTGGCTTGGGTGGTTGACAAGTGTAGGCTTAAGATTAATTCTAGAAGGGAACCTTAGAATGATGACAAGTGTAGGGCTCACAATTAGTCTTGCATTTTGTGTGTGTGTTGACCATGGTGTTGGTTCACCTAGTGAGTGGAGGACCTCTAAATCCTCCACTCACATTTCATCTTTTCATTTCCACATTATCCTACACACAAGAACCCTAGACTCCATTGAAGAAAGCTTAAAACCTTAAGTTTTGACTTTAAATTTTGAGGGCCTTCCACTCACCTTAGATCATTGACCTTGGAATAATTTTTGTTCCTTTCCTCTTCTTCTACAAAACCTTTGTTTGGTTTTCCATTTTTAATCCTTCCATTGGATTGAAGAGGAACAATCCTCTTGTGAGGTAGGGGGTGTTATCATTTGTCTTCCAAGTGATTTTATTTGTTCCTATAGTGATATCTAAGTTATATGTTTGTCTTGTATTAAAATGAGAAATAAATGATTAATTGTAACTTGTATGTAATTCACTATAGACTTGATAAATAACATGAACAAGGCTTAATTCATAACTTATGTTAATTTGAGGTCATTTAGAGTTGTTTTAAAATTTAGAGAGATTAATGAATTAATTTAAATAATTTATATATATATGCTCCTGTGACTTGAATCAAGTTTTGAAGTGATTTATATAATAACCATGACATGTACTACAACATATATTAAATTTGGGGCATTTGGATAAGAATTGCAAAATTTATCTAATATTTATCTTTTGTAAAAGTTTAATTCACATGGTTATAGCAAGCCTGAAATCATGATATAATGTGATATTTGGATAGGCCTTGGCATGTTCTCTAACATAGATTAAATTGAGGGCATTTGGAATTGTTTAAAAATCTAGGGGAAATTAATTAATTAGTTTGATTTGTTTTGTTTTAAGTGTTTTAATCACTTAAATTGTCATTTGATGTTATATATGTGATGACCATGACATGTCCTTCAATATATATTAAATTGAGGTTATTTGGGGTTAACTTGGAATTTAGAGAATTTAACTATTTATGTTTAATTAAATTCTATTTTATTACTCCGTGGATTTAATTACATTTTGGAAGTTGTTTTTATATTTAAATCATGGATTTAGATTTGGTGTATGTTCACTTGATTACTTTTAAGCATTGGATAACATAGTTGTTACTTTTATATTCATGAGAATGTGTTTTTCCTTATTGAATATATTGTTGCTATGTGTAAGGAATTGCACACTTTGTATTTGACATCTTTTATGCCATTATAGTTGTAGACATTGTGCTTGGTAAATAGTTGATATCTTGTATATACATGTTAATATATATACGTTGTTGCACAATTTGTTGATTTTCGAAACTTGGGAATGTCGTTGTTTGGCTACGGCTAGGACTTGGTTCTAGTACGGGGGATTGTCCCTCTATAGAGTCTAGTGCGCACATAGGGAGGTTACCCATGGGCTAGTAACCCTAAAGTAACCACATTGTCGGTTTGATCCAGCGTGACGTCCAGGTATCCACTTTGGTTTAATTTCGTATTTAAATTCCAAGTTGTTAACTTTGTGAAATTACATCCCATTGTATCATGTTGAAAGTTCTATTGTCACTTGATAGCATGAATTAAATGGTATTGGATTATAACTTGGTACAAAGATAAACCCATGCATTCCCTACGAGTAAACTTGTTTACTCACCCCTAAGTTAATGGGTGTTTTGCAGGTAAAGAAGCTTTGTTGTGGGATACACAAAAATCTTAGACAGACTAGGAGTCTTGAAGTGTTGTTGATGACATTGATTATGCACGTGTTAGCATATTATGTTTACTTTTGTTTATTTTGACAAAACTTATATTCTTTGATTCCACATATGTAATGTGTAGATAAGTCCTTTGTATTGTATATGACATGTATGAGATGAGGCCGTAGGCCAATGACATGTAATTTGTATTCCATGTATTTTTTTGACTTCATGAAATTTATGAAAATATTGAAAAATGCTGAATTTTGCCTTTAATGAGAAAAGTATGAAAATTAGGGTTTTAACATGTCATTTTTGCACCGGAGTGTGCATTGTATATGAAATTCATTATTTGTTATTCATTTACCATGTATGAGGTGTGGCCAAGGGCCAAACACCATTTTGTTTTGGGTTTTCATTTTGGTTTCACATTTTGCATTTTTGGCTAAAATAGTGAAATCCGAGCCTTTAAGGGTTCATTTTCAAATCGGGTGGTGCAAAATGTATTCTGGTACCTCCACTAGGTCTCATTTATCTTGTATGTAGTGTGGCCAAAGGCCAAACCATTTGTTGATTTTAGTTTACAAGTTTTCCATTTTAAGTTCATTTTCGCCTTTTTGGCTGTTGGGTGGTCGGATTTTGACTCGGCCATTTTCGGGAGTCGCGGACCATTCCCGTATGCTCAAAATTACTATTTACGTTTGTGTGCATGATCGTTTTCATGAAAAACCCTTTCGTATGCGTTTTGAGCCTCCTACGGATTCATTTCACCTATTTGTTGAAAGTTCTAGCTTAAAGGTATTTTGGGTACTTCCTTTGGGAAATAAATTCCGTTCTTGACTTTGTCACATAGAAAATGTGATTTTAGGGAGAGTTTCTTCTCTGTGTTTTTCCGAAAAATGTCATATTGACCTCGAAAACTGCATCGCAAACTTGTTTTTCTACTAAAACACTGTTTCTGCATTTGACCCAGGGTTCTGCCCATTTGGGCTGGCACGCGTGGGTCTTGGTCAGGCCCCTGTCATGCACAAGTCTGCTCTGCACCATTTCCCTCGGTTCTACCCATTTGGGCGGGCGCCCGCGGTTATTGTTCCTACTCCAGACACCTTTCTTCAATAGGCCATATCTCACTCGTTTTAACTCAGAATTGGTCCGTTCTTATGTCTAAATTGACCGCATCGAAATAAGATTCCAATGGTACCAATTAGAGATTCATATTACATTTTTAGCTCAAGTTATTCAAGTTTTAATGTGGTAGTATCAGTTTTTGGTTCGAACCAGGATAAGGTTTCCATCCCTTCGACTTTAGGACTTGATATCCTTGCCGTTCGGACTCCAAATCATGTGATTCTTGAGTCCAAATTTGTTAATTTTTCATTGTCTTTCAAATGGTATGCTTGGTGGCATCCATTTCTCTGTGAAATGACCATTTTACCCTTGGGGCTTAATTGTTACCTTTCCGATCTCTTGCTTCCGCACTTATCCCTTTGGGTTTCGAGAACTCATAGAAGGTCATCTTAGGGTCTTAGAGGTGCGTTGTGACTTGGGAAACCATTGTCTTGTCTTTTTCTTCTGCATCTGGATCTGCTATCGGGTCAATCTTCGGTTCGTCACTGTAGTACCGGGTTGAATCAAAACCCGAGTCGTTACAAGTGGTATCAGAGCTCCTAGGTTTGAATACCTTGGACGATGGGTTTTGGGTGCATATCATGCATGTGTTGCCATACTCTATTTGTTTATGTGCTTTATGATAACATGTTTATGTGCCTAGGTGGTATATATAGTATATCATTTGGTTAAAGCATGATTTTATTCTAGTATAAGAAGCATGACATATGATGTATGCTAGGTTAGATTTGTATATGCATATTGTTTTGCATATTTTATAGGACTTGGGATTAGTCACGGATGTTTGACTCAAGGTTGGGTTGTTTGGTGAGTTTGCACTTAGTGCAATGTTTGGTGTGTTTTGGTTTTGTTTAGGCACTCTTCTTAGATGTTATTAGCAATTGTTAGTTTGGTTTCATGGTAGTTTAGGTCATTGTTGACCTAGCGTTGGCTTTGGATAGGTGGATGGTCACCTTCTGTTTAGGCTCTCGTGGGGTGAGCCATCAGGCGTAGCCATAGTGCTGGATTTGTTGGTTTTGGGCCATGATGAAGTTGTGGACCTATTAGGATCCTTGGTTGTTTAGAAAGATTCCTCTGAGATTGCAATTTTCGTGGAAGAGTACGTTTGAGGGTGGGTGCATGGCACTGTCATGCTACCGTACTAGCTAGCTACGAGTGCAGTTTAGATGGGATTAGCGTTGGTTTTTGTTCTGATAGACGTAGACCTTTTGGTAAGTGTTTGATGGTTGTTTTAGGGATGATTCTTGAGATTGATTTGGTTGTTGATGGTATGGCTATAGTTGCCATTTACTTTGAGTTCTCTTTGCATAATGACGCTTTTGTGGTCGAGTTGATTAATCAATGTTTTGGGTTAGTGAGAGCATTGCATTCTTAGTGTCACTTATAGTGTCACCTTTAGATTTAGAGATAGATTGTTAGAGTCTTACCATTGTGGTGAGGGATCACATTTGTTTTGAGACAGGTTGTTGTCATATTGGTTTTTGGAGTCAGATTATAGCTAGGACATGTTTTCCTTTTACCTAGACACTCTAGGACACGATGTCCATTGGGTTCATTGTTACATCATCTTATTTTCTACAGTTTCGTTTACTACCATGTTAGTAGTATGATTTATGTTGTTGCGATGCATGAGTAGGTGGAGGTCTATCTACATTTGTTTTCTTGCTGTATGACATTAGCATGCCTTATTTACATGCTTAGAGATGCCATATTGTTACTATGCTTTAATAATATGCTTTTGCGTTACTTGGAGACATGCAGCATGTACCTTTGATTTTATCTATCTAAGTAGATTTGCTTACTTGGTAGTTGCATTCATTGTCATATGCATGACTTTCATGTTTAGTTTTCCCTTTTGTTTCCTTCGGTCGCACTTAGTGCGTATGTGGGTTTTTGTAATGGTTCCATTGTGAGATTCCTTGTGAAGGAGTTTTCGCATACGTTTTGTTTTTAGCTGTCCGCTTCCCTAAGGTGGGAAGAACGCTCTATTTTCGTGTTCGTTGTGTTAACACTCGTGGGGGATAGGGTTTTTCTCCTTTTTCTTGGTTGTCTCTTCTCTTCGTCGCCTCATGCATAGTTTTGGGGTTGGTTGGTCCGTAAGGATCACCGTGGTTGTCTTGAGTCCTTGGTGAGGGGTTGGTGCATTTTGGTCGACTTACTTCCAAGTAGGGGGTGAAGTCTTTGACCTTGTTGTCTTTTGTTTCAGAGGTGGAGTCGTGGTGTTGTCCTTCTTAGGACTAGTGGTTTTCTTTCTTTCGTGTTTTCCCTTGGGTAGTTTTTACTATGTTTGTTGACGGAGTTATGGTGCTTAGGGTGAGTTGATTTTTGTGAGATCATTTTACGAGGACTTGTGTCCATATTATTAAGGATTTTTTTTTATTCGTGAGGTGAGCTCGATGCTCATTTGAGGATGTCTTTTGGAGACTTGTTTCAATTTTGGAGACCTGGATGTGGTTGACCCTTTGGAGAGGTTTTGAAGGATCACAGTTGGATTTGGCTGGTTTGTGAAGTTTTCTCATCCTAGTTATGGCTAGGCATCGTTTTGAGGAATTGTAATTCCAATGATAGGGTATGGAATGAAATTGAGGAATTTTGATTTAGCCTGGTATTGCCAAGTGATCGGTTGATCAACTATACATCAACCTTCGCAATAGCACGAATCATTGTAAAATAGGGCTATTGGTCGGGTATGTCGAACCACTGGGACTGCGCTAGTCTATGGCAACCTAAGTGTCTAGAATTGTTCTTAGAATGATAAGGGGTTTATAGAGGTTTTGTTGGATGTCACTTAAGCTAGGAAATTAAAAGTGCATAAAACAATAAATTGCAAGAATTCAAGGGAGGGAAGTACAAGTAAAGAAGGCTAGGGAAATGAATCCACCTCCATCCCTATACACATGCTAGATTAAGATTAATTTAAGGAAAAAACAATATATATGATAGTCATGATACATAACAATACTAGGTTGCTATAATATTCTCAAGAAGTTCATTTAAATAGGAAGGCAAGAATAAACCATCAAAGGTTCACATGATCAACTACCTAAACTAAAATGTAGCTTAGAACATGCTTACTAAGTCAAGGATTATCAAGCCCTAATTTAAATGGTGAATGCATATAAAGCAAAGAATCAAGTATAGACCATCAAAGGGAAACCCTAAGCCATGAACTATCTAGGTTCTCCAACTCCATGCCATTAAAACCATTCCATGATCTAACTTCCATTGTCACCATGGAAGTGCAAGCAATATGATTAAGAAAAGTAACCATCCAAGACAAGATGAATAACTCACAATAATCATTTATAAACATTCAACATTCATTACAACAAAAATGAGGCTCTTGATCATGGAAAGACTATCAAAAATACATTGTAATCCCCAAAAATAAACTATACTAACACATGCTTACAAGGGAGGGGTTTCATCACCTCCCTAGATGAGGTTTAGTTGCCCATTGGTGAGCTAGAAGAAGGAAGAAGCATCATCCTCATCTTCATTTTTGTGCACCCTCTTTGGAGCTTGAAGAACCCCTTTCTTTTCTCTCCTCTCTCTCCTCTTATCTTGTGAAAATGAAGGATAGCAAATGTGTGGCCTTTGGTAGCCTTTTATCCTCCAACAAAACCCTATCTCTCCTCTAAGGAACACCTCCAACCACTTCATAAAGAAGGAAGATGGCATTGAGGAAACCAATGTGCAAGTGGCTGAAATTGAGCCATTTCCGAGTGCAATCTGCCTGATTTTCGAGCACTCGAAAAGTGGTCTCGAGCACTCTAATTTAGTGTAATGTGCAACATGCTCTTCTTGCTCACAATGACCTACTTTGGTAAAACTGCTATAACTTTGTGCCCCGAACTCCGAATGATGATCTGTTTGAAGATTTTGAGATTTGATTCAGTGCTTTCAAAACTCCATGTTTTGATGAAGACCCAATTCTCAAGTCTGGTTGGTCGAAAATGGGGAGAAAGGCAGTACTTTAGTGCTGCCAGGCAGTTCTGCGCACCTCTGTTAAGAAGATCATAACTCTCTGCTCCGAACTCCGAATGATAAACCGCTTAAAGATTTGGAAAGATGATTCAGAGATATAAATCTTTCATGTTATGATGGAAGTCCAGTTCTTGAGTTTTCTAGGTCGAAAATGGCGACAAAAGTCAGGATCACTGCTGCCAGAAATTCAGAAATGGCACCCTTTTTGTTCAAAATTCCACAAGGCATCATTTTTGCTTCCTTTTTGCACTTTAACCTGAAAATGCACAAAAACATGCAAATGGAGTTAATCTTCATAAAATAATCACTTAATGGACTTTGTTAATGTAATTTAGGGCGCTTGAATATACAGTATTCAGCGCTTATCACACCCCCAAACTTACATTTTGCTAGTCCCTTAGCAAAACCAAAATGCAAAGCTCAATGGAATGAAAACATGGGAATGCTATTACAAAATTATTCACCATGGCAAAGATAAACATAAACATAGCTCAAATACAACTTGAAACAGATAAAGAGCTGGAGACGAGATCATTGGGAAGACTACCTTGCATATATGAGGCATTGATACAAAAATTGGGAAAAACCATTTCAACATGCATGCATCAACATCATAGTCCATATAAATAATTCAATTGTCATCTCTTAAATGGAAATAACTCAAACTCCAGTGAAAGTGAATTGGATTCTCAACATGCGACTTTTACTTTCTTTTCCAATTCCAAAGCACAAGTTTTTAAATCATTGAATTCCCCTTTAAATGAGGTCCCTAAGGCATGATTTTATTTACAAGACAACTTTTGTTGCTTGTTGACAATTTATTGCAACTCATAAGCAGAACATAGAATGGTTGTGCAATGCTGAAGTCCCTTAAGCTTTCTAACCAACCTATGTAGCAAGCGTTAGGCCAACAACTCCCAAACCAGATTGCTTTAGGGTGTTAAGTGTAGAAACACTCCTAGGGCTTAATAGCTCAAGTTGGAAAGGCTACGAACTCCAACGAACCATGTGTATTACAAATTTTTTTTTTTTGAATGACCATGCAGTGTTTAAGTCCCTTAAGCTTTCTAACCAACCCTTGTAGCAAGCGTTAGGCCAACAACTCCCAAACCAAACGGCTTTAGGGTGCTAAGTGTAGAGACACTCCTAAGGCTTAATAGCTCAAGTTGGAAAGGCTACGAACGTCAACTGGTCATTTTTTTTTTTTTTAGATACATACCAAAGGTATCCATCTATCAGGTTCATCAAATCAGATTAACTAGGCCAAGGTCAAGGTCAATCAAGTTGCATGCCTCACAGTTAAGTTTCCAATGTGCATCTGTGCATTGTGAAGCTTATAAGAGTGTAAATCCAGCAAGAATCTAATTGAGTCATTTATACAAACTACATTGTATTTGCATGATCACTTCAAATTCAAATTTCTTTATTTTCAAAAATTTCTCAATTGCTTCTATACACAAGGTATTAAACATATGCTTTGTCTCCGACAAGTTCCAAGTTACACTATCATTACTTTACAAAAATATGATACCGAAACTATGCCAAGAATGCTTTGATGCACCCCCAAACTTAAACTACACAGTGTCCTCAATATGGGACATGGATGTAAGTTAGAGACAAAAATGACAACGAGTATAAAAAGGAACAACAATACCCAGGGGGAGGAAACAGCATCTTGATACAAAAACCCCCAAACTTGAATTGGACTGCGCAACCTGGAGAGCATTATGAAGAACAAAAAGAAACAACCACAAATAGCATTAATAGCATAAGCATAAATACAAAAAAAAAATGTTCCGAAAGTTAATAGAACAGAAAGAATTTGCATTGCAAAAAGAGTTTACATGATTACAAAAAGAGCTGTACAGGGATCATGTCTACTAGAGCAACCTATACATAGCAAAGTCTTACAGTTCAAAAGGAAAACAAAAGATACAAGAGAAATAGGTACATATGAAACAAAAAGATAAGGTCCAACACTCGCAACAAGCTACGGTCCAGAGGGTAAACGGGCAAGGATGGAATGGAGGAGAGATTGAGTCTTACGCCGTTCAGCGGAAGCCAAACGACGTTCCTTAGCGGCGACACGGCGGTCTTCAGCAGCAAGACGACGATCTTCTTTAGCACGTGAAGAAGTCTCACACAGAGTTCGAGTGTACGCGGACAAAGAATTCTCAAAACGATCCAGTCGCTCATGAATACCGGCAATGCTAGCCCAGATGAAAGCCTGGTCCGGGTGAGAGTCGACCGGAGGCTCTACCCTTGCAGCGGCTGCTGCGGTGGAAGCATCCTCAGAAGGAGGAGGAGGTGGAGCGTGGATGAACAGGGGGGCAGCAGGCTGAGGGGTACTAGAATGGCTAAGAACATTGATCCACCGGCGCTGGGTAAAAATTTTAATCTTTTCGCCTTTTGGTTCATGGGGAGGAACAACGAAACCCTTGTGCTGAAGGAGCCGAGTGATGAAAAACGGCAAAGGCAATTTCCGATTTTCAACTCGCGGAACCCGTGTATTATGAGCATCATGCCAAAACTTCATAAATGTGGTCCAAATGAGCTCTGGGGTGGAGAACCATTGGCCTTGGTCCATTGCATATAAGGCTTGCAGAAGGAGGCCCCGACACTCGGTGCTATGCACCAAAGGGCAGACATTGTGCTTGAAGACAGTGTCAATGAACCACAGGCGTTCCGGAAGATTGGTTTTGCGGATAAAAGACCGGGGCCTAGTAGGATCGTTAACAGTGCAAATGGCAGCGGCAATCTGCTCCACAGTTAATGTATCCGGCTCCTCATATAAAGGGAGATTCTCACGATTGACAATGTCATCGGGGCACTCAATGGGGCAACCAGAAACTTGAATGATGTCAGTCATAGTGAAAGCATAGGTGGTGCCATCAATGGATGTAGTGAGAGAAATGGGTGGCTCTTCAGGGCATTGGAGATTCTGGTAGAAGAGGCGCACTACACGGGGGTAGGCAACCCTGGCAAGGGGCGCGCAAATGTGCTGCAGACGTCGGTTAGTCAATTTGGCGACAGCCCACGAAGTAGTGGGTAGAATGTCAAAGGCATCCGTGAGCGGAAATGAGAGTTCGTAGTTGAGGTGTTTGCGATCCCAAGGATCACGTGGTCGCTCACGATTGACAGCACGGGCACCCGAAGAGGGTCGAGGAGGGCGAGAAGAACCGGCACGAGACATTTAGAGAGGTGGACTTGGTTGAGGACTTTCAGCGAGCACCTGGCGTGCACCACAAAAGAGAGAATGGGAAGATGAGTGGGAGGGATGAAGAAAACTAAAAAATTTTTACAATCAAACCAAGCTCTAGCATAGAGCACTCAGCAACCACAAACAACACAACCTCCACAATGCATTCCCATCCTCCGTATAACGGAAATAAAGGCAAGGAATTGAGAAAAAAAATGAAGCTCACATACCTTGCGAAGAAGAAAAAGAATAGAGGCACATGGAGTGAATGCATGCATGAATGAGAGGGAAAACGGGGAAGGTGGGGTGGAAGGGAGAGAAGGTTGTATGTGGTGGGTGGCCAAAGGTGAGGGGTTAGAGGGAGAGATGAAGAGGGAGGCCGAGAGGTGAGGGGGATGGAGATTGAGTTGGTGGTTGTGAGGTGAGGGGGATGGTGAAGGTGGTTTGGTTGAGAGGGTTGAAGAAAGGTGGATGGTGAAGGGGGTTTGGTTGAGAGGGTTGTGGGGGTTTAAAAGAGAGGAGGGAGCTTGGGTCGAGAGAGAGAGTTTGTGTGGTTTTAAAAGAGAGAGGGAAGCTTGGTTCGAGCACTCGAAGGGTGTCTTCGAGTGCTCGAAATTGGGGCAGTGGCCTCGGCTGAGGATGGGGCATGGTGCTCCACACTTCGAGCACTCGAAATGGGACTTCGAGTGCTCGAAGTCTTGGCAGTGAGCTCGGGTGGGAGCTTCAAACAAGCTCGAGCACTCAAGAGGGAAGTGAGAGGGCTCGGGTGAGGTTTGCTGTGTCATGAGAGGTGGTGGTGTGTGAAGTGGGGGTTGGTTGGTTGTTGGGGGCAGGCATGGGGTTGGTTTGCATGGGTTTAAGGGTGGTTTGGTTATGGAGGTGAGGTGGCTTGGCATGGAGGCATGCATGAGGTGGTGGGTTTGGAAGTTGGTGGTCGAGAGTGATGGAGGCTGGGTTGGTGAGGAGGTTGGTTGGGGTTTGCATGGATGGGGTTGGTTGTGTGGGGTTAAGGTGCATGGTGTGAAGAGTGGTGGTGAGTTGGTGGTAAAGTGAATGGTGAAGATGGTTGGAGAGGAGTGAAGATGGATTTGAAGCTGAAGTTGCATGCATGCATGGAGCTTGCATGCATGCATGCATGCATTGGGGATGGGCTGTGTTGGTTGAGAGGAGATGGAGGGGCATGCATGCATGGGGCTTGCATACTGGAGGTTTGAGGTTGGTTGATGCTTGGTTGGCATGGTTGAGGCTGGGTTGGTGAGGAGGTTGATTCGAGTGCTCGAACGGAGCCTGCGAGCACTCGAATTGAAGGCAGCCGAGAGAGGTTATAAGATGGATGGTGGTTGGTGGGTGAGATGCCAAGAGTTGGGAGCTTAGAGTGAGGAGAGAGAAAAGGTGGAGGAGGTGAAGTTGGGTTTGCAGATTCGAGTGCTCGAACTGAGCCTGCGAGCACTCGAATTGAAGGCAGTGTCTCGGGTTGTGATGCATGAAGTGTTCGAGCACTCGAAAATGGACTTCGAGTGCGCGAAATGGAGACAGTAGCCTCAGGATGATGTGCTGACATTGGTGTGCAGCTGCGAGCACTCTAACTTGGATCTTGAATGCTCAAAATTAGGACAGTAGGCTAGAAATGAGCACAGAAAGCTGGAATTTTGAGCATCATAGAAGTTGAATTTTTCATCGGACATGGATGCATGGATGCATGCAAATTTTTTTATTTTTATGCATGTATGAATGCAAAATTTAAACCTTACATTATGAGTGACCAACCGAGCACTTATGCATACATATTGTAGAATGCAAACATTTTTTTCATTCTCATACATGCATGCATGCAAAATTTAAACCTTAAAAATTTATTTATTTAGTTATTTTTTTATTCTTATGCATGCAGGAATCCATTCTTATGCATTGAATGCAAAATTTTTCATCATGGATGTATGCATGAATTTTTTTTATTCTTATGTATCGTGAATGCATGCAAAATTACTATGCATAGATAGACTGTGTATACATGATGCAATTTGGAATTTGCCTGGATGCATTGGCTTGAAAGTTGAAATGTTGCATGGATGGAAAAATTAAAATTTGTCATGGAAATTTTTTTTTTTTTTTTTTTTTTTTTTTTTTTTTTTTTTTTTTTTAATGATGCATGCATGAATTTCAATTGCATGGAAAAATTTCCAACTTGTACAACATCACACATAGCATGGATGAATGAAATTTCTGGAGAAAAATTTTAAAACTTTGTAAATTCATTCCAATGTAATGCATGGATGGAATATTTTTGGAAAAATTGTCAAATTGCTCAACATTTCTAAGGCCTGGATGAAAAATTGTCAAACTTTGCATTTCATCTCCAATGTATGGAAAATTTTGGGGAACCATGATCCAACATTGCATTGAAAGGGAGAGGTTGTGCACATAAGTTGCATGCCAAAGATCCTATGAAATTTCTAGAAAGCGATGGAAATTTTCGGGAATGAAAATTAAAGCTGAGAAGGTCTAAGAAGCCGGTCTAAAATTGTGGAACACAACTGAAGAGCATTCCAAAAAAAATCAAATTTTTGGCTTTTCGAAACCATTTCCCAGAAAATTGCAAGGCTCAAGCAATGGAAAGGAGGTAGGGAAGCTTGGAACATCGAAAGAATTTATTCCCTTGCTTTGCTAAATTTAATATCGATAGCTAGACGAAGTTAGAGCTGGCACTAATCCTCATAAATTGGGTCCGTCAAGAGGACTTCCTCAACTTTTCGGGTTGGGATTGTGCCATCAATGCAAGGCTTAAGCCGTTGGCCATTAACCTTGAAGAGTGATCCTTTTGCAGGATCATGAAGTTCGATTGCTCCATGAGGAAAGACAGTAGTGACAATGTATGGACCATCCCATCTTGACCGGAGTTTACCGGGAAAGAGTTTCAAGTGGGAATTGAAAAGCCAGACCTTTTGTCCCGGGGCAAAAGACTTCTTGACGATGTGTTTGTCATGAAAAGCTTTAGTCCTTGCCTTGTAAATTTTTGCGCTTTCATACGCGTCATTACGCAATTCCTCAAGTTCATTTAATTGCAACGCATGATTAGAGCCGGCTTGTTTGAGATCAAAATTGAACCTTTTTATAGCCCAATAAGCACGGTGCTCTAATTCTACCAGGAGATGACATGCTTTGCCAAAGACAAGTCGATATGGTGACATGCCAATGGGTGTCTTATAAGCTGTCCGGTAAGCCCAAAGCGCATCGTTTAGCCTTACTGACCAATCTTTGCGGTCCGGTCTAACCGTTTTTTCCAAAATGTGCTTAATCTCCCGGTTAGAAATCTCTACTTGACCACTCGTTTGAGGGTGGTAAGGTGTAGCAACCTTATGAATGACGGAATACCTGGCAAGGACGGATTTTAGATAACGATTTCGGAAATGAGATCCGCCATCACTAATGATTGCTCGGGGCATACCAAAACGACTAAAGATATGAGACTGAATGAAATGGATCACGACTTTATGATCATCGGTTTTGGTAGCCTCGGCTTCAACCCATTTAAACACATAATCCACCGCTACAAGGATGTACTCATAGCCATAAGAAGATGGAAATGGTCCCATGAAGTCAATCCCCCACACATCAAAAATTTCAACAATTAAAATGTTGGTGAGGGGCATCATGTCTCTTCGGGACATGGATCCAAGTTTTTGACATCGTTCACACGATTTGCAAAAATTGTATGCATCCCGAAACAAGGTAGGCCAAAAGAATCCGCTTTGAAGAACTTTGTTAGCGGTCTTTTTGGCACTAAAATGGCCTCCACAAGCAAGAGTATGGCAAAAATTTAGAATGCTTGTGGCCTCGATTTCAGGAATGCATCGCCGTATGATTTGGTCCGGGCAATACTTGAATAGTTCCGGATCTTCCCAAAAGAAATGCTTGACTTGGGAGAAAAACCGGTCCCTCTCTTGTTTGGACCAATGAGCTGGAATTTTGCCAACCGCAAGATAATTGACAATATCCGCAAACCATGGAAGAGTAGAATGTGAAACTTGAAGAAGTTGCTCATCCGGAAAGGAATCACAGATGGCTGCGAATTCTGAAGATTTCTCAATAAGTAAGCGAGAGAGATGATCGGCGACAACATTGTCGGTCCCTTTTTTGTCCCGGATGTCAATGTCAAACTCTTGAAGTAAGAGGATCCATCGAATTAAACGGGGTTTTGTCTCTTTTTTCGCTAACAAATGCCTAAGAGCGGCATGATCTGAAAAGACGATGACCTTGGAGCCAAGAAGATAAGAGCGAAATTTATCCAAGGCGTACACCACAGCTAGCAATTCTTTTTCAGTGGTGGTGTAGTTCAATTAGGCATCGCAGAGAGTTTTGCTAGCATAATAAATGACATGCGGAAGTTTATCCACACGTTGGCCCAAAACCGCCCCTAATGCATAGTCGGATGCATCACACATGATCTCAAAGGGAAGAGACCAATTAGGGGGTTTCATGATTGGGCGAAGGAGAGGAGAATGCGAAGTTTGATCAAAGCTTCCATGCAAGCGTCATCAAAATTGAACGAAACATCCTTGGCTAAGAGATTACACAAGGTCCGTGAGATTTTGCTAAAATCTTTGATGAAGCGACGATAGAATCCGCCATGGCCAAGAAAAGAACGGATTTGACGGACGGAATTCGGAGGAGGAAGATTAGAGATTAACTCAACTTTTGCCTTGTCTACCTCGATTCCCCGCTTAGAAATGACATGTCCTAAAACAATGCCTTCTTGGACCATGAAGTGGCTTTTCTCCCAACTTAGAATGAGATTCGTCTCTTTGCATCTTTGGAGCACAAGAGATAAATTTTTGAGACACGAGTCAAAGGAGGAGCCAAATACGGAAAAATCGTCCATGAAAACTTCCAAGAACCTTTCAACCATATTGGAGAATATGGACATCATGCACCTTTGGAACGTTGCCGGTGCATTGCATAGACCAAAAGGCATGCGTCGATAGGCAAAAGTACCAAAGGGACATGTGAATATTGTTTTCTCTTGATCTTGGGGGGCGATTGCCACTTAGTTATAGCCGGAATAACCATCAAGAAAACAATAGAAGCTTTGGCCGGCTAACCTTTCTAGGATTTGATCAATAAATGGGAGTGGGAAATGATCCTTCCTAGTTAATGAATTGAGTTTTCGATAGTCAATGCACACACGCCACCCGGTGGTAGTTCGTTGTGGCACGAGCTCACCCGCTGAATTTTCAACAACGGTGAGCCCGAATTTCTTGGAGACAACTTGTGTGGGGCTCACCCACTTGCTATCAGAGATAGGATAGATGATTCCCGCATCTAGCAATTTGATCACCTCTTTCATGACCACTTCCTTCATATTTGGATTTAACCGGCGCTGGACCTCTCTAGTAGGCTTTGCGTCATCCTCCATATGAATGCGGTGCATACAAATGGAGGGGTCAATTCCTTTCAAATCTGCCACTGTCCAACCAATAGCTTCTTTATGCTCTTGGAGCACCGCTAAAAGGTTGGTCTCTTGGTCTTTTTGAAGATCCGAGGCAATAATGACCGGAATGGTTTGCTTTAGACCAAGGAACACATACTTGAGATGGGCCGGGAGCGGCTTAAGCTCAAGTTGTGGCGAAGATAACAATGATGGGACCGGAGGAGTGGTGGAAAGTTGGGGAAGTGATTCTTTTGGAATTTTCCAAGGAGGTACATCCATGATAGCATTAATATCAAGCAAGGAATTTACTTCTTGAATGGCTTGATCAACATCAAAGTTTGAGAAGTCAAAATGGGACATGCAAGTTTCAAGAGGATCTTTGCTTAGAATGAAGGGGAGAGATTCTTCGACCACTTCATCAATGACATCCACAAGAAAACAATCATCCTCATAGGAGGGATGTTGAGTTGCATGAAAGATGTGGAGTTTGACTTGCATGTTTCCAAAAGCAATGTCCATCACCCCGGTTCGGCAATTAATTGTTGCATTAGCCGTGGCTAAAAATGGCCTACCAAGGATCACGGGAATGTGCTTTTTTGGGTCATGGACCGGTTCCGTATCAAGAACCACAAAATCTACCGGGAAGTAGAATTTGTCCACTTTGATGATAACGTCCTCAAGAATACCTCGTGGATGCTTGACCGATCTATCGGCAAGTTGCAAAACCACGGAAGTCGGCTTAAGATCTCCCAAACCAAGTTGTAAGTAGACTGAGTATGGAATTAAATTCACACTAGCTCCTAAGTCAAGGAGGGCCCTCTCGATTTTGCTGTCACCAATGACGCAAGAGATTGTGGGGGCACCCAGATCCTTATACTTCGGGGGAGTGCTGTGCTGAATGATAGCACTAACATTTTCAGTCAACCTCACTTTTTTTGGCAAATGATTTTTAGAAGTGCGCTTTTGAGTGCACAAATCTTTGAGAAATTTTGTATAAGGAGGGATTTGCTTGATAGCATCCAAGAGGGGCAAGTTAATCTTCACTTGCTTGAAAACTTCCCACATGTCTTGAATTTTACAATTCTTGTTCCCAAAATGTGTCGACTTTTGAAGACGTTGAGGAAACGGAGCTTTTGGCTCATAAGTAGTTTCCACATTTGGGGTGACATGTGTGGGATTTCCGTGAATGGTATTTGGACAAGAATTTGGATTAGAAGAGCTTGAATTTGGATTTTTCAAAGGAGAAACTTCCTCACTTTTGTCTCCATCGACCTTGTTGTCAACCACTCACCACTCTGAAGGGTGGTGATAGCTAGAACTTGTTCATGAGTCAGCCCACTCGGAGGAGGGGTTTCGTCAATCACATGCATTCCTCTAGGATTTTTAAAAGGTTGAGAGGGAAGCTTGCCCTTGTCCTTTTGAAGTAATTGATTCACCGAGTTAGCTATTTGGCCCACTTGATTTTCGAGATTAGCTATGGATTGAGTATGAGAGTGAACCATTTGGAGAGTAGGCTGCAAGGATGTCAAGAGTTGCTTGTTGGCATCCATTATTTGCTTATTTAATGATTCCATCATTTGCTTGTTTGCAGCTACTATCTCGTCAGTTGGACACACAGGAGGTTGATTGGAGACATTTGGATTGTAAGGAGGACGGTAGCTTGAAGAGGCTTGGAAAGGTCTACCCTGATATTGAGAAGAGGGCTGATTTTGCCGCCCTTGGTTTTGGAATTGGGAATTTTGTGGGGCTTGTTGCCGCCACGAGAAATTCGGATGATCTCGCCAACTCGGATTGTAGGTGTTGGAATATGGATTGTTCCCGGGCTGCGAGAACATGGCATTAGCTTGCTCTTGGTTGGGATTGGAAAATTGCTCCGGTGTGGGACAATCTTCCGAGAGATGGAATAGACTAGTACATGAAGCACAAACTGAACTTGCCGAATTTTGAGACAATTAAGGAGGAAGATGTGGTGCCATCAATTGGTAGAATTTATGAGCGATGGCATCCACTTGAGATGATTCCTCCCTTATTGACTTTGGTTGACAAGGGTTGGTGTTGTTTGGAGTGGTTGCGGTCGGAGCCCTACGAGAATTGTGTTGAAGTGAATTTTCACTCAAATTCTCAAGTAAGGTCCAAGCCTCATCCGCATTCTTGGACATGAACATCCCACCACAAGAAGAATCAACCATGAATCTATGGGTTTTGGTCAAGCCAGCATAGAAAGCTTGCACTAATTGCCATTTTGGGATCAAATGATGAGGACATTTTCGAAGAAGATCTTGTAGCCTTTCCCAAGTCTCGTGAAGTTGTTCTCCATCAACTTGAGAAAAACTTAGAATGGAACGCCTCATTTGGTTGGTTTTACTTACCGGATAATACTTCTTAAGAAATTCTTGTTGCAATTGAGCCCAAGAAGTAATAGAGTTGGGAGCGAGGGAGTTCAACCAATATTTTGCCCTATCCTTTAGGGAAAATGGGAAAAGATGGAGATGAAGTGCATTGTCCGGAAAACCTCTCAACCGGATGGTCGAACAGATTTCAAGGAACTCGTCAAGATGCTTATATGGATCTTCATTATCAAAGCCATGAAATGATGGAAGCATTTGAATGGTACTAGACTTGATCTCATATTGAGCTGCATCGATGTTTGGCATCACTATACAAGAAGGAGAAGCATAGGTGGTAGGAATGAAATGATCTCTAAGAGTCATTGGTTCTACATTAGGAATTTCAGCCCTTTCATTCCCCGGATTTCCTACGTTATCCCCCATTATATTGAATTCAGTTTCAAGATCCCTTGTAAGAGTGGGTTCCCTAAGGTTCCGTCTAAGAGTTCTTTCAAGTGAATTTATATCAATAGGCGAGTCAAGTGTGGGTAGAGAGAGTGACCTACGGCCAAACATCAACAATTCACAACAACATCATCACAACAAATCTTTATCATCAACTCCACATACGATGTTCCCTTTCTCCTCAATTATCAAGACAGAAAATAAATGGCCACGACAAGGACCGATGCTTGGAATTGAAACTACACAATTGAAATAGCCCCGACAAGGGCTTGCAATTTATCTACTTCTAAGCGTAACACATGCACGATATTCACAATTCGAAACTAGAAGTCACGAGACTTACCTGGGGTCCTCTAGACTTACAATTTGCTAGCAATCCCACGACGAGCTTCGAGTCCCTAGAATCTTACAACACGAAGATGATCAAAACACACAAGGAATATTCACAAGACACAATATGCACAATCAAACTAAAATTTAACCCTAAACTCTTGGTCGCTAAACCGTATGCAAGTCCCGGGCAACGGCGCCAAAAATTGATCGGTTGATCAACTATATATCAACCTTCGCAATAGCACGAATCATTGTAAAATAGGGCTATTGGTCGGGTAAGTCGAACCACTGGGACTGCGCTAGTCTATGGCAACCTAAGTGTCTAGAATTGTTCTTAGAATGATAAGGGGTTTATAGAGGTTTTGTTGGATGTCACTTAAGCTAGGAAATTAAAAGTGCATAAAATAATAAGTTGCAAGAATTCAAGGGAGTGAAGTACAAGTAAAGAAGGCTAGGGAAATGAATCCACCTCCATCCCTATACACATGCTAGGTTAAGATTAATTTAAGGGAAAAACAACATATATGATAGTCATGATACATAACAATACTAGGTTGCTATAATATCCTCAAGAAGTTCATTTAAATAAGAAGGCAAGAATAAACCATCAAAGGTTCACATGATCAACTACCTAAACTAAAATGTAGCTTAGAACATGCTTACTAAGTCAAGGATTATCAAGCCCTAATTTAAATGGTGAATGCACATAAAGCAAAGAATCAAGTATAGACTATCAAAGGGAAACCCTAAGCCATGAACTATCTAGGTTCTCCAACTCCATGCCATTAAAACCATTCCATGATCTAACTTCCATTGTCACCATGGAAGTGCAAGCAATATGATTAAGAAAAGTAACCATCCAAGACAAGATGAATAACTCACAATAATCATTTATAAACATTCAACATTCATTACAACAAAAATGAGGCTCTTGATCATGGAAAGACTATCAAAAATACATTGTAATCCCCAAAAATAAACTATACTAACACATGCTTACAAGGGAGGGGTTTCATCACCTCCCTAGATGAGGTTTAGTTGCCCATTGGTGAGCTAGAAGAAGGAAGAAGCATCATCCTCATCTTCATTTTCGTGCACCCTCTTTGGAGCTTGAAGAACCCCTTTCTTTTCTCTCCTCTTATCTTGTAAAAATGAAGGATAGCAAATGTGTGGCCTTTGGTAGCCTTTTATCCTCCAACAAAACCCTCTCTCTCCTCTAAGGAACACCTCCAACCACTTCATAAAGAAGGAAGATGGCATTGAGGAAACCAATGTGCAAGTGGCTGAAATTGAGCCATTTCCAAGTGCAATCTGCCTGATTTTCAAGCACTCGAAAAGTGGTCTTGAGCACTCTAATTTAGTGTAATGTGCAACATGCTCTTCTTGCTCAGCACTGACCTACTTTGGTAAAACTGCTATAATTTTGTACCCCGAACTCCGAATGATGATCTGTTTGAAGATTTAGAAATTTGATTCAGTGCTTTAAAAACTTCATGTTTTGATGAAGACCCAATTCTCAAGTCTGGTTGGTCGAAAATGGGGAGAAAGGCAGTACTACAGTGCTGCCAGGCAGTTCTGCGCACCTCTGTTAAGAAGATCATAACTCTCTGCTCCGAACTCCGAATGATAAACCGCTTGAAGATTTGGAAAGCTGATTCAGAGATATAAATCTTTCATGTTATGATGGAAGTCCAGTTCTTGATTTTGCTGGGTCGAAAATGGCGACAAAAGTCAGGATCACTGCTGCCAGAAATTCAGAAATGGCACCCTTTTTGTTCAAAATTCCACAAGGCATCATTTTTGCTTCCTTTTTGCACTTTAACCTGAAAATGCACAAAAACATGCAAATGGAGTTAATCTTCATAAAATAATCACTTAATGGACTTTGTTAATGTAATTAGGGCGCTTGAATATACAGTATTCAGCGCTTATCACCAAGCATGGTTTTGAGAGACTCTTTTTTTTATGACCATGGTTGTCAGAATTTTGATGTGTATGCCACGTGGTGGACTTGTTTTTCGAGGACCTAGTTATCCATGATAGGGATGTGGATCTGATGTTTGATTATGGTGTGGTTTTGTAGTTGATCTGTTTCAGGGATATATGTGGGACTTTCGATGAAATGTTTTGTATTGAGGTTCGTTTTGATTCATGGTGGTGTTGATTTATCTAGCAGGCTTTGGATTTTTTATTAATGTTGTTAATAGGAGTGTTTTGAGACATTGGAGTTGTTGGTTTTGTTGTACTAAGGATTAAAGACCTTAAGCGTAGCGGTGCCTATGACATTGTTATCAGAGTTTTGGGATTAGCTACCCCAACTCACACACGATGCCTGGTTTCTGTAGTGCATTTAGTGATGATCTTTTCCTGACATTAATGTCATTTGTATCGAGAGGTTTCATGGGTAAACCTAGTGGGAGGCAGGTCATGAATTAGTACCCAGTACCGTCATGCGACCTTACTGACGAGTAAGTGTGGGCGGGTTATGGTCGCTATTCGTACCGCCACATTATCTTTGTTCTGTACCCTGATTTGGTACGTGGTTATCTTGGAGTTCTTTTGGTGGTTGTTTTTGGATCGGTATGATGGTTCATCAGGAGGAATGCTTATGGTTGTTGTCTTCCGTTCCTTTGTCCAACCTTGGGTTCTTTGTGTGTGACTTTTGACTAATCGTGTGACCGTGTGGTCAATTTCCTTTTGAGAGGTTATCCTGTCATAAGCAGATGGTTACGAATGACATTGGTTTGTACGTTGTCTTTCAGCTTTGGGATAGCTTATGTAGCACGTTGTGTGGGGTACTTGGAGATGTACTTTGTAATTATCCTGTTTTCACCTTTAGTTTCTTGGGGCTGGATTTCGGGGACGAAATCCCTTTAAGGTGGGAAGGTTGTAATGACCTGGTCATTTTCATTTCTTTCCTTTTCTTCAAATTTTGCGAATTTTTTTTTTTTTTTTTTCATTGTCTTTTCCTTTTCGAGTTCGATTTCCCGCCCCTTAGTGTCGTCTCGAGTGCTCGGAAATGGTTTTTGAGATTCTTTCCTTTAGATTGACAATTTCTTTTGAGGACCGAGTCATTTCCACATTTTTTGTTTTTTTTTTTTTTACACTATTCATTTGTTCGTCTTTTCCTTATTTTGTCCGCTTCTCATTTTTCACTTTTACTTGCATAACCTCATTTTTTTGTGCTCGGATTTGATTCCGGTTTTGTATACGTAGATGATATTTAAATTCCATGACATCTACATTTTTAATTTTGTAAAAATGCATATTAAATGCTTACTTTCTTTGTAAAAGTCATGAAAACAAGACTTTTTGTAATTATCCATAACTTGAGGGGTTTTTGGGTAATTCAGTAAAGTAATTATTTTTCGTCTTAGGGACCATTTTGCAAATTAAATTGCAAGATATTTTAGAAAAGGACCTTTTTGTAATTTCCAGAAAATGTGACAAGTGTCACACTCCTATGGTGCCACTTGTTGATTTTGTGGTGGAACCACTTGGAGGCTTAATCTCATGACACATGGAGGGTGGAGATTCATCCACTTGTTGACCTAGAATTGGACCACTAGTTGGCTTGGATGGTTGACAAGTGTAGGCTTAAGATTAATTCTAGAAGGGAACCTTAGGATAATGACAAGTGTAGGGCTCACAATTAGTCTTGCATTTTGTATGTGTGTTAACCATGGTGTAGGTTCACCTAGTGAGTGGAGGACCTCTAAATCCTCCACTCACATTTCATCTTTTTCATTTCCACATTATCCTACACATAAGAACCCTATACTCCATTGAAGAAAGCTTAAAACCTTAAGCTTTGACTTTAAATTTTGAGGGCCTTCCACTCACCTTAGATCATTGACCTTCTACTTTTTGTTCCTCTCCTCTTCTTCTACAAAACCCTTGTTTGGTTTTCCATTTTTAAGTTTCTTCCTTTGGATTCAAGAGGAACAATGCTCTTATGAGGTAGAGGGTGTTATCATTTATCTTCCAAGTGATTTTATTTGTTTCTATAGTGATATCTAAGTTATATGTTTGTCTTGTATTAAAATGAGAAATAAATGATTAATTGTAACTTCTATGTAATTCACTTTAGACTTGATAAATAACATGGCCATGGCTTGATTCATAACTTATGCTAATTTGAGGTCATTTAGAGTTGTTTTAAAATCTAGAGGGATTAATGAATTAATTTAATTAATTTTTATTTATATGCTCCTATGACTAAAATCAAGTTTTGAAGTGATTTATATAATAACCATGACATGTACTACAACATATATTAAATTTGGGGCATTTGGATAAGAATTGCAATTTTTTTTTAATATTTATCTTTTGTGAAAGTTTAATTCACATGGTGATAGCAAGCATGAAATCATGGTATAATGTGATATTTGGATAGGCCTTGGCATGTTTTCTAACATAGATTAAATTGAGGCCATTTGGAATTGTTTAAAAATCTAGGGGAAATTAATTAATTAGCTTGATTAATTTTGTTTTAAGTGTTTTAATCACTTAAATTGTCATTTAATGTTATATATGTGATGACCATGACATGTCCTTCAATATATATTAAATTGAGGTTATTTGGGGTTAACTTGGAATTTAGAGAATTTAATTATTTATGTTTAATTAAACTCTATTTTATTACTCCATGGATTTAATTGCATTTTGGAAGTTGTTTTTATATTTAAATCATGGATTTGGATTTGGTGTATGTTCACTTGATTACTTTTGAGCATTGGATAACATAGTTGTTACTTTTATATTCATGAGAATATGTTTTTCCATATTAAATATATTGTTGCTATGTGTAAGGAATTGCACACTTTGTATTTGACATATTTCATGCCATAGTAGTTGTAGACTTTGAGCATGTATTGTATAAGTTTCCAAAATTGGATTGTGCTTGGTAAATAGTTGATATCTTGTATATACATGTTGATATATATACATTGTTGCACAATTTGTTGATTTTCGAAACTTGGGGATGTCGTTGTTTGGCTATGGTTAGGATTTGGTTCTAGTATGGGGGATTGTCCCTCTATATAGTCTAGTGCGCACATAGGGAGGTTACCCATGGGCTAGTAACCCTAAAGTAACCACATTGTCGGTTTGATCCAGCGTGACGTCCAAGTATCCACTTTTGTTTGATTTCGCATTTAAATTCCAAGTTGTTAACTTTGTGAAATTGCATCCCATTGTATCATGTTGAAAGTTCTATTGTCACTTGATAGCATGAATTAAATGGTATTGGATTGTAACTTAGTACAAAGATAAACTCTTGTATTCCCTACGAGTAAACTTGTTTACTCACCCCTAAGTTAATGGGTGTTTTGCAGGTAAAGAAGCTTTGTTGTGGGATACACAACAATCTTAGACAGACTAGGAGTCTTGAAGTGTTGTTGATGACATTGATTATGCAGGTGTTAGCATATCATGTTTACTTTTTTTATTTTGACAAAACTTGTATTCTTTGATTCCACATATGTAATGTGTACATAAGTCCTTTGTATTGTATATGACATGTATGAGATGTGGCCGTAGGCCAATGACATGTAATTTGTATTCCATGTATTTTTTTGACTTCATGAAATTTATGAAAATATTGAAAAATGCTGAATTTTGCCCTTAATGAGAAAAGTATGAAAATTAGGGTTTTAACATGTCATTTTTGCACCGGAGTGTGCATTGTGTATGAAATTCATTATTTGTTATTCATTTACCATGTATGAGGTGTGGCCAAGAGCCAAACACCATTTTGTTTTGAGTTTTCATTTTGGTTTCACATTTTGCATTTTGGGCTAAAATAGTGAAATCCGAGCCTTTAAGGGTTCATTTTCAAATCGGGTGGTGCAAAGTGTATTCCGGTACCTCCACTAGGTCTCATTTATCTTGTATGTAGTGTGGCCAAGCCATTTGTTGATTTTAGTTTATAAGTTTTCTATTTTAAGTTCATTTTCGTCTTTTTGGCCGTTGGGGGGTCGGATTTTGACTCAGCCATTTCTGGGAGTCACGGACCATTCTCGCATGCTCAAAATTACTATTTACGTTTGCGTGCATGATCGTTTTCAAGAAAAACCCTTTCGTATGCGTTTTGAGCCTCCTACGGATTCATTTCACCTATTTGTTGAAAATTCTAGCTTAAGGGTATTTTGGGTATTTCCTTTGGGAAATAAATTCCGTTCTTGACTCTGTTAGAAAGAAAATGTGATTTTTGGGAGAGTTTCTTCTCCGTGTTTTTCCGAAAAGTGTCATCTTGGCCTCGAAAACCGCATCACAAACTCGTTTTTCTACTAAAACACTGTATCTGCATTTGACCTAGGGTTTTGCCCATTTAGGCGGGCGGCCATGGGTCTTAGGTGGGCCCTTGCCGTGCACAGGGCCGCGGGTGTTGGGCGGGCGCCCGCGGTTACTTTCCTGCTCCAGACACCTTTCTTCAACGAGCCATATCTCACTCATTTTAACTCGGAATTGGTCCGTTCTTGTGTCTGAACTGACCGCGTAGAAATAAGCTTTCTAATGGTACCAATTAGAGATTCAGATTCCATTTTTAGCTCAAGTTATTCAAGTTTTAGTGTAATAGTATCAGTTTTTGGTTCGAACCGGGATAGGGTTTCCATCCCTTCTACTTCAGGACTTGATATCCTTGCCGTTCGGACTCCGAATCATGCGATTCTTGAGTCCAAATTTGTTAATTTTTCATTGTCTTTCCAATGGTATGCTTGGTAGCATCCATTTCTCTATGACATGACCATTTTGCCCTTGGGGCTTAATTGTTACCTTTCCGATCTCTTGTTTCTGCACTTATCCCTTTGGGTTTCGAGACCTCATAGAAGGTCATCTTAGGGTCTTAGAGGTGTGTTGTGCCTTGGGAGACCGTTGTCTGTCTTTTGCTTCCACATCTGGATCTGCTATCGGGTCAATCTTCGGTTTATCACTGTAGTACCAGGTTGAATCAAAACCCGGGTCGTTACAGTCTGGATGCGAAGTCCTATATCCGGATGCGGGGTGTCAAAGGCTACGCACAACACAAGCCATGCGGGCAGCTGAGTAGGTAGATGATGCTTGGCGTCTGGACATAGGAACTTGCGTCCAGACGTGTAATACCCCTAATTTTAAAATGATAGTCTCGGCAATTTAATTAATGGTTTTATTGCATTTTATTTGCTTATTGGTTTAAATTGTTGTTTTATTTAATTGAATTATTTGTTTAATTGTTTTTATTTAATTAAATTATTTATTTTAATTATTTGTTTTCATTAATGTATGCTTCTGTGGAAATTTAATTGTTTGTTTTCATTAATTGTTTAATTAGGGTTTTGCATTCCTTTAGGTAGTCATATATTTGGTATAGCTGATTTAGTTCTAGAGTTTATTGTTTATCTCCTTCTCTCAATACAATTCGTATTAGTTTGCGTTTTCCTAAGTTTATAAATATAACCATATACGTCTATCTAGGGTTAGAAAATCCTATTCACGTGCATTGAAACTTGAGAGGAAAACAGAGAGCGACTTGAAAGAAAAACAGAGAGAGACTTGAGAGAAAACCAGGGAGGCTCAAGGAGGAAGGAAGGGGATTTCTTTTGGATTGAACCAAGAGCAACGGAGGTGTTGAACGGCAGTCTAGGAATCTGTCGAAAAACTCAGAGACGGTGGTTTAAGGTTTCAAAACTGAAACCGAAGACAAGTTCCTATTCTAACTCCTTCCCTTAAACCTGTATTCTATGTATGCCTAGGTAGTCTCCAGGGTTTTAAATTGACGTTAAAACTAATCTTCTAAGCATGTTTGAATTGAATTTAAATGCGTAGAATTAAACTGTTTAATGGTTGTTACATGTTCTTGCTTAAATCTTGATTTAGTTGATTTTAAACTGGTTTTAATTCATGTCTATGATGTATGACACCTGCTTATTATTAATTTTGGGATATAATTAAACCCTAGGTATTTAAATAAGACAATACAGAGGGCCTAGCATATCATTGAAGGTGAGGAAGGCAAACAGAAGTGAATTACGACTCTTAGAGGGAGAGAGCTGGCTCTCTAAAGGAGGGAGCCGGCTCTAGGGATGAGAAAGCCGGCTCTAACAAGTGTGGAGCCTGCTCTAACAAGTGTGGAGCCAGCTCCACAAGGGGTAGAGCTGGCTCCCCATGGGGGTGAGCTGGCTTCACCAAGGGGAGAGCCGGCTCCCTTGGTTAGGGAGGTGGCCCCCTCTTCTTTTGTTTGGTTTTTCATAGTTTTGGGTTTGGTTTGGCCAGTAGGGGGCTTTCTCAGTTGTTTTAGTTACTGTGAATAATGTATATAACTGTTACAGACATATAAAAACTACTAGAAAGCATGTTTACATTAATAGGCTAAAGAATGAAGCAACATGAGGTTAAACAGTAAACTTGCATGTGGAGTGTGGGATAGTTAGTTTAAATTGCCTACTAATATATAGCAATTTTGTTTCCATGCATGATTTAATAATGTTAATCATGTTTCAACAGTGTTATAAGCCTATTTTATTAGCTAAAAATAATTATGCTTTGATGGGATTAATTGATGTTTTAATTTATTGTAAATTGCATCAATTGTTGGACTGTTTGGAGAATTTAAATGCTTAGTTGTATTCTAGCAATTTAAAGGACTAGAGCATGATTTTTAAATCCTATATTGGATGCATATTATGGTCATATACATATTAGGCTTTGTTTATGCTTATTTTGGAGTATGGTTGATGATTAAATTTATCATTTACTACATCAATCATTTGATTTGTGAATTTGTATGCACTGGTATGGGACGGTGGCATACTAGGGACGGATTAGTTCAAAACACTAAGTCCTACCTATTCTGAAATAAGTTGGATTAACTATAAAAGTTAAGTCCTACTTATATATATGTATATGCACCGGTATGGGAAGGTGGCATATTAGGGATGGCTTAGTTCAAAATACTAAGACCTACCTATTATGGGGATGGATTAGTTCAAAATACTAAGTCTTACGTATTCTAAAATAAGATGGATTAACTATAAAAGTTAAGTCCTACTTATATTTTTGTTAGGTCAATAGACAATTGAATGACATACCTTGCTTTTGTTGAATTATTTATATATATATTTATAGTGCCGTGATATGATTATGAGTCTCAGGATCATAGTTAGGGTGCGTATATCACCTAGGATGGATAACTTGACCTAATGATGTTCCCTGGTAGGTCTAGGTATACATGACCATGTTACATACGATTTGCATGTTACCTTCTACTCAGGCTGAGACAGAACTGTGGGCTAGTGAGGGTCCTATAGTGTATATTTATATCTATATGGACTACTTTAGTTATTGCTGAGCTATCTAGGATGTATCTGTATATCGGGTTTCGATATGGATTGTAGTAGGATAGAACTTGCATGTGGGCCTGATGATCGGTTGGTCAATTATACATCAACCTTTGCAATAGCACGAATCATTGTAAAATAGGGCTATTGGTCGGGTAAGTCGAACCACTGGGACTGCGCTAGTTTAAGGCAACCTAAGCGTCTAGAATCGTTTTAGAATGATAAGGGGGAATAGGGTGTTTGCTTGGTTTGTCACTAAAGCTATGAAATTAAGATGCATAAAATAGAACTTGCAAGAATTTAAAAGAGATAAAATGTCGGTAAAAGAGACTAGGGAAGTAACTTCACCACCTACAATATAAACATGCTAGAATATGATTCATTCGGGAAAAAACAACATAAATATGTGGCTATGATAAGTAGTTACTCATGGTTACTACATTACCTTCAAAGGATTCATGGAATCAATAGGCAAGAACAATTTATCAAAGACTTTACATGCTCAATTACCTAAACTAAAGTGTAATTTAAGACATGTTCACTAAGCTAGAAATTGTCAAACCATCAATCACATGATAAGAGCACATGAAGCTAAGAATTAAGAATAAGCCATCAAAGGAAGAACCTAAGCTATGGCCTATCAAATCTCTCAACAACATGCCATTAAAACCATTCCAAAAATCTCATCTTCATTGTCACCATGAAAATGTAAACCATACAACCATGAAAACATACATTCTAAGACAAGAAAGTAGGTCCAACATGATCATTAAATCAAAATCAATTCATTACATCAAGTAAGAGTTCTAGATTATGGAATCACCACAAAAATACATTATTTTTCCTAAACTAGAATCAAAAGTAAAGCATGCTTACAATGAGGGGTTCCATTACCTCCCTAGAGGAGGAGTTAGTTACACATGGGAGCCTTAGAATGAAGAAGAACCATGGATCCTCCTTCCATTTTCGAGCTCCCCTTTCTTGCTCCAAGAACTCCCTTTTCTTTGCTCTCTTCTCTCTCCTCTAATCTTGTAGAATGAAGCTCTCCCCTATTGTGTGGCTCATATCCCTCTTATCTACCACCAAAAGGCCACCAACCAACATCTCCAACCACTTCATTAAAGAGGAAAGAAAAATGAAGAAACCAAGGTGCAAGTGGGCTGAAATGAGCCATTTCAGAAGGGCATTCTGCCCAAAATTCGAGCACTCTAAGCAAGGCCTCGAGCACTCGAATTTAGTGTAAAAATGCCCATGCTTCACTTGCTCCACCCAGACCTACTTTGGTTAAACAGCCATAACTTTGCACTCCAAACTCCAAATGATGAACCGTTTGAAGATTTAGAAAGCTAATTCAGAGCTCTAAATATTTTATGTTTTAGTAGAGATCCAATTCTCAAGGATGGTTGGTCGAAAATGAAGATCAAGGCAGAATTTCATTGCTGCCAGGCAGTTCTGCGCACCTCTGGTAACAAGGCCATAACTCTCTGCTCCGAGCTCCGAATGACAAACCGTTTGAAGATTTAGAAAGCTAATTCAGAGCTCTAAATCTTTCATGTTATGAGGGAAGTCCAGTTCTCAAGTTTGGAAGGTCAAAATGGCAAGCAAAGTCCAGATTCTACTGCTGCCAGAATTCAGCATTGGCACCTTTTGTTGCTCAAGATTCCACAAGGCCTTATTCTTGTTCCATTTTGGCCAATGAACCTGAAAATGCATAAAAACATAGAAATGAAGATAATCTACATAAATTAACATACAACGGACTTTACTAATGCAATTTAGGGCCCTTGAATATATAATATTCGGCGCTTATCACACCCCCAAACTTACATTTTGCTAGTCCCTTAGCAAAACTACAATGAATACTTCAATGAAAAGACAACCATGGGCATGCTACTACAAAAATATCATCCATGGTAAAATGAGATAGATACATAGCTCAAATACAACTTGAAACAGACAAAAACTGGAGATGGGGTCATTGGGAAAACTACCTTGCATATATGAAGCATTGATACAAAAATTGGCTAAATACATTTCCACATACATGCATCAACATCAAAGTCTATATAAATAACTCAATTATCATCTCTTGAATGGAAATCAACTCTAGCTTCAGTGAAAGTGAATTGGATTCTCAACATGCGGCTTTTACTTTCTTTTCCAATTCCAAAGCACAAGTTTTCAAATCATTGAATTCCCCTTTAAATGAGGTCCCTAAGGCATGATTTTATTTACAAGACAACTTTTATTGCTTGTTGACAATTTATTGCAACTCATAAGCGAAACATAGAATGGTTGTGCAATGCTGAAGTCCCTTAAGCTTTCTAACCAACCTATGTAGCAAGCGTTAGGCCAACAACTCCCAAACCAGATGGCTTTAGGGTGTTAAATGTAGAGACACTCCATAGGGCTTAATAGCTCAAGTTGGAAAGGCTACGAACTCCAACGAACCATGTTTATTACCAGTTTATTTTTTTTTGAATGACCGTGCAATGTTTAAGTCCTTTAAGCTTTCTAACCAACCCCTGTAGCAAGCGTTAGGCCAACAACTCCCAAACCAGACGGTTTTAGGGTGCTAAGTGTAGAGACACTCCTAGGGCTTAATAACTCGAGTTGGAATGGCTACGAACGTCAACTGATCATTATTTTCTTTCTTTCTCAGTTTTTTTTTTTTTTTTTTTTTTTTTTAGATTCATGCCAAAAGTATTCATCCATTAGGTTCATCAAATCAGATTAACTAGGGCAAGGTCAAGGTCAATCAAGTTGCATGCCTCACAGTTAAGTTTCCAATGTGCATCTGTGCATTGTGAAGCTTAAAAGAGTGTCAAATCCAGCGAGAATTTAATTGAGACATTTATACAGACTAATTTTAATCTACATGATCATTTCAACTCAAATTTTTCTTTATTTTCAAAAATGTCAATTGCTTCTATACACAAGGTATTAAACATATGCTTCGTCTCCGACAAGTTCCAAGTTACACTATCATTGCTTAGCAAAAATTATAAAACCAAAAATGTCAAAATGTGAAACCAAAAATGTCCTATTGCACCTCCAAACTTGAATGTCACATTGTCCTCAATGTGTGAAGACAAGTGAAACAAAATAAGAGCAAAGGGGGGAAAAGAACAATAATACCAAGTGGAGTGACGACGACGTAGATGTTCAGCCATGTGAGTGTGCAAATGCGTCCCCCAAACTTGGACATGAAGACCTATCAAAACACAACTAATGTACACAAGTAAAAATCAAAACATAAATAATAAGAAAAATAGGACTTATTTATTTACTTTTATATAGATATATATATATATTTTATTCAGTAAAGTTATTATTGTTATTATTATTTGATTTACTTATTTATATATATATATTCTTTTTTATAATATTATTATTATATATATATAGTATTATGTTTTTTTTTTTTTTTTTTTTTTTTTTTGGAATGAATGGCATGCATGAGTTTGTGGTGAGTGAGAATGTGAGGTTGGTGAGGGTGGATGCCGAGGGTGAAGGGGATAGAAGCCAAGGTTGGTTAGTTTGGGTAGGGTGGTTGCATGGTTGGCAAGGTTGGCGTGCATGATGGGAGGTTGATGTGCCGAGAGGGTGGCATGGGAGAGTGAGGTTGGGTTGTATGAAGTGGGTTGTTTGGTTGGAGATGAGAAAGGAGTTGAGGTAGGTGGTGAAGCTTGAGGAGGTTGGTTGGTTGGTTGTGAGAGGGAAGAATGGTGAGGTGAGGAGGATAGAAGATGGTGGAGCTGCCGAGAGGAGAGGTGTTTATAGGGGTGATGGTTGGATGGTTTGAGGAGTGGAAGGTGGTTTCTGTCGAGAAGGGAGAGGGTGTGTGTGTGCGAGTTGAGGAAGTTGGTGGTTTGCAGGTGAGGGAGATGGGGAAGATGGTTGATGCCGAGAGCTGGTAAGGGTTATGGTTTGGTGAAGCGAGTTGTGAGAGATGAGGGATGGTTGGAAGGTGAGTGTGTTGGTTGAGAGGGTGGTGTGCATGCAGTGATGGAAGCCGAGAGGGTGGGGGTGGTGTTGGTGATGTGGGTGTGTTGCCGAGAGGTGAAGAGGTGGTTACACGGTGGTTGTGGAATGCATGGGAGGAAGTTGGTTTCATGGTGCTGCATGGTGGAGAGGGAAGATGCCGAGAGAGAGAGGGTTGGGGCATAGAGTTGGAGGCCTCGGATTGATGGTGGTAAGAAATTCGAGCACTCGAAATAGGTTCTTCGAGTGCTCGAAGGACATGCAGTGAGTGAGGGAGGGAAGCTGCATGGTGGAAACTTGGGTTGAGAGAGAGAGAAGGTTTAAGGTTGAGGGGTGGTGGTTTGGTGGAGGGATGCCGAGAGAGAGAAGTGTTCAGTGGTGAGGTTGGAGTTGGGTGGTGTGTTACATGGGGCTGATGGTGGAGGGTGAAAATAGATGCGTGGTGGTTGCTGGGTTTGTTGCATGGTGGGCATGTTGGCTAGGCTCGAGCACTCCAAATGGGAGCTAGAGTGCTCGAGCTTGGGGCAGAGAGATTGGCAAGATGTGGAGGAGGTTCGAGCACTCAAAATTGGGATTCGAGGGCTCGAAATAGAGGCAATAGCTGCGAATGATGGGCTGAAAATTTAGAGCACTCCAAATGGAATTTAGAGTGCTCTAAAATTGGGCAGTGAGTGCATGCAAGATTGGAGGCAGCAACGAGCACTCGACAGGGAAGGTAGATTGCTCGAAATTGGATCAGTAGGCTCGAAAATGAATTCATTGCAATGGAATGTGCAATGTGAGCAACATGGAAATGAATTTTTCAGCCAACATGAATGCATGGATGAATGTAGAAAAATTTTTAAAACTTGCAATGTCAATCCAATGCATGGATTAATTTTTGAAAATTCTTCAAACTTTGCAATTGTGCGCCAATGCTTGGATGAATTTAGAAAATTTTTAAACTTGGCAACTTTTCTCTAATGCATGGATAATTTTTCAAACTTGCAAATTCAGTCCGTTCCAATGCATGGGTGGAAAATTTTTGGAAAAATTGTCAAATTGCTCAACATTTCTAATGCCTGGATGAAAAATTTTCAAACTTTGCATTTCATCTCCAATGCATGGAAAATTTTGAGAAAATTTTCAAACCTTGCAGCTTCTCTCTAATGCATGGAGAATTTTGAGAAAATTTCCAACTTGTGCATTAAAAATGAGAAAATATGCACATGAGAAGCATTCTCAAGATCCGATGAAATTGCTAAGAAGCGATGGAAATTTTCGGGAATGAAAATTAGGGCTGAGAAGGTCTAAGAAGCCGGTCTAAAATTGCGGAACACAACTGAAGACCATTTCAGAAAAATCAAATTTTTGGCTTTTCGAAACCATTTCCCAGAAAATTTCAAGGCACGAGCAATTTGAGAAGGTAGGGAAGCTTGGAACATCGAAAGAATTTATTCCCTTGCTTTGCTAAATTTAATGTCGATAGCTAGACGAAGTTAAAGCAGGCACTAATTCTCAAAAATCTCGATAGCCAGACACACCGAGATCAAGTTAGTCCTCCTTACCCTATACCATGTCTCTCTAGAGATTCAAGCTTCCCTAAGTAAGAAAGTTCTTTTGGAAGCGGAAGGAAAAGAGCTTGAAGACAAAAGTTGGAAAGAGGTAATGGAAAGACCTCAATCCACTCTTCATCTTCAATGAAGAACTTTGGATTATTTAGGGGCTGATTTGGATAAGGGAAAGGTGGATCAAGTGAGGGCACACCTAGCAAAGGTTTTTGAAAAATCATATTTAGCACGGGAATGCCCGGAGAATTGTCCTTCAAACTTTCAACATCCTCCCCACACTTATCCGGTGGTTCGGGCTCAACAGCTTGAGATAACTCAGGAGAAGGAATGAGATGAGATGCAAACTCCCAAGAAAGAGATACATTTGATGTCGACCAAGGAAGAGAATGAATAGGTGGATGAATATTAAGCAAAGAATTCACCTCTGAAATGGAATTGTCAACATTAAAATCCTCACAATTGAAATGAGCCAAACAAGCTTTTAGAGGATCCTCCATTGAAGGAGGTGCATCAAGCAAAGGATTATTTAGGGGTTGTTCTAGAGTTTTAAAGGATGCAATCTCATCATCTTTTTCCTCATTTTTAACCACAAATTCTTCCATTTTATGAGTGGCAACAATTTGATCTTCAACCACTATTTCATCATTTTCATATGTGATGACCACTTGATCATTCTCATGATGAAAGTTACTAGGAGTAATCTCATCATTCATAGAATTTTCTTTTGGATTGGCCATAAATTCAAATGAAAATGTTTCCTCCTCTTCATGATTTTTAGCATTAATCCTTTGTTGAATTTGAGATATTTGGTCATCTATCATTGCACTAACTTGGGACTGGTGATATGGTACCACTTGATTGATAGACTCTACTGTGGATTGCATGCTAGCAAGGGAAGCCAATAGTTGATTGTTGGAGTCCATCATTTGCGTGTGCATAGACTCCATCATTTGTTTGTTAGCAACAATTAGCTCATCCAATGGAGACGGTGGAAAAGGAGAAGAGGGCGGGAAAGAATGATCATTGGGTTGAAAAGGTTGCATATGAGATTGTGGGGTTCAATTTCCTATGTCATGCCACAAGAAGTTTTGTTGGTCTCCCCAACCCGAGTTGTAACCATTGAAGTATGGATTACTACCCGGTTCAAAGAAATTTTCATTTGGTTGCTCTAGATAAAAATCCGAGAATTGTCTCGTTGGAAGACAATCTCTTGTATAATGTGAATTACTAGAGCAAAAAGCACAAAACGCATGTGGTGTGTAGAATTGAGTTGGGAGATAATTATCCTCCATCTAGGAGTAATTCAACAACACACAAAGCAATCAACACAACAATTCTTTATCATCAACTCCACATACAATGATCCCTTTCTCCTCAATTATCAATAAGATAGGAAATAAATGGCCACGACAAGGACCGATGCTTGAATACAAAATTTAAACAGGATAAGAGCCTCAACAAGGGCTTCATAACTAAACTAAAACTAAATTTAACACATGCACAATATTCACAACTCGAAACTAGAAGTCACGAGACTTACCTGGGGTCCTCTAAACTTACAATTTGCTAGCAATCCCACGGCGAGCTTCGAGTCCCTAAAATCTTACAACACGAAGATGATCAAAACATACAAGGAATATTCACAAGACACAATATGCACAATCAAACTAAATTTAACCCTAGAACTTTGGTTGCTAAACCGTTTGCAGTCCCCGGCAACGGCGCCAAAAATTGATCGGTTGGTCAATTATACATCAACCTTCGCAATAGCACGAATCATTGTAAAATAGGGCTATTGGTCGGGTAAGTCGAACCACTGGGACTGCGCTAGTTTAAGGCAACCTAAGCGTCTAGAATCGTTTTAGAATGATAAGGGGGAATAGGGTGTTTGCTTGGTTTGTCACTAAAGCTATGAAATTAAGATGCATAAAATAGAACTTGCAAGAATTTAAAAGAGATAAAATGTCGGTAAAAGAGACTAGGGAAGTAACTTCACCACCTACAATATAAACATGCTAGAATATGATTCATTCGGGAAAAAACAACATAAATATGTGGCTATGATAAGTAGTTACTCATGGTTACTACATTACCTTCAAAGGATTCATGGAATCAATAGGCAAGAACAATTTATCAAAGACTTTACATGCTCAATTACCTAAACTAAAGTGTAATTTAAGACATGTTCACTAAGCTAGAAATTGTCAAACCATCAATCACATGATAAGAGCACATGAAGCTAAGAATTAAGAATAAGCCATCAAAGGAAGAACCTAAGCTATGGCCTATCAAATCTCTCAACAACATGCCATTAAAACCATTCCAAAAATCTCATCTTCATTGTCACCATGAAAATGTAAACCATATAACCATGAAAACATACATTCTAAGACAAGAAAGTAGGTCCAACATGATCATTAAATCAAAATCAATTCATTACATCAAGTAAGAGTTCTAGATTATGGAATCACCACAAAAATACATTATTTTTCCCAAACTAGAATCAAAAGTAAAGCATGCTTACAATGAGGGGTTCCATTACCTCCCTAGAGAAGGAGTTAGTTACACATGGGAGCCTTAGAATGAAGAAGAACCATGGATACTCCTTCCATTTTTGAGCTCCCCTTTCTTGCTCCAAGAACTCCCTTTTCTTTGCTCTCTTCTCTCTCCTCTAATCTTGTAGAATGAAGCTCTCCCCTATTGTGTGGCTCATATCCCTCTTATCTACCACCAAAAGGCCACCAACCAACATCTCCAACCACTTCATTAAAGAGGAAAGCAAAATGAAGAAACCAAGGTGCAAGTGGGCTGAAATGAGCCATTTCCGAAGGGCATTCTGCCCAAAATTCGAGCACTCTAAGCAAGGCCTCGAGCACTCGAATTTAGTGTAAAAATGCCCATGCTTCACTTGCTCCGCCCAGACCTACTTTGGTTAAACAGCCATAACTTTGCGATCCGAACTCCGAATGATGAACCGTTTGAAGATTTAGAAAGCTAATTTAGAGCTCTAAATATTTTATGTTTTAGTAGAGATCCAATTCTCAAGGATGGTTGGTCGAAAATGAAGATCAAGGCAGAATTTCATTGCTGCCAGGCAGTTCTGCGCACCTCTGGTAACAAGGCCATAACTCTCTGGTCCGAGCTCCGAATGACAAACCGTTTGAAGATTTATAAAGCTAATTCAGAGCTATAAATCTTTCATGTTATGAGGGAAGTCCAGTTCTCGAGTTTGGAAGGTCAAAATGGCAAGCAAAGTCCAGGTTCTACTGCTGCCAGAATTCAGCATTGGCACCTTTTGTTGCTCAAGATTCCACAAGGCCTTATTCTTGTTCCATTTTGGCCAATGAACCTGAAAATGCATAAAAACATAGAAATGAAGATAATCTACATAAATTAACATACAACGGACTTTACTAATGCAATTTAGGGCGCTTGAATATATAATATTCGGCGCTTATCACCTGACCCACTCTTATTTTTCAGGTGTTCGTCAGTTCCAGGCTTAGAGCTTGGTCATGCTGAGCAGATACAGTCACTCACTCCTCCGACTACGTAGGATTACTTTTCATGTTTTTAGTTTTGGATTTTATTTTCGTATTTTACTTTCCATTGGGATTTTATTAGGGGTCCACTAGATGCATTCCCTAATTGTACGGATATTGGAAAGTTTGGAATTTATTAGTTTTAACTTTTGAGGATTTTAATATTTAGAATTCTTTTCAGCTTTATTGTTTTGTTCTTATTTCTTTTTTCTATTCCTGCTTGTTTACATATTAATTGTCTGGTATCCCTCAGATCTGTGCTCGGACTTGATCACTCGTGGCTCTAGAATAACGGGGTATCATAGTTGGTATCAGAGCCAGGTTGATTCAAATGTCTCTAGGGTATTTCGTATTAAGAATTCCGCGTAGCATATTCTATTGTTTAGAGCTTAAGTTTAGGATTCGTTGTATTCCTTTACGGTTCGCTTAGAACGTACTGATGTCAAGTTTATTCTGTAATTTCAGAATGTTTGGCATTAGGAAAAGGATATGGTCCATGATGAAAGCGAAGAAGGACCCAAAGAAGAGGAAGATTACGCCGATAATTCCTCTGTGAAGGCAGACCAAGGAGGCAGAATTGGAGACTAAGGAATTGGTTCCAATATGTGTTGCTTTAGAGTATAAGTCAAGGAAGGTTTCTGGTGTGTGAGATTGGCGACCATACTGTGGACCCAACATAACTTCGGTGGTGCTCGAAGCTGAGCCAAGTGGAGAGGAGGACACCAGAGAAGATCATGATAGAGGAGATACCGAGCCGTCCAAGTAGGAGGGTACCGAATCACAAGAAGGATAGCTCTTTTAAGTGTAATTTTAATTACTAGTAGTATTGGAGGTATTAGTAAAAGTGTAGTACGAATTTAATCATGTACACTAGTAGTATGTTAAAGAATATTTTACGATCATTCTTTTGACAGTTTATGGTTTTAAAAAGTTCTTAATAAAGTGAACTGGTGGGTTTTTTTTTTTTTTTTTTTTTTTTTTTTTTTTTTTTTTCTCTTGTGTTTCATGAGAGCATTTTAGTGATAGTTATATAAATGGTTTTTTTAAACTATTTTAGAATGTGTGTTGCGATGATAAAGGAATAACACAATGGAATGGTTGGTATTTGGTCAGGTAAACAATTTTTTTTTGCTTATAATTATGCTATGTGGGAATAAGATGATTACCAAGGCATTTATGAAAGTACTTGTGTAAATCAATATGGTAAGTTTGATATCAAAGGAAGAATTTTCAAGATAAAGCGATATTCTAAATATGAGTAGGTTTCGGAATATTTTGTATACCTTATGTGTTTTGCTCTACGAAGTAATCAGAAAATTTGAGTTGGTGACACGGGTATGTGATCGACCACATGGTAGTTCTACATTTTTTAATGATACTGGCATTTTACATGAGAATGATGTGCCTGTGACACTAGATATTGGTAGACTTAGATTTGTAGCCAATTTAGTGGTCCTGGACATGCACACTTATGATGTTACTTGGGATGAATTGGTTATCTCACTACCATGCCTAAGTTAATTGTTATGATAAGTCTGTTATTTTCACCATAACTGGTCAGGATTTGTATGTCGTTGCTATGCCACGTTCTAACGGGGTTACTAGCACTTATTTGTTCCATGTGGAGGAGGAAATAGAGGAGGAGATTATTGTGTCATTGGATAGCATACCAATTGTGTAGGAATTTCTGGATACTTTTAAGGAGATTCCAAGGTTGCCACCTAGTCGAAAAATAGACTTTGTGATTGACTTAGCTTCAGGTACTACACCTATTGCTAAAGTGCCCTACAAGATGGCACCAGTGGAGATGCGAGAGCTGAGTGATTAGATTCAACCATTACTCAGCTAGGGTTTTATTCGAAGGAGTACTTCACCTTGGGGAGCACCAGTTTTGTTTGTGAAGAAGAAGGATGGTTTGCTTCGCCTGTGTATAGATTACAGGGAGTTGAACAAGGTTATTATTAGTAATAAGTACCCTTTGCCTAGGATTGATGATCTTTTTGATAAGTTGAAGGGATCTACGTACTTCTCTAAGATTGATCTGCATTCTAGATATCATCAACTTTGGGTTAGGGAGTAAGATGTTCCAAGGACAGGGTTTCTCACTAGATATGGATCTTATGAGTTTCGCGTTATGCCGTTCGGGTTGACTAACGCACCAGTAGTCTTCATGGATTTAATGAACAGAGTCTTCAGGGCTTATTTGGATTAGTTTGTCATTATCTTCATTGATGATATCTTGATCTATTTTAAGTCAGAGGATGATCAAGTTAGACATCTTTGCATAGTGTTGCAGACGCTTCATGAACACCAGTATTTGCCAAGTTCGAGAAGTATGAATTTTGGCAGCGGGAAATGAAGTTTCTGGGTCACGTGGTGTTAGATAGGGGAATAGTGGTAGATCTAGCCAAGGTTTTAGCAGTAGTTGAGTGGGGACAGCCTATATCACCTACCGAGATTCGGAGTTTCCTCGGATTGACAGGATATTATCGTTAGTTCATTCAGGGTTTCTCAAAGATAGTGGGACCACTCACCCATCTGACTAAAAAGGGTGTACGGTTCATGTGGGATGGACATTGTCAGAAAGCTTTTGATGAGCTCAAGAGCAAGTTGACTTTTGCACCTGTCTGTCTACTCCACTGAGCAGGATAGAGTATCTTGTCTACACAGATGCTTCTTTGCAAGGTCTTGGGTGTGTTTTGATGCAGGAGGAATGACCAATTTCGTATGGATCTTAAAAGCTTAAGCCTCATGAGCTTAATTATCCAACACATGATTTGGAGTTGGTGGCTCTGGTGTTTGTCTTACGCATTTGGAGGTATTATCTGTTGGGAAAGTCCTTCAGATTATTTAGTGATCACAAGAGTCTGCAGTATTTGTTCACTCAGCAGAAGCTGAATATGAGACAGTGCTGATGGTTAGAGTTTATGAAAGACTATCATTTCTCTATATAGTACCATCCAGGGAAAATGAATGTAATGGCAGATACACTCAGTCGTCAACCCTATGCGAGTCTTTTTGCTCTATTCACCACTGAGTGGAATGCTTTGAAGATAGTTGATGAGTTGTCTAATTCTTTTATGGCTTGCATGATAGTTACACCTTTTATCATTCACAAGGTCTTGAAGGCATAGCTCATAGATCAGTAGTGCATTAACAAAGTTGCAGAGATAGCTTCTGGGGAGGTTCCATTTTACTATATTGGGACTGATGGCGGTTTAGGGTACAAAGGGTGTTTAGTAGTACCTTCTGCTGACGATTTAAGGAAGGATGTGATGACTGAGAATCATCATTCTGAGATCTCTGTTCATCCAGGAGGAGACAAGATGTATCAAGATATGAAGCGGCAGTTTTGGTGGGTAGGTATGAAAAAAGGACATTGTTATTTTTGTCTCTCGGTGTAGTACTTGTTAGATGGTCAAGGTTGATCATCAGAGGCCGCCAGGAGCTCTACAACCACTACCGATGCCAAAGTGGAAATTGGAGAGCATTTCTATGGATTTTGTGGGGGGATTGCCAAATTCTATTAAGGATCATAATTCCATTTGGGTCATCGTTGATAGGTTAACAAAATCAGCTCATTTCTTGCTTATTCACACTGACTTCACTTTGGAGCAATTGGCGAGACTGTATATTACAGAGATTGTGAAGTTACATGGCATTCCATTGTCTTTTATATCAGACAGGGATTCGAGCTTTGTGTCAGGATTTTGGAAGAGTTTTCAGCAGGCTTTGGGTACAAAATTACATCTTAGCACTGCTTATCATCCTCAAACAGATAGTCAAACTAAGATATACTTCGTTCGTGTATTCTTAATTGCAAGGGCCATTGGGAGAATTATTTGCCACTTGTGGAGTTTGTATATAACAATAGTTTCCAAAAAACTATTGGAATGGCACCGTTTGAGGCATTGTATGGCTGACCATGTCGATCTCCTATTTGTTAGATGGAGGTTGGCGAGAGAAATTTTTTGGGTCCTGAGTTCATTAAGGATACTTCTGAAAGAATCGTTCTTATTCGGGATCGCATATGCATTACCCAGAGTAGGCAGAAGGGTTATACAGATCGTCGTACTCATGCATTGGAGTTTCGGGTTGGAGATCAGGTTCTGCTCAAAGTGTCTCCTATGAAAGGAGTCATGTGCTTTGGGAAGAAAGGGAAGTTGTCACCGCGGTTTGTCGGTCCATTCATGGTTACGGATCGAGTTGGAGCTGTTGCTTATCGGTTGGCATTTTCGGATCATTTGGAGCGTGTACATAATGTATTTCATGTTTCCATGTTGTGGAAATTTCTGCGAGATGAGGATTGGTATCAGCATATCGATGTTGGGGAGATTGAGTTGCAGCTGGATGCAACATATTGGGAGCCACCATGTCGTATTGTCGACCATCGAGATCAAATTCTTCGTAATAAGGTTATCCCTTTAGTGCGTGTTCAGTGGAGTCACCACAATGAGGATGAGTCTACTTGGGAACGGGAGGATGTCATTCGCTCGCAGTTTCCTAAAATAATGGAAGAAAGTAAGAGCGAATTCCGAGGACGGAATTCTCTTTGTTAGGGAGGAAGAATGTAATACCCCTAATTTTAAAAGAATAGTCTCGATATTTTAGTTAATGGTTTTATTGCATTTTATTTGCTTATATGTTTATTTGCTTATTGGTTTAAATTGTTGTTTTATTTAATTAAATTATTTGTTTAATTGTTTTATTTAATTAAATTATTTGTTTTAATTATTTGTTTTCATTAATGTATGCTTATATGGAAATTTAATTGTTTGTTTTCATTAATTGTTTAATTAGGGTTTTGCATTCCTTTATGTAGTCACGTATTTGGTATAGCCGACTTAGTTCTAGAATTTATTGTTTATCTCCTTCCCTCAATATAATTCGTATTAGGGTTTGTGTTTTCCTAAGTCTATAAATATAACCATATACGTCTGTCTAGGGTTGGAGGAAAATAGAGAGAGACTTGAGAGAAAACTAGGGAGGCTCAAGGAGGAAGGAAGGGATTGCTTCTGGATTGAACTAAGAACAACAGAGGTGTTGAACGGCTGTCTAGGAATCTATCGGAAAACTCAGAGACGATGGTTTAATGTTTCAAAACTGAAACCGAATGTAAGTTCATATTCTAACGCCTTCACTTAAACCTGTGTTCTATGCATGCCTAGGTAGTCCCCAGGGTTTTAAATTAACGTTAAAACTGATCTTCTAAGCATGTTTCAATTGAATTTAAATGCGTTGAATTAAACTGTTTAATGGTTGATACATGTTCTTGCTTAAATCTTGATTTAGTTGATTTTAAACTGGTTTTAATTCATGTCGATGATGTATGACACCTACTTATAATTAATTCTAGGACATAAATTGAGCCCTAGGTATTTAAAGAAGACAGTATAGAGGGTTTTGCATATCGCTGGAGGCAAAGAAGATGAACAGAAGTGAATTACGGCTCTCAGAGGGAGAGAACCAGCTCCACAAGGGGTAGAGCCAGCTCCTCATGGGGGAGAGCCGGCTCCCTTGGTTAGGGAGGCGGCTCCCTATTCTTTTGTTTGGTTTTTTGTGGTTTTGGGTTTGGTTTGGACAGTAGGGGGCTTTCTAAGTTGTTTCAGTTACTGTAAATAATGTATATAACTATTGCAGACATATAAAAACTACTCGAAAACATGTTTACATTAATAGGCTAAAGAATGAAGCAACATGAGGTTAAAAAGTAAACTTGCATGTGGAGTGTGGGATAGTTAGTTTAAATTGCCTACTAATATATAGCAATTTTGTTTCTCTGTATGATTTAATAATGTTAATCATGTTTTAGGAGTGTTATAAGCATCGTTTATTATCTGAAAATAATTATGCTATGATTAATTAATGTTTTAATTTGTTTTAAATTGCATCAATTGTTGGACTGTTTGGAGAATTTAAATGCTTAGTTATATTCTAGCAATTTAAAGGACTAGAGCATGATTTTTAAATCTTGTATTGGATGCATATTATGGTCATATACATATTAGACTTTGTTTATGCTTATTTTAGAGTATGGTTGATGATTAAATTTATCATTTACTACATTAATCATTTGATTTGTGAATTTGTTTGCACCGGTATGGGACGGTGGCATACTACGGACGGATTAGTTCAAAACACTAAGTCCTACTTATTCTGAAATAAGTTGGATTAACTATAAAAGTTAAGTCCTACTTATATATATGTATATGCACCAGTATGGGGCGATGGCATATTAAGGATGGCTTAGTTCAAAACACTAAAACCTACCTATTATGGGGATGGATTAGTTCAAAACACTATGTCCTACCTATTCTAAAATAAGATGGATTAACTATAAAAGTTAAGTCCTACTTATATTTATATTAGGTCAATAAACAATTGAATGACATACCTTGCTTTTGATGAATTATTTATATATATACTTATGGTGCCGTGATATGAGCATAAGTCTCTGGATCATGGTTAGGGTGCGTATATCGCCTAGGATGGATAACTAGACCAAATGATGCTCCCTTGTAGGTCTAGGTATCTATGACCACGTTACGTGTGATTTGCATGTTACCTTCTACTCAGGCTGAGATAGAACTATGGGCTAGTAGGCATCCTATAGTGTATTTATTTCTCTATGAACTACTTTAGTTATTGCTGAACTATCTAGGATATATCTGCGTTCTGTATAGATTGTAGTAGGATAGAACTTGCATGTGGGCCTGACCCATTCCTATTTTTCAAGTGTTCGTCAGTTCCAGGCTTAGAGCTTGGTCGTGCTGAGCAGATATAGTCACTCACTCCTCCGACTACGTAGGATTACGTTTCATACTTTTAGTTTTGGATTTTGTTTCCGTATTTCATTTTCCATTGGGATTTTATTAGGGGTGCACTATATGGATTCCCGAGTTGTACAGATATTGGAAAGTTTGGAATTTATTAGTTTTAACTTTTGAGGATTTTAATAATTAGAATTCTAGTGTTTTCTCGGGCAGTGCACAAAACAATGCACAAAACTTTAAGTTTGGAAATTAATGTCAAGTGGACACCATAATTTAAATTTATAAATCGCTTAACACCTATACTATGTAGTATGAGTGAGAAGGGATCGTCCCAAGGGATTGAGTTGTCATACGAGATTGGGGAATCAAAATTAGGGTTAGTAGGTCGAGTGATCAAAATAGTGGTTGGTTGGTTGAATTAAACTAGATGCAAATTAAACTAAAATAAGCAATAATGCAATAGAGAGAATAAAAGAGAGAGAGATCTTGGGGTTTAGAGATCACCACTAAGCATAGATTTTCTACATCTTTAATCAAAGATTAATGAGGGGAAGAACATGTATTGCAATGAAGTGTGTGTGTGTGGTTGTTTCATCAAGCATGGATGACAAATTAAGCATATATTGTCTAAACAACATGGTGGATAGCACAACATATCAAATTAAGCCATTAATCCTTTCTTTAAGCTCACAATCCAAACACATCACAAGGTTAGAGATACATGCTACTTATTTTTCATAAGTATGGAACATCAACAACAAGCATGGATTATCCTCCCATTTAATAACTACACTACAACTAAGCTAATGACATGAAATTAAACTAATTAAACTAAGGGAGAGGCACAATCCATCAAGCAATGAGTATGAACCATCAAATAAACCACAAGAACATGACATTAAGCACTATGTCTTGATAATCTCTAGATTTATAGTATCAACACACATAGACATACATCAATAACACAAGAAATAGAGACAAACACATGAACATCTATTTTAGCATACATAGACATATGGATAGAATGAAATGATTAATTGGAAGCATTAAACCACATAAATCATTGAATAAACAAGATCTATATATATATAAGTGTCAAGACATGAATCACAATACAAATCCCCTCAAAAATATATAAATCAAGAAGTAGAAAGCATGCTTAGGGCTAACTCTAGCCCCAAGAGGATGTCTAGCCACTCATGGATGATGTCCTCCAACCCTCAAGGGCAAGCTCCATGGAAGAAATTTGCTCTTTGGTTGATGAAGAGTCTCCAATGGTGTTTCTAGCATCCTCCTCTTCTTTGTTTCCTCACTAAGAGTTCTCTAGGTATGATATGATATGATACAATATGTTCTTCTATGTTCTGATACAAAAAGTAATCCTTATCCTTATATAGGTAGGTCAAATGACACCCAAAATAGCTGGGGTCGTACAGCAAATACTCGCCAATGATTGGATAAAGGATAACTTTTGTGAGCTGGAAATTTAACTTTTTCACACTAGAGGAAGTTCGATCGATCGAACCTTGGACTTGGATCGATCGAACATGGCTGATATCTATCGAACTGAAGTTGGATCGATCCTCAATGGCGGCACCTTTTTGGATAAAAACAAATCTGAGATATTTTGAAGATATTTTTGGGAAAAGGACAAAAGCGGTTGGTAGGGTGGTACAACTGGATAAGATCAATTATTTGGATAAGGATAAGAATGTTCGATCGATCAGAGAAGGAAGTTAGATCGATCAAACATTTGAGATCTTTGAATAGGGACAAACATGGCTTAGATCTATGTTGAAATGCTGAGATCGATGAAAGTTGGATGGATCGAACTTTTCTTGAGATCGATCGAAGTTGCTGGAATTCCACCATTTGCATCCTTTTGCTCTACTTTGCTCCTTTCTTTGATTCATCCTAGAATTGCTTCAATTATGCTCTTATTTGGCTAAGTTAGCTTATTTTGGGGATAAGTACCTGAAAATGGAAATAACACGAGATCAATACAAGACGGTAAAATAAGATAAATAAAGGTTCTAGAATAACTAAGCTTAAGGGGTTTAAATACGCACTTTTCAGCGCTCATCACACCCCCAAACTTAAATATTGCTAGTCCCTAGCAATGAACTAGAAAGTAAAGAAATGAAATGAACAACTAAACAACTACGAATTAGAAAGCAATAAAATGATAGCGCCACTTTCATAGGGAACACAATTGCACTTAGCATATGCAACAAGCCTTTTAAACCCCTAGGTTACCCCTAGTGGAGGAGTGAAGTCTCGTGAGGGTTTCTAGGAATGATACCCACAAACATTAAGCTCATTATCACAAAAGAGGCACCAATATTGCAAACAAACATTGGGAGAAAACTACCTTAAGTATGCAATGTTTCAAACATTTCCAAGTAATCTCCCAAAATTTTAACATCAAGCAAACAAGTATGGTCCTCCACACATCAAGAAAATGATCATGAAAATCAAAACAATTCTAGAATCCTTTTGAGTGGACCGGCATCAAATATGTTGCTATCTTAGCCAACTAAAAAAATGATCACATCCTTACCCTCAAACTAGCACACAAATCTAGTACCGATCATCAAGACAAAAAGTGAACCTTTTATTAAAACTTTATTGTTCTATGTGCGCTTATTCTTTTCACTTGATTTTTTTTTTTTTTTTTTTTTTTTAAAGGATCAAAGATGGAAGCATGGTGCAATGTGTTGATCTATTAAGCTTTCTAGCGATTCATGAGGTCGAGCGTTAGGTCAATGACTCCCAAACCAGACGGCTTTAGGGCACTAGGTGTTCAAACACCCCTATGGACTTACAAGCTCAAATCAACTAGGCTACAAATCAAGACAACCTCCATCTAATCATTTCCCACTTCTCACCTTTTGGGAGAAGTCCTCACTTTTTTATTACTTTTGCAACTTTTTTCATTTTTCTTTTTTTAAATTCAATTATTAACCTAGAGTTTGGGCCCTCCACCTTTCGGCACGAGAAATTCAATGCTTGATGAGGCTAGAATCCCGGCTACTTAGTGAAAAGGGGTTGTTATCCATCTTTATCAAGAATGAAAGCTTTCAATGCACTACTAGCTCAATTGGGATATAACCAATTCAATAATCAACAAAGCATATACCCCACAAATGAATGCTAGTGTGTGCCTATTTAAATTTGATGATGTGGACCACAAGTGTAAGCAAGAACCAATTTTTTGAAAAATTTACTCCTAAATGGCATCCACAAAGCATACAAGGAGTATTGAACTCTCAAGTCAAGCAATTTTTTAATTTTAAGCAATATAGTCCTCAAAAGATCAAAATCATAGCTAACATGGATCAATCATATAAAATCTCTCAAATACACAAGATATGCTCAAAATTTTGAATTTAAAAACAAACACTGCAAAGCACCATTACCCCCAAACTTAAATGGCACAGTGTCCTCAATGTGCAAAGAGAACAAAAGGGAAGAGTATACCAGTGCAATGAATAAAAGGAAAGAGTATACCAGTGCAATGAAGGTAAAGAATGGCTAGGACAGAAGTATCCAAAGTGGGTGGCATGGCCCCCCCAAACTTGGGATTAACTGTGGTCCTGAAATTTGGCACTTGGATAAACTCATCATATAACAAAAGGGATAATACAGTGCATAGTGGTCATGCAAGTGTAAATAGGATAGCAACTGAAAATAGAGAGAGGTATAAGGGTGGTCCTGAAAATTTTGGGCAGAACGCTCTCTCACTGAAGTCACTAGGATGCACCTGATGGAGTCAAACAGATAGCAATAAGAATATGAGAATATGACATCCATACAGAAAACATATGGAAATAAAAACAAAGTATAATACATCCAGTATCAGAGCCGACAGACATGGCTGTAAAAATAGTATAACAGTATCAAAAACATGGTGAGACCACAGATATATAAAATAACAGGAGGAAAGGGATAGAGAGATCAGGAAGAAGAGGTAGGATGGGTAGGTCGCGCTCTGCGGATGTCTCGGGATAGATCTTGGAATACGGTCATGATATTCGTACGGAGTGTAGCAATATCAGCTCTAATGGAGATAGCATCCTCTCTGAGAGAGACCGTGTCGGTACGGATGAATACTACAACATTCTCCAAAGCCTGGAGTCGCTCTCCAAAACTAGGTGTCTGTACTGGAGCCTTAGGTGTGGCTGGATCGGAAGAATGATGATCCTGAGCCTACTCCGCATCATAAATGGGTGACCCAACTGGAGAGGGCTGCTCTGCGTCCTCGGCAAGCTGCTCTAAATCAATATCCATGTATACGGTAGCCGAATCGACTGGTGCGTCGTCCGTTATCGGGTCTGCTGCTACGCCTGCTGCCTCGTCAGCCTCTAACTCCTCTGCTGCGTCATCCTGAAGGCTCTTGATAAGAGCATTGTAGCTCTTATCCCAGTCCTTCTTCAGGAAGTGACATGATCCTCGCTTAGGGTGCTCCTGTAGATGGAAAGGATAGCGCTGGTATAGTAGGATCTAGGTGATGAGGTGTCCAAATGGGAGAGACTTAGCCCTTTTCGGCCTCTCCTTACTGATGTGCTCATCGTAGAACTTTCTAATCATGCTCCAAATGAGCGCAGGGATAGACAGCCAATGCCCTGTATAAAAAGCGTACAGAGCTGTCAAGTAATCGCCTCTCCACTAAATCTTATGGCTGGCCATGAAGACATTGCGGAACAAGACTGAGTCAAAGAACCACAAGTCATCCGGTAAATAGGTGCGGGTGGCGAAGGTCTCGCCATCGGCATAATAACCTGTGAGAAGAACGGCCATAGCTGCATATGAAGGCCTGTATAGCCTGGGATATGTCTCCTGTAGCTCGGGAGGGCAATCATGTGGATAATGGCATGATCTGGATAATGTGTCCACAGTGATAGAAATCAGGTAGCCATCAATAGAAGTCCTCAGCACTGCCATGTTACACGGGGCAGGCCAGAGGTTCTGGAAGAACATCTGTACTAGCCTCGGGTACACCGGGTATGTGACAGGGGCAAGAATAGCTGCAAGGCCCCGCCGGAGTATATCCTCATAAGCTGATCAGGTAAGTACCGATCTAGAAAAGAAATCTATATTAAAGACTGACTCATGCGCCACTGGAAGGCGTGAGTATCTGCGTAATGGCTAGTCTAACTCCCGGACTGGTTGAGCTGGATGTAGTGGAGATGGTATATGCTCAGGCTCATCATCACCGTGGGAAAGAGATGCGCCAACATGATAATGTAATCTGCTGTCAGAGTGGGAAGACTGCGTGGGCTCAGTCGGCTCCTCCTGTATAGGGTCCTGGGCATGAGAAGGACCGGCCTTGTCATCTAAACGTGGCCTGCCTCGGCGTTGATAGTGTCCGCGGGCTACAGTCTTGCGCTTAGCCATGGCCTGAAAAATAATTGAAAACTTGCATAGGAAGTCAGTGCCAGAATAAAGAATTTAAAGCATAAAATAGAATCATGTATGTCAAGTAAGATAGACAAAACAGATAAATGACAAAAATCTATGGAAGTGATAGGATGTGAACATGCTAAGCAGCATAAGTGTAATGAATAAGATAGCATAGACACAAGATAAGATGCATGGAATGTGTGTATGAAATCTATGAAGTTCGATCGATCACAAAAATTGTGAGATCGATCTCACATAATCGATCTGAGAAATTGAGAAACTAAGTTTGATCGATCTTACTCGATTGATCTAAGAAATATGTTCGATCGATCGAACTCTATGAAGAATGTGGACAGTCACAGATCTGTGACGTGGATGGCACGGGGCCTTCACGAACATAGTCGTGGGCCCATTAACACAACATAGCATCAATCAATTCACCTAACGAGGCTCATACTCCAAAATACAATCAAAAATACAAAGTTTAACAAAATATATATACACATATATACATATATAAACAACAAGCTTCAAACTTCATTAATGGAGGTTTTCAACATTAAAAGAACATGGATCTAACATTTAAAGGAAGTATAAAGCAAATGGATGCTTGAATCTAAAGGATGGATTCGGATCTCACCTAGAAACCAAGAGAGAGAAGTGGAAACTCGAAGGGGTGAGATGCGAAATCCAAGAGGAGAGAGAGAGTGATTCGGGATGAGGTGAAGCTCGCCGGAGATGTTCGCCGGAGATGGGGAAGATGGGTGCCGTGGCGACGATGGATAGGGTTTGGAAGAGGGTTAGATCGATCTTTGAAATCGATCTTGAAACCCTCATTTCCATTTTTTAAAAACTTTCCTGAACCAGTTCGATCGATCGAACTGAGACCTCAGATCGATCGAACTGAAAAAAAAAAATATATATATATATATATATATATATATATATATATTTAAATTAAAAACTAAAAATTAAAAATGAAAATAAAAGTTTTTTGGATTTTTAAAATAAAATAAGATCTTTTTGGGATTTTTGGAAAATAAAATAAAAATATTTTTGAAATTTTAAAATTAAAAAGTCAAATAAAGTCAAAGCAATGAGATGAAAAATAGAGATTGATTTGAACAAAATGTTTGATCGATCTGACAGAGAGCAAAAATATGCAGGTTTTTGGGTTCAGAAATTTGTCTAAGTGTGGGAACTCAAGATCGATCGAACTTAAAGTTTGGATCGATCGAAAAAGTTATGATTGATCTGAGGACAAGTTCGAATGATGGGATAGAGAGGTGATTTGGATGCAGATGGATGCAGGTTGAAGTTCGATTGATCGAACTCTCATTCAAGATTGATCAAACTTATGCAAAATGCTCAATCACAACATAAAAGTGCATGCAATCCTAATCACAGTTCCTAGCAATGCATATGAACCAAAAACAAGTATCTAGACTTCGTAAGAAATGAAATTAAAGATAGAAATGAGGGAGGAATAGGATTTTGACACCCTACGAAATGTCGTGCTAGTCTTTAACGTCTCTAGCAAGACATTGGGCTCTTTTAGCCCAGATCAAACATCTTGTAGTGCATCCCCTCCTCAATGGGGTGATAAGTGCTTTGAACTCCACCCAACAAATGGTTCTTTAAGGAACTTGTTGGATTAAGCTCAAAAGATGTTTTTGGTCCTTGGTCAATGCAATCTTTAGGCTTCCACGCCCTTTTAAAATAGGATTTTGAAACCAATTTCTTTGGTTTCAAGGTTGAAGATGGACTTTTGAAACCTCGGTCTCACACAAAAACTCAATTCCTTCACTTTTAAGGTCATGACATTTTTCTACAACATTAATCTCTTCATGCTTGTCAAATGAATTGGGGGTTGGATTAAAAATATTCAACTTTACCTTCATGTGGCCAAAAAAGATCTTCATTATCCCCATCCTACAATTGATGTTGGCATTCGTGGTTGCCAAGAAAGGATGGCTAAGGATAACGGGAATTTGGCTCTTAGGATTTGGGACCGGCTCCGTGTCAATGACAACGAAATCAACGGGAAAGAAGAATTTATCAATTTTAATCAAAACATCTTCGATGATACCCCTAGGCTATTTGATTGATCAGTCGGCAAGTTGTAAAACTACCGACGTTGGTTTTAAGTCTCCTAAGCTTAATTTGACATATACCAAGTATAGAAGAAGATTAACACTTGCTCCTAGGTCAAGAAGAGCCCGATTAACGATATGATCATGAATAATGCATGAAGTAATAGGTGAACCGGGGTCCTTAAACTAGGGGAGAGTGTTATGCTACAAAATTGAGCTCACTTGCTCGGTTAAGACCACTTTTCTAGGTGCTTGGCTTTTATTCTTCCGCTTTTGGGTGCACAAGTCTTTCAAGAATTTAGCATAAGCTGGAATTTGGTTGATTGCATCCAAAAGTGGAAGATTAACTTTCATTTGCCTAAACACGTCCATGATTTCATTAATTTTGGCCTTTTGCTTGTCATTTGAAATGGATCCTTTTAAGGCATCCAGAAATGGAGCTTTTGGTTCAAAAACCTTTTCAAAATTTTTCTTTGAAGTCCCTTCAACACAAGAAGTTTTCAAATCATTTTGCACATCTTTCTTTTCAAAATCACTTTTCAAAAAATCTTTTCAACACATTCTCATTTATACGGTCATGCACATGCAATGAATGAGGAATATGATATGAAACGAGACGGGTGTCAACTTGTGGTTGCACCGGTTCACTCTCTTCATTGGACACACCCACTTGGTTGTCCATAATCCTTCCACTTCTCAAGGTAGTCACCGCATTGACATGCTCTATTGTGTGACCTTCCGATGAAGAATGAGTCTCCACAACACATTGTTGCTTTTGTGGGGCATTCAAAGGCATTTTTCCCTTCTCTCTTGCATTCAAAGTACTCGCTATTTGCCTTACTTAGGTTTCTAGCTTAGCAATGGATTGAGAGTGAGAATGAAGTAATTGTGTATTTGCCTCCAAAGTGCCCAAAGCGGTCAAAACTTTCTCTTCAAAAGTGGGACTTCTAACATTTCCTTGGGAATATGATTGATTAGGAAAATGAGAATTTGAAAATTGGTTTCCTTGTGATTGATATGATGATCTAAAACATTGGGAACCTTGGCTTTGCATTGGAGGTGGAATGTACTTTCCTTGAAAACCGCCTTGAGAAGGGTTTGAGCCCTCCCCTTGGTTTTTCCAAGAGAAATTCAGGTGAGTCCTCCAACTAGGATTGTAATGATTTCCATAAGGATTGTTCCCTTGATTAGCAAAAACAGCATTTGTTTGTTCATGATGCTCACTTTGCACATATCCATGGGGACAATTGGAAGTAGAATGTAAAACACTTGAACAAGTCATACATGTCTCATTAGATGCATGATGAGAATTGTTAGGGAAGGAAGATACTTGATTCACCGAGTTTTAGTTGAACAAAAATTGATCAAACCTTTGAGATAATGATTTCATTTCGGCGGCAATTTCGTTGAAGTGGTCGACTTGATGTACGCCAACACTCTTCCACCACTAGAATTTCTACCATTCTTTGAAGATAAAATACGATGCAAAGGATTTTCACTCATGCTCTCATAAAGACGCCACACGTCATCCTCATACCTATCAATGTAAGAGACACCCATGGAAGCATCAACAATGCCTTTGTAATTGTCCGATAAACTCTCAAAGAAATATTGAATTAATTGCCATTTAGGCATGTCATGATGTGGACACTTCCTAAGCAATTCATTAAAGCGTTCCCAAGCCTCATGAAATATTTCTCCATCCCCATGTGAAAATTCTCAAATTGAGGTTCTTATGGCGTTGGTCTTAGAAACCGGATAGTACTTCTTCAAGAACTCTTGTTACATTTCTGTCCAAGAAGTTATTGAAAAAGGCCTAAGATTGTTAAACCAATATTTTGTCTTGTCTTTAAGGGTGAATGGAAAAATTTTAAGCCTTAAAACCTTTTCTAGCATGTCCGTATATTTTACGGTGGAACATACTTCAAGAAACTCATCCAAATGCTTGTAAGGTTCTTCACTTGGAAGTCCATGATAGTTAGGAAGCATTTGAATGGTTTGTGGCTTAATTTCATAGTGGTGTGCTCTAAATGGAGGCAATTGAATGCATGTGGGTGCATTATATTCATTAGGCACATAGTGATCTCTTAAAGCAAGGGGAGGATTGGCAATTGGAGGTGCAACATGAGCACCTTGGTTGCCTTATATGATGGGAGGTGGTGGAGCATAGATTGGCCTTGGCATTCCCAATGGAACTTAGCCTTGTTGTTGTGGTGGATGCACATATGGCCTTGGCATACCTAATGGTACTTACATGTTATCATGATGCACATTGGGGTAAAGGATGCCTTGTTGGTCTATGTGACCAAGGTCCTCCACATGGTCCTCATTGTGTCTTTCCATTGATGAAATGGATTGACTATAATTACCTCTCCCTCTAGGATTTTGAATAATGGATTCAAGATGAAAATTTAAAGGGACAAGAGTGGGTCTCAATGATCTACGACCATGCATGCATAATGCAACACAACAAGTAATAACATCTACACTCCACATTCACAACAAATCAACAATCAACAAACTTCCTCCACATACAATGTTCATACTCCCATGCTTTAATAATAATATGCAGGAAAAGTAAATTGCCTCCACGCGGGCTCACAATTTATCTAAGAATTGAATTACAAGCCTCCACGCGGGCCGACGATTTAACTAAGAGTTCGAGTAAGAAAAAGCTCACAAAGTTCCTTTAGCACTTCAACTCCAAATTTATAGCTTAGCTTAGCAATTTTTAGACTTTTAGCATTTTTCCTTTGCTTGCTTAGCTCTTTTGCTTTAATGCTCCTTTCCTTGCTTCCTAGCTTAATGCTCCTTATCAATCAAGAACAAACACAATAAGTAACAAAAATTGAAAACAAAGTAAAGACATGATCAAAAGAGTACTAATTCCTAATTGATTCCACAAATACGACGTAGCCAATCAATTAATCCCCGGCAACGGCGCCAAAATTTATGGTGTCTTTTCGGGCGGTGCACAAAACAATGCACAAAACTTTGAGTTTGGAAATTAGTGTCAAGTGGGCACCATAATTCAAATTTATAAACCGCGTAACACCTATACTATGTAGTATGAGTCAGAAGGGATTGTCCTAAGGGATTGAGTTGTCGTACTAGGTTGGGGAATCAAAATTAGGGTTATTAGGTCGAGTGATCAAAATAGTGGTCGGTTGGTTGAATTAAACTAGAAGCAAATTAAACTAAAGTAAGCAATAATGCAATAGAAAGAATAAAAGAGAGAGAGATCTTGGGGTTTAAAGATCACCACTAAGCATAACTTTTCTACATCTTTAATGAATGATTAATGAGGGGAAGAACATGTATTACAATGAAGTGTGTGTGTGTGGTTGTTTCATCAAGTATGGATGATAAATTAAGCATATATTGTCTAAACAACATGGTGGATAGCACAACATATCAAATTAAGCCATTAATCCTTTCTTTAAGCTCACAATCCAAACACATCACAAGGTTAGAGATACATGCTACTTGCTTATCATAAGTATGGAACAATAACAACAAGCATGGATTGTCCTCCCATTTAATAACTACACTACAATTAAGCTAATGACATGAAATTAAACTAATTAAACTAAGGGAGAGGCACAATTCATCAAGCAATGAGTATGAACCATCAAATAAACCACAAGAACACGACATTAAGCACTATATCTTGACAATCTCTAGATCTATAGCATCAACACATATAGACATGCATCAATAACACAAGAAATAGAGACAAACACATGAACATCTATTCTAGCATACATAGACATATGGATAGCATGAAATGATCAATTGGAAGCATTAAACCACATAAATCATTGAATAAACAAGATCTATATATATAAAAGTGTCAAGACATGAATCACAATACAAATCCCCTCAAAATAAATAAATCAAGAAGTAGAAAGCATGTTTAGGGCTAACTCTAGCCCCAAGAGGATGTCTAGCCACTCATGTATGATGTCCTCCAACCCTCAAGGGCAAGCTTCATGGAAGAAATTTGCTCCTTGGTTGATGAAGAGTCTCCAATGGTGTCTCTAGCCTCCTCCTCTTCTTTGCTTCCTCACTAAGAGTTCTCTAGGTCTGATATGATATGATACAATATGTTCTTCAATGTTCTGATACAAAAAGTAATCCTTATCCTTATATAGGTAGGTTAAATGACACCTAAAATAGCTGGGGTCATATAGCAAATACTCGCCAATGATTGGATAAAGGACAACTTTTGTGAGCTGGAAATTTAACTTTTTCGCACTAGAGGAAGTTCGATCGATTGAACCTTGGACTTAGATTGATCGAACATGGCTGAGATCTATCGAACTGAAGTTGTATCGATCATCAATGGCGGCACCTTTTTGGATAAAAACAAATCTGAGATATTTTGAAGATATTTTTGGGAAAAGGACAAAAGTGGTTGGTAGAGTGGTACAACTGGATAAGGACAAGAATGTTCGATCGATCAGAGAAGGAAGTTGGATCGATCAAAATTTTGAGATCTTTGAACAAGGACAAACATGGCTCAGATCTATCTTGAAGTGCTGAGATCGATGAAAGTTGCATCGATCGAACTTTTCTTGAGATCGATCGAAGTTGCTGAAATTCCACCTTTTGCTTCCTTTTGCTCTACTTTGCTCCTTTCTTTGATTCATCCCAGAATTGCTTCAATTATGCTCTTATTTGGCTAAGTTAGCTTATTTTGGGGATAAGTACCTAAAAATGGAAATAACACGAAATCAATATAAGACGGTAAAATAAGATAGATAAAGGTTTTAGAATAACTAAGCTTAAGGGGTTTAAATACGCACTTTTTAGCGCTCATCAAATTCTTTTCAGCTTTATTATTTTATTCTTATTTCTTTTTTGTATTCCTGCTTGTTTACATATTAATTGTATTGTATCCCTCGGATCTGTGCTCAGACTTGATCACCCGTGGCTCTAGAATCGAGGGGTATTAAGGACGCGAAAATACCCAAAATTTATTTTTTTATTTTAGCCGATCGGAGGACAGGCTGAGGTCCAAAATTTTTCTAATTGCAAACCTAAGGTCCTTAAGACCCTAGACACCTGGGAAAATCATCAGAATGAAAGTCGAAGCTTTCCTGTGAAAGTGCTAGTTTTAGGGTCCGAAATTTCTATGATTTTGCATATTTTGGAGAAAATGGACGGGATAAGCCCATAAATTCCCAAAATTACTGTCGAGACCTTAATACGACTAGGGAAAACCAAAAATACCATTGGACCAAAAATCGAGATGATTTCAAAAAAATGCAAATTTTGAGTTCATCCTTAGTCATTTTACAGAATTTTGGTCAAGGCACAGTGGAATGAGGATGCTTTGAGTTGAAAGAATTACTTCCCAAGAGTGCTAAATTTCACGTCGATAGCTAGACGAGATGGGAATCTAACTAGTCCTTATATATTGGATCCATCAAGAGGACGGTGTCCACATATCCCACCGGGACTGGGCTATCAATGTAGGGCTTAAGCCGCTGGCCATTGACCTTAAAAAGATTCCCCTTCTTTGGGTCTTTCAACTCAATTGCACCATAAGGGAAGACAAAAATGACAAGGAAATGTCCTTCATATCGTGAACGGAGTTTCCCTAGAAAGAGTTGCAAATGAGAGTTGAAAAGCCAAACTTTTTGACCTAGAGCAAAAAACTTATTGACAATATGTTTATCGTGGAACGATTTAGTCTTTGCTTTGTAAATTTTGACACTTTCATAAGCGTCATTCCGGATTTCCTCTAGCTCATTGAGCTGCAATTTTCGGTTAGAGCCAGCCTGATCAAGATTGAAATTGAACCTTTTATGGCCTAAAAAGCACGGTGCTCTAATTTAACCGGGATATGACATGCCTTATCATAGACAAACCGATATGGAGACATGCCAATTGGCGTCTTGAACACAGTTCGATAAGCCCAAAGTGCATCATTTAGTCGTAATAACCAATCTTTACAGTCCAGCTTAACTGTCTTTTCAAGAATATTTTTGGTTTCCCAGTTTGAGACTTCCACTTGTCCACTTGTTTGATGGTGGTAAGGTGTGGCAACTTTGTAAGTGATAGAGTACTTAAGGAAGATGGATCAGAGATAGCGATTACAGAAATGAGATCCACCGTCACTAAAGAGTGCTCTAGGCATACCAAACCGACTGAATATGTTCGTCTGAATGAATTTGACCATCGCAAAATGGTCATTGGTTATCATTGCCTCGGCCTTTATCCATTTAGACACATAATTCACCGCCAAGAGAATGTAAACATAGCCATAAGAAGATGGAAATGGTCCCATGAAATCGACTCCCCACACATCAAAGATTTCGACAATTAAAATGGTGGTCAATGGCATCATGACTCTTTTAAACATGGCCCTAAGCTTTTGGCATCGCTCACAAGACTTGCAAAAATTATAAGCATCCTTGAATAATGATGGCTAGTAAAATCCACTTTAAAGGAATTTAGATGAAGTCTTTTTAGCACTGAAATGCCCTCCACATTCTAAAGTGTGATAGAATTTTAGAATATTTTAGACTTCATTTTCAGGAATGCATCTTCAGATTGTTTGATTTGGGCAATATTTGAAAAGTTTTGAGTCTTTCCAAAAGAAAATTTTGATTCGAGCAAAGAATCAATCTTTTTCTTTCTTAAACTATTAGGATGGAATTTTTCTAACTGCAAGATAGTTGACAATGTCAGCAAACTAAGGAAGCGACACATGAGAAATCTGAAACAGTTGGTCATCTAGGAAGGAATCATAAACTGGAGAAAAATTAAAAGTTTTCTTAATGAGAAGCTGAGAGAGATGGTCTGCTACGACATTGTTAGTGCCTTTCTTGTCCTTAATCTCAAGGTTAAACTCTTGGAGTAAGAGTATCCAATGAATGAGTTGAGGTTTGGTCTCTTTCTTTACGAGTAAATGCCTTAACGTGGCATGATTTGTGAAGATAATGACCTTAGATCCAAGAAGATATGAACGAAATTTGTCCAAGGCATAGACAACCGTTAACAACTCTTTCTCAGTTGTTGTATAATTCAATTGAGCGCATGAGAGGGTCTTGCTAGCATAGTAGATGGCATAAGGAATTTTATCCATACGCTGGCCTAAAACAACACCTAATGCCTAATCGGATGCATAGCACATGATCTCAAAGGGAAGAGACCAATTAGGTGGTTTCATAATTGGGGCAAAAGAGAGTAGTGAATGAAGCTTCTTAAAAGCTTCCAAATATTCATCAAAGCTGAAAGTAGTGTCCTTGGCAAGTAGATGGCACAAAGGCCAGGATATCTTACTAAAGTCCTTGATGAAGCGCCGATAAAAACCAGCATGACCAAGAAAAGATCGAATTTGTCTCATCGAAAAAGGAGGAGGAAGGCTAGAAATTAATTCACATTTTGCCTTATCAACCTCAACACCCTTTTAGAGATAATGTGTCCCAAGATGATTCCTTCTTGAACCATGAAATGGCTCTTTTCCCAACTTAGAATCAGATTTGTCTCCTTGCACCTTTTGAGAACAAGCGAGAGATTATGGAGACAATCTTCAAAAGATGGTCTAAAGATAGAAAAATCGTCCATGAACACTTCAAGAAATTTTTTGACCATATCAGAAAATATAGACATCATGCACCTTTGAAAAGTGACCAGTGCATTATATAACCCAAAAGGCATGCGGCGATAATTAAAAGTTCCAAAAGGACAAGTGAAGGTGGTCTTCTCTTGATCTTGAGGATCTACAGCCACTTAGCCGGAGTAACCATCAAGAATACAATAGTAACTTTGGCCGGCTAGCCTTTCAAGATTTTATTAATGAATGGAAGTGAAAAATTATCTTTCCTAGTTGTAGAATTGAGTTTTCGGTAATCTATGCACCAACGCCACCCAGTGGTGGTGCGTTATAGTACAAGTTCTCCTACTGAATTTTCAACAACGGTGATGCCAGATTTCTTTAGAATGACTTGAGTGGAGCTTACCCACTTCCGAGATAGGGTAAATGATTCTCGCATCTAATAGCTTGATTACGTCTTTCATGACAACCTGCTTCATGTAATGACCCAGTCATTTGCCTTCCTTTCATTTTTTCTCAAATTTTACGAATGAATTTTTTTCATTTAATTTTTTTTCCTGAGCTCTGTTTCGTGTTGCTTAGTGTCATCTCGAGTGCTTAGAATTGGTTTCTGAGTCTTTTCTGTAAATTGACAACTTTCTTTGAGGACCGAGTTATTTTCACATTTTTCGTTTTTCGAACACTATGCGCTATTTCGTTTTTTCCCTATTCTGTCATTTTCCCTATTTCGTCTTATCTCCTTGGTCAGTTTTTTGGCACAACCTCACTTCTCATGCTCAGAGTTGGTTTTTGACTTCATGTGCCTTCATCTTAAGTGGTTTCCTCGAAATACGTATCTTTACTTTTGCAAGAAAGTACTCTGGTTGCTCCCGGTGTCCACAGGGGCATAGATGCACAATTCTTCAGAATCTTTTTCATTTCTTGGGGTGTTTTTTATAAATGTCTTTTAAAGATATTTTATTTCAGGGGCATCTAAGAAAATATCTTTTGGAAGATATTTTCATTTTGGGGCAATTTCGCAGTTAACCCTTTTTGTAGGGGCCATTGTGCAATTAACAAAAATTATTGCAAAAATGTCTCGTCTAGAGCATGGATCCTCGTAAGGGATTCATTTTCACATTTCGTGGAGTCGTGGACTCTTAGAATTCCGTTCTGGTCATTTTTCTCCAGTTTCAGAGTTTCTGGATCCGGTTGCAGCCCAACTTATTCGGGTATAACTTTCTGCTCGGGACTCATTTTTTGACGCCGTTTCTTCTGTTGTTCATATTTTCTCATTTTGAATCTTTTTCGTTCATGGAGTTTTGCCGTTTGAGTGCGTCTGCTCAAAATCCACGTTTCCAGACCCGGCGGGGCCCTTTCGGGACAGTTTTTGAGACTTACTATAAATAGGATGCCCTAAAGTGAAAAATCAGATTTTCACTCTTCTTCTCCACCTCTTGGCCGGCAGCCATGGAAGCTCCTTGGCTGCCACCCTTTGACCTTCTCCTCCACTTGATTTCCTAAGTGAAATCTCTTCGGCCTTTACGTTTATCGCTCCCCTCGACGTGCTCTACCATTCCCCCTTATTAGAATTCATTTCCAACCATTTCTTGAGTTTGGGTTAAGAGTCAAGTTTGGATTTTCATGGGGCTTCTTGTAGATTCATATAGATCGTGTTGTCCCCGACAAAACCTAGAAGTTTCGTTGGATTCGGAGCCGTTTCAATTCAAGGGGGATTTGGGATTTTCATCCCAAATTGAGGTAGGAGGTGTTATAGGTTTAATTCTTGTTATATAACATGTTATTGATGCTTATACAACTTGATTGCATGCTTAAATATGAAATCTAGAGATTTTATTATTTAATTTTCTTGTATTGGATTTGATTTTCCCGGTTGCTAATGATTTGTTTTAAACATATAGCATGGTAATATAATACTCTATAATATGGTCATTGACATATATTAAATTAAGGAAAATTGAACAAGTAATAAAGATTTTATTTAATATTTATCTTGAATAAAATATTATATCGTGTGGCCTTAACTAGCTCAAAATCAATATGTGTTAGCATATTAAATTAGGCCTTAGCATGCTCTCCGACATAGTTGAATTTGAAAGTAATTGGAGGTGTTTTGAAAATTAGTAATTATTAATTAATTTAATTAATTAATTTGCCCCGAGTGCACTATTCACTCTATTTGAATTCCGACTTGATGTTCCTGATTTACATGCCATATAGCTTCACATATATTTGATTTAAAATATTCGGTTAGGTTTTGAAATCTTTTATTTAAATAAATTCTATATTTAAGATTTAATCCTCATGGTGATATACAACTCGGAATTGTATTGTGGCATGCTAGAAAATTAAGCTTAGGTATAGTTGTTCACATATATTAAATTGGGATTAATTACATGAGAATTGCAACTTTTAATTTATATTTAACTTTAGTGAAAGGTTAAGTCACATGGTCTTAAATTGAATGAAATAAACTTGTAATGTGATATTACATTAGTCCTTGGCATATTCTCTAAGATATGTTAAATTGAGAGCATTTAGTTAAGTTTGAAAATCTAGAGATTTTAATTAAAAGAATTAATTAAAATCTATTTTGCGGTCAATTAAGGTTTTAACTAGATATTTGTATTGGCCATGACTTGTTTACTAGTATATACTAGTTTGAGACTATTTGAAGTTGTTTTAGAACCTTGGGATTTAAATTAGCATGATTTAATTAAAAGTTCTACTTTGTTGTTGTATTTAAACTCGTGAGCGTATGTTTTCAATATTGAATATATTGTTGTCTTGCGTAATGATTTGCACACTTCATATTTAACATCTATCATGTATAGCGTGTAACGAATCGCACACTGAAGATTCGACATTCATCATATCATACTAGTTGTGGACTTAGAGCATGTATTGTATAGGTTTCCAAATTTGGTTGTGCATGGTAGATAGTTGAATATCTTGTATATACATGTTGATATATATGTTGTTGCACAATTTGTTGATTTCGGAAACTTGGGGATGTCGTTGTTTGGCTATAGTTAGGACGTGGTTCTAGTACTGGGGATAGTCCCTCTATATAGTCTAGTGCGCACATAGGGAGGTTACCCATGGGCTAGTAACCCTAAAGTAACTATGTTGTCGGTCTGATCCGGCGTGACGTCCGAGTATCCACTTTGTTTGATTTCGCATTTCATTTTCAAGTTGATAACTAGATGATGTTGTAACTTATTGTCTCTTATTTGTCGTTCCATTTTAAGTTACACGATGTTAACTTTGTGAAATTGTGCTTTATGCGTTGTATTGGGAGTTCCAATGTTGGTTAAATTGCATCGATATTGAAAATCGTGTTTTGACGTTCTAATAAAGCTTAGTATTGATCCTATTGATTCATTTATAACATAGACGTTAGGTGGCATAACCCACTTCTGTTGTTTTCGTGCTTTAGATTCCAAGCTGATAGCTTTAAGAAATTATATTTTGTTACCTTGTATAATATGCTTTTATGTGGTTAGACTGCATTGAAGTTGTAATTTTCATTTTGATTGTTCAGCATGGCCTAGGATGATTCCTTAGACTTATTTAGAACATAGACGTTAGGTGACCTGATCACTTTTGTTGTTTCTGTATTCGAGATTGCAAGTTAATACCTTTAAGAACCTATATCTTGTTGCTTTGTATAACGTGCTTCCATATTGTTTAAATGGCGTAGACGATGTGATTTATGCTAGAAACACTCTAAGGTAGCTTAGGATGCTCCCTGAGTCCTATTTTGATATAGACATTAGGTGGCATGAACCCCTTTAACATGTTTCACCTTAAGGTGATAAATTTGTAAAATGCTAGGTCGATGCATGCTCATCTCCTACGAGTAGCTTTATGTTACTCACCCCTATGATACTGGGGCATATTTCAGGTAGGAAGACTTGGTTCGTGAAGCTTAGCATTCCTTGGGTGTCAAGTGGCTTTCTAGTTTCCATCTCATGCAAATGTTAACATGAAATGTCATTTTGTAGACTTATATGTCAAAATATGTATATTTGATTTCATGCATGTAATGTGTACTTAAGTACACTCCTTTCCATGTAATTGATATGTATGAGATGAGGCCGGAGGCCAATGACATGTATATTGTGTTCTATGCAACTTTTTAACTTCATGAAATGTTATGAAAACCTTGAAAAATCGCAAGTCATTGCTTCACCATGGTTGCATCGGGTGTGGGAATTCCATTTTCATTCTTTTATAGGGTCTTAATAATCTTGTATGAAGTGTGGCCAAGGGCCAAACGGTCAATTGACTCCATTTTGTATTTTTGGATTCCATGTTTTCCATTCCAAGTCCATTTTTGCCTTTTTGCCCGTTAGGGGGTCGGATTTTGCATCGGCCATATTTTTGGGCCATGGACCAAAAATAACACATCTTACTAGGTAAGTTACGTTTACGTGCATGGTCGTTTCCGGGCAAAGCTTCTTCTTTGGTGAAATGAGCCTCCTACGGACTCATTTTACACTTTTGTTGTATAATCTGACCTATGGGTATTTTGGTAATTTTATTTGGGAAATAAATTCCGTTCTTCATATGGTTGAATAGAAAATGTGATTTTAGGAAGGGTTTTTTCTTCGTGTTTTTCCAAAAAATGTTGTCTTGGCATCGGAAATTGATCCCGAAGTTCAGCTTCTGTTTTTCCATTTAGCAGCTTTTTGGACCCTCTGGACCAGTTTTCTTGGGAGGGCATTTTGGGCATTTTAAAGTGCATATTTTTCAATTTTTCATGCAAGTCACGGAGAAAACTCGATTTTGAGGGGGGTTTCTTCTTTGAGTTTTTCCAGAAAATGTCATCTACGCCCTCAAATTTCCATTTTTTCCGGAAAAACCCCTGCTGCCAGGTTTTTGGGCTGCCCATTCTGCCTCCTTCACATGTAAACGGTTAGAAGGGGCTTCGTAACCGGTTACATGTGCATGGGCAGTGCTTTGGTCAAGATTTTTGGCTTCCTAACCGGTTAGGAAGGTCTCCTAACCGGTTAGAAGTTCTTGGTTGTCCCCTTTTTGACCGTTTTGCCCCTTCTTCTTCCGTTAGCCATATCTTCTTCTTCCGGACTCCGAATCAAGGGAATTTTGAGTCTAATTTTATTAAATTTTCGTTGTCTTTCCAATCGTGTGCTTAGTGGCACCCACTTTTAAGCTAGAAATGACAATTTTGCCCCTAGGTTCATTCTTGTCCTTTTTTGAAATGTTGCTTCCGCATTTGTTTCCTTTGGGTTCCATAACCTCATTGAGCGTCACATTGGTGTCTTAGGGATGTGTTGTGTCTCTTCAGACATTTTTTTTTTTTTCTTCCGTATCTCGGATCCGGTTCGGGTCATCACAGGACACATTGGGTTGAAAAATCCAAGGTCGTCATAGGTGATATCTGAGCGTCCGGGTTCGAATACCTTGGACGACGGGTTTTGGGTGCATATCATGCTCATGTTGTTTTGCTTTGATATGTCATTTATATCTTGATAACATGCCTTGCTTGATAACATGTCTTGTATGATAACATATCTTGTATGATAACATGTTAATATGCTTAAATGTTGTGAGACGCCTATTATTATTGTTATGCATGCTTTCGGTGTATATGTGCTTCTTGATAACATGGTCTAGGTTAGTATCATGTCTTGGTGTGACATCATGTTTGTGTGCTTGTGTTAGCATGACTATATACGATGTATGTCGGCATACCTTACATTTTTCATTCACGTGTATTGTCGTACCATTTACTTACATGCTTCTTGATAACATGTTTTGAGTTGACAACATGTCTGTTTGCTTATGTGGCAACTTGTTTAGAAGCATACTTTGACTGTCTTAGTATATGATATATGCTTGTTTACCTTAGCACATGGTACCTGTTTGTTATCTTAGCATGTGATGTATGCTTGTCTACCTGAGTATATTGTACATACATTTATTCATCTTAACATGATTATATGTAGCATATCGTCATGCTTTACGTGATTTTACTACTTATGAGAGTAGATCGTTTGTTACTAGGTTGCATACTAGCTGTTTCCTTTTATGTCTGGTTTTGGCATTGTCTCTTAGGATCTGTGGTATCCCTTGGATGCATTCTTGTTTCACGAGTTTCTTCCTTAGATAGGAGAAATTCATTCTATAAGGACCTATGTCGGCAACCTTCTTGTCTATTCTGTCGGTTGATGGGAGTAAGGCTCATGTGAGCATAGAGGACTGCGATTCACTTTTTTTCCTTGTCTGGTGGATTGAGACGTGGGCCAGGGAGGCACCGTTTCATTTCCTTTTCCTTCATGGCTTCTAGTTCTAAGATCTTAAGCGTAATGGTGCCAGTGTCATTGTTGTCAGAGTTTTGGAATTAGCTACCCCAACTCTCGCAGATGCCTGGTTCCCGTGGTGCTTTTGGTAATGATCATTTTCGACATTGATGTCATCTGTATCAATAGTTTTCTCAGAGTTGACCTGGTTTGGGGCATGTTATGGATTAGTACCTTATACTGTCATGTTACCTTACTGACGAGTAAGTGTGGGCGAGTTCTGGTCACTGTTCGTACTGCCTTGTCACTCTCTTCTTCTATTATGTTTCAACATTTTGTTGTCTTGGGATTCTCTCAATAGTTGACGTTGAGTTAACGTGCTGATTCGTTTGAGGTGTTGTCTCAGTTCATGGTTTCGTGTTCCTTCTATCGATCTTTAGACTTCAGGATTTGTCCTTCAGTGCTTTGTGAGCTGTCCTTTGATTTGACCGTTTGTTCGGTCATTATTCTGTTCTCTCTGGTATGTTCCTAATTTAGGGGACGAAATTCCTTTAAGGAGGGTAGGTTGTAACGACCCAATCATTTGCCTTCCTTTCCTTTTTCCTGAAATTTTACGAATGAATTTTTTTCGTTTAATTTTCCTTTCTGAGCTCTGTTTCGTGTTGCTTAGTGTCATCTCGAGTGCTCAGAATTGGTTTCTGAGACTCTTTCATGTGAATTGACAACTTCCTTTGAGGACCGAGTCATTTTCGCATTTTTCGTTTTTCGAACACTATGCGTTATTTTGTCTTTTCCCTATTCTGTCGTTTTCCCTATTTCGTCTTATCTCCGTTTGTCAGTTTTTGGTACAACCTCACTTCTCATGCTTAGAGTTGGTTTTTGACTTCACGTGCCTTCATCTTGAATGGTTTCCTCAAAATACGTATCTTTACTTTTGCAAGAAAGTACTCTGGTTGCTCCCAGTGTCCACAGGGGCATAGATGCACAATTCTTCAGAATCTTTTTCATTTCTTGGGGTGTTTTTTGTAAATATCTTTTGAAGATATTTTATTTCAGGGGCATCTAAGAAAATATCTTTTTTTCATTCTGGGGCAAATTCGCAGTTAACCCTTTTTGTAGGGACCATTGTGCAATTAACGAAAGTTATTGCAAAAATGTCTTATCTGGAGCCTGGATCCTCGTACGGGATTCATTTTCATATTTCGTGGAGTCGTGGACTCTTAGAATTCCGTTCGGGTCGTTTTTCTCCAGTTTCAGAGTTTTTGGACCCAGTTGCCGCCAAAATTGTTCAGGGCATAACTTTCTGTTCGAAACTCAGTTTTTGACGCTGTTTCTTCCGTTGTTCATATTTTCTCATTTTGAATCTTTTTAGTTCATGGAGTTTTGCCGTTTGAGTGCGTCTGCTCAAAATCCACTTTTCCAGACCCGGCGGGGCCCTTTCGGGGCAGTTTTTGAGACTTACTATAAATAGGATGCCATAAAGTGAAAAATCAGATTTTCACTCTTCTTCTCCACGTCTTGGCTGGAAGCCATGGAAGCTCCTTGGCTGCCACCCTTTGACCTTCTCCTCCACTTGATTTCCTAAGTGAAATCTCTTCGGCCTTTACGTTTATCGCTCCCCTCGACGTGCTCTACCATTCCCCCTTATTAGAATTCATTTCCTACCACTTCTTGAGTTTGGGTTAAGAGTCAAGTTTGGATTTTCATGAGGCTTCTTGGAGATTCATATAGATCGTGTTGTCCCCGACAAAACCTAGAAGTTTCGTTGGATTCGGAGCCGTTTCAATTCGGTGGGGATTTGGGATTTTCATCCCAAATTGAGGTAGGAGGTGTTATAGGTTTAATTCTTGTTATATAACATGCTATTGATGCTTATACAACTTGATTGCATGCTTAAATATGAAATCTAGAGATTTTATTATTTAATTTTCTTGTATTGGATTTGATTTTTCCTGTTGCTCATGATTTGTTTTAAACATGTGGCATGGTAATATAATACTCTATAATATGGTCATTGACATATATTAAATTGAGGGAAATTGAACAAGTAATAAAGATTTTATTTAATATTTATCTTGAATAAAATATTAAATCATGTGGCCTTAACTAGCTCAAAATCAATATGTGTTAGCATATTAAATTAGGCCTAAGCATGCTCTCCAACATAGTTGAATTTGAAAGTAATTGGAGGTGTTTTGAAAATTAGTAATTAGTAATTAATTTAATTAATTAATTAAGTTGCCCCGAGTGCACTATTCACTCTATTTGAATTCCGACCTGATATTCTTGATTTACATGTCATATAGCTTCACATATATTTGATTTAGAATATTCGGTTAGGTTTTGAAACCTTTTATTTAATTAAATTCCATGTTTAAGATTTAATCCTCATGGTGATATACAACTTGGAATTGTATTGTGGCATGCTAGAAAATTAAGCTTAGATATAGTTGTTCACATATATTAAATTGGGATTAATTGTATGAGAATTGCAACTTTTAATTTATATTTAACTTTAGTGAATGGTTAAGTCACATGGTCTTAAATTGAATGAAATAAACTTGTAATGTGATATTACATTAGTCCTTGGCATATTCTCTAAGATATGTTAAATTGAGAGCGTTTAGTTAAGTTTGAAAATCTAGAGATTTTAATTAAAAGAATTAATTAAAATCTATTTTGTGGTCAATTAAGGTTTTAACTTGATATTTGTATTGGCCATGACTTGTTTACTAGTATATATTAATTTCGGACTATTTGAAGTTGTTTTAGAACCTTAGGATTTAAATTAGCATGATTTAATTAAAAGTTCTACTTTGTTGTTGTATTTAAACTCATGAGCGTATGTTTTCAATATTGAATATATTGTTGTCTTGCGTAATGATTTGCACATTTCATATTTAACATCTTTCATGTATAGCGTGTAACGAATCGCACACTGAAGATTTGACATTCATCATATCATACTAGTTGTGGACTTAGTGCATGTATTGTATAGGTTTCCAAATTTAGTTGTGCATGGTAGATCGTTGAATATCTTGTATATACATGCTGATATATACGTTGTTGCACAATTTGTTGATTTTGAAAACTTGGGGATGTCGTTGTTTGGTTATGGCTAAGACGTAGTTCTAGTACGAGGGATAGTCACTCTATATAGTCTAGTGCGCACATAGGGAGGTTACCCATGGGCTAGTAACCCTAAAGTAACTATGTTGTCGGTCTGATCCGGCGTGACGTCCGAGTACCCACTTTGTTTAATTTCGCATTTCATTTTCAAGTTGATAACTAGATGATGTTGTAACTTGTTGTCTCTTATTTGTCGTTCCATTTTAAGTTAGAGAATGTTAACTTCGCGAAATTGTGCTTTATGCGTTGTATTAGAAGTTCCAATGTTAGTTAAATTGCATCGATATTGAAAATCGTGTTTTGACGTTCTAATAAAGCTTAGGATTGATCCTATTGATTCATTTATAACATAGACGTTAGGTGGCATGACCCACTTCTGTTGTTTTCGTGCTTTAGATTCCAAGCTGATAACTTTAAGAAATTGTATTTTGTTGCCTTATATAATCTGCTTTTATGTGGTTAGACTGCATTGAAGTTGTAATTTACGTTTTGATTGTTTAGCATGGCCTAGGATGATCCCTTAGACTTATTTAGAACATAGACGTTAGGTGACATGATCACTTTAGTTGTTTCTGTATTCGAGATTGCAAGTTAATACCTTTAAGAACCTATATCTTGTTGCTTTGTATAACGTGCTTCCATATTGTTTAAATGGCATAGATGATCTGATTTACGCTAGAAACACTCTAAGGTAGCTTAGGCTGCTCCCTGAGTCTCACTTTGATATAGACGTTAGGTGGCATGAACCCCTTTAACATGTTTCACCTTAAGGTGATAAATTTGTAAAATGCTAGGTCGATGCATGCTCATCTCCTACGAGTAGCTTTATGTTACTCACCCCTATGATATTGGGGCATATTTCAGGTACGAAGACTTGCTTCATGAAGCCTAGCATTCCTTGGGTGTCAAGTGGCTTTCAAGTTTCCATCTCATGCAAATGTTAGCATGATCTGCCCAGAACTGAGGCTTGAAACGGAGGTCAAGACGAGTTTTTCTGGAAAAACACGAAGAAGAAACCCCCCCTAAAATCGAGTTTTCTACCTGATAAAGTGGACGGAATCGAAAAACACTCACTGTGAAATCCCCAAAATGCCCTAGATCAGAACGGAACAAGAGGGTCATAAAGCTGCTAAATGAAAACTGGAAGCTGAAACTTCACGAGGGATTTCCGGTACCAAGATGGCATTTTCTGGAAAAACACAAAAAAGAAACCCCCCCTAAAATCAAGTTTTCTAAGCGACCATGTCAAAAGAAGAAATAAAACTGAGGCTAAAGGTCCATAATGCCCCTAGATCAGAATATGCAAAAAAAATGCGAAATGAATTCACAAGAGGCTCAAAACACAAATGATGAGATTTTGCCCGGAAACGACTATGCACGCAAACGTAACTTACCTATTTTGACGTGCTACAATGGTCCATGACTTAAAAATATAGCCGATCCAAAATTCGACCTCCCAACGGGCAAAAAGGCAAAAATGGACTTGGAATGGAAAACATGGAATCCAAAAATGCAAAACGGGATCAAATGGCCGTTTGGCCCTTGGCCACACTTCATACAAGATTAATAAGACCCTATAAAAGAATGAAAATGGAATTCCCACACCCGATGCAACCGTGGTGAAGGAATGACTAGCGATTTTTCAAGTTTTTCATAACATTTCATGAAGTTAAAAAGTTGCATAAAATACAATATACATGTCATTGGCCTCCGGCCTCATCTCATACATATCAAATACATTGAAAGGAGTGTACTTAAGTACACATTACATACATCGAATCAAATATACATATTTTGACATATAAGTCTACAAAATGACATTTCATGCAAACATTTGCATGAAATGGAAACTTAAAAGCTACACGACATCCAAGGAATGCTAGGCTTCACGAACCAAGTCTTCGTACCGGAAATATGCCCCAGTATCGTAGGGGTGAGTAACATAAAGCTACTCGTAGGAGATGAGCATACATCGACCTAGCATTTTACAAATTTATCACCTTAAGGTGAAACATGTTAAAGGGGCTCATGCCACCTAACGTCTATGTCCAAGTGAGACTCGGGGAGAATCCTAAGCTACCTTAGAGTCTAAGCAACAAGAATCATGATATACATACGTGTATGAAACGAATCATGGTTGGGATAACCCAAAGAACACGACAAGAAGAATGCTTGAGCATATATTAACATGAATTGCATTTTTAATACAATTGAACTAGGTCTAGAGTAATCCATACAATATAAAAAAAGCATATTTGAATACAAGTTAACAAGAATCATATTATCCATGCAATTCAACAACAAAAGAGCATGTTATACAATGCAACAAGGTTTAAGTTCTCAAAGCCATCAACTTAGAATCTAAAACACAAAATAACAGTAGTGGTTCATGCTACCTAACGTCTATGTTATAAATGAATCAATAGGAGTAATCCTAAGCTTTATTAGAACGTCAAAACACGATTTTCAATATCGATGCAATTTAACCAACATTGGAACTTCCAATACAACGCATAAAGCACAATTTCGCAAAGTTAACATCCTGTAACTTAAAATGGAATGATAAATAAGAAACAACAAGTTACAACATCATCTAGTTATCAAATTTAAAATGAAATGTGAAATCAAACAAAGTGGATACTCGGACGTCACGCCGGATCAGACCGACAACATAGTTACTTTAGGGTTACTAGCCCATGGGTAACCTCTCTATGTGCGCACTAGACTATATATATAGAGGGACCATCCCCCGTACTAGAACCACGTCCTAGCCATAGTCAAACAACGACATCCCTAAGTTTCCAAAATCAACAAGTTGTGTAACAACGCATATATCAATAAGAATATGCAAGATAATCAACTATCTACTAAGCACAACCAAATTTGGAAACCTATACAATACATGCTCTAAATCCACAACTAATATGATATGATGAATGTCAAATCTTCAGTGTGCCATTCGTTACACGCTATGCATGAAAGATGTTAAACACGAAGTATGCAAATCATTACACAAGGCAACAATATATTTAATAAGGAAAACATATTCTCATGAATACAAACATAGCAACTATGTTATCTAATGTTCAAAACATAACCAAATGAATATATAACAAGTCCAAGTCCATGATTTGAATATAGAAACCACTTCTAAAACACAACTAGATCATGGAGCAAATTGATAGAATTTAAATAGATAAACACAATTAAATTCTCTAGATTCCGATTCAATTCCAAATAACCTCAATTTAATACATGTTAAAGGACATGGCATGGTCATCACCTATATCCATTCTAAAACTCAATTAGGTTGTTGGAACAACGAAGTAGAACTTTAATTAAATCATGCTAATTTAAATCCCAATGTTCTAAAACAACTTCTAATAGTCCCAAATAAATAAATGCTAGTAACAAGTCATGATCAATACAATTATCAAGTTAAAAACTTAATTAAGCTAAGGGGACCATTAAATAGATTTTAATTAATTCTTTTAATTAAAATCCCTAGATTTTCAAACTTAACCAAATGCTCTCAATTTAACATATCTTAGAGAACATGCCAAGGACTAGTGAAATATCACATTACAAATTTATTTCATTCAATTTACGACCATGTGAATTAAACTTTCACTAAAGTTAAATATAAAATAAAAGTTGCAATTCTCATGCAATTAATCCCAATTTTATATATGTGAACAACTATACCTAAGCTTAATTTTCTAGCATGCCACAATTCAATTCCAAGTTGTATATCATCATGAGGATTAAATCTTAAACATTGAATTTAATTAAATAAAAGGCTTCAAAACCTAACCGAATATTCTAAATCAAATATATGTGAAGCTATATGGCATGTAAATCAAGAATATCAAGTCGGAATTTAAATAGAGTGGATAGTGCACTCGAGGCAAATTAATTAATCAAATTAATTAATAATTACTAATTTTCAAAACACCTCCAATTACTTTCAAATTCAACTATGTTGAAGAGTATGCTAAGGCCTAATATAATATGCTAACACATATTAATTTCAAATTAGTTAAGGCCATGTGAATTAATCTTTCACCTAAGATAAATATTAAATAAAATCTTTAATACTTTTTCAAATGTTCCAATTTTAATACACGACAATGAGCATATCAAGGGGCAATATAAAATCATGCTACATGTTTAAACCAAGTCATGAGCAATCGGGAAAATTAGATCCCGTACAAGAAAAATAAATAATAAAATCTCTAGATTTTATATTTAATCATGCAAACAAGTAGTATAAGCATCACAAGCATGCTATATAACAAGAATTTAAACCTAAAACATCCCCTACCTTAATTTGAGATGAAAATCTCAAAAGCCATCAAAATGGAACGGCTCCGAATCCGACGAAACTACTAGGTTTTGTCAGGGACAACGCCGTGAACATAACCCCCATGAAAGCCCTATCAAAATCATAACTTGACCTCAAAACCAAACTCAAGAACTGGTCAAAAATGAATTCTAATAAGGGGGAAAGGTAGAGCACGGCGAGGGGAACAACAAACATTAAGGCCGAAGACTTTCCATCAAGGAAAAGTGAACCAAAAGAGGAGAGAGAAGATGGCAGCACCCCTTGGGCTGCCATGGGAGCTCTAGGTCGTGCATGAAGAGGGGAGAAGATGAAAAATGAAATATCTCACCCCCCTTTTATAGAAATCTAAAAAAGTGCCCCAAACGGGCCCCGCCGGGTCCGAAAATGTAAAATTTGAGCAAACGCGCTCAAATGGAAAAACTTTGTGAATAAAAAAGATTCAAAATGATAAAATATGAACAACGGAAGAAACAGCGTCAAAAACTGAGTCCCGAGTAGAAAGTTATGCCTAAAACAAGTTTGGCGAAAACTAGGGCCAGAAACCCTGAAACTGGAAAACATCGACCAGGAGGAAATTCCAAGAGTACACAACTCGACGAAATGTGAAAATGAATCCCGTACAAGGATCCAGGCTCAAAACAAGACATTTTACAATAACTTTCATTAATTGCACAATGGCCCCTCCAAAAAGTGAGAACTGCACTTATGGCCCAGAATGAAAATATCTTCCAAAAATATTTTCTTAAAAACCCCTGAAATAAAATATCTTCAAAAGATATTTACAAAAAACACCCCAAGAAAAGAAAATAATTTCAAACAACTTTGCATCCATGCCCCTGTGGACACCGGGAGCAACCAGAGTACTTTCTTGCAAAAGTAAAGATACGTATTTCATGGAAACCACTCAAGATGAAGGCACATGAAGTCAAAAACCAACTCCGAGCATGAGAAGTGAGGTTGTGCCAAAAACTGACAAACGGAGATAAGACGAAATAGGGAAAATGACAGAATAGGGAAAAGACGAAATAGCACATAGTGTCCAAAAACGAAAAATGCGAAAATGACTCGGTCCTCAAAGGAAGTTGTCAATTCACATGAAAGAGTCTCAGAAACCAATTTTGAGCACTCGAGATGACACTAAGCGACACAAAACAGAGCTCAGAAAGGAAAATTAAACGAAAAAAATTCATTCGTTAAATTTCAGGAAAAGGAAAGGAAGGCAAATGACCGGGTCGTTACAACCTACCCTCCTTAAAGGAATTTCGTCCCCGAAATTAGGAACATACCAGAGAGAACAGAATAATGACCGAACAAAAGGTCAAATCAAAGGACAGCTCACAACGCATGAAGGACAAATCCTGAAGTCTAAAGATCAACTGAAAGAGCGCGAAACCAAGAACTGAGGCAACACCTTATACAAATCAGCACGTTAACTCAACGTCAACTACCGAGAGAATCCCAAGACAACGAAACGTTGAAACATGATAGAAGAAGAAAGTGACAAGGCAGTACGAACAGTGACCAGAACCCGCCCACACTTACTCGTCAGCAAGGTAGCATGACAGTATAAGGCACTAGTTCGTAACATGCCCCAGAAGAGAACTTTTCGATACCAATGACATCAATGTCGAAAATGATCATTACCAAAGGCACTACGGAAACCAGGCATCTGCGAGAGTTAGGGTAGTTAATGCCAAAACTCTGACAACAATGACACTGGCACCATTACGCTTAAGGCCTTAGATCTAGAAGCCACGAAGGAAAAGGAAATGAAATGGTGCCTCCCTGGCCCACGTCTCACTCCACCAAACAAGTAAAAGGAAATGAATCGCAGTCGTTTACGCTCACATGAGCCTTACTCGCATCAACCAACAGAACAGACAAGAAGGTTCCCTACATGGGTCCTCACGTAATGAATTTCTCCTATCCAAGGAAGAAACTCGTGAAACAAAAACGCATCCAAGGGATACGACAGATCCTAAGAGACAATGCAAAAACCTGACATAAAGTAAACAAGTAGCATGCAACATAGCATAACTACCTACTCACACAAGTAGTAAACAAGTTGCCACATAAGCAAATAGACATGTTATCAAATCAAAACATGTTATCAAGAGCATATATACACATAAAGTATGCTTAACAAATAATAGATGTCTCAAAACACCTAAGCATGTGAACATGTTATCATACATGACATGTTATCAAAGAAGGCATGTTATCAAGATATAAATGACACATCAAAGCAAAACAACGTGAGCATGATATGCACCCAAAACCTGTCGTCCAAGGTATTCGAACCCGGATGCTCTGATACCACCTGTGACGACCCTGGTTTTTAGGCCAGCGTGTCCTGTGATGAACCGAAGATTGACCCGATAACGGATCCGAATACGGAAGTGAAAACAGAAAACAAGACTCTAAGAAGTCAAAGTGACCTTCCATGAGGTCGTGGAACTCAACAAGAACTGATGCGGAAGCAAAAGATCAAAAATATGACAAATAAGCCCCAGGGGCAAAATAGTTATTTCTGAAAACTATAGATTCGGGTGCCATCGAGCACACCTCTGGAAGGACAATGAAAAACTAATCAAGATGGACTCAAGAATCGCATGATTCGGAGTCCGAACGAAGGAGAAACGGCATGACGAAGAAAAACGAGCACTTAAAGCAAAAAGGGTAAACTGGTAATTATCTAGGAAGAACTGGGTACAACTGAGAACACCGTTGGAAAGACAGCGAAAAATTAGTCAAGTTCAAAAAAAAAATCACTTGAATCGAAATCCGGACGAAGGAGAAAAGCCCAAAAGAAGAATTGACGTCGCGGCGGCCCGACGAGGGGCCATGGCGCACACGGCGCCCATGCACGAGCCCACCGGCGTGCACGCCGGCGCCCAAAGACATGGCTGGTGGCAGCCCTTGGCTGCTGCTACATTTTTTTTTGATCTGCCCAGAACTGAGGCTTGAAACGGAGGTCAAGACGAGTTTTTCTGGAAAAACACGAAGAAGAAACCCCCCCTAAAATCGAGTTTTCTACCCGACAATATGAACGGAATCAAAAAAAACTCACTTTGAAATTCCCAAAATGCCCCTAGATCAGAACTGAACAAGAGGGTCATAAAGCTGCTAAATGAAAACTGGAAGCTAAAACTTCCCGAGGGATTTCCGGTACCAAGACGACATTTTCTGGAAAAACACGAAAAATAAACCCCCCCCAAAATCACGTATTCTAAGCGACCACGTCAAAAGAAGAAAATAAAACTGAGGTAAAAGGTCCATAATGCCCCTAGATCAGAATATGCAAAAAAAATGCGAAATTAATTCACAAGAGGCTCAAAACACAAATGATGAGGTTTTGCCCGGAAACGACTATGCACGCAAACGTAACATACCTATTTAGACGCGCTACAATGGTCCATGACTTAAAAATATAGCCGAAGCAAAATCTGACCCCCCAACGGGCAAAAAGGCAAAAATGGACTTGGAATGGAAAACATGGAATCCAAAAATGCAAAACATGATCAAATGACCGTTTAGCCCTTGGCCACACTTCATACAAGATTAATAAGACCCTATAAAAGAATGAAAATGGAATTCCCACACCCGATGCAACCGTGGTGAAGGAATGACTTGCGATTTTTCAAGTTTTTCATAACATTTCATGAAGTTAAAAAGTTGCATAAAATACAATATACATGTTATTGACCTCCGGGCTCATCTCATACATATCAAATACATTGAAAGCAGTGTACTTAAGTACACATTGCATACATGGAATCAAATATACATATTTTGACATATAAGTCTACAAAATGACATTTCATGCTAACATTTGCATGAAATGGAAACTTGAAAGCTACACGACATCCAAGGAATGCTAGGCTTCACGAACCAAGTCTTCGTACCTGAAATATGCCCCAGTATCGTAGGGGTGAGTAACATAAAGCTACTCGTAGGATATGAGCATCCATCGACCTAGCATTTTACAAATTTATCACCTTAAGGTGAAACATGTTAAAGAGGCTCATGCCACCTAATGTCTATGTCCAAGTGAGACTTGGGAAGCATCCTAAGCTACCTTAGAGTCTAAGCAACAAGAATCATGATATACATACGTGTATGAAACGAATCATAGTTGGGATAATCCAAAGAACACGACAAGAAGAATGCTTGAGCATATATTAACATGAATTGCATTTTCAATACAATTGAACTAGGTTTAGAGTAATCCATACAACATAATAAAAGCATATTTGAATACAAGTTAACAAGAATCACATTATCCATGCAATTCAACAACAAAAGTGCATGTTATACAATGCAAAAAGGTTTAAGTTCTCAAAGCCATCAACTTAGAATCTAAAACACAAAATAACAGTAGTGGTTCATGCCACCTAACGTCTATGTTATAAATGAATCAATAAGAGCAATCCTAAGCTTTATTAGAACGTCAAAACATGATTTTCAATATCGATGCAATTTAACCAACATTGAAACTTCCAATACAATGCATAAAGCATAATTTCGCAAAGTTATCATCTTGTAACTTAAAATGGAATGACAAATAAGAAACAACAAGTTACAACATCATCTAGTTATCAACTTGAAAATGAAATGCGAAATCAAATAAAGAGGATACTCGGACGTCACGCCGGATCAGACCGACAACATAGTTACTTTAGGGTTACTAGCCCATGGGTAACCTCCCTATGTGCGCACTAGACTATATATATAGAGGGACCATCCCCCGTACTAGAACCACGTCCTAGCCATAGTCAAACAACGACATCCCCAAGTTTCCAGAATCAACAAGTTGTGCAACAACGTATATATCAACAAGAATATGCAAGATAATCAACTATAGACTAAGCACAACCAAATTTGGAAACCTATACAATACATGCTCTAAATCCACAACTAATATATGATGAATGTCGAATCTCCAGTGTGCGATTTGTTACACGCTATGCAAGAAAGATGTTAAACACGAAGTGTGCAACTCATAACACAAGGCAATAATATATTTAATAAGGAAAACATATTCTCATGAATACAAACATAGCAACTATGTTATCCAATGTTCAAAACATAACCAAATGAATATACAACAAGTCCAAGTCCATGATTTGAATATAGAAACCACTTCTAAAACACAACTAGATCATGGAGCAAATTGATAGAATTTAAATAGATAAATACAATTAAATTCTCTAGATTCCGATTCAATTCCAAATAACCTCAATTTAATACATGTTAAAGGACATGGCATGGTCATCACCTATATCCATTCTAAAACTCAATTAGGTTGTTGGAACAACAAAGTAGAACTTTAATTAAATCATGCTGATTTAAATCCCAAGGTTCTAAAACAACTTCTAATAGATCCAAATTAATATATGCTAGTAACAAGTCATGATCAATACAATTATCAAGTTAAAAACTTAATAAAGCTAAGGGGACCATTAAATCGATTTTAATTAATTCTTTTAATTAAAATCCCTATGCTCTCAATTTAACATATCTTAGAGAACATGCCAAGGACTAGTGAAATATCACATTACAAGTTTATTTCATTCAATTTACGACCATGTCAATTAAACTTTCACTAAAGTTAAATATAAAATAAAAGTTACAATTCTCATGCAATTAATCCCAATTTTATATATGTGAACAACTATACCTAAACTTAATTTTCTAGCATGCCACAATTCAATTCCAAGTTACATATCACCATGAGGATTAAATCTTAAACATAGAATTTAATTAAATAAAAGGTTCAAAACCTAACCGAATATTCTAAATCAAATATATGTGAAGCTATATGGCATGTAAATCAAGAATATCAAGTCGGAATTTAAATAGAGTGAATAGTGCACTTGGGGCAAATTAATTAATCAAATTAATTAATAATTACTAATTTTCAAAACACCTCCAACTACTTTCAAATTCAACTATGTTGAAGAGCTTGCTAAGGCCTAATATAATATGTTAACACATATTAATTTCAAGCTAGTTAAGGCCATGTGAATTAATCTTTCACCTAAGATAAATATTAAATAAAATCTTTAATACTTTTTCAAATGTTCCAATTTTAATACACGACAATGATCATATCAAGGGGCAATATAAAATTATACTACATGTTTAAACCAAGTCATGGGCAACCGGAAAAATTAGATCCCGTATAAGAAAAATAAATAATAAAATCTCTAAATTTTATATTTAATCATGCAAACAAGTAGTATAAGCATCACAAGCATGCTATATAACAAGAATTTAAACCTAGAACATCCCCTACCTCAATTTGAGATGAGAATCTTAAAAGCCGTCAGAATGGAACGGCTCCGAATCTGACGAAACCTAGAACATCCCCTACCTCAATTAAGGCCGAAGACTTTCCATCAAGGAAAGTGAACCAGAAGAGGAGAGAGAAGATGGCAGCACCCCTTGGGCTGCCATGGGAGCTCCAGGTCGTGCATGAAGAGGGGAGAAGATGAAAAATGAAATATCTCACCCCCCTTTTATAGAAATCTCAAAAAGTGCTCCAAACGGGCCCCGCCTGGTCTGAAAAAGTAAAATTTGAGCAGACGCACTCAAATGGAAAAACTTTGTGAACAAAAAAGATTCAAAATGATAAAATATGAACAACGGAAGAAACGGCGTCAAAAACTGAGTCCCGAGCAGAAAGTTATGCATAAAACAAGTTTGGCGAAAACTGGGGCCAGAAACCCTGAAACTGGAAAACATCGACTAGGAGGAAATTCCAAGAGCACACAACTGGATGAAATGTGAAAATTAATCCCGTACGAGGATCCAGGCTCAAAACAAGACATTTTGCAATAACTTTCATTAATTGCACAATGGCCCTCCCAAAAAGTGAAAACTGCACTTATGACCCAGAATGAAAATATCTTCCAAAAATATTTTCTTAAAAACCCCTGAAATAAAATATCTTCAAAAGATATTTACGAAAAACACCCCAAGAAAAGAAAATAATTTCAAACAACTTTGCATCCATGCCCCTATGAACACCGGGAGCAACCAGAGTACTTTCTTGCAAAAGTAAAGATACGTATTTCGTGGAAACCACTCAAGATAAAGGCACGTGAAGTAAAAAACCAACTCTGAGTATGAGAAGTGAGGTTGTGCCAAAAACTGACAAACGGAGATAAGACGAAATAGGGAAAATGACAGAATAGGGAAAAGACGAAATAACGCATAGTGTCCAAAAACGAAAAATGCGAAAATGACTCGGTCCTCAAAGGAAGTTGTCAATTCACATGAAAGAGTCTCAGAAACCAATTTTGAGCACTCGAGATGACACTAAGCGACACGAAACAGAGCTCAGAAATGAAAATTAAACGAAAAAAATTCATTCGTAAAATTTCAGGAAAAAGGAAAGGAAGGCAAATGACCGGGTCGTTACAATGTGTACTTAAGTACACTCCTTTCCATGTAATTGATATGTATGAGATGAGGCCGGAGGCCAATGGCATGTATATTGTGTTCTATGCAACTTTTTAACTTCATGAAATGTTATGAAAACCTTGAAAAATCATAAGTCATTGCTTCACCATGGTTGCATCGGGTGTGAGAATTCCATTTTCATTTTTTTATAGGGTCTCATTAATCTTGTATGAAGTGTGGCCAAGGTCCAAACTGTCAATTGACTCCATTTTGTATTTTTGGATTCCATGTTTTCCATTCCAAGTCCATTTTTGCCTTTTTGCCCGTTGGGGGGTCATATTTTGCATCGGCCATGTTTTTGGGCCATGGAACATTGTAGCACATCTTACTAGGTAAGTTACATTTGTGTGCATGGTCGTTTTCGGGCAAAGCTTCTTCTTTGGTGAAATGAGCCTCCTACGGACTCATTTTACATTTTTGTTGCATAATCTGACCTAAAGGTATTTTGGGAATTTCCTTTAGGAAATAAATTCCGTTCTTCACATGGTTGAATAGAAAATGTGATTTTAGGGGGGGTTTTTTCTTTGTGTTTTTGCAGAAAATGTTGTCTTGGTATCAGAAATCGATCCCGAATTCAGCTTCTGTTTTTCCATTTAGCAGCTTTTTGGACCCTCTGGACCAGTTTTCTTGGGAGGGCATTTTGGGCATTTTACAGTGTGTATTTTTCGATGGCATTTTACAGTGTGTATTTTTCGATGGCGCCCACTTTCCAATGGTGTGCTCGGTGGCACCCACTTTAAAGCTGGAGATGACGATTTTGCCCCTAGGTTCATTCTTGTCCCTTTTTGAAATATTACTTCCGCATTTGTTTCCTTTTGGTTCCGTGACCTCATTAAGTGTCACATTGGTGTCTTAGGGATGTGTTGTGTCTCTTGAGGCCATTGTTTTATTTTTTTTTCTTCCGCATCTCGGATCCGGTTCGGGTCATCACAGGACACATTGGGTTGAAAAATCCAAGGTCATCACACTTCATGTTAGGATTCAACCGACGCTGCACCTCTCAAGAAGGTGTGGCATCTTCCTATAAAAGAATGCGGTGCATGCAGATAGAGGGGTCAATTCTTTTTAAATCAGCCACCAACCAGCCAATAGCTTCTTTGTGCTCTTGTAGCACCGCTAAAAGGTTATTTTCTTGGTCTTTAGAAAGATCCGATGCAATAATAACCGGAAGAGTTTTGTTTGTACCTTAAGATTAGTCAGGAGTGGCTTTCACTCAAGTTAAGGTGGAGATTTTTGCAAAGGGATGGGTGGAGTGCTGGAAATTAATGAAAGAGGTTCTTTTGGCACTTCCTAAGAAGGAAAGTCCGAGATTGCATTAGTATCAAGTAAAGAGTTGACTTCACGAATGGATTGATTAATATCGTGATTTTTGAAGCCAAAATAAGCCAAGCAAGTTTCAAAAGGATCTTGACCTAGAATGAATGGGAGAGACTTTTCGACTATGTCATCTATGATGTCAAGAGAGAAACACTCATATTCCTCAAGAGGATGTTGAGAGGCACTAAAGATGCTGAGCTTCACCTTCATATTTCCAAAAGAAATATCAATCACCCCGGTTCGGCAATTAATGGAAGCATTAGCTATAACTAAGAAGGGCCGACCAAGGATCATGGGAATATGTCTTTTGGGATTGTGGATTAGTTCAGTGTCTAGAACTAAGAAGTCTACTGGGAAGTAGACCTGGTCTACCTTGATGAGTACATCCTCAATGATACCATGAGGTTATTTGATGGATCTATCAGCAAGTTACAAGACAACCGAAGTGGGTTTAAGTTCTCCTAAGCCAAGTTACAAGTAAACTGAGTAGGGAATCAAGTTTACACTCGCTCCTAAGTCAAGGAGGGCCTTTTCTATCTCGTTGTCTCCAATGACACACGAGATTGTCGAAGCACCCGGATCCTTAAACTTTGGAGGTGCATTGTGCTGAATGATAGCACTTGCTTGCTCTATCAACCTCACATTCTTAGGAATATTACTCTTAGAAATGCATTTTTAAGTATACAAACTCTTGAGAAATTTAACATAATGTGGAATTTGCTTAATGGCATCTAAGAGAGGAATGTTAATCTTTACTTGCTTAAAGACTTCAAACATTTCCTGAATTTTATCGCCCTTGTTCCTGAAATGTGTGGACACTTTGAGGCATTAAGGAAAATGAGCCTTGGGCTCATAAAATGTCTCAACATTTGGGATTGGCGGATTTTGAATTTCTGGACTAATTTTCAGATTTTTGGAAGTGACATTTGGATTTTTAGGAGGAAGAACTCTTCATCATTTGTTCCATCAACCTTGTTATCCAAAATTCTTCCACTCTGAAGAATGGTGATTGCTTGGGCATGCTCAAGATGTTGCCTGATGAGCGCTGAAAAGTGCGTATTTAAACCCCTTAAGCTCGAGTATTCTATAACCTTTATCTATCTTATTTTCCCGTTTTAGACTAATTTCATGTTATTGCCCTTTTCAGGCACTTATCCCCAAAATAAGTCAATTTAGCCAAATTAGAGCATAAAATAAGCAATCTCAAGCTAAATGAAAAGGAGCAAAGTGGAAGCAAAGTGGGGAAAAACAGCAAGTTTCGAACGATTAGACAAATCTTCGATCGATCTCACATTGATCGATCCAGCCTTATCAAGATAAATCGAGCCTTTTGTCCTTATCCCCAAGAATATCCATCTTCAACCGATCTAACATCCTTTAGATCAATCGAACTTCTTTGATCTTATCCCCACCTACCACTTTTGTCTTTTTCCCAAAATATCTCGAAAATATCTCAGATCTGTTAGTATTCCAAAAGACGCCACCATGGTTCAATCGATCTCACCAAACTTCGATCGATTGAACCCCCTCAAGTTAAAAAAAAAACGAAGTCCAACTTTTTAAAAGATGGCTTGTTGTGCAATCATTGAAGAGGCCCTAGTGTACGAGGCCTAACCATTAGGTGTAACACTTGAGCTACCTATATAAGGGTTTTAAGCCAGTTTTACATAAAAGGGAGGAGATATACAATCTTAGATACATAATCTTGGAGAGAGAGGTTAGAGGAGTCTAGAGATTAGAGAGATACACACCATTTAGGAGTTCTTCCATTCATCTAGGTTTCCATCAAGAAGAAGATCATTCCTACCATAGAGATGGCCCTTGAGGGTTGAATGACTGCATTAATGAGTGGCTAAACATCTTCTTGGGGCTAGAGTTAGCCCTAAGCATGCCTTCTAGATCTTGATGTTTTGTATTTTGAGGGGATTTGTGTTGTAATTCTTGTCTTGACATTTGATTTATATATGAATCTTGTTTCTATAATGATTTATGTTGTTTGATACTTCTAATTAATCATTTCATTCTACTCATATGTCTATGTATGCTAAAATAGATGTTCATATGTTTATCTCTAGGTTTTGAGTTATTAATGCATGTCTATGTATGTTGATGCTATGAATCTAGAGATTGTCAAGGCATGGCACTTTAATAGAATACTCTTGTGGTTTGTTTGATGGTTCATACTCATTTCTTGATGGATTGTGCCTCTACCTTAGTTTAATTAGTTTAATTTTCATGTCCCTAGTTTAGTTGTAGTGTAGTTGCCTTACTTTCTTAGATGGGAGGACAATCCATGCTTGTTATTTGATGTTCCATGCTTATGAATGCAAGTAGTATAATTCTCTAACTTGTTAATGTGTTTTGATTATGAGCTTAAAAGAAGGAATAATGGCTTAGTTTGATATATTGTGCTATCCATTAGGTTGTCTAGACAATGTATGCTTAATTAGTTATCCATGCTTATTAATTCAATCAATCACACATATTAGTATTGCAACATATATTTCCCCTTATTCATTACGCATTGAGTGTCTAGAAAGGTGCTGTTTAGTAGTGACCTCTAAGTCCCAAGATCCCTCTCTCTTATTCTCTACCCTTTATTTACTTTAATTGCTTTATATTGAATTTGTTTAACATTGTAGTTTAATTAACCAATCAAAACATCTTTGATCACTCAACCTACTAGTCCAACATTGTTTCCATATCAATATTGCTTCCTTTCCCTTGGGATGATCCCTTCTCACCTTAGTTATATTAGTAGTTAGAGGTAGTAGTGACACTTTACAAATTCAAACTTGGCCACTCTTTTGCATGTTTTAGCTTGTTGCCCACGACACACACTAAGTTTTGGCGCCATTGCCGGGGATAGGCAATGTCGTATTTTGGAAATAATTAGGAATTAGTATTCTTTTGATTGTGTTTTTACTTTATTTTATTTTGTTTACTTATTGTGTTTGTTCTTGAGCAAAGGAAGTGAAGTAAAGGAGAATTATAAAGCAAGGAGCTAACTTAAGCATAAAAAAGCTAAAATCTAAAAAAATTGCAAAGCTAGGTGAAAATTGAAAAATAAATGGAAGTTGCTTAAGGACCCTTTGTGAGCTTTTCTAAACTCAATCTCTAGTTAAATCGTTAGCCCGCGTGGAGGCAAGTTTTTATTTTCTTAAATAGATCATGAGCCTGCGTGGAGGCAATTTAATTTTTCTTACATATTATTCAAAACATGGGAGCATGGGACCATTGTATGTGAAGGATTGTTGATTATTGATTTGTTACGGAAGAGAAGTGATTGCTACTTGCTTATTGCTTGTTTGTGTTTTGTTTGTACATGCATGGTAGTAGGTCATTAAATCTTACTCTTATCCTACTTAATTTGAATCTTGAATCCATTGTTCATAAGTCTAAGGGAAGGGGTAATTCTAGTCATTCTATTTTACGAATGGAGGAGCAAAATGACGACCATGTGGAGGACCCTGGTCACATAGACCAACAAGGTATCTTCCACCCTAATGTGCATCATGACAATATTCAAGTACCATTAGGCATGCCAAGACCATTCATTCCACTACAACAACAAGGCCAAGTTCTATTGGGAATGCCTCGGCCAATTTTTGCTCCACAACCTCCCATTATGCAAGGCCATCAAGGTGCTTATGTAGCACCACCGGTTATGAATCCTCCTCTTGCTTTGCGTGATCATTATGTGCCAAATGAATATAATGCACCTACATGCATTCAATTGCCCCTATTTAGAGCACATCACTATGAAATTAAACCATAAACTATTCAAATGCTTCCTAATTATCATGGACTTCCAAGTGAAAAACCTTACAAGCATTTGAATGAGTTTCTTGAAGTGTGTTCCATCGTGAAATACACCGATATGCCAGCAGAAGTTTTAAGACTCAAATTTTTCCTATTACCCTTAAAGACAAGGCAAAATATTGGTTCAACAATCTTAGGCCTTTTTCGATAACCTCTTAGGCGGAAATGCAACAAGAATTCTTGAAAAAGTATTATCCGGTTTCAAAGACCAATGCAATGAGAACTTTAATTAGAGAATTTTCTCAAGGGGAAGGGGAATTGTTTCACGAGGCATGGGAGCGCCTTAATGACTTGCTTAGGAAGTGTCCACATCATAACATTCCTAAATGGCAATTGGTACAATTTTTCTTTGAAAGTTTGTCGGATAATTTTAAAGGAATGGTTGATGCTTCCATGGGTAGTTCTTATCTTGATAGGCATGAGGATGATGTGTAGCGTCTATATGAGAGCATGAGTAAGAATTCAATGCATAGATCCTTGTCCTCTAAAAATGGTAGAAATCTAGGTGAAATGAAGAATGTTGGCTTATATTAAGTTGACAATTCCAATAACATAGCCACCGAGGTGAAATCTTTATCTCAAAGGTTTGATCAATTTTTTATCAACCAAAATTCGGCGAATCAAGTGCCTTCCTCCCCTAATCATGTTCATCATTCATTTAATGAATCTTACATGGATTGTTCTAGTATCTTACATTCTACTTCCAATTGTCCCCATAGACATGTGTAAAGTGAGAACCATGAACAAGTGAATGCCGCATTTGTCAACCAAGGGAATAATCCCTCTGGCACACATTATAATCCCGGGTGGAGGAACCATCCAAACTTCTCTTGGAAAAGCCAAGGGGAAGGGTCAAACCCTTCCCAAGGTGGTTTCAAGGCAAGTATGTTCCACCCCTAATGCAAAGCCAAGGTTCCCAAGGTTATAGGTCGTCATTTTAATCATCACATAGAAACCAATTTTCTAACTCTCATTTTCCTAATCAATCATCTTATTGTCAAGGAAATTCTAGGAGTCCCACTTTTGAGGAAAAAGTGTTGACCGCTTTGGGTACTCTAGAGGCAAACACTTAATTGTTTCACTCTTATTCCCAATCTATTGCTAAGTTAGAAACCCAAGTCAAGCAAATATCTAGTACCTTGAATGCTAGAGAAAAAGGGAATATGCCATTAAATGCCCCACCAAAACAACAATTTGTTGTGGAAACCAATTCCTCATCGGAAGGTCCCACAATTGAGCATGTCAATGCGGTGACAACTTTGAGAAGTGAAAAAATTGTTGACAATCAAGTTGGTGTTTCTAATGAAGAGAGTAAACTAGTGCAACCAAAAGTTGACACCCATCCCATCTTGCATTTTGATCCTCCTTCATTACATATGAAAGATTCTTGTGTTGAAAAAGTTTTGCAAAATGATTTGAAAAATTCTTGTGTTGAAGGTAACTTTCAAAATGATTTTGAAAAGGTTTATGAGCCACGAGCTCTATTTCCGGATGCCTTGAAAGGATCCAATTCTCTTGAAAAACAACAAGGCAAAGCCAACAAAATCATTGAAATGTTTAGGCAAGTGAAGATTAACCTTCCCCTCTTGGATACAATTAATCAAATTCTACCTTATGCCAAATTCTTGAAAGATCTTTGCACCCAAAAGAGGAAGAACAAGAGCTAAGCACCAAATAAAGTTGTTTTGACCGAGCAGGTGAGCTCTATTTTACAACACAACACTCTCCCAAAATTCAAAGACCCCGGTTCACCTACTACTTCTTGTGTCATTGGTGACCATGTCATTAATCAGGCTCTTCTCGATTTAGGAGCAAGTGTTAACATTCTTCCATATTCGGTTTTTGTCAAATTGGGCTTAGGAGACTTAAAACCAACGTCGGTGGTGTTGTAACTAGCCGACCGATCTATCAAAAAGCCCCAGGGTATTATAGAGGATGTGTTAATCAAAATTGACAAGTTCTTCTTCCCAGTCGATTTCGTAGTCATAGACACGAAAACGATCACAAATCCCAAAAGCCAAATTTCGGTTATCCTTGGTCGTCCCTTCTTGGCAACTGCAAATGCCAACATCAATTGTAGGATGGGGATAATGAGAATCTCATTTGGCCACATGAAAGTGAAGTTGAACATTTTAACCCAACCCTGAATTCAATGGGTAAACATGAAGAAGTTTGTGTTGTTGAAAAATGTATTGAAAATGAACTTGAAAAACATGAGTCTTTGCTTGTCAATGGAGTTTCCAAAAAGAGTTCAAAGAGAAATATGTTTAAACCAAGTATTGAAAGGGCATGGAAGCCCAAGAGTTGCATTGACAAAGGACAATCAATCTCTTTTGAATCAAATCCAACGAGTTCTCTAGGGAACAATTTGTTGGGTGGGATTCAAAGTGTTTTTCACCCTGTCAAGAAGGGGATACATAACAAGATTTTTGATCCAGAATAAAAGAGCCCAACGTCTTACTAGAAACGTTAAACACTAGTGCTTCATAGGGTTTACAACCCTATTCCTCCCTCATTTCTATTTTACCTTTCATTTCTTGCGTCATCTAGATATGTTCTGGGTTCATACACATTGTTAGGGACTTTGATTGAGAATGTGTGCACTGTCATTTTCGAATTAAACACTTAATGCCTGTTCGATTGATCTCAAAAGGAGGTTTGATCAATCGAACATCATCTTTGCATCCAATCATTTCTCTGTCCCATCGTGCGAAAACTTCCTGCATATTTTAGCTCTCTGTGTATCGTGCGAACTTTATTCCTGATCGATCCAAAAATTCCAAGATCGATCCAGTTTTCCCTTGGATCGATCTTCATCCCATACTTAGAAAATTTTTGAATCCATGAAAAATCAGCTTTCTATGTATCGTTCGAACATGTATGCAGGTTTTCACCTGTTGGATCGATCGAGTCTCAATCGATCTATGTTCGATCGATCTGGGTGCTTCCTGTTGATTTTTATTTCTTTTTGAATTTCAAATTTAAAACTTCATAAAAAAAACAAATATATATATATATATATATATATATAAATACATATATGTATATTAAAATTTTCAAATTCCAAAATATTTTATTTTATTTCTATTTTATTTTCCAAAAATCCAAAAATATTTTTAATCTTTAAAAAAAAAAAATTTCAAAAATACTTTGTCATTTTTTGGGTTCGATCGATCTGAGTTCCTTCCTGATCGATCGAAGTTCGATTGATCTGATCACCCAAGTGATCGATCGAAAATGTCATAGACCGTTTTTAAAAATATAACCCAAGGGTCATTTGGATCGATTTCAACATCGATCCAAAGCCCTTTTTCTTCCCCGCCGCTGCCCATCTTCTTCCTCATCTCCAGTGAACCTCCAGCGAGCTTCAAAGCTTTCCGAACTCGATCCCCATCTCACCTCTCTCTTGGTCCACTTCTCTCCTCTCGTTTTGGTAAGTTTTTAGTTTTTCTCTTTTTTGTTTTTCGAGTATCCCCACATGTTTTAGATGTTGCTATGTTAGATCTACAACTTCCATGTTTACTTGTTGCCATTTTTGAAGCTTTGAAGCATGTATATATATATATGTATATATTTTTGTATATATTTTTTATTTTTGATTTTGATTTTGGGGGTTACGTGCCGAGTTAAGTGACTATTTTTGACTTGTTGAGGTGTAGAGGGGCCTACGAGCTTACTCGGGTGCCACCCGTGTTGTCCACGTCACAGATCTATGACTGTTCGTGTTTCTACACAACTTCGATTGATCACAGTAATTCTCTAATCGATCAGAGCATGATCGATCTCAACCATGTCCAGATCGATCCAACCTAGATCGATCTCATTTTTTCATGATCGATCGAACTTCACTATTTTGCATACCCTCTTTTGTGTTCCATGTTATCTTAGTTATGCCCAATGCCCGTGTTTTCCACATTGGTTGCATTCCACTCTGTTATATCTAGCATGTATCACTTTATTGGAATAGTCACTGTCTATCCTTCGATGCATTATAACTTGCATAGATTCATGTAATTTATTTTGAGTTGTCTATCCTGACTTGACAAATATGTTTTTATCTGTGTGCTTTCAATTCTGTATCTCGTATACTGACTACAATTGCAAGTGTTTTTCTGTTTTCCAGACCATGGCTCGAGTTAAGACCGTTGCCCGCTGGACATATCAACGTAGAGTACGGCCGTGAGTAGAGGAGCATGAGGAGCCAGCTTTAACTTAGTCCGAGCGCTCCTCTTCTTCTACTTCTATATCTTCATCTTCTTCATCAACTGAGGAGTCCGAGCAGACATCCCCTCCCTCACCTAGTCCACCACCGGCACTGCCCCGCATGGTCCATGACTGAGTTCAGCGCAAATATTTATGCCTTACAGTGGTGCATGAGTCCATATTTGATATTACTTTTTTCTCCCGGTCGATTCTGACTAGGGTAGCCTATGATGATATTTCTCGCCATAGCATTTCAGCTATTTTAGCCCCGGTGGACAATCCGATTTACCCGCGACTCATTCGGTTGTTCTACCAGAACCTCCGGCCGGCCTCGAGTAACTTGGCGAAGTTGCGGACCACCATTGATGGCTATCTCATCCGCATTACAGTCGAGACACTAGCCACATCCTCTCGGTGCCCACACGTCTGCCATCCCGACCTTGATAATCCTATTCTCAGGAGGCTAACTGATGCAGACATTGCCACAGCTCTAACTGGCCCTACCAGTGCTGGCGAGACATTTGCCACCCGGACTTACTTGCTGAATGATTTATGGTTCTTTAATTCGTTGTTATACTGAAAAGTATTTATGGTGGGCCATAAGATTCAGCGGTGCTCAGATTTTCTTGCTGCCCTCTATGCCTTCTATACAAGCTATTGGTTTTTTGTTCCTACATTCTACTGGAGTGTCATGATGAGACTGTACGTAAGCTACATCAGTAAGGCCAAGCCCAGGTGAGCCACATTCCTCCCCTTTGCACATCTGATTACTCCGATCCTAAGAGACCAGCATTATCCTTTCCATTTGGAGGAGCATACTGAGTCAGGGGCTTGCCACTTTGGTAAGAAGGACTGGAACAAGAGCTACAACGCTCTTATTAGGAGTCTAGAGGATGAGGCCATCTTAGTAGCCGAGGAGGCAGAGGAGTTAGAGATAGCAGAGATAGAGGAGGCAGCAGTAGTAGTAGCAGCAGTAGCAGATGATCCAATTGACCCACCAGCGGCTACAGATGCGCATATGGATATAGGCCTGGAGTAGGAGCCTCCAACAGAGTCACCACATCACTTTCCGGTAGGGTCACCAGTACATTCATAGGAGTAAAGTCAGGATATACCTTAATTTTCTGATCCAGTCATCCCTGATGCTCCAGTTCAGACACCTAGTCTAGGAGAGTGTATCCAGACCTTGGAGGATGCAGCAATCTCTCTCCGAGCAGATGTGACCTCTTTAAGTACCGACGTGACTACTCTCCGTGCAGATGTCCTAACTGCGCTGTAGGGCATATCCAGAGACATCCGAGGATCACGCCCCACTAAACTGACTTCCTTTTGCTTGATCTCTATATCTTTACCCTCATTTTATATATTTGTGATACTTGACTGTTCTTTTGATACTGTTATTATATTTTTGCCGCCAGTCTGTTGGCCCAGATACTATGTTGTCCCGTAAATTATTTTTATTCTCTCTATTTCAAGCATGATATTTTTGGATGTCAAGTTATTATATTGATATATTTATCTATGATTGACTCCATTATCAGGTACATCCCAGTGACTTCAGTGAGAGAGTGCTGCCCAAAATTTTTCAGGATCATCCTTATTCCTCTCTCCTTAGTTCATTTATTATCCCATTTACACTTGCATGTCCACTGTGCACTATTATTATCCCCTTTGTTATCTGATAAGCTTTTATCCCAGTGCCATCTTTTCAAGACCATAGTAAATCCCAAGTTTGGGGGGGGGGGTTGTACCACCCACTTCGGATACTTGTGTCCCAGCCATTCTTTGCCATAGCTGCACTGGTATACTCTTTCCTTTTATTCCCTTTGCACATTGAGGACATTGTGTTATTTAAGTTTGGGGGTAATGGGTGTTCTTTGCAGTGTTTATTTTCAATTCAACATTTTGAGCATGACTTATGTATTTGAGGGATTTTCTATGATTGGTCCATGGCTAGCTATGATTTTGATCTTTTGAGGGCTATATTGCTTAAAATTTAAAAATTGTTTGACGTGAGAGTCCAATACTCCTTGTATGCTTTGTGGATGCCATTTAGGAGTAAATTTTTCAAAAGATTGATATCTTGCTTGTATTTGTGATCCACATCATCCAGATTTTGTAATTGTTCTGAGATTCACTCTAGGATTCTACACTAGCATAGGTGCACATTAGCATTCATTTGTGGGGTACATGCTTTGTTGATTATTGATTTGGTTATATCCCAATTGAGCTAGTGGTACATTGAAAGCTTTCATCTTGACAAAAGTGGATAACAAACCATTTTCATTGAGTAACCAGGATTCTAGCCTCATCAAGCACTGAATTTCTCACTCCGAAAGGTGGAAGGCCCAAACTCTAGGTTAATAATTAAACTAAAAAAAAAATTTGTTGCAAAATCAAATAAAAAAGTGAGGACTTCTCCCAAAAGGTGAGAAGTGGGAAATGATTAGATGGAGGTCGTTTTGATTTGTAACCTAGTTAATTTGAGTTTGTAAGTCCTTAGGGGTATTTGAACACCTAATGCACTAAAGCCATCTGGTTTGGGAGTCATTGACCTAACGCTCGACCTCATGGATCACTAGAAAGCTTAATCGATCAACACACTGCACTATACTTCCATCTTTGATCCTTAGGATTAGAGAGGAGAAAAAAAAAATCAAGTGAAAAGAATAAGCGCACCTAAATAAATAAAGCTTTAATAAAAGGTCATTCTTTGTTTTAATGATCAGTACTAGATTTATGTACTAGTTTGAGGGCACTATAAGAAAAATGACTTTTTACCACTGTGGAAAAGACTTTCTACCACAGTTTTAAACCGTGGTAGAAACAGCCGTGGTAGAAAGTCGAAACTTTCTACCACGGTGGAAAATCATGGTAGAAAGTCCATTTTCAACCACGGTTCCGCACCGTGGTAAAAAGTCGTTCTTTCTACCACGGTTCCGCACCATGATTGAAAGTCTATTTTCTACCACGATTTTACATCGTGGTAAAAAATCGTTCTTTCTACCACAGTTCCGCACCGTGGTAGAAAGTCTATTTTCTACCACGGTTCAAAACCGTGGTTGAAAAAAGTCTTTCTACCACGATTCAAAACCATGGTAGAAAGTGTTATATAATTTATTTTTTTTTAAATAGTGCAACCCCCACGAGGCCTTTTTTTTTTTTTCCTACTACTAGCCTTGCAAGGACACTAAATAAATTAAAAATAGCATCATAATCAAAATAACTGACAACTAACCAATATCATATATATATATATATATATAACCAATTCCAAATCATTGTTTTATACAAAAATTAACCATATACAAATTTCTAACTTCTTATGCCATACCAAAATAAAACAAAAATTCTTATATCTTCTTGCTCTGTTTTAGTCTCTCTCTTCCATTACATATATGCAACTTCTTCATGAGCCATACAAAAAATATAACGGCAACAAAAAAAGTAACGGCAACCGCAATCCTAGCTTTGACCTACAAAAATGTAATAGTTGAAGTCAGAGAATATAAAGCAAGTTGTAAAGTTGGCAAAATTAAACCGAGCAAAGCAAGTATTATAATAAAGGTTCATTGACAGATCTACTCTTCGTATTAACTCAATATCTTGGGTCATTGGCATCCCGTCACCAAAAGAAATCATTTGAGTAGTAATGTGCAACAAAAGTAATTTGAGAAAAATAAAAGTAGCTGTGAAATAATAATATTTGTAAAGTATAAAATGTTGGAATGGAATTGTGTAAAATTAGGACAAACTAAACTGAAATCCTAGGCCTACAACAGTTCCAAAAGTATGCATACTTTGTTCCTTTCAAACACACCAGAACTGTTGAGCCTGAAAACTCTTATGCTGGGACAACCTCCTCCAATAACAAAAAGATCAATGTGAGATAAATCAAATTATTGCCATTGAAGGGTTTTCATCAAATTTTCTATAATTTGCTCTATCATTTCAAAAATTAAACTTGGAAAGAAATGTAGAAATGTGACAAAAAATAAAAATAGAAGAAGGAGAAGAACTAAATTCTTCATAGTTCATGCCATGGGGAAGAAGAGATACCTGATATTTGACATCATATTTAACTGGGTCTTTGAGGAAGTATTTGAACTGCAATTGTAGATTCAGTTGTTGTTAGAATGAGCAGGCCGCATAAGTATGTTCGCAAAAATCATTTTCTAAGGAGGTGACAACGAAGAATCGTGATTAGAAGCACAAAAGATAAATCTATAATTTCTTGGTATTACTTATAAAAAGTATCAACCATGACAAAAATAAGAGAACATTGGACGGGCAAAAATTTAAACTACTTTTGCAACTAGGGTCTTGTTTAAATTAAGACTACTCAAACTGTAATTCCTCTTCTACAAAACTAAATGAACTCACTAGCTCTGTCAATCTTTGCAATTACCTGAAATTCAAAGGTAAATGGTGATTTGCAACTCACGTTTTTACAGTTTTTCTGATTTTCCCTTGTCATTGCACCAAACCCCCTATGCATGGGCCATTATTAAATTTTTCCGTCCTATAATACAAGTGTGAGAAAGCAGGTTTCAGTCCAAGAGCAGTTCACTTTGTCAAATCATGCCAAAGGTTAGGTTTGTAATCTTCCCCACCCAACACCCCATATAGGTGGGATATACACTAGATAATTCACTTTTATTTTCTGGTAGTTACAAATTTTTATGTTTTTATTTTTTTTATTTTTTTTACCATGTTTGGAATTCACTACTTAGAGAAATGCAAGAGGCTACAACCTGCCCAATCAGAGTAGAACAAGAAACACTATCACCTGGAACATTATAAATGAACTACGCTAATCACACAATCAGTAGATATATATTGAAGAAACGGCTTTTTGGTTATCATCTTTGGCATTGAAGTCCATGTCAACACATTCACATATATAGGCATATAGAAAATATCTCAACACAAAGAATAGTTACTGCTCAGAGCATTTCTGTAGGAACGACTTCAATTCTCTATTCAATAAAAACAATGTGTACAGGGAATGTTTTCCAGCCTACAGAACTGTTGAGTTCTAAGATCAAATTTGAGATTATAGAAATGGGTTTTTAAAATAACTGTCCCGGACGACGTATTTTGTCAATATAATTATTTGGCACACTAATTGTAAGCAATAACAACATGTTCTTTACCTGGAGAAAGACTTGTGGAATGATTAAACCAAGAAGAGCTAAGGCATAATATGGTTTACCAGCTCCTAGACGGTAACCTGCAACCATGAAAAAATACTGCAATAAGCACCTCAACGAGCAATAATAAAAATAATTAGCTACCCGAAAAATGTAACTTGATGTATACAACATCTTACAACAAGAAAACATGATTTATTAGTTAAAATTGAATACTTCATGCAACAATGTTTCGCAGCCATAAATTCAAAGCGAATAGAACATTCATGCTCTTCATGAGATCTTATCCCGATTCATTTTCAATATACATTAACATTGCGCATTGATGTAAAAGATTGATGAGTTTTTATCTAACTAGTACAAAGTACAAACAGGAGTAAAGAGCACATTGTGTGTTTAGACATTTATTATGGTAAAATGATTCAACATACGAGTACTAAATAGATATAATTTCAGGAACAATATATCATATGCCTAATTTCAAATCCTTGTGACCCCTCAACAAAGCATTCGAAGGTTATGTGCAGTTAGATTCAACAGAAAAGCTCGATCAATCAATCGAATTTAGACCAAAATAGCTTGATCGAAAACTTGATTGATCGAAGCAAATCCAGAACATGTCGATTGATTGATTTGTTAATCAATCGATCAAAAGGACAGCCAAAGTTGGTAAAATATCTATTTCCAAGGCTAAAAAGGATTCTAGACTTTCCAAATATTCCTAATCAATTTTTAATCTCTACAACACTATAGAAAGGTGTCCTAGAAGGTCTGTCTTAATCAGTCTTTTGACTCGCTTGGAATGTAAGAAAAAGTCTAAATACAAGAAAAACATAAGAGATACAACTACACAACTGTGAAAGAGACTGGGAGGCCTTATTTTTCAATCACAATGAGGTTCTTCATAGATACCCTATTATATTGTGCGATTCAGTCCTAAGCAAGGAGCTTCATTCAATACTTGAAGATTGATCAACCATAACACCTGCGCATCAAAAGATTGAACAACTAGTCATTGGAGACCAAATTATGAGTTGGCGAAGCAGATTTATTGTCGGGGTAGACAGTCCAGAGACTCAAATGAAAATTTTGGCGTCACACAAGATGATTGGGGTTTTTCTAGAGTTTGGGTAACTGGTAATCTAGTTGTAATTTTTTTTTTTTTTTTCTCATAATCAATTTGATCTGCCTGAACTAGGTCCCATGGCTTTTCCATTGGGGTTTTTCACATGAATCTTTGTCTTTAATTACTTTACTTTATTATTTTGTGGTCTAGATTGCCTGGTTCGATGATGATTTAAATAAGCATGATTAATTAATTGGTTTAAATTGGTCAAAACTAATATTAAAATATATATATCAAAGTGTGCACAGGCCTTGCACTAACTCTACATCAGAGCCTAGGGTTGCGCTCTTATACTTCTCAATGCCTGATGTACCAGGTAGTGCATAAACTAGTTTCTGGGGCTTGTGAGCATGACACAAGTCTAAGCTAGCTTGAAAAGATGGTCAAGCGCCATTGCCATCCTTTCTGAAGGGGCATGAGTGGTCACTAGAATGCAGCACGACAAATCCTAATAACCAGTGCAAAAGGTTGATTTTCATCAAAACACTAAAAGCTCCTTTTGGAACTTGGAAAGAACCAGCAAAAAGATAGGAAAATGTAACATCTGATGGATCATGGAGCAAATTTTAATTTAACTATCGAGAAAAATAATAATTTACAAAAAAACATTATTTTCCTTGCTCTTTCCAAGCTCCAAATGAATCCCCAGTGACATTCCAATCTAATTAAAGGAATCATTAATTACCATATTTTTTGTTTGTAGAAGGTCTTCAGTTTAACATAATAGCGGCAACTAGATGTTGTTGAGACATTGTTATCAAATATAAACAATAGTGACATACCAGCCACAGAGAGTTGAGTAACGTCAATAGCACCAACACAAATCCATTTAGCAGTCTCAGAGCCAAATGCTATTGGAAGTGACTGGTCAAATAACAATATCATACAAAGGTTACAGTAATTTACAAGGAAATTTACAAATGGTAAAAGATTCATATAGTATCCCAAAAAAATTAATGGAGAAAACCTAAAGTTCGAGTGTTCTATCCCCTTCAACACTTTTAAAGTCATTTACGATGGCGATACCCAGCTTAAATGTGAATATATATATATATATATATATATATATATATATATATATATATATATTTATATATATATAAATTAGTCTGGTTCATGTCATATAAAATGTATGCAAAGATGCATGTCCAAAATGCATACCCCGGCTATGCTGTACAAGAGAGTGAGAACAATTATGTCAGGCGTAAGAGTCCCAAACAAAGCTTGACCAGCCCACCTATCATTAAAATTTGAAGTAGGACTTTTTACAATAGAGTGAAGAACCATTTAGAACTTCTTGCATTAAATAGCATAATGCAGCCAAAAAGAAGTACATTAAACCCATGAGATTTTCTTAGTACCCTCGGATTAATCATCCAATACTTTATTAAACTTGATATCCTTATCAAAGATAGATGAACAATAAGAGATATATAGCTATGGATATATATATATATATATATATATATGTCTACTCACAGGAAAAACTGATTTATACACTAAACTGCGGATCCAAGCTTGGGTTTTTAGATATGGGACAGCTACAAAGAAAATTTAAAGGTTCAGTTAGAGAGAAAATAAGTTCAAGAGAAAAAGGTAGAATACGAAAGATATATGTATATATATATATATATATATAACCCACCAAATTAACCACTATCTCTGTTAGAAGTATGGGGCGAATCCCATACCATACCTATTTGAGTATCAATTTGATGAATATAACAGGGGATGAAAATACAAACCTCAATTCGTGTCCTTCGAATTTAGGGTTCGAATGAGAGAGGGAGCTAGGGTTAGGGCTTGGAGAAAGGGGCGAAACCTTGTTCAATCTCGACGCCAATCAGCTGTGCCACTATCTTCTCTGCTCTACATTGCGCTGACCGTCGATTCAACCCTCAGTGGCTTCGGTAAAAGGGTTGGGCTTGGAGAGAAAGAAGAATGACGGCTTGGACAGTCTGAGAGAAAGGGGGTGGCCGACCTTGGAGATATATAGAACTGAAGAAGAAGCTCAGAACTGTTACAAAGGAGCTACCTCACATTCACGTTGCTATATTTGTCTTTGTTTGCTTCTGTATATGTTTCGATCTGTAAGGGTTATGTGAGCAGTATATATATTTTGTATGTATATATTTTTGTTTTTATTGACACTAGCGGGAATAAGACCCGCCAAAAATTTGGCTAAAATAATTCACTTTCTACGATAATTATTTTAAAACCGTGATAGAAAGTGAATTATTTTTAATTTAATTTAGACGGGTCTTTCTACCACGGTTTTAAAATAATCGTGGTAAAAGAAAATACTTTCTACCACGATTATTTTAAAACTGTGGTAAAAGAATATACTTTCTACCACGGTTTTTCATTAAACGTGGTAGAAAGTATATTCTTTTACCACGATTTTAAAATAACCGTGGTAGAAAGTATATTTTTTACCACAGTTATTTTAAAACCGTAGTAGAAAGGGTCTTCTACCACAGTTGTTTTAAAACCATGGTAAAAAAAAAAAAAAAAAATGCGTGGTAGAAAACTATTTTTCTTGTAGTGGGGTAAAGATGTGATCATTTCTTTAGTTGGCTTAGATAGCGACATATTTGATGCCGATTCACTCAAAAAGGATTCTGGAGTTGTTTTGATTTGCACGATCATTTTCTTGATGTATGGAGGACCATACTTGCTTGCTTGATGTTGAAATTTTGGGAGATTGCTTAGAAAGGGTTGAAAATTTGCATACTTGAGGTAGTTTTCTCCTAATGCTAGTTTGCAATATTGGTGCCTCTTTAGTGAGAAAAAACTTAATGTTTATGGGTATTATTTCTGGAAACCCTCACGAGACTTCACTCTTCCACTAGGGGTAACCTAGGGGTTTAAAAGGCTTGTTGCATGTGATAAATGCAATCTTGTTCCTTACGAAAGTGGCGTTATCTATTTATTGATTTCTAGATTATAGTCGGATAGTTGTTTATTTCATTCCTTTACTTTGTAGTTCATTGCTAGGGACTAGCAATATTTAAGTTTGGGGGTGTGATGAGCGCTGAAAAGTGCGTATTTAAACCCTTTAAACTTGAGTATTCTAGAACCTTTATCTATCTTATTTTTCCGTTTTAGACTAATTTTATGTTATGACCCTTTTCAGGCACTTATCCCCAAAATAAGTCAATTCAGCCAAATTAGAGTATAAAAGAAGCAATCTCAAGCTAAATGGAAGAAAAGAGCAAAGTAGAAGCAAAGTGGTGGAAAACAGCAAGTTTCGATCGATTAGATAAATCTTCGATCGATCTCACAGTGATCGATCTAGCCTTATCAAGATAGATCGAGCCTCTTGTCCTTATCCCGAAGAATTTCTATCTTCGATCGATCCAACATCCTTTAGATCGATCGAACTTCTTTGATATTATCCTCACCTATCACTTTTGTCTTTTTCCTAAAATATCTCGAAAATATCTCAGATCTATCAGTATTCCAAAAGGTGCCACCATGGTTCGATCGATCTCACCAAACTTCAATTGATCTAACCCCCTCAAGTTTGAAAAAAAACAGAGTCCAGCTCATTAAAAGATGGCTCGTGGTGCAATCATTGAAGGGGCCCTAGTGCACGAGGCCTAACCATTGGGTGTGACACTTGACCTACCTATATAAGGATTTTGAGCCATTTTTACATAAATAGGAGGAGATATACAATCTTAGAGACACAATCTTGGAGAGAGAGGTTAGAGGAGTCTAGAGATTAGAGAGATACACACCATTTGGGAGTTCTTCCATTCATCTAGGGTTTCTATCAAGAAACAGATCATTCCTACCACGGAGATGGCCCTTGAGGGTTGGATGACTACATCAATGAGTGGCTAAACATCTTCTTGGGGCTAGAGTTAGCCCTAAGCATGCCTTCTAGATCTTGATGTTTTATATTTTAAGGGGATTTGTGTTGTAATTCTTATCTTGACATTTGATTTATATATGAATCTTGTTTCTATAATGATTTGTGTTGTTTAATACTTCCAATTGATCATTTCATTCTACTCATATGTCTATGTATGCTAAAATAGATGTTCATGTGTTTATCTCTAGGTTTTGTGTTATTAATGCATGTCTATGTGTGTTGATGCTATGAATTTAGAGATTGTCAAGGCACGACGCTTTAATGGAATACTCTTGTGGTTTGTTTGATGGTTTATACTCATTTTTTGATAGATTGTGCCATTAGTTTAATTACTTTAATATTCATGTCCCTAGTTTAGTTGTAGTGCAGTTGCCTTACTTTCTTAGATGGGAAGACAATCCATGCTTGTTATTTGATGTTCCATGCTTATGAATGCAAGTAGTATAATTCTCTAACTTGTTAATGTGTTTTGATTATGAGCTTAAAGGAAGGAATAATGACTTAGTTTGATATATTGTGCTATTCATTATGTTGTCTAGACAATGTATATTTAATTAGTCATCCATGCTTGTTGATTCAATCAATCACACATATTAGTATTGCAATATATAGTTCCCCTCATTCATTACACATTGAGTGTCTAAAAAGGTGATGTTTAGTGGTGACGTCTGAGTCCCAAGATCCCTCTCTCTTATTCTCTACCCTTTATTTACTTTAATTGCTTTATATTGAATTTGTTTAACATTGTAGTTTAATTAACCAATCAAAACATCTTTGATCACTTGACCTATTAGTCCAATGTTGTTTCCATATCAATATTGCTTCATTTCCCTTGGGACGATCCCTACTCAACCTAGCTATATTAGTAGTTAGAGGTAGTAATGGCACTTTACAAATTCAAACATGGCCACTCTTTAGCAAGTTTTAGCTTTTTGCCCACGACACACACCATTGTCCACTCAGAGGAAGGATTTCATCAATCACACATTGCCCTTTTGGGTTCACCACAGTTTGAGCTGGAAGTTTGCCTGTGTCCCTAAGAAGTTGGTTCACGGTGTTGGCCATTTGTCCAATTTGAGTTTCAATTTTTTATATTGATTGAGACTACGAATGGACTAATTGCACCGTGGTTTGGAGTAATGATTGCATTCTTCCAATAGCAGCCAAGATTTTACTATTCGAATCCTCTATTTTCTTTTCCAATGCAGAATTTGATGAAGGAGGAGGATTTACAGCAGATTGATTACTATTTAATAGAGGCCGATAGCTTAAAGAAGCTTGGAATTGTCGATTCATGGGCTAAGAATTAGACTGATTTGGTTGCTCATGACCTTGAAATGCTGAATTTTGTGGGGCTAGTTGCCTCCATGAGAAATTTGGATGATCTCTCTAACCCGGATTGTATGTATTGGAGTAAGGATTATTTCCAGGGCTAGAGAACATGGCATTAGCCTGCTTTTGCGTACTTCTAGAAAATTGCTTCGGTGTGGGGAAATCTTCTGCATAATGAAAAGTACTTGTGCAATATGCACACATAGCACTTGATAAAGAATTTTGTAAAGAAGAAGAGAGATATGGTGCCACAAGCTGAAAAATTTTATGTGTTATGGCATCCACCTGAGACGATTCTTCCCTTAAAGTTCGTGGTTGACACGGATTTAAGGGTTTCTCGATACCAGAAATAAGAGCTATACGAAAACTATGTTGAATAGAATTTTTGCTAATATTCTCAAGCAAAGTCCATGCTTCATCTGGATTTTTGGACAAGAACATGCCCCCGCAAGAAGAATCAATTAATTGTGTATGTGGTTCGGTTAAACCATCATAGAAGGCTTGCACCAATTGCCATTTTGGAACTTCGTGGTGTATATACTTCCTAAGAAGATCTTGAAGTCTTTCCCATGTCTTATAGAATGGTTCCCCATCAATTTGGGAAAAACTAAGAATAGATCGATGCATTTGGTTGGTTTTACTCACAGGATAATACTTTTTAAAGAATTCTTGTTGCAATTGGACCCATGAAGTAATGGAATTTGCAATAAGAGAGTTCAACCAATACTTTACTCTATCTTTTAGAGAGAATGGAAAGAGATATACGTGAAGTGCATCTTGGGGGAAGTCCCTCATTTTGATGGTGGAGCAGATTTCCAAAAACTAATCAAGATGTTTATAGGGGTCCTCATTATCAAACCCATGATATGATGGAAGCATTTGGATTGTGGCGGACTTGATTTCATATTGACGAGCCTCAATATTAGGCATAATGATGCACAATGGAGATATGTATGCAGAAGGTACAAAATGATCCCTAAGAGTCATTGGTGCTACATTTTCATTTTCAACTCTAAGGTCAACTCTAGGATTTTCAACTCTTGGATCAACTAGAGGATCTTCAAGATTAGCATTTTCAAGATTGTTAGCCATGTTGTCTACTTCAGTTTCAAGTTCTCTTATAGTTTCAGGTTCCCTAAGGTTCCTTTTTGTTGTCTAAATGTCCTTTCAAGTAAAGTAATATCAATGGGTTCCTCAGGAAGTGGAAGAGACAATGAGCTATGACTTACCATCAACTAGGATTCACAACAATCACAACAATTACAACAACCCTTCACCAAAACATGCACATACATTAATCCCTTTCTCCTCAATTCAGCAAAATGAAACACAGATTAAAATGACCACAACAAGGACCTATGCTTGAACAAAGAAGAAAATTAATATAGCCTCGACAAGGGCCAAACAACAATACCAAATGAACTAGAACCTTCAAAAACTTACCCGGAATCCCTAAGACTTCAAATTTTCAATTTTCACTTGGGAAGTGTTGAATTCCAAGCAAGACAGAAACACACACACACTAAAAAAAAAAAAATTAAACAAAAGGTAATTTTTAAACTTTAGTCACAAATTGTATGCATTCCCCGGCAACGGTGCCAAAAATTGATGCGAGTAATTTGTTACCAATTAAAATCACTACTTGCAATAGCACATACCATTATAGAATAATGCTATTATAAGGGGTTTGTCGAACCACAAGAAATGCTAGTTTATGGCAACCAAGGTTGTAAAATTACTTTAAGTTTGATAAAAGAGATGATTGTTTGATTTGTTTGTTACTTAAAACTAGGAATTGAAAATGCATAAAAACAGTAAATAAAATGGATTTAAATGAATTAAACTTATAGAGATAAAGGCTAGGGAATTGACTTCACCAAAACCTCATAAGCATGTTAACTTGCATTCAACTTGGGGATAACAACTATGTATATAAAATGATGTGCAGAAGTATAAAACAACCACAACATCTTCATAAATTAACATACCAATATAGCCATTTCTTAAATTCATTCCCATTGTCACTATAGGAATATCAAGTGCATAATTGTGTCAATATGATTTCTAAGACAAGATATACATATCAACATAATTATATATTCAAATGAAGATCACATACATTAATTTAATGTAAGAACACATCAATTCAATATAAACAACTTCTAATTTATGAAATCAAATATATACAAGATAAATCCCCAATTTGAAAAATCAATTACAACATATTTACTTGGTCTAGGTTATATCAACTCCATAAAAAGGGAGTTAGTTCCTCATGGACATAGAAGCAGCTTCAAGGATTGAAGAAGGAGAAGATGAATTCCACTCCAGCCCTATGGATGCAAAACTCAGCATGAACCCTAAAATTCCCCTCTCTTTGTAATATTCTTTCCTAATAATTCAATAATGACACATAAAAGCCTTTTCCCCCTATTAATCCCAAAATGGGCTGACAAACACACCAACCCATAATATTTCAAATTTCCTAATAAAAGGAAACAAACTTTAACCAAGGGAGAGTGGGACAACATTGCTATCCGTAAGTTATCGTCCGGAAGTGGAGTGCCAGGGTGCCTTGTTGTGCATGCGCAGTGGAATGTCATTGTGAGGCTATGGCATCCGGTGTCCGTGTAACGACTCGGTCATTTGCCTTCCTTTCCTTTTTCTTGAAATTTTACGAATGAATTTTTTTCGTTTAATTTTCTTTTCTGAGCTCTGTTTCGTGTCGCTTAGTGTCATCTCGAGTGCTCAGAATTTGTTTCTGAGACTCTTTCATGTGAATTGACAACTTCCTTTGAGGACCGAGTCATTTTCGCATTTTTCGTTTTTCGGACACTATGTGCTATTTCGTCTTTTCCCTATTCTGTCATTTTCCCTATTTCATCTTATCTCCATTTGTCAGTTTTTGGCACAACCTCACTTTTCGTGCTTGGATTTGGTTTTTGACTTCACGTGCCTTCATCTTGAGTGGTTTCTTCGAAATACGTATCTTTACTTTTGCAAGAAAGTACTCTGGTTACTCCCGGTGCCCACAGGGGCATGGATACACAATTCTTTAGAATTTTTTTCATTTCTTGGGGTGTTTTTCGTAAATATATTTTAAAAATATTTTATTTTAGGGGCATCTAAGAAAATATCTTTTCATTCTGGGGCAGTTTCGCAGTTAACCCTTTTTGTAGGGGCCATTGTGCAATTAACGAAAGTTATTGCAAAATGTCTCTTCAGGGGCCTAGATCCTCGTATGGGATTCATTTTCACATTTCATCGAGTCGTGGACTCTTAGAATTTCATTCTGGTCATTTTTTTTTCCAGTTTCAGAGTTTCTGAACCCGGTTGCCGCTGAACTTGTTCAGGGCATAACTTTCTGATCGGGACTCAGTTTTTGACGCCATTTCTTCCGTTGTTTATATTTTCTTATTTTGAATCTTTTTGTTCACAGAGTTTTTTCGTTTGAGCTCGTTTGCTCAAAATCCACTTTTCCGGACCCGGCGAGGCCCTTCCGGGGCAGTTTTTGAGACTTACTATAAATAGGATGCCCTAAAGTGAAAAATCAGATTTTGGTAATCTTCCCCACCTCTCTTGGCTAGATTTCCTAGCAGCCATGGCTGCCATTTTCTCTCTCCTCCTTTGGTCCACTTTTCCTTGGTAGAAATCCTTTGGCCTTAGCATTTATTTCTTCCCTCGACGTGCTCTACCTTTTGCCCTTATTAGAATCCATTTCCGACGATTTTTTGAGTTTAAGTTTGGAGTCAAGTTGAGATTTTCATGGGGCTTCTTACGGATTCTTGCTGACGGTGTTGTCCCCGACAAAACCTCTCAGTATCGTCGAATTCGGAGCACTTTTATTTTGGTGGGCCTTTGGGATTTTCATCTCAAATTGAGGTAGAAGATGTTTTAGGTTTAAATTCTTATTATATAGCATACTTGTGATGCTTATACTACTTGTTTACATGATTAAATATAAAATCTAGAGATTTTATTATTTATTTTTCTTGTACGGGATCTAATTTTCCCGGTTGCTCATGACTTGATTTAAACATGTAGCATGATTTTATATTGCCCCTTGATATGCTCATTGTCGTGTATTCAAATTGGAACATTTGAATAAGTATTAAAGATTTTATTTAATATTTATCTTAGGTGAAAGATTAATTCACATGGCCTTAACTAGCTTGAAATTAATATGTGTTAGCATATTATATTAGGCCTTAGCATGCTCTTCAACATAGTTGAATTTGAAAGCAATTGGAGGTATTTTGAAAATTAGTAATCATTAATTAATTTGATTAATTAATTTACCCCGAGTGCACTATTCACTCCATTTCAAATCTGACTTGATATTCTTGATCTACATGCCATATAGCTTCACATATATTTGATTTAGAATATTCGGTGAGGTTTTGAAACCTTTCATTTAATTAATTTCCTTGTTTAAGATTTAATCCTCATGGTGATATACAACTTGGAATTGAATTGTGGCATGCTAGAAAATTAAGCCTTGGTATGGTTGTTCACATATATTAAATTGGGATTAATTACATGAGAATTGCAAACTTTATTTTATATTTAACTTTAGTGAAAGTTTAATTTACATAGGTGTAACTTCCATGAAATAAGCTTATAATGTGATATTACATTAGTCCTTGGCATGTTCTCTAAGATATGTTAAATTGAGAGTATTTGGTTAAGTTTGAAAATCTAGAGATTTTAATTAAAAGAATTAATTAAAATCTATTTTGTGGTCCCATTAGCTTAATTAAGATTTTAACTTGATATTTGTAGTGGCCATGACTTGTTTACTAGTATATATTAATTGTGGACCATTTGAAGTTGCTTTAGAACCTTGGTAATTAAATTAGCATGATTTAATTAGAGTTCTACTTTGTTGTTCCAATAACCTAATTGAGTTTTTGAATGGATATAGGTGATGACCATGCCATGTTCTTTAATATGTATTAATTTGAGATTATTTGGAATTGAATTAAAATCTAGGGAATATAATTATTTTTATTTAATTAAATTCTATCGAATTGAGCCATGGATTTAATTGTGTTTAAAAGTCATTTCTATATCAAAATCCTGGACATGGACTTGTTGTATATTCATTTGGTTATGTTTTGAGTATTGGATAACATAGTTACTATGTTTATACTAATGAGAATATATTTTCCTTATTGAATATATTGTTGCCTTGTGTAATGATTTGCACATTTCGTATTTAACATCATTCATGCATAGCCCGTAACGAATCGCACACTGAAGATTTGAAATTCATCACATCATATTAGTTGTGGACTTAGAACATGTATTGTATAGGTTTCCAAATTTGGTTGTGCTTGGAAGATAGTTGATTATCTTGCATATTCCTGTTGATATATCCGTTATTGCACAACTTGTTGATTTTGGAAACTTGGGGATGTCGTTGTTTGACTATGGCTAGGACGTGGTTCTAGTACGGGGAATAGTCCCTCTATATATAGTCTAGTGCGCACATAGGGAGGTTACCTATGGGCTAGTAACCCTAAAGTAACTATGTTGTCGGTCTGATCCGGCGTGACGTCCGAGTATCCACTTTGTTTGATTTCGCATTTCATTTTCAAGTTGATAACTAGATGATGTTGTAACTTGTTATTTCTTAATTGTCGTTCCATTTTAAGTTACAGGATGTTAACTTTGCGAAATTGTGCTTTATGCGTTGTATTGGAAGTTCCAATGTTGGTTAAATTGCATTGATATTGAAAATTGTGTTTTGACGTTCTAATAAAGCTTAGGATTGATCCTATTGATTCATTTATAACTTAGACGTTAGGTGGCATGACCCACTTCTATTGTTTTCGTGCTTTAGATTTCAAGCTGATAGCTTTAAGAAATTGTATTTTGTTGCCTTGTATAACATGCTTTTATGTGGTTAGATTACATTGAAGTTGTAAATTACGTTTTGATTGTTCAGCATGGCCTAGGATAATTCCTTAGACTTATTTAGAATATAGACGTTAATTGACATGATCACTTTAGTTGTTTCTGTATTCGAGATTGTAAGTTAATACCTTTAAGAACCTATATCTTGTTGCTTTGTATAACGTGCTTCCATATTGTTTAAATGGCATAGATGATGTGATTTATGCTAGAAACACTCTAAGGTAGCTTAGGATGCTCCCTGAGTCTCATTTCGATATAGACGTTAGGTGGCATGAACCCTTTTAACATGTTTCACCTTAAGGTGATAAATTTGTAAAGGGCTAGGTCGATGCATGCTCATTTCCTACGAGTAGCTTTATGTTACTCACCCCTACGATACTAGGGCATATTTCAGGTACGAAGACTTAGTTCGTGACGCCTAGCATTCCTCGGATGTCGTGTAGCTTTTAAGTTTCCATTTCATGCAAATGTTAGCATGAAATGTCATTTTGTAGACTTATATGTCAAAATATGTATATTTGATTCTATGTATGTAATGTGTACTTAAATACACTGCTTTCAATGTATTTGATATGTATGAGATGAGGCCGGAGGCCAATGACCATTATATTGCCCGTTGGGGGGTCGGATTTTGTATCGGTGATATTCTTAAGTGATGGACCATTGTAGCACGTCCAAATAGGTAAGTTACGTTTGCGGGCATGGTCATTTCCGGGCAAAACCTTATCGTTTGTGTTTTAAGCCTCTTGTGAATTCATTTCACACTTTTTTTGCATTTTCTAATCTAGGGGCATTGTAGACTTTTCACGGTGGTTTTGTTTCCTTCTTTCAACATGGTTGAATAGAAAACATGATTTTAAGGGGGTTATATTTTCCGTGTTTTTTTAGAAAATGTCGTCTTGATATCGGAAATCGCTTACGAAGTTCAGCTCTTAGTTTTTCAATTTAGCAGCTTTTTGGACCTCCATGACCAGATTTCATGCAGGGAAATTTCGGGTATTCTACATTACGATTTTTTTGAATTCTCTCGCGAGTCATGTAGAAAACTCAATTTTGAGGGGGGTTTCTTCTCTGTATTTTTGCAAAAAAAAATCATCTAGGCCTCCAAATTCAGCCTTTGTTCTGGATTTTTTGAAAAATAACCCCACAGCAGCTTTATGGGCTACTGCTTCCAGCTATGGTGCACTCAGCGCGCGCGCTACGTGCATGGGCGCACACATGGGTGTGCGCATGGGGCTATCATGGCCCCTCGTCGGGCCTCCGCGATGTCAACTCTTCTTTTGGGCTTTTCTCCTTCGTCCGGACTCCGATTCAAGTGAATTTTTTTTTGAACTTGACTAATTTTTTGTTGTCTTTCTAACGGTGTGCTCGATTGCACCCGGTTCTTCCTAGATAATTACTAATTTACCCTTTTTGCCTTAAGTGCTCGTTTTTCTTCGTCATGCCGTTTCTCCTCCGTCCGGACTCCGAATCATACGATTCTTGAGTCCATCTTGATTAGTTTTTCATTGTCCTCCCAGCGGTGTGCTCGGTGGCACCCAAATCTACAATTTTTAGAAATGACTATTTTGCCCCTTGGGGCTTATTTGTCATATTTTCGATCTTTTGCTTCCGCATCAGTTCTTGTTGAGTTCCACGACCTCATGGAAGGTCACTTTGACTTTTTAGAGTCTTATTTTCTGTTTTCGCTTCCGCATTCGGATCCGTTATCGGATCATCCTTACGGTTCATCATAGAACACGCTGGCCTAAAAACCAGGGTCGTCACAGATGGTATCAGAGCGTCCGGGTTCGAATACCTTAGACGATGGGTTTTGGGTGCATATCATGCTCACGTTGTTTTGCTTTGATGTGTCATTTATATCTTGATAACATGCCTTCTTTGATAACATGTCTTGTATGATAACATGTTCACATGCTCAGGTGTTTTGAGACATCTATTATTTGTTAAGCATACTTTATGTATATATATGCTCTTGATAACATGTTTTGATTTGATAACATGTTTGTTTGCTTATGTGGCACCATGAGTAGATAGTCCATTGTTATGTTGCATGCTAGCTACTTCATTTATGTCAGGTTTTGACATTGTCTCATAGGATTTGTCGTATTCCTTGGATGCATTCTGTTTTCACGAGTTTCTTCCTTGGATAGGAGAAATTCATTCTGTAAGGACCCATGTCGGGAACCTTCTTATCTGTTTTGTTGATGCGAGTAAGGCTCATGTGAGTGTAGAATCGCAGTTCTTGTCTGGTGGACTGAGACGTGGGCCAGGGAGGCACCGTTTCATTTCCTTTTCCTTCGTGGCTTCTAGATCTAAGGCCTTAAGCGTAATGGTGCCAGTGTCATTGTTATCAGAGTTTTGGGATTAGCTACCCCAACTCTCACAGATGCTTGGTTTCCGTAGTGCCTTTGGTAGTGATCATTTTCGACATTGATGTCATTGGTATCAAAAAGTTCCCTTCTGGGGCATGTTACGAACTAGTGCCTTATACTGTCATGCTACCTGATCGGTTGATCAACTATACATCAACCTTCGCAATAGCACGAATCATTGTAAAATAGGGCTATTGGTCGGGTAAGTCGAACCACTGGGACTGCACTAGTCTATGGCAACCTAAGTGTCTAGAATTGTTCTTAGAATGATAAGGGGTTTATAGAGGGTCTTGTTTGTTTGTCACTTAAACTTAGAACTTAGAATGCATAAAATAGTAATGTGCTATGAAGTAAAGAGATATAATACAAGTAGAGAAGCCTAAGGAAATGAATCCGCTCCATCCCTAAACACATGCTAGATTAGAGCTAAATTGGGGAAACAACATGAATATGTGACCATGGAATGCTACAACCAAAATTGCTACATTCCTTCAAGAAATTCATGAAATCAATGGCAAGTATAACCTATCAAAGATGCACATGTTTGAACTACCTAAACTAGTGTGTAGCCTTGGACATGCTTACTAAGTTAGAGATTATCAAGCCTTTAATCACATGATAGGAGCACATGAAGTCAAGAGTCAAGAATAGTCCATCAAAGGAGGGTCCTAAGCTATGGAATATCAAGATTCTCATACAACATGCCAAGAAACCCATTTCACAATCTCATTTCCAATGTCACTATAGAAATGCAAGGCATACAATCATGAGAAAATATGATCTAAGACAAGATAATACATTCATCATAATCATTTATAAGAAATTAGGTTCATTACATCAAGTGTAACTCTAGATTGTGAAATAATCACATATATACATCATTTTCCCCAAAATAAACTAAGGCTAGAACATGCTTACTAGAGAGGGCTTCATCACCTCCCTAAATGAGGTTTAGTTACCCATGAGTGAGCCTAGATGAAGGAAGAAGCAAGGCTTTCCCCTCCATTTTCGAGCTTCCTCCTTGAAGCTTCAAGAACTCCTCCTCTTTGCTCTCTTCTCTCTCCTCTATCTTCCCTAAATGAAGCCTCCTCATATTGTGTGGCTCATATCCCTCTTATCTACCACCAAAAGGCCACCAACCAACATCTCCAACCACTTCATTAAAGAGGAAAGCAAAATGAAGAAACCAAGGTGTAAGTGGGATGAAATGAGCCATTTCCAAAGAGCATTCTGCCCAAAATTCAAGCACTCTAAGCAAGGCCTCGAGCACTCGAATTTAGTGTAAAAAGCTCCATGCTTCACTTGCTCCGCCCAGACCTACTTTGGTTAAACAGCCATAACTCTCTGCTCCGAGCTTCGAATGACAAACTGTTTGAAGATTTAGAAAGCTAATTTAGAGCTCTAAACATTTCATGTTTTGGTGGAGATCCAATTCTCAAGGATGGTTGGTCGAAAATGAAGATCAAGGCAGAATTTCATTGCTGCCAGGCAGTTCTGCGCGCCTCTGGTAACAAGGCCATAACTCTCTGCTCCGAGCTCTGAATGACAAACCGTTTGAAGATTTGGAAAGCTGATTCAGAGCTCTAAATCTTTCATGTTATGAGGGAAGTCCAGTTCTCGAGTTTGGAAGGTCAAAATGGCGAGCAAAGTCCAGGTTCTACTGCTGCCAGAATTCAGCATTGGCACCTTTTGTTGCTCAAGATTCCACAAGGCCTTATTCTTGTTCCATTTTGGCCAATGAACCTGAAAATGCATAAAAACATAGAAATGAAGATAATCTACATAAATTAACATACAACGGACTTTACTAATGCAATTTAGGGCGCTTGAATATACAATATTCGGCGCTTATCACACCCCCAAACTTACATTTTGCTAGTCCCTTAGCAAAACTACAATGAAAAACTTAATGAAAAGACAACCATGGGCTTGCTACTACAAAAATATCATCCATGGTAAAATAAGATATATACATTGCTCAAAAATAACTTGAAATAGAAAAAGAGCTGGAGATGGGGTCATTGGGAAGACTACCTTGCATATATGAAGCATTGATACAAAAATTGGCTAAATACATTTCCACATACATGCATCAACATCAAAGTCTATATAAATAACTCAATTATCATCTCTTGAATGGAAATCAACTCTAGCTTCAGTGAAAGTGAATTGGATTCTCAACATGCGGCTTTTACTTTCTTTTCCAATTCCAAAGCACAAGTTTTCAAATCATTGAATTCCCCTTTAAATGAGGTCCCTAAGGCATGATTTTATTTACAAGACAACTTTTGTTGCTTGTTGACAATTTATTGTAACTCATAAGCGAAACATAGAATGGTTGTGCAATGCTGAAGTCCCTTAAGCTTTCTAACCAACCTATGTAGCAAGCGTTAGGCCAACAACTCCCAAACCAGATGGCTTTAGGGTGTTAAGTGTAGAGACACTCCATAGGGCTTAATAGCTCAAGTTGGAAAGGCTACGAACTCCAACGAACCATGTTTATTTCCAGTTTATTTTTTGAATGACCGTGCAATGTTTAAGTCCCTTAAGCTTTCTAACCAACCCCTATAGCAAGCGTTAGGCCAACAACTCCCAAACTAGACGGTTTTAGGGTGCTAAGTGTAGAGACACTCCTAGGGCTTAATAACTCGAGTTGGAAAGACTACGAACGTCAACTGATCATTATTTTCTTTCTTTCTCAGTTATTTATTTATTTTTTATTTATTTTTTATTTATTTTTTTTATTTTTAGATTCATGCCAAAAGTATTCATCCATTAGGTTCATCAAATTAGATTAACTAGGGCAAGGTCAAGGTCAATCAAGTTGCATGCCTCACAGTTAAGTTTCCAATGTGCATCTGTGCATTGTGAAGCTTAAAAGAGTGTCAAATCCAGCGAGAATTTAATTGAGACATTTATACAGACTAATTTGAATCTACATGATCATTTCAACTCAAATTTTTCTTTATTTTCAAAAATGTCAATTGCTTCTATAAATAAGGTATTAAACATATGCTTCGTCTCCAACAGGTTTCAAAATCCATTATCATTGCTTAGCAAAAATGTAAAACCAAAAATGCATAAATGCACCCCCAAACTTGAATGTCACATTGTCCTCAATGTGAGAAGACAAGTAAATCAAAATAAGCGTAAAGAGGGTAAAAGAACAATAATACCAAGTGGAGTGACGACGACGTAAATGTTCAGCCATGTGAGTGCGCAACGGCGTCCCCCAAACTTGGATATGAAGACCTATCCAAACACAACTAATGTACACAGGTAAAAGCACAGGTCTTTTAAGAAAAATCAAAACATAAATAAGAATACAAACATAAATGTTAATGTAAGATAGAGATCTATACAATTTCTTCTTCTTCCCTTTTTTCTTCTTTTTTTTTTTTTGTTTTTATTTATTTTTTTATTTTTTATTTATTTTTTTTTGAAGCATGCATGAGGGCGGTTTGGTGCCGAGGGGGTTAGAGGAAGAGGGTGGTTTGTATTCTTTTTTTTTTTTTGGATGCATGGTTTGCATGGCATGAGGGTGAGAGAGAGATGCCGAGAGGTGATGGTGTTGGTGGGTTTGTGGGCATGCAGGGTGTGGGTTGAGGAGAGAAAGAGAGAAGGTGGTGGTTGGGTGAAGGGGTGGGAATGGGTGAAGCCAAGATGGTAGGGGTGTGTGGGGTTGGTGGGTGGCATGGTGAGGTGGGTTGGAGGTTGAGGAGATGGGTTGGTTAAGTGGTTGGCATGGTTGGTTTGAGAGGGTGGTGTGCATGCAGTGATGGAAGCCGAGAGGGTGGGGGTGGTGTTGGTGATGTGGGTGTGTTGCCGAGAGGTGAAGAGGTGGTTACACGGTGGTTGTGGAATGCATGGGAGGAAGTTGGTTTCATGGTGCTGCATGGTGGAGAGGAAAGATGCCGAGAGAAAGAGGGTTGGGGCATAGAGTTGGAGGCCTCGGATTGATGGTGGTAAGAAATTCGAGCACTCGAAATGGGTTCTTCGAGTGCTCGAAGGACATGCAGTGAGTGAGGGAGGGAAACTGCATGGTGGAAACTTGGGTTGAGAGAGAGAGAAGGTTTAAGGTTGAGGGGTGGTGGTTTGGTGGAGGGATGCCGAGAGAGAGAAGTGTTCAGTGGTGAGGTTGGAGTTGGGTGGTGTGTTACATGGGGCTGATGGTGGAGGGTGAAGATGGATGCGTGGTGGTGGCTGGGTTACCGAGAATGGGAGAGGTGGTGAGGTGAAGGGGTTGTGGGTTGGTTGGAGGTTGGTGGAGAGGATGGGGTGAAGAGGTTGGTTGATGATTGGAAGGTTGCAGGAGGTTGGTTTGGTTAGTCGAGCAGGTTTCGAGCACTCGAAATGCCTGCTTCGAGTGCTCGAAATACAGGCAGAGAGGAGAATGGTTGCATGGTGGGCATGTTGGCTAGGCTCGAGCACTCCAAATGGGAGCTAGAGTGCTCGAGCTTGGGGCAGAGAGATTGGCAAGATGTGGAGGAGGTTCGAGCACTCAAAATTGGGATTCGAGGGCTCGAAATAGAGGCAGTAGCTGCGAATGATGGGCTAAAATTGGTGTGCAGCTGCGAGCACTCTAACTTGGATCTTGAATGCTCGAAATTAGGACAGTGGTGCATGCAAGATTGGAGGCAGCAACGAGCACTTGACAGGGAAGGTAGATTGCTCGAAATTGGATCAGTAGGCTCGAAAATGAATTCATTGCAATGGAATGTGCAATGTGAGCAACATGGAAATGAATTTTTCAGCCAACATGAATGCATGGATGAATGTAGAAAAATTTTTAAAACTTGCAATGTCAATCCAATGCATGGATTAATTTTTGAAAATTCTTCAAACTTTGCAATTGTGCGCCAATGCTTGGATGAATTTAGAAAATTTTTAAACTTGGCAACTTTTCTCTAATGCATGGATAATTTTTCAAACTTGCAAATTCAGTCCGTTCTAATGCATGGGTGGAAAATTTCTGGAAAAATTGTCAAATTGCTCAATATTTCTAATGCCTGGATGAAAAATTTTCAAACTTTGCATTTCATCTCCAATGCATGGAAAATTTTGAGAAAATTTTCAAACCTTGCAGCTTCTCTTTAATGCATGGAGAATTTTGAGAAAACCATGATCCAACAATGCGTTGAAAATGAGAGGTTGTGCACATGAGTTGCATGCCAAAGATCCGATGAAATTGCTAGGAAGCGATGGAAATTTTCGGGAATGAAAATTAGGGCTGAGAAGGTCTAAGAAGCCGGTCTAAAATTGTGGAACACAACTGAAGACCATTTCAGAAAAATCAAATTTTTGGCTTTTCGAAACCATTTCCCAAAAAATTTCAAGGCACGAGCAATTTGAGAAGGTAGGGAAGCTTGGAACATCGAAAGAATTTCTTCCCTTGCTTTGCTAAATTTAATGTCGATAGCTAGACGAACCAGGATCAGGATCCATTGGAGAAATGGATCCTTAACGCTCCGTATGCAACTTGCCTCCTTCATATGGTCTCAAACTTGGATCAATGAATGGTGAGGGATATTGATCCTTCCGAAGAGAAACAAGTTTGGCCTTAGAGGATTTGAGCATCGCTTTTAATCTCACTTCTTTTCTTTTCAGATTTAAGCAAAGGTGTTGCTTGTTCGAGATTATGGAGGCTCGTTGAATGTCATTGTTTTGACTAACAATGGTAGGATCATGACCTTTCATATTTGCAATCTCCAATTCATATACCTCATTGTACGCAAATGGTTTTTTCATAGGTTGAGTATCATGGACAATGATTCTAGATTGGGCTGCAATGATTGGAAGAATTTTCAGCAACTTGTCAACATTCTCCTTACCTTTGTCCGGTGATTCACCCTCAAAATGTTGAGGTAACTCCGGTGAAGAAATGGAAGGAGATGGATAATCCCACGATAGAGATGGATTTGGTGCTTCCCATAAAGGAGAGGAAAATGGTGATGGAATATCAAGCAAGGAGTTGACTTCCCGAATGGATTTGTCCACACCAAAATCCTCAAAATCAAAAGGGACCAAGCAAGCATGTAGGGGATCCTCCGTTGAAGGAGGTGGGATTGGATTTTGAATGTGTACATCAGCAATAGTGATTTCAAAACACTCATTGTCATCTGAAGGAAGTTGCACAGCATTGAAGATATTGAGCTTAACATTCATATTCCCAAAAGAGATATCCATCAATCCGGATCTACAGTTAATGGAAGCATTAGCTGTAGCTAGAAAAGGACGTCCGAGAATTATGGGAATGTGTTTCTTGGATCATGGACTGGTTCCGTATCAAGAACCACGAAGTCTACCGGGAAGTAGAATTTGTCCACTTTTATGATCACATCTTCAATAATTCCCCGTGGTTGCTTAATAGATCGATCAGCAAATTGCAACACTATCGGAGTTGGCTTTAGATCTCCCAAACCAAGTTGTAGGTAAACCGAATTTGGAATCAAATTCACACTAGCTCCTAAGTCAAGGAGGGCCCTCTCGATTTTGTTGTCACCAATGACACAAGAGATTGTGGGGGCACCCGGATCCTTATACTTCGGAGGAGTGCTGTGCTGAATGATCGCACTAACATTTTCGGTTAACCTCACTTTCTTTGGTAAATGACTTCTGGAAGTGCGCTTTTGAGTGCACAAATCCTTAAGGAATTTTGCATAGGGAGGAATTTGCTTGATAGCATCCAAGAGAGGAAGATTGATCTTTACTTGCCTAAAGACCTCCCACATGTCTTGAATTTTGCAATTCTTATTCCCAAAATGTGTCGACTCTTGAAGACGTTGAGGGAACGGAGCTTTTGGCTCATAAGTAGTTTCCACATTTGGGGTGACATGCGTGGGACTTCCGTGAATGGTATTTGGACAAGAAGAACTTGGATTTGGACTTGAAGAGCTTGAATTTGGATTTTTCAACGGAGGGTTTTTCTCACTTGTGTCTCCATCAACCTTGTTGTCAACCACTCTACCACTCCGAAGGGTGGTGATAGCCTGAACTTGTTCATGAGTCGGCCCACTCGGAGGAGGGGTTTCATCAATCACATGCATTCCTCTAGGATTTTCAAATGGTTGAGCGGGAAGCTTACCCTTACCTTTTTGAAGAAGTTGGTTCACTTGGTTAGCTATTTGTCCCATTTGATTTTCGAGCCTAGCTATGGATTGAGTATGGGAGTGAACCATTTGGAGAGTAGGTTGCAAGGATGTCAAGAGATGCTTGTTGGAATCTATGATTTGCTTATTTAATGATTCCATCATTTGCACATTTAATGATTCCATCATTTGCTTGTTTGCAGCCACTATCTCATCAATTGGATTCACAGGAGGTTGAGTGGAGACATTTGGATTGTATGGAGGTTGGTAGCTTGAAGAGGCTTGGAAAGGCCTACCTTGATATTAAGAAGAGGGCTGATTTTGAGGCCCTTGATTTTGAAGTTGGGAATTTTGTGGGGCTTGTTGCCTCCACGAAAAATTCGGATGGTCTCGCCAACCCGGATTGTAGGTGTTGGAATATGGATTGTTCCCGGGCCGTGAGAACATGGCATTAGCTTGCTCTTGATTGGGAAATTGCTCCGGTGTGGGGCAATCTTCCGAAAGATGAAATGGACTATTACATGAGGCACAAACCGAACTTGCCGAATTTTGAGACAATGAAGGAGGAAGATGTGGTGCCATCAATTGGTAGAATTTATGAGCTATGGCATCCACTTGAGATGATTCCTCCCTTATTGATTTTTGTTGACAAGGATTGGTGTTCTTTGGAGTGGTTGAGGTCGGAGCCCTACGAGAATTGTGTTAAAGTGAATTTTCACTCAAATTCTCAAGTAAGGTCCAAGCCTCATCCGCATTCTTGGACATGAACATCCCACCACAAGAAGAGTCAACCATAAATCTATGGGTGTCGGTCAAACCGGCATAGAAAGCTTGCACTAATTGCCATTTTGGGATCAAATGATGAGGACATTTTCGAAGAAGATCTTGTAGCCTTTCCCAAGTCTCGTGGAGTTGGTCTCCATCAACTTGAGAAAAGCTTAGAATGGAACGCCTCATTTGGTTGGTTTTACTCACCGGATAGTACTTCTTAAGAAATTCTTGTTGCAATTGAGCCCAAGAAGTAATAGAGTTGGGAGCGAGGGAGTTCAACCAATATTTTGCCCTATCCTTTAGGGAGAATGGGAAAAGATGGAGATGAAGTGCATTGTCCGGAAAACCTCTCAACCGGATGGTCGAACAGATTTCAAGGAACTCATCAAGGTGCTTATATGGATCTTCATTATCAAAGCCATGAAATGATGGAAGCATTTGAATGGTACTAGACTTGATCTTATATTGAGTTGCATCGATGTTTGGCATCACTATACAAGAAGGAGAAGCATAGGTGGTAGGAATGAAATGATCTCTAAGAGTTATTGGTTCTACATTAGGAATTTCAGCCCTTTCATTCCCCGGATTTCCTACGTTATCCCCCATTATATTGAATTCAGTTTCAAGGTCCCTTGTAAGAGTGGGTTCCCTAAGGTTCCGTCTAAGAGTTCTTTCAAGAGAATTGATATCAATGGGCGAATCGATTGTGGGTAGAGAGAGTGACCTACGACCGAACATCAACAGCACAGCATATAATCAACAAAGCAATTCATTATCCACAACTCCACATACGATGTTCCCTTTCTCCTCAATTATCAAGACAGAAAATAAATGGCCACGACAAGGACCGATGCTTATACACAGAATTAAAACAATAATATAGCCTCAACAAGGGCTTGCAAATAAATTAACTACTTCTAAACTTAACACATGCACAATATCTTACAATGTGAAACTAAAAGGTCAAGAAACTTACCTGGGGTCCTCTAGACTTACGCTTTGCTAGCGTTCCCACGGCGAGATTCGAGTCCCTAGGATCTCACTTACAACACAAAGATGGTTAAACCACACGAAAAATATGCACAAAACACAATATACACAATCAAGCTAAATTAACCCTAGAACTTTGGTCGCTAAACCGTTTGCAGTCCCCGGCAACGGCGCCAAAAATTTGATCGGTTGATCAACTATACATCAACCTTCGCAATAGCACGAATCATTGTAAAATAGGGCTATTGGTCGGGTAAGTCGAACCACTGGGACTGCGCTAGTCTATGGCAACCTAAGTGTCTAGAATTGTTCTTAGAATGATAAGGGGTTTATAGAGGGTCTTGTTTGTTTGTCACTTAAACTTAGAACTTAGAATGCATAAAATAGTAATGTGCTAGGAAGTAAAGAGATATAATACAAGTAGAGAAGCCTAAGGAAATGAATCCGCTCCATCCCTAAACACATGCTAGATTAGAGCTAAATTGGGGAAACAACATAAATATGTGACCATGGAATGCTACAACCAAAATTGCTACATTCCTTCAAGAAATTCATGAAATCAATGGCAAGTATAACCTATCAAAGATGCACATGTTTGAACTACCTAAACTAGTGTGTAGCCTTGGACATGCTTACTAAGTTAGAGATTATCAAGCCTTTAATCACATGATAGGAGCACATGAAGTCAAGAGTCAAGAATAGTCCATCAAAGGAGGGTCCTAAGCTATGGAATATCAAGATTCTCATACAACATGCCAAGAAACCCATTTCACAATCTCATTTCCAATGTCACTATAGAAATGCAAGGCATACAATCATGAGAAAATATGATCTAAGACAAGATAATACATTCATCATAATCATTTATAAGAAATTAGGTTCATTACATCAAGTGTAACTCTAGATTGTGAAATAATCACGTATATACATCATTTTCCCTAAAATAAACTAAGGCTAGAACATGCTTACTAGAGTGGGCTTCATCACCCCCCTAGATGAGGTTTAGTTACCCATGAGTGAGCCTAGATGAAGGAAGAAGCAAGGCTTTCCCCTCCATTTTCGAGCTTCCTCCTTGAAGCTTCAAGAACTCCTCCTCCTTGCTCTCTTCTCTCTCCTCTATCTTCCCTAAATGAAGCCTCCTCATATTGTGTGGCTCATATCCCTCTTATCTACCACCAAAAGGCCACCAACCAACATCTCCAACCACTTCATTAAAGAGGAAAGCAAAATGAAGAAACCAAGGTGCAAGTGGGCTGAAATGAGCCATTTCCGAAGAGCATTCTGCCCAAAATTCGAGCACTCTAAGCAAGGCCTCGAGCACTCGAATTTAGTGTAAAAAGCTCCATGCTTCACTTGCTCCGCCCAGACCTACTTTGGTTAAACGGCCATAACTCTCTGCTCCGAGCTCCGAATGATGAACCGTTTGAAGATTTAGAAAGATAATTCAGAGCTCTAAACATTTTATGTTTTGGTGGAGATCCAATTCTCAAGGATGTTTGGTCGAAAATGAAGATCAAGGCAGAATTTCATTGCTGCCAGGCAGTTCTGCGCGCCTCTGGTAACAAGGCCATAACTCTCTGCTCCGAGCTCCGAATGACAAACCATTTGAAGATTTGGAAATCTGATTCAGAGTTATAAATCTTTCATGTTATGAGGGAAGTCCAGTTCTTGAGTTTGGAAGGTCAAAATGGCGAGCAAAGTCCAGGTTCTACTGCTGCCAGAATTCAGCATTGGCACCTTTTGTTGCTCAAGATTCCACAAGGCCTTATTCTTGTTCCATTTTGGCCAATGAACCTGAAAATGCATAAAAACATAGAAATGAAGATAATCTACATAAATTAACATACAACGGACTTTACTAATGCAATTTAGGGCGCTTGAATATACAATATTCGGCGCTTATCACTACCTTGCTGACGAGTAAGTGTGGGCGGGTTCTGGTCACTATTCGTACTGCCTTGTCACTCTCTTCTTCTATCATGTTTCAACGTTTCATTGTCTTGGGATTCTCTCGGTAGTTGACGTTGAGTTAACGTGCCGATTCATATGAGGTGTTGCCTCAGTTCTTGGTTTCGCGTTCCTTCAGTTGATCTTTAGACTTCAGGATTTGTCCTTCATTGCGTTGTGAGCAGTCCTTTGGTTTGACCTTTTGTTCGGTCATTATTCTGTTCTCTCTGGTATGTTCCAAATTTCGGGGACGAAATTCCTTTAAGGAGGTTAGGTTGTAACGACCCGATCGTTTGCCTTCCTTTCCTTTTTCTTGAAATTTTATGAATGAATTTTTTTCGTTTAATTTTCTTTTCTGAGCTCTATTTCGTGTCGCTTAGTGTCATTTCGACTGCTCGGAATTGGTTTCTGAGACTCTTTCATGTGAATTGATAACTTCCTTTGAGGACCGAGTCATTTTCGCATTTTTCATTTTTCGGACACTATGCGCTATTTCGTCTTTTCCATATTCTGTCATTTTCCCTATTTCGTCTTATCTCTGTTTGTCAGTTTTTGGCACAACCTCACTTTTCATGCTCGGAGTTGGTTTTTGACTTCACGTGCCTTCATCTTGAGTGGTTTCCTCGAAATACGTATATTTACTTTTGCAAGAAAGTACTCTGGTTACTCCCAGTGCCCATAGGGGCATGGATGCACAATTCTTTAGAATCTTTTTCATTTCTTGGGGTGTTTTTCGTAAATATCTTTTGAAGATATTTTATTTCAGGGGCATCTAAGAAAATATCTTTTGGAAGATATTTTCATTCTGGGGCAGTTTCGCAGTTAACCCTTTTTGTAGGGGCTATTGTGCAATTAACGAAAGTTATTGCAAAATGTCTCGTCTAGGGCCTGGATCCTCGTACAGGATTCATTTTCACATTTTGTCGAGTCGTGGACTCTTAGAATTCCGTTCTGGTCGTTTTTCTCCAGTTTCAGAGTTTCTGGACCCGGTTGCCACCGAACTTGTTCGGGGCATAACTTTCTGCTCGGGAGTCAGTTTTTGACGCCGTTTCTTCCGTTGTTTATATTTGCTTATTTTGAATCTTTTTTGTTCATGGAGTTTTGACATTTGAGCACGTTTGCTCAAAATCCACTTTTCCGGACCCGGCGGGGCCCTTTCGGGGCAGTTTTTGAGACTTACTATAAATAGGATGCCCTAAAGTGAAAAATCAGATTTTGGTCATCTTCCCCACCTCTCTTGACCGGATTTCCTAGCAGCCATGGCTACCACTTTCGCTCTCCTCCTTTGGTCCACTTTTCCCTGGTAGAAATCCTTTGGCCTTAGCATTTATTGCTTCCCTCGACATGCTCTACCTTTTGCCCTTATTAGAATCCATTTCCGACGATTTTTCGAGTTCGGATTTGGAGTCAAGTTGAGATTTTCATGGGGCTTCTTGCGGATTCTTATTCACGGTGTTGTCCCTGACAAAACCTCTCGGTATCGTCGAATTCGGAGCACTTTTATTTTGGTGGGCCTTTGGGATTTTCATCTCAATTTAAGGTAGGAGATATTCTAGGTTTAAATTCTTGTTATATAGCATGTTTGTGATGCTTATACTACTTGTTTGCATGATTAAATATAAAATCTAGAGATTTTTTCTTGTACGGGATCTAATTTTCCCGATTGCTCATAACTTGGTTTAAATATGTAGCATGATTTTATATTGCCCCTTGATATGCTCATTATCGTGTATTAAAATTGGAACATTTAAATAAGTATTAAATATTTTATTTAATATTTATCTTAGGTAAAAGATTAATTCACATGGCCTTAACTAACTTGAAATTAATATGTGTTAGCATATTATATTAGGCCTTAGCATGCTCTTCAACATAGTTGAATTTGAAAGTAATTGGAGGTGTTTTGAAAATTAGTAATTATTAATTAATTTGTCCCGAGTGCACTATTCACTCCATTTCAATTCTGACTTGATATTCTTGATCTATATGCTATATAGCTTCACATATATTTGATTTAGAATATTCGGTGAGGTTTTGAAACCTTTCATTTAATTAATTTCCTTGTTTAAGATTTAATCCTCAAGGTGATATACAACTTGGAATTGAATTGTGGCATGCTAGAAAATTAAGCTTTGGTGTGGTTGTTCGCATATATTAAATTGGGATTAATTGCATCAGAATTGCAACCATTATTTTATATTTAACTTTAGTGAAAGTTTAATTTACATAGGTGTAACTTGCATAAAATAAGCTTGTAATGTGATATTACATTAGTCCTTGGCATGTTCTCTAAGATATGTTAAATTGAGAGTATTTGGTTAAGTTTGAAAATCTAGAGATTTTAATTAAAAGAATTAATTAAAATCTATTTTGTGGTCCCATTAGCTTAATTAAGATTTTAACTTGATATTTGTATTGGCCATGACTTTTTACTAGTATATATTAATTGTGGACCATTTGGAGTTGCTTTAGAACCTTGGTAATTAAATTAGCATGATTTAATTAGAGTTCTACTTTGTTGTTCCAATAACCTAATTAAGTTTTTGAATGGATATAGGTGATGACCATGCCATGTTCTTTAATATGTATTAATTTGAGGTTATTTGGAATTGAATTAGAATCTAGGGAATTTAATTATTTTTATTTAATTAAATTCTATCGAATTGAGCCATGGATTTAATTGTGTTTGAAAGTCATTTCTATATCAAAATCCTGGACATGGACTTGTTGTATATTCATTTGGTTTTGTTTTGAGCATTAGATAACATAGTTGCTATGTTTATACTCATGAGAATATGTTTTCCTTATTGAATATATTGTTGCCTTGTGTAATGATTTGCACATTTCGTATTTAACATCATTCATGCATAGCGCGTAACGAATCGCACACTGAAGATTTGACATTCATCACATCATATTAGTTGTAGACTTAGAGCATGTATTTTATAAGTTTCCAAATTTGGTTGTGCTTGGTAGATAGTTGATTATCTTGTATATTCCTGTTGATATATGCGTTGTTGCACAACTTGTTGATTTTGAAAACTTGGGGATGTCGTTGTTTGGCTATAGCTAGGACGTGGTTCTAGTACGGGGAATAGTCCCTCTATATATAGTCTAGTGTGCACATAGGGAGGTTACCCATGGGCTAGTAACCCTAAAGTAACTATATTGTCGGCCTGATCTGGAGTGACGTCCGAGTATCCACTTTGTTTGATTTCGCATTTCATTTTCAAGTTGATAACTAGATGATGTTGTAACTTGTTATTTCTTAATTGTCGTTCCATTTTAAGTTACATGATGTTAACTTTGCGAAATTGTGCTTTATGCGTTGTATTGGAAGTTCCAATGTTGGTTAAATTGCATCGATATTGAAAATCGTGTTTTGACGTTCTAATAAAGCTTAGGATTGATCCTATTGATTCATTTATAATTTAGATGTTAGTTGGCATGACCCACTTCTGTTGTTTTCGTGCTTTAGATTTCAAGCTGATAGCTTTAAGAAATTGTATTTTGTTGCCCTATATAATATGCTTTTATGTGGTTAGATTGTATTGAAGTTGTAAATTGCATTTTGATTGTTCAGCATGGCCTAGGATGATTCCTTAGACTTATTTAGAACATAGACGTTAAGTGACATGATCACTTTAGTTGTTTCTGTATTTGAGATTGCAAGTTAATACCTTTAAGAACCTATATCTTGTTGTTTTGTATAACGAGCTTCCATATTGTTTAAATGGCATAGATGATGTGATTTATGCTAGAAACACTCTAAGGTAGCTTAGGATGCTCCCTGAGTCTCATTTCGATATAGACGTTAGGTGGCATGAACCCCTTTAACATGTTTCACCTTAAGGTGATAAATTTGTAAAATGCTAGGTCGATGCATGCTCATCTCCTACGAGTAGCTTTATGTTACTCACCCCTATGATACTGGGGCATATTTCTGGTACGAAGACTTGGTTCGTGACGTCTAGCATTCCTTGGATGTCGTGTAGCTTTCAAGTTTTCATTTCATGCAAATGTTAGCATGAAATGTCATTTTGTAGACTTATATGTCAAAATATGTATATTTGATTCCATGTATGTAATGTGTACTTAAGTACACTTCTTTCAATGTATTTGATATGTATGAGATGAGACTGGAGGTCAATGACCATTATATTGTATTCTATGTACTTTTTAACTTTATGAAATATTGTGAAAATCTTGAAAAATCGCAAGTCATTGCTTCACCATGGTTGCATCGGGTGTTGGAATTCCATTCTCATTCTTTTATAGGGTCTCATAAATCATGCTTAAAGTGTGGCCAAGGGCCAAATGGTCATTTAATCCCATTTTGTATTTTTGGATTCCGAGTTTTCATTCCAAGTCCCATTTTTGCCTTTTTGCCCATTGGGGGGTCAGATTTTGTATCAGTGGTATTCTTAAGTCGTGGTCTATTGTAGCACGTCCAAATAGGTAAGTTATGTTTGCGGGCATGGTCGTTTCCGGGCAAAACCTTATCGTTTGTGTTTTGAGCCTCTTGTGAATTCATTTCGTCCTTTTTTTGCATATTCTGATCTAGGGGCATTGTAGACATTTCATTGTGGTTTTGCTTTCTTCTTTCAACATGGTTGAATAGAAAACATGATTTTAGGGGAGGTTTCTTTTCCGTATTTTTCCAGAAAATGTCGTCTTGATAACGGAAATTGCTTACGAAGTTCAATTTAGCAGCTTTTTGGACCTAGCAGCTTTTTGGACCTCCATGACCAGATTTCATGGAGGGGCATTTCGGGTATTCTACATTGCGTTTTTTTTTTTAATTCTCTCACTAATCACGTAGAAAACTCGATTTTAAGGGTGGTTTCTTCTCTGTGTTTTTGCAAAAAAAATCATATAGGCCTCCAAATTCAGCCTCTGTTCTGGATTTTTTTGAAAAATAACCCCATAGCAGCTTTATAGGCTACTGCTGCCAGCCATGGTGCACTCAGCGTGCGCGCGGCGTGCATGGACGCGCGCATGGGTGTGCGCATGGGGCTGTCATGGCCCCTCGTCGGGCCGTCGCGACGTCAACTCTTCTTTTGGGCTTTTCTCCTTCGTCCGGACTCCGATTCAAGTGAATTTTTTTTTGAACTTGACTAATTTTTCACTGTCTTTCCAACGGTGTACTCGGTTGCACACGTTTCTTTCTGGATAATTACCAGTTTACCCTTTTTTCCTTAAGTGCTCATTTTTCTTCGTCATACCGTTTCTCCTTCGTCTGGACTCCGAATCATGCGATTCTTGAGTCCATCTTAATTAGTTTTTCGTTGTCCTCCCAGTGGTGTGCTTGATGGCACCCGAATCTACTATTTTCAAAAATGACTATTTTGCCCCTGGGGGCTTATTTGTCATATTTTCGATCTTTTGCTTCCGCATCAGTTCTTGTTGAGTTCCACGACCTCATGGAAGGTCACTTTGACTTCGTAGAGTCTTGTTTTCTGTTTTCGCTTCCGCATTCGGATCCGTTATCGGATCATCCTTACGGTTCGTCATAGGACACGCTGGCCTAAAAACCAGGGTCGTCACAGTCTGGACACGGATTTGATTAGCTACTGGAGTGAATTTCTTTTTAACTTTACAATTTGTTTCCCCGAATTCTTCTTGGCGTCCGAACTCAAGATTTGTGTATGGAATTCGCATCCGAACGCAATGTAATCCTTGGGCTCAAAAGTGCCACTTCTTTGTTTGGTTTTTTGGCTTGGCCCAATGAATCCACTTTCTTCCTTATGCATTGTTGAATGTATCCATTGAATATTTGGGCCATCTCTTCTTGAAAATCACTTGATGTTAAGGCCTGATATAACTTGTTCTTAAAAAACCCTTAAAACCTTATTTTTATTTCTTTTTAGAGAATGAACCTAAAAATACACAAAAACACAAAAATGAAGATAATCTATATACAAAAACCAAAAAATGGACTTAACTAATACAATTAAGGGTGCTTGAATATGCAATATTTAGTGCTTATCATTCTCTTAAGGTACTTAATTATATTTTTCACAATAAACCAGTTATCATCCCAGACTAATATCTGATTATCCTTACATTGTAGCGGATGTCTTGTCTAGTATAGACCATGACATATATGAGACTTCCACATGCTGAAGCATATTATTCCAGTCTCATTTGCTCAATCTCCTTTGAGAGTCTTGGAAAACTACTTATTAGAGATAGCAATACATGTTAATAAAGTAAGAACTTATTCTTTGAGTTTTGCATACCAAACCTGGTAAAAACTTTATCAATGTAGGATTGTTAAGATAAGCCTATTTTCCTTTTAACCCAATCTTGCAAAAGCTTAATCCTATGAAAGTAACTTATATCTTAAAGATCCTTCATTTCAAAGTAATTGAACAGCTACCTCTTTATTGATAACGAAACCTCCACTTCATTCTAAATGAGTAAGATGTCATTAATATATAGAATTAGAAAAATAATGACATTACCCTGTATACACATGGTTCATTCACATTTTGGTCAAAGTCAATAGTTTGATTGCCTAATCAAAACGAATGTTTCAACTTCGTAAAGCTTGCTTGAGGTCATAAAAGAACCTTTGCAACTTACCCACACAATTATCCCAGTCTTTCACTTCAGAAATCTTTTAGTACCCTTTTGTAGATTAACTTGCCATCCATATGTATCACCATACTAGGAAATTCTACAAGATCCCAGATTTTATTAGAATACATAGATTCCAACTCTAATTTCATAGTAACTTGCCAAAATAATCTGTATCCATATCGGCTTACACTTCCGTGGAGCTTATTGGGTCCAACTCATGTGTAACAGGGATGTCCATAAAGGTCTCACCTAAAAATATGATTCTGTCTAATTGGATGATAATCCTCCTACTACAGCAATGTACCGATGCAGGAATCTATAAACTAGATGATGCTGACACATCAATAGGGAATTCATATATAAATCTTAATCTCTATAATAAGTGTGTTCATATGTGGTACAATTGGTATTCCGACCATCTTCTCTAGCACTATTATGTTATTAGGCATGTTATTCATAATATGATCCTCCTATAAATAAACAGTGAGTGTAAACAATCAACTTTTATCATTGAGACCATACAATAATCCACCCTAGTGCCTTTAGAGTAGCCATCAAATCAAGCATGCCTATGATATGCTTCCAACTTACTTGCCCATATCAAGCGCACATGTGCAAGCCTACCCCTTATGTGCATGTGATTCAAACTAAGATTTAGTAAAAAATACAGCTCAAAAGGTATCCTTAAGACAAACTAAGATGGAATGCAGTTCATAATGCGCATCGATATCGTCAAGGCTAAACTCTAAATGAAAGAGATAATGTAGCATCACTGATCATATATCTAACCATGTTAAGCAGAATTACGTTATTCCTCTTTGATGCCTCAATTCATTAAGGGTAGTCAATTGCGAAAAACTAGTACACAACACCCTCATTGACCGCATATCTTTGTACTATCCCAAGAAATACTTATATCCACGATCAGATCGAAATGTTTTGATAAGTTTACCTAATCTATGCTCCACCTCAATCTTGACACTCTCGGAATGTACCAAAAGTTTAAGACTTGTGTCGTATCAGGTAAATGTATTCAAAACGTGAGTAGTCATGCTTGGATGTTCATAGGACCACACATGTCAGTGTGTACTGACTCTAATTGTTCTTTATGTCTGTTTTATTTGGTTGATTAAAGCATTTAGGGTTATCTATTATTTAATATAGGATTCACAAGTTGGTTTAGGCTCCCTTGCCTCACTAGGTAATAAACTTTTTTTGACCAATCTTTGAATCCCATTTTGAATAATTATAAACCAATAATAGACACTAAAAAATACAATGAGTCAGGAGTAACAAATTTTCTCTTAACATTCAATCTAAAAGATGCAATATTTGTTTCTATATCATGCAAATATTAAGAGTTTGTAATTATAGTATATTAACCATCTTTCAATGCAGCAGAACCAATCGCACATCTATTCAATTTTATAAAAGTAGTTTTAACAAAAGTAACAAAATAGTTTTTATAAACCAAAAGTGAAACGGAATGAGATTGCGTCTAATATCTGTGCATAAAGACAGTACTCTAATACTACTATCTCATACTCTCTAATTTCATATGTAATACTCCCACTGACTTAGCTACAACCTTGGCATCAAGTCCAAAAGATAAATATATATATATATATATTTTTATATCATCGAGGCTTCTGCATTATTGAAATCCTTGCAACGAATTACAAATATGTTTAGTGGCTCCAGATTCTATCCATCAGGAATTAATAGATACAACCACATAACATGGCTCAATAATGAAATATACATTTTCCTATGCCACGTTGTTGTTTAGATAGTTCGTCTTTGAGTGTCTTACTTAACTGCAAAAGAAACAGTTTCCTTCGCCCTCAACATACACTACCTTATTGTCTTTAACCTTTTGGATCCCTATGTTTTGTGCTAGCCTAGTCCTATTGTTATCCTTCTTCTTTTCCTTTGCCCTTTCACTTGGGCATGGAAGAAGATGATATAGACTTGGTTAGATTGATAGGAACGCCCATACTTTTGACTATCCCTTTATATGTTACCAACTCTATAAGAATATCAGCGAGTGTGAACTCAAACTAGTTCCTTATTTAGTTCACTCTAAAAGAGTCGAATGAGTTTGGTAACAAGACAATAATCATGTCAACTTGAAACTTACCACCCAAGTCAGCCCCATTGACCTCCAATTAATTTTCAATAATAAATAATCATTTTCAAAATACGATCTCTTACTGGAGTTCCTTAGGCTATCTTAATGGTATTCAATTCTGACATAGTACTTAAGCATTTACTCTATCTAATCTCACCAAAACATCTCATTGAGATTTAATATGATGCATGAAGAAAATAAAATAAAGCAAATGTTAGCTTTGGAGCGTATTTGAGATAAACTCTAGAATATTGCACTGAGCCATATCATTTGCCTTATTTCACTTACTAAAAACATTAATGTCCTCTTAGGTATCTAAAAGTAAAAAGGGTTAGGTATAGGAGTAGTAAATACATTTTGTACCGTTACATTGTAAGTAAAATATCTAAGTTCTTTTTTTTAGTCCGTATAAATGAAGTCCAGTTATATTGAATATGTTTGCAAGCGGATTAAATAGATTTGACATAATTAATCTGATAATAAATGCATTCATACAATAAGTAAAGTGAACTATTAATACTATCATGCATATTTAAAATTAAAATGGTTTTGTGAACCACATAGTATAATAAATTTCAATAGAATAAGATCGAGTTCATTATAATTATTATTGAACAAATTCATTATCACTATTGGTGCATAGTCCTTTTTAATTAATGTGGGTCCCTCTATTTTGTAGCATAATAAATCATAAAATCAATACGTCAATAACTTATCCTGATGGAGGAGTTCATTATTACTGTTGTTGAGATTTATTCGCTATTAGGCGAGCACTTCCATTAAAATAATAATAATATATGGGTCCCTTAACCACTTTGCATGAAAAAAAAGGACAACCAATACGCCAATAACTTATTCGGTTAGCGAAGTTCATTGTTACTATTGGCTGTCAATATTTAATTCTTTCTAACTATAAAATATTTAAAATACCAAAATACCCCTTGAGAGACCAAAATGTTCTCTAACCCTCCATTGTTCTCTTGAGCCCCATTATCTCTCCCCTTTCCATTTCCTCCGGCCATCACCATCATCACAACACTGAAATACACCATCAATTCATAAGTCTCACACATATACACAAAATGGCAGTCAGTCCTTTTCCCATCATCTTCAAATCCTAATTTATACACAAAATCATATACATATATACACATTTATATACTATATCTATAGACACACAACAAAATTAGGCACCGATGATGATGGAGTGACCTAAACTCCCCATCATCATTGACCAATTTGTCTCTGTATCCCTCCACCTGATTGATGATGATGCAACCACCACCATCGCCACCGTAGTTGCATCTAGTCCACCGCTGCTGCAATTATAATCCTCCTCCTCCCCGTTTCTCTGACCCAAGGGCCATTGTTGTTCCTCGGAGCCCATCGACGACAACCAAGTTGATGGCGATCTTGCCAGGCTTCCCGTCGCTCCGCAGCTGTGCGCCGCCGTGGCATAATCTTACCAATAAATTTCATTTTATTGTTATTATTTTTATATTTTTCTGATGGTCCTTACCTAGCTTAGAGTGTATGTGTTGTTGCTATATTTTCCCAAATTTATGGCTATGATTGAATTTAAGGGCACATTATTTTTATTTATTTTTTCCCCTGATTTCTAACATCTTGAACCCTTGACATGGGGACTTGATAGCACAAAAACAAAGGTAAACTAGTAATCTGAGGGCACATTATTGACTTATTGCTTCTTCTTTTTTTTCTTTTTTCTTTCCAATAATGGCAATATTTGGTTTGATCAAAGATGGCTTAAGCGTACCTTCCCAAAAAAACAACAATAGCTCAAATGTTACTCTCAGGTAGACATTTTTGCCTCTGATCAACACTTGGATCACCTTCCCATTTGTAAAGATTTTGTTTGTATATGTATGTGCATATATTAAATTATAAATGTTGGGCTTGGTATTCAAATTAATTTACACATGGATTGATTTAATGTTGAATAGGGTTCACTCAAATTGTGATTTTATTAGTGATGGATTATGATGGTGGTGGCAGTAGCACTGGCGGTGGAGGTGTAGATAGAGAGGAAGAGAAAGATGGTGGGCAATTATGGCTAGAGAGAGGGGGAGAGAAGATGAGGGTTAATTTAGTCTAATAAAATGGTTTGGAAATGTTAAAGGGTAATAGTGTCAATTTACCATGTGTTGAATGTGGTAGGAGTGTCTTTGTCAACTTTATCAAATCTGAGGGGTTGTGATTGTTCAGAAATAGGCTAACTTTCATCTGACTGTCAATAGGACAAATCGCAAGGGGTGTCACTGTAATTAACCCTTTTATTTTCATGAGACAACCATTCTTGTAATTTCAGACTCTTCAAATCATGCGTGGAGCCTTATTTTTAAAGATCTAATTACAATGATTATAATAACGAAAGCCATGGGGTAATGTATAAAAATCTCAGCTCCCACTCAATTTTTAATCATTCATAACTAAGGTTTTCATTTATTCACATACTTGATATAATGCATGCAAAATTCTTTAATTTTAATTTAATTAAATTTAGAAAATATTTAAACTTTAAATGATTCACTAATATTTAATTTGAGGCACATTTTTAAAAATAAAAATAATTTTTCATTTCCCTCTTTAAGTGCCCTCTAATTAATTAGTAATCGAATCCAATTTATTTTCATAATTTAATTAATATAAATCAAGTCATTTAAACAAATATCATGGATCTAATGTATGAATAATAATAATTAGCAATTATATATTTCATACATTGAATATATCACATAAATAAATAAATGAAAGGCAGAAGCAAATAAATAATTAAATGGCCAATGGTCTTAGCTTTTAACATTTAAATGCTATAAAATACTAAGTGCTATAACTATTGCACCCTATGAAACTCCCACCATAGGTTATGGTACATATGCAGGAGCTAAAAAAATAGCCCCATGTGCTCAACATGCGCGCCCACGCGCCTGTGCTACGTGGCAGCGCGTGCTACGCGCCTGATGGGCGCTAGCTTGGCCAGCGTGTGGTCCTCATGCGCCATTCCATTGGGTATGCATGGCGTACACAGAATCTTCTTCAGCCACCATCATCTGATCCAAGGGCCGCTGATCAAGGCGCTATGCTGGTGCACCACGCCGCACTAAATCAGCCATCCTCACTGATGGGTCTCGTCGACTATTAATAATAATCAACCCTTAGCAATAGCACAAATCATCGTCAAATAGGGCTATTGGACGGGTAAGTCGAACCACTGGGATTGCTAGTTTATGGCAACTAAGGTCTTTAAATTCACTTTTAGTTTGATGAAAAGGGGTATAGAGTTTTATTTGGTTTGTTACTTGATAATTGGAATTAAATTGTGTATAAAACAATAATTGTAAGGAAATTAAAAAGAGAGAAATCTAGGTAGAGAGGACTAGGGAAGTGAATCCACTACCAACCTTCTAAACATGCTAGAATATGATTAACTTGGGGAAACAACATATATATATGACTATGGAATGCAACAACACAAAATTGCTACATTACCTTCAAGAAATTCATGAAATCAATAGGCAAGAATAACCTATCAAAGTTTTACATTCTTTGACTACCTAAACTAGGGTGTAGCCTTAGACATGCTCACTAAGTTAGAGATTATCAAGTCCTTAATCAAATGATAAAAGCACATGAGGTTAGAAATCAAGAATAGTCTATCAAATGAAGGCCTTAAGCTATAGACTATCAACCTTCCTAAACATCATGCCATTAAAACCATTCCACAATCTTATTTTCATTGTCACTATGAAAAATCAAGCCATATAATCATGAGAAATTATAATCTAAGATAAGACAATAGCTTCAACATAATCATTTATAGAGATTAGAATCCATTACATCAAAATGACTGCTCTAGATTGTGGAATAACCATATATATACATCATTCCCCCAAAATAAACCAAAAACTAGATCATACTTACAAAGTAGGGCTTCATCACCTCCCTAGAAAGGGAGTTAGTTACCCATATGAGCAATGGACGTAGGAGAAATGATGAAGAACCCTTCCATTTTCGCAGTTAGAGCTCAAGAACAGCCTACACACTCAAGAACCCAATATTTCTCTCTTTAAACCTTAGAAAAATGTGAGATTTTTCTTTTACAAAGCCTCAAGCCCCTAATATATCAACCTCAGCCTTCCATCCACTCCAAATTCGTGGTCCTAAAGCCCGTAGACAATTTCAAAGCAATCCCCTAATTAAAGGGATAACATTAGGTGAAGAGGAGGGAGCCCATGCTCCCTTGTCTGCAGATCGACGGGCACCCGCAGGTGCAGGGCAGGTGACCATGGGTTCATGAACTTGCTAGCCATTTTGGCAGTCGCCCGCGGGTTCACGAACTTGCTGGCCATTTTGGCGGGCGTCCGCAGGTTGTCCTCAGCTCTGCACACCTTTGGTAAAAAGGCCATAACTCTCTGATCTGAACTCCAAATGACAAACGTTTGATGATTTGGAAAGCTAACTCAAAGATCTAAATATGTGATGTTTTAATGAAAGTCCAATTCTCAAGTTTGGTGGGTTGAAAATGAAGAACAAAGTCGAACTTCACTGCTACTATAAATTTTAGCATTGCACACCTGGGGTAAAAATAACATAACTTTTTGTTCCAAATTCCAAATGACAAACCGTTTGATGATTTGGAAAGATAATTTAAATATCTAAGTATGTCATGTTTTAATAGGAGTCCAATTCTCAAGTGTTGTGGGTCGAAAATGAAGAACAAAGTCAAACTTCACTACTGCCAGGCTGCTTTTGGCTCGGTCCGTTGACGCGCTGATCGTGGCTAGCGCTTTTTGCAGGGATAACCAGGAGTTCAATGGGACACTGGCTTGGGCAAAAATGAAGGTTCCCGGCAACGGCGTGCTTTGATTCACCACAAACTCAACAAAACTTCACTTTTTAGCCATATTTGGGGAAGAACCTGAAAATAAACGAAAACACGCAAATGAAGCTAATATATACAAAATGATCAACTAATGTACTTAACTAATGTAAATAAGGGTGCTTGAATATGCAATATTCGGTACTTAACACACCCCCAAACTTACATTTTGCTAGTCCCATAGCAAAACTAGAATGAAAACACTTAATGAAATGACAACAAATCTCCTTTTTCGTGGGAGTGACAGTTGCATTTAGCATATGTAACAAGCCTTTTAAACCCTTAGGCATCCCTAGAGGACGAGTAAAATCTCGTGAGGGTTTAATAGGAATGTAACCCACAAACATCAACATGCTGCATGAAGATGCACAAAGCTCATTTGCAAATTTGGAACATAGAGAACATTGGAGATGGAATCATTATGAAGACTACCTTGTGTAGATGAAGTATTGATAGAACAAAATGGTTAATCATCATTCAACTCTCATGTATTATCATCATAGTTTATATAAATACTTCAATTGTCATATCTATAATAGAAATCATCTCAAGCTTCATTTAAAGTGAACCGGATTCCTAATATGCAACTTTTACCTTCTTTTTCCAATTTCAAAAACACAAGTCCTCAAATCATTGATTTTCCCTTTTAAATGAGGTCTCTAAGGCATGATTTTATTCAAAATACAACTTCTTTTTCTTTTTCTTTTTCTTCTTTTTTTTTTTAATTTATTTTTATATATACATATTATGGTTGTGCAATGTCAAAGTCCCTTAAGCTTTCTAACCAACCCATGTAGCAAGTGTTAGGCCAACAACTCTCAAACCGGATGGCTTTAGGGTGCTAAGTGTAAGGACACTCCAAAGGCTTAATAACTCGAGTTAGCAAGGCTACGAATTCAAACAAAACATATTTATTTATTTTTATTTTTGTGAATGACTATGCTGTAATGACCCAGATTTTCACGGATATTTTTTTTCCGTTGTCTTTCCTTTCTGAGTTCAGTTCCTCTTCGCTTAGTGTCGTCTCGAGTGCTCTGGAGTGATTTCCGAGACTCTTTTCTGTTGATTGACAACTTCTTTTGAGGACCGAGTAGTTTTCACATTTTTCGTTTTTTGACACTATTCACTTTTTGTCCTTTTCCCTATTTCGTCCATTTCCCTATTTTGTCTTTTCCCCGTTTGACACTTTGTTGGCATAACCACACTTCTTGTGTTCAGAGTTGGTTTTTTACTTCATGTATCTCCATCTTGAGTGGTTTCCACGAAATACGTATCTTTACTTTTGCAAGAAAGTACTATGGTTGCTCCCGGTGTCCATAGGGGCATGGATGCAAAGTTCTTTGAAATTATTTTCTTTTCTTGGGGTGTTTTTTCGTAAATATCTTTTGAAGATATTTTATTTCAGGGGTTTTTAAGAAAATATTTTTGGAAGATATTTTCATTCTGGGCATCAGTGCATTTTCACTTTTTGGAGGGGCCATTGTGCAATTAATGAAAGTTATTGCTAAATGCCTTGTTTTGAGCCTGGATCCTCGTACAGGATTCATTTTCACTTTTCGTCGAGTCGTGTACTCTTAGAAATTCCTTCTGGTCATTATTTTCCAGTTTCAGGGTTTCTGGCCAAGGTTAGCGCCAAACTTGTTTGGGGTATAACTTTCTGGTCGGGACTCAGTTTTTGACGCCGTTTCTTCTGTTATTCATATTTTCTCATTTTGAATCTTTTTTATTCATAGAGTTTTGTCATTTGAGCTCGTCTGCTCAAATTTTATTTTTTCGGACCTGGCGGGGCCCATTCGGGGCACTTTTTGAGATTTCTATAAAAGGGGGGTGAGATATTTTATTTTTTCATCTTCCCCACTCTCTTGCACGACCTGAAGCTTCCATGGCAGCCCAAGGGAGGCTGCCACCTTCTCTCTCCTCTTTTGAGCTTCATTCCTTCGTCAGAACATAGAAGGGCCTTTGCGTTTAGTGTTCGTGTTGACTACGCGCTTCTTTCACCCTTATTAGAACCCATTTCTGACCATTCTTTGAGTATGGGTTTGAAGTCAAGTTTTGATTTTAATGGGGCTTCCTTGGGGGTTATGTACACGGTGTAGTCCCCGACAAAATCTAGAAGTTTCGTCGGATTCGGAGCGGTTTCCATTTGGTGGCTTTTGAGATTTTCATCTCAAATTGAGGTAGGGGATGTTCTAGGCTTTTGTGTGTGTTGTATTGAGTGTTTAGCATAATTATACAACTTAATTGCATGCCTTGTATCAATTCTAGAAAATTAGTATTAATTATTTATTTGTATGAAATTTAATTCACAAGGATGTGTATAACTTCGAATGGAATTGTGGCATGTTAGAAAATCATGTTTTAATATATTTGTTAACATATATTAAATTGGGATTATTTGAATAAGAATTGCATATTTTATTTAAGATTTATATTTTGTGAAAGATTAAATCCCATGGCCGTACCTAGCATAAAATTGACTTGTGATATGCTTTTAAATTATTTCTTGGCATGTTGTTTAATATACTTTAATTTGAGAGCATTTGGATAAGTATGAAAATCTAGAGATTTTAATTAAAATGATTAATTAAAATCTAATTAAGGGTTCCATTGGCCTAATTAAGTGTTTAACTTGATATTTGTGATAACTATGACTTATGTTCTAGCATATGTTAATTTGGAACCATTTGATGTTGTTTTAGAAGTTAGGGATTTGATTATCATGATTTAATTAAATTTGACTTTATTGTTCTCATGGCCTAATCGAGTTTTGATGTGGTGTATGTAATGACCATGTTATATTGTTTATCATATATTAATTGGAGGCCATTTGATTGAGATTTGAAACGTAGGGAATTTAGTTAGTTTATTGATTAAATTCCGTTTCTATTGTATTATTGATTAACTCATGTATTTGACATTGATAGTATGTTTAAAGCATAACTTTTGACTTATAATGGATTTATGAGTTATGTTTCAATATTGGATTATATTGTTATAGCGCGTAACGAATTGCGCTCTGAAGATTCAACATGTGATGTTATTATAGCGCGTAACGAATCACGCTCTGAAGATTCGACATTGTCATCCTATAGTTGTTGTGAATTTAGAGCATGTGTTGTGTGGTTACAACCTACTTGTGCATGAAGGTAGTTTCGTGTACTATTTGATACGTATATAAGTTGTTAACTTATTTATTTTGGAGTTACTTGGGACATTGTTAAGCTGTGATGGCTATGGTTTGGTTCTAGTACGGGAACAAGAGCCCTCTAAGTCAAAAGTTCGCGCATTGGGTAGGCTGCCTGGGGGTTAGTAGCTCCAAATTTTCCTTGTTTCAGCGAAAATCCAAGCTGTGATGTCCAAGTCTTCCACTATTTGATTTCGCATTCAATTCCAAGTTGACAACCAATGTTTAATTGTGACTTGTGGTGTTGGTAATTGGCGATTTGATGTTGTTAAGTATATCCATACTAAATTGATATATTTAGTTGATTTCACATTTTTAGATTGCTAGTTGATAACCTAGAGAATCTATGTCTTGATGTGTGGTATTAGATATTCTAATTATGCTAAATTGTTATATTTAGTTGATGTTACATTTTAGACTTCAAGTTGATAACCTTGAGAACCACTATGTTGTTGCTTTATGTAAGCATGACCCTATGTTGTTCAAATTGCATGAATGAGGTGATTGATGCTAGAAATGATCTTAGGTAGCTAGGATGCTCCCTGAGACTCACCTTGACATAGACATTAGGTGGAATGAACCACAATAATTAAATCATGCAACTTGTAAAACTTTAGGTCGATGCATGCTCATTTCCTACGAGTAGCTTTATGTTATTCACCCCTACGATACTGGGGCATATTTCAGGTCCAGGATACAAGATTGGAGATTGCAATTGCTTGGGTGATTTGCTGAGTTGAGCTTCTTTAGAAGCATTCTTGTTCACGATTTGTCTATGAAATGTAATTTTTCTAACTTGGAGGTTTGACATGTCAAATGTTGTAAATGTATTGTAATGAGGCCATAAGCCATTGTAGCACATCTATTTTATCATATTACATACACTTGCATGCTCACTTTGGCAAACAATGCCTTCCTTGATGAACAAGAACTCTAAGTAGCATTTTTAGGGAGTTTTACCCTATTCTGTTCCAGGGGCATTTCAGGTATTTCAAAATATATTTTTTTCATTTTTCCTTGCGAGTCACGTAGAAAACTCAATTTTGAGGGGGTTTTCTTCTTTGTATTTTTCCAGAAAACATCATCTTGGCCCTCAAAAATTAATATTTTTCCGAAAAGTCCTTGCTGCCAGGTTTTGCAAATTTTTAGTACAAATGTAGTTGGTACTATTCATCAACTTTTTTTTGAAAATCGTCACGACCGATCCGAAACTTCCAAAGGTCTTGTGGGTGCATTTTAAGATTGCATTTTCAATTTAGGCAATTTAAAAACCTCCCGAAGCCCTATTTCCAAAACTTGGGCAGTAGCTCGGATTAGTTTTTTTCCTCTTGACCTAATTTTCTTGGGGGCATTCTGGGTATTTTAAAATGCATTTTTTTTGTTTCTACCCATGATTCGGGTAGGAAACTTGATTTTAGGGGGGGTTTCTTCTTTGAGTTTTTCCAAAAAAATCCGTTTAGATGCCCGTTTTTACTCTCAGTTGCAGTAGTGGTGGGTTGTCCTCGTCGGGTCGCCACGACATCATTTTTGTTTTTGACCTTTCTCCCCCGTCCGGACTCCAAATTGAGTAAAATTTTTTTTGAACTTAACTAATTTGTCATTGTCTTTCCAGTGGTGTGCTCGATAGCACCTGAATCCACTTTTTACAAAATGACCATTTTGCCCCTAGGTTCTTTTTGTCCATTTTTGAAATGACACTTCTGCATTTGTTTCCTTAAGGTTCTGTGACCTCATTGAGGGTCACATTGGTGTCTTAGAGATGCATTTTATCTCTAGAGACCGTTGTTTCACCTTTCGCTTCAGCATTTCAGATCCATTATCAGGTCATCTTTTGGTCATCACTGACGCACCGGGTTTATAAAACTTGGGCCATCACAAGTGGTATCAGAGCCCCTAGGTTCGAAAACCTTAGGACGACGGGTTTTGGGTGCATATCATGCTTTTGTTGCCATGTTCTATGTGTTTATATACTTTATAATAACATGTTTTGGTTGATAACATGTTTATGTGCTTACGTGCTACATGTTGTATGCCGTTCGTTCAGCATTATTTTATTCTATTGTAAAGAGCATGACATGTGACGTATGCTAGATTAGAATTGTATATGCATAATTATGTTTCATATTTGGCATGACACGGGATTAGTCATTGAGGCACGAGTTGAGGTTGATGGTGATTGTAGTCACAGTTTCGTGGTAGTATAAGTTGTTGTCGACCTAGTATTGGTTTTAAGATAGGTGGATGGTCACCTTTTGTTTAGGCTCTCATGAGATGAGTTGTTTGGTGTTACCATAGTGCTGGATTTGTTGGTTTGGGGCCATTATGAGGTTATGGACCTCTTAGGATCCTTGATTGTTCAATATGATTCCTCTGGAACTTGCGTTTTTTGTGGGCGGGTACGTTGTGGGCGGGTGCATATCACTGTCATGCTACCGTACTGGCGTGCTACATGTGCAGTTCGGATGGAATCAATGTCGATTTTGTTTTGATAAGCGTTGTCCTTTTGATCGACGATAATGGTGTTTGTTTTGGGGATCAATCATGGTGATTGATTTGGTTGTTGTTGGCATGGCTATAGTTGCCATTTTCTTTGGAGTTCTCCTTGAGTGATGACGCTTTTGGGATCAAGTCGATTGATTGATGTTTCGGGTAGAAAGAGCATTGCATTGTTAGCGTCACTTGTAGTGTCACCTCTAGATTTAGAGTTAGATTGTTAGAGTCTTACCATTGTGGTAAGGGCTCACATTTGTTTTGAGACAGGTTGATGTCGTATTGGTTTTTGGAGACAGTTTATGGCTAGGACTGGTCCTTCCTTTTGCTTAGACACTCTAGGACACGATGTCCATAGGGTTCATTGTTGCATCATTTTGTCTTTTGCAGTTGCGTTTACTACCATGTTAGTAGTATGATTCATGATATTGTGATCACTGAGTAGGTGGAGGTCTATCCACATTTGCCTTCTTGTCGTGTGGCATTAGCATGCCTTCTTTATATGCTTAGAGACGCCATGTTGTTATTGCGTTTTAGTGACATGTTTTTATGCTTACGTGGAGACGTGTTGCCTGTACCTTTGATTTTTATCTATGTGAGTAGATTTTCCTTCTAGTAGTTACATTCCTTGTCATATGCATGATTTTTAGGGTTGGTTTTCCCTTTTGTTTTCCCTCGGTTGCACGTAAAGTGTATGTGGGTTTCCGTAAGGGTTTCGTTGTGAGATTTCTTATAGAGGAGTTGTCACATCTGTTTCGTCTTGAGCTATCCATTTCCCTAAGGTGGGAAGGATGCTCCATTTTCGTGGTTGTCATATCGACACTTGTGGGAGGATAGGGTTTCTTTTCTCTTCTTGGTTCTAGTAAAGGACTTTACAAGGAGTGAGTCTCTTCTTTTCGTGCGTTGTGAACAGTTCTTGGTTGGTTGGTCCATGAGGATCACCATTGTTGTTTTGAGTCCTTGGTGAGGATTTGATGAATTTTGGTCGACTTACTTCCATGTAGGGGGTGAAGTCTTTGACCTTGTTGTCTTTCATTTCAGAGATAGGGTTGTGGTGTTGTCCTTTTTAGGACTGGTGGTTCCATTTCTTTCGTGTCTTCCTTGGGGAGTTTTTGCTGTGGTTGTTAACGAAATTGTGGTGCTCGGAGTGAGTTGATTGGTGTGAGATCATTTTATGGGGACTTGTGTCCATATCATTGAGGATTTGTTTGATTGTGAGGTGAGCTCGATGCTCTTTTGAAAACATCTTTTAGAGACTTGTTTCCATTTTGGAGGTCTGGATGTGGTTAACTTTTAGGAGGAGTTTTGGAGGATCGCTGTTGGATATGGCTTGTTGTGGAGTTTCTCGTCCTAGTTATAACTAGGCATGGTTTTGAGGAATCATAGTTCCAGTGGTTGTTTATGGATTGATAGAAATTGAGGAATTTTAATTTAGCTTGGTGTTGCCAAGCATGGTTTTGAGAGATTCATCTTGTGACCTTAGTTATTGGCATTTTGATGTGTGTGCCACTTGGTGGATTTGTATTTTGAGGATTTAGTTATCCGTGATAGGGATGTGGATCTGATGTTTAATTACGGTGTAGTCTTGTAGTTGATCTGTTTTAGGGAGATGTGAAGGACTTTCGATGAAATGTCTTATTGTGAGGTTCGTTTTGATTTCTGTAGACGTTGATTTGCTTGTCAGGTTTTGGATTCCTGATTAATGTTGTTAATAGGGGTATTTTAAGACATTGGAGATGTTGGTTTTGTTGTATTGAGGATTTAAGGTCTTAAGCATAGCGGTACCTATGGCATTGTTGTCAGAGTTTTGGGATTGGCTAGGATGGTCTGGCCAGACATCTTTGGACCATATCTCAACTCTCACAAAATGTTGGTCTCCGTAGTGCTTTTGGCAATGATCATTTTTGACATTGATGTCATTTGTATCAAGAGGTTTCTTGGGTAGACCTAGTGGGGGGCAGGTTATGAATTAGTGCCTTATACTGCCATGCTACCGTACAAAGTTGTGTGTTGTGGGTGAGTACTAGTTGTCGTCGATGCTACCTTACTAACGAGTAAGTGTGGGCAGGCACTAGGCACTGTCATTGCTACCACACATTTGAGTACGTCGTGGGCGGGTTCTGGTCGCTATTCGTATTGTCGCATCGTCTTGTTCGGTACCCTGATATGATACGTGGTTATCTTGGAGATCTTTTGGTGGTCGTTGTTGGATCGGTATGATGGTTCATCTAGAGGGATGTTTACGGTTGTTGTCTTCCATTCCTTTGTCTCACCTTGGGTTTTGTGTGTGAGTTCCGACTTGTTGGGTAGCCATTTAGTCACTTTCCTTTTGAGAGGTTGTCCTGTCATTAGCATGTGGGTGCGAACGACATTGGTTTATGCATTGTCTTTCAGCTTTGGGATTGCTTTTGTATCGCGTTGTGTGGGATACTCGGAGATGTACTCTGTAGTTATCCTGGTTTTGCCTTTTTGTTTTGGTTGGGGCTAGATTTTGGGGACGAAATCCCTTTAAGGTGGGAAGGTTGTAATGACCCGGATTTTCACGAATATTTTTTTTCCATTGTCTTTCCTTTCTGAGTTCAGTTCCTCTTCGCTTAGTGTCATCTCGAGCGCTCTGGAGTGATTTCCGAGACTCTTTTCTGTGGATTGACAACTTCCTTTGAGGACCAAGTCGTTTCCACATTTTTCGTTTTTCAACACTATTCACTTTTCGTCATTTTCCCTATTTCGTCATTTTCCCTATTTTTTCTTTTCCCCGTTTGACACTTTGTTGGCGTAACCACACTTCTTGTGTTCAGAATTGGTTTTTGACTTCATGCATCTCCATCTTGAGGGGTTTCCACGAAATATGTATCTTTACTTTTGTAATAAAGTACTCTGGTTGCTCCCGGTGTCCATAGGGGCATGGATGCAAAGTTCTTTGAAATTATTTTCTTTTCTTGGGGTGTTTTTCATAAATATCTTTTAAAGATATTTTATTTTAGGGGTTTTTAAGAAAATATTTTTGAAAGATATTTTCATTCTGGGCCATTAGTGTAGTTTTCGCTTTTTGGAGGGGCCATTGTGCAATTAATGAAAGTTATTGCTAAATGCCTTGTTTTGAGCCTGGATCCTTGTATGGGATTCATTTTCACTTTTCATCGAGTCGTGTACTCTTAGAAATTCCTTCTGGTCATTATTTTCCAGTTTCAGGGTTTTTGGCCCCAGTTAGCGCCAAACTTGTTTAGGGCATAACTTTCTGCTCGGGACTCAGTTTTTGACACTGTTTCTTCCGTTATTCATATTTTCTCATTTTAAATCTTTTTTGTTCACAAAGTTTTGTCATTTGAGCGCGTCTGCTCAAATTTCACTTTTTCGGACCCGGCGGGGCCCGTTCGGGGCACTTTTTGAGATTTCTATAAAAGGGGGGTGAGATATTTTATTTTTTCATCTTCCCCACTCTCTTGCACAACCTGAAGCTTCCATGGCAGCCCAAGGGAGGCTACCACCTTTACTCTCCTCTTTTGAGCTTCATTCCTTCGTCAGAACATAGTAGGGCCTTTGCGTTTAGTGTTCATGTTGACTACGCGCTTCTTTCATCCTTATTAGAACCCATTTCTGACCATTCTTTGAGTTTGGGTTTGAAGTCAAGTTGTGATTTTAATGGGGCTTCCTTGGGGGTTATATGCACGGTGTAGTCCCCGATAAAATGTAGAAGTTTCGTCGGATTCGAAGCGGTTGACAACCAATGTTTAATTGTGACTTGTGGTGTTGTGTTGGCCCTCAAAAATTAATATTTTTCTGAAAAATCCTTGCTGCAAGGTTTTGCAAATTTTTAGTACAAATGTAGTTGGTACTATTCATTGACTTTTTTTAAAAAATCGTCACGACCGATCTGAAACTTCCGGAGGTCTTGTGGGTGCATTTTAAGATTGCATTTTCAATTTAGGCAATTTAAAAACCTCCTGAAGCCCTATTTCCAAAACTTAGCCAGTAGCTCGAATTAGTTTTTTTCCTTTTGACCTGATTTTCTTGGGGGCATTTTGGGCATTTTACAATGCATTTTTTTTGTTTCCGTTCACAATCGGGGTAGGAAACTTGATTTTAGGGGGGGTTTCTTCTTTGAGTTTTTCCAAAAATATCCGTTTAGATACCCGTTTTTACTCTCAATTGCAGCAGTGGTAGGTTGTCCTCGTCGGGCCGCCACGACATCATTTTTATTTTTGACCTTTCTCCCCCATCCGGACTCCAAATTGAGTAAAAAAATTTTTGAACTTGACTAATTTGTCATTGTCTTTCTAGCGGTGTGCTCGATAGCACCTGAATCCACTTTTTGTAAAATGACCATTTTGCCCCTAGGTTCTTTTTGTTCGTTTTTGAAACGACACTTTTGCATTTGTTTCCTTTGGGTTCCGTGACCTCATTGAGGGTCACATTGGTGTCTTAGAGACGCATTGTATCTCTAGAGACTGTTGTTTCACCTTTCGCTTCCGCATTTCGGATCCATTATCGGGTCATCTTTTGGTCATTACTGACGCACCGGGTTTACAAAACTTGGGCTGTCACATGTGCAATGCCTAAGTCCCTTAAGCTTTTTAACTAACCCATGTAGCAAGTGTTAGGCCAGCAACACCCAAATCGGATGGCTTTAGGGTGCTAAGTGTAAGGACACTCCAAGGGCTTACTAACTTGAGTTAGTAAAGATACAAACTTAAACTAGTCATTATCCTTTTTTTTTTTTTTTTTTTAAGATCATGCCAAAGATATCCATTCATTAGGGTCATCAATTCAAATCAACTGAGTCATGGTCAAGGTAAATCGGGTTGCATGCCTCACAATTGAGTTTCCGGTATGCGTATGTGAAGTGTGAAGCATAGAAGAGAGTGATACTCGAAGATAATCTAATTGAAGCATTTATACAACCATTTGGAATCAACATACTCATTTCAGTTTTTCCTCATTTCATAACTATCATTTACCTCTATACACAAAGTATTCAACACATGCTTCAATCTCCAACAAATTCCAAAATTCCAAAATCATTACTTCCATTTTTTTAAAAAATTTTCAGTTTTATACCTCTCAAAATAGTAAATGTAAACACAAAATAACAAATGCAAACACTATACAATACACAATACCCCCAAACTTGAATGGCACATTGTCCTCAATGTGTGAAGACAAGGATGTATAAATAAAAAGCATAGGAGGTAAAAGGAACAATAATACCAAGTGAGAGAGACAACTCTGGCCTTGTAGCCTCATGTAATCCCATGAAGAGATGCCAAAATGATCTTCCCCCAAACTTGGACATAAGAACCTATGAAAACAACACTGAAGCACACAAGTATAAAAGCATAGGCACACAAAAACAAACTGAAATTGTGCAAAGGAAACTAAACTATGCATATCCACAAGTTCATGAAATCAAATCTAAAATTGTCTAATAAAATCAAAACATCTAAAAATTAAAATGCAAAGAAAAATAAGCTAAAATCTAACTATGAACCTCAAAGTAAGGTTTACCCTACACCAAGTCTCTCTAGAGAGTTATACTTCATCAAATAAGAAAGTTCCTATAGAAGTGGAGGAAAAAGAGCTTGAAGAGAAAAAATGAGAAGAGGTAAAGGAAAGACTTCAACCCACTCTTCATCCTCAATGAGGAACTTTGGATTATGGAGTTGTTTTGGATTATGGGAAGGTGGATCAAGTGAGGGCACATCTAGCAAAGGTTTGTGAAGGGTCATATTGAGCGCGGGAATTTCCAGAAAAATATCCTTCAAACTTTCAACATCCTCCTCACACTTATCAGGTGGTTCGGGCTCAACATCTCGAGATAACTCAAGTCAAGGAATAGGAGGAGATGCAAGCTCCCAAGAGAAAGATACATTTGATGTTGCCCAATGAGGAGAGTGAATGGGTGGAGGAATATAAAGCAAAGAATTTACCTTCCAAATAGAATTGTCAACATCAAAATCCTCACAATTGAAATGAGCCAAGCAAACTTTTAGAGGATCCTCCATTGAAGGAGGTGTATCAAGCAAAGGATTATTTAGGGGCTGTTTTGGATTTTCAAGGGAGACAATCTCTTCATCATTATTTTCCTCATTTTGAACCACAATTGCTTCATTTTTATGTGTGGTAACAACTTGATCTTCAACCAACATTTCATCATTTTCACATGTAGTAATCACTTGATCATTCTCATAATGAAAGTTACTAGAAGTAGTCTCATCATTCATAGAATTCTCTTTTGGATTGGCCATAAATTCAAATGAACATGCTTCTCCCTCTTCATGATTTTTGGCATCCTTTGTTGAATTTGGGATATTTGGTCATCTATCATTGCACTAACTTGGGACTTGTGGTATGGTACCACTTGATTAATAGACTCTATTGTGAATTGCATGTTAGCAAGGGCAACCAATATTTGCTTATTGGAGTCCATCATAGACTCCATCATTTCTTTGTTGTTATTGGCAATCACTTCTTCAAATTGAGAGGGTGTATGAAATGAGGGCTGGAAATAATGATCATAGGGCTGAAAATTGGCTTGAAAATGTTGCCCATGAGATTATGGGGCTGAATTTTCCATGTTATTCCACAAGAAGTTTTGATGATCTCCCCAACCCGAGTCATAACTATTGAAATATGGATCATTACCCGGTTTAAAGAAATTTTCAGTTGGTTGTTTTAGATAAAAATCTGAAAATTGTCCCGGTGGAGAACAATCTCTTGTATGATGTGTATGACTAGAGCAAAATGCACAAAACTCATGTGGTGTGTAAAATTGAGTTAGAAGATAATTACCCTCCATCTAGGACTAATTCAGCCACTTGCTTAGATACACTAAGATAACTTCACACAGAATATATACAACACAAAAATGAATGTAAACCTAGAACATCAAACACTTACCCAGAGTCCTTAAGATTTCAGATTTTCAGTTTCTCCTTAGTGAGTTTTGAGTTCCTAGGATCACACAGAAACACATAAAACAAAAAAACAAAAAAATATATATATATACACAAAACAAAATATTCACAATCAAATAAAAGGTAATCTTTAAAACCTCGGTCACAAAACCGTTTGCAATCCCCGACAGCGGTGCCAAAAATTGATGGGTCTCGTTAACTACCAATAATAATCAACCCTTAGCAATAGCACAAATCATTGTAAAATAGGGCTATTGAACGGGTAAGTCGAACCACCAGGATTGCTAGTTTATGGCAACCAAAGTCTTTAAATTCACTTTTAGTTTGACGAAATGGGGTATAGAGTTTTGTTTGGTTTGTCAATTGATAATTGGAATTAAATTATGCATAAAACAATAATTGCAAAAAAATTAAAAGGAGAGAAATCTAGGTAGAGAGGACTAGGGAAGTGAATCCACTAGCAACCTTCTAAACATGCTAGAATATGATTAACTTGGGGAAACAATATATATATATGACCATCGAATGTAACGATACAAAATTGCTACATTACCTTCAAGAAATTCATGAAATCAATAGGTAAGAATAACCTATCAAAGTTTTACATACTTTGACTATCTAAACTAGGGTGTAGCCTTAGACATGCTCACTAAGCTAGAGATTATCAAGCCTTTAATCAAATGAAAAAAGCACATGAGGTTAGAAATCAAGAATAGTCTATCAAAGGAAGGCCTTAAGCTATAGACTATTAACCTTCCTAAACATCATGCCATTAAAACCATTCTACAATCTTATTTTTATTGTCACTATGAAAAAGCAAACCATACAATCATGAGAAATTATAATCTAAAACAAGACGATAGCTTCAACATAATCATTTATAGAGATTAGAATTCATTACATCAAAATGAATGCTCTAGATTGTGGAATAAACATATATATACATCATTCCCCCAAAATAAACCAAAAACTAGATCATGCTTACAAAGTAAGGCACCATCACCTCCCTAGAAAGGGAGTTAGTTACCCATAGGAGCAATGGAGGAAGGAGAAATGATGAAGAACCCTTCCATTTTCGCAGCTAGAGCTCAAGAACAGCCCATACACTCAAGAACCCAATATTTCTCTCCTTAAACCTTACAAAAATGTGAGAATTTTCTTTTACAAAGCCTCAAGCCATTAATATATCAACCTTAACCTTCCATCCACTCCAAATTCGTTGTCCTAAAGCCCCTAGACAATTTCAAAGCAATCCCCTAATTAAGGGGATAACATTAGGTGAAGAAAAGGGAGCCCATGCTCTCTTGTCTACAGATCGGCGGGCGCCCGCGGGTTCACGAACTTGCTTGCATTTTGGCAGGCGCCCGCGTGTTTCTTGCGGGTGCCCGCAAGTTGCATTCTACCCCTTTTGGAGGGCGCCCGCGGGTTTATTGCGGGCGCCCGTAGGTTGTCCTCAGCTCTGCGCACCTTTGGTAAAAAGGCCATAACTCTCTACTCCGAACTCCAAATGACAAACCGTTTGATGATTTAGAAATCTAACTCAAAGATCTAAGTATCTCATCTTTAATGGAAGTCCAATTCTCAAGTTTGGTGGGTCGAAAATGAAGAACAAAGTCGAACTTCACTGCTGCCAGGTTATAAATTTCAGCATTGCACACCTGGAGTAAAAATGACATAACTCTTTGCTCCAAACTCCAAATGATGAACCGTTTGATGATTTGGAAAGCTAATTCAAAGATATAAGTACGTCATGTTTTAATGCGAATCCAATTCTCAAGTGTGGTGGGTCGAAAATGAAGAACAAAGTCGAACTTAACTGCTGCCAAGCTGCTTTTGGCTCGGTTCGTTGATGCGCTGATCGCGGCTAGCTCTTTTTGCAGAGATAACCAAGAGTACAATGGGACATTGGCTTGGGCAAAAATGAAGGTTCCCGGCAACAGCGTGCTTTGATTCATCACAAACTCAACAAAACTTCACTTTTTAACCATCTTTGGGGAATAACCTGAAAAAAATAAAATAAAATAAAATAAAAAACACGCAAATGAAGCTAATATATACAAAATGATCAACTAATGGACTTAACTAATGCAAATAAGGGTGCTTGAATATGCAATATTCGGCGCTTATCACTCACTTCGGTGCCACCTTTGCCACTTGAAGATCGCCAGAAAAATTAAAAAAGACTCCAGAATGCTTTATTTGGCCCAAAAAATTCCAAAAAAAAATCTAAAAAATTCTTGCAGCCAAATTAAACGCTCTTGGACCTTCTTGGAGCTTCATAGCACCTTTGATGAAGATTACATGGGTTTAAATAAATTTTACATTTGAAATATAATGGAAAAAAAAATTACATCATTGATCTTTCAAATGACTAAATCAAAGCCTTAATTACACTCATCCAAAGATAAAATTACATTCAATTAACATATAAACTTCATCCATGGCCCAAGTATAAATAATCATCAGCCATCACAAATTTACATACATCATCATCATCACACATTAATATATATATATATATATATATATATATATATATAAATTTGGATCCATGAATGATGATTTTCTGCAATAAAAAAAAAAAAAATGATCTCTAAATATGAATCAAATCTAGCTCTGATACCACTGTTGGAAAACTGAAGTTTTAAAAACTTTTAGAGGGATTTTTAAATAAAGATCTTAATTCATGTGTAGAGACAAGTTTTATGCATGAAGAACATGATAATCTATTCAATTAGAGATAGAAAACTTACATCAAGATTTGAGTAAACCTTAGATCTCTTCTCTAAAGTGAATTTTCTCACTTATTGTTGACCCCTTTGCTAGATGCCTCTTCCTTGGATCTCCATCTTGTTGGTAATAATATTGCATTTAGGTATCACCTATAAGCCTACATGAATGATCTTGGAAAACTTAACTTGTGGGAGCCTCCATCAGATGAGAACACTAACTCTAAAATCTTAGAGAGAAAATCTTTTCTTGTCTTCTAAAAATTAATATACAAAGGTGTAACCTCAAATATACATGGACCCATGTATATATAGGCAAAATAAAAATAATAATTGAAGATAATATATTTTTCTCAATCTCTAAAATTCACGTGATATCTCAAATTTAATGGGCCTTCAATATCAAATTGGGCTATGAGTGAGAATCATTTGGACTAATTATTTTCTTGACTACATTGAATTAATAATTGGCCCGATCCATTATACCATGGACCCAATTCAATTAATTGATAAATTAATTTCTACTATACTAAAATAAATTAATTGAATTACAATTAAATAATAAATAACCTCTAAGTCAATGTTGCATTTTGACCCTGTTTGCATAATTAGTTATCGGATAAATAAAGCCATCAATCCAAATACTTAATTAATATATATTTATTTTGATACCTTTGATTATTTCCGGTTTGATCACAATAAAATATTTGTTTACCAAAAATAATAATTTAAATAAATAAATATATAGAAAATCATTTTGTCTAAAAATATACGAAGGCTTTCGAATTTACTTTGTGTTCAATCATAATCAATACAAAATAAACACAAGCAGCAGTGATACAAATATTAAAAATATTACCCTCTAACCATTAATTACATAATTACCCAAAGTATCAGTCTATGGATTTCGAAGAATCCGCTAAACAAATTGAAATAATTACTAATTAATAAAAAAGTCTATACTTCTCTCATGCTTAATAGTCAAATGCTGTGACAATGATAGGGAGCAATTGCATATGACGGTTCTCGCAATATATTTCAACCTAACGTGGATCCGGTTCAAATCTTAATTAATAATGAGTCCATCAATAATTACCGATTATGAACTATTTATGATTACTATATATGTTCATGTATCGATCGTTATCACATACATATAAATATTTCTTGTAATCAAGTGGACATTATCAATTTCATAATGAATCGAAACATAATACATTGAATTCATCAATTGTATAAAGCATAAATATTTTAGATATATTAAGAACATATGTCAATTTAATCCAAATAGAAATTCACTATAACAAGGCATACAAATCAATCCCAACAGTTGTTAGATCCAAGGTCCCTCCTTTTATCATTAGACAAGAGAGTATATCATCCGTCTTTAATGTTTCCTTTCCACATAATTGTCACAATTGCCGAAGACAAACTATACCAGCATTATGATAAAAAATCTAAATCAATCAATTTTATTTTATTTATCAAATAATATGTGTGTAAGCCTATGGCTCTGATACTATTTGTTAGAAAATAAAAACAATTACTCCCAGCAAATAAACCAACCATTCAAAGAAACGAAACACCAGTTATACTTGGCTCTGCAAATACGCGCCTACGTCTACGGAGAACAAGATTTCCATTCAAGATTGTAAACTACACAAGATAGAGGCTTACACACAGATTTCAGTCTACACCCTCGACCCTTCATGTTCACAATCACTCATAAAAAAAAAAATGAAATCTCTCTTTATTTCTCCACACAAAGTGTCATGTTAAATACAATAAAAGTAGGCCTCTCAACAAGAGTTATAACCCCTTCAAAATACATTGAAAGTAATCCTCTATAACAATCTCCAAAAGACAAGAATTTTTTCACCGCCTTGGGGTCACATTTGTTATAGTGTGCATAACGGGAGTGGAACCCAACAATTTTTAGTTTTATTTCAGTAAAATTAAAATAAGCAAAAATCAAACAAAAGTACAAATTGAACCTATTCATTCCCCTCTAGTTATTTTTCAAATTAAAATTCCACTACCATTCCGCGTAGCGCAAGTCACAATATTACATTTCTAAGAGAGGAATATTACATTTCTAATATAGGGTATAGAAGTAATTGATTGTTACTGTGAATGTATGAATCTCATGGTAACTAGATTATCATCAACCATCATGGTTAGATAAATCAGCAAATTGAATATGAGCTAAAAGAAGTCCATTTTAAGAATAACCCATATTAGGAAAATCTCAAAACTATTTTACAGATGAATTACAATAGATATTGCCAATGGACATGCCTAGGCCTCCAATGGCAGTCCAGCAGAAAAATGAAATGATACAATATCATGTTTGGCTGCCACAAGATTCTAGATATTATGTGTGTTTTTTTTTTTTCCTTATATTTTCTGCATAACCAAACAAAAAATAAAGGAATCAAAACAACAGTTTGGACTCAGTATTGTATCTCATCTAAGGGGAAAGGGTGAATGTAAGCTGAATCCATTTGCCAAATCTTGAGTGAAGCTGTGACCTTCAATCCTGTGGCATTGTTAAACAGGAATAGCCGCGCTGCGCCATCTATTGCACTTGTTGGATAAACTCTTGATGTGATGACTGATCTCCCTCCTTGAGCAAAGCTCTCCACAACGGAATGATCAACCTGAATCCAATTTCGGGAGACAAATCGTTGAGTGTTCTCTTCTAATTAAGCTTCTAAGACACATTTCTGCAGTGAAACTCATTCGAACGTACTGAAGTTTGACAAATTTTAGGGTAATTAATGTATAATATGACAAGTATCAACCCCTTTGGTAGAAGTAATAAGGAGCCATTTGTGATGCAGAATTTGCATTTAGAAGTACTATATATATATACTTAGAACTTTTACTTACATCTATATCTCAAGCTTTAGGCTCCAGTTTAGCTAAATATAAATATGTATTGAAATAAAAAGATAATAAGAGATTGTGACGTACCAATAATCTCATGGAGAATTTTTCACCATCAAGCACAGGGACTATGCTTCCATAAATTTTTCTGAAAACATAGGAAGCCTTTGATGATCTGCATAGATAAACATATGGCGTTACAATATTTTGCTCGCGTAGCTGAATTTCAACCATCTGATTATATTTTAAATCATGAAATCTAAGAAAAAGAGCAACTTCTAAGCAAGAAATAACTCTGGATTCAAGAAATAGTAACTCCAAAACACAAAGTACAATCTTAATGTTTTCACACTTGTGTAACTTACAAATCATTCAAAAATCAGATAATTGGTATAGTAGTAACTTACAAATGCACAAGATATACTTCCTAGTGAATATGTAGAGAAGCATACCTTGTTTCATCAGCACAGAACCAAGTCTTGGCACTCCCATCAGTGTCTTTGGCGATGTAGAAATAAACCGGTGTTTGTTCAGAAAGTGTTTCATCAGCAATAACCAGAAGGCCAAATGGTCCCATGGCACCCCTTGCAGTAGCACCACCGGTGCAATTGTAGTTCACATTGTCTTCAACCGTCGCCTCCAGTGCCTCTTTATCTATTTCAAAGGTGGCACTTATGTCTAGCTGCAACCATCGCCAAACTACCAATTTTTTAGCAAATATACAATTTAACAGTAATAATCCAGAAATCTTAGCAAAACAAATCAGAGACCTGAGTAGCTAAGCCTATATTCAGCGGCACAACTGATCCGGGTCCAACCACCACCTCATTGAATTCGGTGCTCTTTCTTCTCAAGCTCTCCACTTCGTCCACAGGCCAGTGAAGTAAATTGGTTCCGGTCTTATTGTCAAACAATACAGTCCTGGGAATGGTCTGTGAAGCACAACAAGAAATCAATTTAGCCATTCATAATTTCATTCGGAGCTTTCATGAGCTGTTTACAGTATTTACTTATGTTGCGCATTCTAATTTAGCCAGAAAAGAGAGAGAGAAAAAAAAAAAAAACAAATTACTAGTTGGTACAAGTAAAAACAACACACATGAGATGTAGAGGTGCTTATTTTGTATTGGTTCCATTGAATATTTTTGGTTTCACATATTTAAGTGCTAGAGTTCATGATTAAACTTTTCTTCATATATTTTCTTCTTCTTCTTCTTCTTCTTTTGTGTGTGTATGTTTGTATGTGTGTGTGTTTTTTTGGGGGGAGTGTTTTGAAATAAAAAAATTATGAGGCCACAACTACACCATGTGAAGACCAAACCACTTAATCCCCAATCCCAAAAGCAAATCAGTTGTAAAGTGCTTATGATATTCTTCAATGATTCTGCATATATATATATATATATATAGTCAAATGCTATTTAAATCACAATGGGGCCTCTCAGTTTTTTTTTGGGAATTCTTCTCACACTCGGCTGAAAATAAATTTAGATCAGATATGAAAGAGAAACATTCTCAGGCAACAATGTTCTTACTAAATGACTACATAAGACATAATTATAGATTCACTAAATCTTCGAAAAGGTCAAAAAAAAAAAAAAAAATCATTCACAAACAGTATGAAATGCTTCTCACAAATTCAATTATTGCAATGACTGAAAGAGAACTGATTATGACTAGAGAATATTAATCAAAGTAAACAATATAGTCAGAAAGTGGTGGCCTGGTGGGACAGACTAAAAACTAAAGCATAAAATTCATTGATTGATTGAACAAGTGTCCAACAAATAGCATTAATGTCAGTGTATTTAATAGATGTGATCAAATAATTGCTTGAAATGGTAGTACTAATAATTAAATATAGAGTGATTATATAAAAGAAGTTCGAGAGTAATTATAGAGGTTGATGCTGTCGAAAATATTTATGACATCGTGACCACGTCTGAAATTATTTAGTCAGAGTTGTCTGACTTAGGGGTGCACAAAAATTAGTTTATGAAGTAAGAGAGAAGAATGAATATATTAATAATTTTGAATGTATTAATTTATGTTTTAGAAGTGAATGCATTAGCAGTTTTGAATGTGTTAGTTAACTTGATTTAAATTTGAATTTTGAAATATGAATATTTCAATAAATAAATAAATAAAGGGGAACCGAACCCAAACCGAACCAAACCGATGTTTCATGGTTTGGTTTGGTTCGGTTCGGTTCCTTTGGTCAAATGATTTGGTTTTGTTCTAAATTTTCTGAAACTGTTAGGAATAATTTAATTCCAAAAAATTTTTAAGTCCGTCCAAACCGAATCATATGCACCCTAATCAGGCCACTCTAAAATATTATTCATAAATATAATAAGTCAAAAAAAGTTACGAGGAGGATTAGAATGAGTATTATTACCTGAACAGATGCCCATCCCTTCAAAAGATCATCATATTCACTATCAGTTTCTCCAGTCCAACCCCAAAGGATCCTCCTATCCTTATTTTGGTCATAGAATGTCTTTGATGCATAGTACTTCCCATAATCCACCCGTAACCCGAGACCCACATCCAACTCCGGGTTATCAGGTGTCCATCTACCACTAATCGGATCATATGTCCCAAGGGCATAATAATCATGCTTGTCATCATCCAAACTTGCCTTAAGCACGTGCTTCAAACCCGGTCCATTAGCTGATGTGTTCAAACCATTCTTCCGGGGCATCAAAACCGGGTAAAAGTCCATGCATTCCCACATGCCCGTACCCGGAACCGCATGCAAGAATCCATCTAACAGCTCATAGTTTGTGAAGTTGGTGGTTTGATACACTAGCGAAATGCCCGTGGTGTTAACCTTTGACCCAATTATGATCCGCCATTTCCCATCGGGGTCAAGCCATGCCGTTGTCGGGTCCCTGAAGTCTTTGGGAGCAATACCGGGTGGAGGGACTAAGACCGGGTTACCCGCATACTTGACCCAATTACGAAGGAGAGGATCAGATAGGTTGGCAGGGTGCGCAAGGTTTTGCACCTGCACATAATCACCGGTGGCCCCAGTGTAGAGCATTATGATCTGACCATCGGGAAGAATCGTGGCGGACCCCGAAAACACACCATTACAATCAAACCAGCTATCTGGGACCATAGCAGAAGGGAGGTGGAGCCAATGGATCATGTCCTTTGATACCGCATGGCCCCATGTTATGTTGCCCCAAACCGCAGAATCCGGGTTATACTGGTAGAAAATGTGGTACCACCCCATGTGGAACAATGGACCTACAAAAATGCAATCATGTCCCCCATTTCATACATGTAGATATTGTATATGCATATGTAGAGATCGTTTAACTGGGTTGCTATTGTTAAAAGATATTATATATGCATGTGTGTGTATATATATATAGTATTCATAAATTTTAGATCGAATAATTGTAATTTAGCCCCTTTTTACATGGATATATGGTATAGAATTATGTGATGTTAATCAATCACACCTTGATGTATAAATAAAAATTTTAACATTTATTTGTCACTTGTTGGTTTAACAAACACATAATTCAGAGTAATGTGAAAACGTACCATCAGGATCTGATGCAGAAATTACCAGATTCCCCACAAGAGCAACCATGAAAAATGACAATAAAATTGGATTAGAAAACCATAATATATGTTTATATGTATCAATAATGGAGTACTATAAAATAGCAAAAGGCCGGTAAAAAGTTAAAAGTGATTGTGTTTTGTACCCACCACTCATCCAATTCTTTTGGGGTTGAAAATGATAGGTTGTTCTTTGCCATGACAACATAGCATTGGTCCACGGGTACACCTTCCCGTCGCCGGAAAACTGCCGGAAAGTCTTCTCCGACACTCCCAATGATACCCCTCTCGAAGGTGGCAGCTCCAAGGTCTCCGGCGAGGACATCGAAGAAGGTGGATCGGTATTGACCGTAGCTTGGTTAAGGATCAAAACGATCAAAGACAGCAGACCCAATGTGGAGAGCAAGATACAGGTGAGACCCTTCTTGGGTCGGCGTTGATTGGCCGGAGATCCAGTTGATTGGGTTTGGTCCGATAGGAGAGTGTAAGAAGTTGCATTTTCAAGATCATCAGGGGTTGAAGTGGTAGCGTGGGTGTCCATTTTTGGTTGATTGAGCTGTGAATAGAGAGGTAGTAGCTCATTAAAAATTAAAGGAGTTTGCGGTGTTATATAGATGAATAGAGAGAGAGAGAGAGAGTTAGAGTTGGACTAGTCTAGTGGAGTGGCGTCAGAAAGAGGACGTTGTGTCAAAGATATTTTGTTGATAACTTTGTCTTTGTTTGTGCAGAATTCTTCATTAAGTTTAGGTGTTTTTTCTCGTCCGTTCTTCAATTTTATTTTCTTATTTTATGATTTATTTGTGTTTGTTGGTATAAGGTTATTTTTGGGGTTCTTTGTCGATTTGTCGATGTTGTGTGACTACTTTTTATTGTTAAAAAAAAAAAAAAAAAAAAAAAAAAAAAAAATGAGAAAGAAAGGTAACAGAATAGCACTAGCGCGTATTCCAATTTTAATTACACGATAAGTTTTTTCTAAAAATTGGAGACAACAAAGGAAAATATGGCTTTCAAGGCCGAGAAGAAGACAGATGCGGAGAAGAAGCTGCTAAAGGAGGCCACGTCCTCATAGAAAAAGAAGAAAAGGTAATTTTCGGGAAAAAAAAAGAAAAAGAAAAAGGAGGAAGAAGGTCGAGAAGAGTGGAGGACCAGAAATTATGAGAATTTATCTATGAGTTTCAGAACGGCGATCAAAATTATTTCTCAATATCTGGTGAAGTGACGACCAGAGATTGGTTGCGTGTGAGGACCAGAGAGTTGGTCGGCGAAGGAACCGGTAAGTACATACATCCATCTGTTTTTTGGTTCCCATTTGCTCTATTCGTTATGTACATACATCCTTAATTTTATTCGTAACTCCGCATATAGTGTATCTTATTTTTATAGCCATATATAAAAATTTCCACCACTAAGTATGACAAGTTCTCAACCAATTGACTACTAGTGGGCATGTGTCATGTCACCAAATTGGTGATCTAGCCCCAGGTGGGGTTGACATGGATAATTGACCGTCTGGGATGAAACACTCTGCCTTTAGTTTTGATTAGGACCCACTTACCACCACAACCCTTTGTTTTTTAAAAAATCCTACTCTATTTCAATACATGCTTTGAAAGCTGTTCCCATTCCTTGTCTTCTTATGCTGCTTTATTATTTCAACTACTATTATTATTTATTAAAAAACAAAACCCTCTTTCTCTCTCTATCTTTATGTCCCTTCCTTGACTGGTACTGATGAGAATTTGACTCCACGAGAAATTGAACAAAAAATCTTTTTTTGGCTGCGTCATGCCAAATAATTCACTACCCTAATTTTGGAATACTTAATTTAAAGTTAAAAGATCAATTTGGTACTTCATTATTCCATCTAAAATTGTCATTCATTCTATATATATATATATATATATATATATAAGTACAAGGTCGTATAATTAGATAGACTATATATATATTTAAGTACAAGGTCGTATAGTTAGATAGACTTGTTTTATTGTTGTAATTTATGATGCAGTCTAGAGTTTCAGTACCATCGAAACTAATTAAATTTATATATATTTAAGATATAGTTAATTAATTGTAATGGCTCTTAATTTTTAGTTAAGTACTTGAGAACAAGACAAAAGGAATAAAGGGAAATTGTAAGCGAAAAAAAAAAAAGGAAGAAGGATTTGTATGGTTAAAGATGGAGCAGATATAGGTTTCAAAAATATGGATGAAATGAAGCTAAGCATTGTTTATATAAATCAGATTAAGATAACAAATCATCAGGAGGACAGATGGAGCATCTATCTTTTGGAACAAGGGCATAGCATGACCCCATTTTTGCATCATAAATATCAATTATATGGGCTTTATATAATATATATATATAAATATATAGAAGCATTTAAGTGAAAGGAATGAATCCACGATTATGAAGGGTATGGGGGCAACAATCTCCCCTTCCAATTAAGACAAGACACATCAGCATCTAAGGGGATCATCACAAACACTGAGACTATTCAATCTTCAAATTGGGCCTCTACAAGAAACTTAGGCCGGGTTAACTAAGCATAATTGGCTGAACTCATTAAGAAGGCCGGAGATGATGAGACTCCAAGCCGAATTACGAATATATTACTAAGCCTATTTTTAGTAACAGTTCTATTAGAAAAATGATTATAAACTCTGGAAACCAAATAATGTAAATCCTTATTATAAGGATAGTATAAGGTGATTCAGATTCTTAAGGGACAAGCAATGCGAGGTCTAAAAGGACTCGATGAGGGTTTTCCTTATATAAAAAGGGGTTAGGATCCTCAATAGAGAAAGAGAAAAAAGAGCAAAACCCCCAAAAAAGAGATCCAATTCTAATTCTCATTGCCAGAACTACGTTATGACCTAATTCTTACGCTCTATGAGGCGGGATATGTAGGCAATCTAGGTAATCTTAGGTTCCGTCATATCATCGAAATACTCCCTCATCTCTATACAATTTCTCTAGTTCAAAATTTTTTCTCCATTATTATTTTGGGTGTAGTAATTACAGAGATTTCGTTGACTTGTCAAAGTCTAACGAATTTTTGCACCTATACTTTGGCGCCGTCTGTGGGAAACGTATAGAAATATATCCTACGAGTGATTAGTTATCTAGCTTAGATCACGTTAAACCAGTAACGTGATGCATGGGATTTGAACCTATCCCTTTCCATGAAAATTACAATCGGTGTTCATCTAGGCGAAGTCCAGTAACGTGTCCAATCCTTTCCAACCGCCAGCTGGTTTTGAAGGTCTCCACTCCTGGCAGACTCCGAAGCCCGTGTTCCTCACACGGCCAGATCTTTTGCACAACAAGTGTAACCGTCCAACCACAACGCGTAACACACCAAAAGTAACAACACTTTAAATTAAAATCTCCAACGTGACTTTCATCCATACAAAGTCTAGCAACGTGATGAATTCACGAATTCCAGCAACGTGACTCTCTAGGATTTAAACCCAGCATTGACAATTCTATGTTGCTCACACGGCCGACGGATCTACACTGAGATCCGGTCGGTAGGATCTTCGTTCAATACCAAATCAAGTGATTTTTGAATCTAAATTTATTAATTTTTTGTTGTCTATCAAATAGTATGTATGGTATCATCCATTTCTGTTTGAAATGACCATTTTAACCCCAATTCAATACCTTGTCTATATTAAACCCTAACTTTTGCATTTGTTTCTTTATGAGTTTTGTGACTTCTTAGAAGATCACTTTGGAGTCTTAGAGGTGGTGTACATCTCTAGAGACCCCTTCTCTTTTTCTTGCTTCTGCGTTTGGGATTTGTTATCAGATTAGTTTTCGGGTTACTCGCTGATACATCGGGTTCTTTGAAATTTAGGCAGTCATATGTTACCATGATAGTCAAGCAATTGTTGTAAATAAGCTTCATGAACCATCAGGTTCTTAGAAGAAATTACTCTCCCCTATAATTAAAATAAAAAACAAAAGGTCGCCCACCTTTAAACAGGAAACAATCACTTGTTGACAAAATCGCTAAAAAAGGAAATAAGGTATGCTTTTATTTTTTTTTTCTTTACTTACCAATTTTGTTGGTTTTCATTTATCAACATTAAGTTTCTATTTCTATAATCTGTTTACAAGTCTTTCAAGGAAAACAAAGAGGACAAATTGATCAAAATGAGTTGTAAGTGCCAAAAATGGAAAAGGTAACATATTATTAGTAAACAAAGAGGACAAATTGATCAATATTTAGAAATGTACTTTCTTTAGATTTCTCTAATAATGACTTACCTATTGACAATAGTAAGACATCTTCCACTAGTCAACTGTGGAGAATTGTATTAGGTCTGATCAAATAGTTTTTTTCACTTTAAGAATCAATCATTGCTCTTATATGATTAAAATTGTAAATTACTCATTTTGTGCATATAATATTAATTATGAACATATATTAATTTCTCTTGCAGGCTCATCAAAGCATTCCAACTGCTGGGAATGATGTTGTTTTACCAACCATAAGTCCTCCTACTTCGTAAATTCTTGATAAGATGGCAACACAAGAAAGTCATTCCATAATTGAATTGTCCATATTTTAATCAATTTAGAGTTTATAAATGTATACATCTAATTCGGTGAAATGTAAACTTTGTATTTTATTTATAACATCTATTTTTTTTTTTTTTTTTTTTTTTTTTAAAGAGGTTAATCTATCTCAACATTGGAATGAAATGCAAGCTGAAGAGGTTAATGATTTTTCCAACCTTACAGAGAAGTCATTTGAGGTAATTGAGAATTAAGTGCATGCGTTATACATTAATATCCCTTTCAACATTGTCAATTTCAATGTTGATGATTCTTTTTTCTATATACTAGATCCATCCAACCCATTACATGCTTATGAGCAATTCACCTTTACAAAATCTGAACTTTGGGAAACTTCTACATGTTTAAAAATCTACTTGTTTATGCATATTCATGTATCAATGTTTTATGTACATCATTCATTATGCTTTATAGAATCATGAAAGATTCAGGTCCAATACTTTAACTTATGGTTGCGTTTTTACTGTGAAAATAATTAGGAGCTAATGATTTAGTTAAGGTATATAATTTTATGAAAAGTTTTAGTTATGAGTGAAAAATAAGTAGTTATCAAATGCATTTTTAGTTATATACAGCCAATTTGTTTTCAATGATTTTGTAGGTTCTATTTGAAGTGCTTACAATCAAATTAGTTTTGATATAGAAATTGGAAGAAATTGATGGATGCACCAGCTTCTTTTTTTCACCCTTTTCCTTTTTACCCTTTTTCATTTTATACTGGATTGTGATGGCAGATGTACTTTTCTAAATCTTAAAGTACTTTTTAAACTCTTTTTGAGACCCTTACAATATATAATTGGTATTTTTGGTTTGATTGCAATTGCTGAAAGTTATCTATTAGTGTTATTTAGAAAAAAATTCTTAATTTAAGATCAGAATGGCCAACTCTTGCTTTGTGCGTTTCAAAGAGATCCACAAGTGCAATACCAACTCGCGTGGGGAGTACATTCGCAAGAATGAAACTCAAATGGATGGAGAAGTTTGTCACTAGAAAGTGAACTGGCAAATGTACATTCGTGCAGTCTAAGGAAGAGCCTTTTGGATAAGAAGTTAAGATTAAAATCAAAGCCAAAATGTACATTCATGTTCTAACTTCTAAGATGGTAATGAATACCATGAAAATCCCCAACACCTAAGATGGAAATTCCTAGACATTCTCCTCAATCTGACTATTTGCTCTGTTCTAAATCGCCAAGAAAAGAAAAAGAGGCAAAAAGACCTCTTGACATTCTGTACACAACATCTGTTATACAACTAAATTTTAACCATCATGGCCTCTATACCTAAGTAATGGTAATTTGAATATATACACTTCGGTATACGACTCTTTGGAGTAGAACAATAAATTATGCCTAATAAAAATTTCTCAGGGTGCTTAAGAAATTTAAATTCATTACGCCAACCTATTCTAGCATCATTTTAAAATAGAGCAATATACATCAAAATTCAATATATTGAACTTGGATTTCAGAATTGAATTGCTAATAGGGGTTACAATAATCATTATATTAAAATATATTACAGCATGAGTTCACTTAACGGGAACCAAAATAATAATAAGAAAATCTAACATTTCCAAAATGAATACAATGTTGCCATTGCACAGTCCAAACAATCACGAGCAGCCAAAACGCATGAGTTAAGCCGAGTATGCCTAGATCAATAGCCTTTTGCAGTGACTTCTTCAATAGCCTCTTACGGATGAAAGCCTCAACATTCCATTAAGCATAGCATGCCCAGATTAATGGCCTCTAACCATTCTGCTTTTCCTGGCCAAACATTTTACAAAATTAATTAAACTTGGAGTAATCATAGTTAAATAATGTATAAAGAATAAGAAGTAACTATTCATATTAATTGTATTTGTAGGAAATCAGGTATTACTATAATAACGGCGGAAGCGTATCCAGGTTACTTCAAAGTTGCTTTACCCGAATCGGAAACGAACCGTTGGATGCTTCACATGCCAAGCCTCGATCAATCTCGCAGTGGAACTATACTACGTATATAGTTGTTAATGGCAATGAATCTATATATATATATATATATATATATATATATATTGTCTTTGAAAAGGTAAACAAGAGATCTTATTCAAAACCAATTAGGCAAAGTCTATATACATGATCATGGAAGCCCCTGTTCACCAAGTAACAACAGCTAGCAAATAAACCTATCCAACTTACAAGCATTTACTGCAACCATCGCTTACCCAAAGGGAGACATTGAGACCTGAATAGAAGGTGAGAGCAATACCACCGGTAACCTCATATATTCGATAACAAAGATAGTTGTAAGGCAAAATAAATTTCTTCATAATCCAACACCACTAGTTATTCAGCCAAATCTAAACCAGATGAATAAAACTAATATCAGTAAACCACAAAAGGATGTACACCACTATAGTTCATCTGGTTGGACTCTTCATACCACACATTTGTGATTAATAATCAGAGCAGCCAAGATAATGAAGGCAATCAACATTAGATTTATCAATACAACTATAAAAGCACTAATTAGAGAAAAAGCAATCAGAAATCTCCCATTCTCTACACTGCCATTCGTCAACTAAAAAATGAAGGCAATTGCAATTATATTAATATCGAATCCATTCATCAAACCATTTCATAATTCTAAATTCACAAAATAAAATTCATTGAACGTTTTAAATAAATATATCAAATCACTATCAAATAAATAAAGGCAATTGCAATTATATTATTATTGAATCAATTTATCAAACCATTCCATAATTCTAAATTCATAAAACACAATATATAACTATAGTTTTTACATATATCAAATCACTGAAACAATCAACCATTTTAATGGTAAGTCAACTGAAGATACAAAGAATTTTCCCCAATTCTAGAGAGAGAAACTTTACACTTCAAAAATATTTTTCAACCCCTTTTCCCTCTATTTTCTATCTATTTATAGGCGGTTACAAACTATCCTCATGTTTTCTAACTGACTCACTTGTGATGGGCTAGCCTTGTCCTCTCTCGTCTGCTTTGAACCCAACTCCTTTCCTTCTTCTTCAGGTCCATTCACTGTCCTCCTTCTTTTGGGCCTGTTCAGTGTGGATTGGCTTTGCTTCGATTACGATTACCCGACCCGTTCCGAGCATCTTGAACTGAACTGAGCCCAGGTCATTAATTGTATCTTCATTTGCCCCATAATCTCTCCCTAGTTAATTAGGGTGAGATTATCGAAAAGACACAATCATGATTTGACGGCTTGGAGTGTTGACATGGGGAATCAAACGGTTGGCTTCAAGACCCACACTTTGAGATCTGCCACACCATTTTCAATGTAACTCATTAAGTACTGAATCGCTTTCTCTTTTAAAAACCCTCACCCCATAACTCCTGGCTCCTTTCAACATTTCTCATTTCCATCATTTATCGTTTTGTCCCTTGATTATCTTTATTGTTTACCTGTTTTTACCAACGAGCCTCTCTTAATTTTTTCGGCGAACTTTTTCCTTGCAATTCGGCTTTCTCACTGTTACAGAATACTCTGCGAACTCTTTTTTCAAGGTTAGTTTCTTTCTTTTGCCATCTCTTGGAAGGAAAAGGATTTTACATTTAAAAATTTCCCTCCCCTTCCATGGCTCATCTTGATTTGGATGCCATTCATTCTAAGAACGATATTCCAGATGATGTTTCCCTCAGGATTTATCCCACGAATCTGGATGAGAGTTCTGGTGAAGGTCTCCTTCCTGGGGAAATTATATTTTCCGCTCTTTACTTGAACGTTCCCTTTACATCCATTCTTCTATTATGTCCTCAACAAATTAGGGCTCTGCCCTCTGCAGGTTAACCCTAATTTCTTTAGGGTAATATCGGTCCTTCTTCTCTTGAATTGTGATAGAGATCTCGATCTGGATATTATTGACCTCCTTCTTTGCTACTGAGAAGTATTTCCACTTTTACCCCATTGAAAAACGATCCATCTGTACACAAGCTTTCTTCTGAAAAGGGTTGGAGGCAAAACTTAATTGGGGTCAGTGGAAATTAGCGAACTCCATTCGCTCAGTCCTTCCTTGTCCCAACCACCTTTGGAGAGTGCTCTGTCTCCAACTACAAGGAGCTTAAAAAACACCCAACTGATTGCCATTGTGAAAATTGCCTTCCCCATTTCTACAACTTTCTTTGTAGATGCCTTCAGATAGATCATGATGAATTGGTTTACAGTGTTTGCAGGGTCAAGTTTGACGTTCTGTAGGAGAAAGTGTTTAACAACATTCCTTCAGCCATCGAGCTACTCATTCTTGACAACCTTTCAGACATATCCCTTCTCGGATCCACCATGAACAGTATCCGGATTCCTTCCTTCAGCAAGAGGAGGCGCTCTGCCCCCTCTCATTCAACTGCAGCCGTCACTACTTCAGATTCCTCTCCGGTTCTGGTTCCTGCTCAAGCTACCGAATAGTTGATCGTTGGGCCCTCTGCGCCACACTTAACCGAAGTTCAAACCTACGCGCCAATCAATGAACCCTCTAACACTTTGGCTGGAACTTCCCCATAATCTTCCCCACAAGACACTTAGATAGTTAGGGAAATGCTCAGACTGTTGGGAATTCTTCTCAAGGTACTGTTGGCTCTTCTCCTGGCCGAGCTGCTGCATTAGAAAAAAGGCAAGGCAAGAGGCCCATGCCTGAGGGTGGCTCCTACCAAAGCGATATGCCTTTGGCTCAGAGGGCCCAGACCTCTATCAGAGTCACCGGTCCTTCTTTCCCTCATCTACTATCCATTCCGACGGGTGAATCTGCCAGAACGTTCGACTCATCACCAACTGTCATTCCATGGTGCCCCATATTCAGCCGTGAGGATGGGTCAGTCATTGCTCCCATAGATTCCTCCTCAAAAGACCCACTTACATCATTTGCCTTTTACAGAGGCCTCTAGACTCCCAAAGACATTTCTGATCAAAACAAAATGACCTTGAACGAAATGTATAGGCGCTTCCCAGCAACTGCTGTTGAGGTAACTCCTCATTCTTTTTTAACACATTTGTTTTCATTCTGATCATTTGATAGCTGTACTTATCTGAATGCCCTTGCCTTTTTGTAGACTCTTTATGGGATGTTCACCCTTCAGAAAACCACTGAAGTTTTAAACAAGAAGCTTAAACCTGTTTCTGCTAGTCTGGCTAGATCTGTTGATTCAGAAAGTATCACTGAGGCCAAGAATACAGAGCTGCTGGTTAAACTAAATGAGTCAGAGAAAAAATTGACTGCTCTAACGGCCGAGAAGGATTCTCTGAAAGTTGAACGAGATGCCTTTAAGGCTGAAATGCATTCCTTCCAGGATGAAGTTGACGTCCTAAAAATTGAGAAAAACGTCCCACTGACTAAAAGGGCTGCCCTGAGGGCAGAGAAGGGTGACCTTCAGCGCACTTTAATTGCTGAACGGTTATCCTTTGCAAATTCTGAGGAAAAGTTTTCCAATGATCGCTCTATCCTGCTGAATGTCATAGGCAGAGTTGATGGTGGTATGAGAGCTCTGCACAACCGTTTCACCAGGATTGGAGCTCTTAGATACGCTGAGGGGTACAGAGACGGTTTTATTGACTGTTCTCCCCTGAGGGTGAGTCAAGTTCCTAGGCAGGTCCAGATAAGCTGGATGCTTCCCTTGATATTAACCCACCGAACTCTTATCAAGATCCAGACACTACCCCTGCTGAAGACATATTCATCGAGTGTAAAGAAATTACAACTTCAGGGGTGGTTCCACCTCTTCGTCCTACCTTTTTGAGCATTCCCCCCATCACCACCATTGTTCCTATCACTGCTGCTACCACCGACAGACCTCCATCAACTGATGAGTTCATTCAACTTAACTCTCCCAAAGATGGTGATACAGTCAATGGTGAAGAGAACCATAGCGAACCAACTGGTAATGATGGTAATGAAGGTGAATGTGAATGCAATGGATCCGAACCGGGGGAAAAGGGTGCAGACTAAAGAATTTTTTTTATTTGTAGAACAGCATCATCCCTTATGCTTCAAGAATTTGTATTATAATAAATGAAATGATGTTTGTTGTTTTGTCAGAATTTCATCCTTCAATCTTGAATGAGTTGACAATTTGATTCCTTCCTTTTTTTTTTTTTTTTTTTTTTTAACAAAGTGTTTGGCGTTCGGCTAGAATGCCACTTTGCCAATTTGCAAAAGTACTTGGCGTTCGGCTGGTAATGCCAACTCTCACTTACTTTGCCAAGTGCCTAGCGCTCAGCTAGAATACCACTTGCCACTTGGCATTATCTTGTGCAAGTGTTTGGCGTTCGGCTAGTAGTGCCAGCTGCCACTTTCTTTGCTGAATGCCTGGCGCTCAGCCAGAATGCCACTTGCCACTTGGCATTATTTTGTGCAAGTGTTTGGCGTTCGGCTCGTAGTGCCAGCTGCCACTTATTTTGCTAAATGCCTGACACTTGGCTAGAATGCCACTTGCCACTTGGCATTATTTCGTGCAAGTGTTTAGCGTTCGGCTCGTAGTGCCTGCTGCCACTTACTTTGCTGAATGCCTGGCGCTCGGCTAGAATGCCACTTGCCACTTGGCTTATTTTGTGCAAGTGTTTGGCGTTCAGCTCATAGTGCTAGCTTGCCATTTACTTTGCTGAATGCCTGACGCTCGGCCAGAATGCCACTTGCTACTTGGTATTATTTTATGCAAGTGTTTGGTGTTTGGCTCATGGTGCCAGCTGCCACTTACTTTGCTGAATGCCTGGCGCTCGGCTAGAATGCCACTTGTTACTTGGCATTAACTTTATTTCTTGCTCACTTCAATTTTAAAATCAATGGAACTCTTTTTATATATCTTTGAGAAATCTACATACTTGCAAGAGCACAACTCTAAATGAACGCTACTACAGCATTGTATTCTATACTTCTATTGGTAGTACCTTTTTAGAGATGTGGCGTTCCATAGTTTGTTGACCAATCTTCTAGCCATAGTCTCCAATGTATATGCCCCTTTCCCTATGGCTTCTGCCACTCTATAAAGGCCTTCCTATGATGACATCATCTTTTTAACGATCCCCATCTTCTTTTTTAGAACCAGATCACTAGGAGAAAAATTCCTATACTTCACCTTCTTGTTATGACTATTCACGAGTGTTTGCTGATATGATGCAAGCTTTACTGCCGTTGCATCTCTTTTCTCCTCCAGCAAATCAAGATTGAATCTCAACATTCTATCGTTCTGCTCTTGATCCCACGCCAAACTTTGAACGGTTGGAACTAAGTGTTCAATCGGTATTACTGCCTCGGTGCCATACACCATAGCGAAAGGGCTTTCTCCGGTCGGCCATCTTAGAGTTGTTCTATAAGCCCACAAGACGTTCGAAAGTTCATCCAACCATTTTCCTTTTTCACTTTGTAGCTTCTTTTTAATGCAAGCAAAGATTGTTCTGCTCGTGATCTTAGCTTGGCCATTAGCCTGGGGATAGCTGACTGCTGCTAACTTTTGATTGATTCCATACTCTTCCAGCAGTTCCTTCACTTGCTTACTATCGAGATTAGTCCCATTATCCATAACAACTGACCTTGGTACGCTAAAATGACAAATTACATTATTCCAGATGAAGCGTCTTACTTGAGTTTGGGTCACACTAGGGTATGGCTCTGCCTCTACCCACTTAGTGAAATAGTCTATTGCCTGCAGAATATACTTGTTCTGCGATCTCGCGGTCGACAGAGGGCCAACCACATCCATCCCTCATTGCACGAAAGGCCATGGCGTGGCCATTATGTGCAAGTCCTCAGGTGGTTGGTGGATCAATGGTCCAAACCGTTGGCATTTATCGCATCTTCTAGAGAATTCTTCCGCATCTCGTGCCATGTTTGGCCAAAAGTACCCTTGTGTCATTGCCTTGTGTGCCAAAGATCTTCCTCCTGAATAATTTTCGCATACACCTTCATGAATGGTTCGCATGATCTGTCTAGCCTTTGTTGGGGTAACACACTTTAAGTACGGACCTAAAAAGGACCGTCAGTACAATTGATTACACACAATAGCATACTTCGCGGCATTGGACCTGATTTTCCTTGCTTCATCTTTATGCTCGGGCAGCACACCATCGCATATGAAAGCTATGATCGGATCAATCCAGCTTGGCTCATATGGTATAACATTAACTTGCTCCCATACCGAGCAGTTTATAAAAAATGGACGGCTGGTTCAACACATTGATGAGTGCTGAAAAATGCGTATTTAAACCCCTTAAGTTTAGGTATTCTAGAACCTTTATCTATCTTATTTTCCCGTTTTGTATTGATTTCGTGTTATTTCCATTTTCAGGTACTTATCCCCAAAATAAGCTAACTCAGCCAAATAAGAGCATAATTGAAGTAATTCTGGGATGAATCAAAGAAAGGAGCAAAGTAGAGCAAAAGGAAGCAAAATATGGAATTTCAATAACTTCGATCGATCTCAAGAAAACTTCGATCGATCCAACTTTCATCGATCTCAGCACTTCAAGATAGATCCAGGCCATGATGTCATTTTGAGAGATCCCAAAAGTTCGATCGATCCAACATCATTCTCTGATCGATCGAATTTTCTTGTCCTTATCCACATGCCAGATCTTATCCAATTGTACCACCCTACCAACCACTTTTGTCCTTTTCCTAAAAATATTTTCAAAATATCTCAGATTTATTTTTATCCAAAAAGGCGCCACCATTGAGGATTGATCCAGCTTCAATTCGATAGATCTCAGCCATGTTCGATCGATCTCACCACAAGTTCGATCGATCGAACTTCCCAAATCCTGAGAAAATTCTAAATTCCAACTCATTAAAAGTTGTCTCATATCCAATCATTAGAGGATTATTGGTGTACGAGCCCAGCTCATTTGGGGTGATTTTTGACCTACCTATATAAGGAATATGAGCCACTTTTTGAAAAAGACTTGGAGACTTTATACTTTTATACTTAGAGAGGAAGCAAAAGGGGAGGAGGAGGCTAGAGACACCATTAGACTCTTCATCAACCAAGGAGTAGATTTCTTCCATGGAGCTTGCCCTTGAGGGTTGGAAGACATCATCTATGAGTGGCTAGACATCCTCTTGGGTCTAGAGTTAGCCCTAAGCATGCTTTCTACTTCTTGATTTATGTATTTTTGAGGGGATTTGTATCGTGATACATGTTTTGACACTTATATATATATAGATCTTGTAATAAAAGGTCTACTTTTTGTCTTGATGATCGGTACTAGATTTGTGTGCTAGTTTGAGGGTAAGGATGTGATCATTTCTTTAGTTGGCTTAGATAGCAACACACTTGATGTTGGTCCACTCAAAAAGGATTCTAGAGTTGTTTTAATTTCATGATCATTTTCTTGATGTGTGAAGGACCATACTTGCTTGCTTGATGTTGAGATTTTGGGAGATTGCTTCAAAAAAGGGTTGAAAAATTGTATACTTGAGGTAGTTTTCTCCTGATGCTTGTTTGCAATATTAGTACCTCTTTTGAAAGAATGAGCTTACTGTTTGTGGGTATCATTTCTAGAAACCCTTATGAGACTTCACTCATCCACTAGGGGTAACCTAGGGGTTTAAAAGGCTTGTTGCATATGCTAAATGTAATCGTGTTCCCTACGAAAGTGCCGTTATCCATTTATTACTTTCTAGTTCATAGTTGTATAGTTGTTTATTTCATTCTTTTACTTTCTAGTTCATTGCTAGGGACTAGCAATATTTAAGTTTGGGGGTGTGATGAGCGCTGAAAAGTGCACATTTAAACCCCCTAAGCGAGGGTATTTTAGTCCATTCATCTATCTTTATTTACCCATTTTAGTACTTACTTGTGTTTCTATCTATTTCAGGTCAATAATGCTAAAACGGGCTAAAAATGGTTTCTTAAGGCCTTTTTAGAGTCAAACTAAGTCTTAGTGATGATTTGGAGCAAAAGGAGACTTGGAGACTTAATACTTTTATACTTAGAGAGGAAGCAAAGGGGAAGAGGAGGTTAGAGACACCATTGGAGGCTCTTCATCAACCAAGGAGCAGATTTCTTCCATGGAGCTTGCCCTTGAGGGTTGAAAGACATTATCCATGAATGGCTAGACATCCTCTTGGGGCGAGAGTTAGCCCTAAGCATGCTTTCTACTTCTTGATTTATGTATTTTTTAGGGGATTTGTATTATGATACATGTTTTGACACTTTTATATATATAGATCTTGTTTATTCAATGATTTATATGGTTTAATGCTTCCAATTGATCATTTCATTCTATCTATATGTCTATGTATGCTAGAATAGATGTTCATGTGTTTGTCTCTATTTCTTGTGTTGTTGATGCATATCTATGTGTATTAATGCTATAGATCTAGAGATTGTCAAGGCATAGTGCTTAATGGAATGCTCTTGTGGTTTATTTGATGGTTCATACTCATTTCTTGATGGATTGTGCCTCTCCCTTAGTTTAATTAGTTTAATTCCATGTCATTAGCTTAGTTGTGGTGTAGTTGTAGTGTAGTTGTTAAATGGGAGGACAATCCATGTTTGTTGTTTGATGTTCTAAGCTTTTGAATGCAAGTAGCATATGTCTCTAACCTTGTGATGTGTTTGGTTGTGAGCTTAAAGAAGGGATTAATGGCTTAATTTGATATGTTGTGCTATCCATCATGTTGCTTAAACAATATATGCTTAATTTGTCATCCATGCTTATTAAAACAACCACACACACACTCTTTGTTGCAATATATGTTTTTTTCCCTCATTAATCATTCATTAAGGGTGTAGAAAAGTATGCTTAGTGGTAATCTCTAAACCCCAAGATCTCTCTCTCTCTTTTATTCTCCTTATTGCTTTATTAGTTACTTTAGTTTAATTGCATCTTAGTGTAATTCAACCACCAACCACTATTTTGATCACTCGACTTACTAACCCTAATCTTGATTCCTCAACCTAGTATGACCCTCAATCCCTTGGGACGATCCCTACTTACCCTAGCTATATTTTTAGTAAAAGGTAGTAGTGGCAATTTTAAATGTAAAACTTGGCCACATTCATCATAGCTCTACACCGCTTTATCTTTTGGTGGTGTGCACAAACCGTATAGGTTCCGGGAGTAACGACAACCCGGATCTCATCACAAATATATTGTTGTGATTAGTGTTTTAGCCTTGTGAATTTCATGAATCTTGGTATATTTCTATGATTTCCATGGTCTAATTCTTCCTATTAATTCTCTAGTTTATTTACATGTCTATGTGTGATTAAATTAGGAATTATGTCTCACATGATTCATATGGGTTAATTCTTCCATTGATTCTCTATTATAATTAAATGTTGTCTTATTTGTGATTTTTTGGGGAATTGATCTCTACACTAGTTTTTCTATATTAATTGCATGTCTATGTGTGGTTAATTGAGAATTTAGTGATGGCTAGACATTAGTGCTTAATGGAATGCTCTTGTTATGTCTCTTAATGGTTCATACTTATTCCTTGATGGATTGTGCCTCTCCTTTAGTTTATTTTCATGCTAGTAGTGTAGTTGTAGTGTAGTGTTAGATGGGGAGACAATTCATGCTTGTTCTTTGATGTTCCATGCTTTTGAATGCAAGAAGTATATGCTCTAATATTGTGGTGTAATGGAATTTTGAGCTTAATGAAGGATTAATGACTTGTTATGATATATTGTATCTTTCACATGTGTTTAGACAATATATTCCTTTCCCAATAGATATATTGTGGCCTCTCACATGATGTTTAGACAATACATGTTTAACTAAGTCATCCTTGTGAATTATTTGGACTATGAGCTTAATGAAAGGTTTAATGACTTGATTTGATATTTTGTTCTCTTCACATGTTGTCTAGACAATATATTCCTCTTCCAATAGATATATTGTAGCTTTTCACATGTTGTTTAGACATTATACACTTGTTGAGTAACCTTTGCTAGTTGAACCAATTTTGTTCACAACAATGTATTCCCCATTAATGGAAAGCAAGTGGTTAATTACACAAGCTTAGTGGTGATTCCAACACCCTAAGTCCTCTCTTCTCATCTCTTAAATCCCTATCTCTACTTAGTTTTATTTTTATTGCATTTTAATTAATTCTTTTCTAGAAGTAATCAACCAACCCAACTCTCTTTTGTAATCATTTGGTACGCTAGAGTCGAAGTTGAAATTCCAACACGTATAATCCCTTGGGACGATCCCTACTCACTCTTGCTACGTTAGTAGTGGTGTTGGTAGTGGTTTTTATAAATTGAAATTTGACGTAAAAGGCTTTTCTTGAACCACACATTCACTACATTCATTTTGGCGTATTGGAACGGCCGTCGTCACATTCACTGTCCTCCTTCTTTTGGGCCTATTCAGTGTGGATTGTCTTTGCTTCGATTGCGATTACCCGACCCGTTCTGAGTATCTTGAACAAACTGAGCCCAGGTCATTAATTGTATCTTCATTAACACATGCATAACTATTGATTTTAACAAAATAGATATTAAATAAGAACTCAAGCACTCAAAACATACACACACATTTAACTACCCAAGTTCAAAACTATAGTAATATATACTTTGTTATGTATTACGATTTGGGACAGAAAGAGAGGGAAACAAATAATACAAAGTTTACAACATTCAAGGATATAACTAGAGATTCTCATATATAATTAGGGCTTCGATCAGTAATGTAGGCTGCTAGGGTTTTGAAATTGTAAAACTAATAAACTTACCTTCAGAGTCTCGTGCTTCAGAAAGATAGGGCTTCGAACAAGAAAAGTTGTCATCATTGAGATCGTAACATGGAGTTCATCCTCGTGTTGAATATGGAGTGCGTGATCTTCAGAAAAAAAATAAAATTGCTTTTATGAAAAAAACAATTTTTTACAATGTGAGCCATGTTTTAGCATCGAATGTTTGCGTGTTTTAAACAACCATATGTGGCTGGTTTCCATATCACTGCATTAGAAAACTAGTCTATACCTATTTTAGTTTCCAAATTTATGATTATTAATACCACCTAATATAATAATTAAGGCAATTACCAAAAAAAGAAAAAAAAAATCCGAGCATTCTCTTGCTCACATGTCTCTATCTAAACAAAGAAATTCTTTATATATCTAAAACTCATTACAAAGATTCACATAATTCCTTCTTCTTCTTCTTCTTCTTCTTCATTTTTTTTTTTTTTTTTTTTTTTTTGGTGTATAATCTCAGCATATTCACATATACAAGAATTCCAAATCATGAATTAAAATACTAATTTTTCATAAATAACGAAAATGAGTAGATTAACAAAGAATTCCATATCAAAGAGAGATAACTGACGGCGACAGATCAACAAGATATCAAAGTAATGAAGGTACTATTTAAATTAACAAAGCAAGGAGCAATGAGAAAAAAAAAAAAAAAAAAATATTTAAAGAATTATTCCAAGAATTCCATCTTCTGGGCATGGGCCTAGCTTGAATTAAAGTTGAACTCATAGCATCCGAAGCATCGACCGGAAGAGTAGGTTCTTTGAGAGAGTATTGATTTTTATTCCAAGAGACGTGAGAGTAAAAGATTTCTTTGTTTGAGAGAGAGACCTGTGAGGAAGACACATGAAAAAAGATGAGTATTCTATTTAGACAGTAAGTCGAGTGTTTTTTTTTTTCTTTAATTTGGTTGGTATTGATTTTTATTTCAAAAATGCTGGAACTAGATCAAAGCAAAGAATGTAAAGAATTTCTTTGGTTGAGAATGAGACCGGTGAGCAAGAGAGGTGAAGATAGCCGAGTATTTTCTATTTTAAAAACACTCGGGTGTTTTTTTTTCCCTTCTATTTTGGTAATTGCCTTAATTATTAAATTTGGTGGTAATGATAATCCTAAATTTGAAAACTAAAATAGGTAGAAAGTGGTTTTCTAGTAAAAGGAAATAAAATTAATGGGTTTGGAAAGTGACGGTTAGATTTAACTTAATGGCCACATACAAAGTGTGGATAAATTCTCTTCCTCACCAATGAGCAAGAGATTAGAACTATACATTTATATATACGAGTGGTGTTCAACTGCTCCCTGGTGAGTAGGAGAAGTATACTCACTTTGAATCCTAGTTTTAGGATCTAATCCTACGGTTAATAGAAATAATAGTTGTTTTAAGAAACTACCATTCTTTAATTTAGTCCAAATTTGTGAAAATACTATAAAAGGTAGTTTTTTAAAAGGGAAAAAAAATTTAATTTTCTTTAATGTGATTGACTATAAACAACCACCACCACCGCCACTATCACCACACCGCGCATCCTCCATCCATCATGTAATACCTTATTAACCCTTTTTCTATGTGTGTGTGTAAAGATGAATCAAAAGATCAAAGAAAATCATCAATTCATGTAAAACTTGCAAAAAGCACCAATTTCTATGGTATGCGCAAGGATGATATTAGAAATATGAAAGAAAAAGGGAAAGGACCACCTCCACCACAACACTGCCACCATGATGAGCGCTGAATATTACATATTCGAGCCTCTAAATATACGTATGTTAAGACCTAAAGTGATACTTCTATCTAGTTTTAGACTAATTTATGTTTATTTCATGTTTGTAGGTACTTTCCCAAAGAACAAGTTAAAACCGTGATTTTATGAAGAAAAGACTGATATTGAAGCTTATAGGGCCGTTGTCGGTCATCTAAAGCAAGCTTAGAGTAAAAATTATGAGAATTTTGGACCTACTTCAGTATTTTGGGCATAACTTTTCACTCGAAACTCCAAATTGAGCAACCTCAGTGGGTTTGGAAAGAAGATTCAAAGCCCGATGTTTTTATCTCTAATATCCATCTCCAAATTCACACTCTAAATGGTTCAAAATTGCTTGGGCTTGAACCCTACTCTTGAAAGCTCGAGCCCTATACCTAAAGCTCGAGCTTTAGGTACCAAAAGCCTCGAGCCTTAACCCAAAAATCAAGGATTGAGCACTATGAAAGGGGGATTGAGCACTATTAAATGGAAAAACCCAAAAATATTCTAAATGTTGATGGAAAAGACGCTTCCTGAAAGCTCGAGCCCTATACCAAAAGCTCGAGCCTTGTACCCAAAGCTTGAGCTTTGCTGTTAAGTAAGAATTTTGAAGTTGCGAAATTTGTTCTAATTCAGTCATAATTCATCTCAGATGGGCTCAGATTACCCCAGAAGACCTAAAAGCCTATCCAACCCTTATTAGAAGTTAATTCTTCAATAAAAGGAGGCAAAAGGCCATCATATCATCTCTCTCATATCTTTCTCTCACGGTGACTTTTAGGGTTTTGAAGAAGATCCCAAAGGAGTTTTGGCGGTCCATGGCGATGAAGATCACAACAACACAAATGATATCTTGCGTCGTCATGAATAGCTAATTCCTCTCTTAGGGCATTAATGTAGCCCGAATCCGAATACTATGGTTTGATTGTTCTGTACTTTGGGAAGTTAATATATTATATACTTTGATTGCATGATTTTGGGCAATTGACTTAATTCAATTGGTGTTTTAATTAATTAATAGTTTTTAAATAGTTATTACATTGTCTTAGATATAACTACTCATAAATTATTCTCAACCCATTCTTATTGGACGATATCTGGCGGAGCCCTGTCGGACATAAGAATGGAGATCATGTAATGGTGTTCAAACATTTTTCTTTAATGAACTCTTTCATAATCTATGCTTAGGGAAGACGAGTTATACTGCAACATTAATTAGAAGTAAGTAGGCGGATAATTCGTGCTAACTTTTGATAAGTTATAGTTAGCTAAGTTCAGTGAAACATCTTTCTTTAAAACTGAATTAAATGAATGTTATTGAGTTTAATTCATATGGTATATAAGTTGTTATTGAAATCCCAAGGTTGAACAGTTGACTATAGTATGTGGTTCGTGGTGAAGTCAATCCCTGAGTATTTCTTCTCTTGATCTCAATCCTTTTATTCCGTTTATTTTCTTTTATGTTATTGAATTGCAACACAATATACAAAACCAAATACTCTTTCTAAATTAAAATAGTATTAATTGAAGACTCAATAAACCACCACAGTCCTTGAGATTCGACACTCTCAACATAGTCCTATTCTATAAGGATTCGTTCTATTGCGAGTAGTATTTTATTATTGATAAATAAAAACACACATCAATTTTTGGCGTCGTTGCCCGGGACTGTGTCATGGTTTTGTTGAGTTCGTGATTAATTTTAGTTTAATTTATAGTTTTAGGACTTTCTACTATCTCACCTTAATTCTTTTTCTTTTTAAGTATAGGAATTAAGGAGAAAGGGTGACGAAGCTTAAGGAGAAACAGCTACGTATTCAGGACCGCTTATGAAGTCTTTTAAATTTATTTCTTTGCTTGAAAATTTTCTTTTTACTTGTTACCATTGAAATTAGCTTAAATTGTTAAGAGAATTCTCTAACTCAGATATGGCTAATAATGGTGATAATACTAATGGGGCACATATGCCACAAACACCTGTTCCTCCACCACAACCACAATTGAGGGATCACTTCATTCCCACCTCATATACATCCCCTTGTTGTTTTCAATTTCCACAATCTGATGCAACCCACTTTGAGATTAAGCCAGCTATGATCCAAATGCTTCCAACTTTCCATGGGTTTGCTACTGAAGATCCCTATAAGCACATAAATGAATTTCTAGAATTGTGTTCAACTACCAAGTTGCCCACTCTCTCTGATAATGCTTTTAGGATGAGACTCTTCCAATTTTCTCTCAAGAACAAAGCTAAAACTTGGTTGCACTCCCTACCTCATAATTCCATAAGCACATGGGATAAGTTACAACAAGCGTTCTTCAAAAAATACTTGGGTAAAATCACACAAATGAGAAAAGAGATCATGGCGTTCTCCCAAATCTTAGGTGAACAACTTCATGATACTTGGGAAAGATACAATGATCTTCTGAGAAAGTGTCCACACCATGATATTGCTAAATAGCATTTGGTGCAAATCTTCTATGATAGATTACATGATCCACATAGGAACATGGTAGATGCTTCTAGTAATGGTGGTTTCCTGCATAAGAGCCCAAATGACGCTTGGGAACTATTTGAGGCCCTAAGTGAAAATTCTGTTTAACATGCTTCTTCCTCTAGGTCTAGATCCACTCTTGGTATCTATAAGGTTGAAAGTTTGTATGAAACAGAAAAATTTAGAGAGGTTGCCTCCCAAATGGAAGTGTTGAATTGAAAGTTTGACCAAGTATTGCCAGCTGTTAGTGCTTTTAGTTCTTATCAGCACTCCTCTTTGCCAAAGGAGGAATGTTCTGTCTGTGCTAATCCATCTCATTATGCTGCCAATTGTCCTTTCTTGGGTCAATATTTTGAAAATCCATAAGTGCAAACCAATGCTGCATTCTCCAATTCGGGTTACAATCCAAATTCCAATATATATAACCTTGGTTGGAGAGATCATTCCAATATATCATGGCAGAATCAAAGCCAAGACAATACTGTTCCCCAATCTCAGGGACGATACCACAATTCATCCAATCCTTTACTAAATAATTCTTTTAATCCATCTTCCATCTACTGTCCTCCTTAATTTAGGAACCAAGCTAATCCAGATCTTCCTCCTCCTAAGTACTCATCTGCATTTGAATTGTTGCATTCCAATTCTTAATCTATAGTTAAGCTAGAAACTCAAGTTGGGCAAATATCTGCTCAAGTTAGGGAAATAGTAAAAGTGTTAAATCAAAAAGAGGAAGGGAAATTTCCAAGTTAGCCAATGGTAAATCCAAAAAGGTAAACTTACATGATTGATGAGACTACTCCTTCAAGTTCTTATCATGAGCAAGTTAATGCCATCACTACTTTGCAGAGTGGAAAGATCATTAATAATCATGTTGAGGAAAATGAGGTAGAAAAAGAAAAGCGTAGGATTCCTATAATCACATTCTTCCAACTCCACATCCCATAGTTGTTCCCTCACATCCTAATCCATCAAGCTCCAAAGGAGTTGAAGGTGAAGTCACTTCTTCATCTACTCCCAACCTTGAGACAACTTATGAGCCAAGAGCTACATTTCCTGAACGTCTCAAGGGACCCTCTTACTTTGGAAAGCAATGAGACAAAATCCAAGACATGAGGAATGTCTTCAAATAGGTAAAACTCAATATTCCTCTCCTAGATGCTATCAATCAAATCCCTACCTATGCTAAATTTCTGAAAGACTTCTACACTCAAAAGAGAAAATAAAAAAGCCAAGTCTCTAAGAAAATCTATCTCACTTAGCAAGTCAGTGCAATCATTCAGCACAACACTCCTCGTAAGTTCAACGATCCTGGTGCTCCTACCATATCTTGCATCATTGGAAACAATGTGATAGACAGAGCACTTCTTGATCTTGGAATGAGTGTTAATCTTCTTCCTTACTCGGTATATGAGTAATTAGGCTTAGGAGAGCTTAAACCCACTTCAATGGTGTTACAACTTACTGATTTATCTATGAAGCAACCACTTGGGTTAATTAAAGATGTTCTCATTAAAGGGGACATGTTTTATTTTTCGGTTGACTTTCTTGTCCTGCATACAGAACTTGTTTACGATCCCAATAGATATATTCCTGTGATCCTTGGTCGTCCATTCTTAGTTACAGCTAATGCCAACATTAACTGTAGGACTAGGGCAATAGATATTTCTTCTAGGAATATGAAGCTCAAATTAAATATCTTCAATGCCACTCCATATTCCTCAGAGGAAGATGAGTGCTTCTTTATTGATGTCATTGATAAGGATCCAGTCACCATCTTTCCAATAAAATATCCTCCTCCTTTGATTTTGAATCTTTCTTGTCCTTCTTGTGAGTATTCTCACAAACTTGAGCCTAAGCCACCACCGGATAAGCGTGAGTATTCTTTCTTGGGTCTTAATGGACTTACATTGGTTCCTCCTATTTCAAATTTTGGTAATCACCCATAGGACTGATTTTGGGATGAGGAAGGTACTTGAATTGTTGGATACAGGCTAAAGAGTGGCCTAACATCGAGCTAGCGATGTTAAACTTAGCATGCTGTCGAGCTATCGACATTAAACTTAGCACTTTTAGGTTTGTACTTTAGTTTAATTTGATTTTTTTTTTCCTTCTTCAGTTTATTTTGTTTTCTAGGTTTTTAGCTTATTTGTGTCTTTTTCTTTTATTTTTAGATTAGGTTAGTTTAGGTTTGTTTTAATTAAAATAAACAAAGAAATTTTTTTTTTTGACTTGTGCATAATGATATATATCTGTTTTACTCCATATACTTGTTACTCTAATATGTGCTATAGAGTGTGATTATTTTGTCAGGTACAAAGGACAAAGTTTGGAGGTGAGGTGACGATTTCATTCCTTTGAGCTATCAATTATTGATCCTTGCTGGTTCTACGTATTTGGCAATATCTGTCTAACTCTACGTTTGTTTTCACACATTGAGGACAATGTGCATCTTAAGTTTAGGGGTAAGGCAGTGCCTTTGTTGATAATATATTGTGCATAAGAGGATGCAATTTAACTGTTTAAGCATGATTTTGAATCTGTTAATTGTTGGGATGTCCATATCCATTCTGATATTGGTTTAAGATGGCTTGTATGCCGAATTTATGCTAAATAGGGATTTTTGAAATTTTTTTATATCAGTTGGTGGCCTGTGGTCCACTTTGTCCGGAAAGTTACAATTTAATGATTCTGATTCCTAGAATACTTCACTTTGCACATATTCACACTTACATGTATTCTGTGGGGTATAACCTTGAAATCTTATTCTGATTTATGTTAAACTGAGATAAGCAGGTGAATTTGATGATTTTGAAAACCAAGGTATAAAAAATAAAAATAAAAAAAAGAATTGGTATGTATGCAATAAATGAAAAAAAATATTCTTCACCAATATGATAAAAAAAAATGAAAAAAAAAGTGAAGAAAAGAAGTAGAAAAAGGGTCAAGTTTAGGTCTGTACCTAGATTGCTTGAGCAATTAAGTCCTTAGGGGTGTGTTCTGACACCCAATGCCCTAAAACCATCTGGTTTGGGAGTCATTGACTGAAAGTTTGTTACATAAGAAGTTTAGGTTGCCTAGATTACTTCAGCAATTTAGTCCGTAAGGGTGTTTTAATACCTAATGTCCTAAAGCCATCTGGTTTGGGAGTCATTGGCTGAAAACTCGTTACAAGAGTGATTTAGAAAACTTAATAGACCTGAGCATTGCATAATACCCTTTTGAAAAAGAAAAAAAAAATGAGTTGAAAAAAAATTGAGTAATGAATGAAATAAATGCATACCTGTAGAAAATTAGGAAAAATACCTTAGGGATTAGAATTTGAAAGGTTTACTTGTGAATTGAGGGATAGCATGAGTTAGATATAAGTATGAATAGTAAGCCACATGTTTAAAATTGTAAATTCACTATTAAAAAGGATTTTGGGGATCGAGATTGTTAAACATGTGATTAAATTGAAATATAGGGACCATGGCTGTTGATATGAAGTTGAGAGTTGGAGATTTTTCCTGTTTAATATAGTTCCTTATACTTGTAGTTGACTGATTGATGCATTACAGGGACATTATGATATGAAAATAAGTTTAAATGAGCTTACCATGTAATTAAGGCACTGATTTGAAGTTTGTGGGTACCTTCACTAGAAACCCTCACGAGACTATAAGTAGTCCACTAGGGGTAACTTAGGGGTTTAAAGGCTTGTTGCATAAGCTAAATGCAACCGTGATTCCCACAAAAAGCGGCTTTTTAGTTTGGTATTGCTAAGGGTTTAGCAATATATAAGTTTGGGGGTGTGATGAGCGTTGAATATTGCATATTCGAGCCCTTAAATATACGTATGTTAAGACTTAAAGTGATACTTCTATCCAGTTTTAGACTGATTTATGTTTATTTCATATTTGTAGGTACTTTCCTAAAGAACAAGTTAAAACTATAATTTTAATGAAAAGACTGATATTGAAGCTTATGGGGCGTTGCCGGTCATCTAAAGCAAGCTTAGAGTAAAAATTACGAGAATTCTGGACCAACTTCAGTGTTTTGGGCATAACTTTTCACTCGAAACTCCAAATTGAGCAAACTAAACAGCTCTGGAAAGAAGATTTGAAGCCTGATGTTTTTGTCTCTAATAGCTATTTCTAAATTCGCAATCTAAATTGGTCAAAATCACTTTGGCTCGAGCCCTATACCTAAAGCTCAAGCTTTAGGTACCAAATGCTTGAGCCTTAACCCAAAAATCAAGGATCGAGCACCATGAAAGGGGGATCGAGCACTGTTAAAAGGAAAAACCCAAACATATTCTAAGTGTTGATGGAAAAGACACTTCGAAAAATATTGGAAGAAATTTGGCTAAGTATAGAAGTAGGGATCAAGCACCATTCCTGAAAGCTCGAGCCCTGTACCAAAAGCTCGAGCCTTGTACCCAAAGCTCGAGCCTTAGGTACAAAAAGCTCGAGCCTTGTACCCAAAGCTCGAGCTTTGCTGTTAAGTAAGAATTTTCAAGTTGCGGGATTTGTTCTAATTCAATCATAATTCATCCCAAATGGGCCCATATTACGCCAGAAGACCTAAAAGCCCATCCAACCCTTATTAGAAGTTAATTCTTCTATAAAAGGAGGCACAAGGCCATCATATCATCTCTCTTATATCTCTCGCTCATGGTGGCTTTTAGGATTTTGAAGAAGAAAATCCCAAAGGAGTTTTGGCAGTCCATGGCGATGAAGACCACAACAACACAGATGATATCTGGCGCCGTCATGAGTAGCAAATTCCTCTCTTAGGGCATTGATGTAGCCCGAATCCGAATACTATGGTTTGATTGTTCTATACTTTGAGAATTTAATATATTTTAAACTTTGATTGCATGATTATGGGCAATTGACTTAATTCAATTGGTGTTTTAATTAATTAATAGTTTTTGAATAGTTATTACCTTGTCTTAGATATAACTGCTCATAAATTATTCTTAACCCATTCTTATTGGACGATATCTGGTGGAGCCCTGTCACACATAAGAATGGAGATCATTCAATGTTTTCAAATGTTTTTCTTGAATGAACTTCTTCATAATCTATGCCTAGGGAAGATGAGTTATATTGCAACATTAATTAGAAGGCGGATAATTTGTGCCAACTTTTGATAGGTTATAGTTAGCTAAGTTTAATAAAACATCTTTCTTTAAAACTGAATTAAATGAATGTTATTGAATTTAATTCATATGGTATATAAGTTATTGAAATCCCAAGGTTGAACAGTTGACCATAGTATGAGGTTCGTGGTGAAGTCAATCCCTAAGTATTTCTTCTCTTGATCTCAATCCTTTTATTCCGTTTATTTTCTTTTATGTTATTGAATTGCAACACAACACACAAAACTAAATCCTCTTTCTATATTAAAATAGTATTAATTGAAGACTCGATAAACCACCACAGTCCTTGAGGTTCGACACTTTCAACATAGTCCTATCCTACAAGGATTCGTTCTATTGCGAGTTGTATTTTATTATTGATAAATAAAAACACACATCACACCACCACCACCACCACCTACACCTTTACGTCTACCTTCTCCTCCACCTCTAGTGGTGGCGCCGGCGGTAGTAGAGGAGGTGGCAATGTTGTGGTGGTGCGGCGGATCGAGGCGATTGTGGCAATTCAAAGTTAATGAGATTGAAGAAATTGACCTTTTTTTTTTTTTTTTTTTTTTCCTATAAGAAACTATCCATTTTATTCCTTTCACAATTAATGGTTAATTAAAAGGATAATTAATTTCTTAAAATATTTATTCTTTTAGGAACCGTAGGATTAGATTTTAAGGCTAGGATTAAAAGTGAATATATTACTTCCTGCTCACCAGGAAGCAGTTGAACACCACTGTGTGTGTGTGTGTATATATATATATATATATATATATATATATATATATATATATCACGCCCGTAATTTTCATCCTTTTCGTCCCCAATGTAGTGGTCAGCTGTGGGAGCCCGTGCGATGAAATTGTAAACATAAGTGTGACAGAGGTGGTGTGAATGTCTTGAATTGAAAGTGTGGTAGGAACTAATGGATTCGTTTTTGTGGTCATCACCTAACATTGACTTTTGGTGTGCTAGGTCACCTAGAATGTGGAAATGTAAAGTGCCAACCCTATTTAACTCTATTTAGTTTACGTGAACCAAAGTAGTGGATTCAGGTATTTAATTACGCTTGGGGAATGTGTTAGGCACCCCAAGACGCATATACAAAGTATGATTGCCTATTTTTTGTGATGCATATATAAAGTATGATTGCTTATTTTTTGTGTTAGATTCCATTCTATTACATGGCTATATGGGGATTGTGAAAGAGTGAAGGATGAGACCGTACCTAGATAACTATCTAAGTTGCCAACGCATCCCATTGTTGGGAAATTAGGTCAAATGTAGTTCGGGAAAATGTATGGAGGGATCCCAAATAGCATACGAGTCTAAATGATGGAATGAGATAGATGTGGGGCTTAACTAAACTTAGGGTTGATTACATATCCGGTCGTTCGGAATTAAGTCAAACATAGTTCAATTAAATGTATTTAATAGAAGCCTAAAAAATGATTACCTAACGAGATAGAAGCTAGGGCCTTAAAGATGATTACCTAGTGAAATGGAAGCTAGGGCCTTAAAGATGGTTTTGAAAGTTGCATTGAAAGAGAACTATCATATTCTTAAGAGTTGAAATGAGAAAGAGATTGTGCAAACTCTCAAGATGAAATATGATGAGAACTTTCGAGTTCTCAAGAGTAGAAATAGAATGAGTGTGTCCAAACTCTCAAGATGAAATGTGACGAGAACTTCCAAGTTCTTAAGAGTGGAATTGGAATATATATATATATATATATATATATATATATATATATATATATATATATATATAACGTTTATTTTCTCTATTTCTTTTCCCGTTTAACCTGGAGTAGACCAGGATGGGTGACCCCCTGGGAAGTTTATGATACCCCTCAATTTTGGAACGAGGGTTGATCAAGTCCTTGCCTAAAAATCGGGGGATATCAAATAATTAATAACAAACAGACACATAATACAAGGGAATATATAAATAATAAAATAAATAATAACTCTGAAATGGAAATACTAAATAATAATTAATAATCCTCTGATACCAAAACTCCAGATAAATCCAACAAATAATAAATCTCCATAACCAACGTAAACGTCCAAAGTACAACTCGGTAATCTGTATATCATGGACCCCTAATAAAATCCCATAACTAAAAAATAAATAAATAAGGTCCAAGTCTGAAGAATAAATACATGAACTAGAATCCTATGCCAATGACATCAGAAGAGTGATGAAGAGTAGTCTCTGATCTGCATGAACAACCTCTATGCCTGGTACTGACGAGGACTTGAAAAATATAACAAAGGTGGGTCAAAATCTATGAACAAGTCCTTTTTACAACAACCTAACCACAGACCCAATAAATGATACATCCCTAGCTAACTCATGCAATATTTATATAGTCGATATATATATATATATACTAACTAAAGACTCTCACTGGACTATAAGGCAGACTCATCTGGATAGTGGGTATCTCATGAAAAGCGCATACAAGGTGGTCATGAGTCCTCATTCTACCATAGCACACACATATCATATATCCAGCTACCTATCTCAACCTGCAATATACGCCTCAATCCTAACCGCTGATCCCAAGAACTCAAGCTCGTATCAAGGCACACATAAATATAAATATCTATAATCATATCCTAACAATGGCATGACTACATATAAACTACTATAACCATATTCTGACAATGGCACGGCAACACATAAAACATTATAACCATATCCTGATAATGGCACAATGGAATAACATAGTCATATCCTGACAATGGCATACAATAGAATGGATCTAACTTATTAGAGAGTCCACATATACTCATTAATACATCAAAACCATATCATGACAATGGTCTCACATAATAACAGAGGTATATCATGTATAAGATCATATAATAAAGCAACAAATATGTTTATAATCATATTATCAATTTATTGCAACCGTTATTGGAATATAGTGACCATAAGCCTTACACAACTCATAAGCTATTTAAGTTTATTATCTCTAACCCTGACAAATCATATTTACAGTCATGAAACATTCTGATAAATCACAATTTCAATAACTAAGATGATTATAACCATATCCCATGCTAAAATAATTAAATGCCAAGTCTAAATAATTTAAATAATCAATTTACAACTTATTAATCGATTAAATCGCGTATCAACATGCATGCCTAAGTTTCATGCCATTTAATTTACATGCTACTATTCCCGAGTCTTTATAACATGCTTGGGACCTTGATAAATCAATTTGCAGCCATTCAGGGTGCTTTTGGGCAAAATCAAGCCCTCAGTGCTTAAGCACACCATCACTAGGCTTGAGTGCTGAACAACACTCGAGCGGTGTTTCCCATAAAGTAGCGCTCGAGCCCTGTAAACAATGCTCGAGCCCTTATTCTCATAAATAGCTCAGTAGGTCTATTTTAAGTCCAGAAATCCGTTGCTAAAGGTCCTAAAGCATACATTTATGTCCAATTGATGGCTAACATTAATATGGAGTAATTATACATCATTAGAGCAACTTAAATCCAAGTTTTATGCATCAATCATACAAAATTTAGTATTTGTACATACATACACCTATACATATGTATCCCTTCTTTAAATCCATTTTAAAGCATGCAAACTAGATTATAATCTCCGTTTAAAATCCCTAAAGCTATACTAGGGGTGTATGGAACACGAGATCAAAGAAGAGGTGTAGAATGAAGAACTTACCTTAGGTTTTCAGACTGAAAACCAAACTTCTTCTTCTCTATTGTTCTTCTCCAATGCTGACAGCCTTTAAGTTGTCGTTGTTCACTCTCACTAGTCTAGTTCTAATCCACGTACAGGGCCTCATTCATTCTCTCCTCGTAAGCTGATGAGCATTGAAAAATGCGCATTTAAACCCCTTAAGCTTAGGTATTCTAGAACCTTTATCTATCTTATTTTCCCACTTTAGATTGATTTTGTATTATTTCCAATTTCAGATACTTATCTCCAAAATAAGCTAACTCAGCTAAATAAGAGCATCATTGAAGCAATCTTGAGATGAATCAAAGAAAGGAAGCAAGTGGTGGAAATTCAGCAAGTTCGATCGATCTCAGCAAATATTCGATCAATCGAAAGTTCATCGATCTCAGCATTCCATGATGGATCCAAGCTCTTTTGTCATTATCCAAAGATCTGACAAAGTTCGATCGATCCAACTTTCTTCCGATAGATCGAAAAAATTTCATCTTATCTACTTGTACCACCTACCTACCACATTTGTCTCTTTCCCAAAAATATCTTTAAAATATCTCAGATTTGTTTTTATCCAAAAAGGCGCCACCATAGAGGATCGATCTAGCTTCAATTCGATAAATCTCAGCCATGTTCGATCAATCTCACCACAAGTTCGATCGATCGAACTTCCCAAATCCCGAGAAAATCCAAATTCTAGCTCATTCAAAGTTGTCTCATATCCAATCATTGGAGGAATATTGGTGTACGAGCCCAGCTCATTTGGGGTAATATTTGACCTACCTATATAAGGAATATGAGCCATATTTTGAGGGAGACTTTTTAGACACTTGAGAGGCACAATTTTGATATTCTTAGTGAAGAAGAAAAGAAAGGAGGAGGCTAGAGACGCAAGCTTGGAGTTCTTCCATCAACCAAGAAGAGGAGCAATCTCTACCATGGAGTTAGCCCTTGAGGGTTGGAGGACACCATCCATAAGTGGCTAGACATCCTCTTGGGGCTAGAGTTAGCCTTAAGCATGCTTTCTACATCTTGATTTATGTATTTCTGAGGAGATTTGTATTGTGATACATGTTTTGACACTTATATATATATAGATCTTGTTTATTCAATGATTTGTAATGCTTCCAATTGATCATTTCATTCTATCCATATGTCTATGTATGCTAGAATAGATGTTCATGTGTTTGTCTCTATTTCTTGTGTTATTGATGTATGTCTATGTGTATTAATACTACAGATCTAGAGATTGTCGAGACATAGTGCTTAATGGAATGTTCTTGTGGTTTATTTGATGGTTCATACTCATTTCTTGATGGATTGTACCTCTCCTTTAGTTTAATTTCGTGTCATTAGCTTAATTGTAGTGTAGTTGTAGTTTAGGTGTTAAATGGGAGGACAATTCATGCTTGTTGTTTGATGTTCCATATTTATGAAAGCAAGTAACACATATATCTAACCTTGTGATGTGTTTGGATTGTGAGCTTAAAGAAAGGATTAATAACTTAATTTGATATATTGTGCTATCCACCATGTTGCTTAGACAATATATGCTTAATTTGTCATCCATGTTGGTTGAAACAACCACACACACACTATGTTACAATACATGTTTTTCCCCTCATTAATCATTTACTAAGGGTATAGAAAAGCTATTCTTAGTGCTGAACTCTAAACCCCAAGATCTTTCTCTTATTTTCTCTCCATTACATTTAATTGCCTACTTTAGTTTAAATTGCAAGTTAGAGTAATTCAACCACCAACCAATCTTTTGATCACTCGACCTACTAACCCTTATCTTGATTCCTCAACCTTGTACGACCCACTAATCCCTTGGGACGATCCCTACTTGCCCTAACTATATTTTTAGTGAAAGGTAGTAGTGGCAATTTCTAAATGTAAAACTTGGCCACATTCATCATAGTTCTACACCATTATCTTTTGGTGCACAAACTTTGGGTTTGGATTGATGACACACCAAGTTTTTGGCACCGTTGCCGAGAATTGATTGAAGGCAACGTCGTATTTGTGGAATCAATTAGGAATTAGTACTCTTTTGATCGTGTCTTTACTTTATTTTCATTTTGGTTACTTATTGTGTTGGTTCTTATTTGACTAGGAGCATTGAGCAAGAAGATGAGCAAAGGAGCATTCCAAGCAAGGAGCTAAGCAAAGCAAAGGAAAAAGGCAAAATCTAAAAAATTTGCAAGGCTAAAAATTGAAATTAAATTGAAGTGCTAAAGGACCCTTTGTGAGCTCTTTCTTAACTTAATCTCTAGTTAAATCGTCGGCCTGCGTGAAGGCTTATATTTCAATTCTTAGATAAATCGTGAGCCCACGTGGAGGCAATTTAATTTTCTTGCATATTGTTGATAGCATGGGAGTATGTGATCATTGTATGTGGAGGAAGTTTATTGATTGTTGATTTGTTGCGAAGGTGAAGTGTTTGTTCATTACTTATTGTTTGTTGTGCTTTGTCGTGCATGTATGGTCGTAGATCATTGAGACCCACTCTTGTCCCTCTAAATTTTCATCTTGAATCAGTTGTTCCAAACCCTAGGGGAAAAGGAAGTTCTAGTTAATCCATTTCATTAAAGGAAGGACATAATGAGGACCATGTGGAGGACCTTGGTCATATAGACCAACAAGGCATCCTTCAAATGTGCATCATAATAACATGCAAGTACCATTGGGTATGCCGAGGCCATTTGTTCATCCACCACAACAACAAAGCCAAGTTCTATTGGGAATGCCAAGGCTAATCTATGCTCCACCACCTTCTATCATTCAAGGCAATCAAGGTGCCCATGTTGCACCTCCAATTGCTAATCCTCCCCTTGCTTTAAGAGATCACTATGTGCCTAATGAATACAATGCACCTACATGCTTTCAATTGCCACCATTTATAGCACACCACTTTGAGATCAAATCACAAACCATTCAACTACTTCCTAACTATCATGGACTTCCAAGTGAAGAACCTTACAAGCATTTGGATGAATTTCTTGAAGTATGTTCCACCGTGAGATACACAGACATGCCAGAAGAGGTCTTAAGGCTTAAAATTTTTTAATTTACTCTTAAAGACAAGGCAAAATATTAGTTTAACAATCTTAGACCTTTTTCAATAACTTCTTGGGCAGAAATGCAACAAGAGTTCTTGAAGAAGTACTATCTGGTTTCTAAGACCAATGCCATGAGAACCTCAATTTGAGAGTTTTCCCACGGGGATGGGGAAACGTTCCATGAGGCATGGGAAAGATTTAATGAATTGCTTAGGAAATGTCCACATCATGACATGCCCAAATGGTAATTAGTTCAATATTTCTTTGAGAGCTTATCGGACAATTACAAGGGCATGGTTGATGCTTCCATGGGTGGCTCTTACATTGATAGGCATGAGGATAACAATGGCGTCTTTATGAGAACATGAGTGAAAATTCTTTGTATCGAACTTTATATTCCAAGAATGGTAGGAATTTAAATGGAAGGAAGAGTGTTGGCTTACATTAAGTCGACCATTCCAGTGAAATAGCCGCCGAGATGAAATCCTTATCTCAAAGGTTTGATTAATTCTTGATCAACCAAAACTCGACAAATCAAGTATCTTCTGTCCCTAACCATTCCCATCATGCATCCAATGAGACATGTATGACTTGTTCAAGTGTTTTACATTCTACTTTCAATTGTCCCCATGGATATGTGCAAAGTGAGCATCATGAACAAGTCAATGCAGCTTTTGTTAATCAAGGGAACAATCCTTATGGCAATCATTATAATCCTAGTTGGAGGAATCACTCGAATTTCTCTTGGAAAAACCAAGGGGAAGGCTCAAACCCTCCCCTAGGTGGTTTCCAAGGGAAGTATGTTCCACCATCCGATGCAAAGCCAAGGTTCCTAAGGATATAGACCATTTCAATCACAAGGAAACCAATTATGTAATTCACATTTTCCTAATCAACCATCATATTCTCAAGGAAATGCTAGGAGTCCGGCTTTTGAAGGGAAAGTTTTGACCGCTCTAGGCACTCTAGAGGCTAACACTCAATTGCTTCATTCTCATTCTCAATCCATTGTTAAGCTAGAAACCCAAGTAGAGCCAATAGTTAGTACTTTAAATGCTAGAGAGAAAGGGAAAATGCCTTCGAATGCCCTACAAAAGCACCAATATGTTGTGGAGACTCATTCCTTATCGGAAGGTCACACAATAGCGCATGTTAATGGGGTGACTACCTTAAGAAGTGGGAAAATTGTGGACAACCAAGTGGGTATGTCCAATGAAGAAAGTGAACCGGTGCAACCACAAGTTGACACCTGTCCCATTTCTCATCCTATTCCTTCATTGCATATGTATGATCTTTCAAATGAGAATGTGTTGAAAAGTGATTTTGAAAAGAAAGATTTGCAACATGATTTCAAAACTTCTTGTGTTGAAGAGACTTCAAAGAAAATTTCTGAAAAGGTTTTTGAGATAAGAGCTCTATTTCCGGATGCCTTAAAAGGATCCATTTCAATTGACAAGCAAAAGGCAAAAGCAAATGAAATTATAGATGTGTTTAGGCAAATAAAAGTCAATATTTCACTTTTGGATGCAATTAAGTAAATTCTGGCTTATGCCAAGTTTCTAAAAGACTTATGCACCCAAAAGAGGAAGAACAAAAGCTAAGCACCTAGGAAAGTGGTCTTAACTGAGCAAGTAAGCTCAATTTTGCAGCATAACACTCTTCCAAAGTTTAAGGACCCCGGTTCACTTACCACTTCATGCATCATTGGAGATCATATCATTAATCGGGCTCTTCTTGACTTAGGAGTAAGTGTTAATCTTTTTCCATACTTGGTATATGTCAAATTAGGCTAAGGAGACTTGAAACTGACGTCGGTGGTTTTGCAATTTGCCGATTGATCTATAAAAAAACCTAGGGGTATCATTAAGGACGTATTGATTAAGATTGATAAATTCTTCTTTTCTGTTGATTTCGTTGTCATCGACACGGAACCGGTCCCAAATCCTAAGAGCAAAATTCCCGTTATCCAAGGCCATCCTTTCTTGGCAACCGCAAATGCCAACATTAATTGTAGGACGGGATAATGAAGATTTCATTTGGCCACATGAAGGAAAAGTTGAATATTTTTAATCCAACCCCCAATTCATTTGACAAGCATGAAGAAGTTAATGTTAAGGAGAAATGTCATGACCTTAAATGTGAAGGAATTGAGTATTTATGTGAGACCGAAGTTTCAAAAAGTCCGTCTTCAACCCTGCATTCTAAGAAAATTGTTTCAAATTCTTGCTTTGAAAGGGCATGGAAGCCCAAAGATCATTGTGACCAAGGACTAAAAATTTCTTTTGAGCTTAATCCAACAAGTTCCTTAAATAATCATTTGTTGGGTGGAGTTCAAAGCACTTATCACCTCATCAAGGAGGGGATGCACTACAAGATGTTTGATCTGGGCTAAAAGAGCCCAACGTCTTGCTAGAGACATTGAAGACTAGCAAGACATTTCGTAGGGTGTCAAAACCCTATTCCTCCCTCATTTCTATCTTTAATTTCATTTCTTGTGAAGTCTAGATATTGGCTTTGGGTTCATATGCATTGCTAGGAACTGTGATTAGGATTGTATGCACTCTTTTGTTGAAATCGAGCATTTTGCATAAGTTTGATCGATCTCAAAATGAGTTCGATCGATCGAACTTCCCACCTGCATCAAACCTGCATCCAAATCACTCTCTGTCCAATCATTCGAACAAAACCTGCATATTTCAGCTCTCTGTCCCATCATTCGAACTTGTTCCTAGATCGATCTTTAGTTCTTCGATCGATCCAACTTTATCTTAGATAGATCTGCAATTCCAACACTTAGAGAAATTTTGAACCTACATCCACCTACATCCAAAAGCCTCTCTGTCTCATCGATCGAATATTTCTTCAAATCTTTGCATTCTCGATCGATCAAAAGTATTCTGAGATCGATCTTAGAGAAATCGATCTTTGTGCTTTGATTTTCAATTTTGACTTTGTTTTAAATTCTTAATTTCAAAAATTCCAAAAAAAAAATATAAAAATATTTTATTATTTAATTTTTATTGTCATTTTTATTTTTATTTTCTAAAAAAAAAAAGTAAATAAAAAAATAAATAAAAATATAGTAATAATAAAAAATAAAAAATATATATTTATAAAAAATATAAATAAATAAATATTTTTCAAAAATCCTAAAATTACTTTTACTTTTATTTATTTTATTTATTTTTATTTTTCAAAAATCCCAAAAATATTTTGTCACTTAAGAGGAGAGATCGATTTCAGTTCGATCGATCTGAGGATTCAGTTCGATCGATCGAACTAGCAAGGGAATGTTTTTAAAAATCAATTTAGAGTCATTCGATCAATTTCACAAGAATCGATCTCAAATCCTCATTTCACCCTTCGCTGCTGCATCCCAACTCTTCTCCATCTTTGGCGAAACTCCGACAATCTTTATCTCATCCCGAATCTCTCTATCTCCTCGGATCTAGGTTCTCATCTTCATCTCACCTTCTCTTTCAATTCCAGTAAGATCTGAGATCTCATCTGTGACTTTAAGCTTCCTTTTGATGATTCCATGCTTTAAATGTTAGATCTATGTTGTTTTGATGATGCATATCGCCATAGATGAAGCTTCGAACCTCTGTGTATATATATGTATATATATATATATATATGTTTTGAATATGTTCTTGATTTGATTTGATTTTGGGGGTTATGGGCCTAACCAAGTGACCAAATATGTTAATTTGTTGAATAGATGGGCCCACGACCATGTTCGTGAAGGCCCCGTGCCATCCACATCACAGATCTGTGACTTTTCAAGTTTCACCTCATAGTTCGATTGATCGAACTTTTTATTCGATCGATCTGTAACAAATCGATCTCACTTATTCTCGATCGATCAAACTTGCATCGATCTCACTTTTTCATGATCGATCGAACTTCACAGATATACTTCACACATTTCACACACCATCTCTTATATTTCATGCTATCTCATACACGCCCAATGCCTATGTTTTCCACATTAGATGCATTCCATACTTATACTATCTAGCATACTTCACATCATATCACTCATTCCTTGTCACTTGCATAGATTCATGTTCCTTATCTGTTTTGTCTATCCTATTTGACATACATGATTCTATAAATTGTGCTTTAATTCTTTATACCGGCACTGACTTCCTTTTTGCAAGTTTTCCTTTTATTTTGCAGGCCATGGCTAGGGTCAAGACTGCTGCTCATGGACACTATCATTGTAAAGCCAGGCGGAGTTTGGACGACGAGGCAGGTCCATCTCACGCCTAGGACCCCATTCAAAAGGAGCCAGCAGAGCCCACTCCACCTCAGTCTCCATTTGACAGTCGACTACAATCTTCAGCCGAGGTATCTGCTTCACAGGCTGAAGCTGAGGCTGAGCACATACCATCTCCATCACCACCGCCAGCTCAGCCAGCCCAGCACTTAGACCGGCCATTACCTAGATACTCACGCCTTCGGGTGGCGCAAGAGTCGGTCTTTGACATAGACTACTTCTCCCGGTCTGTTCTTACCAGAGCATCATATAATGATATAGATCGAAGGGGCATCTCAGCCATACTAGCCCCTGTCACATACCCAGTGTACCCGAGGTTGGTCCAGATGTTCTTTCAGAACCTCCGACCTGCCCCGAGTAACCTAGTAGAGCTGTGGACTACCATCGATGGCCACCCTATCAGTATCACGGTGGGCACTCTTTCCAGATCCTCCCGTTGTCTACATGTCTGCCCTCCCGATCTCCAAGATACCTATCCTACTCTATGGAGGCCCACATATGCAGGCATGACCGTTTAGTTACAAGTCACTATGCCGGTGACGAGACCTTCGCCACCCAGACTTATCTGCCAGACAACCTGTGGTTCTTCGATTCGGTGCTATACCAAAATATTTTTATGGCCGGCCATAAGATACAGAGGTGCGGCGACTATCTTACAGCTTTATACGCCTTCTATACAGGGCACTGGGTATCCATTCCTGTGCTCATCTAGAGCGTTATGATGAAGCTGTATGTTGACCATATTAGCAAGGCCAAGCCTAAAAGGGCTAAGTATCTCCCATTCGGCCATCTCATCACACAGATTCTGAGAGACCAGCGCCATCCCTTCCAGCCACGGGAGTATACTGAGTCTGGGGCCTGTTCATTCAAGAAGAAGGATTGGGATAAGAGCTACCAGGCTCTTATTAAGAGTCTGCAAGACAACGCTGTCGAGGTAGCTGAGGAGTTAGAGTTAGAGGAGATGGAACAGGCAACGGTAGTAGCAGCAGCGCAGGTGGCGGATGATATACCAGTCGATCCACCTGCCATGCACATGAATATTGACTTGGAGCAGCCCACAGAGGACCAGGAACATCACTCTCCAGTTGGGTCGCCCATTCAGGATGAGGAGTAGGCTCAGGATCATCATTATCCCGCTCCAGCAGTACCTGAGGCTCCAGCACAGACACCCGGCTTTGGAGAGCGACTCCAGGCTTTGGAGGATGCTGTAGTATTTATCCACGCTGACACGGTCTCTATCCGAGAGGATGATGTCTCCATCTGAACTGACATTACATCTCTCCGTACCGATGTCATGGCTACGTTGAGAGACTTATCTCGAGATATCCGCGGAGCACGCCCTGCCCGTCCTACCTCCTCTTCCTAATCTCTCTATCCCTTTACTCCTGTCATTTTATATATCTGTGATACATTATTACTATTACTTTATTTTTGTGGCCAGTTTGTTGGCCCTGAAACTGTGCTATGATGTATATTATTTTTATTTATACATGTTATATGTTGGATGTCATACCTTGTATTGATATATCTGTTTGTGATTGACTCCATCAGGTGCATCCCAGTGACTTCAGTGAAATAGAGTACTGCCCCAAAATTTCAGGACCACCCTTATACCTCTCTCTATTTTCAGTTGTTATCCCATTTACACTTGCATGTCCACTGTGCACTGTTATTATCCCATTTGTTATCTGATGAGTGTTATCCAAGTGCAAAATTTTCAGGACCACAGTTAATCCCAAGTTTGGGGGGGCTATGCCACCTACTTTGGATACTTTTGTTCTGGCTATTCTTTGCTATAGTTGCACTGGTATACTCTTTCCTTTTGTTCTCTTTGCACATTGAGGACACTGTGCCGTTTAAGTTTGGGGGTAATAATGTAATTTGCAGTATTTGCTTTAAATTCAAAATTTTGAGCATGACTTGTGTATTTGAGGGATTTTCTATGATTGGTCCATAACTAGCTATGACTTTGATCTTTTGAGGACTATATTGCTTAAAATTTAAAAATTGCTTGACTTGAGAGTCCAATACTCCTTGTATGCCTTGTGGATGCCATTTAGGAGTAAATTTTTCGAAAGATTAATATCATGCTTGCACTTATGGTCCACATCATCCTAATTTTGTGATTGTTTTGAGATTCACTCTAGTATTCTACACTAGCACAGGTGCACACTAGCATTCATTTGTGTGGTACATGTTTTGTTGATTATTGAATTGGTTATATCTCAATTGAGCTAGTAGTGCATTGAAAACTTTCATTCTTGATAAAGGTGGATAACAACCCCTTTTTACTAAGTAGTTGGGATTCTAAGCCTCATCAAGCACTGAATTTCTCGCGCCGAAAGGTGGAGGGCCCAAACTCTAGGTTAATAATTGAACTTGCTAAAAAAAAAAAAAAACAAAAAAAGAGAAAAAAAGTTGCAAAAGCAATAAAAAGTGAGGACTTCTCCCAAAAGGTGAGAAGTGGGAAATGATTAGATGGAAGTTATTTTGATTTGTAGCCTAGTTGATTTGAGCTTGTAATTCCTTAGGAGTGTTTGAACACCTAATACCTTAAAGCCTTCTGGTTTGGGAGTCATTGACCTAATGCTCGACCTCATGGATCGCTAGAAAGCTTAATAAATCAACACATTGCACCATGCTTCCATCTTTGACCCTATAAAATAAAAAATAAAAAAAAAATCGAGTGAAAAGAATAAGCGTACCTAGAACAATAAAGCTTTAATAAAAGATCCACTTTTTGTCTTGATGATCGGTAATAGATTTGTGTACTAGTTTGAGGGTAATGATGTAATCATTTCTTTAGTTGGCTAAGATAACAACATACTTGATGCCGGTCCACTCAAAAAGGATTCTAGAGTTGTTCTGATTTTCATGATCATTTTCTTGATGTGTGGAGGACCATACTTGCTTGCTTGATGTTGAAATTTTGGGAGATTGCTTGGAAATGTTTGAAAAATTGCATACTTGAGGTAGTTTTCTCGAAATGCTTTTTTGCAATATTAGTGCCTCTTTTGAAAGAATAAGCTTAATGTTTGTGGGTATTATTTCTGGAAACCCTCACGAGACTTCACTCGTCTACTAGGGGTAACCTAAGGGTTTAAAAGGCTTATTGCATATGCTAAATGTAATCATGTTCCCTACAAAAGTGGCGTTATCCATTTATTACTTTTTAGTTCATAGTTAATTAGTTGTTCATTTCATTCCTTTACTTTCTAATTCATTGCTAGGGACTAGCAATATTTAAGTTTGGGGGTGTGATGAGCTCTGAAAAATGCGCATTTAAACCCCTTAAGCTTAGGTATTCTAGAACCTTTATCTATCTTATTTTCCCACTTTAGATTGATTTTGTATTATTTTCATTTTCATGTACTTATCCCCAAAATAAGCTAACTTAGCTAAATAAGAGCATAATTGAAGCAATCTTGAGATGAATCAAAGAAAGGAAGCAAATGGTGGAAATTCAGCAAGTTCGATCGATCTTAGTAAATATTCGGTCGATCGAAAGTTCATCGATCTCAGCATTCCAAGATGGATCCAAGATTTTTTTTGTCCTTATCCAAATATCCCACAAAGTTTAATCGATCCAACTTTCTTCCGATCGATCGAAAAGATTTCATCTTCTCCACTTATACCACCCTACCTACCACATTTGTCTCTTTCCTAAAAATATCTTCAAAATGTCTCAGATTTGTTTTTATCCAAAAAGGCGCTGCCATCGAGGATCGATCCAGCTTCAATTCGATAGATTTCAGCCATGTTCGATCGATCTCACCACAAGTTCGATCGATCAAACTTCCCAAATCCCGAGAAACTCCAAATTCCAGCTCATTAAAAGTTGTCTCATATTCAATCATTGGAGGAATATTGGTGTACGAGCCCATCTCATTTGGGGTGATATTTAACCTACCTATATAAAGAATATGAGCCACTTTTTGAGGAGGACCTTTTAGACACTTGAGAGGCACAATTTTGATATTCTTAGTGAAGAAAAAAAGAAAGGAGGAGGCTAGAGACACAAGCTTGGAGTTCTTCCATTAACCAAGAAGAGGAGCAATGTCTACCATGGAGTTAGCCCTTGAGGGTTGGAGGACACCATCCATAAGTGGCTAGACATCCTCTTGGGGCTAGAGTTAGCCTTAAGCATGCTTTCTACATCTTGATTTATGTATTTCTGAGGAGATTTGTATTGTGATACATGTTTTGACACTTATATATATATAGATCTTGTTTATTCAATGATTTGTAATGCTTCCAATTGATCATTTCATTCTATCCATATGTCTATGTATGCTAGAGTGGATGTTCATGTGTTTGTCTATATTTCTTGTGTTATTGATGCATGTATATGTGTATTAATGCTATAGATCTAGAGATTATCAAGACATAGTACTTAATGGAATGTTCTTGTGGTTTATTTGATGGTTCATACTTATTTCTTGATGGATTGTACCTCTCCCTTAGTTTAATTAGTTTAATTTCATGTCATTAGCTTAATTGTAGTGTAGTTGTAGTTTAGGTGTTAAATGGGGGGACAATCTATGCTTGTTGTTTGATGTTCCATACTTATGAAAGCAAGTAACACATATCTCTGACCTTGTGATGTGTTTGGATTGTGAGCTTAAAGAAAGGATTAATGACTTAATTTGATATATTGTGCTATCCACCATGTTGCTTAGACAATATATGCTTAATTTGTCATCCATGCTTGTTGAAACAACCACGCACACACACTATATTGCAATACATGTTTTTCCCCTAATTAATCATTTATTAAGAGTGTAGAAAAGCTATGCTTAGTGGTGATCTCTAAACCCCAAGATCTCTCTCTTATTTTCTCTCCATTATGATCGACGGATCAATTACAATTATAAATCAACCCGTTTTGCAATAGCACAAATCATTGTAAAATAGGGCTATTGGTTGGGTAAGTCGAACCACTGGGAGTGCTAGTCTATGGCAACCTAAGTGTCTAGAATCATCTTTTAGAATGATAAGGGGGTTTATAGAGGATTTGTTGGGTTGTCACTTAAACTATGAATTTAGGAATGTATAAAAAAGTAAATTGCAAGGAATGTAAAGGAAGGAGATCTAGATAGAGAGGGCTAGGGAAGCAACTTCACCACCTACAATATAAACATGCTAAACTATGATTCATACGGGGGAAAACAACATAAATATATGGCTATGATAAGTAGTTACTCAAGGTTACTACATTACCTTCAAAGGATTCATGAATCAATAAACAAGAACAATTTATCAAAGATTTTACATGTTCAACTACCTAAACTAAAGTGTAATTTTGGACATGTTCACTAAGCTAGAAATTGTCAAGTCATCAATCACATGATAAGAGCACATGAAGCTAAGAATTAAGAATAAGCCATCAAAGGAAGAACTTAAGCTATGGCTTATCAAATCTCTCAACAACATGCCATTAAAACCATTCCAAAAATCTCATCTTCACTGTCACCATGAAAATGTAAACCATACAACCATGAAAACATACATTCTAAGACAAGAAAGTAGATTCAACATGATCATTAAGTCAAAATCAGTTCATTACATCAAGTAAAAGTTTTAGATTATGAAATCACCACAAGAGTACATTATTTTCCCCAAAATAGAATCAAAATTAGAACATGCTTACAATGAGGGGTTCCATCACCTCCCTAGAGGAGGAGTTAGTTACCTATGGATGCCCTAAAAAAAGGAAGAAACTTCAGAGCTCCCTCCATTTTCGAGCTCCACCTTTCTAGCTACAAGAACTCTATCATCTTCTCCTTTTTCTCTCTCCAAAAATCTTGCAAAATATATGTGATGATCCCTAATCTCTTGGTTCCTTCCCTTTTTGTAGCCAATAAGCCTACTAAACCCCCCTCAAAATGAGGCTCAACTCCCCCCAAAAGACATATCCAACCAACTCATAAAAGAGGGAAATCCGAAGTTGGAGGATTCAAGACACAAGTGGGCCAAAAATGTTCCTTCGAGCGCTCGAAGAGTGGCTTAGAGCGCTCGAAGATGCTCGAAGTGATTCTGCCCAAATTTCAAGTGCTCGAAGGTCTTTCTTCGAGCTCTCGAAGATGCAACAGATTGCATTCTTCTACTTGTTCTGCTCTGAGCTACTTTGGTAAAAAGGCCATAACTTTCTCCTCCGAACTCCAAATGATAAACCGTTTGATGATTTGGAAGGCTAATTCAATGCTCTAAGTATGCCATGTTTTATTGGTAGTCCAGTTCGCAAGTTTGTTGGGTCAAAACTAACAAGCAAAGTTGAACTCCACTCTGCCAGGCTGTAAACTTCAGCATTGCACACTTTGATATTCAAGAACTCATCAAAACATCATTTTTATTCCTTTTTGGCAAACAAACTTGAAAATAAATAAAACATGCAAATGAAGATAATCTACATAAAATAATCAAATAATGGACTTAACTAATGCAACTAAGGGCGCTTGAATATGCAATATTCGGCGCTTATCACATTACATTTAATTGCCTACTTTAGTTTAAATTGCATCTTAGTGTAATTCAACCACCAACTAATCTTTTGATCACTCGACCTACTAAACCTAATCTTGATTCCTCAACCTTATATAACCCACCAATCCCTTGCGACGATCCCTACTTGCACTAACTATATTTTTAGTGAAAGATAGTAGTGGCAATTTCTAAATGTAAAACTTGGCCACATTCATCATAGTCTACACCATTATCTTTTGGTGCACAAACTTTGGGTTTGGATTGACGACACACCATGCGCCTTCTCTCTCTGTTTTTTTTTTCTAACTATATATATACTAACTATATGACGTTAAGCCTAATCCTAATACACGTCTGGCTATGCAAATAATAATAATAATAATAATACAATATATATATATATATATATATATATATATATATATATATAACAATATTTATCCTTGTTATTCTAGGAACTCCATTTATTTCTCTTCTCTGTCCATTCAAAGTTGATGGCCAGGGAATTTCACCAACTCTGGTCAGACAAGAAATTTGTTTTCTTTTTGCCCATCTTATTGGCACCAAAGATTTCAATACTATTAAGGATTCCTACGTCACTTGGATCCCAACTATTAACAGGATTGAAAGCAAAATAAAGCATCTGGACTTTCTTAAAGGAGAATTGATTTTCCAACGGATTGATGAACGACTCAATCATAAAAGCCTCCAAGAATCTATTCAAAGATTCAAAAGAAAGCTTGAAGGACAAGTTTGTTCTGACCTCCCAAACGCATTCTGGCACAGGAGGCAACATATCGTTGAATTACCATATGAAAGGACTTTGAATGAAAGAGACATCCTAACCAGAGCTCGACCAAGCCAAATGAATCAAGAACTTCTTGATTACTATATGAAGGAAATACAAGAATTATTGAGCAAATCCCTCATCAGAGAAAGCCGTTCTCCATGGAGCTCTCTTGCTTTTATGTCCAGAAAAATGTTGAAATTTAAAGAGGTGTTCCCAGCTTAGTTATCAATTACAAGCCTTTCAATGAAGTCCTCCAATGGGTCAGGTATCCTCTTCCCAACAAAAAAGATCTAATCCAATGACTAGTTCATGCGAAGGTTTTTTCCAAATTTGGTATCAAATAAGGTTTTTGGCAAATCCAAATTGCTGAAAAAGATAGATACAAAACAGCTTTCACAGTTCCTTTTGGCCATTATGAATGGAATGTCATGCTTTTCGGACTGAAAAATGCTCCTTCCGAATTTCAAAAAATCATGAATGATATCTTTATTCATTTTATAGATTTTTCAATTGTTTACATTTATGACATACTAATCTTTTCTTCTTCCATAGAAACGCATTGAAAGCATCTCAATTTATTTGCTCAGAAGATCAAGCATAATGGTTTAGTACTTTCTTTATCCAAACTAACCTTATTTCAGAAAAAAATTAGGTTTCTAGGTTTTCAGATCCACCAGGGTACTATCATTCCAATTCACAGATCTATCCAATTTGCTGACAAATTCCTTAATGAAATTAAGGACAAAACCCAGCTTCAAAGATTTTTAGGGTGCTTAAACTACCTCTCTGAATTCTTCAAAGATCTTTGACCTATTTGTGCACCATTACGCCAAAGACTTAAGAACTCACCTCCACCATGGTTTGATGAACATACTAGAATAGTCAGAATCCTCCAAAGCAAAGCAAGGAATATACCTTGCCTATCTATTGCAGATCCTGAAGCCTTCAAAATTGTAGAATCTGATGCCTCAGAGTTAGGATACGGAGGCATTCTTAAGCAAAGAACAAATGGCAAAGAATAATTAGTCTAACTTGCATATGGCATATGGGATCAAGCCCAGTGCAATTACTCTATTGTCAAAAAGGAAAATTTGTCTATAGTTTTATGCATTTCCAAATTTCAAAGTGATTTATTAAATCAAAAATTTTTAGTCTGAGTTGATTGCCAATTTGCAAAAACTGTTTTACAAAAAGATGTTCATAACATAGCTTCAAAACAATTTTTTGCCCGATGGCAAGTCATTCTTTCTGTTTTTGAGTTTGACATTGAGTATATAAAAGGTGAAAATAATTCTCTTCTTGACTTTCTTACCAGATATTTTTGCAGGGAAAAATAGGAGTTTAGGGATGGTCGCCATGCCTCCTAAGACAGGTAGAGGAGCCTCAATTGCAAACACAAAACCCCATAAAACAAAAAATGCTTATGCACAATCATCCTCTTCCCAAACCCCTCTCAAATTAAGCTAGTACGATAAGGTCCAACTTGATGAAGTAGCAATTTCCGTTAGTCACTCACCAATGGATACAAACCAATTTTCAGCCTTAACAAAAATTCCCCAACATGTCATAGACATGGGCCTAGTCCAACATGACCTTATCTAAACCTACTTACAATCCCAATAACCAGTTTTCCCTCCTCTGCAAAAATCTTATGCCGAAATTTCTTCAGCATCAGATAAACAAATTTCTTAAAGAAACATCAAGCAATAAGTGGTGGTAAGTAATCCCACTCCCAAAAAATCTCGTTATTTTCAAAAACCAAATCCATCAGCCATCTGTGTGGTTGAAAAAGAGCTTTTTAACAAAAAACCCAATTTTGCTTTCTCAAAATCATTTTGTCAAAGGATTTCAATATCCTACATCAGATTTTAGAAAAACTCAAAAATTTTATAAGTTTATTTTAGTGGACACAGATTCCATCAAAATTCAAACTCATTCAAAACCTGGTGACGAGTCTTTCATCTCTCACACCAGTTGGACAATTCAGAAAGTTTTTACTCCAACGGCTTGGAGTAAAAACATCAATGCCCCAAGGCAAATTTCTCAACCTCGCAATCCTCAAACTTTTAATTACTGGGACTATCAAGACGCCTAGTACAATACCTTTTATTTCCAAAACCAGGATTATAGCCATTCCTGCCTTATCCTTTTCCAAAATAACTTCAACATGAATGTCCCCAGATAATGTATTGACTGGTGACATATTTTTGGTCCTTGCAAAAAAATTATCCCTGATTCTGTGTCCAAAGGATTTTCAATCTTCCAAAAAAAATTCCAAGCTCCATCTGAGCTTTTCGAATTTTCCAAATCATTCTTATTCTATGCAAATTTTACATTGTCATGGATAGTTCTATGGCAATTCCAAATTCTCAATTCTCCTTCAAATCTTCCTCTTCTATGAAGAATTTTCAAAATTAAATGGTGGGACCAATTCTCGATCAAAGATGTTACTTCAGAAGCTATTTCAGAATGGTTTTCAAAACATCCTGCAATCTCATGTTCTGGTTTGGGAGAGTCCTCAGCTTTCCTCCTATCCAAAAGCCAGACACAAGCAAGGCTTTCTTCAGCAAAATCCAAAGATGAGTATGAAGCTTTCCTAATGGAAGCTTTAGCCCAAGTCAATCCCATAGCCTTCTCAAGAATGGGCTCTAACAGAAGTGATGGTGCTTCTTTATTCCATGGTTCCCAAATAGATCTGGCCTAAGCCAATGAAGAGGCCCAAGCAACGAAGATGACTGTTTTGGTATTTTTAGCCAACAGCTCCAGTAACAAACTGTTAAAAGGTCTTCATTACCCTTCCAAAGTTTCAGACATCAATCAGTCAATGCCGCAGCTTAGTGATAAAAAAAAAAAAAAGGCAAAAGTTCTCAGTTAAAAAAGTTAATCCACAGTGCTCCATTATTAGCCTTCTGGCACCTTTTGGCGCTCATGGCGGACGAGTTTCAAATCGTATTTCATTAAAGGAACCTAAAGCCACTTTAAATACGCATGGCGAGCTATAGTTCTATTCTCAGAGCACATAGATGTCAGCAGCCATCTTTCAATCACTTCAACTCAGCCATTGCACATGGTTTTCAACAATAACCTGCACTTTCCTTATCTTAAAGGAATCCAAGGTTCTACAAGGCTCCCCCGAGGCCTTATAAATAACAGCTTCTCATGCTATTCGATTCAAGCTATAACAAAGTTTGAGTTCTTAGTTTCATTTCAAATTCTCAGTCCAAATTGTAATTTTTATTTTCTAGTTTTAGTTTCTCCAAGGAGCTCAGCTAAGACCAAAGTGTTGTAATCAAAGAACAAAGTTGTAAGTTTCAAGTTTTAATCCAAAGTTCTTCAAAGTTATTCAAAGTTTATTATTTATATATTGTCTTGCATATTTCTGTATTTCGTTGATTATCTTTCTATTTTTAATATTCTGTTTCTATCATAGTTTATTATCAATCATTTATCCTAGATGTTTATGGTATCAAAGCCATGCGTGGTGATTAAACAAGTTTAACCTTTCTACTTTTCTATTTCCGGACCTGGATCCCATTTAGACTAGGTGTGCCGCTTAGGATTAGTAGGACGGACAGTCATTTAGGTAAGGTTCAATGAGTTTATTCAACAGAAACATGTCTTCGAGATCGTCAGCTCCTCTGGGAGGAAAAATGATAGTTAACCAAGAAGAACAGCATATTGATAGCGGTCAAAATGATCAGTGGGATACTTGGAATATACCCAAGGTTCCCATTAGAGATATTTAAAAATCCTTAACTTTCAATCTTAAAATAAGATACTCTATCAAAATTGTAGAACAAACCATTTCTCTCAAAAACCTTTTTGAGGTCATCCAACTATTGAAAAAAAGAGCCATAGTCAAACACCAGAAGAAGTACAAATTCTTACATATAGGACTTGTCCAAATTGTAGTCAAACCTCTTACCTCAAGAGGACTTTACACTGCTATCATGCTTACTCTTAGAGACTGTAAGCATCTCAATTTTGAAACCTCTTTGTTAGGAGTTTGCCAAACTAGCCTTTTCGAATGCCCGCAATACTTCAATTGTTTTCTGAATTACTCAGTAGCTCTTGATGACCCAACAATCCTCTATACTCTAACCCTCATTGTCTCAAGTAGTGGTTTTGAAATGATGGATGGAACCATACCATTCAATGTTGTTTATAGAGTCCATTACAAAGTCATGACTACTCAGGTCAGCCCCCAAGCTCTTCGTGAGTCTCCCAAAGGCGAAACCCTCCTTCTCGATGCTAATGATGAAAATTCACACACTTATGTTCGAAGAACCTAACTTCGAATGAAGTCACCTTCCCAGAAGAATGGACTCTCGAGCATGCAGTTCCTTCTACAAAGATTGAGAATAAAAGGTTAGAATAAATATATCAATTTTTTAATGGAACGGTGAAAGTTAGATTTAATTCTAACAGGCTCAATAGACTTTCTATCAGAGAATAGAGCCACCTAGATCGTCTTTTTCTCAAGCTTCTTTCCCTTAAACAAACTATTCAAAAGTCCCTTCCAGAAAATCATTTTCAGAAACACCTATAAGAAATCCAAATCTCATTGGAATTAAAAACAAAGAAGTTGCTAAGCCGGTTTACTAGGACGATGAAAGTGAACAGACTGAAGAAGAAGATATCCTTCCTCTTTGACATAAAGGACCCTTGAAATTAGAGAAGAGTGGTATGCTTTTTGTATACACCATAAGTTCTCAGCCCTTTTCTTTACATAGTTTGAAAAATACCGTATTGACAACGATATTGATTTTCCTTTCTCGACAATCAAATCCTTAAACATCACCCCCAAATCCACAACCACATGGCAAACATCCCGCGGTGAAACCATTGAAGCCATCCACCCTCCAGCTGAAGCAGTCGAATTCAAGACAAAGGCAGCAGGAACTGTCACCCTTACTGCTTCCCCTTTTAAGACGAAGGCAACAGCCGCCGATAATACACCTTCCATTGCTCGTGATTTACGAAGTATCATGGAACAAAATAACTATACAAACCAGCACCTACAAACTCTTGGTGCTCAACTTTCTCGAGTTGAAACCTTGCTTAAAAAAGAATAAATTATCCTCATCCAGTCAGACAATACTCCACCTTTAATTCCCCATGAAATTTCCCTGCACTTATCTAAACAATTATCCAAGCGCATCGCTATTGAAGAAGCACATGACAGGATTAAGAGAATTGAATCCCTCATGGTTTCCACATCTACAATTCCTGATACACCAGATCGATCGATGACCATCAAGAACGTTAATACTTTGGACCAAGAAATTGGTACTGACACTGAAATTGATGAAATTACAGAAATCTTCCAAAACCAGCACATCAATGCTTTAGAACCCACCTCTTTTAGAAACTATTATCCTAGACCGACTTTCCCAGACATACAGATCGAAGAAATAGGACAATTCTCTTAAGCTGCTTTCCATGGTGGCACCATTTATGAATGGAACATAGATGGCAAGACTGAGTATCACATTCTCAATACCCTCTAAGAAATGACCATGGTCAGTACTGCTTATAAGACCAAGAATGACTCATCTGATCATGTCATAGCACAACTCTTGGTAGGGGGTTTTACAGGACAACTCAAAGGATGGTGGGACAACATCCTTACTCCTGATAAACACCATGCCATTCTTCATTCCATTAAAACAACTTCCAAAAGAACAATGATCAAGACAGAAGAAGGATATGATATAGAAGATGTAGTTGTTACACTCATTTTCTCTATCGCCAAATAATTCCTTGGCGACCTCTAAATTATTAGAGACAAAACCTCAGAGATCTTAGCCAACCTTAGGTGCCACAAACTCTAGGATTTCAGATGGTATAAAGATGTTTTCCTTTCAAAGGTTCTCACTGGGACTGATTGTAACCAAGCCTTTTGTAAAGAAAAGTTCATTGCTGGGCTCCCCAATCCCTTTGCTAAAAGAATTCCTAAGCATTTTAGATCAAAACACAATGGTCATATTCTTTATGATTCCCTTACTTACGATGACATCATCAGTACCATCACAGCTGAAGGAATAGCTCTTTGTACAGATGTCAAACTTCAACAACAAATCAAACATGAGAATGCCACAAGCAGAAAAGAATTAGGATCTTTCTACCAACAATTCGGCTTTGAAAACCAAACCCCTCCTTCCAAACGAAAAATTCATAACTGCTATACGAAGCCCTTCCCCAAAAGCTACAACAACAGATCAAGGTATCATAATAAACAGCCCTCATTTGCAGACAAATACCCTTCTTTTGAGAAAAATAGACAGGAACACGTCCCTCATTTGAAAAAATTCCAAAAGAAGCCCGCTTCTTCTAAAACAACAATAAAATGCTTCTTGTACCTGAAATATGCCATAGAATCGTAGGGGTGAGTAACATAAAGCTACTCATAGGAAATGAGCATGCATCGACCTACGTTTTACAAGTTTGCATGATTTAATTATTGTGGTTTATTCCACCTAACGTCTATGTCAAATGTGAGACTCAAGGAGCATCCTAGCTACCTAAGATCATTTCTAGCATCAATCACCTTATTCTTGCAATTTTAGCCACATAGGGTCATGCTTACATAAATCAACAACATAGGACTATGTTTGCACAAAGCAATAACATAGGATCATGCTTACATAAAGCAACAACATATAGATTCTCAAAGTTATCAACTTGAAGTCTAAAATACAACATCTACTAAATATAACAATTTAGCATAATTAGAATATCTAATACCACACATCAAGACATTGATTCTCTAGGTTGTCAACTAGAAATCTAAAAGTGTGAAATCAACTAAATATGTCAATTTAGTATGGATATACTTAACAACATCAAAATTGCCAATAGCCAAAACCACAAGTCAACAAGGTAAACACGATTGTCAACTTCGAATTGAATGCGGAAACAAATAGTGGAAGACTTGGACATCACGCTCGGAATTCTGCCGAGACCTCAATGGTTATTCCGGGCACTAACCCGCAGGGAAGACCACCCTAAGTGCGCATTATCTCAATAACTTAGACGACTCACGTCCCCGTACTAGAGCCAAACCCTAGCCATCTCAACTCAACAATGTTCCAAGATTCCAAAATAAGCCAAATAAGTTCATAACTTATACATATTACTATTACATAGTAACAAGTTAGCAACATAACTCTCAATTGTGCATAATAAGCATTTCATATCCATAATGCTACGAAATCACAAGCCAACAATATATTCATATAGAAATATACTCTCATGAATATAAATTTAACAACAATGCCCTTCAATACATATAACACAATCAAGTGAATACTTCACAAGTCTAAATCCATGATCTTAAAATAGAAGCACTTTCTAAAACATGATTAAATCCATAGATAAACAAGATAGAATCTAATTCCATCAAAATAATTAAACTCTCTAGATTTTAAATCATTTCCAATTGGCCCCAATTTAATATATGCTAATAGACATATCATGGTCATTACATATATTCCCACAAAAGCTTAATTAGGCCCATGAAACCACAAAAAGAGATTTTAATTAATTTTCTTAATTAAAGTCTCTAGAGTTCCAAACTCAACCAAATGCTCTCAAATTAAAGTATGTTAACAAACATGCCAAAACTTAATTTAAAAGCATAATACAACTCAATTTCATGCAAGATACAGTCATGAACTTTAATCTTTCACAAAAGATAAATATTAATTAAAAAGAGCAATTCTTATTTAATTAATCCAAATTTAATATATGTTAACTAACATGTTAAAACAAGATTTTCTACCATGCCATAATTCAAATCAAAGAATTAAAAATTACTAACTTTCTAGATTTGATACAAGGCACATATATAAGTTATATAATCATGCTAAACACTCAATACAACACACATAAAAGCCTAAAACATTCCCTACCTCCATTTGATATGAAATCTCAAATCCCTACCAAAATAAATCGGCTCCGAATCTGACGAAACTCCTAAGTTTTGTCGGGGACAACACCACAAACATGAATCCCAAGGAAGCACCAGCAAAAACACAACTTGACTTCAAACCCGAACTCAAGAAATGGCTAAAACGAGATTCCAATCGGTTAGAATCGAAGGCCTCACCGAGGGGAACAATAAACACTAAGGCATTAATGTATTTCATTGAAGGGAAGAAGCTCAAAAGAAGAGAGAGAAAATGGCAGCCATGGCTGCCTCTAGATTCGGCCAAGAGAGAGGAGAGAGAGAGCAAAAATCTGATTTTTCACTAAAGACCTCCTATTTATAGAAAACTCAAAAAGTGCCCCGAACGGGCCACGCCGGGTCCGAAAAAGTGAAATTTTAGCAGACGTGCTCAAACGGCAAAACTCCGTGAACAAAAAAGATTCCAAATGAGAAAATATAAACAAAGGAAGAAACAACGTCGAAAATTGAGTCCCGAGCAGAGAGTTATGCCCAAAACAAGTTTGGCGCAAACCGGGGCCAAGGACCCTGAAACTGGAAAACATGGTCCAGGAGGAAATTCTAAGAGTGCACGACTCGACAAAATGTAAAAATGAATCCCATATGAGGATCCAGGCTCAAAACAAGGCATTGAGCAATAACTTTCATTAATTGCACAATGACCCTTCCAAAAAGTGAAAATTGTGAAACTGCCCCAGAATGAAAATATCTTCCCAAAAGATATTTTCTTAGATACCCCTGAAAGAAAATATCTTCAAAAGATATTTATGAAAAACACCCCAAGAAAAGAAAAGTTTTGAAAGAACTTTGCATTTATACCCCTATGGACACCGAGAGCAACCAGAGTACTTTCTCACGAAAGTAAAGATACGTATCTCATAGAAATCATTGGGAATGAAGATACATGAAGTCAGAAACCAACTCCAAACATAAGAAGTGTGGTTACGCAAACAGAGTGACAAATGAGGAAAAGACAGAATAGGGAAAAAGACAAAAAGTGAATAGTGTCGAAAAACGAAAAATGTGGGAGTAACTCGGTCCTCAAAGGAAGTTGTCAATCTACAGAAAAGAGTCTTGGAAATCACTCTAGAGCACTCGAGATGACACTAATCAACAAGAAACCAAACTCAGAAGGGAAAAAACAACGGAAAAAATTTATCCAAAAAATCCGGGTCATTACAACCTTCCCACCTTAAATGGATTTCGTTCCCGAAATCCAGCCCAAACAAAACAAAAAGGCAAAACCAGGATAACTATGGAGTACATCTCCGAGTACCCCTCACAACACGCCACACCAGCAATCTCAAAGTAGAAAGGTAACCCCTAAACCAATGTCATTTGCACCCACGTGCTTACGACAAGACAACCTCTTAAAGGAAAAGTGACCACATGGCCACACGACAAGTCTGAACTCACACAGAGAACCCAAGTTCAGACAAAAGAATGGAAAACAACAACCGTAAGTGTCCCTTCTGGCAAACCATCATAAAGAACCAAAAATAACCACAAAAGAACTCCAAGATAACCACATATCAAATCAAGGTACAGAACAAACACAACGTGGCAGTACGAATAGTGACCAAAACCCACCCACGACGTACTCAAATGTGTGGTAGCAACGACAATACCTAGTGCTCGCCCACACTTACTCGTCAGTAAGGTAGCATCGACGGTAACAGGTACTCGCCCACAACACACAACTTTGTACGGTAGCATGACAGTATAAGGCACTAATTCATAACCTGCCCCCCACTAGGTCTACCCAAGAAACCTCTTGATACAAATAACATCAATGTCAAAAATGATCATTGGCAAAAACACTACGGAGACCAACATTTTGTGAGAGTTGAGATATGGTCCAAAGATGTCCGGCCGAACCATCCTGGCCAATCCCAAAACTCTAACAATAATGCTATAGTACCGCTATGCTTAAGGCCCCAAATCCTCAATACAGCAAAACCAACATCTCCAATGCCTCAAAATACCCCCATTAACAAAATTAATCAGGAATCCAAAACCTAACAAGCAAATCAATGCCTACAGAAATCAAAACGATCCTCACAATAAGACATTTCATCGAAAGTCCCTCACATTACTCCCTGAAATAGATCCACTATAAGACCAATCACCATGATCAAACATCAGATCCGCATCCCTATTATGGATAACTAAATCCTCAAAATACAAATCCACCAAGTGGCACATACACCAAAATGCCAACAACCAAGGTCACAAGATGAATCTCTCAAAACCATGCTTGGCAACACCAAGCTAAATCAAAATTCTTCAATTTCTATTGATCCATAAACAACCATTGGAACTACAATTCCTCAAAACTACGTCTAGCCATAACTAGGGCGAGAAAACTCCACAAACAGTCATATCGAACAGCGATCCTTTAAAACTCCTCCTAAGAGTCAACAACATTAAGATTTCCAAAATTGAAACTAGTCTCCAAAAGACGTTCTCAAAAGAGCATCGAGCTTACCTCTCGAATCAAACGAATCCTCAATGGTATGGACACAAGTCCCCACAAAATGATCTCACACCAATCAACTCACTCTGAGCACCACAGCCGTCAACAACCATGGCAAAAACTCCCCAAGGGAAGACATGAAAGAAAGAGAACCACCAGTCCTAAAAAGGACAACACCACGACTCCATCTCTGAAATGAAAGACAACAAGGTTAAAGACTTCACCCCCTACATGGAAGTAAGTCGACCAAAATCCATCAAATCCTCACTAAGGACTCAAGACAATGACAGTGATCCTCATGGACCAACCAACCCCAAAACTGTGCACAATGCAACGAAGAGAAGAGACTCACTCCTTGTGAAGTCCCTAACACGAACCAACACAAAACCCTTGTGGAACCCGCATACACACTACGTGCGACCGAGGGAAACGAATGGGAAAACCAAACCTGGAAGTCATGCATATGACAAGGAATGCAACTACCAGAAAGAAAATCTACTCGCATAGATAAAAACCAAGGGTACATGCAACACGTCTCCACGTAAGCACAAAAGCGTCTTACAAAAGTACAGTAACAATATGGCATCTCTAAACATATAAAGAAGGCATGCTAATGCCACACAACAAGAAGGCAAATGTGGATAGACCTCCACCTACTCATGCATCACAATAACATAAATCATACTACTAACGTGGTAGTAAACGAAACTGCATAAGACAACATGATGTAACAATGAACCCTATGGACATCATGTCCTAGAGTGTTTAAGAAAAGAAAGGACAATTCCTAGTCATAAACTGTCTTCAAAACCAATGCGACAACAACCTGTCTCAAAGCAAACGTGAGCCCTTACCACAATGGTAAGACTCTAACAATCCATCTCCGAATCTAGAGGTGACACTACAAGTGACACTAACAGTGTAGTGCTCTCACTATCCGTAACATCAATCAATCAACTTGATCCCAAAAGCGTCATCACGCAAGAACTCCTCAACGAAAATTGCAACTACAGCCATACTAATAACAACCAAATCAATCACTATGAATGATCTCCAAAACAACCATCATCATCATCGATCAAAAGGACAACGCCTATCAAAACAAAACCAACATTGATTCCATCCGAACTGTACTTGTAGCTCGCCAGTACGGTAGCATGACAGTACCATGCACCCTCCCACAAACGTACCCGCCCACGAAAAAACACAAGTTCCAGAGGAATCATCCTGAACAATCAAGGATCCTAAGAGGTCCATAACCTTATCATGGCCCAAAACCAACAAATTCACCACTACGGTAACGCCAAATGACTCATCTCACAAGAGCCTAAACAAAAGGTGACCATCCACCTACCTCAAAACCAATGCTAATTCGACAACAACCTATACCACAACGAGACTGTGACTACAATCACCATCAACCTCAACTCGTGCCTCAATGACCAATCTCGTGTCATGCCAAATATGCAACACAATTTTGCATATACAATTCTAATCTAGCATACGTCACATGCCATGCTCTTTACATTAGAATAAAACAATGCTAAACAAACGGCATACAACATGTAGCACGTAAGCACATAAACATGTTATCATAAAGCATATAAACACATAGAGTATGGCAACAAAAGTATGATATGCACCCAAAACCCGTCGTCCTAAGGTTTTCAAACCAAGGAGCTCTAATACCACTTGAGATAGCCCAAGTTTTTCAACCCGGTGCATCAGTGATGAACCGAAAGATGACCCGATAATGGATCCGAAATGCGGAAGCAAAAGATAAAAAAAATGGTCTTTAGAGATACCACGCATCTCTAAGACACCAATGTGACAGTCAATGAGGTCACGGAACCCAAAGGAAACAAATGCGGAAGCAACATTTTAAAAACGAACAAGATTAAACCTAGGGGAAAATCATCATTTCAGCTTAAAAGTGGGTGCCACCGAGTACACCATTGGAAAGACAACAAAAAATCAATGAACTTAGACTTAAAAATCGCTTGATTCGTACTCCGGATGAAGAAGATATGGCTTACGGAAGAAGAAGGGGCAAAACGGTCAAAAATAGCAAACCCAAGAACATCTAACCGGTTAGGAGACCTTCCTAACCAGTTAGGAGGCTAAAAATCTCAACCAAAACACTGCCCATGCACATGTAACCGGTTACGAGACCCCATCTAAACGTTTAGATGTGAAGGGGCAGTAAGGGTGCGACCCAAAAACCTGGCAGCAAGGTTTTTTCGGGGAAAAATGAAAATTTTAGGGCCAAGATGACATTTTCTAGAAAAACTCAAAGAAGAAAACCCCTCAAAATTGCGTTTTCTACGTGACTCGGGAGAAAAATAAAAAAATACGCACTTTGAAATGCCCAAAATGCCCTTCCAAGAAGACTGGTCCAGAGGGTCCAAAAAGCTGCTAAAATTAAAAACTGAGAGCTGAACTTCGGAAATGGTTTCCGATGCTAAGACGACATTTTCCGGAAAAACACGAAGAAGAAACCCCTCCTAAAATCACATTTTCTAAGTGACCATGTGAATAACATAATTTATTTCCCAAAGAAAATTCCCAAAATACCCTTAAGTCAGAATATGCAACAAAAGTGTAAAATGAGTCCGTAGGAGGCTCATTTCACCAAAAAAGAAGCTTTGCCAGGAAACGACCATGCACGCAAATGTAAATTACCTAGTAAGATGTGCTACAATAGTCCATGGCCTAAAAATATGGCCGATACAAAATATGACACCTAACGGCTAAAATGCCAAAAACGAAGTTTGGAACGAAAACTTGGAATTTAAAATCATGAGATGGTTTCAAAATGCCGTTTGACCCTTGGCCACACTTCATACATGGTGAATGAATGCTAATGGAAGAATCAAAATGGAATTCCCACACCCAATGCAAACATGGTGAAGCAAAAACTCAATATTTTTCAATACTTTCATAAGATTCCATGAAGTCAAAAATTACATAGGATACAAATTACATGTCATTGGCCTCCGGCCTCATCTCATACATGTCAAATACATCGTAAAGAGTGTACTCATGTACACATTACATATAAGGAATCAAATGTACACATGTTGACATATAAGTCTACAGTTGGCATTCCAAGCCAACCTTCACAAAAATGGAAGTCTCCAAGTCCACAAACCATCCAAGCATAATGAAAACCTCAACTTTGATTCTTATGCCTGAAATATGCCCCAGTATCGTAGGGGTGAGTAACATAAAGCTACTCGTAGGAAATGAGCATGCATCGACCTATGTTTTACAAGTTTGCATGATTTAATTATTGTGGTTCATTCCACCTAACGTCTATGTCAAAGGTGAGACTCAAGGAGCATCCTAGCTACCTAAGATCATTTCTAGCATCAATCACCTTATTCATGCAATTTTAGCAACATAGGGTCATGCTTACACAAAGTAACAATGTAGGATCATGCTTACACAAAGCAACAACATAGGATCATGCTTACACAAAGCAACAACATATAGATTCTCAAGGTTATCAACTTGAAGTCTAAAATGCAACATCAACTAAATATAACAATTTAGCATAATTAGAATATCTAATACCACACATCAAGACATTGATTCTCTAGGTTGTCAACTAGAAATCTAAAAGTGTGAAATCAACTAAATATGTCAATTTAGTATGGATGTACTTAACAACATCAAAATTGCCAATAGCAAAACCACAAGTCAACAAGGTAAACATGATTGTTAACTTGGAATTGAATGCGAAAACAAATAGTGGAAGACTTGGACATCACACTCGGAATTCTGCCGAGACCTCAATGGTTATTCCGGGCACTAACCCGCAGGGAAGACCACCCTAAGTGCGAACTATCTCAATGACTTAGAGGACTCACATCCCCGTACTAGAGCCATACCTTAGCCATCTCAACTCAACAATGTTCCAAGATTCCAAAATAAGCCAAATAAGTTCATAACTTATACATATTACTACTACATAGTAATAAGTTAGCAACATAACTCTCAATTGTGCATAATAAGCATTTTATATCCATAATGCTAAGAAATCACAAGCCAACTATATATTCATATAGAAACATACTCTCATGAGTATAAATTTAACAACAATGCCCTTCAATGCATATAACACAATCAAGTGAATACTTCACAAGTCTAAATCTATGATCTTAAAATAGAAGCACCTTCTAAAACATGATTAAATCCGTAGATAAACAAGATAGAATCTAATTACATCAAAATAATTAAACTCTCTAGATTTCAAATCATTTCCAATTGGCCCCAATTTAATATATGCTAATAGACATATCATGGTCGTTACATATATTCCCATAAAAGCTTAATTAGGCCCATAAAACCACAAAAATAGATTTTAATTAATTCTCTTAATTAAGGTCTCTAGATTTCCAAACTCAACCAAATGCTCTCAAATTAAAGTATGTTAACAAATATGCCAAAACTTAATTTAGAAGCATAATACAACTCAATTTCATGCAAGATACGGCCATGAACTTTAATCTTTCACAAAAGATAAATATTAATTAAAAAGAGCAACTCTTATTTAATTAATCCAAATTTAATATATGTTAACCAACATATTAAAACAATATTTTCTACCATACCACAATTCAAATCAAAGTTATATATTATCATGAATTTTAAATCTTATACAAAGAATTAAAAATTACTAACTTTCTAGATTTGATACAAGGCACATATATAAGTTGTATAATCATGCTAAACACTCAATACAGCACACATAAAAGCCTAAAACATTCACTACCTCCATTTGAGATGAAATCTCAAATCCCCACCAAAATAAATCGGCTCCGAATATGACGAAACTCCTAGGTTTTGTCGGGGACAATACCACTAACATGAATCCCAAGGAAGCCCCATCAAAAACACAACTTAACTTCAAACCCGAACTTAAGAAATGGCCAAAATGAGATTCCAATCGGTTGGAATTGAAGGCCTCGCTGAGGGGAACAATAAACACTAAGGCATTAAGGTATTTCATTGAAGGGAAGAATCTCAAAAGAAGAGAGAGAAGATGGCAGCCATGGCTGCCTCTAGATCTGGCCAAGAGAGAGGAGAGAGAGAGCAAAAATCTGATTTTTCACTAAAGACCTCCTATTTATAGAAAACTCAAAAAGTGCCCCGAACGGGCCCCGCCGGGTCTGAAAAAGTAAAATTTGAGCAGACGTGATGAAACGGCAAAACTCCGTGAACAAAAAAGATTCCAAATGAGAAAATATGAGTAAAGGAAGAAACGGCGTCGAAAACCAAGTCCCGAGCAGAGAGTTATGCCCAATACAAGTTTGGCGTAAACCGGGGCCAAAAACCCTGAAACTGGAAAACATTGTCCAGGAGGAAATTCTATGAGTCCAAGACTCGACAAAATGTGAAAATGAATCCTATACGAGGATCCAGGCTCAAAACAAGGCATTGAGCAATAACTTTCATTAATTGCACAATGACCCCTCCAAAAAGTGAAAACTGTGAAACTGCCCCAGAATGAAAATATCTTCCAAAAGATTTTTTCTTAGATACCCCTGAAATAAAATATTTTCAAAAGATATTTATGAAAAACACTCCAAGAAAAGAAAAAGTTTCCAAAGAACTTTGCATTTATGCCCCTATGGATACCGAGAGCAACTAGAGTACTTTCTCACGAAAGTAAAGATACGTATCTCATAGAAATCATTGGGAATGAAGATACGTGAAGTCAGAAATCAACTCTGAACACAAGAAGTGTGGTTATGCAAACAGAGTGACAAATAAAGAAAAGACGGAATAGGGAAAAAGACAAAAAGTGAATAGTGTCGAAAAACGAAAAATGTGGGAATAACTCAGTCCTCAAAGGAAGTTGTCAATCCACAGAAAAGAGTCTCGGAAATCACTCCAGAGCACTCGAGACGACACTAATGGACAAAAAACCAAACTCAGAAGGGAAAAGACAACGGAAAAAATTTATCCGAAAAATCCGGGTCATTACATTCTGACTCTTTAAACAAATCTTTTGATGACCAGCCTGTCAAAACCAAATGCATTTGCATGATTACCAAATATCAAGAATTTATGTTAGAACTCATTGATAAAATTGAGGATCTCGATTAACGCAAAGAATGCCGGATCAAATTCACCAACAACATTGGCCAAAGGAGTGACAAAACTCCAGTTGTTATACCAAACACTTACAATCTTACTGATATCTTTGAAAGATTTGGTACACAGCCCCAGATACGAATTACGATCCAAGACCTCCATAAATAAACCAAACAAACTAAGAAAGAGATTTCTATCCTAAAGCAAGAGAATAAAGCTTTGAATGATTCCACTACTCATGACATTCTTACTCTTAGAAGCTAACTCCTTTTTTAACAATCCCAGATAGATGCCCTAAAACCTACGTTTTCCTCCAAACTTGAACAGCAAGATTCTGGAAGTCTTACCTAAGACAATGAGGCCTATATCAACCTTCTGACCCAAATAACATTCCAGAAATGGCATGTTAACCTCAAAATTGTCATTAACAAAACCTTAACCATTCAAACTGTAGCACTTATTGATTCTAGTGCTGATCTCAACTGTATTAATAAAGGACTTGTTCCTACAAAATGTTATGAGAAAACCAAAGAATGACTTCAAGGTGCTAATGGTTCACGACTTACTGCTCAGTACAAGCTTACTACAACCCATGTTTGCAACCAAGGTTTTGTATCAAGACACCTTTAATCCTCGTCAAATACCTTAATACTCCTGTTATTCTAGGAACTCCATTTATTTCTCAATATATATATAACCTCAACCCCTTGGACCTAAAATCCACACCCACCTAGACTTCTTTCCAAGTAGTCCAAGACCCATTAAATTGGTCCAAAGACTTAGCTTAATCCACCTCTTATAAATAAATAAATAAATAACCTAAATAATTAAACAAAAACATTCAAATAATCACAAATAAAACACATAACAAGTCAATTAGCATCTACAAATAAATTATTAATTACTAAATAAACAATTAAACCAATTAAACAAGTTAACACATAAACAAATAGCCAATAATTAAATTAAATGCAATTAAAATAATGAAATAAATGCTCTAAAAATTAGAAGTATTATAAAGTCTCTGGTCCGAGGGAGTCACTAGCGGACAATATTGTGTATAGATAGGGTGAGGATTGTTACAGATGGTATCACGGCCTTACCTAACCGGAAGTGTGCCAACGGGGACATCGAGCCTCCTAGGGGGGTGGATTGTGGCAACCTATGTAGGCGGTTGCGAGGCCCTAACAGACTACCACACTAAGCAAGCTATAAGTGCACAATCTCACATCACTTGGTGTGGAAAAGGCAAGTGCTATATGTAGATATAACACCCTTCTAGGATATAACGTGTTTTAAAGCCATGATGGTCATGAACCTACCAGAACTTCGGAGTTAAGTGTACTTAACCTGGAGTAGTACCAGGATGGGTGATCCCTTGGGAAGTCTCTGGTCTAGGAGAGCCAAAAGCGGACAATATTATGTTTAGATAGGGTAAGGGTTGTTACAAGAAGTCTTTGGGCCTATTGTCTAAACACTTAAGCGTATCAATCTTGTTGGGCACAAATGAGTGTTTATATGAAAACATAATGAGAATAATGAAATTATGAGATATAAGGCCCGATTGCTAGCTCAAGGTTTCTCACAGAGACTTGGTAAATGTTATTACAAGAAATCTTTGGACCTCTATTCTAGACACCTGAGGGTATCAATCATGTTGAGTACAAATGAGTATTTCTACGAAAACATAATGAGAATAATGAAATTATGAGATATAAGGCCCGAGTGGTAGCTCAAGGTTTCTTATAGAGACTTTGTATTAATTATAAAGAGATATATTCTCTTGTGATAAATGCAATCACATTTCAATTTATAATAAATTTGGCAGTCACAGAAAGACTGTATATTCATCTAATGGATGTAGTTATGGGATATTTATATGGATTACTAGATAATGACATATATAGGAAAATTCTAGTGGGATTTAAAATGCCTTAAACAAAACCACAAATTATAAACTCGATAAAATTGCAACAATCCATGTACGGATTAAAACAATCTAGGCGTATGTGGTATGATCGCCTCAGCGAGTAATGAATAATCCAATTTGTCCATGCATTTTTATTTAGAAATTAAAATCTGGATTTGCTATTATTGTAGTGTATGTTGATGATCTGAATCTTGTTGGCACATCTCAAAAGTTCAAAAATATGGCCACTTACTTAAAGAAAGAAATTGAGATGAAAGATCTTGAAAAGAAAAAAAAAATTGTCTTCACTTGCAAATCAAACATTTATCGAGCGAAATTCTCATCCACCAAACAACATACACAGAAAAGATTTTGGAGCGATTTTTACGTGGATGAAGCTCATCTATGGAGCTCCCAAAATGGTTGTCTAAGCACTTGATGCTAAGGAAGATTATTTTCGTCCTCAAGAGGATGATATAGAACTATTTGGCCTTGAAATGTCATATCTTAGTGCAATTGGTGCTCCTATGTATCTTATAAATTGCACACGGTCGGACATAGCTTTTCAGTCAACTAATTATCGTGCACTTCTATATCATGGTAATCAGTGAAATAGACAATTAGTACACCTTCTTCAAATCATTATGAGATACTTGCAGTTCATGAGTCAAACATGGAATGCATTTCGTTAAGATTTATGATTCAACATGTTAGAGAAACATATGGTTTCTCCTCAATAAAAAATAGCACAATCATATAATATGAAGATAATGTTGCATGCCTTCCACAGATCAAAAGAGGTTATATGAAATTGAACCAAACAATCTCACCAAAGTTCTTTTATACACACTAACTGTAGAAGAATATTGATATTGACGTTCAACACATTTGTTCATGTGAAACTTTTGCAGACTTATTCATTAAAGCACTACCAACTACGACGTTCAAGAAGTTGGTGCACAATATTGGAATACGTCAATTCAAAATTCTTTAGTGCTGAACTAATGCATGAATGAGGGGGAGCAATTGATTGAAAATGTATTGGTACTCTTTTTGCTTCGTTCAGCTTTTGTCCCATTGAATTTTCCTAGACAAGGTTTTAATGTGGCAATTAAAACTCATAGAATACCATTTTCAGACACACGAGAATATTGTATTCTTTTTATTTCACCATGGTTTTTTCTTATTGAATTTTTCCGAACAAGATTTTTAGGGGCCATATTTTTAGTGCAGTCTAATGGAGCCAAGGGGAGTGTTATATTATATGTATAATTGTGTGGGGTCCACTGCTTGTTTAATCAAATTGAAAATTAAGGAATTCATTGTATCAGTAAAGAATCACAACGTGAATGCAGCTATGCTGGCATTAGGAATTATAGGCACCAAAAGTATGAGTCGACACCGTTAGCACGGCCAGGTTACGTGGCTGGGTCTATTTGATCATCATCCCATTAACACATAGTAATCTCATGTCAAAAAGCAATTGAGTGTGCATATGAATGCAAGGAATTGGCTAAACCCAAAAGATGAGGTGGCAAAATTGTAGTGGTAGAAACCATCTATATATATGTGTAAGGAACCTAAAGAACATATATGAATAAATAGAAAAGGAGCAATTCACTCTTCCTCTCTCAATTTGTTGTCTTTTTAACTTTCTAAATTTATATTTTGCCACCCTCAAATTCTCTTGTACTACATATCTTTGATTACATGTACTTTATTCTACAATGTAAATGGAAGACTAATTCCATTCAAGAGGGATAATTCCTATGAAGCAATCTGTCATTTTACATTTTTCAGAAAAATGAAAGGATACAAGATTCTTGATATTCTGAATTTTTTTATTTATTTTTGTATAACCAAACAAAAAAAAAAAAAAACGATTTATATACAACAGTTTGAACTCAGTATTGTATCTGATCTAAGGGGAAAGTGTGAATGTAAGCTGAATCCATTTGCCAAATCTTGAGTGAAGCTGTGACCTTCAATCCTGTGGCATTGTTAAACAGGAATACCCGCGCTGCCCCATCAATCGCACTTGTTGGATAAACTCTTGATGTGATCACTGATCTCCCTCCTTGGGCAAAGCTCTCCACAATGGAATGATCAACCTGAATCCAATTTCGGGAGAAAATTTGTTGAATGTTCTCTTTTAGTTAAATCCGATTGTGTTGATTATCGAAAACTTTTAGGAGAATTCATGTATAGTACAACAAGTATCAACCCCTTTGGTAAGGAGCCATTTCTGATGCAGAATTTTGATTTAGAAGTACTATATACTCATGTAACTTTTATTTACATCTAAATGGATCTAAAACTGATCAACATTTTTTTGGTCTTAATAGTTTCCTTTCTAGTATATTTCAAGCTTTAGGCTCCAATTAAACTACATATAAATATATATAAAATAAAAAAAAAATAAGAGATTGTGACATACCAATAACCTCATGGAGAATTTTTCACCATCAAGCACAGGGACTATGCTTCCATAAATTTTTCTGTAAACATTGGAAGCCTTGGATGATCTGCATAGATAAACATATGGCGTTACAATATTTTGCTCGCGTGGATGAATTTCAACCATGTCAGTATATTTTAAATCATCAAAAACCTAAGAAAAATAGCTACTTCTAAGCATGAAATAATTCTGGATTCAAGAAATAGTAACTCCAAAAACACAGACTACTGAATTATATAATAGCATGTGCAATTCAAAAATCGGATAATTGGTATAGTAGTAATTTAATTCGAGAGATAATTAAGGGGACCAAATGCTAAAGATATACTTTCAAGTAAGAGAGAAGCATACCTTGTTTCATCAGCACAGAACCAAGTGTTGGCACTCCCATCAGTGTCTTTGGCGATGTAGAAATAAACCGGTGTTTGTTCAGAAAGTGTTTCATCAGCAATAACCAGAAGGCCAAATGGTCCCAAGGCACCCCTTGCAGTAGCACCACCGGTGCAATTGTAGTTCACATCGGCTTCAACTGTCGCCTCCAGTGCCTCTATTTCAAAGGTGGCACTTATGTCTAGCTGCAACCGTTGCCAAACTACCAATTTTTCAGCAAATATACAATTTTACAGTAATAATCTAGAAATCTTAGCAAAACAAATCAGAGACCTGAGTAGCTAAGCCTATATTCAGCGGCACAACTGATCCAGGTCCAACCTCCACCTCATTGAATTCGGTGCTCTTCTTTCTCAAGCTCTCCAGTTCGTCCACAGGCCAGTGAAGTAAATTGGTTCCGGTCTTATTGTCAAACAATACAGTCCTGGGAATGGTCTGTGAAACACAACAAGAAATCAATTTACCGCAAAAATAAAATAAAATAAAATATACTAGTTGGTACAAGTAAAAACAACACACATGAGATGAAGAGGTGCTTATTTTGTATTGGTTCCATTGAATATTTTTGGTTTTACATATTTAAGTGCTAGAGTTCATGATTTAACTTTTCTTCATATCACTTTCTCTTGTTTATCTTCTTCTTCTTCTTCTTCGTCTTCTTCTTCTTTTGTGTGTGTGTTTATATATGTGTTTTTTTGTTGGGGTTCACATATTTAAGTGCTAGAGTTCATGATTAATCATCTCATTTACAACTACAAGGAGTGTTTTGAAATTAAAAAATTACGAGGCCACAACTACACCAGGTGAAGACCAAATTAACCACTTAATCCTCAGTCCCAAAAGCAAATCATCACCAGTTGTAAAGTGCTTATGATATTCTTCAATGATGATGCATATATATATATATATATATATATATATATATAGTCAGATGCAATTTAAATCACAATGGGGCCTCTCAGTTTATTTTTGGGAATTCTTCTTACACTCTCATCAATGGCTGAAAATAAATTTAGATGAGATATGAAAGAGAAACATTCTCAGGCAACAATGTTCTTACTAAATGACTACAGAAGACATAATTATTGATTAACTAAATCTTCGAAAAGGTCAAAAAAATCATTCACAAACAGTATGAAATGCTTCTCACAAATTCAATTATTGCAATGACTAGGAAAGAGAACTGATTATGCCTAGAGAATATTAATCAAAGTAAATAATTTACTCAGAAAGTGGTGGGACAGACTAAAAACTAAAAGCATAAAATTCATTGACTGATTGAATTTGAACCAATCCCACTTCAACTTGAATTGCACTTGAGCAAGTCAAACAAAGCTTTAGTTCCTTATATTTGAACAAGTGTCCAAAAAATAGCATTAATGTCTGTATTTAATGGATGAGATCAAATAATTGCTTGAAATGGTAGTACTAATAATGAAATATAGGGTGATTATATATGTTTGAGAGGTCGATGTCATCACGTGAAAAATACTAATGGCACGTAAGTTCTTATTGACCTAAATTGTTATTCATAAATATAATAAGTCAAAAAAATTTATTACCTGAAGAGATGCCCAACCCTTCAAAAGATCATCAGATTCACTATCAGTTTCTCCAGTCCAACCCCAAAGAATCCTCCTATCCTTATTTTGGTCATAGAATGTCTTTGATGCATAGTACTTCCCATAATCCACCCGTAACCCGATACCCACATCCAACTCCGGGTTATCTGGTGTCCATCTACCATTAATCGGATCATATGTCCCAAGGGCGTAATAATCATGCTTGTCATCATCCAAACTTGCCTTAAGCACGTGCTTCAAACCCGGTCCATTAGCTGATGTGTCCAAACCATTCTTCCTAGTCATTGAAACTGGGTAAAAGTCCACGCATTCCCACATGCCCGTACCCGGAACCGCATGCAAGACTCCATCCAACAGCTCATAGCTTGTGAAGTTGGTGGTTTGATACACTAGCGAAATGCCCGTGGTGTTAACCTTTGACCCGATTGTGATCCGCCATTTCCCATCGGGGCCAAGCCATGCCGTTGTCGGGTCCCTGAAGTCTTTGGGAGCAATACCGGATGGAGTGACTAAGACCGGGTTACCCGCATACTTGACCCAATTACGAAGGAGAGGATCAGATAGGTTGGCAGGGTACGCAAGGTTTTGCACCTGCACATAGTCATCGGTGGTCCCAGTGTAGAGCATTATGATCTGACCATCGGGAAGAATCGTGGCGGACCCCGTGAACACACCATTACAATCAAACCAGCTATCTGGGACCATAGCAAAAGGGAGGTGGAGCCAATGGATCATGTCCTTTGACACCGCATGGGCCCACGTTATGTTGCCCCAAACGGCAGAATTTGGGTTATACTGGTAGAAAAGGTGGTACCACCCCATGTGGTACAATGGACCTACAAAAATGCAATTATGTCCCCATTTCAAACATGTAGACATTATTATATATGCATAAGTGTGTATATATATAGTATTCATCAATTTTAGATCAATTAGAGTAATTTAGCCCCTTTTTACATGGAAGTAGAATTTAAAGACAGAAATTTTTATATGGTCTAAATTATATGATGTTAATTAATCACAACTTGATGTATAAATAAAAATTTAAATAAAATTGACACATTTATTTGAAAATTGTTCGTAAATATTATTTTTTATATTTCATAAAAAGTGTTATATTTGGATAACTGTAACTCACTAAAAGTATTATGTTTAGGAACCGTGACTTACAAATTTTTCAAACATAAAACTTTTTATGAGACAAACACAAAGTAATGTGAAAACGTACCATTAGGATCTGATGCAGAAATAACCAGATTCCCCACAAGAGCAACCATGAAAAATGACAATAAAATTGGATTAGAAAAACATAATATATATTTATATGTATCAATAATGGAGTACTATAAAATAACAAAAGGCCGGGTAAAAAGTTAAAAGTGATTGTGTTTTGTACCCACCATTCATCCAATTCTTTTGGGGTTGAAAATGATAGGTTGTTCTTTGCCATGACAGCATAGCATTGGTCCACGGGTACACCTTCCCGTCGCCGGGAAACTGCCGGAAAGTCTTCTCCGACACTCCCAATGATACCCCTCTCGAGGGTGGCAGCTCCAAGGTCTCCGGCGTGGACACAGAAGAAGGTGGATCGGTATTGACCGTAGCTTGGTTGAGGATCAAAACGATCAAAGACAGCAGACCCAATGTGGAGAGCAAGATACAGGTGAGACCCTTCTTGGGTCGGCGTTGATTGGCCGGAGATCCAGTTGATTGAGTTTGGTCCGGTAGGAGAGTGTAAGAAGTTGCATTTTCAAGATCATCAGGGGTTGAAGTGGTAGTGTGGGTGTCCATTTTTGGTTGATTGAGCTGATAGAATGGAGAGGTGCTAGTGCATTAAGAATTAAAGGAGTTTGTGGTGTTATATAGATGAATAGAGAGAGAGAGTTGGACCAGTCTAAGTGGAATGGCGTCAGAAAAAGGATGTTGTGTCAAATATGGATTTGCCCGGTGGGACGTGGTGTGCTAGGGTGGTTGATTGTCCAGCTCGGTTGGAATCTTGAGTTTATCATTACGGCGTAAACTTGCGTTTATCATTATATAAATAAATATACACACTACGTGGCACTTTGGATCACGCAAGGGACCGAATATTTTGTTGACATCCTTGTCTTGGCTTGTGCAGAATTAATTATTAAGCTTAGGTGTACATCTTAGCATCCTAAATGCTGTTCCAACTTCATCTTATTCACAATTTATAACCCCCAAAATATAAAATAATAATAATAAATAAAATAATAATAATAATATATTCGTCTCAATTTAAATGTCGTCTTTCCGAATGCGACATTTAAAGTAGGACAAAAAAAGTAATAATAAATTAAGAATAATAATAATAATAATAATAATATCATTTTCATTAGTTACAGTAAGCCATATAGACTTTATCATAATTATTGTTTCGGAAGTTCCAGCGACATGGGAGCCCAAGGTGTCACATAGCTGTATTTTATATTTTCGTTTATTTTTCAGATTCGGGCTTTGTCGAACCGAATCTAGTCAAGTGCTCGGGAATAGATCCCTACACTTCTTCCATTTCATCCTTGCGTATTTTACTTTCTGTGTCTTTGTAGATTTGTAGTGCACTTGTATATGTTTTACCTTTTGCCATTTTGGGGTTATTTGTGCGATTATGCTTTGGGAACATTTCCACTTTTGGGATTATTTGTGCGATTATCTTTTGAAGATATTTTCATTTGGGGCAATAGTGCGATTATTTTTTTAGATATTTTCTTGGAAGAACTTTTATGCAATTTTTGAAAGTTAGTGCCATGTGTTGTGTTTCAATTATTGTCTACGAAATTCAAGCGACACTGGAGCCCAAGGGGTCAGATAGACTACAATTTGTGAGGACCTGTCCCTGTTTATTTTTCTGTTTATTTTTCAGATTCGGGTATTGTTGGATCGGATTGAGTCAAGTGCTCGGGAATAGTTCTAGACACTTCTTCTATTTCATCCTTACGTATTTTACCCTCATGTCTTTATGGATTTGTATTGCACTTGTATATATTTTAGCTTTTGTCATTTTGGGGTTATTCGTGCGATTATATTTTTGGAACATTTTAAATTTGGGGGTTATTTGTGCGATTATCTTTAGAAAATATTTTCATTTGGGCCAATAGTGCGATTATTTGTTTAGATATTTTCTTGGAAGGACTTTTACGCAATTTTTTTGAAAGTTAGTACCATGTGTTGTGTTTTTATTATTGTCTATGAAGTTCAAGCGATACTAGGGCCCAAGGGGTCAGATAGATTACAATTTGTGAGGACCTGTCCTTTTTTCATTTTTTTGTATTTCTTTTTCCGTTTATTTTTCATATTCGGATCTTATCGGATTGGATCGAGTCAAGTGCTCGAGAATAGTTCCCGACACTTCTTCCATTTCATCATTGCGTATTTTACCATCGTGTCTTTATGGATTTGTATTGCACTTGTATATGTTTTACCTTTTGTCCTTTTGGGGTTATTTGTATGATTATATCTTTGGAACATTTCAATTTTTTGGGTTATTTGTGCGATTATCTTTTGAATTTTTTTTATTTGGGGCAATAATGCGATTATTTTTTTAGATATTTTCTTGGAAGGACTTTTTTGTAATTTTTGAAAGTTAGTGCCACGTTTTGTGTTTTAATTATTGTCTAGGAAGTTCAAGCGACACTGGAGCCCAAAGGGTCAGATAGATTGCAATTTGTGAGGACCTGTCCCTTTTTCATTTTTTTGTATTTTCTTTTTCCGTTTATTTTTCGGATTCGGGTCTTGTCGGATCGGATCAAGTCAAGTGCTCGGGAATAGTTCCCGACACTTCTTCCATTTCATCCTTGTGTATTTTACCCTCGTGTCTTTATGGATTTGAATTGCACTTGTATATGTTTTACCTTTTGTCATTTTGGGGTTATTTGTGCGATTATATTTTTGGAACATTTCAATTTTTGGGGTTATTTGTGTGATTATCTTTTGAAGATATTTTCATTTGGGGCAATAGTGCAATTATTTTTTTAGGTATTTTCTTGGAAGGAGTTTTATACAATTTTTGAAAGTTAGTGCCATTTGTTGTGTTTTAATTATTGTCTACGAAGTTCAAGCGAAACTGGAGCCCAAGGGTTCACATAGATTACAATTTGTGAGGACCTGTTGATGAGCGCTGAAAAGTACACTTTTAAACCCCTTAAGCTTGAGTGTTCTAGGACCTTTATCTATCTTATTTTTCCGTTTTAGTACTTATTTGTGTTTTTGTCTATTTCAGGTCAATAATGTTAAAATGGGATAAAAATGGTTTCTTAAGGCCTTTTTGGAGTCAAACTAAGTCTTAGTGATGATCCGGAGCAAAAAGAGGATGATTTGGAGCAAAAAGAGGCTGATGCTGAAAATTTGCCAAGTTGGATCCATCCAACTTTCTGAGAAAAGTTGGATCGATCGAAAATCAAAGTTGGATCGATCCAATTTTTGCTGGCAGCGAGCTATCTTATTCCGTGTGCGCCCAAAAGTCCATCTATCACATAGTACAGGATTAGATATTTTTGGGCCTCTATTCCTGACTTAATGACTAAGAAAATGACCTTCTATATAAAGGGAAGTGACCCATTTGTAAATGAGCTTTTTATTATTTTATTTTTACATTGTAATTTTTTTTCTCTCTCTAGCAAAGTTAGAGATTAAGGTTAGAAAAAAAGAGGGAAGTGGAGGCACATCTCAAGATTCATCTCTAGACCACTCCCTCTCTCCATCTCTAGAGCTCCAAAGAAGAAGAAGAAGAAGAGGAAGAAGAAGATGGAGCCATGCTTGGAGCTTGATTCCATGACCACATCTACCTCCTCCATGATTGGGTAGATCTACACTTAGGGCTTGGATGAGCCCTAAGTCTTGTGTAATCTAAACCCTTGTATTTCTATTTTTGGGGATTTATATATATCTATTGTTGTGATTAATGTTCTAGCCTTGTGAATTTGATGAATCTTGGTATATTTCTATGATTTCCATGGTTTAATTCTTCCTATTAATTCTCTAGTTTATTTACATGTCTATGTGTGATTAAATTGGGAATTATGTCTCACATGATTCATATGATTTAATTCTTCTTATTGATTCTCTTTGTAATTACATGTTGTCTTATTTGTGATTATTTGGGAATTGATCTCTACACTAGTTTTTCTATATTAATTGCATGCCTATGTGTGGTTGATTGAAAATCTAGTGATGGCTAAGCATGGGTTTTCATTGAATGGGTTTGTCAATTAATTTGATGGTTTATACTTATGCTTGATGGGTTGTTCTACAATTTAATTCATGCTTGTAGGTGGGTAGACAATCTATGCTTGCTTAGATATTCCATGGCTTATTATTGAAAATTCCATAATTCTCTAGATTGATGTGTGCTACAATTGTTGCTACTTAGATGGGTCATGCTTAAAATTGATGGGTTGTGCTACACTTAGTTTAGGTAGACAATTCATACATAAATTAGATGGTCCATGCTTAATATTGCAATTGGTAGTCGCATTTTATTCACAACAATGTATTCCCCATTAATGGAAAGTAAGTGGTTAATTACACGAGCTTAGTGGCGATTCCAACACCCTAAGTCCTCTCTTCATATCTCTTAAATCCCTATTTCTCGCTAGTTTATTTTTCTTGCATTTTAATTAATTGAATTTTAGTTTAATTCAAACAATCAATCTCTCTCTTTGCAATCTTGTGATACATTAGAGTCAAAGTTAATTTCCAACACGTAAAATCCCTTAGGACGATCCCTACTCACTCTTGCTACTTTAGTAGTAGTGGTGGTAGTGGTTTTTATAAATTTAAACTTGACCAAAAAGGCTTTTCTTGAATCACACATTTACTACATTATTTTGGCGTATATCAAGCGGCCTCGTCACCTGTCCCTTTTTCATTTTGTTGTATTTTCTTTTTTCGTTTATTTTTGGAATTCAGGTCTTGACGGACCGAATCGAGTCAAGTGCTCAGGAATAGTTCGTGACACTTTTTCTATTTCATCCTTGTGTATTTTACCCATGTTTCTTTATGGATTTGTATTGCACTTATATATGTTTTACTTTTGTCATTTTGGGATTATTTGTGCAATTATCTTTTGAAGATATTTTCATTTGTGGGCAATAGTGCGATTATTTTTTTAGATATTTTCTTGGAAGGACTTTTATGCAATTTTTGAAAGTTAGTTCCATGTGTTACATTTTAGTTATTGTCTACGAAGTTCAATCGACATGGGAGCCCAAGGGGTCAGATAGATCATAATTTGTGAGAACCTGTCCCTTTTTTATTTTTTCTGTATTTTCTTTTTTTGTTTATTTTTCAGATTCAGGTCTTACTGGATCGGATCGAGTCAAGTGCTCGGTAATAGTTCCTGACACTTCTTTTATTTCATCCTTGCATATTTTAACGTTATGTATTTATGTATTTGTATTGCACTTGTATATGTTTTACCTTTTGTGATTTTGGGATTATTTGTGCGATTATATTTTTGGGACATTTCCATTTTTTGGGTTATTTATGCGATTATCTTTTGAAGATATTTTCATTTAGGGTAATAGTGCGATTATTTTTTTAGATATTTTCTTAGAAAGAATTTTGTGCAATTTTTGAAAGTAAGTGTCATGTGTTGTGTTTTGATTAGGACAAGTGTTGGGCTTGATTGGTGGCATGTGGATGGTTGGATTATTGACAAATGGAAGGTGGAGGTGTATGTGTAAGAATGGTAGTGCTAGTATAGGTCTGTTTGATTATATCGTCTTCCTTAGTCACTTGTTCTCCTAATCTTCATCTTCTTCCTCTCAACTTGTTTATTTATTGATGGCTAAGCTTAGTGGTTTCTCCTTTCCAGATTCTTGCCATTTTCTTTGGTCTGAACTTTAAATGACAGTATTGAGTAAATGAACTAGAGCATATAACAGAAGGTTTAATATTGGCAGGCCTTGTGAATTTATTTTTAGATTTCTGTAAGTCTAAAACCATCCTTTTGATAGTCATTTTGTCTTCTTTGAAGCTGATTGCACCTTTTCAATAGAGAGGTTAAGCCTTGCACAACTACAGCTGAAAGGTTTCTGAGTATGCCCTTTCTCTTTTAGATTAAGGCTGCTAAACTTCTTTATAATACAGTCAACCTCAGCTGCATTTTCACTTTTGTGCACTGTAATTCTCATATAATCACTTGACATCCTTAATGACCTGTTTTCTGAAGTAAGCATTGTAATACCTTCATTATCCTCCGTATTCATCCATAACATTTTATTTGACCTTAGGTTCAGGACTCCAAATACAGTAAGAGAGAAAGAAAGAAGGGTAGAGAGTTTGGTCTTGAAATCATTACTACAGTTATCCTCTTCTAAAGCCAACTTTTAAATCCCGTTCCCTTGAGCTGAGTTATTAAGACATTGAGTAATTGTTTCTTTGTTAACTTCATTGATTGACACTGGTAATTCAAAATCTTGTTTGATATCATATGAAGCACCCAAGTGAATCCCACATCTCTTTGAAAGATCTACAGTCCCTGACCTTGTTGAGATCGTATTTGCTAAGACCTCTGATTAACACTTGTCTTACTTTAAGCTCATTTGACCAGGCTATTTTGTCATTGAAAGTATATTCTTCTGTATTCAACACATTTGTAACATTGATTGCATCATCCCACACATCATAAGAGTGTGACATCAAGTAGGCCACCGTCCTTATTTTCTATGATTCAAAGTTTGTGCCATTTAGCCAAGGAGATTTGTCAATGCAAATGCCCTCCATTGAAGTCCAAGATCTTTACTGCAGGCTTCTTAAGGCCTTGGTTAGGCAGACCAAGGCTCTTATTCCAATTGTTAGACCAAGAGGGGGAGGAGGTGAATTGGTCTAAGTACTTTTTCTTCTAAATCTTATGTACCATTAAGGTTCACTTGCAAGATATTAATACATATACAACTTCAATTTAAGTAAGCTGAGATATACAAGGAAAACCCTCTTAATAGGAAAAAACCTTGGTTTTTGGCCTCAGCCAATAAATATCTACACTAGTTGTATGCAAGTAGTTACACACTCTACACATACCCATGCACAAGTTGTAACCCTAGTTTTCATAGCCTCTAGACACACACTAGCTCACATAGTGCACTCCCCACTTCCCCTGTCCACAACACCTTTGCTTGGACCCTCAAAGCTCTTAATAGCCTCTGCATACACACTAGCTCACAAGGTGTGACTTCCACCGCCTTGTTTCACCAAAGTACACTTGCTCAATTGATGAAGATAGTTCACATAGCAAGGTGGAACAATATAATAACTGAAAGGCTTAAACCCCAATAAACCCTAGCTTTCAAGTTCTAAAGGGTAAATTTATCAAATAACCTGAAACCTGCATGTGCTAAGAAAGGTTCCCACAACTTCAAATTATCATTATATTCTTGCACAGACAATGACATCAATAAACACAAAAATGATAAACAATTTAAACACATAGAGTAGGCTTTCTTCAGAAAACCCTAGCTAACTTGATCTTAAGGTTAAAACCAAGTAACAGAGGTTAAGTGATAGATGCCGAATATTTCATATTCAAGCGCCCTTAATTGCATGTTTTAGCCTATTTTTGTATCAATAATGTGTACATTATATGTTTTTGTGTATTTTGTTTATTTTCAGGACTTGTCCCCTAAAATGAATAAAAGCAAGGATTTACAGGACTTTAAGAGACATGGATCATGGTGAGCTGATGAATCAACCAAAAAGGGTCTTAAGATCATTAACATGTCTATTTTGAGGAAAGAAGTTAACCTGAGAAGACTAGAAAAGAAGATGAAGTCACCATAGAAATCAAGCTAGCGTCCAGACGTCAGTGGAAAAGTTGGCCAAGCAATTGCAATTGAAAGAAATAACATTACAGTAGCCAACGGAATTTCCGTTGAGACACCCATCTCTGCGTCCGAACGCCACATGCTAGGATCAGCCGTTGCAAGCACTCTACGCGCGCAAGGAGGCTAACCATGATAGGCTATATCCGGATGTCACCCCCTATGTCCGGACGCCCACCTGTGATTAAATGAGCTGTTAAAAGATTTTTAATTTTTAATTTCTCTCTCCCTCACTTGAATGCACGATTTTAAGGGGTTTTTAAATTAGAGTCAGATTATGGAGAGTAGTTATATATATCTCTATATTGTAAATTCATCATTATTCAGTTTTATATTTTTATTAATAAGAGAAAGTACGGGAAAATTAGGGTTCTTATGTGTGCAAAAAGGGGGCTGTAATGGAGCTGAAAGGGAAGTCATCTTTTTCATTCCTTGGTGCTTCCACCATGTCCAAGATGAGCTAATTCCTCTCATATAGGATTGATGTAGCCTTGACCAAGTAAATATATTGTAATTGCTTTTCAATGTGGGTATTATTCATGTATATAATTGATTTCATAAGCTAGATGTTGTTTACATTGAATTGATGTACTGAATTACATTCTAATAAATTATTGTGTTGAAAAGTCTTCTTGTCTTAGAAGTCATATCTTCATAATTATACACCTGACATTCTCATGGTGACAATGAGAATCAGTTTATGAAATGGTATTATTGGCATGTTGTATGAGAATTTGGATAGGTTATGCTTAAGGAAGATGGACCATGCTACACCCTTAGATTAATTTAGTTGGGTAAATGGTCCATGCGTACTGAAGAGAATTTATGCTAGATTCTTGAATTTTATATGCATTAACATACAATTTGAGAACTTTGATATGCCATGCCTAGGGAAGATGGTTCTTACCATAATTTAGTTTAGGTGGATGATCCATTCTAACCAAAGATGGGTTATGCTTAATTCTAAATTGTGTAAATTTGTGGAAGATGTTGTGGTAGTTGTACTTCTACACATCATAGTTATATACATAGTTATTTTTCCCCCAAATTGATTGTATGTAAGCATGTTTATGAGGTCTTGGTGAAGTCAATTCCTCAGCCTTTTCTCTTTATATATTCATATCAATTGAATCCATTTTACTTTCTGATTTAAGTTTTAATTTCATACTAAGTGACAAACAAATCACCAAAGCTAACCATTTTCTATCAAACTTGAAAGTATTCTTAGAGTTTTGATTTCCATAAGCTAGCAATCTTCGTAGATCGATAGCCCTTACTTAGCTATTTTCTACAAGAATTTGTGCTATAAATAGTGGTTTTATAATTCATACACTAAGTGCACATCATTAAGTAATGGTTCACACAACTCCCAAATATCACAATGCAATTACTCAACTATATAACATAGTTATTTCTGTAAGAGTAACACTTAAAGCACAGATCAAGTACTAGGACAAAACTAAACCCTCTAATCTACAGATGTGAGGTATGATAGGTCAATGTAAAATACATCAACAATTAGGGCTTAAAGTAGGCTCTTACAGCTTTGCCTTAACATATTAAACTTTCTCAGATCAACAACAATTAAAGTATAACAAGTTAATCTCAAAATACAGTTCAAAAAGGCTTCAATTCAGTTTATGCATAAACTCTGTTCTCGGGGACAAAACTAGAATTTTAAAGCAACACAGTCTTGCACTCAGTTCCATCAATCATGAATTAACTATATACACATGCTTATATGAAGAATAGGACTTAAGTAGTATGGATGAAGAAATCAAGGCTCAGTGAATGACGAACTCTGTAAAAAACCCTAAGTGTTTTGGTTTAAGATGCCAAAACAACTTGTGGTCACTTTTATGAATTTGTGTCAACTTCTATAGCTCTAAATTAGTTATATATTCATGTTTAGATGATTAAGGATGTAGTGAAGCATGATATGAACAATATAAGATTGGATATAAAAGCTAAAACCAGAAAAGTAAGCTTACAAAGAGGTTTGAGACATCAAACATGACTACAGCTAGAAGATGGTCAAAGGAGTGCTTACAGGAGCTGCCAAATGATGAAATACATTTGCCTCAACCTTGTAACAACTCCAGAACTAGCTCCAAGTTCATTTCACCCTCCAAAGCTTGTTTCAGCATATGTAAACAATAGCTAGAGGATTTCATGTTGTAGATTGACATTTTGATCACTTTATGGTTGCTACTAAGGATAAATCACAACTCAAATCACCTTTCATAGCTTTAGAAAACTTGGTTCATTGTAAGCTTTCGAGAGTCTCTCTTATAGCCTTCCGTTTTAGGGTTTGTTCACTATTAGGCTTACTTTTCTAAATTGCTATAACAATGAATATATATTCCTTACACTTTCAACCCTAATGTGGATAAAAAGATAATTCTAATATACAAGTGTGTAAAAGGACCACATTGTCCTTGTATTTGCCTACTGGTGCACACTTTTGAGTAGACCTTAATTGTCATAATATATACATATTTGTGTATATGTATATATATGTAAAATATTACACACTTGAGGCCAAATAATGCAATCATGTTATCTTCTTCTCTCAGCAGGACCACTATACATATGTTAACATTTTGAAGCTACACACAGAATTATAATAATGCCCCTGCAATTGCTATTTGACAGACCAGGAAAAGAATATTGTTGTACCCTTTGTAAACCATGTAAATAAACTGTTATAATGAGAAAATGAGCTCTGATGAATAATGTAGCAACACAGATAAATGTAACATGAACCCTAACATATGTGAAAGTACTGAAATGCCCCTGAGAGAGACTGTGAGCAAACCATATATACTAACACAGAATATAAATCAGAAACTAAGCTTCAATAGTTGTAGTAGCTTCTTGGATAAATTCTACAAAGAATGTTCTATTACCAATGATCTTAACATCATGAAATGTACATTGAGAAAGACCAAATTACCTTTAATCATCGAGACAAAGATATATCAACTTGCCAATGCACAACTTACCCAATTGTCTTTGAATACTTTCGATATTGAAAGAGTAAACAATCATGAACAAGCACTAGGACAAACACCATCTATTGGTACAAAGTTCTCATCTGCTCGACACCGGGCACCACGCCCATATCTGCCAATCGCTAGGTACCGCGCCCCCATCCGATGGGTACAAAGCTCTCATCTGCTGGACACTAGGTACCAAGTGCTGGGTTGGGTTCCATGCATTCATCCGTTGGATGCCAAGCACCAAGCCCTCATTATTAAACACTGGCACCAAGACTTCATCCGTTTGACGTCGGGCACTAAGCCTTCATTCGCCAGTCGCCTGGCACTAAGCCTTCATCCTCTAGTCGCTAAGCACCACACCTTTATTTGTCGAGTACCAAACTCGGGATAGTTACTACCCTTTACTAAAAGGGTCCCTCTAGTAAAAGTGACCCGTATGATAAGGGTCAGAGCTTATTGAAGCTTGTAATTATCGTCTCTCGTACTAAAAGGGGTTAAAATTAAAATGCTCTATATTATAATTGTCTAAGCTGAGTGAAGCCCGTAATTGAAGTTCCCTATATTAAAAGGTATTGAAATCGACGCACCCATTATTAAAAGGGCATGGGATGAGTGAAGCTTTTAGCAGTCGTTCTTGATGCGAAATAGAGATTTTAAAAATCATTTTGAGGTCTTTTCATCTATGGATCTTGATTCATGTCTAGAAGGAAATATAATGTAAGAAGAAGATGATGTTTATCTCATAAAGAGATAGAAAACTTATATAGAGGTTTGAGTAAACCTCACATTTCTCCTCTAAAGGGAATGTTTTCACATATTGAAGCTTGATTCCTTCTCTTTAGGTCTCCTTCTTCATTGTAGATGGCTTTGCCTTTAGGAATCACCCATTTGCCTCCATGAAATACCTTGGTGACTAAGTTTGTGGGAGCTTCTATGAGATGAGTACACTCAAACCCTAATGTAGAGAGAAAATATATTTGATTTCACAAATTAATGGTGCCCAAAAGGCTTCCTACTAATAGATGGAATGCATGTATTTATGGACACATAGAGTGGAAATGACAATGCTCAATCTGTACAAATAAAGTGATAACTAAAATCTTATGGGCCTTTAATGTCAAGTTGGGTTACAGGTGAGAATCTTTTGTGGCTTACTATTCTCTTGGCTCCAATGAATTAATAATTGACCCGGTCCAACCTTTATGGACCCAATTCAATTAATTCATAAATTAATTTCTACTCCACTAAAAGAAATTAATTGACCTCCAATCAAATAGTAAATTACCACTAAGTTAATGTTGCACATTGATCCCTCTATGCATAATTAACTATTAGATAATTAAGAGCATCAATCAAACTGCTTAATTAATATATTTATTGTGGTTGCTCGATCAATTTTTTTTTTGTTTTTGATCTCAATAAACATTTGTTTGACAAAAAATAAGAATTTAGTAATTAAAAATACATAAAAAAAAACTATATTGTCTAAAACACACGAAGGTACTTGAATTTACTTTGTGATCAACCATAATCAATACAAAATAAATACAAGTAGTAATGATGCAAATATTGAGATTATAACCCTCTAACTATTAACTACCTAATTACCCAAAGTGTCGGTCCATAGATCTCGAAGGTTCCGCCGAACAAATTAAAGTAATTACTAATTAATAAAAAATCTATAATTCTCTCATGCTTGAGAGTCAAATGCCATGACAATGATGGGGAGCAATTGCATACGACGGCTTTTGTAATATATTTATACCCATCGCGGATTCGATTCACATCTTAGTTAATTAAGAGTTCATCCTTAATTACCGACTACGAACTATTTATGATTGACATTTATACTCTTGTATTGATTGCCATCACATACATATACAACTTTATTCCAATCAAGTGGACATGTAAATTTCATAATGAATTGAACCTTAATATATTGCATTTTCCAATTGTATAAAGCATAAATATCATTTCAGATTAGCAAGGAACATATTGTCTTTCCAATCTAAATAAGAATTTGTTATACCAAGGCATACAAATCCCAATAGTTTTCCATATTAAAAAGGATCTCTTATTAAAGGGATCGATTGGGTTAAGCCCAACTACACCTTCGTTCCTCATTAAGGAGATGAGCGGTTAACTACACCTCTATCCTTCATTAAAGGGATGAAAGGATAACTACACCTCCTTCCCTCATTAGAGGAATGAGTGGTCAACAACACCTCCTTCCCTCATTAAGGAAAAAAGGCCGACAACACTGCCTTCCCTCAATAAAGAAATAAGGGGTCAACTTCACCTCATTCCCCCATTGAAGGGATGAGTGACAACTACTCCCCTACCTAAAAGGGCCAAATAATGGTGACCAAGTATGCTTCATCCATATTAAGAGTGACAAAACCTAACAATTAAAGGGTTTGTCAAACATTTTTGGAAAGCCACAAAACCATTCCAGAAGACCCTCAAAGAGTGAATAGTTTCAAGCCCAATGTCAAATAAGGGACGTTACACACATTTAACAGGGAAAAACATGATATTCAAAATAGATAAGTGTAGGTCCCACCTTTGAATTAGGATTTGCCATTTTAAATGTCAAAAGTCCATCACAGGTTCTTTACATTGAATTCCAAGTGTTTTTGGCTTGAACAATACATTCAATTAGTCTATAGGGGTAGCTTGGTCATTTCATAGTGTTGAGAAGACTATCCATATGATCTAAGGACGGCACATTGTCTTGAAAACTCTTCTGCAAATATCTCAGGGTTAAAAACCCTAGCACAAACAACAATGATATTTTGATACAGAGCATTTCACAGTGTATGATGGTATATTGTATTGAATTGCTTAAATTCACAGGATAATCAAGTGATCACAGGTTCAACTGCAGAAATCTATATTTGTTGACAATATCTATATGAGGGCATTTTGGTCAATGCATATATGTTGAGAACTCTTGTGACACGTGTCCAATGGTCCTAGTATGAGAATATGCAGGTTGTTATTCTTTGCATAGTGATTAAGCTTGGGATACATTCATATACATATACATGTACAAGGCTGTCAATAAGAATGTATATTGAAGATATTTTCTATAAAGGTGGCATGGGTATAATGGTACATTCATAGGGGAATTACCTTGGGATAGGATTTGTATTATTGAAGTATTATATATATGATGCTATAGTCATTTTAGGGTTTTAAGACTTTGAGTAAACCCTAATGCAAGCTGCATTGAGAGTGTATTATGAGCTGAATATGAACATACTTTTCTAAGATTATATGTAATGATGAAAGCTTGAATTTAGCTCAAAAATCCATTCAGAGAATTCATAAGTGTAAAAGATCAAATGAAGGCCTGTAGCTGGGATTTTTACTGGTGCAAAAGCTGTGCTAGAGGCCTTAGTGTGGTTTAAGGCAAATGTAACTTCAATTTTTACATCTGCAGAAAGCATGTTTATAACCTTCATTTAGCTTTGATGATGTCTCAGACCTGTATATCAGCTTATTTTTCTGGTTTAGCTTGTTGATCTGAACATATTATCACTATATCTTGCTATGAGCTGCATTATTATCATCTAAGCAAGTTTTTATAGATGAATCAAGGCTGTTGAAGTTGAGGTTTGCACAATATTAAGGTCAATATAGTTTTTGACCTTGTGAAACTATAGTTTTGAAGTTTCTGTAGAACTGAGCCTGTTGTTGAGTAATGTTTGTATACATATGCTATATTCATCTTGATTATCATCTAATAATGACTATAATGAAGATACAAGGATGTGGATTCCAACTGTGAGTTTGTGGAGCTCGAAATTCCCATTTGCCCCTCAAACCCTAGTTTCAGCAAAATAAAGACAGAGTGCGTGTGTTGATACTTTAAGCTTGTTTCTCACTTTAATATTGTATTATAGCTTAAGTATTATTGTTGTAAACCTTTTTATGTATTGTTTGTGAGCTATGAGTGCTCATTTGGTACAAGTAAGGGTGTTGTGGACACGGAGAGTGCAGTTACACTTAGTGTAGCTAGTGTATGTGTAGAAGCTGTAAAAGCTAGTGTTTCATCTTATACAAGAGTGTGTGCAAAGAGTGAGACAGTTGAGTATGCAACTACTTACATACAACTAGTGGAGATTTTATTGGCTGAGGCCAAGAACCTAGTTTTTTTTCCTATTGAGAGGGTTGTCCTTATAAATGCAGTGAGTTTTGTAAGTGTGTTTGGAGGCTTATTCAATTTGCTATCATACTCATCACATTCCATTGATTGATGAGCGTTGAAAAGTGCGCATTTAAACCCCTTAAGCTTGAGCATTCTATGACCTTTATCTATCTTACTTTTTCATTTTAGATTAATTTCGTGTTAATGTCCTTTTTAGGTGCTTATCCCAAAAATAAGTCAATTCAGCCAAATAAGAGCAAAAATGAAGTAATCTCAAGCTGAATGGAAGAAAGGAGCAAAGTAGAAGCAAAATGAAGCAAAGTGTGGAAATTCAACATGTTCGATCGATCTCAGAATTACTTCGATCGATCTGGTGTTCATCGATCTAGACATTTCAAGATGGATCCAAGCCTTTGCCCTTATCCAAAAGAATCTAACAAGTTCGATTGATCCAACATTTCTTCGATCAATTGAAATAATTCGATCTTATCCTATCTTATCCACACCTACCACCCCACCTACCACTTTTGTCTTCTTCCCAAAAATATCCCAAAATATCTTAGAGATTTGTCTTTATTAAAAAAGACGCCACTAAGGATGATCAATCTCTACAGTATTCGATGGATCTCAGCCAAGTTCAATCGATCTCACCACAGTTCGATCAATCGAACCTCCTCAAGTCCGAAAAAAAAATAGATTCCAGCTCATTAACAGTTGGCTTATGTGCAATCATTGGAGGGACCTTGGTGTACGAGCCCAGACCATTGGGTATGACACTTGACCTACCTATATAATGATTTTGAGCCATTTTTACATCATAACTTGTATCATAACTTATATCATACTTGAGAATTCACAAAAACTTGTATTTTTCTTATCTTGGAGAGGAGGCTAGAGACTAGAGAGCTTTTCATACACCTTTGGGAGTTCTTCCATTCTTCTAGGGTTTCCATTAAGAAGGAATTCATGCCTACCACGGAGATAGCCCTTGAGGGTTGGATGACTACTTCAATGAGTGGCTAGACATCTACTTGGGGCTAGAGTAGCCCCTAAGTTTGCTTCCTAGACTTAGTTCTTTGTGTATTTTTGGGGATTTATTTGTAACAAATGTTTTGATCTTAGATTTATATATATATCTTGTGGTTTCTACTTGATGTGTATGGATTAATGCTTTCAATTGATTATCTACTTCTACCCATATGTCTATATATGCTAGAATGGATGATTCATGTGCTTTTCTCTAGATTTAGTAGAATTTATGCATGTCTATGTGTATGGATGAAGTTAATCTAGAGATGGTCAAAATATAGAGCTTAATTAAACACTCTTACAATTTATTTGATGGTTCACACTTGTTTCTTGATGGATTGTGCCACACCTTTAGCTTACTTAGTTTAATTTCCATGTCTTTAGTGTAGATGTAGGGTAGTTGCTTTAAATTCATAGATAGGTGGACAATCTACTTTTGTTCCTTGGTGTTCTATACTTATGAATGCAAGTGGTGTATGTTTCTAGATAGTAGTGTGTGCATAAATTGCGGTTTCATTGAATGTATTTTGGTCTCATTTGATAGGTTGTGCTTTCCATATGAATTGGCTAGATAATCTATGCTTATTTGCCATCCATACCTAGTTTCAATTAATGTACACACACACACAAGTTACAAATCAATTTCCCCATTAATATACAATTGCTAGTGTCTAGTGAAGTCAAGCTTAGTGGTGAGCTCTAGTACCCCAAGTCCTCCCTTCTATATTTCTTTTCTCCTATTCTCTAAAATCATTGTGTTTTGTTTGCTTTAATTAATTTGCATAATAGCTTAATCAATCAATCAAACCATCTTTTGATCACTTGACCTACTAACCTTATACATTGTTTCCAATGCAAAGGTACGCCCACAATCCCTTGGGACGATCCCTACTCACCCTAGCTATATTTTTAGTTAGAGGTAGTAGTGGCATTCATAAATTTAAAACTTGGTCACTTTGCACACTCACACTCAATAGTACAACATTTTTCAGGCGTTGGTGTGGCGGTACACCATGTTTTTGGCACCGTTGCCGGGGATTCAAATTGGCAACGTCGTGTTTTGGAAACAAATAGGAATTAGTACTCTTTTAATCGTGTCTTTTCTTTATTTTATCTTTGGTTACTTATTATGTTTGTTCTTGATTGACTAGGAACATTGGGTAAGGAAATCAAGCAAAGGAGCAATCAAAGCAAAGGAAGCCAAGTGAAGCTAAGCAAAAGCATAAAAGCTAAAATCTAAAAAATTGCAAAGCATAGCAAAGTTTGAAAATTGAAATTTAATTGAAGTGCTTAAGGACCAATCTCTAGTTAAATCATCGGCCCGCATGGTGGCAAGTTTTTAAATTCTTAGATAAATCGTGAACCCGCGTGGAGGCAATTTACTTTTCTTTGCATGTTGTTCAAGCATGGGAGTATGGAATCATTGTATGTGAAGATTTGTTTATTGAATTGTTGTGGGGCCGAAGTGTTTGTTACTTGCTTATTTCTTGTTATTTGTTTTGCTTGTGCATGTATGGTTGTAGGTCATTGAATCCTACTCTTGTCCCTCTTGATTTTCATCTTGAATCGCTAGTTCGTAATCCTAGGGGAAGAAGTAGTTCTAATCGCTCCATTTCATCAATGGAAGAGCAAAACAATAACAATGTGGAGGACCTTGGTTACATAGACCAACAAGGCATCTTCCACCCTAATGTGCATCATGAAAATATCCAAGTATCATTAGGCATGCCTAGATCATTCATACCACAACAACAAGGCCAAATTCCATTAGGAATGCCTCAACCAATCTTTACTCCACAACCTCCCATGGTTCAAGTTAACCAAGGTGTTCGAGTAGCACCACTGGTTGTAAATCCCCCTCTTGCATTAAGAGACCATTATGTGCCTAATGAGTATAATGCACCTACTTGCATTCAATTGCCCTAATTTAGAGCACATCACTATGAAATCAAACCACAAACCATTCAAATGCTTCCTAACTATCATGGACTTCCAAGTGAAGAACCTTACAAGCATTTAGATGAGTTTCTTGAAGTGTGTTCCACCGTGAAATACACGGACATGCCAGAAGAAGTTTTAAGACTCAAACTTTTTCCTTTTACCCTTAAAGACAAGGCAAAATATTGGTTCAACAATCTTAGGCCTTTTTTGATAACTTCTTGGGTAGAAATGCAACAAAAGTTCTTGAAGAAGTACTACCCGGTATCAAATACCAATGCCATAGGAACTTCCATTCGTGGTTTTTCTCAAAGGGATGGGGAAATGTTTCATGAGGCATGTGATCGGTTGGTCAATTAAACATCAACCTTCGCAATAGCACGAATCATTGTAAAATAGGGCTATTGGTCGGGTAAGTCGAACCACTGGGACTGCGCTAGTCTTACGGCAACCTTAGTGTCTAGAATCTTTCTAGAATGATGAGGGGGTGTTCATAAAGGTTTTGTTTGTTGTCACTTAAATTAGGAATTAAAAGTGCATAAAACAATAAATTGCAAGAATTCAAGGGAGTGAAGTACAAGTAAAGAAGGCTAGGGAAATGAATCCACCTCCATCCCTATACACATGCTAGGTTAAGAATAATTTAAGGGAAAAACAACATATATGATAGTCATGATACATAACAATACTAGGTTGCTATAATATCCTCAAGAAGTTCATTTAAATAGGAAGGCAAGAATAAACCATCAAAGGTTCACATGATCAACTACCTAAACTAAAATGTAGCTTAGAACATGCTTACTAAGTCAAGGATTATCAAGCCCTAATTTAAATGGTGAATGCACATAAAGCAAAGAATCAAGTATAGACCATCAAAGGGAAACCCTAAGCCATGAACTATCTAGGTTCTCCAACTCCATGCCATTGAAACCATTCCATGATCTAACTTCCATTGTCACCATGGAAGTGCAAGCAATATGATTACGAAAAGCAACCATCCAAGACAAGATGAATAACTCACAATAATCATTTATAAACATTCAACATTCATTACAACAAAAATGAGGCTCTTGACCATGGAAAGACTATCAAAAATACATTGTAATCCCCAAAAATAAACTATACTAACACATGCTTACAAGGGAGGGGTTTCATCACCTCCCTAGAAGAAGAGTTAGTTACCCATTGGAGCCTTAGAATGAAGAAGAAGCTTGAACTCCATCTCCAATTTTTGAGCTCCCCCTTGTTAGCTTCAAGAACACCTTCCTTTCTTCCTCTCTTCTCTCTCCTCTATCTTGCAAAAATCAAAGATAAATAATGTGTGGCCCTTGGGTAGCTTTTTATTCTCCAACACACCCTCTCTCTCCTCCAAGGAACACCTCCAACCACTTCATAAAGAAGGAAGATGGCATTGAGAAAACCAATGTGCAAGTGGCTGAAATTGAGCCATTTCCGAGTGCAATCTGCCTGATTTTCGAGCACTCGAAAAGTGATCTCGAGCACTCTAACTTAGTGCAATGTGCAACATGTTCCTCTTGCTCAACGCTGACCTATTTTGGGAAAACTACTATAACTTTGTGCCCTGAACTCTGAATGATAATCTGTTCAAAGATTTGGAGAGCTGACTCAGTGCTTTAAAAACTTCATGTTTTGATGAAGACCCAATTCTCAAGTCTGGTTGGTCGAAAATGGGGAGAAAGGCAGTACTTCAGTGCTGCCAGGCAGTTCTGCGCACCTCTGTTACAAAGATCATAACTCTCTGCTCCGAACTCCGAATGATGAACCACTTGAAGATTTGGAAAGCTGATTCAGAGATCTAAATCTTTTATGTTATGATGGAAGTCTAGTTCTTGATTTTGCTAGGTCGAAAATGGCGACAAAAGTCAGGATCACTGCTGCCAGAAATTCGGAAATGGCATCCTTTTTGCTCAAAATTCCACAAGGCATCATTTTTGCTTCCTTTTTGCACTTTAACCTGAAAATGCATAAAAAAATGCAAATGGAGTTAATCTACATAAAATAATTAATAACTGGACTTTGTTAATGTAATTTAGGGCGCTTGAATATACAATATTCGGCGCTTATCACACCCCCAAACTTACATTTTGCTAGTCCCTTAGCAAAACTACAATGAAAAACATAATGAAAAGACAACCATGGGCATGCTACTACAAAAATATCATCCATGGTAAAATCAAATAGATACATAGCTCAAATACAACTTGAAACAGACAAAAACTGGAGATGGGGTCATTGGGAAAACTACCTTGCATATATGAAACATTGATACAAAAAATGGGAAAAACCATTTCAACATGCATGCATCAACATCATAGTCCATATAAATAATTCAATTGTCATCTCTTAAATGGAAATAACTCAAACTCCAGTGAAAGTGAATTGGATTCTCAACATGCGGCTTTTACTTTCTTTTCCAATTCCAAGGCACAAGTTTTCAAATCAATGAATTCCCTTTTACATGAAGTCCCTAAGGCATGATTTTATTTTCAAGACAACTTTTGTTGCTTGTTAACAATTTATTTCAACTCATAAGCGAAACATAGAATGGTTGTGCAATGCTAAAGTCCCTTAAGCTTTCTAACCAACCTATGTAGCAAGCGTTAGGCCAACAACTCCCAAACCAGACGGCTTTAGGGTGTTAAGTGTAGAGACACTCCAAAGGACTTAATAGCTCAAGTTGGAAAGGCTACGAACTCTAGCTAACCATGTTTATTACAATTTTTTGAATGACCGTGCAATGTTTAAGTCCTTTAAGCTTTCTAACCAACCCTTGTAGCAAGCGTTAGGCCAACAACTCCCAAACCCGACGGCTTTAGGGTGTTAAGTGTAGAGACACTCCAAAGGGCTTAATAGCTCGAGTTGGAAAGGCTACGAACGTCAACTGGTCATTTTTCATTCATTTTTTTTTTTTAACTTAAATCATGCCAAAGATATTCATCTATCAGGTTCATCAAATCAGATTAACTAGGCCAAGGTCAAGGTTGATCAAGCTGCATGCCTCACAGTTAAGTTTCCAATGTGCATCTGTGCATTGTGAAGCTTATAAGAGTGTAAATCCAGCAAGAATTTAATTGAAACATTTATACAGACTAATTTGAATCTACATGATCATTTCAACTCAAATTTTTCTTTATTTTCAAAAATTTCAATTGCTTCTATACACAAGGTATTAAACATATGTTTCATCTCCGACAAGTGTCAAGTTATACTATCATTGCTTAGCAAAAATTATGAAACCAAAAATATGCCAAGAATGCTTTGATGCACCCCCAAACGTAAACTACACAGTGTCCTCAATGTAGGACATGGAGTCAAGTTAGAGACAAAAATGACAAAGAGGAAAAAAAAGGAACAACAATACCCAGGGGGAGGAAACGGCATTGTGAGACAAAAACCCCCAAACTTGAATTGGACTGCGCAACCTGGAGAGCAACATGAAGAACAAAAAGAAACAACCACAAACAGCATTAATAGCACAAGCATAAATACAAAAAAAGAATGTAGCGAAAGTTAACAGAACAGAAAGAATTTGCATTGCAAAAAGAGTTTACATGATGACAAAAAGAGCTGTACAGGGATCATGTCGACTAGAGCAACCTATACATAGCAAATTCTTACAGTTCAAAAGGAAAACAAAAGATACAAGAGAAATAGTTACATATGAAACAAAAAGATAAGGTCCACACTCGCAACAAGCTACTGTCCAGAAGGTAAACGGGCGAGGATGGAATGGAGGAGAGATTGAGTCTTACGCCGTTCAGCAGAAGCCAAACGACGTTCCTCAGCAGCGACACGGCGGTCTTCAGCAGCGAGACGACGATCTTCTTCGGCACGTGAAGAAGTCTCACACAGAGTCTGAGTGCACGGGGACAAAGAATTCGCAAAACGATCTAGTCGCTCATGAATACCGGCAATGGAAGCCCGGATGAAAGCTTGGTCCTGGTGAGAGTCGACCGAAGGCTCTACCCTTGTAGCGGCTGCGGCGGTGGAGGCATCCTCAGAAGGAGGAGGAGGAGGAGCGTGGATGAACAGGGGAGCAGGAGGCTGAGGGGTACCAGAATGGCTAAGAACATTGATCCACCGGCGCTGGGTAAAAATTTTAATCTTTTCGCCTTTTGGTTCATGGGGAGGAACAACGAAACCCTTGTGCTGAAGGAGCCGAGTGATGAAAAATGGCAAAGGCAATTTTCGATTTTCAACTCGCGGAACCCGTGCATTATGAGCATCATGCCAAAACTTCATAAATGTGGTCCAAATGAGCTCGGGGATGGAGAACCATTGGCCTTGGTCCATGGCATATAAGGCTTGCAGAAGGAGACCTCGACGCTCGGTGCTATGCACCAAAGGGCAAACATTGTGCTTGAAGACAGTGTCAATGAACCATAGGCGTTCCGGAAGATTGGTTTTGCGGATAAAAGACCGGGGCCTAGTAGGATCGTCAATAGTGCAAATGGCAGCGGTAATCTGCTCCACAGTTAATGTATCTGGCTCCTCATATAAAGGGAGATTTTCACGATTGACAATGTCATCGGGGCACTCAATGGGGCAACCAGAAACCTGAATGATGTCAGTCATAGTGAAAGCATAGGTGGTGCCATCAATGGAGGTAGTGAGAGAAATGGGTGGCTCTTCAGGGCATTGGAGATTCTGGTAGAAGAGGCGCACTACACGGGGGTAGGCAACCCGGGCAAGGGGAGCACAAATGTACTGCAGACGTCGGTTAGTCAATTCGGCGACAGCCCACGAAGTTGTGGGTAGAATATCAAAGGCATCTGTGAGCGGAAATGAGAGTTCTTAGTTGAGTTGTTTGCGATCCCAAGGATCACGTGGTCGTTCACGAGTGACAGCACGGGCACCCGAGGAGGGTCGAGGAGGGCGAGAAGGACCGGCACGAGACATTTAGAGAGGTGGACTTGGTTGAGGAATTTCAGCGAACACCTGGCGTGCACCACAAAAAGGAGAAGGTGAAAATGAGTGGGGTGGAGGATGAAACCCAAAAATTTTTGGCCCTGCAAGTGTAAGAACGACTCCCAAACAATCACAAATCTCCATTGCATGCAAGCCCATCCTCCATTGATACCAAAAATGTGAAAGAGAAAGAGAAGGAGAAACTTACCCCACAATGGAGAACCAAAGGCCCTGTATGCGTGGGATAAATGGTGGGGATGGGTGGGAGGTTGATGATGGTGCTTGGGTTAGAGGAGAGTGGGGAAAATGGTGGAGGAGGTGAAGGTGGGTTTGCATGGGGTGGTGAGGTTGAGGGTGGTTGGGTTGTGGAGTTGGTGGAAGAGAGGGGTTGGCAGCCGAGGAGAGGAGATGAGGTTGAGTGAGAGTGGTGGGCTGGGGTTTTAAAAGGGAGGGAGAGAGAGGCTTGGTTCGAGCACTCGAAGGGTGCCTTCGAGTGCTCGAAATGGGGGCAGTGGCCTCGGCTGGTTTGCATGAGAGAGCCCGGGCAATGGCGAACACTCGAAACTTGGGTTCGAGTGCTCTAGAAAGCGGCAGGGAGGGGTGGGTTTGGGTTGGTGTGGTGGGTTTGTTGGTTTGTGGGTGGTTGGCATGCATGCATGCATGGTTGATGGGGTTGAGGGTGAGTTGGTGAGGGAGTTTGGTTTTGCATGCATGTATAGAGCTTGCATGCATGCATGGATGATGGGGGTGGTGAAGGATAGGTGGTGGGGAGCATGCATGGTTTGCATGCTTGGGTGGGGAGGTGTGGGTTGTTTGGTGGAGAGTGGAGAGGTGGGGATGCCGAGAGGGTGGCATGAGAGAGTGAGGTTGGGTTGTATGAAGTGGGTTGGTTTGTTGGAGATGAGGCTGGGTGGGGATGCCGAGAGGGTGGCATGAGAGAGTGAGGTTGGGTTGTATGAAGTGGGTTGGTTTGTTGGAGATGAGGCTGGGTGGGGATGCCGAGAGGGTGGTCTTGCATGCATGGGCATGCATGGTGGTGGGTTGAGAGGAGATGGAGGTGGGTTGTTGTGGTGTATGATGTTGATCGATGGTGGTATGGTGTGGGAAGGGGGTTGGTTGAGGGGCATACATGCATGGGCTTGCATGCATGCATGCAGGAGGGTTGAGGTTGGTTGGCATGGTTGAGGCTGGGTTGGTGAGGAGGTGGAGTCGAGTGCTCGAACTGAGCATGCGAGCACTCGAATTGAAGGCAGCCGAGAGAGAGTGTAAGAGGGATGCAGGTTAGTGGGGTGTGGAAGTTGGTTTGCATGGGTTGGGGGGGGGGGGGGGTGGTTGTGATGCAGACAAGGCTGCATGGTTTGGGTGAGGTTGGTGAGGTGGTGAGTGGGGGTAGGCATGGGGAGTGAGAAGGTGAATGCCGGGATGTTGGTTGTTGGAGCTGTTGTCGAGCACTCTAAGCATGGAAGTAGAGTGCTCGAATTGGGACCAGTAGCCTCAGCAGCTTTGGGGTTCAAAACTCAAGCAAGGTCGAGCACTCCAAATTGGAGTTTAGATTGCTCGAAATGAAGCCAGAGAGTTTGGGTTTACTGGGATGAGGCTGCGAGCACTTGAAGCTGGGTGGTAGAGTGCTCTAAACTGGATCAGTAGGCTCAGCATTGTGGGTTGAAGAATTTGGAGCACTCAAATTGGAATTTGGAGTGCACGAAAGTGGTTCAGTAGCTTGGAAATGAACTAGCATATGGAGATTGAATGTTTCAGCCAACTTGAATGCATGAATGATCTTGCATGGATGGATTGTAACAAAGAAATGCATGGAATGCATGCAACATAGAAATGCATGCAACATAAAAAGGAATGGAATGCATGCAAGCAAGGTGTCTAGGCATGCACAAATGCAATATGGAATGGAATGCCGTGCATGGTTGCATGGATTCGGAGGTGATGAAGTCCCCCTTTTTTTTTTTTTTTTTTTTTTTTTTTCAAACTTTGCAATTTCTAATGCATGGAAAAATTGCCAACTTTCAGAACATCACACAATGCATGAATGAAATTTCTGGAGAAAATTTTAAACTTGCAAAGTCATTCCATTCTAATGCATGGGAAATTTTGAAAGTTTTGTTTTGAAACCGTGCAATTTTTTAACTTTTTAATCATCTCAAATGCATGAAGAATTTTGAGAAAATTTTCAAACTTTTTAGTAAAAATGAGAAAATATGCACATGAGTCGCATTTGAAAAATCTAATGAAATTGCTAGAAAGCGATGGAGACTTCCGGGAATGAAAATTAGAGTTGAGAAGGTCTAAGAAAAATCAAATTTTTGGCTTTTCTAAACCGTTTCCCAGAAAATTTTTGCAAGGCACGAGCAATTTCAAAGAGAAGGAAGCTTGGAACATCGAAAGAATTGCTTCCTTTGTTTTGCTAAATTTAATGTCGATAGCTAGACCAAGCTAGAGCAGGCACTAATCCTCATAAATTGGATCCGTCAAGAGGACTTCCTCAACTTTTCGGGTTAGAATTGTGCCGTCAATGCAAGGCTTAAGCCTTTGGCCATTTACCTTGAAGAGTGATCCACTTGCAGGATCATGAAGTTCGATTGCTCCATGAGGAAAGACGGTAGTGACAATGTATGGACCATCCCATCTTGACCGGAGTTTACTGGGAAAGAGTTTCAAGTGGGAATTGAAAAGCCAGACCTTTTGTCCCGGGGCAAAAGACTTTTTGACGATGTGTTTGTCATGAAAAGCTTTAGTCTTTGCCTTGTAAATTTTTGCGCTTTCATACGCGTCATTACGCAATTCCTCAAGTTCATTTAATTGCAACGCACGATTAGAGCCGGCTTGTTTGAGATCAAAATTGAACCTTTTTATGGCCCAATAAGCACGGTGCTCTAATTCTACCGGGAGATGACATGCTTTGCCAAAGACAAGTCGATATGGTGACATGCCAATGGGTGTCTTATAAGCTGTCCGGTAAGCCCAAAGCGCATCGTTTAGCCTTAATGACCAATCTTTGCGGTCCGGTCTAACCGTTTTTTCTAAAATGTGCTTAATCTCCCGGTTAGAAATCTCTACTTGACCACTCGTTTGAGGGTGGTAAGGTGTAACAACCTTATGAATGACGGAATACCTAGCAAGGACGGATTTTAGATAACGATTTTGGAAATGAGATCCGCTATCACTAATGATTGTTCGGGGCGTACCAAAACGACTAAAGATGTGAGACTGAATGAAATGGATCACGATTTTATGATCATCGGTTTTGGTAGCCGCGGCTTCAACCCATTTAGACACATAATCCACCGCTACAAGGATGTACTCATAGCCATAAGAAGATGGAAATGGTCCCATGAAGTCAATCCCCCACACATCAAAAATTTCAACAATTAAAATGTTGGTGAGGGGCATCATGTCTCTTCGGGACATGGATCCAAGTTTTTGACATCGTTCACACGATTTGCAAAAATTGTATGCATCCCGAAACAGGGTAGGCCAAAAGAACCCACTTTGAAGAACTTTGTTAGCGGTCTTTTTGGCACTAAAATGGCCTCCACAAGCAAGAGTATGGCAAAAATTTAGAATGCTTGTGGCCTCGGTTTCAGCAATGCATCGCCGTATGATTTGGTCCGGGCAATACTTGAATAGTTCCGGATCTTCCCAAAAGAAATGCTTGACTTGGGAGAAAAACCGGTCCCTCTCTTGTTTGGACCAATAAGCTGGAATTTTGCCAACCGCAAGATAATTGACAATATCCGCAAACCATGGAAGAGTAGAATGTGAAACTTGAAGAAGTTGCTCATCCGGAAAGGAATCACGGATGGCTGCGAATTCTGAAGATTTCTCAATAAGTAAGCGAGATAGATGATCGGCGACAACATTGTCGGTCCCGTTTTTGTCCCGGATGTCAATGTCAAACTCTTGAAGTAAGAGAATCCATCGAATTAAACGGGGTTTTGTCTCTTTTTTCGCTAACAAATGCCTAAGAGCGGCATGATCTGAAAAGACGATGACCTTGGAGCCAAGAAGATAAGAGCGAAATTTATCCAAGGCGTACACCACAGCTAACAATTCTTTTTCAGTGGTGGTGTAGTTCAATTGGGCATCGCAGAGAGTTTTGCTAGCATAATAAATGACATGCGGAAGTTTATCCACACGTTGGCCCAAAACCGCCCCTAATGCATAGTCGGATGCATCATACATGATCTCAAAGGGAAGAGACCAATTAGGGGGTTTCATGATTGGGGCGGAGGAGAGGAGAATGCAAAGTTTGATGAAAGCTTCCATGCAAGCGTCATCAAAATTGAACGGAACATCCTTGGCTAAGAGATTACACAAGGGCCGTGAGATTTTGCTAAAATCTTTGATGAAGCGACGATAGAATCCGGCATGGCCAAGAAAAGAACGGATTTGACGGACGGAATTCGGAGGAGGAAGATTAGAGATTAACTCAACTTTTGCCTTGTCTACCTCGATTCCCCGCTTAGAAATGACATGTCCTAAAACAATGCCTTCTTGGACCATGAAGTGGCTTTTCTCCCAACTTAGAATGAGATTCGTCTCTTTGCATCTTTGGAGCACAAGAGATAAATTTTTGAGACACGAGTCAAAGGAGGAGCCAAATACGGAAAAATCGTCCATGAAAACTTCCAAGAACCTTTCAACCATATCGGAGAATATGGACATCATGCACCTTTGGAACGTTGCCGGTGTATTGCATAGACCAAAAGGCATGCGTCGATAGGCAAAAGTACCAAAGGGACATGTGAATGTTGTTTTCTCTTGATCTTGGGGGGCGATTGCCACTTGGTTATAGCCGGAATAACCATCAAGAAAACAATAGAAGCTTTGGCCGGCTAACCTTTCTAGGATTTGATCAATAAATGGGAGTGGGAAATGATCCTTCCTAGTTGATGAGTTGAGTTTACGATAGTCAATGCACACACGCCACCCGGTGGTGGTTTGTTGTGGCACGAGCTCGCCCACTGAATTTTCAACAACGGTGAGCCCGGATTTCTTGGGGACAACTTGTGTGGGGCTCACCCACTTGCTATCAGAGATAGGATAGATGATTCCCGCATCTAGCAATTTGATCACCTCTTTCATGACCACTTCCTTCATGTTTGGATTTAACCGGCGCTGGACCTCTCTAGTAGGCTTTGCGTCATCCTCCATATGAATGCGGTGCATACAAATGGAGGGGTCAATTCCTTTCAAATCTGCCACTGTCCAACCAATAGCTTCTTTATGCTCTTGGAGCACCGCTAAAAGGTTGGTCTCTTGGTCTTTTCGAAGGTCCGAGGCAATAATGACCGGAAGGGTTTGCTTTAGACCAAGGAACACATACTTGAGATGGGCCGGGAGTGGCTTAAGCTCAAGTTGTGGCGGAGATAACAATGATGGGACCGGAGGAGTGGTGGAAAGTTGGGGAAGTGGTTCTTTTGGAATTTTCCAAGGAGGTACATCCATGATAGCATTAATATCAAGCAAGGAATTGACTTCTTGAATGGCTTGATCAACATCAAAGTTTGAGAAGTCAAAATGGGACATGCAAGTTTCAAGGGGATCTTTGCTTAGGATGAAGGGGAGAGATTCTTCGACCATTTCATCGATGACATCCACAAGAAAACAATCATCCTCATTGGAGGGATGTTGAGTTGCATGAAAGATGTGGAGTTTGACTTGCATGTTTCCAAAAGCAATGTCCATCACCCCGGTTCGGCAATTAATTGATGCATTAGCCGTGGCTAAAAATGGCCTACCAAGGATCACGGGAATGTGCTTTTTTGGGTCATGGACCGGTTCCGTATCAAGAACCACAAAATCTACCGGGAAGTAGAATTTGTCCACTTTGATGATAACGTCCTCGAGAATACCTCGTGGATGCTTGACCGATCTATCGGCAAGTTGCAAAACCACGGAAGTCGGCTTAAGATCTCCCAAACCAAGTTGTCAGGTAGACCAAGTATGGAATTAAATTCACACTAGCTCCTAAGTCAAGGAGGGCCCTCTCGATTTTGCTGTCACCAATGACGCACGAGATTGTGGGGGCACCCGGATCCTTATACTTCGGGGGAGTGCTGTGCTGAATGATAGCACTAACATTTTCAGTCAACCTCACTTTTTTTGGCAAATAATTTTTAGAAGTGCGCTTTTGAGTGCACAAATCTTTGAGAAATTTTGCATAGGGAGGGATTTGCTTGATAGCATCCAAGAGGGGCAAGTTAATCTTCACTTGCTTGAAAACTTCCCACATGTCTTGAATTTTACAATTCTTGTTCCCAAAATGTGTCGACTCTTGAAGACGTTGAGGAAACGGAGCTTTTGGCTCATAAGTAGTTTCCACATTTGGGGAGACATGTGTGGGATTTCCGTGAATGGTATTTGGACAAGAATTTGGATTAGAAGAGCTTGAATTTGGATTTTTCAAAGGAGAAACTTCCTCACTTTTGTCTCCATCGACCTTGTTGTCAACCACTCTACCACTCCGAAGGGTGGTGATAGCTTGAACTTGTTCATGAGTCGGCCCACTCGGAGGAGGGGTTTCGTCAATCACATGCATTCCTCTAGGATTTTCAAAAGGTTGAGAGGGAAGCTTGCCCTTGTCCTTTTGAAGCAATTGATTCACCGAGTTAGCAATTTGGCCCACTTGATTTTCGAGATTAGCTATGGATTGAGTATGAGAGTGAACCATTTGGAGAGTAGGCTGCAAGGATGTCAAGAGTTGCTTGTTGGCATCCATTATTTGCTTATTTAATGATTCCATCATTTGCTTGTTTGCAGCTACTATCTCGTCAGTTGGACACACAGGAGGTTGATTGGAGACATTTGGATTGTAAGGAGGACGGTAGCTTGAAGAGGCTTGGAAAGGTCTACCTTGATATTGAGAAGAGGGCTGATTTTGCCGCCCTTGGTTTTGGAATTGGGAATTTTGTGGGGCTTGTTGCCGCCACGAGAAATTCGGATGATCTCGCCAACCCGGATTGTAGGTGTTGAAATATGGATTGTTCCCGGGCCGCGAGAACATGGCATTAGCTTGCTCTTGGTTGGGATTGGGAAATTGCTCCGGTGTGTGGCAATCTTCTAAGAGATGGAATGGACTAGTGCATGAAGCACAAACCAAACTTGCCGAATTTTGAGACAATGAAGGAGGAAGATGTGGTGCCATCAATTGGTAGAATTTATGAGCGATGGCATCCACTTGAGATGATTCCTCCCTTATTGACTTTGGTTGACAAGGGTTGGTGTTGTTTGGAGTGGTTGCGGTCGGAGCCCTACGAGAATTGTGTTGAAGTGAATTTTCACTCAAATTCTCAAGTAAGGTCCAAGCCTCATCCGCATTCTTGGACATGAACATCCCACCACAAGAAGAATCAACCATGAATCTATGGGTTTCGGTCAAGCCAGCATAGAAAGCTTGCACTAATTGCCATTTTGGGATCAAATGATGAGGACATTTTCGAAGAAGATCTTGTAGCCTTTCCCAAGTCTCGTGGAGTTGTTCTCCATCAACTTGAGAAAAGCTTAGAATGGAACGCCTCATTTGGTTGGTTTTACTCACCGGATAGTACTTCTTAAGAAATTCTTGTTGCAATTGAGCCCAAGAAGTAATAGAGTTGGGAGCGAGGGAGTTCAACCAATATTTTGCCCTATCCTTTAGGGAGAATGGGAAAAGATGGAGATGAAGTGCATTGTCCGGAAAACCTCTCAACCGGATGGTCGAACAGATTTCAAGGAACTCATCAAGATGCTTATATGGATCTTCATTATCAAAGCCATGAAATGATGGAAGCATTTGAATGGTACTAGACTTGATCTCATATTGAGCTGCATCGATGTTTGGCATCACTATACAAGAAGGAGAAGCATAGGTGGTAGGAATGAAATGATCTCTAAGAGTCATTGGTTCTATATTAGGAATTTCAGCCCTTTCATTCCCTGGATTTCCTACGTTATCCCCCATTATATTGAATTCAGTTTCAAGGTCCCTTGTAAGAGTGGGTTCCCTAAGGTTCCGTCTAAGAGTTCTTTCAAGTGAATTTATATCAATAGGCGAGTCAAGTGTGGGAAGAGAGAGTGACCTACGGCCAAACATCAACAATTCACAACAACATCATCACAACAAATCTTTATCATCAACTCCACATACGATGTTCCCTTTCTCCTCAATTATCAAGACAGCAAATAAATAGCCTCGACAAGGGCTTGCAATTTATCTACTTCTAAGCTTAACACATGCACGATATTCACAATTCGGAACTAGAAGGTCAAGAGACTTACCTGGGGGCCTCTAGACTTACAATTTGCTAGCATTCCCCACGGCGAGCTTCGAGTTCCTAGAATCTCACTTACAACACAAAAATGGTTAAACCACACAAGAAATATTCACAAAACACAGTATTCACAATCAAACTCAATTTTACCCTAGAACTTTGGTTGCTAAACCGTTTGCAGTCCCCGGCAATGGCGCCAAAAATTGATCGGTTGGTCAATTAAACATTAACCTTCGCAATAGCACGAATCATTATAAAATAGGGCTATTGGTCGGGTAAGTCGAACCACTGGGACTGCGCTAGTCTTACGGCAACCTTAGTGTCTAGAATCTTTCTAGAATGATGAGGGGGTGTTCATAAAGGTTTTGTTTGTTGTCACTTAAATTAGGAATTAAAAGTGCATAAAATAATAAATTGCAAGAATTCAAGGGAGTGAAGTACAAGTAAAGGCGGCTAGGGAAATGAATCCACCTCCATCCCTATACACATGCTAGGTTAAGAATAATTTAAGGGAAAAACAACATATATGATAGTCATGATACATAACAATACTAGGTTGCTATAATATCCTCAAGAAGTTCATTTAAATAGAAAGGCAAGAATAAACCATCAAAGGTTCACATGATCAACTACCTAAACTAAAATGTAGCTTAGAACATGCTTACTAAGTCAAGGATTATCAAGCCCTAATTTAAATGGTGAATGCACATAAAGCAAAGAATCAAGTATAGACCATCAAAGGGAAACCCTAAGCCATGAACTATCTAGGTTCTCTAACTCCATGCCATTGAAACCATTCCATGATCTAACTTCCATTGTCACCATGGAAGTGCAAGCAATATGATTACGAAAAGCAACCATCCAAGACAAGATGAATAACTCACAATAATCATTTATAAACATTCAACATTCATTACAACAAAAATGAGGCTCTTGACCATGGAAAGACTATCAAAAATACATTGTAATCCCCAAAAATAAACTATACTAACACATGCTTACAAGGGAGGGGTTTCATCACTTCCCTAGAAGAAGAGTTAGTTACCCATTGGAGCCTTAGAATGAAGAAGAAGCTTGAACTCCATCTCCAATTTTCGAGCTCCCCCTTGTTAGCTTCAAGAGCACCTTCCTTTCTTCCTCTCTTCTCTCTCCTCTATCTTGCAAAAATCAAAGATAAATAATGTGTGGCCCTTGGGTAGCTTTTTATTCTCCAACACACCCTCTCTCTCCTCCAAGGAACACCTCCAACCACTTCATAAAGAAGGAAGATGGCATTGAGGAAACCAATGTGCAAGTGGCTGAAATTGAGCCATTTCCGAGTGCAATCTGCCTGATTTTCGAGCACTCGAAAAGTGATCTCGAGCACTCCAACTTAGTGCAATGTGCAACATGTTCCTCTTGCTCAGCGCTGACCTATTTTGGGAAAACTGCTATAACTTTGTGCTCCAAACTCCAAATGATGATCTGTTTGAAGATTTGGAGAGATGACTCAGTGGTTTAAAAACTTCATGTTTTGATGAAGACCCAATTCTCAAGTCTGGTTGGTCGAAAATGGGGAGAAAGGCAGTACTTCAGTGCTGCCAGGCAGTTCTGCGCACCTCTGTTACAAAGATCATAACTCTCTTCTCCGAACTCTGAATGATGAACCACTTGAAGATTTGGAAAGCTGATTCAGAGATCTAAATCTTTCATGTTATGATGGAAGTCTAGTTCTTGAGTTTGCTAGTTCGAAAATGGCGACAAAAGTCAGGATCACTGCTGCCAGAAATTCAGAAATGGCATCCTTTTTGCTCAAAATTCCACAAGGCATCATTTTTGCTTCCTTTTTGCACTTTAACCTGAAAATGCATAAAAACATGCAAATGGAGTTAATCTACATAAAATAATTAATAACTGGACTTTGTTAATGTAATTTAGGGCGCTTGAATATACAATATTCGGCGCTTATCAGCATGGGAAAGGTTAAATGACTTGCTTAGAAAGTGCCCACATCATGACATACCTTTGAAAGTTTACCGGATAATCACAAAGGTATGGTTGATACATCTATGGGTGGTTCTTATCTTGACAAGTATGAAAATGATGTGTGGCAATTGTATGAAAATATGAGTGAAAATTCAATGCATAGATCTTTGTCATCTAAAAATGGTAGAAATCTAGGTGGAAGAAAGAATGTTGGCTTGTATCAAGTTGACAACTCCAATGATATAGCCACTGAGATGAAATCATTATCTCAAAGGTTTGATTAATTTTTGATTAACCAAACTTCGGCGAATCAAACGTCTTCCTCCCCTAATCATGTTCATCATCGTGCATCTAATGAATCATGCATGACTTGTTCAAATGTCTGGCATTCAACTTCCAATTGTCCCTGTGACGGCCTAAGTTTTTCAACCCGGTGCGTCAGTGATGAACTGAAAGATGACCCCATAACGGATACGAAATACGGAAGCAAAAGATAAACAACAGTCTCTAGAGATATAACATAACTCTAAGACGCCAATGTGACCCTCAACGAGGTCACGGAACCCAAAGGAAACAAATGCGGAAGCAACATTTCAAAAACGGATAAGAATGGACCTAGGGGCAAAAATGTCAATCGAGCACACCATTGGAAAGACAACGAAAAATTAATGAACTTAGACTCAAAAATCACTTGATTTGGAGTCCGGATGAAGAAGATATGGCTAACTGAAGAAGAAGGGGCAAAACGGTCAAAAAGTGCCAACCCAAGATCATCTAACCGGTTAGGAGACCTTCCTAACCGGTCAGGAGGCTAAAAATCACGAGAAAAACACTGCCCATGCACATGTTTCCGGTTATGAAACCCCTCGTAACCGTTTACATGTGAAGGAGGCAGAATGGGCAGCTTAAAAACTTGGCAGCAGGGGTTTTTCTGGGAAAAATAGAAATTTGAGGGTCAAGATGACATTTTCTGGAGAAACTCAAAGAAGAAACCCCCCTCAAAATCAAGTTTTCTATGTGACTAGTGAGGAAAATTGAAAAATACGCAAATTAAAATGCCCAAAATGCCCTCCCAAGAAAACTGGTCCAGAGGGTCCAAAAAGCTGCTAACTTTAAAAACTGAGAGCTGAATTTCGGATGCGATTTCCGATGCCAAGATGGAATTTTCTAGAAAAACATAGAAAAGAAACCCCCTCTAAAATCACATTTTCTAAGTGTCCATTTGAAGAAGGGAATTTATTTCCCAAATAAAATTCTCAAAATACCCTTAGGTCAGAATATGCAACAATAGTGTAAAATGAGTCCGTAGGAGGCTCATTTCACCAAAGAAGAAGCTTTGCCCAGAAACGACCATGCACACAAATGTAACCTACCTAATAAGATGTGCTACAATGGTCCGTGACTCAAAAATATGGCTGAAGCAAAATATGACCCCCCAACGGCCAAAATGCCAAAAAATGAAGTTTGGAATGAAAACTTGAAACCTAAAATCATGAAATGATTTTGAAATGCCGTTTAGCCCTTGGCCACACTTCATGCATGTTAAATGAATGCTAATGGAAGAATTTTATACACAATGCACGCTCCAGTGCAAAATATCATACTAAAACACATGGTTTTCCATATGTTCTCATCGAAGGCAAAAATGAACATCCTTGACATAAATGTAATTTCTAAAGGAGTTTGGCCATTGGCCTCATGTCATATACATAAAATGAGAATCAAAAAGTGTGCTTAGGCACACATTACAAGTCTAGAAGCAAATATACACATTGACATATAAGGTTACAAATGGCTTTTCAAGCCAACCTTCACAAGAATTGAACCCTTCAAGTTCCCAAATCATCCAAGCATGGTGAGAATCTCTAACCTTGAATCCTATACCTGAAATATGCCCCAGTATCGTAGGGGTGAGTAACATAAAGCTACTCATAGAAAATGAGCATGCATCGACCTACGTTTTACAAGTTTGCATGATTAATTATTGTGGTTCATTCCACCTAACGTCTATGTCAAAGGTGAGACTCAAGGAGCATCCTAGCTACCTAAGATCATTTCTAGCATCAATCACCTCATTCATGCAATTTTAGCAACATAGGGTCATGCTTACACAAAGTAATAACATAGGAGCATCCTTACACAAAGCAACTAACATAGATTCTTAAAGTCATCAATTTGAAATCTAAAGAACAAAAATGACATAAGTGATCATGCCACCTAACATCTATGTTCAAAATGAATCTATAGGATCATTCCTACTTTACATTTGAACAACACAACATGAATGTACTTGACAACATCAAAAGCATATAATGATTCATTAAAATCATAAAACAAGAATGTACTTAACAACATTAAAAGCTCACAATGATTTATTAAAAACCATGAACATGAATGTACTTAACAACATTAAAATGATTTATTAAAATCATAAAACATGATGTACTTGGCAACATCAAAATCTACAAAGATCATAAAGCATGGATGTACTTAACAACATCAAAATCACCGATAACCAAAACCACAAGTCATAATATAAACATGATTGCTAACTTGGAATTAAATGCGAAAATAAATAATGGAAGACTTGGACATCTAGACTCGGAATTCTGCCGAGATCAATGGTTGTTCCGGGCACTAACCCGTAGGGAAAACCACCCTAAGTGCGCACTATCTCAATTGGGGAGAACTCATACCTCCCGCACTAAAGCCAAACTTTAGCCATATCATCGTAACCATGTCCCAAGTGACTCCAAAATAAATAAGTTAACAACTTATATATATACGAAACCACATCCCATGCACAAGTAGTTTGTAACCACACATTACATGCTTTAAATCCACAACTACTATAGGATGACAAATGTCGAATCTTCAGAGCGCGTTTCGTTACGCGCTATATAACATCACATGTTGAATCTTCAGTGTGCGATTTGTTACACGCTATGGCAATATAATCTAATATTGAAATCACAAATTCATGAATCCATTACAAGTCAAAAATCATGCTTTAAACATATAACCATTGTCAAATACATGATCAAATCATTAATGCAATAGAAACAAAGATTTATCAAATAACTAAATTAATTTCCCTAAGCTTCATACCTCAACCAAATGGTCCCTAATTAAAGCATGTTATACAACATATCATGGTATCCACATATATTCACTAAAATCTCAAGTAGGACAATGGTACAACAAGGTAGAATTTAATTATATCATGATAATTAAACATCTAGATTTCAAGCAACTTCAAATGGTCCTAATTTAATACATACTAGTACACAAGTCCTAGTCTTCATGATTATCAAGTTAAAAGCTCAACTAGGCCTAGGGAACCATTAAATAGATTTTAATTAATCATTTAAGTTAAAATCTCTAGATTTTCATACTTGTCCAAATGGTCTCAAATTAAAGTATGTTAACAAACATGCTTAGACTTAATTTAAAAGCATACTACAAGTTCATTTCATGCAAGGTACGGCCATGGAAATTTATCTTTCACAAAAGAAAAATATTAAATAAAAAGCTCAACTCTTATTCAAATAATCCCTATTTAATATATGTTAACAAACATATTAAAGCTTAATTTATCATCATGCCACAATTCAAATCTAAGCTATACACATTCTTGAAATTTAAATCTTACACAAAGAAATAAATAATACTAACTTTCTAGATTTGATACAAGGCATACATATGAGTTGTATAATCATGGAAAAGACTCAATACAACACACAAACAATCCTAAAACATTCCCTACTTCAATTTGAGATGAAAATCTCAAAAGCCATCAAAATGTAACGGCTCCGAATCCGACGAAACTACAAGGTTTTGTCGGGGACTACACCGTGCACATAACCCCCATGAAAGCCCCATCAAAATCACAACTTGACCTCAAAACCAAACTCAAAATTTGGCTAGAAATGGGTTCCAATAAGGGTGAAAGATAGAGCACGGCGAGGGGAACAACAAATGTTAAGGCCGAAGACTTTTCATCAAGGAAAAGTGAACCAAAAGAGGAGAGAGAAGATGGCAGCACCCCTTGGGCTGCCATGGGAGCTCCAGGTCGTGCTTGAAGAGGGGAGAAGATGAAAAATGAAATATCTCACCCCCCTTTTATAGAAATCTCAAAAAGTGCCCCGAACGAGCCCCGCCAGGTCCAAAAAAGTAAAATTTGAGCAGACGTGCTCAAATGGACAAACTTTGTGAACAAAAAAGATTCAAAATGAGAAAATATGAATAATAGAAGAAACGGCGTCAAAAACAGAGTCCTGATCAGAAAGTTATGCCCAAAACAAGTTTGGTACAAACCGGGGCTAGAAACCCTGAAACTGGAGAGCATCGACCAAGAGGAAAATCTAAGAGTCCACGACTCGATGAAATGTGAAAATGAATCTCGTACGAGGATCCAGGTTCAAAACAAGGCATTGAGCAATAACTTTCATTAATTGCACAATGGCCCCTCAAAAAAATGAAAACTGCGAAACTGCCCCAGAATGAAAATATCTTCCAAAAGATATTTTCTTAGATACCCCTGAAATAAAATATCTTCAAAAGATATTTACGAAAAACACCCCAAGAAAGGGAAATGTTTCCAAAGAACTGTGCATCCACGCTCCTATGGACACCGGGAGCAACTAGAGTACTTTCTTGCAAAAGTGAAGATACGTATTTCACGGAAACCACTCAAGATAAAGATACGTGAAGTCAAAAACCAACTCCGAACACAAGAAGAGTGGTTACGCAAACAAAGTAACAACGAGGAAAGGACGAAATAAGGAAAAAGACAAAATAGGGAAAAGACAACAAGTGAATAGTGTCCAAAAACGAAAAATGCGGAACTAACTCGGTCCTCAAAGGAAGTTGTCAATCCATAGAAAAGAGTCTCAGAAATCATTCCAGAGCACTCGAGACGACACTAATCGACAAGAAACCAAACTCAGAAGGGAAAAGACAACGGAAAAAAATTTATCCGAAAAATCCGGGTTATTACAGTCCCCATGGACATGCGCAAACTGACAACCATGAGCAAGCTAATGCCATTTTTGCTAACCAAGGAAATAATCCCTATGGCATTCATTACAATCCTAGTTAGAGGAACTATCCGAACTTTCCTTGGAAAAGCTAAGGGGAAGGCTCAAATCCTCCCCAAGGTGGTTTTCAAAATAAGTATGTTCCTCCTCCAATGCAAGGCCAAGGTTCCTAAGGTTTTAGATCATCATCATTTCAATCACATGGTAATTAATTCTCAAATTCTCATTTTCCTAATCAACCATCTTATTCTCAAGGAAACTCTAGGAGTCTTGCATTTGAAGAAAAAGTTTTGACAGCTCTAGGCACCCTAGAGGCGAACACTCAGTTGCTTCATTCTCATTCTCAATTCATTGCTAAGCTAGAAACCCAAGTAGGGCAAATAGCTAGTACTTTGAATGCTAGAGAGAAAGGGAAAATGCCTTTGAATGCCCCACCAAAGCAACAATATGTTGTGGAGACTCATTCCTCATCGGAAGGTCACACAATCGAACATGTCAATGCGGTGACAACCTTGAGAACTGGGAAGATTGTGGACAACAAAGTAAGTATGTCCAATGAAGAGAGTGAACCGGTGCAACCAAAAGTTGACACCCGTGCCGTTTCACATTTTATTCCTCCTTCATTGCATGTGCATTACCATCATGTTGAGAAAGTGTTGAAAAATGATTTGAAAGATGAATTAAAGCATGATTTGAAAAATGATCTTACAAATTCCTGTGTTGATGATGTTTCAAAGAAAGATTTTGAAAAAGATTTTGAGCCAAGAGCTCCATTTCCAAATGCCTTGAAATGATCCATTTATCTTAACAAACAAAGGACCAAAACCAATGAAATAATTGAAATGTTTAGGCAAGTGAAGATCAATCTTCCGCTTTTGGATGCAATTAAGCAAATTTCGGCTTATGCCAAGTTTTTAAAAGATCTTTGCACCCAAAAGAGGAAGAACAAAAGTCAAGCACCAAAGAAAGTAGTCTTGACTGAGCAAGTGAGCTCTATTTTGCAACATAACACTCTCCTAAAGTTTAAAGACCCCAGTTTAACTACTACTTCTTGCATCATTGGTGACAATGTCATAAATCGGGCTCTCTTTGACTAGGGAGCTAGTGTCAATCTTCTTTTATATTTAGTGTATGTCAAATTGGGCTTAGGAGACTTGAAACCAATGTCGGTAGTTTTACAACTTGCCGACTGATCAATTAAAAAGCCCCGGGGTATCATTGAGGATGTTTTGATCAAGATTGATAAGTTCTTCTTCCCCGTCGATTTTGTTGTCATAGACACGGAACTAGTTCCAAACCCCAAGAGCCAAATTCCCGTTATCCTTGGTTGTCCCTTCTTGGCAACTTCAAATGCTAACATCAATTGTAGGACGGGGATAATGAAAATCTCATTTGGGCATATGAAAGTGAAGTTGAACATTTTTAATCCGACCCCGAATTCAATGGACAAACATGAAGCGGTGTGTGTTGTAGAAAAGTGCATTGATAATGAATTTGATAGAATTGAGTCTTTGCTTGGGAGTGGAAGTTCTAAGAGTTTGTCTACCAAGGAGAATTCAAAGAAAGCTGCATTAAAACCAAGTGTTCCAAGGGCATGGAAGCCCAAGAGTTGTTTTGACCAAGAACCATCAATGTCGTTTGAATCAAATCCAATAACTTCTTTAAGGAACCATTTATTAGGTGGGATTCAAACATCCATTCACCCCGTCAATGAGGGGATGCATAACAAAATATTTGATCTGGGCTAAAAGAGCCCTACGTCTTGCTAGAGACGTTAAAGACTAGTAAATGCTTCGTAGGGTTTACAACGCTATTCCTCCCTTATTTCTATTTTACCTTTCATTTCTTGCGTCGTCTATATATGTTTTGGAATTTATACACATTGATAGGAACTATGATTGAGAATGCATCCACTTTCATTTTGATAATAGGCATTTTGTTTTTGTTCGATCGATCTCAAAATAGGTTTGATTGATCGAACACCCATCTCTGCGTTCAATCCTCTCTCAGTCCCATCAATCGAAAATTCTCTACATAAATCAGCTCCCTATGTATCGATCGAAAATTTCCTTGGATTGATCTGAAAGTTCCTAGATCGATCCAACTTTTTCTTGGATCGATCTTCACCCCACACTTAGAAATTTTTTTGAGATCCATGAAAAAGGCCTCTCTGTGCATCGTTCGAACTTGTCTGCAGATTTTTACCTGTTCGATCGATCGAATTATCTTCCAAATCGATCTTGGATTGATCGATCTTGGATTGATCGATTTGCACCCTTATGTTAACTTTGATTTGACTACTCTTTTGAATTTTAATTTTAATTTAGTAAAAATCCAAAAATATTTTGAATTTTTATTTCATTTTATTCTTAAAATTTCAAAAATATTTTTAATTTTAGGAAAATTTTCAAAAATCTAAAAATATTTTCATTTTATATTATTGTATTTTTATTTTTATTTTAAAAAATACTTCCAAAAATTACAAAAAGATTTTTATTTAATTTTTACCTTTATATTATTCTCCAAAATCCAAAAAGATTTTATTTTATTTTATTTTATTTTATTTTAATCCATTTTATTTTTATTATTTTAATTTTCTAAAAATCCAAAAAAATATTTATAGTTTTCAAAAATACTTTGTCATTTTGAAGTATAGATCGATCTGTACTCCTTCAAGATCGCTTTATGTTCGATCGATCTAAAATTTTTCCCGATCGATCGAACTCATCGGGAACAGTTTTTAAAATAAAACCCTAGGGTCATTTTGATCGATTTGTACATCAATCTCAAACCCTCATCTCTCTCCTATCGTTGAATACCATCTTCCCAACCTCCGGCGAGTTTCCCAAGCCTCGAATCTCTCTTCCTCGAACCACTTCTCTTGCTAGATTTAGTAAGTTTGTGTTTCATTTTCATTTTCGAGCTTCAAATCATATATTCTTGATGTTTCCATATTAGATCTGAGCTTCCCATGATTGATTTCTTGCCATATATGAAGCTTTAAGCATGTGTCTATATATGTATATATATGTATATATACCTTTGTATATATTTCATTCCGAATTCGATTTTGGGGGTCATGGGCCAAGTTAAGTGACCAATTTTGTGTTGTTGAGGTGTGAAAGGGCCCCACGAGCTTGCTCAGGTCCCCCCATGCCATTAACGTCACTGATCTGTGACTGTACACATTATTTGCAGAGTTCGATCAATCTCAGTTTTTCTCAGATCGATCTGAGAAACATCGATCTCACTCAATTCTAGATCGATCCAACTTGGATCAGTCGCATCTTTTCCTGATCGATCGAACATCACAGATTTGCATTTATAGTTCACACACTATCTTTTATGTTTCATGTTATCTTATTTATGCCCAATGCCTGTGTTTTCCACATTGGATGCATTCAATACTTATCTTGTTTAGCATGTTTCACTTAGTCACTGTTTCTTTGGCTGCGACATCACTTGCATAGATTCATGATTATTATTCTGAGTTGTCTATCTTATTTGACATACATGCTTCTATAGACTGTGCTTCAACTCTTTATTCCTGTACTGACTTATTCAGCAAGTGTTTTCCTTTTGTTTGCAGGCCATGGCTAGGGTAAAGACTGTTGCCTGTAAGCATTATACACGTAGAGTGAGGCAGAGATTAGAAGAGTAGGTAGGACCATCTCATATTCAGGACAGTTCCAAAGCCAGTTCCAGAGTAGGTTGATGAGGTTAAGCAGCCCGAGCAAATAGAGGAGTATGTAGAGCCAGATCCAGCTCAGTCTCCATTAGCCGACTCTAGACTATAGTCTTTAGCTTCTGTATCATCTTTTTCAGCTGAGACTGAGCATATACCTTCTCCTTAACCACCACTAGCACAGCCAGGCTAGGTCCGCGATAGGCCTATCACGAGATACTCAAGCCTTTAGGTGGCGCATGAGTCAGTGTTTGATATTACTTTATTCTCCCGGTATCTCCTGACCCGGCTAGCTTATGATGATATTGACCGGAGGGGCATTTCAGCTATTTTGGCCCCAGTTACTTATCCAGTTTACCCATGGCTTGTTCGGTTGTTCTACCAGAACCTCTGGCCGGCCCCGAGTAACTTCTCAGAGCTGCATACTACTATTGATGGCCACCCCATCCGGATCACAGTTGATATATTAGCCAGATCTTCTCGATACCCTCATGTCTGCCCTCCTGATGTTCATTATCCTATCTTAGAGAGGAGACCTTCTTACGTAGACATAGTCATGGCCCTGACTGGCCACTATGCAGATGGCGAGACTTTTGCCACCCGGACTTATCTGCCTGATGACCTTTGGTTCTACGATTCGGTATTATTTTGAAACGTATTTATGGTGGGCCATAAGATCCAGAGGCGTTTAGACTTTTTGACTGCTTTATACGGATTCTATACTGGCCACTGGGTATCTATGCCGGCACTTTACTGGAGTGTCGTGGTGAGATTATATTCGAGCAACATTAGTAAAGCTAAGCCCAGGCGAGCCACTTTTCTCCCATTTGGCCATCTTATTACTCAAATCCTCAGAGATCAGCGTTATCCTTTCCATCCGGATGAGCGTCCAGAGACAGGAGCTTGCCTCTTTGGCAAGAAGGACTGGAACAAGAGCTATAATGCTCTTATAAAAAGCCTGGTGCAAGACACCGTTCACAACTAAGGAGGCTGAGGAGGAGGAGATGGCAGAGGCAGCATCAGCAGTAGCAGCAGATAATCCAGCAGACGCATCGGCGATTGCAACACATATGAACATAGACTTAGAGCGAGAGCCTCTAGCAGAAGAGATCCCACATCACTTTCCAACAGGGTCACCACTTCATTCTCAGGAGCAGGCTCAGGATGTACCACAGTTCCACGATCCAGTCATACCTGAGGCTCCAGCTCAGACACCTGGCCTAGGAGAGCGTATCCAGACCTTGGAGGATGCAGTTGTCTCTCTTCGGTCAGATATGGCATCTCTCAGCACAGATGTGTCTACTCTCCGCTCTGATGTCTTAGCTGTACTATAAAGCATATCTAGAGATATCCGGGGATCACGCCCCACTCGCCCTACATCATCTATCTCTATTACTCTCTTTTATCATTTTATATATCGTGATACATTACTGCTATTTTGATACTGATTTGATATTTTTGCGGCCAGTCTGTCGGCCCTGCTACTGCGATGTACCATATACTGTTTTTATTTTTTTATTTTATTCATGATATTTTGGATGTCAGATTGTTATATTGATCCATCTATTTGCTATTGACTCCATTATCAGGTGCATCCCAGTGATTTCAGTGAGAGAGTGCTGCACAAATTTTTCAGGACCACCCTTTTTCCTTTCTCCTTAGTTCATTTACTATCACATTTACACTTACATGTCCATTGTGCACTGTTATTATCCCCTTTGTTATCTAATTAGCTTTTCTCCCAGTGCCATCTTTTCAAGACCACAGTTAATCCCAAGTTTGGGGGTTATACCACCCACTTTGGATACTTTTGTCCCGGCCATCTTTGCAATAGCTGCACTGGTATACTCTTTCCTTTGTTCTCTTCGCACATTGAGGACACTGCGCCATTTAAGTTTGGGGGTAATGGGTGTTATTTGTAGTGTTTGTTGTCAGTTTCAAAATTTTGAGCATGACTTGTGTATTTGAGGGATTTTCTATGATTGGTCCATGACTAGCTATGATTTTGCTCTTTAGAGGACTATATTGCTTAAAATTTAAAAATTGTTTGAAAAATAGTGTCGAAAAACGAAAAATGCGAAAATGACTCGGTCCTCAAAGGAAGTTGTCAATTCACATGAAAGAGTCTCAGAAACCAATTTCGAGCACTCGAGATGACACTAAGCGACACGAAACAGAGCTCAGAAAAGAAAATTAAACGAAAAAAAATTCATTCGTAAAATTTTAAGAAAAAGGAAAGGAAGACAAATGACCGGGTCGTTACAACCTACCCTCCTTAAAGGAATTTCGTCCCCGAAATTAGGAACATACCAGAGAGAACAGAATAATGACCGAACAAAAGGTCAACTCAAAGGACAGCTCACAACGCACTGAAGGACAAATCCTGAAGTCTAAAGATCAATTGAAGGAACGCGAAATCATGAACTGAGACAATACCGTATACGAATCGGCACATTAACTCAATGTCAACTACCAAGAGAATCCCAAGATAACAAAACGTTGAAATATGATAGAAGAAGAGAGTAACAAGGTAATACGAACAGTGACCAGAACTCACCAACACTTACTCGTCAGTAAGGTAGCATGACAGTATAAGGCACTAGTTCGTAACATGCTTCGGAAGGGAACTTTTCGATACAAATGACATCAATGCCAAAAATGATCAATACCAAAAGCACCGCGGGAACCAGGCATCTGCGAAAGTTGGGGTAGTTAATCCTAAAACTCTGACAATAATGACACTGGCACCATTATGCATAAGGCCTTAGATCTACAAGCCACGATGGAAAAGGAAATGAAACGGTGCCTCCCTAGCCCACGTCTCATTCCACTAGACAAAGAAAAGGAAATGAATCGCAGTCATCTATGCTCACATAAGCCTCACTCGCATCAACCAACAGAACAAACAAGACGGTTCCCTACATGGGTCCTCACAAAATGAATTTCTCCTATCCAAGGAAGAAACTCGTGAAATAAGAATGCATCCAAGGGATACGACAGATCCTAAGAGACAATGCAAAAACCTGACATAAAGTAAATAAGTAGCATACAACATAGCATAACTATCTACTCGCACAAGTAGTAAACAAGTTACCACATAAGCAAATAGGCATGTTATCAAATCAAACATGTTATCAAGAATCACGCAGACATGTTATCACACTAGAACATAATAGTGACACAGAACATGTTATCAGGAAGCATATATACACAAAAGCATGCTCAACCAATGATAGATGTCTCAAAACACCTGAACATGTGAACATGTTATCATACAAGACATGTTATCAAGATACAAATGACAAATCAAAGCAAAACAACATGAGCATAATATGCACCCAAAACCCGTCGTCCAAGGTATTCGAACCCGGACGCTCTGATACCACCTATGACGACCCTATTTTTTTTTTTTAGGCCAGCGTGTCATGTGATGAACCGAAGGTTGACCCGATAACGGATTTGAATGCGGAAGCGAAAATAGAAAACAAGACTCTAAGAAGTCAAAGTGACCTTCCATGAGGACGTGGAACTCAATAAGAACTAATGCGGGAACGAATGATCACAGAAAGATCGAAAAGGCCCCCAAGGGCAAAATGGTCATTTCTGAAAACTGTAGATTTGGGCGCCACCGAGCACACCGCTGGAAGGACAATGAAAAACTAATCAAGATGGACTCAAGAATCGCATGATTCGGAATCCGGACGAAGGAGAAACTGCATGACTAAGAAAAACGAGTACTTAAGGCAAAAAGGGTAAACTGGTAATTATCCAGGAATAACCGTGTGCAGCCGAGCACACCGTTGGAAAGACAGCGAAAAATTAGTCAAGTTAAAAAAAAAAAAAATTCACTTGAATCGGAGTCCGGACGAAGGAGAAATGCCCAAAAGAAGAATTGACGTCGGGGTGGCCCGACGAGGGGCCATGACAGCCCCATGTGCACGCCCATGTGTGCGCCCATGCACGCCGCGCGCGCGCTGAGTGCACCATGGCTGGCAGCAGCAGCCCAAAAGATGCTATGGGGTTATTTTCCAGAAAAATCCAGATCAGAGGCTGAATTTGGAGGCCTAGATGAATTTTTTGCAAAAACACCAAAAAGAAACCCCCCTCAAAATCGAGTTTTCTACATGACCAGCTAGGAAAATTGAAAAAAAATCACTGCGAAATGCCCAAAATGCCCTCCCAAGAAAACTGGTCCAGAGGGTCCAAAAAGCTGCTAAATTTAAAAACTGAGAGCTGAAATTCGGATGAGATTTCCGATGCCAAGATGACATTTTCTGGAAAAACACGGAAAAGAAACCCTCCCTAAAATCATGTTTTCTATTCAACAATGTTGAAAGAAGATAATAAAATCACCGTGAAAGGTCCATAATGCCCTTAGATCAGAATATGCAAAAAAAAAAAAGCGAAATGAATTAACAAGAGGCTCAAAACACAAACGATAAGGTTTTGCCCAGAAATGACCATGCACGCAAACGTAACTTACCTATTTGGACGTGCTACAATGGTCCATGACTTAAATATACCACCGATACAAAATCCGACCCCCCAATGGGCAAAAAGGCAAAAATGAAACTTGGAATGAAAATTCGGAATCCAAAAATACAAAACGGGGTCAAATGACCGTTTGGCCCTTGGTCACACTTCATACAAGATTAATAAGACCCTATGAAAGAATAAGAATGGAATTCCCACACCCGATGCAACTATGGTGAAGCAATGACTTGCGATTTTTCAAGATTTTCATCATATTTCATGAAGTTTAAAAGTACATAGAACACAATATGATGGTCATTGGCCTCCGGCCTCATCTCATAAATATCAAATACATTGAAAGGAATGTACTTAAGTACACATTACATACATGGAATCAAATATACATATTGTGACATATAAGTCTACAAAATGACATTTCATGCTAACATTTGCGTGAAATGGAAACTTGAAACCTACACGACATGCAAGGAATGCTAGGCTTCACGAACCAAGTCTTCGTACCTGAAATATGCCCCAGTATCGTAGGGGTGAGTAATATAAAGCTACTCGTACGAGATGAGCATGCATCGACCTAGTACTTTACAAATTTATCACGTTAAGGTGAAACATGTTAAAGGGGCTCAGGCCACCTAACGTCTATGTCCAAGTGAGACTCGGGGAGCATCCTAAGCTACCTTAGAGTCTAAGCAACAAGAATCATGATATACATACGTGTATGAAACGAATCATGGTTGGGATAATCCAAAGAACACGACAAGAAGAATGCTTGAGCATATATTAACATGAATTGCATTTTCAATACAATTGAACTAGGTCTAGAGTAATCCATACAACATGACAAAAGCATATTTGAATACAAGTTAACAAGAATCACATTATCCATACAATTCAACAACAAAAGAGCATGTTATACAATGCAACAAGGTTTAAGTTCTCAAAGCCATCAACTTAGAATCTAAAGCACAAAATAACAGTAGTGGTTCATGCCACCTAACGTCTATGTTATAAATGAATCAATAGGATCAATCCTAAGCTTTATTAGAACGTCAAAACACGATTTTCAATATCGATGCAATTTAACCAACATTATAACTTCCAATACAAAGCATAAAGCACAATTTCGCAAAGTTAACATCCTGTAACTTAAAATGGAACGACAAATAAGATACAACAAGTTACAACATCATCTAGTTATCAACTTGAAAATGAAATGTGAAATCAAACAAAGTGAATACTAGGACGTCACGCCGGATCAGACCAACAACATAGTTACTTTAGGGTTACTAGCCCATGGGTAACCTCCCTATGTGCGCACTAGACTATATATAGAGGGACTATCCCCCGTACTAGAACCACGTCCTAGCCATAATCAAACAACGACATCCCCAAGTTTCCAAAATCAACAAGTTGTGCAACAACGCATATATCAACAGCAATATGCAGGATAATCAACTATCTACTAAGCACAACCAAATTTGAAAACCTATACAATACATGCTCTAAATCCACAACTAATATGATATGATAAATGTCGAATCTTCAGTGTGCGATTCGTTACACGCTATGCATGAAAGATGTTAAACACGAAGTATGTAAATCATTACACGAGGCAACAATATATTCAATAAGGAAAACATATTCTCATGAATACAAATATAGCAACTATGTTATCCAATGTTCAAAACATAACCAAATGAATATACAACAAGTCCAAGTCCATGATTTGAATCTAAAAACCACTCCTAAAACACAACTAGATCATAGAGCAAATTGATTGAATTTAAATAGATAAACACAATTAAATTCTCTAGATTCTGATTCAATTCTAAATAACCTCACTTTAATACATGTTGAAGAACACGGCATGGTTAACACCTATATCCATTCTAAAACTCAATTAGGTTGTTGGAACAACAAAGTAGAACTTTAATTAAATCATTCTAATTTAATTACTAAGGTTCTAAAGCAACTTCAAATGGTCCACAATTAATATATACTAGTAAACAAGTCATGTCCAATTCAAATATCAAGTTAAAATCTTAATTAAGCTAATGGGACCACAAAATAGATTTTAATTAATTCTTTTAATTAAAATCTCTAGATTTTCAAACTTAACCAAATTCTCTCAATTTAACATATCTTAGAGAACATGCCAAGGACTAATGTAATATCACATTATAAGCTTATTTCATTCAATTTAAGACCATGTAAATTAAACTTTCACTAAATTTAAAAATAAAACAAAAGTTGCAATTCTCATAAAATAAATCCCAATTTAATACATGTGAACAACCATACCAAAACTTAATTTTCTAGCATGCCACAATACAATTTGAAGTTGTATATCACCATGAGGATTAAATCTTAAACATGGAATTTAATTAAATAAAAGGTTTCAAAACCTAACCGAATATTCTAAATCAAATATATGTGAAGCTATATGGCATGTAAATCAAGAATATCAAGTCGGAATTTAAATAGACTGCATAGTGCACTCGGGGCAAATTAATTAATCAAATTAATTAATAATTACTAATTTTCAAAACACCTCCAATCACTTTCAAATTCAACTATGTTGGAGAGCATGCTAAGGCCTAATTTAATATGCTAACACATATTGATTTTAAGCTAGTTAAGGCCATGTGAATTAATCTTTCACCTAAGATAAATATTAAATAAAATCTTTAATACTTATTCAAATGTTCCAATTTTAATACACGACAATGAGCATATCAAGGGGCAATATAAAATCATGCTACATGTTTAAACCAAGTCATGAGCAACTGGGAAAATTAGATCCCCTACAAGAAAAATAAATAATAAAATCTCTAGATTTTATATTTAATCATGCAAACAAGTAGTATAAGCATCACAAGCATGTTATATAACAAGAATTTAAACCTAGAACATCTCCTACCTCAATTTAAGATGAAAATCTCAAATGCCATCAAAATGGAACGGCTCCGAATCTGACGAAACTATTAGGTTTTGTCGGGGACAACGCCGTGAACATAACCCCCATGAAAGCTCCATCAAAATCCTAACTTGACCTCAAAACCAAACTCAAGAAATGGTCAAAACTGAATTCTAATAAGGGGGAAAGGTAGAGCACGGCGAGGGGAACAACAAACGTTAAGGCCGAAGACTTTCCATCAAGGAAAGGTGAACCAAAAGAGGAGAGAGAAGATGGCAGCACCCCTTGGGTTGCCATGGGAGCTCCAGGTCGTGCATAAAGAGGGGAGAAGATGAAAAATGAAATATCTCACCCCCCTTTTATAGAAATCTCAAAAAGTGCCCCGAATGGGCCCCGTCGGGTCCGAAAAAGTAAAATTTGAGCAGACGCACTCAAATGGCAAAACTTTGTGAACAAAAAAGATTCAAAATGATAAAATATGAACAACGGAAGTAACGCCGTCGAAAACCAAGTCCCAAGCCGAAAGTTATACCCAAAACAAGTTTTGCGCAAACCGTGGCCAAAAACCCTGAAACTAGAAAACATCGACCAGGAGGTAATTCCAAGAGTACACAACTTGATGAAATGTGAAAATAAATCCCATACAAGGATCCAGGCTCAAAACAAGACATTTTGCAATAACTTTCATTAATTGCACAATGGCCCCTCCAAAAAGTGAAAACTGCACTTATGGCCCAGAATAAAAATATCTTCCAAAAATATTTTCTGAAAAACTCCTGAAATAAAATATCTTCAAAAGATATTTACGAAAAATACCCCAAGAAAAGAAAATAATTTCAAAGAATTTTGCATCCATGCCCCTTTGGACACCGGGAGCAACCAGAGTACTTTCTTGCAAAAGTAAAGATACGTATTTCGTGGAAACCACTCAAGATGGAGATACATGAACTCAAAAACCAACTCCGAGCACAAGAAATGCAGTTACGCCAACAAAGTGTCAAACGGGGAAAAGACAATAGGGAAAAGGACGAAATAGGGAAAATGACCAAAAGTGAATAGTGTCGAAAAATGAAAAATGTGAAAATGACTCGGTCCTCAAAGGAAGTTGTCAATTCACATGAAAGAGTCTCAGAAACCAATTCCGAGCACTCGAAATGACACTAAGCGACATGAAACAGAGCTCAGAAAAGAAAATTAAACGAAAAAATAAAAAGAAGAAAACCCCCTCAAAATCGAGTTTTCTAAGTCACACGTGAGGAAAATAAAAAAAAACTCACTGTGAAATGCCCAAAATGCCCTCCCAAGAAAACTGGTCCAGAGGGTCCAAAAAGCTACTAAATTTAAAAACTGAGAGCTGAACTTCAGATGCGATTTCCGATTCCAAGATGACATTTTCTGGAAAAACACGGAAAAGAAACCCCTCCTAAAGTCATGTTTTCTATTCAACCATATTGAAAGAAGAAAATAAAACCACCGTGAAAGGTCCATAATGCCCTTAGATCAGAATATGCAAAAAAAATGCGAAATGAATTCACAAGAGGCTCAAAACAAAACGATAATGTTTTGCCCGGAAACGACCATGCACGCAAACGTAACTTATATATTTGGACGTGCTACAATGGTCTACGACTTAAATATACCACCAATACAAAATCCGACCCCCCAACGGGCAAAAAGGCAAAAATAAAACTTAGAATGAAAACTCGGAATCCAAAAATACAAAACGGGGTCAAATGACCGTTTGGCCCTTGGCCACACTTCATACAAGTTTAATAAGACCCTATGAAAGAATAAGAATGGAATTCCCACACCCGATACAACTATGGTGAAGCAATGACTTGCGATTTTTCAAGATTTTCACAATATTTCATGAAGTTAAAAAGTACATAGAACACAATATGATGGTCATTGGCCTCCGGCCTCATCTCATAAATATCAAATACATTGAAAGGAGTGTACTTAAGTACACATTATATACATGGAATCAAATATACATATTTTGACATATAAGTCTACAAAATGACATTTCATGCTAACATTTGCGTGAAATGGAAACTTGAAACCTACACGACATCCAAGGAATGCTAGGCTTCACGAACCAAGTCTTCGTACCTGAAATATGCCCCAGTATCGTAGGGGTGAGTAACATAAAGCTACTCATAGGAGATGAGCATGCATCGACCTAGCACTTTACAAATTTATCACCTTAAGGTGAAACATGTTAAAGGGGCTCATGCCACCTAATGTCTTTGTCCAAGTGAGACTCGGGGAGCATCCTAAGCTACCTTAGAGTCTAAGCAACAAGAATCATGATATACATAGGTATATGAAACGAATCATGGTTGGGATAATCCAAAGAACACGACAAGAAGAATGCTTGAGCATAGATTAACATAAATTGCATTTTTAATACAATTGAACTAGGTCTAGAGTAATCCATACAACATGACAAAAGCATATTTGAATACAAGTTAACAAGAATCACATTATCCATGTAATTCAACAACAAAAGAGCATGTTATACAATGCAACAAGGTTTAAGTTCTCAAAGCCATCAACTTAGAATCTAAAGCACAAAATAACAGTAGTGGTTCATGCCACCTAACGTCTATGTTATAAATGAATCAATAGGATCAATCCTAAGCTTTATTAGAACATCAAAACACGATTTTCAATATCGATGCAATTTAACCAACATTGTAACTTCCAATACAAAGCATAAAGCACAATTTCGCAAAGTTAACATCCTGTAACTTAAAATGGAACGGCAAATAAAAACAACAAGTTACAACATCATCTAGTTATCAACTTGAAAATGAAATGTGAAATCAAACAAAGTGAATACTCGGACGTCACGCCGGATCAGACCGACAACATAGTTACTTTAGGGTTACTAGCCCATGGGTAACCTCCCTATGTGTGCACTAGACTATATATAGAGGGACTATCCCCCGTACTAGAACCACGTCCTAGCCATAGTCAAACAACGGCATCCCCAAATTTTCAAAATCATCAAGTTGTGCAACAACGCATATATCAACAGCAATATGCAAGATAATCAACTATCTACTAAGCACAACCAAATTTGGAAACCTATACAATACATGCTCTAAATCCACAACTAATATGATATGATGAATGTTGACTCTTCAGTGCGCGATTCGTTACACGCTATGCATGAAAGATGTTAAACACGAAGTGTGTAAATCATTACACAAGGCAACAATATATTCAATAAGGAAAACATATTCTCATGAACACAAACATAGCAACTATGTTATCCAATGTTCAAAACATAACCAAATGAATATACAACAAGTCCAAATCCATGATTTGAATATAGAAACCACTCCTAAAACACAACTAGATCATGGAGCAAATTGATAGAATTTAAATAAATAAACACAATTAAATTCTCAAGATTCCGATTCAATTCCAAATAACCTCAATTTAATACATGTTGAAGGACATGGCATGGTCATCACCTATATCCATTCTAAAACTCAATTAGGTTGCTGGAACAACAAAGTAGAACTTTAATTAAATCATGCTAATTTAATTACCGAGGTTCTAAAGCAACTTCAAATGGTCCACAATTAATATATACTAGTAAACAAGTCATGGCCAATACAAATATCAAGTTAAAATCTTAATTAAGCTAATGCGACCACAAAATAGATTTTAATTATTTCTTTTAATTAAAATCTCTAGATTTTCAAACTTAACCAAATGCTCTCAATTTAATATATCTTAGAGAACATGCCAAGGACTAATGTAATACCACATTACAAGCTTATTTCATTCAATTTAAGACCATGTGAATTAAACTTTCACTAAAGTTAAATATAAAACAAAAGTTGTAATTCTCATGCAATAAATCCCAATTTAATACATGTGAACAACCATTCCAAAACTTAATTTTCTAGCATGCCACAATACAATTCGAAGTTGTATATCACCATGAGGATTAAATCTTAAACATGGAATTTAATTAAATAAAAGGTTTCAAAACCTAACCGAATATTCTAAATCAAATATATGTGAAGCTATATGGCATGTAAATCAAGAATATCAAGTCGGAATTTAAATAGAGTGCATAGTGCACTCGGGGCAAATTATTTAATCAAATTAATTAATAATTACTAATTTTCAAAACACCTCCAATCACTTTCAAATTCAACTATGTTGGAGAGCATGCTAACACCTAATTTAATATGCTAACACATATTGATTTTAAGCTAGTTAAGGCCATGTGAATTAATCTTTCACCTAAGATAAATATTAAATAAAATCTTTAATACTTATTCAACTACTCCAATTTTAATACACGACAATGAGCATATCAAGGGGCAATATAAAATCATGCTACATGTTTAAACCAAGTCATGAGCAACCGGGAAAATTAGATCCCGTACAAGAAAAATAAATAATAAAATCTCTAGATTTTATATTTAATCATGCAAACAAGTAGTATAAGCATCACAAGCATACTATATAACAAGAATTTAAACCTAGAACATCTCCTACCTCAATTTGAGATAAAAATCTCAAATGCCATCAAAATGGAACGGCTTCGAATCTGACGAAACTACTAGGTTTTGTCGGGGACAACGCCATGAACATAACCCCCATGAAAGCTCCATCAAAATCATAACTTGACCTCAAAACCAAACTCAAGAAATGGTCAAAACTGAATTCTAATATGTGGGAAAGGTAGAGCACGGCGAGGGGAACAACAAACGTTAAGGCCGAAGACTTTCCATCAAGGAAAAGTGAACCAAAAGAGGAGAGAGAAGATGGCAGCACCCCTTGGGTTGCCATGGGAGCTCCAGGTCGTGCATGAAGAGGGGAGAAGATGAAAAATGAAATATCTCACCCCCCTTTTATAGAAATCTCAAAAAGTGCCCCGAACGGGCCCCGTCGGGTTCGAAAAAGTAAAATTTGAGCAGACGCGCTCAAATGGCAAAACTTTGTGAACAAAAAGATTCAAAATGATAAAATATGAACAACGGAAGAAACAACGTTGAAAACCGAGTCCCGAGCCGAAAGTTATGCCCAAAACAAGTTTGGTACGAACGAGGCCAGAAACCCTGAAACTGGAAAACATCGACCAGGAGGAAATTCCAAGAGTACACAACTCGACGAAATGTGAAAATTAATCCCGTACAAGGATCCAGGCTCAAAACAGGACATTTTGTAATAACTTTCATTAATTGCATAATGGCCCCTCCAAAAAGTGAAAACTGCACTTATGGCCCAGAATAAAAATATCTTCCAAAAATATGTTCTTAAAAACCCCTGAAATAAAATATCTTTAAAAGATATTTACGAAAAATACCCCAAAAAAAGAAAATAATTTCAAAGAACTTTGCATCCATTCCCCTATGGACACCGGGAGCAACCAGAGTACTTTCTTGCAAAAGTAAAGATACGTATTTCGTGGAAACCACTCAAGATGGAGACACATGAAGTCAAAAACCAACTCCGAACACAAGAAGTGTGGTTACGCCAAGAAAGTGTCGAACGGGGAAAAGACAAAATAGGGAAAGAGACGAAATACGAAAAATGACGAAAAGTAAATAGTGTCGAAAAACGAAAAATGCGAAAATGACTCGGTCCTCAAAGGAAGTTGTCAATTCACATGAAGGAGTCTCAGAAACCAATTCTGAGCACTCGAGATGACACTAAGCGACACGAAACAGTGCTCAGAAAAGAAAATTAAACGAAAAAATTTCATTCGTAAAATTTCAAGGAAAAGGAAAGGAAGGCAAATGACCGGGTCATTACAATCTTAACCAAGCCATTGCTACTATAGAGGTTTTCAACTCTCATAGATCTTTTCAGGGTTGTTCCTAATCCCTTTTAGCTCTTATTATTGTTGGTTCTTTCACCTTTTGACTTTCAATGTCAAAAGGGGGGAAAAATGACATTAATCAATGATATAAATATCCTTCGAAAATGCTTTCATTACTGTTCTATTGATGCATTGGTGTCTAATTAAGTTCCTTGTTGATATTCAAGCATATTTTGGCTTTTGACATTCAAAGGCAAAAGGGGAAGATTGTTGGTCCCACCTTTGAATTAAGGTTTGCCCTTTTAAATGTCAAAAAGTCCATTACAGGTTCTCTTCTTTGAGTTCCAAGTGTTTTTGGCTTGAACCGTGTATTCAAATTATCTATAAGGGTAGCTTGGTCATTTCACAGTGTTGAGAAGACTATCCAAATGATCTAAGGAAGATACATTGTCTTGAAGACTCTTTTACAAACATCTCAGGGTTAAAAACCCTAGCACAGACAATGATATTTTGATACAGAGCATCTCAGGGACAATTAGGTATTTTCACACATGTATTATATCATAATACACTTGTGTGTGATGGTACATTGTGTTGAATTGCTTAAATTCACAAGTTAATTAAGTGATTACAAGTTCAGCAGCAGAAATCTATATTTATTGATAATATCTCTTCGAGGGAATTTTGGTCAATGCATATATGTTGAGAACTCTTGTGACACGTGTCAAGTGGTCCTGGTATGAGAATATGCAGGCTGTCGTTCTTTGTCTAGTTATTAAGATTGTTATGCATTCATATATATACACACATTTACAAGGCTGTCAATGAGCATATATATTGAAGATATTTTCTATAATGGTGGCAAGGGTATAATGGCACATTCACAAGGGAATTACAGATTAACTCTGTGGCCAATGATTGGATAATGGTGACACATACATTTCCTCTTTGAGATAGGATTTGTATTGTTGAAGCACTATATATATGCACTTATAGTCATTTTAGGGTTTAAGCCTTTGAGTAAACCCTAATTGCAAGCGGCATTAAGAGTGTATTATGAGCTGAATATGAACACACTTTTCTGAGATTATATGTGATGATGAAAGCTTGAATTTAGCTCAAAAATCCATTAACATAATTCACAAGTGTAGAAGATCAAATGAAGGCGGCCTATAATTATGATTTTTATTGATGCAGAAGCTGTGCTAAAAGCCTTAGTATGGTTTGAGCTTGTTGTGGTGCTTATACAGGTTGAGGTAAGTGGAACTTCATTTTTTACATCCACAAAAAGCATGTTTATAACCCTCATTTAGCTGCATTTTATTTGACGTCTCAGACCTGTATATGAGCTTATTTTTCTGGTTTAGCTTGTTGTTCTGAACTTATTATTACTATATCTTGATATGAGTTGCATTATTATCATCTAAGAATGTTTCTATAGTAGAATCAAGGCTGTTAAAGTTGAGGTTTGCACAATATTAAGGTCAATATAATTTTTGACCTTGTGAAACCCTAATTTTGAAGTTCCTACAGGACTGAGCATGTTGTTGAGTAGTATTTGTAGACACATGCTATATTCATCTTGGTTATCATCTGAACATAATTTTAATGAAGATACAAGGATGTGGATTCTATCTCTGAGGTTGTGGGACTCAAAATTCCTATTTTGCCCCTCAAACCCTAATTTCAGTATAATAAAGACATAGTGCGTATGTTGATATTTTAAGCTTGTTTCTCATTTTTATCTTGTATTACAGCTTAATTATTATTGTTGTAAACCTTTTCATGTATTTTTTGTAAGCTGTGAGTGATCATTTGGTCCAAGCAAGGGTGTTGTGGGCCGGGGGAGTGTAGTATACACTTAGTGTAGCTAGTGTGCGTGTAAAGGCTGTGAAATCTAGTGTTTCATCTTATACAATGGTGTTTGCAGAGAGTGAGATAGTTGAGTGTGTAACCAATTGCATGCAAATAGTGGAATTTTATTGGCTGAGGTCAAGAACCAAGGTGTTTCCCTATTGAGAGGGTTTTCCTTATAAATGCACTGAGTCTTGTAAATATGTTTGGAGGCTTGTTGAATTTCTATCATAGTCATCACATTGCATTAATCATACAAATAAGAAAGTTTTATACAAGAACCAATTCACCCCCCCCCCCCCTTAGTTCATTAATAAGTAAAGTTATCTACTGCATTATATTTGTGGTACTGGGCCTAATTATATTTATGTATGGTCATTTAATTCAACACGTGTTAGATAAGAATTGATCCATGTTAACAATTCATTTGATATCAAAGTTATAATAGACTTGTTAGTTTATAAGCTTTTAATGTACCACCAAACACATACGTCAGTAATTCTTCTGGCAATGGTTATAGCCTCTGTATAGCTTTTAATACTCCTATTGGAATGTCTCCTTACCAACTTGTGTACGGCAACATTTCATTTCCTTGTTAAGTTAGAGCATAGAGAGTTTTGGACAATCAAACAATTCAATTTTCTCTTGATACGGCGTGATCTCAAAGAAAACTCCAACTCAATGAGCTAGATTTAGGAATAATGCAAACGATAATGCGAAAAAAAAATATAAGGACATAATAAAGATGTTTCACGATAAGAATATTTTAAGGAAGCTCTTTACTCCTGGGCAAAAAGTCCTGTTACACAATTATTGTTTGCATTTATTTTAGGAAAATTAATTTCTCGATGGTCAAGCCCATTTGTGGTTCGTACAGTTTTACCACATTGGATGATTGAGGCTGAAAATCCTAAAAAGGATGATGTGTTTAAAGTCAAAGGCCAAAGGTTAAAACCGTTTCTAGAGTAACAAACCCTAGAAGTAGAGGAAGTATTTCTTGAGGACCCTATTTATTTTGATTGATACTTTAATGATGAGTCGTATTCGAGGGGTTTGGTTGAAGATGTTAAACTTTGCGCTCATGAGAGGCAACCCAAATTTCATTTTGTCCTCTTCATGTTTAAAACCATTTTGGGTGCACAAAAGTCAAAGTTTGGGGGCAATTTTACTTGTTCATAATATGCATTTCTTCCATTTGACAAGTGCATGGTTTTTCTTATGCTATATTGCTTTCTTTCTTTTGATAGAGGTCATGAAATACATTACCACCTGAGGTAACTTCCTTTCTAAACTTTACCCGTGTTAATGTTTAGTTCAATTTAGTTCAATTTTAAATATTAAGGACAATATTTGGTTTAAGTTGGGGTGGGGTATGAATTTTTTTAGATCTGTATATGTAGCATTGCATATTATTAAGGATTGAATTGTCATTACCTTAAAACAAAATTGAGATTTGAGAATCATTAGTGTATTTGAGACACACATGTAATCGAGTTGAAGTAAAATTTACTTTTGAGTCATTTATAGTTATCATAAGTTAGTGGATAACCCTCATAGTAAAACCTTGAAACATCTTTCACGAGCACTATCGGATTACAATTTTTAGGAAAATGCCTGAAACTTGGTGATGGTTTACTCTATTATCTTAGGGAGAATTGGGATGTGATGACCATGTCATCCTTGTCCTTTTTATGACATAAAATTTTTTATTTATTTATTTTTTCATTTCTTTTCTTATTACCTTAGGGTTTTGTGTTCGGAAATGTTTTTCGACATCGCCTGCATCCATTTTAATTTAAATTATTGTTAATGCCTAAATTAATTGTGTAACAAAGCATGCTAGCCTGTTTTCATTTTAGAGGGGTATAATTGCACTTCTTCTTTGGAAACATTTTCATTTTTGGGGGGTCTTTGTGTAATTAAGTTTTTATGATATTTTGTCTTAGGGACTTTTTTGCAATTATATTGTATGATATTTAGAAGAGGGACCAATTGGTAATTTTTGAAAAGTGTGACAAGTGTCACACTTTCCTTAGACCACATGTTGACTGTTGGGTGAAACACTTGGAAGCTTAGGATATTGACAACTATAGGGTATAGATTTGTGACGGCCCAAGTTTTGTAAACCCGGTGTGTCAGTGATGACCAAAAGATGACCCAATAACGGATCCAAAATGCGAAAGCGAAAGGTGAAACAACGGTCTCTACAGATACAATGCATCTCTAAGATACCAATGTGACCCTCAATGAGGTCATGGAACCCAAAGGAAAACAAATGCAGAAGTGTCGTTTCAAAAACGGACAAAAAAGAACATAGGGGCAAAATGGTCATTTTGCAAAAAAGTGGATTCAAGTGCTATCAAGCACACCACTGGGAAGACAATGAAAAACTAATCATGATGGACTCAAGAATTTCATTATTCGGATTCCGGACGAAGGAGAAACGACAAAACAAACAAAAACGAGCAATAAAGCTAAAAGGGGTAAACTGGTAATTATTCAGAAATATATGGGTGCAACCAAGCACACCGTTGGATAGAAAATGAAAAATTAATCAATTTCAAAAAAAAAATTCACTTGATTTGGAGTCCGGATGAGGGAGAAAGGTCAAAAACAAAATCGACATCGCGGAGGCCCGACGAAGGCCGTGACAACTACAGTGCCGTCAACCCACTACTGCTGCAACTAAGAGTTAAAACGGGCATCTAAATAGACTTTTCTGGAAAAACTTAAAGAAGAAATCCCCCCTAAAATCAAGTTTCCTACCCTGATCGTGGACGGAAAGAAAAAAAAAATGCATTATAAAATGCCCAGAATGCCCCCAAGAAAATCTGGTCAAGGGGGTAAAAATTTCTCCAAGTTGCTGCCCATAGAAAGGAAATAGGGCTTCGGGAGGTTTTTAAATTGCCTAAACTGAAAATGCAATCTTAAAATACACCCACAAGACCCCCGGAAGTTTCGGATCGGTCGTCACACTTTTCAAAAAAAAGTCAATGAATAGTACCAAGTACATTTGCACTAAAAATTTGCAAAACCTGGCAGTAAGGATTTTTTGGACAAATATGGATTTTTGAGGCCTAAGATGGCATTTTCTGGAAAAACACAAAGAAGAAACCCCCCTCAAAATTGAGTTTCTATGTGACTCGTGGAAAAAAATGAAAAAAATGCATTGTGAAATACCCGAAATGCCCCTGAAACAGAATAGGGTAAAACTCCCTAAAAATGCTACTTAGAGTTTTGTTTCATCAAAGATGGTGTTGTTTGCCAAAGTGAGTATGCAAGTGCATGCAATATGATAAAATAGATGTACCAACATGTCCTAAAGCCTCTTTACATTCCATTAACAAGTTTTAGCTTACAAAGCCTCCATTTCTCACAAATAAACTACAATGGCAATACTTAAGTTTTAGAGGAAACATACTTGTAACCTTTCAAGTTAATGGCCCTTGGCCTCATGTCATACATGTAAAATGCATTAAAAGGAGTGTACTTATGTACACTTTACATACGTAGAATCAAATAATACAAGTTTGATATATAAAGCTACCAAACGATCCAAGGCAATGAAATCTTCAAGTCTTGAGTCATGTACCTAAAATATGCCGCAGTATTGTAGAGGTGAGTAACATAAAGCTACTCGTAGGGGATGAGCATGCATCAACCTAGCATTTTACAATTTTATCACCTTAAGGTGAAACATATCAAAGGGGTTCATGCCACCTAACGTCTATGTCAAAATGAGACTCAGGAAGCATCCTAAGCTACCTTAAAACATTTCTAGCATAATCACATTGTTCATGCAATTCAAATAATATGGAAACGTGTTATACAAAGTAACAAGATATAGATTCTCAAAGTCTTCAACTTGAAATCCAAGATACGAAAACAACAAGAGTGGGTTATGCCACCTAACGTCTATGTTCAAAGTGAATCTATAGGATCATTCCTAAACTACATTTGAACATCAAAACACAAATTATGATATCGATGCAATTTAACCAACAATGGAACTTCCAATACAACGCTTAAAGCATGATTTCTCAAAGTTGACATCTTGCAACTTAAAATGGGAAATCAAACAAAGAACAACAAGTTACGATATCATCTAGTTATCAACTTGAAATGAAATACGAAATCAAACAAAGTGGATACTCGGACGTTACGCCGAATCAGACCGACAACATAGTTACTTTAGGGTTACTAGCCCATGGGTAACCTCCCTATGTGCGCACTAGACTATATAGAGGGACAATCCCCCATACTAGAACCAAGTCCTAGCCATAGCCAAACAACGACATCCCCAAGTTTTCAAAATCAACTAATTGTGCAACAACGTATATATATATCAACATGTATATACAAGATATCAACTATTTACCAAACACAATCCAATTTTGGAAACTTATACAATACATGCTCAAAGTTTATAACTACTATGGCATGAAAGATGTCAAATACAAAGTGTGCAATTCCTTACACATAGCAACAATATATTCAATAAGAAAAAACATTTTCTCATGAATATAAAAGTAACAACTATGTTATCCAATGTTCAAAAGTAATCAAGTGAACATACACCAAATCCAAATCCCTGATTTAAATATAAAAACAACTTCCAAAATGCAATTAAATCCATGGAGTAATAAAATAGAATTTAATTAAACATAAATAGTTAAATTCTCTAAATCCCAAGTTAATCCCAAACAACCTCAATTTAATATATTTTGAAGGACATGTCATGGTCATCACATATATATCATCAAATGACAAGTTAAGTGACTAAAACACTTAAAACAAAATTAATCAAGCTAATTAATTAATTTCCTCTAGATTTTTAAACAATTCCAACTGCCCTCAATTTAATCTATGTTAGAGAACATGCCAAGGCCTATCCAAATATCACATTACATCATGATTTCATGTTTGCTATCACCATCTGAATTAAACTTTCACAAAAGATAAATATTAATTAAATTTTGTAATTCTTATCCAAATGCCCCAAATTTAATATATGTTAATCAACATACTAAAACTTAATTTCCTAGCATGCCACAATTTAATTCCATGTTATACACAGCCATATGAATTAAATCTTAAATATAGAAATTAATTAAATTAAATTCTAAATCTTAAACAAAACATGCTCACAAATTGTATATGCTCATATAACAATCAATACAACATAAATACAATCCTAAGACACCCCCTACCTCAATTTCAGATGAAAATCTCAAAAGCCATCAAAACGAAACGGCTCCGAATCCGACGAAACTCCTCGGTTTTGTCGAGGACAACACGATCTATATGAATCTCCAAGAAGCCCCATGAAAATCCAAACTTGGCCTAAATCCCAAAGTCAAAATTTGGTCAGAAATGGTTTCTAATAAGGGGTAATGGTAGAGCACGACGAGGCGAGCAACAAATGCAAAGGTCGAAGGATTTTCACTTAGGAAAAGTAGGTTAAAGGAGGAGAGAGAAGATGGAAGCTCCATGGGAATCTGTGGCTGCCTTTGGTTGTGCAAGGAGAGGAGGAAGAAGAAGAAAATCTGATTTTTCTTCTTTAAGGCACCTATTTATAGTAAATCACAAAAAGTGCCCCGAAAGGGCCCCGCCGGGTCCGGAAAAGTGGATTTTGAGCAAACGTGCTCAAACAGCAAAACTCCATGAACAAAAATGATTTAAAATGAGAAAATATGAACAACAGAGGAAACGGAGTCGAAAACCAACTCCCGAGCAGAAAGTTATGCCCTGAACAAGTTCGGTGGAAACCGGGTCCAGAAACTCTGAAACTGGAGAAAAACGACCAGAACGGAATTCTATGAATTTACAAGTCAACAAAAAGTGAAAATGAATCCCGTACGAGGATCCAGGCTCCAGACGAGACATTTTGCAATAACTTTCGTTTATTGCACAATGGCCCCAATAAAAAGGGTTAACTGCAAAACTGCCCCAGAATAAAAAGATATTTTCTTAGATGCCCCTGAAATAAAATATCTTTAAAAGAAATTTTCTTAGATGCCCCAGGAAATGAAATTAATTCCAAAGATTTATGTATCCATGCCCCTATGGGCACCGGGAGTAACCAGAGTATTTTCTTGCAAAAGTAAAGATACGTATTTCGTGGAAACCACTCACGATAAGGATACGTGAAGTCAAAAACCAACTCTGAGCACAAGGAGGTGAGGTTGTGCCAAAAACTGACAAACGGAGATAAGACGAAATAGCGCATAGTGTCCAAAAACGAAAAATGCGAAAATAACTCGGTCCTCAAAGGAAGTTGTCAATTCACATGAAAGAGTCTCAGAAACCAATTCTGAGCACTCGAGATGACACTAAGTGATGAAAAACCATCCACAGAAAAGAAAAGACAACGGAAAAAATTTATCCGCAAAATTTGAGGAAAAAGGGAAAAGGAAGAAAATGACCGAGTCATTACAAGATTTTACCATGTGGGGAGGCCTAAGATCATGACAAGTGGAGGGGTATGATGTGTGTCTGTGTGAGAGAGAGAGGTCGTGTTAGTTTAGTTTATGTGACTAACCATTTCATTTTCTTAGTGGAAAATCTAGAGAAAGTGTTATATTCCTCACCTTTAACCTAAAAACACCATTGAAGCCTTAGAAACCTAGCCTCCACAGCTTGATTTCAAGCCTCTTCCCCTCACCTTTGGGTCTTGCACTTGGAAGACAAAAGGCTCATCACACTCATGTACACCACACCTTAGCTTGGATTTCCATTTTGCTTCCATTTCTTTGAGGTTTCTAGAAATATAATTCTCTAGTGAGGTAGGGGGTGTTTTATGTTTATGCCCTTAGTTTTTTAATGTGTTATTTGAGGTTAATATACATTGTATGCATGTTATTTAAATTCTAGGGTTGCATATAGATAAAATTTGTATTTAACTAACCTAGGGTTTCATATTGTTCAAGGCTTGTATATGATTTACTTCTTGTATGGATGTTATTTCATTTGGTGGAGAATTAAATCTAGTGATTTATTATAGTGTAACTATAGACTTTACATGATTCTTGCCAATGAATTAGTTAAGAAATTAATACTATGTTGTTGTATGATTAAGGATTTGAAACTCACTATGGATTAGCATGAACGGATTTCCTATATTGACAATTTTGTAAAAGCATAGCTTTATTCACATTGTGAATTTATTATTGTAAAGACCATTGTAGTTTTGAAGACTTAGAGTATGGATTGTGTGATTACATGTTTAAGGCTTATAATACTAGCATGATTAAATCCTTTAGGCGAATAACATAATGTTAGTTTAAGTGTGTACAAATTAAGGACTTGATTGAATGACTATTGAGTAGTCTACATTGTTTTAGTATTGTGAACTTATTGATATATTTTCCATGTGAGTGAATCATGGGGTATGTGTGTGTGCGCGCCACTTTGGCCTTAGGAGCATAGTGGTCATCATTTTGTTATAAATTGTGTGTGTATGACATGCATAACATGATTGAAGGACAGAAACTATCCAAACTTGAGAAGTGGACATCGAGTCCAAAGGCTAAAATTCCCTATTCATACTTGGCCAGTAGGGTACGAAAGTGCACCAATCATTTTAATCAGATGTAATTTCCAGCATAGCATCACATTGTATCATAGAGTCACATGTATGAGTTACATCATAGTGGAGTCTATGTGTGGGTTAAGTTATAGTTCTTGAAGTGGTGCAAACTTTGTTATCCTTCTAGCTTTGTGGTAGTTGTTCTTGCAAGCATATTCCTATTATTTAATTACGTTTCTTCTTGTGGATTATGTTTAAAATTGTTTCAAAGATAGCTTTAGGATGATCCTTTAGCTTCACCTTGAGACTAGACGTTAGGGGGTGCGACGGCCCAAGTTCTTTAACCCGGTGCATCAGCAATGACCCGAAAGTTGACCCGATAACGAATCCGAAATGCGGAAGCAAAAGATGAAACCATAGTCCTTTGAGATATAAACCATCTCTAAGACATCAATGTGACATTCCATGAGGTCACGGAAGTTAAAGAGAGCAAAAGAGGAAACTAGAGTTAAAACGGGCAACATCCGATAATAAAGGGCAAAACGGTCAATTCACAACTAAAAGGAGGAAATTGACTCTAACTAAGTCAAACAAGGTGAAAACAATCTAATCTAATCATTTCACAACATTCCAAGAGGTTCTAAGAACTTTGGACAAGAATCCAACAAAATGCCCTTTCCCAATTTAAGCGAAAACTGACACTGCCTCACTAAATCATGAATAACCTTACTGTGTTTTAAATCTAAGGATATAATTTGTACCATTGGAAAGCTGACTCAAAATCCTTGAGTTTAGGCTCAAGAATCACCCCATTTGGATTAGAAACGAAGAAGTTATGGCCTTTTGAAGTTGGATCATCAGTGCTGAAATCTAATTGAAAGCTGTGTGCGAGTTCAAGCTATTTCGGTCGACCGAAATGGACAAAAATTTTTCTAAAAACATACTTTTAAGTGTTGGTTGGTTTGGTAGACCGAAATGAAGCATCGGTCGACCGAAATAGGCCATCGGTCGACCGAAATGGCCATGAACAGTAGAAATGGCTACTGGAAATGAGTTTTTACTGTGCATTGATGATTCCAACTGCCATCGGTCAACCGAAATAGAGTTTTGGTTGACCGAAACACCTCGAAATGTTGTTGTAAGGCCAATTATGTGCCAAGTGTGTAAAGGTTCAACCCACACTTCAAATCTCCTCATGTAATGGATCAAAAATGAAAGTTTAAACGTAATTTTCAATGAGATTTAAGTATGTGAACATGTCAACAAACTTTAAATGGATATATGAATACCAAACATAGCCCATGGCCTCATACATGTCCTTTACAAGATTTTCATATGCTAAACGTCCAAAGTTGGTTAAAGCACATTTTTAAGTGAAAGTTTGGTACCAAATGAATACAAGTACAAAAGCAACATGCTTGGCCCTTGGCCTCATTACATACATGCTTATAATGTCAAAAGTAAGTGCTTAAGTATCATTACACATTAAGAAAGCCACATTAGCTTTTAAAATACCATACATCCATGGTATGCAAAAATATAATATCCAAAAGTAAAGCATGTTAAACACTTACATGTCAATACACAAAAATGTTCCAAATTGCACATTAGCCTCTAAGGATGATGAGCGTCCAAGAATATAGTCTCCTTACCTGAAAAACAACCTAAACCACTAGGGTGAATAATCAAGTTACTCGTAGGAAGAAGCATATGCGTATACCCTAAAGTTTCAATATCATTGCAAGATCAATATAGACGAAAATAAGGGAGCATTCCACTTAACGTCTATGTTCAAGGTGTTCTAATGGATCATCTTAAGCTAACTTAAATATCTCTTAGCAACACATATTAATATCAATGTACTTAACAACATCAATTCGCCAATAACAAAAATCACAAGTTACAATAATGTATTGGTTGTCAACTTGGAATTTAATGCGCAATCAAATAGTAGAATACTTGGACATCAAATCTTGGATAAAGCTAAAACCTAAATGGTTATTCCGGGCATTAACCCACTGGGAATACCACCCTAAGTGCACACTATAAGTGGGGAGAACTCATACCTCCCGCACTAAAGCCAAACTCTAGCCATATCACTTGTAACAATGATGTCCCAAGATAATCCAAAATATAGCAAGTTCAAAACTCATACATAATTATTAAGGTATATATATATATCACCTTCTATGCATAAGTATTTTGAAACCACACAAACCATGTCTTAGGGCTTCCAAGTCTAGAATGGCATAATAAATGACAAGTATTCATCATGATATATTATGTAAAACGATATCACCAACTTATCAAATTAAACCATGCCTCAACAATCAGCTTTATATACTAAATTATAACATTCTAGTATTAAGCTCCTAAAATAATTATAATTATCAATAGTAATTCACTAGAATGTAGGATTAACATCACAATAGTATAGTAATTCTAACCAATAAGAGTTCTATACAACATTAATAATCCTACTCAAGATATATACACAATATACATGCTTAATCAATAAAATCCTAAGTCAATCATAAGGATTTCCTATAGTATGCAATACTAAAATTCTAAAAGCATGTATACAATATGTATTAAACCCCAATGGATTTTAAAACACTTAAAATATAAACATACTATCACCCCTACCTCAATACAGAATTGAATCTCTATAATCCAAGCAACCAAGCTCAAAATGGAAAATAAGTTTAGGGTTAATGAAGAGGAGAGTGAGGGGAAACTTTTGTGTTCCAAGGTTTTAAGTCTAGGGTGAATGGAAGGAAGCCAAAAATGAAGTCAAAGCTATTAACCAAGTTTTTCTCCAATGGTGGCTAGGTTAGGGTTCTTAGAAAGCAAGTGAAAAATGAAGAGGATAAAGTGAAAATGGTGAGTGGAGGATCTAGTATTCCTCCACTCACTATGTGCTCTAACACTACCTCTCACACACACAAAATGCAAAACTAAATTATGATCCTACACTTATTACAAATCCAAGGCTCCTTCCTAGGCTTAATCTTAAACCTACACTTATCAACCATCTAAGCCAACAAGTGCACCTATCTTAGCCAAACATGTGGGTGAATCTCCACCCTCCAAATGTCAATAGATCATGCTCCCAAGTCACTCCACCCCAATGCCAACAAGGGGCTCCATGAAAATGTGACAATTGTCACATTCTCCAAAAATTCCAAAAAGGTCCTTTTTGAAAATATCTTCCAAATTAAGTTACAAAATGGTCCCCAAGACGAAAAATAATTACTTTATGCAATTACACAAAAACCCCAAAAATAAAGAATAATTACAAAAAAGTATGCATCCATGCCCTTTATGAAAATGTAAGCAACTAGAATGTATTTTCTACAAAAGTAAAAATACAAATGTCATGGAAATCAAATATCATGAATGCATTTAAAACTGGAATCAAATCCGAGTGCAACAATTGAGGTTATGCAAGGGAAAACGATAAACAGGAAAGAGACGAAAAAGGGAAAAAAAAAAAAAAAAAAAAATGAGGTAATAGAAGGAAAAAAATCACCAAAAACTGAAAAGGAGGAAAAAGAAACTGGGTCATTACAACCTACCCTCCTTAAAAGGATTTTATCCCAGAAATCAAGTCGTACCTAAAAGAGAGAACAAATGGGGATACCGAGAGTGAACCCCCTGTTCGAGCTCCCAGGTAGCCTCTTCAATGCCTTGATGTCTCCACTAGATCTTAACCAATGGAATGGTTTTGGTCCGCAAAACCTGCTCCCGTGAATCAAGAATCTGGACTGGACCCTCCTCATAGGTCACATCCTCATTAACAACAACATCTGTCCACCGTAAAACATGTGATGGATCCAGCTCGTACTTCCTTAACATAGATACATGAAAGATGTTATGAACCCTATCCAGGTCTGGCGGCAATGCCAAATGATAAGCAACTTCACCGACGCACTCCAAAATTTGAAATGGTCCAATGAACCTAGGAGACAACTTGCCCGTCTGCCGAAATCTTATAAGTCCCTTCCGTGGAGAAACCTTGAGAAAGACGTGGTCCCCTACCTCAAAAGACAAAGATCTCCTCCTCTTGTCAGCATAACTCTTCTGACTGCTCTGAGCTATAGCCAACTGCTGCCAAATCAACTTAATTTTCTCTGTAGTCTCAAAGACAATATTGGGACCTAATGCGACTATATCACCTACCTCGGTCCAACAAACTAGAGATCTACAAGGTTTGCCATACAACGCCTCAAAAGGTGCTATGCCAATACTAGTCTGGTAACTATTATTATAGGCAAACTCAACCAAGGGTAAGTAGTCTTCCCAACTACCCTCAAAATCCAAAATGCAAGCCGGTAGTATATCCTCTAATATCTAAATTGTACGCTCCGACTGACCATCAGTCTAAGGATGGAATGTTGTGCTAAAATAAAGCCCCGTGTCAAGAGCCTCTTGAAAACTCTGCCAAAAGTGAGACGTGAACCTGGGATCCCTATCCGAAACAATGGATACCGGAACCCCATGAAGCCTGACAATCTGCCCCACATACAATCCACTAAGCCTCTCTGCGTCATTTATCACTGCCATAGGCAAAAAGTGAGCCGTCTTAGTCAATCTGTCAACAATGACCCAAATGGCATCATTCCCTGCCTTAGATCTCGGAAGTCCCGTCACAAAATCCATAATGATGTGCTCCCACTTCCACTCTGCCACTGGTAGTGGTTGCAACAAACGTGCCGGTCTCTAATGCTCTGCCTTCACTTGCTGACAAGTAAGGCATTTAGCTATGAATTGAGAAACATCCTGTTTCATGCCCTTCCACCAAAATTGTCTCCATAAATTGTGATACATCTTCATACCACCTGGATAAACTGCGAGTCGAGAATGGTAAAAATCCTGAAGAACGTCTTCACGACAAGACAAGGGAACAAACATCATCCCCTTGTACCTGAGACCACCGTCTGAATGCAAGGTCCAACCCACTACATTTTCGCCATTTGAAATTCGATCGTCGATGGACTTCATCTCCCCATCCCCCTGCTGTGCCTCAATAACTCTACTAACAAGAGCCGGTTGAGCCACAAGGCTAAACAAAATAACTAGTGAAACATCCTCATACAACTGTAAACCAAGATCTGCAAGCTCTTCTAGCATCTTCCACCTGTGAATGGAAATGCTAGCAAGAGCACTCCGTGACTTCCTATTCAATGCATCGGCCACCACATTGGCCTTCCCCTGATGATACTGCAACTCAAAGTCGTAGTCCTCCATAAACTCAACCCATCTGCGCTGTCTCAAATTTAAATCCTTCTGAGAGAAGAGATATTTGAGACTCTTGTGATCGGGGAAAACTTCGAACTTCTCCCCATATAAATAATGTCTCCACCCCTTCAGGGAAAAGATAACTGCTGCCAACTCCAAGTCATGTGTCGGATAGTTTAACTCATAAGTCTTCAACTGTCAAGACTCATAAGCAACTGCTCATTCTGTCTGCATCAAGACACAACCAAATCTTTCTTGCTAAGCATCACAATAGATCACATAACCCAAACCACGTTCAGGTATGATAAAAATTGGAGCCGATGTCAATCTGACCTTCAACTCTTGAAAAGCAAAATCACAAGCCTCATTCCATATGAACTTGACTCCCTTACGAGTAAGTCGTGCCATAGGTGCCGCTAAACAAGAGAAATCCCGAACAAACCTCTTGTAATAGCCGGCTAGGCCAAGAAAGCTCTGAACCTCAAACACTGTCTTCAGATGCTCCCAATCCATCACAGACTCAATCTTTGACGGATCTACTGCAACACCGCTCCCTGACACGATGTATCCAAGGAACTTCACTTCTGGTAGCCAAAATTCGCATTTCTCGAACTTGGCATACAACTGATTATCCCTAAGGATTTACAACACTGTCCTCAAATGATACTCATGCTCCTCTACCGAAATCGAGTATACCAGAATGTCATCAATGAACACCACCACAAATCTATCAAGATAGTCACTGAATAGATGGTTCATCAAATCCATAAAAGCTGTAGGAGCATTGGTCAAACCAAATGGCAACACCAGCAACTCATAATGGCTATACCGTGTGCAAAAAGCAGTCTTGGATATTGATGGCTTGCCGTTCACCATAAGCTTAAGAGTGTGCATTAAGGCGAAGGCCAAGTTTTACATTTATAAAAGCCACTACTATCTTCACTAAAAATATAGTTAGGGCAAGTAGGGATCGTCCCAAGGGATTGGAGTCGAATTTGGTTGTGGAATCATTATTAGGGTTAGTAGGTTGGGTGATCAAACAAATAGTTGGTTGGTTGATTAAACTAGAGAGCAAATTAAACTAAATAATTGAATGTAATAAAGAGTAAGTAAGCGAGAGAGATCTTGGGGTTTAGAGGTCACCACCAAACAATACTTTTCTACACCCTTAACAAATGACTAATGAGGGAAATGTGTGTTATAATATTGATGTGTGTGTGTGTTTGGTTGATTCAATTAACAAAGATGACCAATTAAGTATATATTGTCTAAGCAATATGTGAAAAACATAATATATCTAGCAAGTCATTAATCCTTTTATTAAGCTCACAAACCAAATACACCACAAGGTTAGAGACATATGCTACTTGCATTCAAAAGTATGGAACATCAAACAACAAGCATGGATTGTCTTCCCATCTAACAACTATACTACCACTACACTACAATTAAGCTAATGACATGAAATTAAACTAATTAAGCTAAGGGAGAGGCATAATCCAACAAGAAATGAACATGAACCATCAAGAAAATTACAAGAGCATTCCATTAAGCACTATATTTTGACAATCTCTAGATCTATGGCATTAATACACATAGACATGCATCAATAACACAAGAAATAGAGACAAACACATGAACATCTATTCTAGCATACATAGACATCTGGATAGAATGAAATGATCAATTGGAAGCATTAAATCACATAAATCATTGAATAAACAAGATCTATATATATATAAGTGCCAAAACATGTATTACAACACTAATCCCTTAATAATACACAAAATCATGATGTAGAAAGCATGTTTAGGGCTAACTTTAGCCCCAAGAAGATGTCTAGCCACTCATGGTAATGCTTCTCCAACCCTCAAGGGTAAACTCCATGGAAGAAATCTACTCATTGGTTGATGAAGAGCTCCAAGCTTTTGTCTCTAGCCTTCTTCTCCTTTCTTCCTCCCTAAGAATAGTCTTTATTGTGATAGACGGATCCTCCTCAAAAAGTGTATTATATTCTATATATAGGTAGGTCAAGTGACACACAAAATGAGCTGGGGTCGTGCACAAAATATTCCCCAATGATTGGATAAGGACAACTTTCAATGAGCTGGAAATTTAACTTTTTTGCACCGGAGGAAGTTCGATCGATCGAACCTTGAACTTGGATCGATCGATCATAGCTGAGATCTATCGAAATGAAGTTGGATCGATCCTCAATGGCGGTGCCTTTTTGGATAAAAACAAATCTAAGATATTTTGAAGATATTTTTGGGAAAAGAACAAAAGTGGTTAGTAGGGTGGTACAACTAGATAAGATCAATCATTTGGATAAGGATAAGGTAGTTTGATCGATCGAAGAATGATGTTGGATCGATCGAACTTTTAAGATCTCTAAAAAAGTCATGGGTCAGATCCATCTTGAAGTGTTGAGATCGATCATGTTGGATCGATCGAACTTTGATCTGAGATCGATCGAAGATGTTGAATTCCACCTTTTGCTTCCATTTAGCTCCTTTCTTTGATTCATCCCAGAACTGTTTCATTTCTGCTCTTATTTGGCTGAGTTAGCTTATTTTCGGGATAAGTGCCTAAAAATGGAAATAACACCAAATCAATCATAATCGGTAAAGTAAGATAGATAAAGGTACTAGAATGCCTAAGCTTAAGGGGTTTAAATACGCACTTTTCAGCGCTCATCACACCCCCGAACTTAAATATTGCTAGTCCCTAGCAATGAACTAGAAAGCAAAGGAATGAAATGAACAACTATACAACTATGAAATAGAAAGTAATAAATAGATAACGCCACTTTCGTAGGGAACATGATTGCACTTAGCATATGCAACAAACCTTTTAAACCCCTAGGTTACCCCTAGTGGACGAGTGAAGTCTCGTAAGGGTTTCCAGAAATGATACCCACAAACATTAAGCTTATTTTTTCAAAAGAGACACCAATATTGCAAATAAGCATTGGGAGAAAACAACCTCAAGTATGCAATTTTTCAAACATTTCTAAGCAATCTCCCAAAATCTCAACATCAAGTAAGCAAGTATGGTTCTCCACACATCAAGAAAATGATCATGCAAATCAAAACAACTCTAGAATCCTTTTTAAGTGGACCGGCATCAAATATGTTGCTATCTTAGCCAACTAAAGAAATGATCACATCCTTACCCTCAAACTAGCACATAAATCTAGTACGGATCATCAAGACAAAAAGTGGACCTTTAATTAAAGCTTTATTCATCTAGGTACGCTTATTCTTTTCACTCAATTTTTATTTTTTATTTTTTTATAGGATCAAAGATGGAAGCATGGTGCAATGTGTTGATCTATTAAGCTTTCTACCGATTCATGAGGTTGAGCGTTAGGTCAATGACTCCTAAACCAGACGGCTTTAGGGCATTAGGCGTTCAAACACCCCTACGGACTTACAAGCTCAAATCAACTAGGATATAAATCGAAACAACATCCATCTAATCATTTCCCACTTCTTACCTTTTGGGAGAAGTCCTCACTTTTTTATTGCTTTTGCAACCTTTTTTTTTTTTTTTGGTTGAATTATTAACCTAGAGTTTAGGCCTTCCACCTTTCAGCGTGATAAGTTCAGTGCTTGATGAGGCTAGAATCCCAGCTACTTAGTGAAAAGGGGTTGTTATCCACCTTTATCAAGAATGAAAGCTTTCAATACACTACTAGCTCAATTGGGATATAACCAATTCAATAATCAACAAAGCATGTACCCCACAAATAAATACTAGTGTACGCCTATGCTAATGTAAAATCCTAGAGTGAATCTCAAAACAATCACAAAATCAAGATGATGTGGACCACAAGTGCAAGTAAGATATCAATCTTTCGAAAAATTTACTCATAAATGGCATCCACAAGGCATAGAAGGAGTATTGGACTCTCAAGCCAAGTAATTTTTAAATTCTAAGCAATATAGTCCTCAAAAGATCAAAATCATCACTAATATGGACTAATCATAGAAAATCTCTCAAATACACAAGTCATGCTTAAAATTTTGAATTTAAAAGCAAACATTGTAACATGCACCATTACCCCCAAACTTAAATGGCACAATGTCCTCAATGTGCAAAGAGAACAAAAGGAAAGAGTATACCAGTACAATTAAGGCAAAGAATGGCTTGGACTGAAGGATCCAAAGTGGGTGACATAGCCCCCCCAAACTTGGGATTAACTGTGGTCCTGAAATTTGGTACTTGGATAAACTCATCAGATAACAAAACGGGATAATTATTGCACAGTGGACATGTAAATGTAAATGAAATAAAGCAGTGAGAGAGGTAAAAAGGTGGTCCTGAAAATTATAAAGCATTCTCTCTCACTGTAGTCATTGGATGCACCTGATGGAGTCAAACAGATAGATATAAGAACATAATAGATGACATCCATAGCAAAAACATATATAAAGAAAATAAAGTACAGAGTACATCAAAAGATCAAAGCCGACATATCAGAGAGATGGAGTATAGAGAGATAAAATGAGTGAGAATCTCAAGTAGGTGGGGTAGGACTGGCAGAGCGAGCTCCGCGGATATCGTGAGATAAAGCTCGGAGTGCAGTCATGACATCCGTACGGAATATAGCAAAATCAGCTCGGTGGGCCACAACATCAGCTTGAATGGCAGCAGTATCAGCTCTGATAGCAACCACTGCATCCTCGAGAGCCTGAAGACGCTTTCCAAAGCCGGGGGTCTGACTAGGAGCCTCAGGTACATAAGAATCTGAAGAATGAGAATCCTAAGTTTGCTCCTCTGTATGAATGGGTGATCTAGCTAGAGAGTGCTGCTCTGCGTCATCTGTAGGTCACTCTAAATCAATATCCATATGGTCGATAGCCGGATCAACTAGTGCGTCGTCCACTGCCGGGTCTACTGCTACTACTGGGGCCTCAACCTCTAAATCGTCCAAATCTAAATCCTCTACCGCTTGAGTTGCATCCTCCTGTAATCGGGCAATAATAGCATTATAGCTCTTGTCCCAGTCCTTCTTCAAGAAGTGACAGGAACCTCTCTCAGGGTGGTCCCGTGGATGGAAAGGATATCGCTGGTCTAGCAAGATTTGGGTGATGAGGTGGCCAAATGGGAGGGACTTAGCCCTTTTGGGCTTCTCCTTACTGATATACTCATCGTAGAGCTTCCTCATCACGCTCCAGATGAGCGTGGGGATAGATACCCAGTGGCCCGTGTAGAATGCGTAGAGGGTTGTCAAATAGTCTCCTTGCCGCTGAATCTTGTGCCCGGCCATATATATGTTCCAAAAGAAAATGGAATCAAAGAACCATAGGTCATCTGGAAGATAAGTGCGGGTGGTGAAAGTCTCGCCATCGGCATATTGACCTGTCAAGAAAATTGTCATGTCCGCATAAGAAGGCCTGTATAGCTTGGGATAAAGCTCCTGTAGCTCCGGAGGGCATTGGTGTGGACAATGGGATGATCTGGCTAGTGTGTCCATAGTAATAAAAATCTAGTGGCCATCTATGGTAGTGACCAGCTCTGCCGTGGTACACGGGGACGGTCAGAGGTTCTGGAAGAACACCCGAACTAGCCGCGGGTAGACTGGCTCAGTAACTAGGGCAAGAATAGCTGCAAGGCCCCTCTGGATAATATCATCAAAAGTTGATCGGGTCAGTACCGATCTGGAGAAGAAATCGGTGTCAAAAACTAACTCATGGGCCACTAACATCTATACATATCTAGGCAATGGCCTGTCACGCTCTCAAGCTGGCTGAGGTGGCTGGTGTGGTGGAGGAAATGAAGATGGTGTAAATGCAGGCTGAGCCTAAGAAAGAGATGGAGAATGCTCAGCCTCAGCCGCATGAGAAGGACCGTCCTTGGCATCGGAAGTGTGCCTGCCTCGGCGGTGATAGTGACAATGGGCTACAGTCTTGCGCTTAGTCATGGCCTAAAAAATAATTTAAAACTTACAAGGGGAGTCGGTGCCAGAAAAAAGAATTGAAAGCACAAAATAGAAACATGCATGTCAAATAAGATAGACAAAACATATATGACATGAATCTATACAAGTGACAGGAAGTGAACATGCTAAGCAGTATGAGTATGAAATGCATCCAATGTGGAATATCACAGGCATTAGGCATATATAAGATAGAATGACACAAAATAAGATGCATGGAATGTGTGTATGAAATTTGTGAAGTTCGATCGATCACTAAAAATGTGAGATCGATCTCAAAACTTCGATCGATCTGAAAAACTGAGTTCGATCGATCTCTCAAGATCAATCTGAGAAATAAGTTCAATCGATTGAACCGTGCGATGTGAAAATCAAAAAGTCACAGATCTGTGACGTGGATGACACGGGGCCTTCACAACATGGTCGTGGGCCCATTAACACAATAATTCCTCAATCCTAGTCATTGGACTAGGCCCAGACTTCCATAAATCTAATCAAAACATAAAATATATACACATATATACAAATCTATATACACATATATATAACAAGCTTCAAACTTCATCAATGGAGGATTTGAACATTTAAGCAACCTATATCTAGAATATAAAACATTAATGCATCAATTCGAAGCTTAGATTTAAAGACGGGGTTCAGATCTCACCCCAAACGAAGAGAGAAGTGGAGATGCGAAGGGGGTGATGGAATCCGAGAGAAGAGAGAAGTCAACGCTCACCGGATCTTACCAGAGGTTCGCCGGAGATGATGATGAAGAAGATGGGTGGATGCACAGTGGTGAAGAAAATGAGGGATAAGGTTGAGAATGAGAGAGGGTGAGATCGATCTAATGAATCAATCTTGAGACCTTCTGGTTCTATTTTTTTTTAAAACTGTTCCTGAAAAGTTCGATCGATCGAACTGAATTCTCAGATCGATCGAACTGTGATGATCTTTCTTCAAAGTATTTTTGGAATTTTTGAAAATTTATTTTGAAAAATTAAAAACTAAAATTAAAAATTAAAAATTAAAATTGAAAAATAGAAAATATTTTTGGATTTTTGAAAAATAAGAATAAAAATAAAATAAAATAAAATAAAATCTTTTTGGATTTTTGAAATAAATAAAGTAAAATCTCTTTTTTTTTTAATTTGAAAAATTAAGTAAATAAAAGAAATTTTTTTTGGTATTTTTGGAAAATAAAATAAAAATATTTTTGGACTTTTGAAAATTAAAAAGTCAAATAAAGTCAAAGATGGTAAGATGAAGAACAGAGATCGATCTGAACAAAATGTTCGATCGATCTGACAGAGAGCAAAAATATGCAGGTTTTTTGTTCAAAAATTTGGCTAAGTGTTGGAACTCAAGATCGATCGTACTTGAGGTTTGGATCGATCGAAAAAGTTATGCTCGATCTGAGAACAAGTTTGAACGATAGGACAGAGAGGTGATTTGGATGCAGGTGGATGCAGGTCGAAAATTTTTCTAAGTGTTGGATGCAGGTAGAAGTTCGATCGATCGAACTCTCATTTGAGATCGATCGAACTTATGCTAAATGCTCAACTCCAACATGAAAGCTCATGCAATCCTAATCTCAGTTCCTAGCAATGCATATGAACCAAAAACAAGTATCTAGACTTCGCAAGAAATAAAATTAAAGATAGAAATGAGGGAGGAATAGGGTTTTGACACCCTACGAAATGTCGTGCTAGTCTTTAACGTCTCTAGCAAGACGTTGGGCTCTTTTAGCCTGGATCAAATATCTTGTAATGCATCCCCTCCTTGTTGGGGTGATAGATGCTTTGAACTCCACCTAAAAAATGGTTCTTTGAAGAACTTATTGAATTTAGCTCAAAAGAAACTTTTGATCCCTTGTCAATGCAATCACAATCTTTGGGCTTCCATGCCCTTTCAAAGCAAGAATTTGAAATAACACTTTGAGAATGCAAGGTTGAAGATGATCCCTTTGAAGTTTTGGTCTTACACAAAAGCTCATTTCCTTGACATTGAAGATCATAGCATTTATCTACAACATTAAATTCTCCTTCATATTTATCAAATGAGCTGGGTGTGGGATTGAAGATATTCAACTTCACCTTCATGTGATCAAATGAGATCTTCATTATCCCCGTCCTATAATTATTGTTGCCATTAGCGGTTGCCAAGAAAGGACAGCCAAGGATAATGGGAATTTGGCTTTTAGGATTGGGGACCGATTCCGTGTCAATGACAACGAAATCAACGGGGAAGAAAAATTTGTCAATCTTTATCAAAACATCCTCAATGATACCCCTAGGATTCTTAATGGATCGGTCGGCAATTTGTAAAACTACCGACGTCGGTTTTAATTCACCTAGGCCCAATTTGACATAAACCAAGTATGGAAGAAGGTTAACACTTGCTCCTAAGTCAAGAAGCGCCCGATTAATGATATGATCACCAATGATGCATGATGTGATAGGTGAACTGGGATCCTTAAACTTTGGTAAAGTGTTATGTTACAAAATTGAGCTCACTTCCTCGGTTAAAACCACTTTTCTTGGTGCTTGGCTCTTCTTCTTCCGCTTTTGGGTGCACAAGTCTTTCAAGAATTTAGCATAAGTCGGAATTTGCTTGATTGCATCCAAAAGTGGAAGATTGACCTTCACTTACCTAAACATTTCCATGATTTCATTGGTTTTTGCCTTTTGCTTGTCTTTTGAAGTGGATCCTTTACGGCATCCGAAAATGGAGCTTTTGGCTTAAACACTTTTTCAGCATTTTCTTTTGAAAACTCTTCAATACAAGAATTTTTCAAATCATTTTGCACATCTTTCTTTTCAAAATCACTTTTCAAATCAATTTTCAACACATTCTCGTTTATATGGTCATGCACATGCAATGAAGGAGGAATATGATATGAAACGGGATGGGTGTCAACTTGTGGTTGCACCGGTTCACTCTCTTCATTGAACATTTCAACTTGATTGTCCACAATCCTACCACTCCACAAGGTAGTCACCGTATTAACATGCTCAATGGTGTGGCCTTCCGATGAGGAATGGGTTTCCACAACAGATTATTGCTTAGGTGGGGCATTCATAGGCATTTTTCCCTTTTCTCTTACATTAAGAGTGCTTGCTATTTGCCCTACTTGGGTTTCTAGCTTCGCAATAGATTGAGAGTGGGAATGAAGCAATTGTGTGTTTGCCTCAAGAGTGCCCAAAGCATTCAAAACTTTTTCTTCAAAGGCGGGACTTCTAGCATTTCCTAGGGAATAAGATTGGTTGTGAAAATGAGAGTTAGCAAATTTATTCCCTTGTGATTGATAAGGTCTATAACCTTGGGATCCTTCGCTTTAAAGTGGAGGTGGAATGTACTTCCCTTAAAAATTGCCTTGGGAAGGGTTTGAGCCCTTTCCTTGGTCTTTCCAAGAGAAGTTCGGATGATTTCTCCAACTTGGATTATAATGAGTACCATAAGGATTGTTCCTAGGTTCACAAAAGCTAGATTGACTTATTCATTAGGTTCATTTTGCACTTGTCCGTGAGGACAATGAGAAGTAGAATGAAGAACACTAGAACAAGTCATACATGATTCATTCGGTGCACAATGAGAATGGTTAGGGAAGGAAGATACTTGGTTCGCCGAGTTTTGGTTAATCAAAAATTGATCAAACCTTTGAGATAAAGACTTCATTTTGGCAGTTATTTCATTTGAGTGGTCGACTTGATGTAAGCCAACACTCTTCCTACCTTGTGAATTTCTACCATTCTTGGATGATAATGTTCTATGTAAATAATTTTCACTCATGCTCTCATAAAGACGCCACACGTCATCCTCATGCCTATCAATGTATGAGCCACTCATGGAAGCATCAACCATGCCTTTGTAATTGTCCGATAAGCTCTCAAAGAAATATTGAACTAACTGTCATTTAGGCATGTCGTGATGTGGACACTTCCTAAGCAATTCATTAAAGCGTTCCCATGCCTCATGAAATGTTTTTCCATCCCCATGTTTGCATTCTATAATAGAAGTTCTCATGGCATTGGTCTTAGAAACCGGATAGTACTTCTTCAAGAATTCTTGTTACATTTCTGCCCAAAAAGTGATTGAAAAGGCCTAAGATTGTTAAACCAATACTTTGCCTTATCCTTTAAGGTGAATGGAAAAAGTTTGAGTCTTAAGACCTCTTCCGGCATGTCCGTATATTTTATGGTGGAACATACTTCAAGAAACTCATCCAAATGCTTGTAAGGTTCTTCACTTGGAAGTCCATGATAGTTAGGAAGCATTTGAATGGTTTCTGACTTAATTTCATAGTGATGTGCTCTAAATGGTAGCGATTGAATGCATGTGGGTGCATTATATTAATTAGGCACGTAGTGATCTCTTAAAGCAAGGGGAGGATTAGCAATTGGAGGTGCAACATAGACACCTTGGTTGCCTTGAATGATGGGAGGTGGTGGAGCATAGATTGGCCATGCCATTCCCAATGGAACTTGGCCTTGTTGTTGTGGTTGGTGAATGAATGGCCTAGGCATGTCTAATGGTACTTGAATGTTCTCATGATGCACATTTGGATGGAGGATACCTTGTTGGTCTATGTGACCAAGGTCCTCTACATGGTCTTAATTATGGCCTTCCATTGATGCAATGGATTGGGTAGAACTAGAACTTCCTCTTCCCATAGGATTTCTAACTACGGATTCAAGATGCAAATCAAGAGGGACAATAGTTGGTCTTAGTGATCTGCGACCATGCATACACAATGTAATACACACAAACACAATGAATGAATAAGCACTTTCACTACACAACAATTCAATGAAACTTCCTCCACAAACACTTAACCTATACTCCTATGCTTTAACAACAATGATGCAAAGAACAAGTAAGAATGCCTCCACGCTGGCTCACGATTTATCTAAGAATTTAAAATACAAGCCTCCACGCGGGCCGACGATTTAACTAAGGGATTGAGTAAAGAAAGTCTCACAAAGGTCCTTTAGCACTTTAACTCCAAATTTAGCTTAGCTTAGCAAATTTTTTAGATTTTTAGCATTTTTCCTTGCTTGCTTAGCTCCTTTGCTTGCTTTCTAGCTCAATGCACCTTGTCAAGGATGAACAAACACAATAAGTAATCAAAAGAAAAATAAAAACAAAGTAAAGATATGATCAAAAGAGTATTAATTCCTAATTGATTCCACAAATACGACGTTGCCTAATCCCCGGCAACGGCGCCAAAAACTGATGGCTTGCCGTTCACCACAAGCTTAAGAGTGTGCATTAAGGTGAGGGCCAAGTTTAACATTTATAAAAGCCACTACTCCTTCACTAAAACTATAGTTAGGACAAGTAGGGATCATCCCAAGGGATTGGAGTCAAATTTGGTTGTGGAATCACTATTAGGTTTAGTAGGTCGAGTGATCAAACAAATAGTTGGTTAGTTGATTAAACTAGAGAGCAAATTAAACTAAATAATTGAATGCAATAAAGAGTAAGTAAGAGAGAGAGATCTTGGGGTTTAGAGGTCACCACCAAACAATACTTTTCTACACCCTTAACAAATGACTAATGAGGAAAATGTGTGTTGCAATATTGATGTGTGTGTGTGTTTGGTTGATTCAATTAACATGGATAACCAATTAAGTATATATTGTCTAAGCAATATGTGAAAAGCACAATATATCTAAGAATTATGTATATATTGTCAAAATAGCATGTGAAAAGCACAATATATCTAGCAAGTCATTAATCCTTTCATTAAGCTCACAAACCAAATACACCACATGGTTGGAGACATATGCTACTTGCATTCAAAAGTATAGAACATCAAATAACAAGCATGGATTGTCCTCCCATCTAACAACTATACTACCACTACACTACAATTAAGCTAATGACATGAAATTAAACTAATTAAGCTAAGGGAGAGGCACAATCCATCAAGAAATGAGCATGAACCATCAAGAAAATTACAAGAGCATTCCATTAAACAATATTTTTTGACAATCGCTAGATTTATGGCATTAATACACATAGACATGCGTCAATAGCACAAGAAATAGAGACAAACACATGAACATCTATTCTAGCATACATAGACATATGGATAGAATGAAATGATCAATTAGAAGCATTAAACCACATAAATCATTGAATAAACAAGATATATATATATATATATATATATATATATATATATATATAAGTGCCAAAACATGTATTACAACACTAATTCCTCAATAATATAGAAAATTAAGATGTAGAAAGCTTGCTTGGGGCTAACGTTAGCCCCAAGAGGATATCTAGCCACTCATGGTAATGCTTCTCCAACCCTCAAGGGCAAACTCCATGGAAGAAATCTACTTCTTGGTTGATGAAGAGCTCCCAAGCTTGTGTCTCTAGCCTTCTCTTCTTTTCTTCCTCCCTAAGAATAGCCTCTATTATGATAGAGGGATCCTCCTCAAAAAGTGTATAATATTCTATATATAGGTAGGTCAAGTGACACACAAAATGAGATGGGGTAGTGCACAAAATATTCCCCAATGATTGGATAAGGACAGCTTTCAATGAGCTGGAAATTTAACTTTTTCGTACTGGAGAAAGTTTGATCGATTGAACCTTGAACTTGGATTAATCGAACATAGCTGAGATCTATCAAACTGAAGTTGGATCGATCCTCAATGGTAGTGCCTTTTTGGATAAAAACAAATCTGAGATATTTCGAAGATATTTTTAGGAAAAGGACAAAAGTGGTTGGTAGGGTGGTACAACTAGATAAGATCAATCATTTGGATAAGGATAAGGTAGTTCGATGGGTCTTAGAATGATGTTAGATCAATTGAACTTTTAAGATCTCTGAAAATGTCATCATGGCTCAGATCCATCTTGAAGTGCTGAGATCGATCATGTTGGATCGATCGAACTTTGATTTGAGATCAATCGAAGATGTTGAATTCCACCTTTTGCTTCATTTTGCTTCCACTTGGGTCCTTTCTTCGATTTATCCTAGAATTGCTTCATTTCTGCCCTTATTTGGCTGAGTTAGCTTATTTTTGGGATAAGTGCCTGAAAATGGAAATAACACGAAATCAATCTAAAATGGTAAAGTAAGATAGATAAAGGTACTAGAATGCCTAAGCTTAAGGGGTTTAAATATGCACTTTTCAGCGCTCATCAGATATATCCTCATCCTTAACCCTTAACTGATAGTATCCCGATCTCAAATCAATCTTCGAAAAGCATGTCGCTCCTTTCAACTGATCAAACAAGTCATCAATCCTAGGTAAAGGTTACCTGTTCTTAACCGTAGCATGATTCAACTTGCGATAATCGATGCAAAGTCTCAAAAACCCATCCTTCTTCTTTGCAAAAAGAACTAGTGCTCCCCATGGTGAAGCACTAGGATAAATAAAGCCCTTAGCTTTCAAATCATCCAACTGACTTTTTAGCTCATCAAGTTCTGCCGGTGCCATACGGTACGGTGCCATAGAGATGGGCGCTGTACCGGGAATGACATCAATGGCAAAAACAACTTCCCTTAAAGGAGGTAACTCCGTTAGTTCCTCTGGAAAGACATCAACAAAATCCTTTACAATTACTGGAAGAACACGGCCCAAACTACTATCCTCGTCAACTAGCAAGCTAGCTAAGTAGGATCTGTCGCGACTGTAGTCACCAATACTGAAAACCATCGCCGGGTGGGAATCGCTCCGATCTCCCACAAAATGGAAACAATCTCCCTTGGGAGTGCAAACAGACACCCTCCCGTGGAAGCAATCGATCGTAGCCTGAAAGAATGACAACCAATCCATCCCGAGAATGACGTCAAAACCTGTCATGTCGAGAACAACAAAATTGAACTCTAAGGTTCGCCCAGCTATCTCAATAGCACAACCCTGACAAACACGATCCAAAGACACTGGACCCCCGACTGGTGTGTCAACACAGAGAAGACTATCCCGAAGTGTGACCTCCAGACCTAATAAATGTGCAAATGATGCAGAAATGAAAGAATGTGATGCACCTGCGTCAACAAAAACTCGTGCCCAAGAATTGAAAACTGAAAAAATACCTCGAACTAAAGAGGTGCCTGCGGAAGCATCCACCTGTGGAAGAGTGTAAGCTCGTCCCTGAGTCCCTGAGCCCTGCTGTGAACTGCCCTAGTAGCCTGACTGATGTGAAGAAGCAGTAGGTATAGAACCCCTGGCTGGATAAGTGCCAATTGGCGCCACTGGCTATGGTGCCTAAGGAACTCTGAACCCAGACTGAACCACTGCAGACTGTGCTGGTACCATCTGTGAATCTATGCCACTATGTGACTTATTCAACAACTTTGGACAATCCTTCTTGAGATGGCCTGGTTACCTACAATAGAAGCAAGCTCCCTGCCCTGCTCTCGTAGGAACTGATGTCTGATTGGCCTGTGGTCAAAGCTGTGGGCAACGAGGCTTGATGTGCCCCAGCTGTTAATAATGGTGACAAATCACACTACGGGCTGATCCCGAAGATACAGGAACTGTGGGTGCAGAACGATTCTGCTGCGATGCCCCTTGTAAGTGTGTTTTGTTCCTACCTTAGCTTTCTCCCACTAACTCCTGGAAGATGATGGATTATCCCAGCGAGGCTGCTTATATGAACCCCTGATCCGTATCTGATCTCGTTCCTCTGCCTCAGCTAGCATAGCACTCTGGACCACCTCCCTGTAAGTCTTTAAATCAAGAATTGAGACCCATGGCTTGATGTCAAGATTTAACCCATCCTGAAACTTCATTGCCCTTGCCTCGTCTGTTGCTACCATATCCTCGGCATGACAAAAGAGAGAAGTAAATCGTGTCTCATACTCATGGACACTCATAGTGCCCTGATAAAGACCTGTGAACTGTATCCTCATCTCCCTCCTCATAGCCCTCAAAAAGAAGCGATCGAAAGACAAATCTCTGAACTTATTCCAAGTCATCAACTCAACATTGTGGACATTAGTCATAGACCTCCACCAAACATCTGCATCTCCCATGAACATAGAACTTGTCAAAGAAATCCTCAACCTGTCTGTAGGTATAGCCATACTATCTAACTTACGAACCATAAGGTCCAACCAAGCTTCAGAGACTAGCGGATCTGAACTCCCTGCAAATGCATCAATCTTGACCCTCTATAGTCGCATAAAATACTCTAATGCCTCATTGACTATCGGTACCGGTGCCGGTGCCGATGCAGGAAACTGTATCCCCGCCACCTGCTTGCGTATCAACTCCTGTAAGGATTCAGGGATCCCCTGATTGATTCCCTGAGCCACTCGCTCCTTATAAGTCAGTGCCTATGGTAGATTAGCACCCACGCCACGATTGGAATCCTGGGCCTCCCCGGACCCCTTGTGAACTCGGTGTCAGGCACCTGCTCCTTAGTGCCCTAACGTGAAGACTCTCCACGCGTGACAACCATGGTGCTAAACGTACACAAGGAAAGAGGTCAACAATAGCACAAGTTATTATGACCGAGTGCAACTCACACTATGAATGCAAGAAACACAAAGCAAGATACAGTCATGCTAAAGCAAGGTATGCAATATACAGTCATGCTAAAGCAATCAAAGAAAGCCGTGTAAATAGTTAAGCACTTAAGCAAGTAGGCATACATGTCAAACAAGATGCTCTTAACCACATAGGCATATAAACATAAAAACATGTCATACAACCAAATGTGTAATTAAGAAAACACATAAACATGTTATAAAGACAAAACGTGTTATCAAAAGCATGTGAATACATCAAAGTAGATCAAAAAAAACATGATATGCACCCAAAACCCATCATCCTAAGGTGTTCAAACCTAGGAGCTCTAATACCACTTGTGAAGACCCAAGTTTTTCAACCTGGTGCGTTAGTGATTACCCGAAAGTTAACCCGATAATGGATCCGAAATGCAGAAGCAAAAGATGAAACCATAGTCCTTTGAGATATACACCATCTTTAAGACATCAATGTGACATTCCACGAGGTCACAGAAGTTAAAGAGAGCAAAAGAGGAAACTAGAGTTAAAACGGGTAAAATTCGATAATGAAGGGCAAAATAGTCAATTCACAACTAAAAGGAGGAAATTGACTCTAAACAAGTCAAACAAGGTGAATACAATCTAATCTAATTATTTCACAACATTCTAATAGGTTCTAAGAACTTTGGACAAGAATCCCACAAAATGCCCTTTCCCGGTTTAAGCAAAAACTGACACTACCTCACTAAAATATAAATATCTCTCATTATGTTTTGAATCTATGGATGGTATTGGTACAATTGGAAAGCTGACTCAAAATCCTTGAGTTTAGGCTCAAGAATCACCCCATTTGGATTAGAAACAAAGAAATTATGGCATTTTGAAGTTGAATCATTAGTGTTAAAACCTAACTAGAAGCTGTGTGCGAGTTCAAGCTATTTCGGTCGACCGAAATAGAGTTTCGGTCGACCGAACTGGACCAAATTTTTTCTGAAAACATACTTTTAAGTGTTGGTTGGTTCGGTGGACCGAAACGAAGCATCGGTCGACCGAAATAGGCCATCGGTCGACCGAAATAGGCCATGAACAGTAGAAATGGCTACTAGAAATGAGTTTTTACTGTGCATTGATGATTCCAATTGCCATCAGTCAACCAAAATAAAGTTTTGGTAGACCAAAACACCTCGAAATGCTGCTGTAAGGCCTACTATGTGCCAAGTGTGTAAAGGTTCAACCCACGCTTCAAATCCCCTCATGTAATGGATCAAAAATGAAAGTTTAAATGTGATTTTCAATGAGATTTGAGTATGTGAACATGTCAACAAACTTTAAATGGATAAATGAATACAAAACAATGGCCCATGGCCTCATACATGTCCTTTACAAGGATTTCATATGTTAAACCTCCAAAGTTGGTTAAAGCACATTTTTAAGTGAAAGTTTGGTACCAAATGAATACAAGTACAAAAGCAACATGCTTGGCCCTTGGCCTCATTACATACATGCTTATAATTTCAAAAGTAAGTGCTTAAGTATCATTACACATTAAGAAAGCCACATTAGCTTTTAAAATACCATACATCCATGGTATGCAAAAATATAACATCCAAAAGTAAAGCATGCTAAACACTTGCATGTCAATACACAAAATGTTCCAAATTGCTCATTAGCCTCTAAGGATGATGAGCATCCAAGAACATGGTCTCCTTACCTGAAAAAAAACCCAAACCACTAGGGTGAGTAATCAAGTTACTCGTAGGAAAAAGCATATGCGTATACCCTAAAGTTTCAATATCATTATAAGATCAATATAAACGAATACAAGGGAGCATTCCACTTAACGTCTATGTTCAAGGTGTTCTAGGGGATCATCTTAAGCTAACTTAAATATCTCTTGGCAACACATATCAATATCAATGTACTTAACAACATCAATTCGCCAATAACAAAAATCACAAGTTACAATTAAGCATTGGTTGTTAACTTGGAATTTAATGCGAAATCAAATAGTGGGATACTTGGACATCAAATCTTGGATAAAGCCAAGACCTAAATGGTTATTCCGGGCATTAACCCGCTGGGAATACCATCCTAAGCGTGCACTATAAATGGGGAGAACTCATACCTCCCACATAAGAGCCAAACTCTAGCCATATCACTTGTAACAACAATGTCCTAAGATAATCCAAAATATAGCAAGTTCAAAACTCATACATAATTATTAAGGTATATATATATATATATATATATATATATATCACCTTCTATGCACAAGTATTTTGAAACCAAACAAACTATGTCTTAGGGCTTCCAAGTCTAGAATGGCATAATAAATGACAAGTATTCATCATGATATATTGTGTAAAACGATATCACCAACTTATCAATTTAAACCATGCCTCAACAATAAGCTTTATATACTAGATTACAACATTATAGTATTAAGCCCCTAAAATAATTACAATTACCAATAGTAATTCACTATAATGTAGGATTAACATCACAATAGTATAGTAATTCTAACCAATAAGAGTTTTATACAACATTAATAATCCTACTCAAGATACATACATAATATACATACTTAATCAATAAAATCCTAAGTCAATCATAAGGATTTCCTATAGTATGCAATACTAAAATTCTAAAAACATATATACAATATATATTAAACCCCAAAGAATTTTAAAACACTTAAATATAAACATACTACCACCCCTACCTCAATACAAAATTGAATCTCTATAATCCAAGCAACCAAGTGCAAAATGGAAAACAAGTTTAGGGTTAATGAAGAGGAGAGTGAGGGGGAACTTTTGTGTTCCAAGGTTTTAAGTCTAGGGTGAATGGAAGGAAACCAAAAATGAAGTCAAAGCTATTAACCAAGCTTTTCTCCAATGGAGGCTAAGTTAGGGTTCTTAGAAAATAAGTGAAAAATGAAGAGGATAAAGTGAAAATGGTGAATGGAAGATCTAGTATTCCTCCACTCACTATGTGCTCTTACACTACCTCTCACACACACACAATGCAAGACTAAATTATGATCATACACTTGTCACAAATCCAAGGCTCTTTCCTAGGCTTAATCTTAAGCCTACACTTGTCAGTCATCTAAGCCAACAAGTGCACCTATCCTAGGCCAACATGTAGGTGAATCTCCACCCTCCAAATGTCAATAGATCATACTCCCAAGTCACTCCACTACAATGCCAACAAGTGGTCCATGAGAATGTAACACTTGTCATATTTTCCAAAAATTGTAAAAAGGTCCTTTTTGAAAATATCTTCCAAAATAAATTGCAAAATGGTCCCCAAGACGAAAAATAATTACTTTATGTAATTACACAAAAACCCCCAAAAATAAAGAATAATTACAAAAAAGTATGTATCTATGCCCTTTATGAAAAAGTAAGCAACTAGAATGTATTTTCTACAAAAGTAAAAATACAAACGTCACGGAAATCAAATATCATGAATGCATGTAAAACCATAATCAAATCCGAGCACAACAAGTGAGGTTATGTAAAGAAAAACGATAAACGGGAAAAAGACAAAAAAGGAAAAAAAAAAAAAAATAGGAAAAAGACGAAAAAAGAAAATCAAAAAAAAAATGAAAAGAAGGAAAAAGAAACCGGGTCATTACAGGGGGCATGATTCATGTGTATTCATTTATATTATACTTGCAAAACTGTTTAAACTTTAGGGTATACGCATACGCATCATCCTACGGAATAACTCGATTACTCACCCTAGTTGATATTTCTTTTTTAGGCAAGGAGACACTCTTTTTGGATGCACAACATCCCTAGTTTGGCTTGTGTTTCAATTGGACATCTGTTGTATATTTTGGCATGTAAGTGTTAGTACGATATAGTTATCTTTGAGGTTAACAATGTGTAATGCATTTAGAAGCATGCCTTACTTTCTTTTGGATATGTAATATGTACTTAAGTACTCTATTTTGATTCTACTTTAATTTGTATATAATGAGGCCAAAGGCTAAACACTTTTTATGTATGGAATGTATGTCATTTTACAACATGTTTTTATCTCTTTGACATAGCATAATCTTGGGGGCATTTAGGTCATTTTACGTTGCTTTTTATTCTTGGTTTGGACTATGGTTAATCAAATGACTCATTTTTAGGGGGGTTTCTTCACAAACTTTTTCCAAAAATTCTCGTTTAAGCCTTGAAAATCTCGCGTTTTCGAAAAATGACAACTTGCAGCCAATAATCCGTAGCCCGGTTGGATTAATCGTAAATGGTTTGGATAAATCGTAACTGCACAACTTGAGATTTTGGATCGTTTTTAAAATTCACGATCGATCGTACATGGTTTGGATCGATCGTACCTGGGCACATTTTGACAACTTTTTTGTAAAACTTTAAAAATTCATATATTTTTCGTTCTAACTCCAAATCAAGTGATTGTTTAGTCTAAATTTATTAATTTTTCGTTTTCTATGTAATGGTATGCACGGTAGCATCCATTTCTATTTGAAATGATCATTTGACCCATACTTTAATACCGTATCCATTTTAAACCCTAGCTTCTACATTTGTTTCTTTTTATGTTTTGTGACTTCTTAGAAGGTCACTTTTGTAATACCATCGGATTTTTGGATGCGGGTTGACCAGGCCCACGCCCGAATACCCGAGGATATAAAACATAAATCGGCATTAATCGCACACAAAAAACAAATATGATAACTAAAAATAGATAAATTGTTGAAAGAAACTAAAATGATAATCCATTAATAAAATCCTTAAAATAAATTTTCATATATAATAAAATATTCTGATACATCCAATCCTCCAATAATAATACAACTCGGGAAACCATACTAGACCCCTAGAAAATCCCAACTGAACAAGTACAAGCAATAACTGTCTACATCTGAACACTAAAACATAAAGGAAACTCCTATGTAGATAATCCAGAAGAGTGAAGTAGATTGATCCCTGCTCAGCACGAACAACCTCTACTCCTGACGAACACCTGAAAAATAATGGTGGGTCAGGCCCACAAACAAGTTCTACTCTATTACAATCCAAGCAGAGATCCGATACGCGTATACATCCTAGTCAATCCAACAATAACTATTAGTCCGTATATATATACACACACACTAAGGAACCTCATTGGACTATAGGGCGACCTCAACCTGAATAGTAGGTAACATACAAAATGCACATATAGTGGGCATGAGTACCTAGACCAACCATGGCACCTAACGAACAACTATATCCAACTATACATCCCTGGCTATATACGCATCCTACCCATGATCCTGAGACTCAAGCTCATATCATGGCATCATAATCATATATATATAATCTATTCTATCCAACTACAAGTAATCCTCTATAATTAATCCTCTACAAATAATCCTCTATAAGCCATTCAACTTGTTCAGCTAACCCGACTTGAATATAAGTAGGACTTAACATTCTTTTGGTTAATTCATCCCTTTACATAAAAATGGGTAAGACTTAATTGATAAGTTAATCCGTCTCTAGAATGCCACCGTCCCATACTGGTGCACTACATCCATACAATCCAATTATTAATGAAAGAAATAAAAACAATACATCAATAAATCTGGGAATAAGCATAATAATAAGATATAAAGAATCATATTATGCAACCAACACAAGATTAAAATCATATAATCTTCATTTAACTTACTGAAATAGTTTAAAGCAATTAAATCCTCCATTATCAATATGCAAATTTAATTAAAATTTCATATCGATTAATTTTTAGTATAACAACATTAGAAACAATCCATGATTATATTATACTACTACCACACGATAAAAATCACATATTATCCAATTAAATTGCCAAAATTATACTAAGCAATGAAATTATCCATTAACAATATGCAAATTTCATTAAAATTCCATATTGTTCAAGTTATTAGCATAAGAGCACAAATTTTGCATTATGGGATTTTAATCTACTCATTTAAAATTATTTAAAATCTCCATAACCTTCCAAAGCAACCCTAGAACTTCAAATTCCAACCACTGTAGCAAAAACCCACGCACAGTTGAGTTTCCAGCAAGGGAGCTGATGTGTATTTTTATTTATCAATAATAAAATACCACTCGCAATAGACCGAATCCTTGTAGAATAGGGCTATGTTGAAGGTGTCAAATCTCAAAGACTGTGGTGGTTTATCGAGTCTTCAATTAATACTATTTTAATTTAGAAAGAAAATTTGATTTGTTGTGTTGTGATGCATTTCCATAACATAAAAGAAAATAAACGAAATAAAATGATTGAGATCAAGAGAAGAAATACTTAGGGATTGACTTCACCACGATCCTCATACTATGGTCAACTGTTCAACTTTGGGATTTCAATAATTATGTATAATATGGAATTAAACTTAATAACATTCGTTTAATTCAAATTTAAAGAAAGGTGTTTCAGTTAATAATAGCTTATCTTCGGTTGGCACGAATTATCTACCTACCTACTTCTAACTAATTTTGCAGTATAACTCGTCTTCCCTAGGCATAGACTATAAAGACATCCATTCATGAAAACCGTTTGAACACCATTGCATGATCTCCATTCTTATATCCAATAGGCCTCTACCAAATACCGTCCAATAAGAATGGGTTGAATATAATTTAAGAACAATTAAATCTAAGAAAAGGTATTAATCATTCAAAAACTATGTAATTATTAAAAACCAATTGAATTAAGTCAATTGCCAATAATCATGCAATCAAAATACATAATATATTAAATTCTCAAAGTATAGAACAATCAAACCATAGTATGCAATCAAAATACATAAGGGAGGAATTAGCTACTCATGACGATGCAAGATATCATCTGTATTGTTGTGGTCTTCATCGCCATGGACCGCCGAACTCTTTTTGGATCTTCTTCTTCAAAACCCTAAAAGCCGTCGTGAGAGAGAGATTAATGGATGGATGGATCGTCCCTTAATGTATCTTCTCCTCTTCTTTTATAATGGAAAATAAGTCCCAGTCTCCTTTGGATTGGTTTTATAGCTTTTGGTAACAATTGGGCCCATAAGGAAATAAAGAGGAGTCAAAATATATAATTCCAACATGTATTTTTAACCTTCAAGACGTCAGAGCTCGAGCTCTGGAGTCAGGGCTATAGCTTAACCTATCAGCAATTTGTTCTAACGTTGTAACACGATTTTGATACATTTAGAGCACGAATCTTGAGATTTCTATTAGAGACAAAAACATCGGGCCTCGAGTCTTAATTCCAAAACCGCTAAGTTTGTTTAATTTGGAGTTTGGAGTCAAAAGTTATGCCCAAAATACTAAAGTAGGTCCAGAATTTTCAACAATGCTCGAGCCCTGAGTGGCTGTGCTTGAGCTTTCTGAGTTGGGCTCGAGCTCTGGGAGCAAAATTTGTCCAAAACATCTTTTTATTGATTCTGCTCGATCCTTTCTTCATGGTGTTCGATCCCAAGGCGTTGGGCTCGAGCTCCGGGGCTGTGGGCTCGAGCTCTAGGTGTTAGTGCTCGATCCCTAAGGCTTAGCACGAGGTCTTGGGACTTGGATCAACTCTTCAAATTCTGATGCATCGTGTGCTCGAGCTCTTAGGCAAAGGCTTGAGCACCCTATGGTTGGCCTCGAGCTCTAGAATTCAAAGCTTAAGCTTTCTTGCCTTGGTGGAATTTCTTGTTATTATCTATTGTGCTTGAGCTATAGAACTCAGGCTCAAGCTTCTGAACTTGAACTCTTCCAAAATTCACCATTTTAACTCCCGGCTTGCTTCGGTTGACCGGCGACGACGCGGTAAACTTCATTATCATTCTTTTTATCATAAAATCCCAGTTTTAACTACTTCTTTTGGAAAACATAAATTAGTATAAAACAGGATAGATGTATATCACTTTAGGTCTTAATATATGCGTATTTAGGGGCTTGAATATGCAATATTTAGCGCTCATCACTTCCCCAAACTTACATATTGGTAGTCCCTTAGCAATACAGAACTAAAAAGCCATTTTCGTGGGAATCATGGTTGCATTTAGCTTATGCAACAAGCCTTTAAAACCCTAAGTTACCCCTAGTGGATGAGTTATAGTCTCGTGAGGGTTTCTAGTGAAGATACCCATAAACTTCTCAAATCAGTGCCTTAATTGCATGATAAACTCATTCAAACCTATTTTCATATCATAACGTCCTAGCAATGCATCAGTCAGTCAATTACAATAAGTATAACAAGTTATATTTATCAGGAAAAATTTCTAACTCTCAATATCATATCAGCAACCATGGTCCCCATATGTCAGTTTAATCATATGTTTAACAATTTTGATCCCTAAAATCCTTTTTAATAGTGAACTTACAATTTTAACCTTGTGGCTTACTATCCATACCTATATCTAACTCATGTTATTCCTCAATTCACAAGTAAACCTTTCAAATTCTGATCCCCAAGGTATTTTTTCTAATTTTCAACAGATATGCATTTTTCAAAAAGGATACTATGCAATGCTCAGGTCTATTAAGCTTTCTAAATCACCCTTGTAATGAACTTTCAGCCAATAACTCCCAAACCAAATGGTTTTAGGGCATTAAGTGATAAAGCACCCCTCCGGACCTAATTGTTTAATTAATTTAGGCAACCTAAACCCCTTATGTAACATGTTTTCAGCCAATGACTCCCAAACCAGATGGTCTTAGGGCATTCAGTGTCAGAACACACCACTAAGGACTTAATTGTTCAAGCAATCTAGGTACAGACCTAAACTTGACCCTTTTATTCACTTTTTCTCTTTTCTTTTATTTTTTATTTTTTATTTTTTTTTTTCATTCACATTGGTGAAGAATTTTTTTCATTTATTGCATACATACCAATTCTTTCTTTCTTTCTATATATTTTTTTTATACCTTGGTTCTCAAAATCATCAATTCACCTGCTCATTTTAGTTTAACATAGATCAGAATAAGATTTCAAGTTTATACCCCACAAAATGCATGTAAGTGTGAACATGTGCAAAGTGAAGTATTCTAGGAATCAAAATTATCAAATTGTAATTATCCTGACAAAGTGGACCACAGGCCACCAACTGATTTCAAAAAATTTCAAAAATTCCCTTTTAATAGGAATTTGGCATACAAGTCATCTTTAACCAATATCAGACTGCATATGGACATCACAACAATCAACAGACTCAAAATTATGCTTAAACAATTAAATTACATCCTCTTGTGCATAATATATCATTAATAAAATTTTAAAGGCACTGCCTTACCCCCAAACTTAAGATGCACATTGTCCTCAATGTGTGAAAACTGATGTATAGATAGAAAGATATTACTAAATATGCAGAACCAGCAAAGATCATGAATTATATCACAGAGGATGAAATCATCACCTCATCACCAAACTTAGTCCTTTGTACCTAACAAAACAATCATAACAATCATACTCCACAACACACATCAGATTATCAAGTGTATGGAGTAAAATAGATATATATCATTATAAACAAGTCAAGTTTGTTTGTTTTTTTTTTTTTTTTTTTTAACTAAAACAAACCTAAACTAACCTAATATAAAAATAAAAGAAAAATACACAAATAAATTTGCAACCTAGAAAAACTGAAAGGAATAAAAATAAACTATGGTACAAACATACAAATGCTAAGTTTAACGTCGATAGCTCAACAACATGCTAAGTTTAACGACGCTAGCTCGACTGTACACCACTCCTTAGTTTGTATCCAACAATTCAATTACCTCCCTCATCCTAAAATCAGTCTTATGGGAGATTATGAAATTCGAAACAAGAGGAACTAATGTGGTTCCATCAAGACCCAAGAAAGAATACTCAAGCTTATCCGGTGGTGGTTTAGGCTCAAGTTTGTGAGAAGACTCACAAGAAGGACAAGGAGGACTCGAAATCAAAGGAGGATCTTTTGTTGGAAAGATGGTAACTGAATCCTTATCAATGACATCAATAAAGAAGCATTCATCTTTCTCTGAGGAATATGGAGTGGCATTAAAGATGTTTAATTTAAGCTTCATGTTCCCAAAAGAAATATCATGTTAATCTAAGATGCCTATCTTGAGGTTTGCTCTTTTAATGACAAAATGAAAGTAAAAAGGTTCTAAGAGAGTTTATAATGGAGCATTAATTTATTGGGGTTTGATCAAATGCAGATTAACATGCTGAAGGTTGAATCTCAAGTTTGTTAAAGGCATATTGCACTCAGATTTGTGAAGACTGTGACAACACACTCAATTGGCCTACGACCCTTTTGAAGGGCATTTTTGTCTTTGTACATATCACTATATTCATATTATATATGTCCATGAAGCTATATTGTTCAGCTGAGCTAGAATTATCCATATACTAGCTTAATCAAATGTGACACTAGTATTTTTGCTGGTATATCAAAAAGGGGAATCTATAGGGACATTTTCGTAATTCTGTGTAGCTACAAATGCTGACACGTGCGCAGTGGTCCTGCCAAGATAGAATGTGCACAGAATATCATTCATTAGCCTAAAGTTTACAAGGCATTACTTATTTACACATATATACATTTATGTGTATACAATATCTGTCAAAGGCTGCTAAAAGAGGTGTTTTCAGCTAAAATATACAAGGACATTATAGTCCTTTCTCATACTGGAATGAAAGAATATGGCCAGCTTTACTTTTCTTAGAGCTCAAGATCAAAAGGCACTCGTGATATTCACATATGTATTGATATTGTGAGCTATAAATGCAGGCTGAAAAAGGTGAGTTGGCAAGGGGTAAAGTAATACATTTATCACCACAATGTCAGAATACCTTCACTCTCAGATTGGAAGCCCTGAGCTCAATCATGTCCATTGATTTTAGGGCTGCATCATCAAAGGGTTTGTGTATAAAAGCAATGCTACAGCTGCTGCTAGGTTTAAGGGCCTAAGAACATATTTTTAAGTCTGATACAGAGAGGCTACTCTTGAGTGCATAATGAAGTGAAGCTAAAAGTTTATTTTCTAAGTGATAATCCAATCATGTAAGCTTAATTTGAGCTCTGAAATTGCTGTGTTAAAGGTTTCTTGAGGATTTATAAAGAACCAGTGCTGATGAGGTCTTAAAGGTGTTGTCAAGGCTGCTTTGAGGGGTCAAGTTCGATTCAAGATGCTTGAGGTGGTGAGTTAAGGTTGAAGCAAGTTTAAACCACTTATTTTCATCTGCTGAAAATAGGTATTCACTCAAATACACCCTACTGCAGAAAATGATACCTTAGAGCTTGTTATTTGAGCATTTTGTGATGAATTTGCTGCTGTGCTAAACTACCTTTCTTTAACCTGCTATGAACCTTGTGGTTAACATATGACCATGATTACTTTAATGATCTGAAGCTGTTAAAATTGGTTAGTTTCAGTTTTGACCCTAAGAACCACACTAAACCAAGGTGTTTAACTTGTTTAGCTGAGATTTGAGAACTGAATTAAGATTTCTATGTTGTTATTGCTGAGATCATCATTTGAACATGAGTGATATAGCCATACAAGATTGTGAGAAACCAGAAAAGGCCTGAGCAAAGTCAAATTTCCAGTTATACCCTTAAAATCAGGTTGCTGCTATTTTTAGTCTGAACTAACCTGATGCATGTTGGTTACCTCTGAAATCTACATTGAATCTCCATATCTTGCCTGGTTCTTGAATCTAATATATTGAGCAAGTATAAAGTAAAGTTTGGCAGTGAATATTGCTGAGGTTTGAACTAAACAGATGAGTTACATTGGTTATGTATTGTGTTGCTGACAGACTTATTTGCAAAATATAATTTGTTTTGGGGCTGACATTTTCTATCTTGCTATGACTAATGTATCCATCATTTGAGCAAGTGTGGTATAAGATTACAAAGCTGTGAAGACAGAGAAAGGGGTTCTTGAAGAAGGTTTTCTGTGAGTTGATAGATTTACCCTTTGGAAAGGGTTTGCGGCCTTATAAGTAGCAATCTGTTTTGCAATTGCTGTGTGTAGTCCTAGATTGATTTGAACAAGCTTATTTGGCTGAGACAAGGTAAGGGGAACCTAGTGTGTACTTCAAGTGAAGCTGCATTGTGTGTTGACAGTTATATCCTTCTTGTGCAGAATTGTGAAGCTAGAGTTTCATTCCATTGAGTTCTTAAAGCTGTATCTAATCTTGTGGTGCTGTGATAAGTGTACTTGGTGTGTTGACACCTTATTCTCTTGTTGACAGAGTTGTGAGAGCTCGGTGAGTCCAAGCAGGGTTGCTTAGGACAAGGGGAGTGCATGTGTGCTTATTGTTGATCTTATGTGCGTGTTAAGGGAGTGAAAGTCAGTGTCCTAGCTAGTATAAGGTGTGTGGAAAATGGGGCAGCTGAGTGAGTAACCATTTGCATGCAGCAAGTGAAAATGAAGAGCTAGTGTGTATGTAGTGGGTGTGAAAGTCAATGTTCTTACTTGTACAAGGAGTGTACTGAGAGTGAGACAGTTGAATGTGTAACAACTTACATCACCTAGTGGAGCTTTTATTGGCTGAGGCCAAGAACCAAGGTTTTTCCTTATTGAAAGGGTTTCCTTATACATCTTTTGTTATAAGCCTAATTTGTGTTTAATTGATTTACTTTGACTTGCTTAGAAAGATTTAAAAGGACCAATTCACCCCCCCCCCCCTCTTGGTCTAACATATCCATAGCCCCAGTCCTACAGTTAATGTTGGCATTCACTGTAGCTAAGAATGAATGACCAAGGATTACAGGAATATATTTATTTGGATCGTGGACAGGTTCTGTATCCAGGACAAGAAAGTCAACCGAAAAATAAAACTTGTCCACCTTAATGAGAACATCTTCAATTATCCCACATGGTTGCTTCATAGATCAATTGGCAAGTTGCAACACCATTGATGTGGGTTTAAGCTCTCTCAAATCTAAGTGCTTATACACCGAGTAAGGAAGAAGATTAACACTCACTCTAAGATTAAGAAGTGCTCGGTCTACCATATTGTTTCCAATGATACACGAAATGGTAGGAGCACCAAGACTTTTGAATTTAGGAAGACTGTTGTGCTGAATGATTGAACTAACTTGCTCAGTGAGATAGATTTTCTTAGAGACTCGACTCTTTGATTTTCTCTTTTCAAAACAATTCCTATCGAGTTGTAATTTTTCGATTCAAAATTTCAAGATTGAAGATTGGATGTGGATTTGAAGAAGTTCAAGTGTTCATGGTATACTACACTCGAAGATAATGAGAACAATGCTTTAGGAAGTTTTGAGAGGTTGTGAGAACATTTAGAAAGGGTTTTGGAAGTTTTTAAGGAAAAATTTGCATTCTGTCCATCTTGAACTGGTTCAACAGGGCTGAACTGGTTAAACTTCAGCAGAATTCAAGACTGGCCATCTTGAACCTGTTCAAGGGGACTAAATAAATTCAAGAAGTCCTGGTAGCATCAGAACTTATAGTTTCATTTTTCTTGATTATTTCCTTTTTTAACCCTACTTCCTTCCAAGTCATATACACAAAATTTTCTATATTTTCAGAGGGATTAGGACATTCTAAATTCTATGCAAACCTTGTTAGTCATCCAGGTTTATTCATGGCTTTAAGGAACATCAATTCTATATTTTGAGAAAGGCTTTAGAGAGATATTTTTTACACGGCTTTTGCAAACAAAATTCAAATCTAATAAAGAGCCATCTTTGAGAGATATTTTTATTCAGAAAATTAATCTGATTTTCTAATTTTATTTTTGAGAGCATACACATAAACACAATTGTGATTTAGTAGTGTTGTTCTCTATCTCATTGGTATTGAAGCATAATTGAAGATTCAGAAATTTCAGAAAAGCAGAATTCATTCGTTTTTCGTCAAATTCAGGTCTAGAAGAAAAGGGATAAAGCGATCACACTTTGAAGGGGTCGAAGCATTCATGGAGTGTTGTTTGATTTACCTGCAACTCTTCTACAAAGATCAAGAGTAAGCCTGAGGTTGAGAGTTATTACACGAGGGAGTCGTAAAGTCAGGGATTGTCAGCAATTGGTTTTTGGTAGAACGATAGGGTGTGAGTCTCAGTCAAAGTTCAATATACTTTGTTTCAAACATAATGGATCGTTTATCTTAGGACTGCAAAGTCCAACGAGGCTTTTCCTGTTGTAATTGGTCTATTCTACCAATTGGGGTTTCCTCGCTAAAATCTTAGTGTCATCTCTCAAACTCTATTTACTTTACTTGCACTTTATTTTTGCTTTATGGTTTGATTTTAGTTCTATTTCGGTAAAATTAAAATAAGTAAAAATTAGATAAAAGAGCAAGTTAAATCTATTCACCATCCTCTAGGTTATTTATCCATATTATATTCCATAACCATTCCAATGGGCACAAACTCCCAACAAGTGGTATCAGAGCCATCCTCTATACATTGAGTTATTCCTTGTGGAATTTTTATTAATAAAAAAAAAAATCTCTATTCTTGATTTAAAATTTTCATATGGATATTGTTCTTAAGGAATGTGGATCTATTTAACATACTCCTTTGTTTGACGGTGATAACTATGCTTTTTGGAAACCTAACATGACATTTTTTCTTATTACTCAAGGTAAATATGTTTGGGTTGCAATTGAAAAAAAGGTTATAAAAAACCTATAGTCACAAAGGATGGTTTTACCATTGAAATGGAAGAGTCTAAGTGAATTCAAGCTGAGAATACTGTTCAAGAAGGAAACACCAAAGCTTTGATTTCTTTACTCAATTCTATTGTCCAATCTGAGTTAGCTTGTATAGCTCATTGTAAAATTACAAAGTATGCATGGGATATACTTCAACTTACCCATGAGGGTACAGATGAAGTCAAATCTTCAAATATTAAGATGCTTGTGTTTCAATTTGAAAATCTTAAGATGGAAGAAGATGAGACCTTTTCTGTGTTTTACATGAAACTTAACCATATTGTGTCTGGTCTTCGAAACCTAGGAAAAAAAGGGACAAATAAGAAAATTAATAATAAAATTCTTAGCTCTTTGCCTGAAAGGTTTAGAATCAAAGTTGAAACACTATAAGCAACTCAAAACATCACAACCATACAAGTTAATGAGGTTGTAGGTCATATTAAGAACTATGAGATGAAGTACTATGGAAATTCCCAAAAACCTAAAGACTTAGCCCTAAAAGCTTCAAAGTTTGAGTCTTCCAAGTCTGAGGTTAGATATGATAGTGCGTCTGATGAAGAAATTGTTCTCATCACTAGTAAGTTCAGAAATTTGATCAAGTCTGAAAAGATTAATGCATTTAAGAAAGGGGTGAGTCAAGGTTTAAGAATACAGAGTTTTCATCTAGAGGAAGTGAGAGACAAGATAAAAAGAGAGAAGAGGAGTCTAAAGGAACTGAGATTAAATGCTGGACATGTGGTGGTATAGGTCATACATCAACAGTTTGTCCAAGCCCTAAAAATAGCTTTGTTGCTAGGAAAGAGTCCAAAGATAAAAATAAGGGTAAAATAAGGAAAGTTTTAGTTTCTAAGGATAATGATGCTTCTTTTTCTAATGATGATGATAATCTTCTTGCTTTTGTGAATAGTGATGCTTCTAAAATATTTTTTTTGTCTGACATAGATGACTCAAATTTTGAGGACATAGCAAAAACTAATGACGAAGATTGTTACAAGGAAGCAACAAAGGAGAATTATGATAAAGCCTTCAATGAATTGTATGTTACATATGTTCAAACAAAGAAAGGCTTCAATAAGCAAGATAGAGAATTAAAAGAAGTTGAGAAGTAAAAAGATGCTCTGAAAAAGGAAAGTGAATAGAAAAAGAAAGAGATTGAAGATGTTCATCGAAAGGTAAGATTCCTAGAAGGTGAGGTAAGTCAAGTTAATCCTGTAAAAAGAATCTCTTGTTTCTAAATTGAAATTTCTTGAAATTGAATTGAAAAAGTCACAAAAGAAATTGATTAGATTTACTTTTGGGCAGATTAAACTTAATGAGATTATTAATGTTGGCAAGAATGTGAATGACAAAACTGGCTTAGGTTTTAATGAGGCTTCATCTAGTAGTAAGGGTAAAACTATTTTTATGAAACCCAATAACTTGGATGTGCCTAAAAATAAATCTAAGGTTGTTGATTCATCATATGCTAATATTTCTTATATGCCTACTATTTTGCATTGCACTTGTTGTGGTAAGAATGGACATAGCGAATATTATTGCTATAGGAAGAGCAGAGAATCTTTTTTCTGGATTTCATGCTTAAGGTTCTTATACTAGGAATAGGATTCATGCTAAAAAGAAAAAATTTATGAATCAACCCAAAAATTCTCGTGCTAAAAATTACTCAAACAAGAAAAAGGTTAGAATTGAAGAGTCTTTTCAAAAGTTGAATGTAAAGACTATGTGGATCGAAAAGGAAGACTTGGTTAATTATGTGCTAGTTGATGCTATAGGACTTGTTCCTAGTAGATCTACGGGTGCAAACCCCCCTAACTAAGTCCTAAAAAGGTTTTATGGTCATGGACTACGCTTTAACGAAAATCTTGTTTCCATTAAACCCTATCTTGTAGTTTAGGATTTAGGTTGTTTTTCTTTCATGAGAAAGTGATGATCATATTTTTCTTGTCAATGCAACAGTGATAATTATTTCTCTTGAATTAATTATTTTTTAATGCCAATTAGGGACATATGATTATTTGATGAAAAGATTCTTGATGTGTAATCTATATGTTGAAAGACATTTTGCTTTATTTATTTCTTTTTAGAGATGAGTCTCTTGAGTTCATATTTTTCATGTGCACTAGTTCAATTCTGAGAAAACTTAATTGAAAATCATTGTGAAGTTGACTAGGTCATATTGCTCATAAAAGCTATAAAGGTTATACTTTTAAAAAATAAAAAATAAATAAAAAAAAGCATATGTTTAAAAAAAATAAATCGATAAAATTTTACCATGAAAATAAGAGAAAAAAATCAAGAGAATGCTGAAAATCTTTGCTAAGGAAAAGGCTACCTATTGAGACTAGTTCGAAAGCTCCTACTAGACTTTGGAGATGAGCTAATTGAGTAAAAAGAAAGGAGGAGACAAGTTGAAATAGGGAATTGTTGTCTACTCTTTAGAGTGAAAACCGTCTTGCTTAGCAAAATTTGCTCAAAACAATTTTATCTTGATGTTTTTCAATCAATATGATTTAGACAGTTGTTCAATGTGATTTGATTGAAATTTGATGAGATTAAATTACACACACACACTATGAACTTGTAAGGTAAATTTCTAAATCTTCATAAAAATTGCAAGTTGAATTTCATATTGTGATTGTATGCTTGAGAATTGATTTGATTAAATATTTTGTGGTGTCTAAAAATTTCGTATTTTTAAATTCTCTAAAATTCTTCTGAAATTTTTTGATTTCATATATGCTTAAAATTCATGGAAATTGTTATCTCATATTTTTTGTTCAAATATCAGAAAAATTAAAATTGAAAATTAAAAAATGAAAAAAAAAAATCCAAAAAGATTTTCCTTTTAGTTTTTATTAGGAATTTTTGTTTTTGATTGGATGGAAATATCATATGTGTGTTTTTTAGCATGATTGGTTCTATTTGTCTTGTGGATGGAACATGTGTTAGCTTGGATACTCATCTTTAGTTCCATTGATACTATTTATCGTCATAGTTTTGTGCTTATTACAATATCTTGTGCATGGATGATAATTTTGATTTCTTTTCTTGTTAATTCTCCCACATTATTTCTTTTCTTTCTTTCTTGAGCTTTATTTGTCAATTTGTAACAAAAAGGGGGAGAAGTATGCATAGTTTAGGGGGAGAGTTTCTAGAATTGAGGGGGAGACATATACATATACTATTGATATATGTTAATTGTTTATCTTTCTTGATTAAGCTTCATGGATAGTTAGTTGAACTAATGTACAGATTACATGTTACTACATGTGTTGAAGCTATATGAGGTTCAAGAAATAATCCCGCGTTTTATTTCATTGATAATCATTGTAATTTGCTTTTTCTGCTTGGGTAGATTACATTTTATTTTTAGAGTTTTGTCACGAAATTACCAAAAGGGGAGATTGTGAAATATATATTTTAGGGAGATTATGAACAATATATATGTTGTAAATTGGCTAATTTCGTTATCAAAACAAGTCCGATCGAGTTGTAATTTTTTGGTTCAAAATTTCAAGATTAAAGATCGAATGCGGATTTGATAAAGTTCAAGTGTTCATTCTATGCTATACTCCAAGATAATGAGAACAATGCTTTAGGACGTTTTGAGAGGTAGTGAGAACATTTAGAAAGGGTTTTGGAAGTTTTTAAGGAAAAATTTACATTATGTCCAGCTTGAACTAGTTTAACGGGGTTGAAATGGTTCAACTTCAGCAAAATTCAAGACTGGCCATCTTTAACCGGTTCAGGGGCGCTGAACCAGTTTAAGAAGTCCTAGTAGCATCAGAACTTTCAGTTTCTTTTTTCTTGATTGTTTCCTTTTTTAACCCAACTTCCTTCCAAGTCCTATGCACGAAATTTTCTATATTTTCAGAGATATTAAGACATTCTAAACTCTATATAAACCTTGTTAGTCATCTAGGTTTATTCATAGCTTTAAGGAACATCAATTCTATATTTTGAGAAAGCCTTTAGAGAGATATTTTTTACACAGCTTTTGCATACAAAATTCAGATATAATAGAGAGCCATCTTAAAGAGATATTTTTATTCAGAAAATCAATCTGATTTATTTTATTTTATTTTTAAAAGCATACATAAAAACACAAGAGTGAATTAGTAGTGTTGATCTCTATCTCATCGGAATTGAACCATAATTGAAGATTCAAAAATTTTAGAAAAGCAGAATTCATTCGTTCTTCGTCAAATTTAGATATAGAAGAAAAGGGGTGAAGCGATCACACTTTGAAAGAGTCAAAGTATTCGTGGAGTGTTGTTTGATCTACCTGCAACTCTTCTACAGAGATCAAGAGGAAGCCTCAGGTTGAGAGCTGTTGGACGGGGGAGTCGCAAAGTCAGGGATCGTCAACAATTGGTTTTTGGTTGAACGATAGGGTGACCCTGAGTCAAAGTTTGATATACTTTACTTCAAACATAGTCGATCATTTATCTCTGGACTGCAAAGTCTAACGAGATTTTTCCTATTACAATTAGTCTATTATACCAATAGGGGTTTCCTCGCTAAAATCTTGGTGTCATCTCGCAAACTCTATTTACTTTACTTGCACTTTATTTTTGCTTTGTGATTTGATTTTAGTTTTATTTCGGTAAAATTAAAATAAGTAAAAATTGGATAAAAGAGTAAGTTAAATCTATTCACCATCCTCTAGGTTATTTATCCATATTATATTCCACAACCATTCCGCTGCGCACAGACTCCCAACACTAAAAACACCATTGAAACCTTAAAAACCTAGCCTCCATAGCTTGATTTCAAGCCTCTTCCCCTCACCTTTGGGTCTTGCACTTGCAAAACAAAAGATTCCTCACACTCTGGTCCACTACTCCTTAGCTTAGATTTCCATTTTGCTTCCATTTCTTCGAGGTTTCTAGAGATACAATTCTCTAGTGAGGTAGGGGATGTCTTATGTTATACCTTTAGTATTATAATGTGTTATTTGAGGTTAATATACATTGTATGCATGTTATTTAAATTCTAGGGTTGCACATAGATGAAAGTTGTATGTAACTAACCTAAGGTTTCAAATTATTCAAGGCTTATATGTGATTTACTTCTTGTATGGATGTTATTTCATTTGATGGAGAGTTAAATATTAGTGATTTATTATAGTGTAACTATAGACTTTTTACATGATTTTTGCCAATGAATTAGTTGTGAAATTAATACTATGTTGTTATGTGATTAAGGATTTGAAACTTACTATATATTAGCATGAATGGATTTCCTGTGTTGACAATTTTGTAGTAGCATTGCTTCATTCACGTTGTGAACTTATTATTGTAAAGGCCATTGTAGTTTTGAAGACTTGGAGTATGGATTACGTGGTTACATGTTTAAGGCTTATAATACTAGCATGATTAAATCCTTTATGTGAATAATATAATGTTAGTTTAAGTGTGTACAAATTATAGTCTTGATTGCATGACTATTGAGTAGTCTACATTATTTTAGTATTGTGAACTTATTGATATATTTTCCATGTGAGTGAATCATGGTATGTGTGTGTGCCACTTTGGCCTTAGGAGCATAGTGGTCATCATTTTGTTCATAAAGTTCATGAGGTTATAAGTTGTGTGTGTACGACATACATAACATGATTGACGAATATAAGCTATCCGAAATTGAGAAGTGGACATCGAGTCCAAGGGCTAAAATTCCCTATTCACACTGGCCAGTAGGCTGCGGAAGTGCACCAATCATTTTAATCGAATATGATTTCCGGCATAGCATCACATTGTATCATAGAGTCACATGAGTGAGTTACATCATAATGGAGTCCATGTATGGGTTGAGTTATAGTTCTTGGAGTGGTTCAAACTTTGTTATCCTTCTAGCTTTGTGGTAGTTGTTCTTGCAAGTATATTCTTATTGTTTAATTGCGTTGCTTATTATGGATTATGTTTAAAATTGTTTTAAAGATAATTTTAGGATGATCCCTTAGCTTCACCTTGAGACTAAACGTTAGGGGGCATAATCCACGTGTATTCGTTTATATTATATTTGCAAAACCATTGAAACTTTTGGGTATACGAATACGCATCATCCTACAGAGTAACTCGATTACTCACCCTAGTTGAGTTTTTTTTTTTTTTAAGGCAAGGAAACACTCTTTTTGGATGCACAACATCCTTAGCTTGGCTTGTGTTTCAATTGGACATCATTTGTATATTTTGACATGCAAGTGTTAGCATGATATAGTTATCTTTGAGGTTAACAATGTGTAATGTATTTAGAAACGTGCCTTACTTTCTTTTGGATATGTAATATGTACATAAGTACTCTATTTTGATGCTACTTTAATTTGTATGTAATGAGGCCAAGGGCCAAACATTTTTTATGTATGGAATGTATGCCATTTTATAACCTATTTTTATCTTTTTGACATAACATAATCTTGGGGGCATTTAGGTCATTTTACATTACTTTTTATTCCTGGTTTGGACCATAGTTGATCAGAGGACACATTTTTAGGGAGGGTTTCTTCACAACTTTTTCTAAAAAGTCCCATTTTAACCTTGAAAATCACGCGTTTTCGAAAAATGACAGCTCGCAGCCAATTGGTCATAGCCCAGTTAGATCGAGCGTAAATGGTTTGGATCGATCCTACCTGCATAACTTGAAATTTTGGATCATTTGCAAAATTCATGATCGATCGGAAATGGTTTGGATCGATCGTACCTGGCCACATTTTGACAACTTTTTTGTAAAACTTTAAAAATTCATATATTTTTCGTTCTAACTCCAAATCATGTGATTTTTTAGTCTAAATTTATTAATTTTTCATTGTCTATCTAATGGTATACATAGTAGCATCCATTTCTATTTGAAATAACCATTTTACCCCTAGTTCAATACCTTGTCCATTTTAAAACCTAGCTTCCGCATTTGTTTCTTTTTGAGTTTCATGACTTCTTAGAAGGTCACTTTGGAGTCTTGCAGGTGGTGTCCATCTCTAGAGACCCCTTATCTCTTTCTTGCTTCCACATTTGGGATTCATTATCGAATTAGTTTTTGGGTTACTCGCTGACACACCGGGTTCTTTGAAATTTAGGCCGTCACATGGGAGACTTAAATTTAACTAAAACTTCTTGTAGTATTCCCAACATCCTCACTATGACCTAACATGGATTTAAAGTTTCACTTGGTAATCTTCAGAACATCTCTAAGAACCACACATTAAATAGGACATAATCATTTTCTTGATCTAACCTGGACGTAATGCTTCACATGGTAAATTATAGAGGAAGTCCTAATTAATCAAAAAAATAAATTAAATCAATGGTGTAGTAAATTTGAAGTGGTTCTATTTATGAACTTGGACTTAAATTCTTCACTTGATAATTACATAAACCCATTTGAGTCTCGGTTGGAAGAAAAAAAGAGACCAATGAGAAACAATTGTAGTTGAAAAAAAAAAAAACAAAACAAAACAAAAAAATGATGATCTACATCATTGGAAGCCGCCTCCCACCAAAGGTTAAGAGCAAAGAAAAAAAAAAACATTGATCTTTTGAAAACCTTTAAAATGATATGGATTTCACATAAATTAAATTTTGTTTACTCATATTTTGCAAATCTACTGATTCTTGGGATAGAGAGGATATATTTTAAGATTTTTACCAAATTCAAATTAATGTTTTGATCGGTTCACGTCACAACAAGGTTGTGTATTATGGATATTTTACTAAAAGTTGATAAGTGGACTAAACTTCAATTGAATCTACTCTTTACTTTAAAGATAGGTTTGAAATTTTAAATAAGCTAATGATTTGAAAATCTCTGAAAATATGCATACTTTCTCAGAATAACGACAATTTGGTATTTAATAGGTTTTATATGTAATATATTTAGTTTTTTTGTATATCGCTTATCGGTATCATCACTGGAAACTCTCACGGGAATATAATTCGTCTACTAGGGATAACCTTGTGGTTTAAATGTATATGCTCAATGCAATCGAGAGCGCCAGTGAAAGTGGCTAGTTAGATTTTATTCACTATTATTATCATGTAATTTTTGGTTGTTAGGAATGAAAATTAATTAATTTGAGCTTGATTCTATAAATTCTACAAGTAAAACTTTTATCGATCTTATGTTTTTCTTTATTTGGATACATAGGATGTTTAGCTTATGCAAGAAACTAAGAAAAATCAACAATTAAATAGTTTTAGAGATTAGAGATTTGCATGTTTAATGCCGGTGGAATCCGATACTTTGTTATTTCTTTTATTTATTTTTGGAATAATTAATTTCCTTTAATTGCATGCTTAATATAAATTTAACAAGATCTATTTCAGGTAATTAGGTTTAGAATTGAATTACTTCAAATTCAGATTAATTTTTTATTTTTTTTACGCAATGGTTGATAATGTTTCTCTGAATGTGAAGGTTTCAAGTCCACAGAAGGAGACTTTTCATCAGCCAATAGTTGGCTTTATTTCTCCTGAACCTACCAAGAAATTAAGAAATAAAACTGTGGCAGTTATAAACAAGAAAAATAGAAGTAGCCACACTAGGTCTTTGGCCTCATTACCTCCTTCTCAATGATTAGTTCATGGAATATGAGAGGGCTGAATAAATCTAGAAGGCAGAAAGGGGTTAGTAGTTGGTTGTCTTCAAATTCATCTCACTTCTGTTGTTTAGTGGAAATTAAAGTGCGCAAGGAGTTCTTTGATGTTATTTCTATGAGGATGAGGTTTAATTGGGTTTGGTTACACAATTATGATGCCCATCCTTTGGGGAGAATTTGGGTTGGTTCGAATCCAACTATCTTCTCTATTTCAGTTATTGATTCTCAAGCCCAATGTATGTTGCTCAAGGTAAGGTTGTTCAAACTGGGGAAGAGGTTTATTGTTCCCCAGTATATGCTCAAAATACAAGTAAAGAAAGACAGGTTCTTTGGCAAATAATGACTCATTATGTAAGTATTGCAGTTGGCCCTTGGATCACTCTAGGTGACTAGAATGCAATCAGGTTTTTTGGTGATAAGAAAGATGGTAGGAGGGTTCCTCAAAGACTGTTGGCTGAGCTTAATAATTGTTTACAAGATGCAGGCCTTTTGAGTTATATACTGCTAATGGGGATTGGTCTTGGTGTAATAGACAAAGAACTGATAGGAGAATTTTTGTTAAGATTGATAGGGTCTTTGTTAATGACATATGGTTAGATAAAATGCCTTGCACTAAGGTATCTTATTCTTCTTCCAAGTGCTCGAATCACTATGGGATTCTTATTCAAATCTCAAAGAAGTTTGCAGATGGCCCCAAACCATTTAAGATGCTAAAAGTCTGGTGTGTGAAAGATTGTGTTCTTCCTTTAGTTCAACAGGCTTGGGACATATCAGTCACTGGTTCTTCTATGCACAAACTTTTAAAGAAGCACAGAAATGTCAAAAAAATCATTAAGCAATGGAATAAGAATGTGTTTGGCTCTATGGGGGAAATTTTGTTGAAGACAAGGCAGCAGATAGATGATATATAGCATGTTCTTTTACAAGATCCTTCAGATACTATTTTTGATCAAGAGAAACAATTTATGGAGGAGTATCAGGCTACTATTATAGATTAAGAGATGATTATTGTTTAGAAATCTAGAGTGTCCTGGTTAACTGAGGCTGACAGGTGCTCTACATTCTTTTACTATAAGATAAAATAGTATAGGCATTTTAATGTTATCACCAAAGTTGAAGGGGTGAAGGAGTGATCTCCACTGATATAGGGATTATTAGAGAATAGTTTACTCAATACTATCAATAGTTTTTTTCTCAAACCTCAGTTTATCCTCCTTTTATGGTTACTCCTAGAAAGACTCTAAGTGCAGATGATGCTCTTCAGTTAGATACTATGGTTTCTCCTAAAGAAATACATGTTGTTGTACTGAGTTTTCATCCAGATAAGTCCCCCGGTCCAGATGGATTTCCTACTAGATTTTATCAAACCTTTTGGCCAGTGGTAAGTGCTGATGTGGTGGCAGCAATTCAACATTTTTTTGGTCTAGTAATATGCCTATGGGGATGAGCAGTTATTTTCTTACTTTGTTGCCTAAGGTGGGTAATGCTTTAAAAATGACTGAATTTAGACCAATTGCTTTGTGTAATTTGGTGTATAAAATCATTACTAAGATTTTAGCTAATAGATTAACTTTGGTTCTTCTTGATTTGATTGGTATAGAGCAGTGTGGTTTTATGAAAGGAAGGAAACTATAAGATGCAATTATCATGTCTCATGAACTGGTGAGGGATTTCTCTATGCCTAGGCATGCTTCAATGGCATTGAAAGTGGCTATAAAGAAGGCTTATAATTCAGTGTCTTGGGAGTTTTTGCTAAAAACTTTGGAGGGTTATGGTTTCAGTGATCTTTAGATTAAGTGGATCTCTACTATTCTTCATTCAACCAGGTATTCTATCATTTTAAATGGCACACCTACTAGTTTTTTCCAGCCTACAAGGGGGCTAAGACAAGGTTACCCTTTGTCTCCTCTTTTGCTCACTTTGGTTACAAACTAGCTCTCTTAAAAAATTAATGAAGCAGTTCAAAGGAAGGAGATCACAACTTTACATTCGACAAGAAAACTACAGTCTCCATTGTGTCATATCTTCTTTGCAGATGATCTCATGGTTGCCTTTCAAGCTTCTATCCCAAATGCTAAAGCTTTAGCTCTTATCTTCAAAAAATTTGAGCAAATCTCTGGTCTTCAAATAAATCCTCAGAAAAGTAAGGTTTTGTTCTCTAGAGTTGTCAGAAGAAAGTAGGGTATTTTGAGGCTGCTGAAGTGTTCAGAAGAGGTATTTCTTATCAAATATTTAGGTTTACCTCTGTGTTCTTTAGGTCTAAAAAGGAATAATTGTAAAGATCGGGTTGATAAGTTTATTAAAAGGATTTCTCATTGGAATACTAAGCTGTTGTCTCTTGCTGGTAAGTTGGAGTTCATTAAAACAATGGTGAATCCTATCTTTCTTTGCTGGTGTAATAGTTTTACTGTCTCTGTGGCGGTGACAAATCAAATTCAAAAACTATGTAGAGATTTTTTGTGGGGGAGTACTGCTCATGCTAATAAAATACATCTGCTGAAGTGGGTTATTGTTACAAATACAAAATCTGAAGGAGGTTTTAGGCTTAGGAAGCTGTCTGATCTTCAAAGAGTATCTAGAGTTGTGTTGGCTTGGGACTTTTTACTGAGTAAGGATAGCCTGTGGGTGTCTTGGTTTTGTCAAAAATATTGTGCTAACTCAAATTTCTGGAATGTGGTACCAAGAAGTTCTAATTCTGTCATTTAGAAGGCTATTGTGGAGGCTAGAGATACTATGTTGATATTTGTTTCTTACTAAGTTAGAAGTGGCCAGGAAATTAAATTGTTTCTTGACCCTTGGTGTAAGGGGTTAATAATTACACAAAAATTTGGTCATAGGTTGGCTAAAAGGTTATGTTTACACAAGGATGATTTAATCCAGAGTATTATGCGGAATGGAGGCTGGAATTTTGCTCTGTTGCAAGATGATTTTTTTCTTCCTTTCAGGGCTTAACTTGACACTATCAGCATTCAGTCTAAACCAGATAAACTGATATGGTATGGTGGTTTATTTTCTTTCAAGAGAGCATGGGAATGTTGAAGTACGGTGGTATAAACTGGTTTAGGGTAAGGCTAGGCCTCGGTGGTCTCTAATTGCAGTGTTGGTATTGTAGATTAAACTCCCTACTATGTTGAATTTATAGAGAAGAAAGTTGTCTTTGGCTTCAAGATGTTCATTATATCTTCAAGCTTTGGATACTATGGATCATATATTTATCAATTGTGCCTTTTCTCATAATTATTTGAAATGGATTGGTAAAGTCCTACATTGGAATATGGAATTGTTTGCAGCTGTTAACACAGTTTGGGAGCTTATTTCTGGTGTAATTCTCAGTACCAGAATTCGAGGGTTCTGAAAAGTTTATTTGCACATCTTTGTGGGCTATTTGGAAGGAAAGAAATGCTAGATTACATTTGGATGTTTGCACTCTTTCTAATTCAATGGCTAGACACATCTTTTCTGATGTTCTCACAGTACAGAATCCTAGCTTACAAGATATTACTATATAAATTTGGGTTCTCTATGATGTTTTGGAAATGGTATTTTTCTTAAAGATTTATGCCTATGGTTCTATTTGGATATGGTATGAGGAGGTTGGCAGTGGTTTTTGGTTGCTAACTTTGTTTGTGCTTTGTTGAAGTGGAGATTCTAGGGGTCCCTATTTTTTGCTGTTGTTTTGTTACAATGAACTGATTACAAGGGTTTGCATTTTGAGTTGCCGCTTTGGATTCATTGATTTTGCTATTTTTGGCTTTGGTAGTGGAGATTTTTATCCATTACTTTTCTTTTGGAGTTTTTGGATGCTTGTATCCATTTTCTTTTTAGGTCTTCATGTTCATTTATCTGAGGGAATGCCTTCTTTACACCTGTAGATATTTTTTTTTCTTTTTTTTATACAACCACAATTATGAAAAAAAAAAAAAAAAAAATTACGCAATCCCTATATGTATAACCTTGTTTTTTACAAATCTATACTACAATGGATTAGTACCTTTGCAATTTTTTAAAATAACATCACAAAGCACTTTATTTGTACCTGTTAAATGTGAGAAAATTTCTCTTTTTTCATTTTCTCTCACTCTCTCTAGTAATTAAAAACCCAACTAGGGAGGGAGCAAATCTTCTAAAGTCATTTTTCCCTGTTGTCCCATGTGGTGCACATTACTTGGTCTATATTTGGCCACACCCTTATTTGTTAAAGTGACATTGAGACCGCGTTTGGATGTGTAATTACACAAAGTAGCTTACTGCCTCACCACCACCTTTACCCTCAAAACAAAGTATTCACATAGTGCCGGTTAAATAATGTCACACATAAATGTAACTCAATTTAACATATTATTTATATTATTATTTGAATTTAAATTTTATCACAAAAAAATAGAGCATCAAAAAAATCATTGTCATAAGTTAATTTAAAGAGTTTCATCCCAAGGTTAAAGTCGTTTGGGCTAATTTTAGATAACATACAAAATACTCGATGTTTACAAAATACTCAATATTTAGCAAAATAATGAAAAGATTCATAGCCTTTAATTCTCATGTATACATGACTCGTTCGAAGCGAAGTGGCTACACGTCAACCGGTTGGGGGCTTCCGGTCAATGTCTGATCCTTAGGCGCCGACCGATATCTCCAATTTTTTGGGCTAGATTTATTTGTGACATTAGTTATTCAGCACTATGTGAATACCTTTTTTGATGGTGAAGGTGGTGAGTGTGGTTTTTTTAATGTATACAGGACTCGATCGACGTGAAGTGGCTACACATTGACCAGTTGGGGGCTTTCGGTCGATGTCTGGTCCTTGGGTGTTGACTGGTATCTCCAATTTTTTGGGTTAGATTTATGTGTGACATTAGTTAATCAGATAACACGTGAATACATTTATGTGTAATTGCCACATACATTTAATATCAAATAATAACATAAATAATATGTTAAATTGAGTTACATTTATGTGTGACATTATTTAGGTGGCACTACGTGATTACCTTGTTTTGAGGGTGAAAGTGGTGGTGAGGGAGTAAGCTACTTTGTGTAATTACCGCATCCAAACGCAGTCTCAATGGCACTTAAACAAATAAAGATATGGCCAAATATAGGCCAAGTAATGTGCACCGCATAGGACAGCAGGGTAAAATGACTTCAGAGGATTCGCGCCCCAACTAGGGAGGGAGCAAATTCTCTGTGTGCATTTGTCATGAAGTTCCCTGATGTTTGTTTTACTTGGCTAACATTTGGCCACGTGGGTCTTTGCTTCGCACGAGTTGAGACCGCGTTTGGTTGGATGCAGTAATTATGAAAGCGAACAATGTTGAGTTATTTGGTATTACATTCACCCTTAAAACAAGGAATTTACATAGTACTTAATAACTAATGTCATATATCAATTAAATACTCGATGTTTAGTAAAATAATGAAAAGAGTCAGCCTTTTTTTTAATCCATGTATATATAATTCGGTCAACGTGAAATGGTTACACGTCGATTAGTCAGGGGCTTTCAGTCAACGTTTGGTCCTTGGGCGTCGACCGATATCTCCAATTTTTTAGGTTAGATTTATGTGTGACATAAGTTATTCAGTACTACGTGAATACATTCTTTTGATGGTGAAGGTGGTGAGTGTGGTTTTTCTTTTTTTATTTTATTATTTTTTTTTTTCCATGTATACATGAATCAGTTTGTAACAACCTACTCCGCTTTAGGCCTAAGTCCGCACAGATTTGCTCTTGAGTTTTACCCCAAAAAGCCACATACCAATTGGAAATAACATCACCACATATAAGCACTTCACCTTTCCCTTACCCAGGCGATGTGGGATTGTGCACATGTAACTCGCCAAGTGTGTTAGCCTGTTAGTGTCTCGCATCCGTCCACGGCACACTCGCTTACAAGGTTGCTATAATCACCCCCTTTTGGGGTTCAATGTCCCTGTTTACCACACTTTTGACTAGGTCAGGCTCTGATACCATTTGTAATGACCCACTCCACCACATGGAATGATATTGTCCACTTTAGGCCTCAGCCCAGACGGATTTGCTCTTAGGTTTTACCCCAAAAGGCCTCATACCAATTAGAAATAACACCACCACATGTAAGCACTTCATCTTTTCCTTAGCCAGGCAATGTGGGATTGTGCACCTATAGCTCGCCCAGTATGGTAGTTTGTCAGTGTCTCGCACCCGCCCATTGCACATCCGCCCACAAGGTCGCCACACGATCAACGTGAAATGGCCACATGACAACCAATTGAGGGCTTTCGATCGACGTCTGGTCCTTAGGCATTAACCGGTTGGTGTGTCCTTATCCGAGTGCTCAAATGATATAAGAAGTGTGAGTGTGTGAAGTTGCCACCACATTTAACATTTATAAAAAACACTTAATACTATACTATGTAGTATGAGTGAAAAGGGATCATCCCAAGGGATTTGCAAGATATTATGGAATCAAAGTTGGATTAGTAGGTCGAATGATCAAAGTGAGTGGTTTGTTGGTTAAGTTATACTATGATTTAATTAAAATCAATGCAATGTAAAATAAGCTAAAGTAAATAAGGTGTAGAGAATGAGGGAGGAGTCTTGGGACATAGAGTTCACCACTAAGATTTACTTCACTAAACATCTAATATTTGTTAATTTAGGGGGATTAAATAGTGTAAAACAAGTGTATGTGCTATCAATTGAAATACTAAGCATGGATAACAAAATAAGTATACATTGTCTAATCAAGCTAGTGAGTAGCACAACCTATCAAATTGAGTCATTAACCATTTAATAAGCCTACACACAATTGATGCACACATAAATCTAAAGAAATGTACTACTTGCACTCATAAGCATAGATCATCAGACAACAAGAATGGATTGTCTACCTATCTAGGAATTTAAAGCAACTACACTATAATTATACTAATGACAAGAAAATTAAACTAATTAAGTTAAGGAGGTTGCACAATCCATCAAGAAATAAGCATAATCCATCAAATAAAGAATAAGAGTAACCAATTAAGCACCATGCATTGACCAACACTAGTTCCAAAATTTTAATACACATATACATGATATCAAATGTGAAGAATCAAGTGTAAACACATAACCATCCATTCCATCACACATAAACATATGAATAGAATTGAAAGATTAATTGGAAGCATTAAACCACACAAATCATGTAGAAACAAGATTTATTTAAACATGAAATCAATACAATATTTACAACATAAATCCCCACTAATTACAAAATATTAAAGTTTAGGAGGCAATCCTAGGGCTATCTCTAGCCCCAAGAGAATGATCTAGCTACTCATGGTTGTTGTCATCCAACCCTCAAGGGCTCTCTTCATGGTTGAATTCATCTTCCTCCTCTTGGTATTCTTAATAGAAACCCTAAAAAATGGAAGAATCCTCCCCAAAATGTGTATATTCTCTCTCTAATCTCTAGCCAAAAGTATCCAACTAACCAAAACCTCCTTACTAAAAATAGCCAAATCCCTTATATAGGTAACTCAAATATCACCCCAAATGGTCATACCTCGTGCACTAGGACCTCCAAATGATTGCACCACGAGCACACCTTAAATTGGGCTTGAAATCTGTTTTGCATGATTTTTGAGGCAGTTCGATCTATCACACTGTTGCTTCGATCGATCGAAGCATAGCGGCGCACTTATTTAGATAAGGACAAGGGCTGAAATATTTATTGGGAAAAGGACAAAAGTAATTATGAGGATAAGATCAAGGGGTTCAATCGATCGAAGAAAAGGTTGGATCAATCGCAAAGGAAATTTTCCTGAGGATAATGATAAAAGCTCGATCCATCAAGACAGGGTTGGAACGATCACAGCATGGTTGGTCATATCATAATTCGATCGATCGAACAGATACAATTTTTACCATTTTGCTTCCACTTTGCTCCTTCTCTCCGCTAGACTTTGGATTGCTTCCTCCAATGCTCTAATTTAGCTGATTTGGCTTATTTTGGGGCTAAGTACCTGAAAAGGACGAAAACATAAAATTAGACTAAAGCAGAGAAATAAGATAGAATAAAGTCCTAGTATACTCAAGATTAAGGGTTTAAATGCACACTTTTCAGTGCTTATCATCGGTATCTTCAATTTTTTGGACTAGATTTATGTCACATTGGTTATTCAGCACTATGTGAATATGTTCTTTTTATTTTCTCAACCACCAAATACCTTTTTTTGATGGTGAAAGGGGTGGGTGTTGTTTTTTTTTTTTTTCATGTATACAAGACTCAGTCAATGTGAAATGGCTACACGTCGACCAGTCGACGTCTGGTCCTTAGGCGTCCACCGGTATCTCTAATTTTTTAAACTAGATTAATGTGTGATATTAGTTAGTTAGTACTATGTAAATACCTTCTTTTGAAGGTGAATGTAGTGGTCATGTGGTGGTTAAGGAGTAAGCTACTTTTTGCAATTATCGCATCTAAACGCGATCTCAATAGCACTTAAATAAATAAAAACATGACCAAATATAGGTCAAGTAATATGCACTGCATGGGACATTAGAACAAAATGACTTCAAAGGATTTGTGCCCAACTAGGGGGGCGCGAATCACCTGCTGTGCGATTCCCATGTTGTTTTCTACAGTGAGCGGTAAATGGCCTTGGTTTGGCCATATTTTACTCCACTTAACAGACACTAAGGGTGTGTTTGGCAATTACACCACTATTTATAAGTAACATTTCACCACCATTTATAAGTAACATCACAGAAGTCTAAAAATAATATCACATAGTCTAAAAAGTAACATCACCACTATTTAAGTAGTGATGTTACCCTCTTACAAATGGTGATATTACTTTTTAGATTATGTGATATTACTTTTAGACTTCTGTAATGTTACTTATAAATGGTGATAAAATGTTATTTATAACTAGTAGTGCAATTACTACTTAAATGGTGGTGATGTTACTTTTTAGATTCTATGATGTTACTTATAAATGGCGGTGAAATATTACTTATAAATAGTAGTGTTATTTGAAATTAAAAGTGGTGATATTTCTTTTTACAAATGGTGATATTACTTTACTTATAAATGGTGGTGAAATGTTATGGTGTAATTAGCTAAACACAGCCTTAGTGTTCGTTAGCTGAAGGATGATGTGGCTAAATATAGACCACTTAAAAATTACAGCAAGAAATTGCTTGAGAACCTCATTGCAGGTGATTCGCGTCCCAACTAGGGAAGGGTGAGTCCGAGACTCGGAGTCCATCAAGTCCGAAACCACTCACTAGACAAGGGTGTGATAATAATGTCCAAAACCACCCACTGCAAGGGTGATAAAGGACTTTCTCTGTCCTCCTTTTCTCTCTCCAAGGGTATCAAGGCACGTCGAAAAGCCCCAGCAATGTCTCTTACATTTAAAAAAAGAAATAGATAAAATATATATATATATATATATATATATACATGTATATATAAAAAGCCCTGCCTAAAAGCTTCCTAAATGATTCACCAACAACTGAGTGACAGGGACTTCCAAGAAAGGTAGCATCACTCAATTACATATATATTTGTTAATAGACTAAAGTTCGCAATAATATAGCATTAGAATAACAAGAGTATATATTATTTGGTTGACAAGTGGCAAAGCATCAGGATTGCATAGGAATGTAAATGTATATCCACGTTTTGTTCATTGAATATGAATTTTGCTTTGTAACAATCCAATCCTTACCACGTGTCCACACATCGGCAAAGACTACATGTGTCACACTTTGAATGTGACTTTATTGACACCTCCAAGAAATGTTTAAAAAATAAATAAATAAAAATTTAAAACTCTTTCTCCTGCATCACATCATTAATAATACCATAAAGAAATATTCCCAGGTCATATACACGTATGATTTTTTTTTTTTTATTAATTTTTTTTTTTTTTTTTTTTTTTTCTATCTATGGAGTTATTCAATTTATATAATTTTATATGTTAGTAATGCGGGATCTATATTTCTCTGCTATTGTTTACCTAACTCGGTATTTATGGAAAAGACTTCGAACCCACTAACGTTTTACAAGCAAGCTTGAAACGAACAATGGCACTTCTCGAGAGAACCCTATTTACTCATACCCTTGATAGAGAAGTCAATGGGAGTGATTGCTCAAGATGATACTATTATCCAGACCGGGTCAATCAACTCATTAAAGTATGACATAAGTGTCTTTTCTTTTTTCTATTTATCCTGAGTACTAAATTAGCCATGGAAATGCACTTGATTTGGTCGTATTTTGAGCGAGAAGAGTATAGTTACTTTTAATTCTAATCTTAGGATTGGTAATTAGGGAAAAGACTCCGAACCCACTAACGTTTTACAAGCAAGCTTGAAACGAACAATAGCACTTCTCGAGAGGACACAATTACTCGTACCCATGATAGAGATGTCAATGGGAGTGATTCCTCAAGAGGACACTATTATCCGGGTCAATCAACTCATTAAAGTATGACAAAAGTGTCTTTTCTTTTTTCTATTAATCCTGAGCACTAAATTAGCTGATTTGGTTGTATTTTGGACAAGAAGAGTATACTTACTTTTAATCCTAATCTTAGAATTTAATTTTACAGTTAATAGGAAAAATAGTTGTTATAAACTATCATTCTTTAATTTAGTCCTAATTTGTGAAATGACTATAAAGGGTAGTTTCTTAAAAGGGAAAACAAATTCAATTTTCTTTAATGTGATTGTATCACACCGCCTCCTCCATCAATCATGTAATACCTTTTTTTTTTTTTTTTTTTTTTTTTTTTTTTTATGTGTGTGCATAAAGATGAATCAAAAGATCAAAGAAAATCATCAATCCATGTAAAACTTGCAAAAACACCAATTTCTACGGCATGAGCAAGAGTGATATTAAAAATATGATAGAAAAATGGAAAGGACCACCTCCACCACAGCACTGCCACTACCACCATCTCCACCATCAGTGGCGGCGCCGACGGTGGTGGAGGAGGTGGCAATGTTGTGGTGGTGCGACGGATCGAGGCGACTATGGCAATTCAAAATTAATGAGATTGAAGAAATTGATTCTTTTTTTCTTTAAGAAACTATCCATTTTAGTCATTTTACAAATCATATTCTTAACTAAATGTCTAGTAAATCAGATGTCAACTATTTAGACAAGATTTATAATCAGAAACATATTCCAAAATTAACTCTTTTTATTTGTTCCCCGAGTATTCAAGAGGGAGAATTCCTATGAAGCAATCTGTCATTTTACATTTTTAGGAGAGGATTACAAGTAACAATGTGAGAAGAACTCGAAGAAGTAATTGATTGTTATAGTGAATGTGTATGAAGCCCAAGGTAACTAGGTGATCATCAAGCATCGTGGTTAGATAAATAAGCAAATTCAATATCAAAAAAAAAAAAAAAAAAGAGAAGTTTGTTTTAAGAATAACCCAAATTAGGAAAATCTCAAAATTATTTTCCAGATGAATTACAACAGATATTGCCAATGGAAATGCCTAAGACCTCAAATTGCAGTTCTGCAGAAAAATGAAAGGATACAATATCTAATGTTCGGTTGCCACAAGATTCTTGATATTCTGAATTTTTTTTTTTTTTTTTTTTTTTTTGTATAACCAAACAAAAAAAAAAAAAGAATTATATACAACAGTTTGGACTCAGTATTGTATCTGATCTAAGGGGAAAGTGTGAATGTAAGCTGAATCCATTTGCCAAATCTTGAGTGAAGCTGTGACCTTCAATCCTGTGGCATTGTTAAACAGGAATACCCGCGCTGCCCCATCAATCGCACTTGTTGGATAAACTCTTGATGTGATCACCGATCTCCCTCCTTGGGCAAAGCTCTCCACAATGGAATGATCAACCTGAATCCAATTTCGGGAGAAAATTTGTTGAATGTTCTCTTTTAGTTAAATCCGATTGTGTTGATTATCGAAAACTTTTAGGAGAATTCATGTATAGTATAACAAGTATCAACCCCTTAGGTAAGGAGCCATTTCTGATGCAGAATTTTGATTTAGAAGTTCTATATACTCATATAACTTTTGTTTACATCTAAATGGATCTAAAACATTTTTTTGCTCTTAATAGTTTCCTTACTATATTTCAAGCTTTAGGCTCCAATTTAACTACATATATATATATATATATATATATATATATATATATATATATATATATATGTGGAAATAAAAAGATAATAAGAGATTGTGACATACCAATAACCTCATGGAGAATTTTTCACCATCAAGCACAGGGACTATGCTTCCATAAATACTTCTGTAAACATGGGAAGCCTTGGATGACCTGCATAGATAAACATATGGTGTTATAACTCTGGATTCAAGAAATAGTAACTCCAAAAACACAGACTACTGAATTATATAATAGCATGTGCAATTCAAAAATCGGATAACTGGTATAGTAGTAATTTAATTCGAGAGATAATACAGGGGACTAAATGCATAAGATATACATTCAAGTAAAATAGAAGCATACCTCGTTTCATCAGCACATAACCAAGTCTTGGCACTCCCATCAGTGTCTTTGGCGATGTAGAAATAAACCAGTGTTAGTTCAGAAAGTGTTTCATCAGCAATAACAAGTCCAAATGGTCCCAAAGCACCCCTTGCAGTGGCACCACCGGTGCAATTGTAGTTCACGTCGGCTTCAGCTGTTGCCTCCAGTGCCTCTATCTATTTCAAAGGTGGCACTTATGTCTAGCTGCAACCATTGCCAAACAAGTACATTGTAAGCTAACAATTTTTTCGGGAAATATAAAACAGTAATAATCTGGAAATCTTAGCAAAATAAACGAAAGACCTAAGTAGCTGAAGTAATGTTCAGTAGCACAACTGATCCAGGTTCAACCTCAACTTCATTGAATTCGGTGCTGTTCAATCTCAATCTCTCCACTTCCTCCACAGGCCAGTGAAGTAAATTGGTTCCGGTCTTATTGTCAAACAAAACAGTCCTGGGAATGGCCTGTGAAACACAAGAAGAAATTAATTTTTCTTTATGCTTAATTTTTCTTTTCGTTTCTTACTCACACAGCCAATTTTTGCCGTTATTGGAACTTGAACTCTCATAGGAAGGTAACCAAGTATCACTAAGCTACAAGGCCCCTCGGGTCTTTCTTGAGCTCTTTATGGTACTTACTTCTGTTTTGTTGCATATTTAAAATTAGCTTATGATAAAACTAATTGGTATAAGTAAATATATATATATTATATATATACAGGAGATGAAAAGGTGTTAATTTTATTTTATATTTTATTGGTTAAATTGAATATTTTTATTTCACATATTTTAAGTGTTAATAGTTCATGATTATCAATGGGGTCAATAAGCAAAATGGAAGTCTAGTATCACAATTGATAAAATTTTGACCAATTTTAAACTTTTCTTCCTATCACTTCCTCTATTGAAATCATCACCAGTTGTGAAGTGTTTATGATATTCTTCAATTATCCATATATATCAGATGCTATCTAAAAAAAATGTGGGGCCTCTCAGCTTTTTGGGTATTCTTCTTGACACTCATCAATAGCTGAAAATAAATTTAGATCAACTATGAAAGAAACATTCAGAGACAATTATTGCTAGACAATAAATCCAATTATTGCTATGTTCTTACTATGTTTTCAGACAATAAATTCAATTATTGCAAAATGACTAGGAAAGAGAAGTCATTAGGTTAAGCCTGAAGGATATAGAATTATCAATGGTTTGAAATGGTAGCACCAATAATTAAATACTCCTTTCGTCCCAATTTAATTCTCATTATTGGAAATTGTGACTCACAAATTCCAATGACGACATTTAAACTGGGACGAAGGGAGTATAATAAGAAGGTTGGTATGATGATACCTTCCTAAAATAAATAAATAAATTTTTTTTAATGATAATTAGAATGAGTATTATTACCTGAACAAAGGCCCATCCCTTCAAAAGATCATCAGCTTCACTATCAGTTTCTCCAGTCCAAGCCCAAAGGATCCTCCTTTCCTTATTTTTCAATTGCTTACATTGATGACATACTAATCTTTTCTTCTTCCATAGAAACGCATTGGAAGCATCTCAATATATTTGCTCAGACGATCAAGCATAATGGTTTAGTACTTTCTTTATCCAAACTAACCTTATTTGTACTTTCTTTATCCAAACTAACCTTATTTCAGACAAAAATTAGGTTTCTAGGTTTTCAGATCCACCAGGGTATTATCATTCCAATTCACAAATTTATCCAATTTACTGACAAATTCCCTGATGAAATTAATGACAAAACCCAGTTTTAAAGATTTTTAGGGTGCTTAAACTACCTCTCTGAATTCTTCAAAGATCTTTCACCTATTTGTGAACCATTACGCCAACGACTTAAGAAGTCATCTCCACCATGGTCTGATGAACATACTAGAATAGTCAGAATCCTCAAAAGCAAAGCAAGGAATCTACCTTGCCTGTCTATTGCAGATCCTGAAGCCTTCAAAATTGTAGAAATTGATGCCTCAGAGTTAGGATACGGAGGCATTCTTAAGCAAAAAAAACAAATGGCAAAGAACAATTAGTCCAATTTGCATATGGCACATGGGATCAAGCCCAGCGCAATTACTCTACTGTCAAAAAGGAAATTTTGTCTATAGTTTTATGCATTTCCAAATTTCAAAGTGATTTATTAAATCAAAATTTTTTAGTTCTAGTTGATTGCTAATCTGCAAAAACTATTTTACAAAAAGATGTTCATAACATAGCTTCAAAACAAAATTTTGCCTGATGGCAAGCCATTCTTTCTGTTTTTGAGTTTGACATTAAGTATATAAAAGGTGAAAACAATTATCTTCCTGACTTTCTTACCAGAGAATTTTTACAGGGAAAAACAGAAGTTTAGGGACGGTCGTCATGCCTCCTAAGACAGGTAGAGGAGCCTCAATTGCAAACACAAAACCCCATAAAACAAAAAATGCACAATCATCCACTTTCCAAACCCCTCTCAAATTAAGCTGGTACGATAAGGTCCAACTTGATGAAGCAGCAATTTCCGTTAGTCACTCACCAATGGATACAAACCAATTTTCAGCCCTAACAAAAATTCCCCAACATGTCATAGACATGGGCCTAGTCCAATATGACCGCATCCAAACCTACTTACAATCCCAATAACCAGTCTTCCCTCCTTTGCAAAAATCTTATGCCGAAATTTCTTCAACATCAGACAAACAAATTTCCTCAAGAAACCTCAAGCAACAAGTGGTGGTAAGTAATTCCACTCCTAAAAAATCTCGTTATTTTCAAAAACCAAATCCATCAACCATTTGTGTGGTTAAAAAAGAGCTTTTTAACAAAAACCCAATTTTGCTTTCTCAAAATCATTTTGTCAAAAGATTTCAATATCCTACATCAGATTTTAGAAAAAATACAAAATTTTTGTGAGTTTATTTTAGTGGACACAGAGTCCATCAAAATTCGAACTCATTCAAAACCTGGTGATGAGTCTTTGCTCTCTCACACCACTTATACAATTCAAAAAGTTCTTACTCTAGCAGCCTGGGGTAAAAACATCAATGCCCCGAGGCAATTTTCTCAACCTCGCAATCCTCAAACTTTCAATTACTGGGACTATCAAAACGCTTGGTACAATTCCTTTTATTTCCAAAACTAGGATTATAGCCATTCTTGGCTTATCCTTTTCCAAAAGAACTTCAACATGAATGTCCCCAGATGATTTATTGACTGGTGGTATATTTTTGGTCCTTGCAAAGAAATTATCCCTGATTCTGTGTCTAAGGGATTTTCAATCTTCCAAGAAAAATTCCAAACTCCTTCTGAGCTTTCGGAATTTCTCAGCTCATTCTTATTCTGTGCAAATTTTGCATTGTCATGGATAGTTCTTTGGTAATTCCAAATTGTCAATTCTCCTTCAAATCTTCCTCTTCTAGGAAGAATTTTCAAAGTTAAATGGTGGGACCAATTCTCGATCAAAGATGTTACTCCAGAAGCTATTTCAGAATGGTTTTCAAAACATCCTGCAATCTCATGTTTTGGTTTGGGAGAGTCCTCAGCTTTCCTCCTGTCCAAAAGCCAGACACAACCAAGGCTTTCTTTAGCAAAATCCATAGATGAGTATGAAGCTTTCCTAATAGAAGCTTTAGCCCAAGTCAATCCTATAGCCTTCTTAAGAATGGGTTATAACAGAAGTGATGGTTCTTCTTCATTTCATAGTTCCCAAATAGATCTGGCCCAAGCCAATGAAGAGGCCCAAGCCAATGAAGATGACTGTTTTGGTATTTTCAGCCAACAGCTCTAGTAACAAAGTGTTCAAATGGTCTTTATTACCCTTCTAAAGTTTCAGACATCAATCAGTCAACGCCACAGCTTAGCGACAAAAAAAAATAAATAAATAAATAAAATAAAATAAAGGCAAAAGTTCTCAGTTAAAAAAGTTAATCCACAGTGCTCCATTATTAACCTTCTGGCACCTTTTGGCATTCATGGCAGATGAGTTTTAAATCGTATTTCATTAAAGGAACCCAAAGCCACTTTAAATACGCATGGCGAGCTATAGTTCTATTCTCATAGCACATGGAAGTCAGCAGCCATCTTTCAATCACTTCAATTCAGCCATTGCACATGGTCTTCAATAGCAACCGGCATTTTCCTTATCCTAAAGGAATCCAAGGTTCTCTGATGAGCACTGAAAAGTGCGCATTTAAACCCCTTAAGCTTAGGTATTCTAGGACCTTTATCTATCTTACTTTCCCATTTTAGACTAATTTCGTGTTATTTCCATTTTCAGATACTTATCCCCTAAATAAGCTAACTCAGCTAAATAAGAGCATAATTGAAGCAATCTTGAGATGAATTAAAGAAAGGAGCAAAGTGGGAGCAAAAGGAAGCAAGTGGTGGAAATTCAGCAAGTTCGATCGATCTCAGGAAATATTCGATCGATCCAACTTTGATCGATTTCAGCATTTCAAGATGGATCTGAGCTATTTTGTCCTTATCCAAAACTCCCACAAAGTTTGATCGATCCAACTTTTTTCCAATCGATCGAAAAGATTTCATCTTATCCAGTTGTACCACCACACCTACCACTTTTGTCTCTTTCCTAAAAATACCTCCAAAATATCTCAGACTTGTCTTTATCCAAAAAGGCGCCGCTATAGAGGATCGATCCAGCTTAAGTTCGATAAATCTCAGCTATGTTCGATCAATCTCAAAGAATATTCGATCGATCGAACTTCCGAAGTGCGAGAAAATTCAATTTCAAGCTTATTAAAAGTTATCTCATATCCAATCATTGGGAGGAATATTGGTATACGAGCCCAGGTCATCGGGGGTGACATTTTAACCTACCTATATAAGGAATATGAGCCATTCTTGAAAGATATACTAGAGAAACTTTTGACACAATTGATATATCATATTCTTAATGGGGAAGAAAAGAAGAGATGAGGCTAGAGACACAAGCTCGGAGTTCTTCCATCAACCAAGAAGAGCAGCAATTTCTACCGTAGAGTTAGCCCTTGAGGGTTGGAGGACACCATCCATGAGTGGCTAGACATCCTCTTGGGGCTAGAGTTAGCCCTAAGCATGCTTTCTACATCTTGATTTATGTATTTTTGAGGGGATTTGTATTGTGATATATGTTTTGACATTTTTATATACATAGATCTTATTTATTCAATGATTTATGTGGTTTAATGCTTCCAATTGATCATTTTATTCTATTCATATGTCTATGTATGCTAGAATAGATGTTTATGTGTTTGTCTCTATATTTTGGTGTTATTGATGCATGTCTATGTGTATTGATACTATAGATCTAGAGATTGTCAAGATATAGTGCTTAATAGAATGCTCTTGTGATTTATTTGATGGTTCATACTCATTTTTTGATGGATTGTGTCTCTCCCTTAGTTTAATTAGTTTAATTTCATGTCATTAGGTTAATTGTAATGTAGTTGTAGTTTAGATGTTAAATGGGAGGACAATCCATGCTTGTTGTTTGATGTTCCATACTTATGAAAACAAGTAGCATATGTCTCTAACCTTGTGATGTGTTTGGATTGTGAGCTTAAAGAAATGATTAATGGCTTAGTTTGATATATTGTGCTATCCACAATGTTGCTTAGACAATATACACTTAATTAGTAATCCATGCTTGTTGAAACAACCACACACACACACACACTATTATTGCAATACATGTTTTCCCTCTCATTAATCATTCATTAAGGGTGTAGAAAAGCTATACTTAGTGGTGATCTCTAAACCCCAAGATCTCTCTCTCTCTTCTTTTCTCTCTATTGCATTTAATTGTTTACTTAAGTTTAAATTGCATCTTAGTATAATTTAATCACCAACCAATCTTTTGATCACTCGACCTACTAACCCTAATCTCGATTCCACAGCTTAATACGACCCACCAATCCCTTAGGACGATCCCTACTCGCCCTAACTATATTTTTAGTGAAAGGTAGTAGTGGCAAATTATAAATGTAAAACTTGGCCACACTCATCATAGTCCACTTTGCAAACTTTGGGTGAACCGTGGCTGAATCACACCATTCTCCAAGGCTGCCCCGAGGCCCTATAAATAACAGCTTCTCATGCTATTCGATTCAAGCTATAACAAAGTTTGAGTTCTTAGTTTCATTTCAAATTCTCAGTCCAAATTGTAATTTTTAATTTCTAGTTTAGTTTCTCCAAGGAGCTCAGCTTAGACCAAAGTATTGTAATCAAAGAACAAAGTTGTAAGTTTCAAGTTTCAATCCAAAGTTCTTCAAAATTATTCAAATTTTATTATTTATATAATATCTTACATATTTCTGTATTTCATTGATTATCTTTCTGTTTTTAATATTATGTTTCTATCATAGTTTATTATCAATCATTTATCCTGGGTGTTTATGGTATTAAAGCCATGCGTGGTGATTAAATAAGTTTAACCTTTTTACTTTTCTGTTTCCGAACCTGGATCCCGTTTAGGCTAGGTGTGCCATTTAGGGTTGGTCGGATGAACAGTCATTTAGGAAAGGTTCAATAAGTTTATTCAAAAGAAGCATGTCTTCGAGATCGTCACCTCCTCTAGGAGGAAGAATGATAGTTAACCAAAAAGAACAACATATTGATAGCGGTCAGAATAATCAGTGGGATACTTGGAATATACCCAAGGTTCCCATTAAAGATATTTATAAATCCTCAACTTTCAACCTCAAAATAGGATACTCTATCAAAACTGTATAACAAACCATTTCTCTCAAAAACCCTTTTGAAATCATCCAACTATTGCAAAAAAGAGCCATAGTCGAACACCAGAAGAAATACAAATTCCTACATATAGGACTTGTCCAAATTGCAGTCAAACCTCTTACCTCAGGAGGACTTAACACTTCTATCATGCTTACTCTTAAAGATTGTAGGCATCTCAATTTTGAAACCTCTTTGTTAGGAGTTTGCCAAACTAGCCTTTTCGATGGCCGGCAATACTTCAATTATTTTTCGAATTACTCAGTAGCTCTTGATGACCCAACAATCCTCCATACTCTAACCCTCAATGTCTCAAGTAGTGGTTATGAAATGATGGATGGAGCCATACCTTTCAATGTTGTTTATAGAGTCCATTACAAAGTCATGACTACTCAGGTCAGCCTACAAGCTCTTCGTGAGTCTCCCAAAGGCGAAACCCTCCTTCTCCATGCTAGTAATGAGAATTCACACACTTATGTTCGAAGAACCATAACTTGGAATGAAGTCACCTTCCCAGAAGAATGGACTCTCAAGCATGTAGTTCCTTCTTCAAAGATTGAGAATAAAAGGTTAGAATAAATATCTCAATTTTTTGATGGAACGGTAAAAGTTAGATTTAATTCTAACAGGCTCAATAGACTTTCCATCAGAGAAATAGAGTCACCTAGATCATCATTTTCTCAAGCTTCTTTCCCTTAAACAAACTATTCAAAAGTCCCTTCCAGAAAATCATTTTCAGGAACACCTACAAAAAATCCAAATCTCATTGGAGTTTAAAGCAAAGAAGTTGCTAAGCCAGTTTACCAGGACGATGAAAGCGAATAGACTGAAGAAAAAGACATCCCTCCTCTTCGACATAAAGGACCCTTGAAATTAGAGAAGAATGGTATGCTTTTTGTATACACCACAAGTTCTCAACCCCTTTCTTTACATGGTTTGAAAAATACCGTATTGATAACGATATTGATTTTCCTTTCTCGACAATCAAATCCTTAAACGTCACCTCCAAATCCATAACCACATGGCAAACATCCTGCGGTGAAACCATTGAAGCCATCCACCCTCCAGCTGAAGCAGTCAAATTCAAGACAAAGGCAGAAGGAACTGTCAACCTTACTGCTTCCCCTTTTAAGACGAAGGCAACAGCCGTCGATAATACACCTTCCACTGCTCGTGATGTACGAAGTATCATGGAACAAAATAACTATACAAACCAGCACCTACAAACTCTTGGCGCTCAACTTTCTCGAGTTGAAACCTTGCTTCAAAAAGAACAAATTATCCCCATCCAGTCAGACAATGCTCCACCTTTCATTACCCATGAAATTCCCCTACATTTGTCTAAACAATTATCCAAGCGTAGCGCTATTGAAGAAGCACGGGATAGGATTAAGATAATCGAATCCCTCATGGTTTCCACATTTACAATTCCTGATACACCAGATCGATCGATGACCATTAAGAACATCAATACTCTAGACCAAGAAATTGGTACTGACACTAAAATTGATGAAATTACATAAACCTTCCAAAACCAGCACATCAATGCTTTAGAACCCACCTCTTCTAGAAACTATTATCCTAGGCCGACTTTTCCAGACCTACATATCGAAGAAAGAGGACAATTCTCTCAAGCTGTTTACCATAGTGGCACCATTTATAAATGGAACATAGATGGCAAGGCTGAGAATCTCATTCTCAATACCCTCCAAGAAATAACCGTGGTTAGTACTACTTACAAGACCAAGAATGACTCATCTAATCATACCATATCACAACTTTTAGTAGGGGGTTTTACAGGATAACTCAAAGGATGGTGGGACAACATCCTTACTCCTAATAAACGCCATGCCATTCTTTATTCTGTTAAAACAACTCCCAAAGGAACAATGATCAAAACAAAAGAAGGATATGATATAAAAGATGCAGTTGCTACACTCATTTTCTCTTTCACCAAACAATTCCTTGGCGACCTCTCAATTGTTAAAGACAAAACCTCAGAGATCTTAGCCAACCTTAGGTGCTACAAACTCCAGGATTTCAGATGGTATAAAGATGTTTTCCTTTCAAAGGTTCTTACCAAGACTGATTGTAACCAAGCCTTTTGGAAAGAAAAGTTCAGTGTTGGACTCCCCAATCTCTTTGCTGAAAGAATTCGTAAGCATTTCAGATCAAAACACAATGGTCATATTCTTATGATTCGTTTACTTACAGTGACATCATTAGTACCATCACAGCTGAAAGAATAGCTCTCTGTACAGATTTCAAACTTCAATAACAAATCAAGCATGAGAATGCCACAAGCAGAAAAGAATTAGGATCTTTTTGTAAATAATTCGGCTTTGAAAACCTAACCTCTCCTTCCAAACGAAAAAGTCATAACCGCTATAAGAAGCCTTTCTCCAAAAGGTACAACAACAAATCAAAGTATCACAAGAACAAGCCCTCATTTGTGGACAAATACCTTTCTTCTGAGAAAAATAGACAAGAACGCGTCCCTCCTTTGAAACAATTCCAGAAGAAGCTCGCTCCTTCCAAAGCAACAATAAAATGCTTCAAGTGTGGCAAAATGGGTCACTACAAACGTGATTGCAAAGCCAATCAGAAAATCAATGAGCTCGATCTCCCTGAAACTGTCAGAAGCCAATTGATGTAAATGCTTTAAACACTTCTAATGAGGAATCTGAGAATGATATCAATGATATCTAAGAGGATGACTATCATGCTGATACAAACTATAATTCTGACTCCTCAAACCAATCTTTTGATAACCAGCCTATCAAAACGAAATGCATTTGCATGATTACTAAAGATCAAGAATTTATGTTAGAACTTATTGATAAAATTGAGGATCTCGATCAACGCAAAATTCACCAACAACATTGGCCAAAGGAGTGACAAAACTCCAGTTGCTATACCAAACACTTACAATCTTACTGATATCTTTAAAAGATTTGGTACACAGCTCCAGATGCCAATTACGATCTAAGACCTCCATAAAGAAATCAAGCAAACCAAGCAAGAGATTTCCATCCTAAATTAAAAGAATAAAGCTTTGAATGATTTCACTACTCATGACATTCTTACTCTCAGAAGCCAACTCATTTTTCAACAATCCCAGATAGATGCCCTACAACCTATGTCTTTTTCCAAACTTGAATAGCAAGATTCTAGAAGTCTTACCAAAGACAATGAGGCCTATATCAACCTCCTGACCCAAATAACATTCCAGAAATGGCATGTTAACTCAAAATTGTCATCAACAAAACCTTTACCATTCAAACTGTAGCACTTACTGATTCTGGTATTGATCTCAACTGTATTAATGAAGGACTTGTTCCTACAAAATACTTTGAGAAAACCAAAGAATGACCTCAAGGTGCTAATGGTTCACGACTTATTGTTCAGTACAAGCTAACCATATCCCATGTTTGCAACCAAGGTTTTTGTATCAAGACACCTTTTATCCTCGTCAAAGACCTCAATACTCCTGTTATTCTAGGAACTCCATTTATTTCTCTCTCTCTCTCTATATATATATATAACCTCAACCCCATGGGCCTAAAATCCACACCCACCTAGACTTCTTTCCAAGTAGTCCAAGACCCATTAAATTGGTCCAAAGACTTAGCCCAATCCACCTCTTCTAAATAAATAATTAAAAAACCTAAATAATTAAACAAATACATACAAATAATCACAAATAAAACACATAACAAGTCAATTAGCATCTACAAATAAATTATCAATTACTAAATAAATAATTAAACCAATTAAACAGGTAAACACATAAACAAATAGTCAAATAATTAAATTAAATGCAATTAAAATAATTAAATATATGCTCTGAAAATTAGGAGTATTATAAAGTCTCTGGTCCGAGGGAGTCAATAGCGGACAATATTGTGTATTATAGGTAGGGTGAGGGTTGTTACAAATGGTATCACGGCCTTACCTAACCAGAAGTGTAACGATGGGGACATCGAGCCTCCTACGGGGTGGATTGTGGCAACCTATGTAAGCGGCTGTGAGGCCCTAGTAGGCTACCACACTGGGCGAGCTATAAGTGCACAATCTCACATCACCTGGTGTGGAAAAGGCAAGTGTTATATGTAGATTCAACACCCTTCTATGATATAACGTGTTTTAAAGCCGTGATAGTCATGAACCTACCAGAACTTCGGAGTTAAGCGTACTTAACCTAGAGTAATACTAGGATAGGTGATCCCTTAGGAAGTCTCTGGTTTGGGAGAGCCAAAAACGGACAATATTGTGTCTGGATAGGGTAAAGGTTGTTATAAGAAGTCTTTGGACCTATTGTCTAAACACCTGAGAGTATCAATCCTGTTGGGCACAAATGAGTGTTTATATGAAAACATAATGAGAATGATGAAATTATGAGATATAAAGCCCGATTGGTAGCTCAAGGTTTCTCACAGAAACTTGGTAAAGATTGTTACAAGAAATCTTTGGACCTCTATTCTAGACACCTGAGGGTATCAATCAAGTTGAGTACAAATGAGTATTTCTACGAAAACATAATGAGAATAATGAGATTATGAGATATAAGGCCCGAGTGGTAGCTCAAGGTTTCTCACAGAGACTTTTATTAATTATAAGGAGATATATTCTCTTATGATAAATGCGATCACATTTCAATTTATAATAAATTTGGCAGTCACAGAAAGACTATATATTCATCTAATGGATGTAGTTATGGGATATTTATATGGATTACTAGATAATAACATTTATATGAAAATTCCAGTAGGATTTAAAATGCCTGAAACAAAACCACAACGTATATACTCGATAAAATTGCAACAATCCATGTACGGATTAAAACAATCTAGGCGTATGTGGTATAATCGCCTCAGCGAGTAAAGAAGGGTATATGAATAATCCAATTTGTCCATGCATTTTTATTTAGAAATCAAAATCTGGATTTGCTATTATTGTAGTGTATGTTGATGATCTGAATCTTGTTGGCACATCTCAAAAGTTCAAAAATACGGCCACTTATTTAAAGAAAGAAATTGAGATGAAAGATCTTGAAAAGAAAAAAAATTGTCTTCACTTGCAAATCAAACATATATCGAGCGAAATTCTCATCCACCAATCAACATACACAGAAAATATTCTGGAGCGATTTTTATATGGATGAAGCTCATCTATGGAGCTCCTAAAGTGGTTGTCCAAGCACTTGATGCGAAGGAAGATTATTTTTGTCCTCAAGAGGATGATATAGAACTTTTTGGCCTTGAAATGTCATATATCAGTACAATTAGTGCTCTTGTGTATCTTATAAATTGCACACGGCCTGACATAGCTTTTCAGTCAACTAATTAGCACGCACTTCTATATCATGGTATCAGTGAAGCAGACAATTACTACACATTCTTCAAATCATTATGAGATACTTGCAGCTCATAAGTCAAACATGGAATGCATTTGGTTAAGATCTATGATTCAACATATTAGAGAAACATGTGGTTTCTCATCAATAAAAAATAGCACAATCATATAACATGAAGATAATGTTGCATGCCTTCATAGATCAAAAGAGGTTATATGAAATAGAACCAAACAATCTCACCAAAGTTCTTCTATGCACACTAACTGCAGAAGAATATTGATATTGACATTCAACACATTCGTTCATGTGAAACTTTTGCAGACTTATTCATTAAAGCACTACCAAGTACGACGTTCAAAAAGTTGGTGCACAATATTGGAATACGTCAACTCAAGATTCTTTAGTGTTGAACTAATGCATGAATGAGGGGGAGCAATTGATTGAAAATGTATTGGCATATTGTACTCTTTTTGCTTTGTTCAGATTTTGTCCCACTAAACTTTCCTAGACAAGGTTTTAATAAAGCAATTAAAACTCATAGAATGCCATTTTCAGACACACAAGAATATTGCATTCTTTTTCTTTCGCTATGGTTTTTTCTAATTGAATTTTTCCTAACAAGGTTTTTACGAGCCATATTCTTAGTGCAGTCTAGTGGATCCAAGGGGAGTGTTATATTATATGTATAATTGTGTGGGGTCCACTCCTTGTTTAATCAAATTGAAAATTAAGGAATTCTTTGTATCAGTAAAGAATCACAATGTGAATGCAGCTATGCTGGCATTAGGAATTATAGGCACCAAAAGTTTGAGTCGACCCCGTTAGCACGGCCAGGTTACGTGGCTGGGTCTATTTGATCATCATCCCATTAACACATAGTAATCTCATGTCAAAAAGCAATTGACTGTGCATATGAATGCAAGGAATTGGTTTAAACCCAAAAACATGAGGTGGCAAAATTGTAGTGGTAGAAACCATCTATATATATGTGTAAGGAACCTAAAGAACATACATGAATAATAGAAAAGGAGCAATTCACTCTTCCTCTCTCAATTTGTTGTCTTTTTAACCTTCTAAATTTATATTTTGCCACTCTCAAATTCTCTTGTACTATATATCTTTTATTACATCTACTTTATTCTACAATGTAAATGGAAGACTAATTCCATTCAAGAGGGATAATTCCTATGAAGCAATCTACAATGTCATTTTACATTTTTCAGAGAGGATTACAAGTAACAATGTGAGAAGAAGAAGAAGAAGAAGAAGAAGTAATTGATTGTTATAGTGAATGTGTATGGTAACTAGATGATCATCAAGCATCGTGGTTAGATAAATAAGCAAATTCAATATCAAAAAATAAAAAATAAAAAATAAAGAAGAAGTTTGTTTTAAGAATAACACAAATTATGAAAATCTCAAAATTATTTCCCAGATGAATTACAATAGATATTGCCAATGGAAATGCCTAGACCTCAAATTCTGCAGAAAAATGAAAGGATACAATGAAAGGATACAGTATCTAATGTTCGGTTGCCACAAGATTCTTGATATTCTGAATTTTTTTTTTTTTTTTTTTAACCAAACAAAAAAAAAAAAAAAAAAAAAAAAAAAAAAAAAAAAAAAGAAGAATTATATACAACAGTTTGGACTCAGTATTGTATCTGATCTAAGGGGAAAGTGTGAATGTAAGCTGAATCCATTTGCCAAATCTTGAGTGAAGCTGTGACCTTCAATCCTGTGGCATTGTTAAACAGGAATACCCGCGCTGCCCCATCAATCGCACTTGTTGGATAAACTCTTGATGTGATCACTGATCTCCCTCCTTGGGCAAAGCTCTCCACAATGGAATGATCAACCTGAATCCAATTTCGGGAGAAAATTTGTTGAATGTTCTCTTTTAGTTAAATCCGATTGTGTTGATTATCGAAAACTTTTAGGAGAATTCATGTATAGTATAACAAGTATCAACCCCTTTGGTAAGGAGCCATTTCTGATGCAGAATTTTGATTTAGAAGTACTATATACTCTTATAACTTTTATTTACATCTAAATGGATCTAAAACTGATCAACATTTTTTTGCTCTTAATAGTTTCCTTTCTAGTATATTTCAAGCTTTAGGCTCCAATTAAACTACATATAAATATATATAAAATAAAAATAATAAGAGATTGTGACATACCAATAACCTCATGGAGAAGTTTTCACCATTAAGCACAGGGACTATGCTTCCATAAATTTTTCTGTAAACATTGGAAGCCTTGGATGATCTGCATAGATAAACATACGGCGTTACAATATTTTGCTCGCATGGATGAATTTCAACCATGTCAGTATATTTTAAATCATCAAAAACCTAAGAAAAATAGCTACTTCTAAGCATGAAATAATTCTGGATTCAAGAAATAGTAACTCCAAAAACACAGACTACTGAATTATATAATAGCATGTGCAATTCAAAAATCGGATAATTGGTATAGTAGTAATTTAATTCGAGAGATAATTAAGGGGACCAAATGCTTAAGATATACTTTCAAGTAAAAGAGAAGCATACCTTGTTTCATCAGCACAGAACCAAGTGTTGGCACTCCCATCAGCGTCTTTGGCGATGTAGAAATAAACCGGTGTTAGTTCAGAAAGTGTTTCATCTGCAATAACCAGAAGGCCAAATGGTCCCAAGGCACCCCTTGCTGTGGCACCACCGGTGCAATTGTAGTTCACGTCGGCTTCAGCTGTCGCCTCCAGTGCCTCTTTATCTATTTCAAAGGTGGCACTTATGTCCAGCTGCAACCATTGCCAAACTACCAATTTTTCAGCAAATATACAATTTAACAGTAATAATCTAGAAATCTTAGCAAAACAAATCAGAGACCTGAGTAGCTAAGCCTATATTCAGCGGCACAACTGATCCAGGTCCAACCTCCACCTTATTGAATTCGGTGCTCTTCTTTCTCAAGCTCTCCAGTTCGTCCACAGGCCAGTGAAGTAAATTGGTTCCGGTCTTATTGTCAAACAATACAGTCCTGGGAATGGTCTGTGAAACACAACAAGAAGTCAATTTACCCCAAAAATAAAATAAAATTTACTAGTTGGTACAAGTAAAAAAAACACACATGAGATGAAGAGGCGCTTATTTGAATATTTTTGGTTTTACATATTTAAGTGCTAGAGTTCATGATTTAACTTTTCTTCATATCACTTTCTCTTGTTTATCTTCTTCTTCTTCTTCTTCTTCTTCGTCGTCTTCTTCTTTTGTGCGTGTGTGTTTATATATGTGTTTTTTTGTTGGGGTTCACATATTTAAGTGCTAGAGTTCATGATTAATCATCTCATAAACAACTGCAAGGAGTATTTTGAAATAAAAAAATTACGAGGCCACAACTACACCAGGTGAAGACCAAATTAACCACTTAATCCTCAGTCCCAAAAGCAAATCATCACCCGTTGTAAAGTGCTTATGATATTCTTCAATGATGATGCATATATATAGATATATATATATATATATATATATGGTCAGATGCGATTTAAATCACAATGGGGCCTATCAGTTTATTTTTGGGAATTCTTTTTACACTCTCATCAATGGCTGAAAATAAATTTAGATCAGATATGAAAGAGAAACATTCTCAGGCAACAATGTTCTTACTAAATGACTACAGAAGACATAATTATTGATTAACTAAATCTTCGAAAAGGTAAAAAAAATCATTCACAAACAGTATGAAATGCTTCTCACAAATTCAATTATTGCAATGACTAGGAAAGATAACTGATTATGCCTAGAGAATATTAATCAAAGTAAATAATTTACTCAGAAAGTGGTGAGACAGACTTAAAAACTAAAAGCATAAAATTCATTGATTGATTGATTGAATTTGAACCAATCCCACTTTAACTTGAATTGGACTTGAGCAAGTCAAACAAAGCTTTAGTACCTTATATTTGAACAAGTGTCCAAAAAATAGCATTAATGTCAGTGTATTTAGTGGATGAGATCAAATAATTGCTTGAAATGGTAGTACTAATAATTAAATATAGAGTGATTATATATGTTGGAGAAGTCGATGCATCACGTGAAAAATACTAATGACACGTAAGTTCTTATTGATCTAAATTATTATTCATAAATATAATAAGTCAAAAAAATTTAGTACCTGAAGAGATGCCCAACCTTTCAAAAGATCATCAGATTCACTATCAGTTTCTCCAGTCCAACCCCAAAGGATCCTCCTATCCTTATTTTGGTCATAAAATGTCTTTGATGCATAGTACTTTCCATAATCCACCCGTAAGCCGATACCCACATCCAACTCCAGGTTATCGGGTGTCCATCTACCATTAATCGGATCATATGTCCCAAGGGCGTAATAATCATGCTTGTCATCATCCAAACTTGCCTTAAGTACGTGCTTCAAACCCGGTCCATTAGCTGATGTGTCCAAACCATTCTTCCTGGTCATTGAAACCGGGTAAAAGTCCACGCATTCCCACATGCCCGTACCCGGAACCGCATGTAAGACTCCATCCAACAGCTCATAGCTTGTGAAGTTGGTGGTTTGATACACTAGCGAAATGCCCGTGGTGTTAACCTTTGACCCGATTGTGATCCGCCATTTCCCATCGGGGCCAAGCCATGCCGTTGTCGGGTCCCTGAAGTCTTTGGGAGCAATACCGGATGGGGGGACTAAGACCGGGTTACCCGCATACTTGACCCAATTACGAAGGAGAGGATCAGATAGGTTGGCAGGGTACGCAAGGTTTTGCACCTGCACATAATCATCGGTGGTCCCAGTGTAGAGCATTATGATCTGACCATCGGGAAGAATCGTGGCGGACCCCGTGAACACACCATTACAATCAAACCAGCTATCTGGAACCATAGCAAAAGGGAGGTGGAGCCAATGGATCATGTCCTTAGACACCGCATGGGCCCACGTTATATTGCCCCAAACGGCAGAATTTGGGTTATACTGGTAGAAAAGGTGGTACCACCCCATGTGGAACAATGGACCTACAAAAATGCAATTATGTCCCCATTTCAAACATGTAGACATTATTATACTTGCATAACTGTGTGTATATATAGTATTCATCAATTTTAGATCAATTAGAGTAATTTAGCCCCTTTTTACATGGAAGTAGAATTTAAAGACAGAAATTTTTATATGGTCTAAATTATATGATGTTAATTAATCACAACTTGATGTATAAATAAAAATTTAAATAAAATTGACACATTTATTTGAAAATTGTTCGTAAATATTATTTTCTATATTTTATAAAAAGTGTTATATTTGGATAATCCTAACTCACTAAAAAGTGTCATGTTTGGGAAGCCGTGATTTACAAATTTCCCAAACATAGAACTTTTTATGGGACAAACGCAAAGTAATGTGAAAACGTACCATTAGGATCTGATGCAGAAATTACCAGATTCCCCGCAAGAGCAACCATGAAAAATGACAATAAAATTGGATTAGAAAAACATAATATATATTTATATGTATCAATAATGGAGTACTATAAAATAACAAAAGGCCGGGTAAAAAGTTACAAGTGATTGTGTTTTGTACCCACCATTCATCCAATTCTTTTGGGGTTGAAAATGATAGGTTGTTCTTTGCCATGACAGCATAGCATTGGTCCACGGGTACACCTTCCCGTAGCCGGGAAACTGCCGGAAAGTCTTCTCCGACACTCCCAATGATACCCCTCTCGAGGGTGGCAGCTCCAAGGTGTCCGGCGTGGACACCGAAGAAGGTGGATCGGTATTGACCGTAGCTTGGTTGAGGATCAAAACGATCAAAGACAGCAGACCCAATGTGTAGAGCAACATACAGGTGAGACCCTTCTTGGGTCGGCGTTGATTGGCCGGAGATCCAGTTGATTGAGTTTGGTCCGGTAGGAGAGTGTAAGAAGTTGCATTTTCAAGATCATCAGGGGTTGAAGTGCTAGTGTGGGTGTCCATTTTTGGTTGATTGAGCTGATAGAATATAGAGGTGCTAGTGCATTAAGAATTGAAGGAGTTTGTGGTGTTATATAGATGAATAGGGAGTGAGAGTTAGACTAGTTTAAGTGGAATGGCGTCAGAAAAAGGATGTTGTGTCAAATATGGATTTGCCCGGTGGTACGTGCTAGGGTGGTTGATTGTCCAGCTCGGTTGGAATCTTGAGTTTATCATTATATAAATAAATATACACACTACGTGGCACTTTGGATCACGCAAGGGACCGACTATTTTGTTGACATCCTTGTCTTGGCTTGTGCAGAATTAATTATTAAGCTTAGGTGTACATCTTAGCATTCTAAATGCTGTTCCAACTTCATCTTATTCACAATTTATAACCCCCAAAATATAAAATAATAATAATAAATAAAATAATAATAATACTACCTCCATCCCACTTTAAATGTCGTTTTCCCGAAGGCAACATTTAAGCTATGTTTGGTACGATGAGTTTAAATGGGGGAAATAACATTAGTTATGAGGGAAAGGGGAGGAAAGGATAATTTTAACCCCTTGTCGTATTTGGTTGGTTAATGAAAGAAAATAAATGAAAGGATAATGATCATGTTTAGGAAAAGAAATGAAAGGGAAGTATTTTAGTAAATTTACTATTATACCCTTTTAATTTTTAAAAGAAAAATTTATAAATTTAAGTATGTAATATTTGCAAAAAAAAATAAAAAATAAAAAATAAAAATAAAATAAAAAACCTATAACAAAACGTATGTAATATATATATATAATATTTTTAGGGCAAATCATTTTAGCCTCCCTGCCTCCATCTCTATTCTCGTCCTAACTCTGAACTTGCCCTCTCTCTCTCTTTCTCTCTCTCCTCTCTACAACTGCAAATACAAGAATCAGAAGTTCAAAATCCATTTCTTTCAGTTTATATATTTGTCTGCAAGAATCAAAACTATGCATATCGGCATCATTTCAGATTGTTCAAAAAATCAAAACCCAATTTCAGCCATATCGATCTTTCAGTTTCCATTGCCCTTCCAATTCGGGTTCGCCGTTCGCAAGCTTCAGCCGGCCCTCTTTCTCTCAACTCTCAAGCTTGCCCCCCTCTCTCTCTGCAACTGCTAACTTGTACGTATGGGTTTTGTGTGTAATCAAGGGCAAATTTGGCATAAGAAATCACTCACCAAGCCTCTCCTTCCTTTTTCTTCCGTTTTCGTCCATTTTTGGGAGGTTAAGAAATCTACTGTAGAAGCCTTATGTTAACCCTCCAAACCCTTCCCTCTCCTTTCCTTTCCTTCAATCAATTTTACCCAAACACAATTTTTTAATCACCCTCCATCACCTTCCCTTTCCTTTCCTCCCATTTCCACTCTACCAAACTGAGCCTTAAAGTGGGACAAAGGAAATAATAATAATAATAATATTACTAATAATAATAATAATCTCATTTTCATTAGTTACGATAAGTCCTATAGACTTTGTCATAATTATTGTTTAGGAAATTCCAGCGACATGGGTGCCCAAGGTGTCACATAGCTGTATTTTATTTTTCCATTTATTTTTCGGATTCGGACTTTGTCGAACCGAATCAAGTCAAGTGCTCGGGAATAGATCCCGACACTTCTTCCATTTTATCCTTGCATATTTTACTCTCTGTGTCTTTGTGGAATTGTAGTGCACTTGTATATGTTTTACCTTTTGTCATTTTGGGGTTATTTGTGCGATTATATTTTGGGAACATTTCCATTTTTAGGGTTATTTGTGAGATTATCTTTTGAAGATATTTTCATTTGGGGCAATAGTGCGATTAATTTTTTAAATATTTTCTTTGAAGAACTTTTATGCAATTTTTGAAAGTTAGTGCCATGTGTTATGTTTCAATTATTGTCTACGAAGTTTAAGCAACACTGGAGCTCGAGGGGTCAGATAGACTACAATTTGGGAGGACCTGTCCCTTTTTCTTTTTTCGTTTATTATTCGGATTCGGATATTGTCAGATCGGATTGAGTCAAGTGCTCGAAAATAGTTCCAGACACTTCTTCCATTTCATCCTTACGTATTTTACCCTCGTGTCTTTATAGATTTGTATTTGTATATATTTTAGCTTTTGTCATTTTGGGGTTATTTGTGCAATTATATTTTTGGAACATTTTAATTTTGGGGGTTATTTGTGCGATTATCTTTAGAAGATATTTTCATTTGGGTCAATAGTGCGACTATTTTTTTAGATATTTTCTTGGAAGGACTTTTGTGCAATTTTTTTGAAAGTCAGTACCATGTGTTGTGTTTTTATTATTGTCTACAAAGTTCAAGCGACATTAGGGCCCAAGGAGTCAGATAGATAACAGTTTGTGAGGACCTGTCCCTTTTTCATTTTTTTGTATTTTCTTTTTCCGTTTATTTTTCGAATTCGGGTCTTGTCGGATTGGATCAAGTCAAGTGCTCGGGAATAGTTCCCGACACTTCTTCCATTTCATCCTTGCATATTTTACCCTCATGTCTTTATGGATTTGTATTACACTTGTATGCTCCCAGGTCTCATGCATCACATCCATGATCGAGCACTATCCACAGAGGATCGAGCATCATCCATTGAAGCTCGAGCATTGAACCCCTGATGCTTGAACATGGTACCTAGTGCTCGAACCCATGAAGCTTAGATCGAGCAATGTTAAAGGAGTTCAACCCCAAAAATGTTCTTAGTGTTAAAGAAAAAGACGCTTCGGAAAATAGTTGAAGAAAATTGGCTAAGTGTCAATGTGATGATCGAGCATCATTCACTGATGCTCGAGCATCTATCCAGAGAAGCTCGAGCAATTGTTCCCGAAGCTCGAGCATGAGCCCTAAAGCTCGAGCATCTGTTCCTAAAGCTCGAGCATTGCATGACATGTCAGATTAAAAGCTGCATGATTACTATCTTTTCAGCCGTATCTCATCCCAGTTGGGCCAGGAGACCTAAAAGCCCACCAAATATATATTTTCTTCTATAAAAGAAGGCGTTAGCCTTGAGAGAAGAGGTCCGGAATTTCAATCTAGTTTACGGTGTTATTCAGAAGGCTGAAGGTGTCGTGACTTTTAGGGTTCCTACAACCTTGAAAGTGAAGATTCTGAGAAGAGAGGTATCGTCTGTGACGATGGAGATGAACTCAACACAAATGATATCCAACCTTGTCATGAGTAGCTAAACCCTTTCTTAGGGCACTGATGTAACCCAACGTTATATTATGGTTTGATTGTTTTGACTCTAGGTTTATTTTAATATATGATGTTTTCTTGATTATATGACTACGAGCACTTGAGACAATTCAAGTGGTTTTTCATGCTGTAGTAGAATATAAATTGTTATTACTTTGTCTTAGATATAATAATTTATAATCTATTCTCAACCTAACTCGTTGTACGGTATCTGGTGGAGCCTTACTGGACACGAGAGTATTGGTCATATAATGGTGTTCCAACGTGTTTTACAGAAGAATGTTTTCATAATCTATGCTTAGGAAAGGTGGTTCATTCATAAAGTAGTTAAAGTAGGTAGAGTAGGTAGGCAAATAGTCCACGCTAACCGCAGATAGGTTATAATTAGCTAATTTTGTAAAACATCTTTCTTTAAACTCCGAACTGAATGAATGTTATTGAGTTCATCTCATTTGAAAACAGAATTGGTTAAAGTCCCAGAGTTGATTCAATTGACCATAGTATAACGATTGTGGTAAAGTCAAAGCCTTAAGACTTTCCCTCTCTGATCATTTAATTTAGTTAATTTGTTTTAATTGATTATTTTATAGTTTAAGTTTGTTAAACCGTGATAACCAACAAACTTCCCAATTGAGTTACTTGTAAACTATAGAACAAAGTTAAAAACTAAACTACAAATCTCTTCTCCCTGTAGGTTCGACATCTTCTTTGCATAGAGCTATATCCTACACGGTATCGTACGATTGCGAGAGACACATCACACACATCAAATTATCAAGTATATGGAGTAAAATAGATATATATCATTATGCACAAGTCAAGTTTGTTTATTTTTTTTTTAACTGAAACAAACCTAAACTAACCTAATCTAAAAATAAAGAAAAATATACAAATAAACTAATAACCTAGAAAAACTGAAAAGAATAAAAATAAACTATAGTACAAACATACAAATGCTAAGTTTAACGTCGATAGATTGACAACATGCTAAGTTTAATGCCGCTAGCTCGATTGTACACCACTCCTTAGCCTGTATACAACAATTCAATTACCTCCCTCATCCTAAAATCAGTCTTATAGGAGATTATGAAATTCAAAACAAGAGGAACTAATGTGGTTCCATCAAGACCCAAGAAAGAATACTCAAGCTTATCCGGTCGTGGCTTAGGCTTAAGTTTGTGAGAAGACTCACAAGAAGGACAAGGAGGACTCAAAATCAAAGGAGGAGGATCTTTTGTTGGAAAGATGGTAACTGAATCCTTATCAATGACATCAATAAAGAAGCACTCATCTTTCTCTGAGGAATAAGGAGTGGCGTTAAAGATATTTAATTTGAGCTTCATGTTTCCAAAAATATCCATAGCCCTAGTCCTACAGTTAATGTTAGCATTCATTGTAGCTAAAAATGGATGACGAAGGATTACAGGAATATATTTATTGGGATCATGGACAGGTTCTATATCCAGGACAAAAAAGTCAACCGAAAAATAAAACTTGTCCACTTTAATGAGAACATCTTCAATTATCCCACGTGGTTGCTTCATAGATCAATCGACAAGTTGTAACACCATTTACGTGGGTTTAATCTCTCTCAAGCCTAATTGTTCATACACCGAGTAAGGAAGAAGATTAACATTCACTCTAAGATTAAGAAGTACTCGGTCTATCATATGGTTTCCAATGATGCACGAAATGGTAGGAGCACCAGGATCTTTGAATTTAGGAGGAGTGTTGTGCCGAATAATTGCACTGACTTGCTCAGTGAGATAGATTTTCTTAGAGACTTAGCTTTTTGATTTTCTCTTTTCAAAACAATTCCTATCGAGTTGTAATTTTTCGGTTCAAAATTTCAAGATTGAAGATTGGATGCGGATTTGAAGAAATTCAAGTGTTCATGGTATACTACACTTGAAGATAATGAGAACAATGCTTTAGGAAGTTTTGAGAGGTAGTGAGAACATTTAGAAAGGGTTTTGGAAGTTTTTAAGGAAAAATTTACATTCCGTCCATCTTGAACTAGTTCAACGGGGTTGAACTGGTTCAACTTCAGCAGAATTCAAGACTGGCCATCTTGAACCGGTTCAAGGGGGTTGAACCAGTTTAAGAAGTCATGGTAGCATTAGAACTTTCAATTTCATTTTTCTTGATTATTTCCTTTTTTAACCCTACTTCCTTCCAAGTCCTATACACGAAATTTTCTATATTTTCAGAGGGATTAGGACATTCTAAACTTTATGTAAACCTTGTTAGTCATTTAGGTTTATTCATGGCTTTAAGAAACATCAATTCTATATTTTGAGAAAGGCTGTAGAGAGATATTTTTTATATGGCTTTTGCATACAAAATTCAAATCTAATAGAGAGCCATCTTTGAGAAATATTTTTATTCAGAAAATTAATCTGATTTTTCTGATTTTATTTTTGAGAGCATACACATAAACACAATTGTTATTTAATAGTATTATTCTCTATCTCATTGGCATTGAAGATTCAGAAATTTCGGAAAAGCATAATTTATTCATTTTTCGTCAAATTCAGGTCTAGAAGAAAAGAGGTGAAGCGATCACACTTTGAAGGGGTCAAAGCATTCGTGGAGTGTTGTTTGAATTACCTGTAACTCTTCTACAGAGATCAAGAGTAAGCCTGAGGTTGAGAGCTATTGGACGGGGGAGTCACAAAGTTAGGGATCATCAGTAATTGGTTTTTGGTAGAACGATAGGGTGTGAGCCTGAGTCAAAGTTCAATATACTTTGCTTCAAACATAGTGGATCATTTATCTCAGGATTGCAAAGTCCAACGAGGCTTTTCCTATTACAATTGGTCTATTATACCAATTGGGGTTTTCTCGTTAAAATCTTGGTGTCATTTATCAAACTCTATTTACTTTACTTGCACTTTATTTTTGCTTTGTGGTTTGATCTTAGTTTTATTTCGGTAAAATTAAAATAAGTAAAAATTAGATAAAAGAGCAAGTTAAATCTATTCACCATCATCTAGGTTATTTATCCATATTATATTCCACAACCATTCCACTGCACACAAACTCCAAACAAGTGGCATCAGAGCCATCCTCTATACATTGAGTTGTTCCTTGTGGAATTTTTTTTAATAAAAAAAAAAAAAAAATCTCTGTTTTTGTTTTAAAATTTTCATATGGATAGTGTTCTTAAGGAAGGTGGATCTATTCAATGTACTCCTTTGTTTGATGGTGATAACTATGCTTTTTGGAAACCTAACATGACATTTTTTCTTATGACTCAAGGTAAATATGTTTGGGTTGCAATTAAAAAAGGTTATAAAAAACCTACAGTCACAAAGGATGGTTTTACCATTGAAAATGGAGAGTTTGAGTGGACTCAAGCTGAGAATAATGTTCAAGAAGGAAACACCAAAGCTTTGATTTCTTTATTCAAATCTGTTGTCCAATCCTAGTTAGCTCGTATTGCTCATTGTAAAATTGCAAATGAGGCATGGGATATACTTCAACTTACCCATGAGGGTACAGATGAAGTCAAATCTTCAAAGATTGAGATGCTTGTGTTTCAATTTGAAAATCTTAAGATGGAAGAAGATAAGACCTTTTATGAGTTTTACATGAAACTCAACCATATTGTGTCTGGTCTTCGAAACCTAGGAAAGAAAGTGACAGATAAGAAAATTAATAAGAAAATTCTTAGGTATTTGCCTGAAATGTTCAGAATCAAAGTTGAAACACTATAAGCAACTCAAAATATCACAACCATACAAGTTAATGAGGTTGTAGGTCATATTAAGAACTATGAGATTAAGTACTATGGAAATTCCCAAAAGCCTAAAGGCTTAGCCCTAAAAGGTTCAAAGTCTGAGTCTTTCAAGTCTGAGGTTAGATATGATAGTGAGTCTGATGAAGAAATTGTTCTCATCACTAGGAAGTTCAGAAATTTGATCAAATCTGAAAAGATTAATGCATTTAAGAAAGTGGGAGAGTCAAGGTTTAAGAATAGAGAGTTTTCATCTAAGGGAAGTGAGAGACAAGATAAAAAGAGAGAAGAGGAGTATAAAGGAACTGAGATTAAATGCTAGACATATGGTGGTATAGGTCATACATCAACAGTTTGTCCAAGTCCTAAAAATAGCTTTGTTGTTAGGAAAGAGTCCAAAGATAAAAATAAGGGTAAAATAATGAAAGTTTCAGTTTCTAAGGATAATGATGCTTCTTTTTCTAATGATGATGATAATCCTCTTGCTTTTGTTGCTTCTGTGAATAATGATACTTCTAAAAGATTTTCTTTGTCTGACACAGATGACTTAAATTTTGAGGACATAGCAAAACCTAATGATGAAGATTGTTACAAGAAAGAAACAAAGGAGAATTATGATAAAGCCTTCAATGAATTATATGTTACATATGTTCAAACAAAGAAAGGCTTCAATAAGCAAGGTAGATAATTAAAAGAAGTTAAGAAGCAAAGAGATGCTCTGAAAAAGGAAAATGAACAGAAAAAGAAAGAGATTGAAGATGTTCATCGAAAAGTAAGATTCTTAGAAGGTGAGGTAAGTCAAGTTAATCCTGTAAAAGAATCTCTTGTTTCTAAATTGGAATTTCTTGAAATTGAATTAAAAAAGTCACAAGAGAAATTGATTAGATTTACTTCTGGGCTGATTAAACTTGATGAGATTATTAATGTTGGTAAGAATGTGAATAACAAAACTAGCTTAGGTTTTAATGAGGCTTCATCTAGTAGTAAGGGTAAAACTATTTTTGTGAAACCCAATAACTTGAATATACCTAAAAAAAAGTCTAAGGTTGTTGATTCATCATATACTAATATTTCTTACGTGCCTACTCTTTTGCATTGCACTTGTTGTGGTAAGAATGGACATAGCCAATATTATTGCTATAGGAAGAGCAGAGAATCTTTTTCTAAATTTCATGCTTATGGTTCTTATGTTAAGAATAGGATTCATGCTAAAAAGCAAATTTTATGAATCAACCCAAAAATTCTCATGCTAAAAATTACTCAAACAAGAAAAAGGTTAGAATTGAAGAGTCTTTTCAAAAGTTGAATGTAAAGACTGTACGGATCAAAAAGGAAGACTTGGTTAATTATGTGCCTGTTGATACTATGGGACTTGTTCCTAGTAGATCTATGGGTGCAAACCCCCCTAACTAAGTCCTAAAAAAGTTTTATGGTTATGGACTATGCTTTAATGAAAATCTTGTTTCCATTAGACCCTATCTTGTAGTTTAGGATTTAGGTTGTTTTTCTTTCATTAGAAAGTGATGATCATATTTTTCTTGTCAATGCATGAGTGATAATTATTTCTCTTGAATTAATTATTTTTGAATGCAAATTGGGGACATATGATTATTTAATGAAAAGATTATTGATGTGTAATATATATGTTGAAAGACAATTTGCTTTGTTTATTTCTTTTTAGAGATGAGTCTCTTGAGTTCATATTTTTTATGTGTACTAGTCCAACTCTGAGAAAACTTAATTGAAAATCATTGTGAAGTTAACTAGGTCATATTGCTCATAAAAGCTATAAAGGTTATATTTTTTAAATAAATAAAAAAAAACATGTGTTTAAAAAAAAAAAAAAAATTGATAAAATTTCAACATGAAAATAAAAGAAAAAAATCAAGAGAATGCTGAAAATCTTTGCTACGGAAAATGCTACCTATTGAGACTAGTTCGAAAGCTCTTACTAGACTTTGGAGAGGAGCTAATTGAGTAAAAAAAAAAAAGTAGACAAGTTAAAATAGGGAATTGTTGTCTACTCTTTAGAGTAAAAGCCGTCTTGCTTAGTAAAATTTGCTCAAAACAATTTTATCTTAATGTTTTTCAATCAATATGGACAGTTGGTCAATGTGATTTGATTAAAATTTGACGAGATTGAATTGGGCACACACACATATGAACTTGTTAGGTAAATTTCTAAATCTTCATAAAAATTGATTTGATTTTTATGAACTTGAGAATTGATTTGATTGAATATTTTGTGGTGTCTAAAAATTTCGTGTTTATAAATTCTCTAAAATTCTTCAGAAATTTTTGGATTTCATGTATGCTTAAAATTCATGGAAATTGTTATCTCATATTTTTTATTCAAATATCAGAAAAATTAAAATTAAAAATTAAAAAATGAAAAAAAAATCCAAAAAGATTTTCCTTTTAGTTTTTATTAAGAATTTTTGTTCTTGATTGGATGGAAATATCATGTGTGTGATTTTGAGCATGATTGGTTCTATTTATCATGTGGATGGAACTTGTGTTAGCTTGGATAATCATCTTTAGTTCCACTGCTACTATTTATCATCATGTTTTTGTGCTTATTACAATATCTTATGCATAGATGATAGTTTTGATATCTTTTCTTGTTAATTCTCCCACATTATTTCTTTTCTTTCTTTCTTGAGCTTTATTTGTCAATTTGTAACAAAAAGGGGGAGAAGTATGCATATTTTAGGGGGAGAGTTTCTAGAATTGAGGGGGAGACATATACATATACTATTGATATATGTTAATTGTTTATCTTTCTTGATTAAGCTTCATGGGTAGTTTTGTTGAACTAATGTGCAGATTACATGTTGCTACATGTGTTAAAGCTTCATGAGGTTCAAGAAAAAATCCTGCGTTTTATTTCTTTAACAATCATTGTAATTTTCCTTTTCTGCTTGGATTGATTACATGTTGTTTTTAGGGTTTTGTCACGAAATTGCCAAAGGGGGAGATTGTGAAATATATATTTTGGGGAGATTATGAAAAATATATATATATTGTAAATTGGCAAATTTCGTTGTCAAAACAAATTCGATCGAGTTGTAATTTTTCAATTCAAAATTTCAAGATTAAAGATCGAATGCGGATTTGAAGAAGTTCAAGTGTTCATGCTATACTACACTCCAAGATGATGAGAACAATGCTTTAGAAAGTTTTGAGAGGTAGTGAGAACATTTAGAAAGGGTTTTGGAAGTTTTTAAGCAAAAATTTACATTCTGTTCAACTTGAACTGGTTTAACGGGGCTGAAATGGTTCAACTTCAGCAAAATTCAAGACTGGCCATCTTGAACCGGTTCAAGGGGGCTGAACTAGTTTAAGAAGTCCCGGTAGCATCAGAACTTTCAGTTTCCTTTTTCTTGATTGTTTCCTTTTTGGACCCAACTTTCTTCCAAGTCCAATACACGAAATTTTCTATATTTTCAGAGGTATTAAGACATTCTAAACTCTATATAAACCTTGTTAGTCATCTAGGTTTATTCATAACTTTAAGGAACATCAATTCTATATTTTGAGAAAGCCTTTAGAGAGATATTTTTTACACGGTTTTTGCATACAAAATTCAGATATAATAGAGAGCTATCTTTAAGAGATATTTTTATTCATAAAATCAATCTGATTTTTCTGATTTTATTTTTAAGAGCATACACATAAACACAAGAGTGATTTAGTAGTGTTGATCTCTATCTCATCGGAATTAAAGTATAATTGAAGATTCAAGAATTTTGGAAAAGCAGAATTCATTCGTTCTTCATCAAATTCAGATCTAGAAGAAAAGGGGTGAAGCGATCACACGTTGAAAGAGTCAAAGCATTCGTGGAGTGTTGTTTGATCTACCTGCAACTCTTCTACAGAGATCAAGAGTAAGCCTCAGGTTGAGATCTATTGGACGGGGGAGTTGCAAAGTTAGGGATCGTCAACAATTGGTTTTTGGTAGAACGATAGGGTGAGCTTAAGTCAAAGTTTGATATACTTTGCTTCAAATATAGTGGATCATTTATCTCTAGACTGCAAAGTCCAACGAGGTTTTTCCTGTTACAATTGGTCTATTATACCAATTGGGGTTTCCTTATTAAAATCCTGGTGTCATCTCTCAAACTCTATTTACTTTACTTGTACTTTATTTTTGCTTTGTGGTTTGATTTTAGTTTTATTTCGGTAAAATTAAAATATGTAAAAATTGGATGAAAGAGTAAGTTAAATCTATTCACCATCCTCTAGGTTATTTATCCATATTATATTTCACAATTATTCCACTGCGCATAGACTCCCAACACTAAAAACACCATTGAAACCTTAAAAACCTAGCCTCCGTAGCTTGATTTCAAGCCTCTTCCCCTCACCTTTGGGTCTTGCAAAACAAAAGGTTCCTCACACTCTAGTCCACCACTCCTTAGCTTGGATTTCCATTTTGCTTCCATTTCTTTAAGTATTCTAGAGATACAATTCTCTAGTGAGGTAGGGAGTGTTTTATGTTTATACCCTTAGTGTTATAATGTATTATTTGAGATTAATATATATTGTATGCATGTTATGATAATTTTAGGGTTGCACATAGATGAAAGTTGTATGTAACTAACCTAGGGCTTCAAATTGCTCAAGGCTTGTATGTGATTTACTTCTTGTATGAATGTTATTTCATTTGATGGAGAATTAAATATTAGTGATTTATTATAGTGTAATTATAGACTTTTTATATGATTTTTGTCAATGAATTAGCTGTGAAATTAATACTATGTTGTTATGTGAAATTCTAGGATTTGAAACTCACTATATATTAGCATGAATGGATTTCCTATGTTGACAATTTTGTAGTAGCATAGCTTCATTCACATTGTGAATTTATTATTGAAAAGGCCATTGTACTTTTGAAAACTTAGAGTATGGATTGCGTGGTTACATGTTTAAGGCTTATAATACTAGCATGATTAAATCCTCTATGTGAATAACATAATATTAGTTTAAGTGTGTACAAATTAAGGACTTGATTGAATGACTATTGAGTAGTCTACATTATTTTAGTATTGTGAACTTATTGATATATTTTCCATGTGAGTTAATTATGGTGTGTGTGTGTGCCACTTTGGCCTTAAGAGCATAGTGGTCATCATTTTGTTCATGAAATTCATGAGTTTATAAGTTGTGTGTGTACGACATGCATAACATGATTGACGGATAGAAGCTATCCAAACTTTAGAAGTGGACATCGAGTCCGAGGGCTAAAATTCCCTATTCACACTGGCCAGTGGGGTGCGGAAGTGCACCAATCATTTTAATCACATATGATTTCCGGCATAGCATCACATTGTATCATGGAGTCACATGATTAAGTTACATCATAGTGGAGTCCATGTGTGGGTTGAGTTATAGTTCTTGGAGTGGTTCGAACTTTGTTATCCTTCTAGCTTTGTGGTAGTTGTTCTTGCAAGTATATTCTTATTGTTTAATTGCGTTGCTTATTATGGATTATGTTTAAAATTATTTTAAAGATAGTTTTAGGCTGATCCCTTGACTTCACCTTGAGACTAAACGTTAGGGGGCATGATCCACGTGTATTCGTTTATATTATACTTGCAAACCCATTGAAGTTTTAGGGTATACGAATACGCATCATCCTACGGAGTAACTCGATTACTCACCCTAATTGATTTTTTTTTTGGCAATGAGACACTCTTTTTGGATGCACAACATCCCTAGCTTGGCTTGTATTTCAATTAGACATCGTTTGTATATTTTGACATGCAAGTGTTAGCATGAGATAGTTATCTTTGAGGTTAACAATGTGTAATGTATTTAGAAACGTGCCTTACTTTCTTTTGGATATGTAATATGTACATAAGTACTCTATTTTGATGCTACTTTAATTTATATGTAATGAGGCCAAGGGCCAAACACTTTTTATGTATGGAATGTATGTTATTTTATAACATATTTTTATCTCTTTGACATAACATAATCTTGGGAGCATTTAGGTCATTTTACATTACTTTTTATTCCTGGTTTGGACCATAGTTGATCAGAGGACTCATTTTTAGGGAGGGTTTCTTCACAATTTTTTCCAAAAATTCCCGTTTTAGCCTTGAAAATCACGTGTTTTCGAAAAATGACAACTTGCAGCCAATCATTCGTACCCCAGTTGGATCGATCGTACCTGCAAAACTTGAAATTTTGGATCGTTCGTAAAATTCACGATCGATCGTAAATGGTTTGGATCGATCGTACCTAGACACATTTTGACAACTTTTTAGTAAAACTTTAAAAATTCATTTCTTTTTTATTCTAACTCCAAATCAAGTGATTTTTTAGTCTAAATTTATTAATTTTTCGTTCTCTATCTAATGGTATACACAGTAGCATCCACTTCTATTTGAAATAACCATTTTACCCCTAGTTCAATACCTTGTCCATTTTAAAACCTAGCTTCCGCATTTGTTTCTTTTTGAGTTTCATGGCTTCTTAGAAGGTCACTTTGGAATCTTGCAAGTGGTGTCCATCTCTAGAGACCCCTTATCTTTTTCTTGCTTCCGCATTTGGGATTCGTTATCGGATCAGTTTTTAGGTCACTCGCTAATGCACCGAGTTCTTTGAAATTCTGGCCGTCACATGGGAGACTAGAATCTAATTAAAACTTCTTTTAGTATTCCCAACATCCTCACTATGAGCTAACATGGATTTAAAGTTTCACTTGGTAATCTTGAGAACATCTCTAAGAACTACACATTAAATAGGACATAATCCTTTTCTTGATCTAATCTGGACGTAATGCTTCACATGGTAAATTATAGAGGAAGTCCTAATTAATCAAAAAAAAAAAAAAAATTAAATCAATGGTGTAGTAAATTTGAAGTGGTTCTATTTATAAACTTGGACTTAAATTCTTCACTTGATAATTACATAAACCCATTTGAGTCTCTGTTGGAAGAAAAAAAGAGACCAATGAGAAACAATTGTGGTTGAAAAAAAAAAAAAAAAAAAAAAAAAAAAAAAAAAAAAGATGATCTACCTCATTGGAACCCGCCTCCCACCAAAGGTTAAGAGCAAATAAAAATAAAATAAAATAAAATAAAAATAAACATTGATCTTTTGAAAACTTTTAAAATGATATGGATTTCACATAAATTAAATTTTGTTAACTCATATTTTGCAAATCTACTGATTCTTGGGATAGAGAGGATATATTTTTAGATTTTGACCAAATTCAAATTAATGTTTTGATCGGTTCACGAAACAACAAGGTTGTGTATTATGGATATTTTACTAAAAGTTGATAAGTGGACTAAACTTCAATTGAATTTACTCTTTACTTTAAAGATAGATTTGAAATTTTAAATACGCTAATGATTTGAAAATCTCTGAAAATATGCATACTTTCTTAGAATAATGACAATTTGGTATTTATAGGTTTTATATGTAATATATTTAGTTTTTTTGTATATTGCTTATGGGTATCATCACTGGAAACTCTCACGGGAATATAATTCGTCTACTAGGGATAACCTTGTGGTTTAAATGTATACGCTAAATGCAATCGAGAGCACCAGCGAAAGTGGCTAGTTAGATTTTATTCACTATTATTATGATGTAATTTTTGGTTGTTAGGAATGAAAATTAATTAATTTAAGCTTGATTCTATAAATTCTACAAGTAAAACTTTTAACGATCTTATGTTTTTCTTTATTTGGATACATAGGATGCTTAAATTACGCAAGAAACTAAGAAAAATCAATAATTAAATAGTTTTAGAGATTAGAGATTTGCATGTTTAATGCCGATGGAATTCGATACCTTGGTATTTCTTTTATTTATTTTTGGTATAATTAATTTCCTTTAATTGCATGCTTAATCTAAATTTAACAAGACCTATTTCGGGTAATTAGGTTTAGAATTGAATTACTTCAAATTCAGATTAAATTTTTTTTTTTTTTATGCAATGGTTGATAATGTTTCTCTGGATATGGAGGTTTCAAGTCCGCAGAAAGAGACTTTTCATCAGCCAGTAGCTGGCTTTATTTCTCCTGAACCTACTAAGAAATTAAGAAATAAAACTGTGGCAGTTACAGACAGGAAAACTAGAAGTAGCCACACTAGGTCTTTGGCCCCATTACCTCCTTCTCAATGATTAGTTCATAGAATGTGAGAGGGATGAATAAATCTAAAAGGTAGAAAGGGGTTAGTAATTGGTTGTCTTCAAAGTCATCTCACTTCTGTTGTTTACTGGAAACTAAAGTGCACAAGGAGTTCTTTGATGTTATTTCCAGGAGAATGAGGTTTAATTGGGTTTGGTTACACAATTATGATACCCATCCTTTGGGGAGAATTTGGGTTGGCTGGAATCCAACTGTCTTTTCTATTTCAGTTATTGATTCTCAAGCCTAATGTATATTGCTCAAGGTAAGGTTGTTCAAACTGGGGAAGAGGTTTATTGTTCCCCAATATATGCTCAAAATACAAGTAAAGAAAGATAGGTTCTTTGGCAAATAATGACTCATTATGTAAGTATTGCAGTTGGCCCTTGGATCACTCTAGGTGACTGGAATGCAATCAGGTTTTTTGGTGATAAGAAAGGTGGTAGGAGGGTTCCTCAAAGACTGTTGGCTAAGTTTAATAATTGTTTACAAGATGCAGGCCTTTTGAGTTATATGTTGTTAATGGGGTTTGGTCTTAGTGTAATAGACAAAGAACTAATAGGAGAATTTTTGTTAAAATTGATAAGGTCTTTGTTAATGACATATGGTTGGATAAAATGCCTGGCACTAAGGTATCTTATTCTTCTGCCAAGCACTCGAATCACTATGGGATTCTTATTCAAATCTTAAAGAAGTTTGCAGATGGCCCCAAACCATTCAAGATGCTAAAAGTCTGGTGTGTGAAAGATTATGTTCTTCCTCTAGTTCAACAGGTTTGGGACATATCAGTTACTGGTTCTTCTATGCACAGACTTCTAAAGAAGCACAAAAATGTCAAGAAAATCATTAAGGAATGGAATAAGAATGTGTTTGGATCTGTGGGGGAAAATTTGTTGAAGACAAGGCAGCAGATAGATAATATATAGCAGGTTCTTTTACAAGATCCTTCAGATACTATTTTTTATCAAGAGAAACAAGCTAAGGAGGAGTATCAGGCTGCTATTATGGATCAAGAGATGATTATAGTTCAGAAATCTAGAGTGCCCTGGTTGACTGAGGCTGATAAGTGCTCTATATTCTTTTACCAAAAGATGAAACGACATAGGCATTTTATTGTTATCACCAAAGTTGAAGGGGTTGAAGGAGTGATCTCCACTGATATAGGGATTATTAGAGAATGATTTACTCAATACTATCAATAGCTTTTTTCTCAAACCTCAGCTTAGCCTCCTTTTGTGGTTACCCCTAGAAAGACTCTAAGTGCAGATGATGCTCTTCAATTAGATACTGTGGTTTCTCCTGAAGAAATACATGTTGTTGTACTGAGTTTTCATCCAGATAAGTCCCCTGATTCAGATGGATTTCCTGCTAGATTTTATTAAACCTTTTGGCCAGTGGTAGGTGCTAATGTGGTAGCACCTGTTAAACATTTTTCTGGTCCATGGGGATGAGCAGTTCTTTTCTCACTTTATTGCCTAAGGTGTGTAATGCTTTAAAAATGACTGAATTCAGACCTATTGCTTTGTGTAATTTGGTGTATAAAATCATTACTAAGATTTTAACTAATAGATTAGCTTTGGTTCTTCTTGATTTGATTAGTATAGAGCAGTGTGGTTTTGTGAAAGTAAGGAAACTACAATATGCAATTATCATGTCTTATGAACTGGTGAGGGATTTCTCTATGCCTAAGCATGCTTCAATGGCATTGAAAGTGGATGTTAAGAAGGCTTATGATTCAGTGTCTTGGAAGTTTTTGCTAAAAACTTTGAAGGGTTTTGGTTTCAGTGATCTTTGGATTAAGTGGATCTCTACTATTCTTCATTCAACCAAGTATTCTATCATTTTAAATGGCACACCTACTGGTTTTTTCCAGCCTGTAATGGCGCTAAGACAAGGTTGCCCTATGTTTCATCTTCTGTTCTCTTTGGTTACAGACTAGCTCTCTCAAAAAATTAATGAAGTAGTTCAAAAGAAGGAGATCACTGCTTTACATTTGACAAGAAAACTACAGTCTCCATTGTGTCATATCTTCTTTGCAGATGATCTCATGGTTGTTTTTCAAGCTTCTATCCCAAATGCTAAAGCTTTAGCTTTTATTTTCAAAAATTTTGAGTAAATCTCTGGTCTTCAAATGAATCCTCAGAAAAGTAAGGTTTTGTTCTCTAGAGCTGTCAAAAGGAAACAGGGCATTTTGAGGCTGCTGAAGTGCTCAGAAGAGGTATTTCCTATCAAATATTTAGGTCTACCTCTGTGTTCTTCAGGTCTAAAAAGGAATAATTGTAAAGATCGGGTTGATAAGGTTATTAAAAGGATTTCTTATTGGAATACTAAGCTGTTGTTTCTTGCTGGTAAGTTGGAGTTGATTTAAAACACTGGTGAATCCTATCTTTCTTTACTGGTGTAGTAGTTTTACTGTCTCTATGGCTATGACAAATCAAATTCAAAAACTATGTAGAGATTTTTTATGGGGGAGTACTGTTCATGCTAATAAAATACATCTACTGAAGTGGGATATTGTTACAAATACAAAATTTGAAGGAGGTATTGGGCTTAGGAAGCTGTCTGATCTTCAAAGAGTGTCTAGAGTTGTGTTGGCTTGGGATTTTTATTGAGTAAGGATAGGCTGTGGGTATCTTGGTTTTGTCAAAAATATTGTGCTAACTCAACTTTCTGGGATGTGGTACCAAGAAGTTCTAATTCTGTATTTGGAAGGCTATTGTGGAGGCTAGAGATACTATGTTGACATTTGTTTCTTACTAAGTTAGAAATGGCCAAGAAATTAAATTGTTTTGTGACCCTTAGTGTAAGGGGTTAACAATTACACAAAAATTTGGTTATAGGTTGGCTAAAAGGTTATGTTTACACAAGGATGATTTAATCCAGAGTATTATGCTGAATGGAGGCTGGAATTTTGCTCTGTTGCAAGATGATTTTTTTCTTCCTCTCATGGCTTATCTTGACACTATCAACATTTGGTCTAAACCAGATAAACTGATATGGGATGGTGGTTTATTTTCTTTCAAGAGAGCATGGGAATGTTGCAAAGTTCCAAATGTTGAAGTATGGTGGTATAAACTGGTTTAGGGTAAGGCTAAGCCTCGGTGGTCTCTAATTACAATGTTGGTATTGCAGAATAAACTCCCTACCATGTTGAATTTATAGAAAAGAAAGTTGTCTTTGGCTTCAAGATGCTCATTATGTCTTCAAGCTTTAGATACTATGGATCATATATTTGTCAATTGTGCCTTTTCTCAGAATTATTGGAAATGGATTGGTGAAGTCCTACATTGGAATATGGAATTGCTTGTAGCTGTTAACACAGTTTGTGAACTTTTTTCTGGAGTAATTCTCAGTACCAAAATTCGAGGGTTCTGAAAAGTTTATTTACAGCATCTTTATGGGCTATTTGGAAGGAAAGAAATGCTAGACTGCATTTGGATGTTTGCACTCTTTCTAATTCAGTGACTTGACACATCTTTTTTTATGTTCTCACAATACAGAATGCTATCTCTATGAGGTTTTGGAAATGGTATTTTTCTTAAAGATTTATGCCTATGGTTTTGTTTCGATATGGTTTGAAGAGGTTGGCAGTGGTTTTTGGTTGCTGTCTTTGTTTGTGCTTTGCTGAAGTGGAGATTCTAGGGGTCCCTATTTTATGCTACAGTTTTGTTACAATGAACTGATTACAAGGGTTTGCATTTTGAGTTGTTGTTTTGGATTCATTGATTTTGCGATTTTTGGCTTTGGTAGTGGAGATTTTTATCCATTACATTTCTTTTGGAGTTTGTGGATGCTTGTATCCATTTTCTTTTTAGGTCTTCATGTTCATTTATCTGAGGGAATGCCCTCTGTACACCTATAAATATTTTTTTTTCTTTTTTTTTTATACAACCACAATTATGAAAAAATAAAAAAATTAAAAATAATAATAATAATAATAATTTATGCAATCCCTATATGTACGACCTTGTTTTTTACAAATCTATACTATAGTGGATTAGTGCCTTTGCTATTTTTTAAAATAACATCACAAAGCACTTTATTTGTACTTGTTATATGTGAGCAAATTTCTCTCTCTTCATTTTCTCTCACTCTCTCTAGTAATTAAAAACCCAACTAGGGAGGGAGCAAATCTTCTAAAGTCATTTTGCCCTGCTGTCCCATGTGGTGTACATTATTTGGCCTATATTTGGCCACACCTTTATTTGTTTAAGTGACATTGAAACCGCATTTGGATGCGTAATTACAAAAATTAGCTTACTCCCTCACCACCACATTCACCCTCAAAACAAAGTATTCACATAGTGCCGGTTAAATAATGTCACATATAAATATAACTCAATCCAACATATTATTTATGTTATTATTTGAATTTAAATTTTACCACAAAAAAATAAAGCATCATAAAAATCATTGTCATAAGTTAATTTAAAGAGTTTCATCCCAAGGTTAAAGTCGTTTGGGCTAATTTTAGATAACATACAAAATACTCGATGTTTACAAAATACTCAATATTTAGCAAAATAATGAAAAGATTCATAGCCTTTAATTCTCATGTATACATGACTCGGTCGAAGCGAAGTGGCTACAGGTCGACCGGTTGGGGACTTTCGGTCGACGTCTGATCCTTAGACGCCGACCGATATCTCCAATTTTTTGGGCTAGATTTATTTGTAACATTAGTTATTCAGCACTATGTGAATACCTTTTTTGATGGTGAAGGTGGTGAGTGTGGTTTTTTTAATGTATACAGGACTCAGTCGACGTGAAATGGCTACACATCGACCAGTTGGGGGCTTTCGGTCGATGTCTGGTCCTTGGATGTTGACTGGCATCTCCAATTTTTTGGGCTAGATTTATGTGTGACATTAGTTAATCAGCACTATGTGAATACCTTTTCTTGATGGTGAAGATAATGAGTGTGGCAACTAATATTAAACTTTGTCAATTTTTATTTTCATAAATATCAAATAATAACATGTGAATACATTCATGTGTAATTGCCGCATACATTTAATATCAAATAATAACATAAATAATATGTTGAATTGAGTTACATTTATGTGTGACATTATTTAGGCGGCACTACATGATTACCTTGTTTTGAGGGTGAAAGTGGTGGTGAGGGAATAAGCTACTTTGTGTAATTACCGCATCCAAATGCGGTCTCAATGGCACTTAAACAAATAAAGACATAGCCAAATATAGGCCAAGTAATGTGCACCGCATGGGACAGCAAGGTAAAGTGACTTCAGAGGATTCGCGCCCCAACTAGGGAGGGAGAAAATCCTTTGTGTGCATTTGTCATGAAGTTCCCTGATGTTTGTTTTACTTGGCTAACATTTGGCCACGTGGGTCTTTGTTTCGCACAAGTTGAGACCGCATTTGGTTGGATGCAGCAATTATGAAAGTGAAAAATGTTGAGTTATTTGGTATTACATTCACCCTAAAAACAAGGAATTTACATAGTACTTAATAACTAATGTCATATATCAATTAAATACTCAATGTTTAGCAAAATAATGAAAAGAGTCATAGCCTTTTTTTTTAATCCATGTATACATAATTCGGTCGATGTGAAGTGGTTACATGTCGATTGGTCAGGGGCTTTCAGTCGACGTTTGGTCCTTAGACGTCAACCGATATCTCCAATTTTTTGGGTTAGATTTATGTGTGACATTAGTTATTTAGTACTACGTGAATACATTCTTTTGATGGTAAAGGTGGTGAGTGTGGTTTTTTTTTTTTTTTTTTTTTTTTTTTTTTTTTTTTTTTTTTTTTTTTCATGTATACATGAATCGGTTTGTAACAACCCACTCCGCTTTGGGCCTAAGCCCGTATGGATTTGCTCTTGAGTTTTACCCCAACAGGCCTCATACTAATTGGAAATAATATCACCACATATAAGCACTTCACCTTTCCCTTTACCTAGGCGATGTGGGATTGTGCACATGTAGCTTACCCAATGTGTTAGCCTGCTAGTGTCTCGCACCTGCCCATGGCACACCCACTCATAAGGTCGCCACAATCACCCCCTCTTGGGGTCCAACGTCCCGTTTACCATACTTTCGACTAGTTTAAGCTCTAATACCATTTGTAATGACCCACTCTACCATATGGAATGATATTGTCCGCTTTGAGCCTCAGCCCGCACGGATTTGGTCTTAGGTTTTACCCCAAAAGGCCTCATACCAATTAGAGATAACACCACCACATGTAAGCACTCCACCTTTTCCTTACCCAAGCAATGTCGGATTGTGCACCTATAGCTCGCCCAGTGTGGTAGTCTGCCAGTGCCTCGCACTCGCCTACCGCACATCTGCCCACAAGGTCGCCACATTGTCGAAGTGAGATGGCCAAACGTTGACTAATTGAGGGCTTTCGATCAATGTCTGGTCTTTAGGAGTTAACCGGTTGGTGTGTCCTTATCCGAGTGCTCAAATGATGTAAGAAGTGTGAGTGTGTGAAGTGGCCACCACATTTAACATTTATAAAAAACACTTAACACTATACTATGTAGTATGAGTGAAAAAGGATCGTCCCAAGGGATTTGCAAGGTATTATGGAATCAAAGTTGGGTTAGTAGGTTGAATGATCAAAGTGAGTAGTTTGTTGGTTAAGCTAAAGTAAATGAGGTGTAGAGAATAAGGGAGGGGTCTTGGAACATAGAGTTCACCACTAAGATTTACCTCACTAAACATCTAATATTTGTTAATTTAGGGGGATTAAATATTGTAAAACAAGTGTGTGTGCTATCAGTTGAAATACTAAGCATGGATAACAAAATAAGTATACATTATCTAATCAAGCTAGTGAGTAGCACAACCTATCAAATTGAGTCATTAACCATTTAATAAACCCACACACAATTGATGCATACATAAATATAGAGAAATGTACTACTTGCACTCATAAGCATAGATCATCAAACAATAAGAATGGATTGTCTACCTATCTCGAAATTTAAAGCAACTACACTACAATTATACTAATGACAAGGAAATTAAACTAATTAAGTTATGGAGGTTGCACAATCCATCAAGAAATAAACATAATCCATCAAATAAACCACAAGAGTAGCCAATTAAGCACCATGCATTGACCAATACTAGTTCTATAATTTTAATACATATACATGATGTCAAATGTAAAGAATCAAGTGTAAACACATAACCATCCATTCCATCACACATAAACATATGAATAGAATTGAAAAATTAATTGGAAGCATTAAACCACACAAATCATGTAGAAACAAGATTTATATAAACATGAAGTCAATACAATATTTACAACATAAATCCCCACTAATTACAAAATATTAAAGTTTAAAAGGTAATCCTAGGGCTATCTCTAGCCCCAAGAGAATGATCTAGCTACTCATGATTGTTGTCATCTAACCCTCAAGGGCTCTCTTCATGGTTGAATTCATCTTCCACCTCTTGGTATTCTTGATAGAAACCCTAGAAAATGGAAGAATCCTCCCCAAAATGTATATATTCTCTCTCTAATTTCTAGCCAAAAATATCCAACTAACCAAAACCTCCTTACTAAAAATAGCCAAATTCCTTATATAGGTAGCTCAAATGCCACCCCAAATGGTCAGACCTCGTGCACTAGGACCTCCAAATGATTGCACCATGAGCACACCTTCAATTGGGCTTGAAATCTGTTTTGCACAATTTTTATGGCAGTTCGATCGATCACACTGTTGCTTCGATCGATCAAAGCATGGCGGCGCACTTATATGGATAAGGACAAGGCTGAGATATTTATTGGGAAAAGGACAAAAGTGGCTATGAGGATAAGATCAAAGGGTTCGATCAATAGAAGAAAAGGTTGGATCAATTACAGAGGAGATTTTCCTGAGGATAATGGCAAAAGCTCGATCCATCAAGACAGGGTTGGAACTATCACAGCATGATTGATCATAGCATAATTCGATCGATCGAACAGAGACAATTTTTACCATTTTGCTTCCACTTTGCTCCTTCTCTCCACTAGACTTTGGATTGCTTCCTCCAATGCTCTAATTTAGCTGATTTGGCTTATTTTGGGGCTAAGTACCTGAAAAGGAGGAAAACATAAAATTAGACTAAAGCAGAAAAATAAGATAGAATAAGGTCCCAGTATACTTAAGATTAAGGGTTTAAATGCGCACTTTTCAGTGCCTATCACCGATATCTTCAATTTTTTGGACTAGATTTATGTGTCACATTAGTTATTCGGCACTATGTGAATACCTTCTTTTGATGATGAAAGGGGTGGGTGTGTTTTTTTTTTTTTTTTTTTTTTCATGTATACAGGACTCGGTTGACGTGAAATGGCTACACGTCGACCAATTATGAACTTTCTGTCGACGTCTGGTCCTTAGGCGTCCACCGGTATCTTTAATTTTTTGGACTAGATTTATGTGTGATATTAGTTAGTCACCACTATGTGAATACCTTATTTTGAGAGTGAATGTGGTGGTCATGTGGTGGTTAGGGAGTAAGCTACTTTTTGTAATTATCGCATCTAAACGCTATCTCAATAGCACTTAAATAAATAAGAACGTGATCAAATATAGGTCAAGTAATGTAACGATCCAGTCATTTGCCTCCCTTTCCTTTTTCTTGAAATTTTACGAATGAATTTTTTTCTTTTAATTTTCTTTTCTGAACTCTGTTTCATGTCGCTTAGTGTCATCTCGAGTGCTTGGAATTGGTTTCTGAGACTCTTTCATGTGAATTGACAACTTCCTTTGAGGACCGAGTCATTTTCGCATTTTCACTTTTCGGACACTATGCGCTTTTCATCCTTTTCCTTGTTTCGTCTTTTTCCCTATTCTGTCTTTTCCCCGTTTGTCACATTGTTGGCACAACCTCACTTCTCATGCTCGGAGTTGGTTTTTGACTTCACGTGCCTTCATCTTGAGTGGTTTCCTCGAAATACGTATCTTTACTTTTGCAAGAAAGTACTCTAGTTGCTCCCGGTGTCCATAGGGGTATAGATGCACAATTCTTTGGAATTATTTTTTTTTCTTGGAGTGTTTTTTATAAATATCTTTTGAAGATATTTTTTTTCAGGGATATCTAAGAAAATATCTTTTGGAAGATATTTTCATTCTGAGGTAATTTCGCAGTTAACCCTTTTTGTAGGGGTCATTGTGCAATTAACGAAAGTTATTGCAAAATACCTCGTCTGGAGCCTGGATCCTCGTATGGGATTCATTTTCAAATTTCGCCGAGTCGTGGACTCTTATAATTCCGTTCTGGTCGTTTTTCTCCAGTTTCAGAGTTTCTAGACCCCGTTGTCGACGAACTTGTTCGGGGCATAACTTTCTGCTCGGGACTCAGTTTTTGACGCCGTTTCTTCCGTTGTTCATATTTTCTCATTTGGAATCTTTTTTGTTCATGGAGTTTTGCCATTTGAGCACATTTACTCAAATTCCACTTTTCCGGACCCGACGGGGCCCTTTTAGGGCACTTTTTGAGACTTAATATAAATAGGTGCCTTAAAGAAGAAAATCAGAATTTTCTTCATCTTCTTCCTCTCCTTGGCTGGCAGCCATGGGAGCTCCTTGGCTGCCACCCTTTGACCTTCTCCTTCACTTGTATTCCTAAGTGAAAATCCTTCGGCCTTAACATTTGTTGTTCGCCTCGTCGTGCTCTACCATTACCCCTTATTAGAATTCATTTCTGACCATTTCTTGAGTTTGGGCTTGAGGTCAAGTTGTGATTTTCATGGGGCTTTTTGGGTATTCATGTAGATCATGTTGTTCCCGACAAAATCCTTCGATTTCGGCGGATTCGAAATACTTTTTTTTCGGTGGAGATTTGGGATTTTCATCCAAATTGAGGTAGGGGGTGTTATAATTTACTTTCTTGCTCTATTACATGCTTGTGATGCTTATACAACTTGATTACATGCTTGAATCACAAAATCTAAAGATTTTATTATTTATTTTTCTTGTGAAGGATTTAATTTTTCCGGTTGTCCATAGCTTTGTTTAATCATGTGGCATGATAGAATATTACCCCTTGAAATGTAGATTGACATATATTAAATCTAGATTATTTGGACAAGTAATGAAGATTTTATTTAATATTTATCTTGAATAAAATATTAAATCATGTGGCCTTATCTAGCTTTAAATCAACATGTGATAGCATATTATATTAGGCTTTAGCATGCTCTTCAACATAGATTAATTTGAGAGTAATCGGAGAAGTTTTGAAATCTAGTAATATTTAATTAATTAGATTAATTAAATTGCTCCAAGTGTACTATTCATCCCATTTCCGACTTGAAATTCTTGATATGCATGTCATATGGTTTCATATATATTAAATCTAGAATATTTGATTAGGTTTTGAAACCTTTCAATTATTATTTTTCTAGTATTAAAGTTTAATACTCGTGGCCGTACCTTGAATGAAATGTACTTGTACCGTATTCTTAAATCAAGTTATGACATGTTGTATAACATATATTAAATTGAGGTCATTTGGATGACTTTCAAAATCTAGAGATTTTAATTAAATAAAATAATTAAAATCCATTTAATGGTTCTATGCACTTGATTAAGTTTCTAACCTTGTATTCATGATTTTCTTGATAAGTTCCTTCACGTGTATTACTTTGAGCATAATCGGATAAGTTTTGAAACTTACATTTATTTATTTCCCTTGTATGGAACTTGACTCACATGGTTGTGCCGTGTATGAAATGAACTTGAAACTTGACATTGAACTTGGCCTTGACATGATTCTTGACATAACCTGTTTGTAGAACATTTGGACTTGCCATGTAACCTTGATAATTTAATCCCTTAAGTAGATTAAATTTCATTTTATGTCTCCCTCGAGTTAATCATGCCTTGATATCATGTATCTAGACTTCTTGTATCTTGGTTTCATTGATGTGCTTAATGAACATGCTCAATTGTTTCGAAATGGTTTATTCACACATGTGTTGTTTAATATACAATTGAATCATGTATCTTATACTTATGGTATATTTGCTTCGATGGATTCCATGTGCTATTTATCTTGGTTGTGGTCTATATAAATGCACACTTTGATTTCTTGACATTTCACATGCCGTCATAGTTAAGAACTTAGGGCATGACTTATGTGTTCCAAAATCTTGGTTGTGTATGATATGTGGTTAATGCATTTCTTGTATTTTGATACAATCTTGACTTGCACAACTTGTTGATTTTGGAACTTGGGATATCAATCAAGAATTGACATGGCTAGGACTTGGTTCTAGTACGGGGGATTGTCCCTCTAAACTATAGCGCGCACTAGGGGAAAGGTACCCATGGGTTAGTAGCCCTAAAGTGATCTCAAGAGTACGGTTTTAATCCGGGCGATATCCGAGTTTCCACATTGGTTGATTTCACTCTTTAAATTTCAAGTTGCTATTCCTTGAAGATTTAAACTTGTTGTGTATGTGAAATGCTCCAAACTTGTCTCATTGCATAGATTTTATGCTTTATTTGTGATTTAACTCCTTAAATTTCAAGTGCTGTATTCCTTGAAGATTTAAGACTCTTTTCGTGTTGTATGAAAGATTCTATCCTTGTTTAAATGCATAGATATTATGCCTTGCTCTTGATATAACTCTTTTCGTGTTTCATGGAATGTTCCATCCTTGTTTAGTTGCATAGATACTATGCCTTGTCATTGATTTCTTGTATTACTTTTATCGTGTAAATTGGAATGCTCTAATCTTGTTAATTGCATAGAAATTATGCCTTGTTCTTGATTTCATTTATCACTCCCAATCATGTTAATTGCATTTGATAATGTGATCCTTGTATTCTAGCATCCTTCTTATCGTGTTCTTGGATTATCCCAACTCTGACTTGTTTTATATATGTATATATATCATGATTCTTGTTGCTTATACTCCATAGTAGCTTAGGATGATCCCTGAGTCTCACTTTAACATAGACGTTAAGTGGCATGATTCCTTTTGAATTATATCATGTTAGTCTTAAAAATCTCTAAAGAAATTAAGTCGATGCATGCTCATCCCCTACGAATAAACTTGTTAGTCTTGTTTATTCACCCCGAAGTTACTGGGTGTTTTACAGGTAATGAAGCTTTGTTGTGGGATACACAACTCTCTTAGACATGCTAGAAGTCTTGAAGTATTTTTTATGACATTGAATAGGCACATGTTAACATATTATGTTTATTTTCGTTTATTTTGATAAAATTAGTATTCTTTGATTCCATATATGTAAAGTGTGCATAAGCACACTTTTTTCATTGTAATCCATGTATATTCAAAAATGTAGAATTTTGCCTTTAATGAGAAAAGTATGAAAACTTGGGTTTCAATATGTCATTTTCGCACCGGTGTGTGCATTATGTATGTAATTTATCCTTTAGCATTCATTTGCCATATGTGAAGTATGGCCAAGGGCCAAACACCATTTAGTTTTCATTTTTGCATTTCAATTCACATATTGCATTTTGGTCTAAAATAGTAGAAACCGAGCCTTTAAGGGTTCATTTTCAAATCGGGTGGCGCAAAATGTGTTCCGGCACCTCCACTAGGTCTCATTTATCTTGTATGAAGTGTGGCCAAGGGCCAAATGGTCATTTCAAACCATTTCCTAATTTTAGTTTTCAAATTTCCCATTTCTAGTTCATTTTTGCATTTTTGGCCGTTGGGGGGTCAAATTTTGCATCAGTTGTATTTTTAAGCCGTTGACTATTATAGCACATCCTAATAGGTAAGTTACGTTTGCGTGCATGGTCGTTTCTGAGCAAACCTTCTCCTTTGGTGAAATGAGCCTCCTATGGATTCATTTTGCACTTTTGTTGCATAATCTGATTTTAGGGAATCCTGGGGTTTTCCTTAGGGAAATAAATTCTGGTCTTCACATGGTCGCTTAGAAAATGTGATTTTAGGGAGGTTTCTTTTTCGTGTTTTTCTAGAAAATGTCGTCTTGGTGCCAGAAATCGATCTCAAAGTTCAGCTTTCTGTTTTTTTTTTAGCAGCTTTTTGGACCTCCATGACCAGATTTCATGGAGGGGCATTTCGGGTATTCTACATTGCATTTTTTTTTAATTCTCTCGCGGTTCATGTAGATAACTCAATTTTGAGGGGGGTTTCTTCTTTGTGTTTTTCCAGAAAAATTCGTTTGGTAGCCCGTTTTCGCTCTCAGTTGTGGGCAGATTCTGAAAAAATTCATGTAGCCGCTTTTTGGGTCCATCTTGACCTATGCTGTTCAAGGGGCATTTTAGGGACTTTACATCGTGTTATTTTTTTGTTTCTTCCGCAATATCGGGTAGAAAACATGATTTTAAGGGGGGTTTCTTCTTCGTGTTTTTCCAGAAAAACTCGTTTAAGGGTCCGTTCTTAGACTCAGTTCTGGGGAAAAAATCAAATGTTGCTTGCTGTAAAAACACTATTCCTGCCCAGATTTCTTACCCAGAAAATAAGTTGATTTTTTTTAAAACTTTAAGGTTTCATATCTTTATCATCCGGACTCCAAATCAAGTGATTTTTTAGTCTAAGTTTAATAACTTTTGTTTATCAATCCAACGGTATGTACGGTTGCATTCAATTCTCTCTGAAAGAACCATTTTACCCCTCGCCAAGTACCCTTGCCGCATTGATTTAAAACCCAAAAGTCTAGTTTTTTGTAACTTTGACGTTTCATATCTTCTTCATCCGAACTCCGAATCAAGAGATTCTTGAGTCTAGATTTATTGGTTTTTCCTTTTCTATCTAATGGTATTCTCAGTTGCATCTGGTTTTGTCTAAAAAGACCAGTTTACCCCTTGTAAAGTACCATTGCCGCACTTGTTTTAAAAACCCAAAAGTTTGATTTTATGAAACTTTGGAGTTTCATATCTTCTTCAACCGGACCCCGAATCATGTGACTTTTCAGTCCATCTTAGTTAGTTTTTCGTTGTCTTTCCAGTGGTGTGCTTAATGGCACCGGAATCCATATTTTTAAAAATGACTATTTTGCCCCTAGGGGCTTATTTGTCATATTTTTGACCTTTTGCTTCCGCATCAGTTCTCATTGAGTTCCACGACCTCATGGAAGGTCACTTTAACTTCTTAGAGTCTTGTTTTCTGTTTTCACTTCGGCATATTGGATTCGTTATCGGGTCAATCTTCAGTTCATCACAGGACACGTTGGCCTAAAAACCAGGGTCGTCACAAGTAATATGCTCTGCTTAGGACAACATAACAAAATGACTTTAAAGGATTTGCGCCCAACTAGGGAAGGGTGAGTCCGAGACTTCGAGTCCATCAAGTCCGAAACCACTCCCTAGACAAAGGTGTGATAATAATGTCCAAAACCACCCACTGCAAGGGTGATAAAGGACTTTCTCTATCCTCATTTTCTCTCTCCAAGTGTATCAAGGCAAGTCGAAAAGCCCCAGCTATGTCTCTTACATTTAAAAAGGGTAAAGTACATAGACACCCCCTGAGGTTTGGGGAAGGACAGGCAAATGAAACTTAGCCTATTTTGGGACAAAGACACCCCCTCAAGTTTGATACAGTAACCAAAGACACCCCAATGGTAATGAATTGACATTTTTGCCCTTTAAATTTTATATTAACCCATGTGAATATTGAAATTACCTTTCTAACCTCTTTCTTATGATCTTTATGTCAAAAATACCCTCATCCTTGACATGGCAAACATGTGATAAAATATGGTCATCTTCTCCGAACATAGTTACCTGGTACCAAAAAATTTGCAACGATATTAACAACAGTGATTTGTGGTCATCTTGTTTCTTTATTGTAATTTGAATTTTCATCGAAGAAAGCTTAATTTAGTTTCTAATTAGATATTTAGATCGTCGCGACTGACGAGGTTTTGGTGCCCGACGAGAAAGCGAGAGTATTAGGCGTAAGTATTCGAGTGATTGCATAAAATCAACACCGATTAGGTTGTTGTTGTTGGTGTCTTCGTTGGTGGAGCAATCGGAGGGAATAAACGAGAAAAAATAGGCAGAGTACGGCTGTCGACTCCCCAGTTTCTCCTCTATTTGCTTTCTTGGCGAACAAACTAGCGCCGTTGCGGGAGATGACATCGGAATCACCATCGACGACTAATCTGAAAACTTCGTCTTCTCGTTGTACCACTTTAATACCTAAATGTACAAAGGTTTGATCACCTTTAGGTACTTCTGTACTGCATCTTTCGGAAATAACTTTGAAGAATTAACCTAAAACACTTCCTGTGAGCTCTGTTTGTCTAATTTGCTTCTCAAATTGTTGTCTCCAGTGAAGAATGACGAAATCAGAGCCTCCACGACTTTGCATTTGACTGTGAAGCGTTTGCTCTGTTATTTTTTTTTTTTTGGTGATTTCTACTATAAAGTCGCCATTTTTGACTTCTTAAACCCCAACATAACACACCTGATTCACCATTGAATATATGGGTTTGTCCCCCCTCCCCCCTCTCTTTCTCTAGATAGAAGCTTGGTTGAAATCATAAAATGGGTCTCGTCACCATCGGAATTGGAGCGTTGAAGTTCTCTATTTTAGGTCGCTATTTGTTCGGTGCTTTGCTGGATCTGGGTCTTCGTTGTTAAGCTTGATGTTGCTCAGAGCTCACGGTTCTATTCACCATGGAAATTTGGCTACGGTCATGGAGGAAGAACCATGAATGGTTGTTGAAGGTTCAGTAACCTTTGTGCTCGCGGATCTAGAGTCGGCCTCGTCGGATTCGAAAGATCTAGAGTCGACAGAACTTTCTGCAATGGAATAGTCGAAGCTCTGCAGAACATCATGCGTCAGCGAGAAGTGGGCCACGACCGTCGGCGGAGCTCTCTGCTATGGACTCTGTACACACAAATATTGTAAGTCTACAATAGAAACAAAATAGGGAGCAAATAATATAATTTTATTAATTTGAGAAATTGAGGTACAATCCTCTGTAATATTCTTTACAAAAGAAAGAACTGGTCCTCTGATTAAATCTCATTTTTTTGTTAGTTGGTTGGATCCAAGGGCTGCACAGGCTTGATCTTGAATCACTGTGGAATTTGGATGACGAACGGCACGACTTTGGATGTGCTTATTGTTGATCACCGTGGAATTTGATGAAGACCGGCACGATTTGATGTGCTTGGTGTTCTTCGCCTTTGGGTTTGGTTGTTGGGGATTAAAGCTTTTGTATTTCTCTCTGGAATTCTGGATTTCTGAATTTTGAATTTGTGTACCCTCTTTTTCTTCCTCTAGGCCTCTATTTATAAGCTTCTTGGATTAATAGGATGATGACACGTGTCATCTCCTGATAAGGATAAAATTATAACTGGGCGGGGCCGGTTAAATTGTGATAATTATCCTTAAAAATAATTATTTCAAATATATTTTATTAGAAATAATTATCTTTCCATTTAATCATCTGGGCTGGGCTGATTAAATAATTTAAGTGGACCAAGCTTGGGCCAATTAAACAATTTAATTAAACATTAAACCCATATTGAATGGGTCAATTTGTCAACACCAAAGTCCATTAAATTTTTAGTGTCTACAAATTGCCCCCACTTCGAGTCCCATATTTAACAGGATTTGTTTCCTTTTTCAAGTGGGACTTAAACTATCCAACTTTCCTTTTTTTTTTTTTTTTTTTTTTTTTTTTTTTTTTTTGTGCCTTTCCAATCCCACTTCGGAAATTTTACTTTCCAATTTATACAAATCCCTTGCCTATATATATATCACCCAAGTCATAGGATTTTGACATCAATTTCAATCATCTCTGAAGGACTTGTAAGATCGCAGCCTCTAAAGATTGTATGGGATTGCGGCATCTGCTTAAACACATAGGTATGACTGTTCTTTCTTTTCTTCTTCTTTTCTTTTTTTTTTTGCTATTTTTTTTTTTTCTCCTCCACGCTTCTTGGAGATCAAATTTTTATTTTTATTTTTATTTATTTTTTTTTTTTAACGCTTGTTGGAGAATTAAATTTTTTTTTATATATATACTTTTTTCTCTTCTTCACGCTTGTTGGAGATCAAATTTTTTATTTTTTTTCCCTTCTCACGCTTGTTGGAGAACTAAATTATTATTATTATTATTATTATTATTATTATTATTATTATTATTTTCTTCTCCACGCTTGCTGGAGATTAATTTTTTTTTTTTTTTTTTTGTTTTTTTTTCCCAGGACTTGGTTGGATATAACAACTTGATTACACCAACCGTATCAGAAATTGAAATCTTCCTTCTTCACAACATTGATCGAGCTTCAAAATTTGTGTATTATTCCATCATGGTGGCATTCAAGTGTTTTATGAAGCAAAAGGTAACTATCTTAGAGAGCGAAAATTGTCGAAGAAGCCAAGAAACCACATTAAGCGTATTCGATTCACTTCTTGGTTGCGATGCCATTCATATGCCTAATCTCGAGAATAAACATTGTTCGTCTCATTGGACACGCATTCAAATGCCTGATCCCGACAATGAACAATGTTCTTCTCATTGGACACACAAGGCTACAGGCAACCTTACCAACTTTAGTCTTGATCACATTAATGAAGAATCCCTTGTCTCGGAGGCCTTGATATTAAATTCTCCACTTCGTGAGAGAATAGTGGAGGAGAACCAGTTTTCACTATTGGGTCACAATGTTCAAGCAAAGAAAGTGTCATGGAGTATTCCCTGTATACCTTCTGCTGAATTGCCACACACCGAACTATATTGGGAATGGTTAGAAGATGTCTTGGCGCGCTTCAATGACTTCTTATTAAAACAAAATCTATATGGTGCTCTATTCACCTCCCTGTTTTCATATGATCACCATGAAGAGGTATTCAAAGCATTCCTCGAACGTTGGTGTCCAGCCACTAATACTCTTCATTGTTCTATTGGCGAGCTGTCTATTTCCCTTCGAGATTTATATGCGCTAGGCGGTCTCCCCCATCGAGGAAGAATTTGTGATGAAGTCATTCCGTGTGCAGATGAACTCTCAAGAGCTGGCAATAACAAACGTTCTCTCCCCTTGAGTTGTCAACATCTACTTTTGGCCTTCCACAGACTCCGTAAAAAGTGCAAAGGAGAACAGAATGTGAAGATATCTGACTGGATTAGTTTCTAGTTTCAAGGTGCATCAAGGCATGCCAATCCCTCAAAGAGAATGAAAAAAAATAAAGTTTATCGTCCAAAGGAGACTCAAAACCCTTCTGGTGCAATCCCTCCTGTCCGGCCAATGTCCACCAAAGAGAAGGAAGTATTTATTAACCTTGGTGTAGATGAAGCATCGAGAGACACCACTTATCTAGCCGCTTTTTTAGCATGTTGGCTCTGTAAATTCGCCTTGCCTGCACACCCTGGTAATATGATTCATCCTGGAACCTTCAAGGTTGCCATCATGTTAGCAGATGGCTGCAACATTTGTCTTTCCATCCCAGTTTTGGCCAGTATTTATAGAGGTTTGAACGAGATTGTTTCCTCACCAGATCCTGGACGTTGCTCTGCGATATTTCCTATACACTATGTATTCGGATGGTTGAGTGATTATTTCCAAACTAATTTCACCGTTCCCCATACCAAATACTGGCCTCAAATGACATTATATGCAGGAGAAGGAGGAGTAAAAGATTTTGAAGTTTTTGAAGCATAAAATTTATTCAGATCATGTGAAGGAGTAATTTTAACTCATCTGTCTAAAAGATCTTTAAAACAGCGACTCATTGTGGATAATGGCCAAATGATAAAGCCTGACTCTGACTACCTAATCAATCTTCAATCATGTTATTTGACATTGCGCTAAGATGACCGTCTTAGCATTGAGCCATATAGTCCATACAGATTTAGTCGACAATTTGGATACCACCAAGATGTTCCTGGAAAATTGAAGAACGATATTCGTAATTGTACCTTAGAAGAACTCTTAAAGTGTTGGACTTCCTCCGTTTATTACTCTTCTGGTTGCAACACGTTGCTTCCTTCAACATCTAGTCACCAGAAGTCCTTAATTACCAAAGCATATGCTAAATGGTGGTCCAACATATATGTTGATCCATTTAAAAGACTAGCTTCATTGTCGACTAAGCGTACAATTTCTCCAAAGGAATCGCCAGCCAAATTAGAAAAGTCATTATTAGTGGACTCAAGTCAAACTCTGGTTGCAGACAAGAAGCCATTGAAACTCACAAGATCAACAATATCAATGCAGACCCGCCAACGGAGCAATTTCTGTCACCAGTAGAATCTCGACAACATTCTCAATTGTTAGTCCATTCAGATAAAGAAACTGACAATGAAGACCGTAACTGGAAACATGTAGGTGTAAATAACTTCCCATATGATCGAGTTGTTATTCCTCATAATTTCGACCGCTTGTTTGAAGGAGTTAATAGAAGTTCGAAACCCATCTAAGTAAAGATTTTTTTTTTTTATTTGTTTTTCTTTTTCATTATCTCAATTTTTTTCAGACAAAAGGCAATGAAGGCTTTCTTGGAAAAGATGTTGTTATGGTTACTAATCCTGTATGCAGTGGGGAATCTATTTATGGACCATATGCATTTGATTTAGCAGCTAAAAGAAACTGTGCAATTACTCAAGATGAGAACGACCCTCTCTTACAAGAGGTGGAGTCCCTTGAAAGGCAGTCACAACCCTAATCCTCTTTGACTGAGAAGGACGTCCAAAGCCAACAAATGATTATGAATGTTGAAGAGATTCCTGCAACTGCTACTGCATTATCGACTAAGAGTCATCACCTTAGGGATGCCCAGACATCTCACCGAATCACACCCTCTGCAACTACTTTTGACCCGAGGAGTGCCATTTCTGAGATTAAGCACACGGCGGCCAAAGCATTTAGGAATATCATTAAGAGTAAAGTGAGGTGTACACCGCTTTCAAAGATTCCATCTCTTAAACCAAAGTTTGACGAGATCTTTCTTGAAATTTCTAAACAATGTGTGGATTTTCCGTAGTTCCGCCATAGAATTGATGCATACATTCAGAATGGTGAAGAATATAACAAAGTTTGATTTAAGCATGATCATGCCTTATCTGAAGAAGTACGCTCTCGATGTTAAACCGATGTTGCTTCTCACCTTAAAGAAGCTCTTGTTTTAGATTGTGCAGACGTGAAACAAGTTCAATCAGCTCAAGAAGCTCTGCATAATTGTGAGACATAAATCAAACTTTTGCATGCTTGTGTGGAAAGACATAAAGCCACCATTGAAGAAGCTAATAACCGAATTCTCCAAAGAAAAACTAACATTGTAAAATTCAAGGAGGAACAAAATTCAATTGAAGAGACCTCCATTGTCACTGATGATGATATAAAAGCCTTGAATTTCATAGAGAAACTGTTACAAAATGCTCAAACTGAAATTGAGGATCTCCCTTTGTTGCCTTAATGAGAAGTTGTTTTTTTTTTTTTTCCCGCATACCTTGTAATAAAATATCATTTTATTATGACAAAGTAATGAATTTGTTTTGTTTATTTTGCCATTCACAGTTTATACTCTTGCGGGCCAAGAGTGAATTTTTTTTTTTTTTTTTATTTTTTTTTTTTATAGATCATACTGAACTTAGAATGAAATTCTAAGCTGCCTATATACCCCAAACGAGGGATCGAGTCATCACGTAGTTCAAAAGGGGTATGATTTTTTTTTTTTTTTTTTTTTGGGGCCGTACACAGTTTTAGCTCATGCGGGCCAGGACCATAGTGCAATTTAAGCTCGTACGATCAGAAGCATTGTCTTCATGGGTAGTAGCGCTTCAGGAACTTGCCATTAATTGGCCCCACTCTTACTCCGTCTTCATCAATAATGAGATACGCGCCGTTAGTATAAACTTCACAAACAACATATGGTTCATCCCATTTGGAAACAAATTTATTTCCCTTGCGATTCATGACAATTGGTCTACGAACAGCTAATACTAAGTCTCGAACTTGAAATGACCGAGGTCAAACTTTCTTATTGAATGCTTTAGAAAGTCAAGCTTGATAACACTTTAGCTGTTGTTGAGCTTCTAATCTCTTTCCATCCAATACTTCCAGTTCTTGAAGACGTAAGATGGCATTTTCTTCACTTGTAAGACCTTCTTGTATGGCTATCCTTAACAAAGGGATCTGTTATTCCAATGGAAGAACCGCTTCCACACCATAGACAAGAGAATACGGAGTTGCTTGAGTAGGCATACGATGCGTAGTGCGGTATGCCCACAATGCTTCTTCTATTCGCTCATGCCAATCTCTCTTCGTCTTGTTGACTACCTTCTTCAATAACTCACAAAGAGTTTTATTGAATACTTCCGCGAGACCATTGGCAAGGGCATTGTACATGGAGGACTTACGTTGTTTGAAACCAAACTTCTCACAAAGGTCAGTTACCCAACTATTTTTGAAATTCGTCCCGTTATTAGTGATAATGGATCGAGGGACACCATATCGATATATAATGTTCGATTTGATGAAATCAACCACTGTTTCCTTTTTCACATGTTTATAGGGTGCAGCTTCCGCCCATTTGGAAAAATAATCAATGGCAGCCAAGATATACAAGTGGCCCTTTGAAGACTTGTCTAAAGGACCAACTACATCTAATCCCCATGCATCAAATGGCCATGACGTCACAGTAGGGTGCAATGGTTCCGGTGGTTGGTGTATGAAGTTAGCATAGAATTGACAGGCTTGACACCTTTTTGCATACTCCATGCAGTCCTTGACCATGGTGGGCCAATAATAACCCATTCTTTTGACACGAAAATGAAGTTTTGGTCCAGACTGATGGGCTCCATAAATCCCAGAATGTGCTTCCTTCATTGTATGGGTGGCTTCATCATTTGTGAGGCAGCGAAGGAAAAGGCCCTCATATGAACGCCTATACAACGTACCATTGTAATAGATGAATCGAGGTGCTCGTCTTCATATTTCAGTCTTGTGGCGTTGATCTTTGGGAAGCTTTCCATGTTCCAAATAATCAATGATAGGGAGTCTTCAGTCTTCTTCCTCTTGTGTCCAACAAGAAACCAAATTACTTTATTCAAATTTACCTTCCAAGACTTGTGGCAATACCCATCGTTGACATACAAGAACATCAACCAAGTCATTAGCAGTTAACGCCAATGTTGTAGCTAAATTTGCCAAAGCATCAGCTATTTGATTTTCTTTTCTGGGAATGTGTTCTAGCATGACGCTATTAAATCGTTCCAACAAATGAGAGGCATAACGATGATACGGCACTAGATCATCTTTCTTAACCTCATATTCTTGAAGAAGTTGGTTAATTACCAACTTAGAGTCTCCATATATTTCGAGATCTATGATCTTCATTTCATTTGCCATTTGAAGGCCGATAATCAAGGCTTGATATTCAGCTACATTATTTGAGCAGTTTTCAGCGAGTGCAAAAGAGTACGGAATAACATCTCTTTTTGGAGAGACAAACACTACTCCTGCTCCGACCCCGTCTTCTCGTGCTGCCCCATCGAAAAACATCATCCATGGAGGGAGGATGTCCACAAGGAAGACTTCTTCATCAGGAAAATCTTTAGAAATTTCCCAATCGGCTGGAATAGGATGGTGAAGATACAAGAAATTCCTTCCCCCTTTTTCTCTCTAGAATTCCTGTATTTCAACCAAAAAAATATCTCATCTTTCTTTCCATTACTTCTCCTATTTATAGATATTTACAAATGTTGATGGACTGCTGGATCTAGGCCCGTTCCTCCATGAGTCCTGGTCATCTTTGATGGGCTTATGCGCGTTCGGCCCATATGGCAGTGTCTTTCTATGGGCCTGACCCATCTGTACGGACTGAATGTCGCGTTTGCAAGTCATATTCGGCCCATATCATCTCGGGCCTCCTCAACTGCCCCCATAATTACCCCTTATTTAATAAGGGGGTAATTATTGAAGGCGTCTCATCATGACGTTGACGGCTCGAGAAACCCACATGGGGGAACGGACGGTCAGATCCAGAATCAATGTTCCGGGGCTCGATGAGTTTCTCGCCTTCCTGACGCTTCGGCCCTCGGGTCCCCCTCGCCTTTATAAGGCTCTAGAATACCACTTCATGCCTTTTTACCGTCTCCATCATCAGTCAAATCTCTCTCTTTTTAGAACAGTGCTAAGCTTTTTCCGGTGAAATCCTTCAAGAGTCATTCTTCCAGCGGTCTTGCAGTGCTCTTTGTTGCTTTCTACCTCAGAGGTTAGTTTTGTTCCTTTTTACTTTCGGCAGGCTTCTTTTTACCCTTTTAGATCCTTCAAACACTTCCACCATGGTTGTAGATCTAGATGTTCTTCGTATGAGACTTAGACTTCCTGACAACGTCCAAGTTAGGGTTTGCCCTAAGGATGTTAATATTATGACCGATGCCGGCCTCCTTCCCGGCGAAGTTTTATTTTCAAACCTTCAACTGAATGTCGTTAGGTTCCCTCTGCACCCCTTCTTTAATTATGTCTTCAATAGACTGGGGATATCCCCCCTGCAGGTAAACCCCAATTTCTTTAGAATCATATCCGTTATGCTACTGTTGATTCGTGACAGAAGTCTGGACCTTGACCTCATAGATCTTCTTCTGTGTTATAAGGTCAGTAAGATCCGAACTAACGAGCCCTTCTACCACCTCTACCCGATCGAGAAGATGTCCATATGTACGGACACAATCAAATCTGAAAAGGGTTGGAGGGATAACATCGTGGGCATTAGTGGGGCTTGGTCTTTGCCGGCTGCAAAGGATTACCCAATCCCGAGCGCCTTTGGCATCTGTTCTGTTTCCTCATATAAGAAATTCAAATCTCACAAAAATGATTGCCCCTGCGAAACATGTGTTCCTCGCTTTTGTACTTTCTTATGCCGCTCCTTAGGAATACCTTGTGATGACTTGAGCTACAGTGTTTGCAGGGATAGGAGTAATTACTTGAAGAAATACGTTCTGAACGATATTCCTTCCTGGTCAGACCTCCTCACTTCAGACAACCTCCTAGCGCTCTCATCCCTCGGCTATACCATGAGCAGGCTTCAGATTCCCTCCTTTGGCAGGAAGAAAAATACTCCCCCAGCCACTTCTGCTGCTGGGGCAACCTCCTCTCCTGCATCAGCCTCTTCCTCAGCCACCATCTCTGACACCATCCCGAGCACGGTGGCTATTGACTCTGTTGTCAGCACCCCTGCTACCAACCCGAGCGCGTCTCCACAAATCACTATAGCCCCTACTGCCGCTGGGGGCGCTCGGGACAAAGAACGAGGCAAAAGGCCTCATCCTGACAGTGGAGTCGACCCTGAGGAGGAACCTCTCATAAGAAGGACCCGGGTCTCTGGGCCGGGTGCTCTCTTGCATCGCCCGGTCAGAGCTCCTGCCCCCTCCGGGCCTGTTGCAGCTGGTGCCTCTGCTTCTGCTTCAGGCTCCCCTTCTCTTCCCACTTTACCACCATGGGCTCCTCGGTACACCCGAACGGATGGGACGTTCGTGAAGCCGAATGAGACCATGCTAAAGGATGGCCAGACTGCCATGGCGTATTATAGGAGCATGTGGACTCCGAAAGACCTTAAGGCGGCGAAAGGTCTATCCCAGAAGGATGTGTTCAGCCTCTTTCCCCAATCTGCCATGGAGGTGACTTTTATTTTCCAACTCATGAATCCTCTCATATTATTTGGTCTTGCCTTCGTCCGACCAGACTATCGGTTTAACCATTATTAATGTATATCTATGCAGACTTTGTTCGGAATGATGGCTATGCAGAAGCAGGTTTAAATGGGGAACGCCAGGGCTCGTAAGTTTTCTGATAGCCTGGAGGTGGCCAATAAGGAAAACGACCTTCTCGCCAGCAAGAATACTGAGGTATTGGCTCGGCTTGAAAAAACTGAACAAGAAAGAGATGTCTTGAAGAAGGAGAATGACTCTCTTCAGGATGAGAAGGATGCCCTCCAGCTTGAAAAGAGCGTCTGGCAGACTGAGCGTGATTCAATCAGAGACGAAAAGGCAGAGCTCCAGTGCCTTCTGGCTGATGAACAGTCTGCTCGGATAGCTTTTGAGAAGAGAGCTCTGGACGAGCGTACTGCTCTGATTGATACCATCAGCAGAGTGAACGGTGGGATGCTGGCTCTTCATGCTCGGTTCTCAAGGGTCGGCGCTCTTAGATATGCTCAAGGATTCCGAGAAGGTTTCTCCGACCGAGTTCCGGATGAGGGACAGACCAGCTCAACTCCAGATGAGGTCGATAAGGATTTAGGGATTGACCCTCTGGGGGTCTATGTTGACCCAGAACCCACCGAAGCAGAGCATATATTTGATGAGTGCCAGGACATTGCTTCCTCTAGGATAACTACAGCTCCTCCTACCGCTCTGCCTCTAACCGCTCCTCAATCGTCAACTGTGGTACCTCCCATAGCCACTGCTGACGTTGGCCCCCAGCAGAATGACTCTGTTATTCATCTTGATTCCCCACCTCATGAGGGTGAGATGGCTGATGGGACCGAGGAGGCAGGTCGGCACAACCAGGAGGCTGTCGGTACTGAGGCAGCTAGCTAGGACTCCTCCGGACTCTTCGATTCCATACTTTTTTGTAACAATGTGACTTGAATATTTCATTTTTTGTAAATCCAATGCTTATTATGAATGAGATGACAGAACTCTTTTTCTCTTTTTCCTTTGTGTTGCGTTCTGTTCAAACCCATTTTCAATATATATATACCTTTTCTCTCTTTTCTTTTATATTAACTTTGTTGTGCGCTTGTTTATGGCAAGTGCTTGGCGTTCGGCTTGCGGTGCCAGCTGCCACTTATCTTGCTCAAGTGCCTGGCACTCGGCTAGAATGCCACTTGCCACTTGGCTTTTTTCATTTTTTTTTAGCAAGTGTCTGGCGTTCGGCTTATGGTCCTAACTGCCACTTATCTTGCTTAAGTGCCAGGCGCTCGGCTAGAATGCCACTTGCCACTTGGCTTTTCATTTTTTAGCAAGTGTCTGGCGTTCGGCTTATGGTGCCAACTGCCACTTATCTTGCTTAAGTGCCTGGCGCTCGGCTAGAATGCCACTTGCCACTTGGCTTTTTCATTTTTTTTAGCAAGTGTCTAGCGTTCGGCTTATGGTGCCAGCTGCCACTTATCTTGCTTAAGTGCCTGGTGCTCGGCTAGAATGCCACTTGTCACTTGGCTTTTCATTTTTTAGCAAGTGTCTGGCGTTCGGCTTATGGTGCCAGCTGCCACTTATCTTGCTTAAGTGCCTGGCGCTTGGCTAGAATGCCACCTGCTACTTGGCTTTTCATTTTTTAGCAAGTGCCTGGCGTTCGGCTTATGGTGCCAGCTGCCACTTATCTTGCTTAAGTGCCTGGCGCTCGGCTAGAATGCCACTTGCCACTTGGCTTTTCATTTTTTAGCAAGTGTCTAGCGTTCAGCTTATGGTGCCAGCTGCCACTTATCTTGCTTAAGTGCCTGGCGGTCGGCTAGAATGCCACTTGCCACTTGGCTTTTTCATTTTTTTTTAGCAAGTGTCTAGCATTCGGCTTATGATGCCAGCTGCCACTTATCTTACTTAAGTGCCTAGCGCTCGACTAGAATGCCACTTGCCACTTGGCTTTTTCATTTTTTTAGCAAATGTCTGGCGTTCGGCTTATGGTGCCAGCTGCCACTTATCTTGCTTAAGAGCCTGGCGCTCGGCTAGAATGCCACTTGCCACTTGGCTTTTCATTTTTTATTTTTATTTTTAGCAACCCATTGAAGAGAAAAGTTATTTTTATAAATTTTGGGAATTTGCACATTCATACATACTTGATTGACAACAAACAACACCCAATAAAGCCGAAACTTAGCTTTTATTGGTAGTACCTCTTCAGAGACGTGGCATTCCAGGGCTTGCTGACCAACCTTCCCGCCATGGTTTCTAACGTATATGCCCCCTTGCCTATGACTTCTGCAATTCTGTATGGGCCTTCCCAGGGTGGCATCATTTTTTTTACTATCCCCACCTTTCTTTTCAGAACCAGATCGCCAGGGGCAAAATCTCTGTGTTTCACTCTTTTGTTGTGACTATTCACCAATACTTGCTGGTATGATGCTAACCTTATTGCTGCAGCGTCCCTCCTTTCGTCTATCATATCAAGGTTCAATCTTAACATCTTGTCGTTCTGATCTCGACTCCATGCTAAGCTTCTGATAGTTGGGACCAAGTGCTCAACCGGTATAACCGCCTCGGTACCATATGCCATTGCAAACGGGCTCTCCCCAGTCGGCCGCCTTGGAGTGGTTCTGTAAGCCCATAGGACGTTCGGGAGCTCATCCAACCACTTCCCTTTATGGTCTTCCAGCTTCTTCTTAATGCAGGCGAAAATGATTCTGTTTGTAATTTCTGCTTGCCCATTGGCCTGAGGATGACTTACTGCAGCCAACTTCTGGTTAATTCCATACTCCTCCAGCAGCTCTCTTACTTGCTTGCTGTCGAGGTTCGTGCCATTATCCATGACTATTGATCTTGGAACGCCGAAACGGCAGATAATATTATTCCAAATAAATCGTCTCACATGAGTCTGAGTCACGCTAGGATATGGTTCTGCTTCCACCCACTTAGTGAAGTAATCCGTGGCCAGTAACACATACTTGTTCTGAGCTCTTGCCGTTGGCAGAGGACCGACCACATCCATCCCCCATTGCGCGAAAGGCCATGGCGAGGCCATTACGTGCAATTCCTCAGGTGGTTGGTGGATCAATGGTCCATATCATTGGCATTTATCGCACCTTCGAGAGAACTCCTCCGTATCTCTTGACATGTTTGGCCAGAAATACCCTTGTGTCATTGCTTTATGCGCTAACGATCTTCCCCCAGAATGATTACCACACACACCTTCATGAATAGCTCGCAATACCTGCTGCGACTCTGCGGGGGTGACACACTTCAAGTATGGGCCAGAGTAGGATCTTCTGTACAGCTAGTTATGCACGATGGCGTATTTTGCGGCATTCTTTTTGAGTTTCCTAGCTTCATCCCTTTGCATAGGCAAAACGCCATCTCGAATATAAGTAATGATGGGGTCAATCCAACTTGGTTCATACGGTATGACGTTGACTTGCCAAGGGTCAGAGTCCAAAGGTTCTTCAAAAATAGATGGCTGGGTCAATATTCCTACTGGAATCACCCTCGCCAATGTTTCACCGGAACTCGAAGCACTACATGCTAACCGGTCCGCATCTACGTTCTGTTCCCTCGGTAACTGTATGAATTCAATCTTTGCAAAGTCCTTGGCTTTATGCAGAACGGTAGAACGATATGCCTCCATCATGTCATCCTTGGTCGCGTACTCACCATTTACCTGCCGAACAATCAACTGTGAGTCACTATAAACAGTCAAACTTCTGACCTGTAGCTCTCTGGCCAACTTTAACCCATTCAGCAACGCCTCGTATTCTGCTTCATTATTGGTGGCTCGGAACTCAAGTCTGAGTGCATGACTCAAAGAAGTACCCTCTGGGGTTTGCAGTTTAACCCCAATTCCAGCCCCCATCTGGTTAGAGGAGCCATCCACATAAAGTTTCCAAGAGCCGCACCTGAGGTCTTCTTCCGTATCTTCAGAGTCACATTCTAGCAGGAAATCGGCTACCGCTTGTCCTTTGACAGCTGTTCTCGGCTCATATGTTATGTCAAATGAACTTAACTCTATGGCCCACTTTGTCATTCTGCCCGAGAGTTCTGGCTTATGCATAAGCACTCTGATTGGAAAAGTTGTTAGAACAGCGATAGGGTGGGATTCGAAATAATGCCTCAACTTTCTTTTTGCGTTTACCAGTGCAAGTATCACCCGTTCGGCCTTCGAGTATTTTCGTTATGCCTTGGTCATTGTTTTACTGACATAAAATACCGGGTGTTGCACGCCTTCCTTGCAACGAATCAGAACGGCACTTTTCGCAACACTAGATACTCCAAGATACAAAAATAACTTTTCTTCTGGATCCGGGGCTGACAGGACTGGTGGGTTCTGCATATATTCCTTCAGATGGGTCAATACTTGTCGTTACTCATCTCCCCAGACTTGTCTTCCATGACTCCGAATCGTGTCAAAGAATGGCTTGCAGCGGTCTGACAATTTTGAAATGAATCGACTTAATGCAGCTATTCGTCCTGTGAGGGCTTGCACCTCTCTAATCGTTTTTGGTTCGGCATTCTTAATCAAAGCCTCTGCTTGAACGGGGCTAACTTCGATGCCTCTGCGGTTGACCACGTGTCCCAAAAACTGACCGGAACTCACACTGAACGAGCACTTGGTTGGATTGAGCCTCATCCCATATTGCCTCAGCACATCAAATATATCTTGCAGATGTTTCAGATGATCATTCTTCTTCCTACTCTTTACCACCATATCATCAATATAGGCTTCCACAATCTTTCCTATTTGATTTTGATAAGTTGCTCCCGCGTTCTTTAGTCCGAAAGGCATAACTTTGTAGCAGTATGTCCCTCGCTCGGTTACAAAAGAAGTTTTTTCTTCATCAGCCGGGTCCATAGGGATCTAATTATAACCTGAATAAGCGTCCAGAAAGGTTAAGCGTTCATATCCGGTGGTAGCATCCACCATTTGATCAATCTTTGGCAGCAGGAAGCTATCCTTCAGACAGGCTTTGTTCAAATTGGTGAAATCAATGCATACTCGCCATTTCCCATTCTTCTTCTGCACAACAACGACGTTGGACAACCAATCAGGGTAGTGTACTTCTCTGATAAATCCCGCATCAAGCAACCTATCAACTTCCTCGGCTATGATTTGGTTTTGTTCCTGGAGCAAATCTTCGTTGCTTCTGTTTTACTGGTTTGAAATTGGGATTGACATTCAAAGAATGACAGGATACGGAGGGATTAATTCCAGGCATGTCTAGGTGACTCCATGCAAATACATCGGCATTGTGAGACAAGAAGTCAGCTAGCTCTTGCCGCTCTTCCCTAGTCAGTCTTATTCCTACTCTGGTAGTTCGTTCTGGCCTGGACTGATCAATCTGCACATCCAGAAGGGGCTCTTCGGTCAAGTCAACTGACCCCTCCACCCTGTTCTGCTTGGGCGGAGGTTCCTGTAATTGCTATCTGGGGCTTGCCGGTCGGACGGGCGCCTTCCCTTTCCCAGCATACTTTAGTGTGACGGAATAGCACTCTTTGGCTGCAACCTGATCCCCACGAATGTCTATTACCTTATTTCCATCGGGTCCGAGGCACCTCATGACCTGATGCAAAGTTGAGGGTACTCCTTGGACTATGTGAATCCATCCTCTTCCCATCAGGAGATTGTACGAGGGGTGAATCTCTACAACCACAAAAGTTTCCATAAGAGTTCGTTCTGCAGCTTGAACTTCTACTTCCACCATTCCGACGGGCTCCACCCTCTTGCCATCGAATCCTAACAAGGGATTTCCAGTGGGCTTGAGCCTCTCTGGTTTAATCTCGATCCGATCAAATGTGTCCCTCGGCATGACATTCGCACTACTCCCGGGATCGATCAGAACTCTGCGCACCAAGCAGTCCGCCACTGTCAAACTGACTACCAACGGGTCTTCATGGGGGATTTGAATACGCTGCAGGTCTGTCCTGTCGAACTTTATCTGTATCGATGTGATCTGCTGGTGTAGAGTATTCACACTGCTGACCCTTTTCTTCATCTGCGCCTGCCGTAGGCGCGCTCGGAGCATCTCATCTGAATCTTCGCTGGGCTCGGGTCGACCGTGGATAGCATTGATTATACGAACTGGTTGTGAATTGTGGGAGCTTTGTTTATGGCTCCTTTTTACTTGTTCCATCGGTCGATTCTGCTCTGTCGCCGAGCCTTGAACGTAACTCGCAAACTCCCCTCTAGCTATCAACATCTCCACTTACCTTCTCAAATTCCTGCATTCATTAGTCTGATGACCGAAATCGGAATGGAAAGCACAATGTTTAGTCTGATCCCACTGTTCGAGGGGTTGCCTAATTGGCAGTGGTGGATGAAACTTATCTTTGTTCTCCTGATATAGCCTCGCCAGAGTGACCTTCAGCGGAGTGATCAGCTCTTCCTCCCTGGACCTCTTTTCTGCCTTCCAGGAGGTCTGACGCTGCGGCTGAGCCTGCTTCTGCCTGATCTTTGCCTTAGACTTCTCCTCGGTCGACACGAGCGACGCTATCCGAGCATTGGCTGCCTCTTCTTCTTCTAGGCGCACAAAGCCGTCGGCTCTTTCATTGAGTTCATCCATAGTCGTCGGCGTGTTCACTACCAGACTGGTATGGAACGGAGTGCCACGTGTCATGGCTAACTTGAAGGCTTGAACCGCTGTAGAAGGGTGACATTCGATCACCATACTCTTAGTGAGATTAAACCTGGTGAGAAAATCCTGGAGACGTTCATCTTTGTGCTGTCTCATTGTGAATAGGCTTGAAATGTCCTTTGGCGGACGCTTGTTCCCATAGTACTGACTTATGAACCGATCGCACAGATCTTGGAAGCTACCAATGGAGCTCTTAGGCAAGTTCTTGAACCAGCTGAGCGCCAGTCCAGCTAGGCTTGTAGGGAAACATTTGCACATTAAAGCATCATTTTCCGTATTCAGGGCCATCTTCAACTGGATATGGTACACATGATCGATCGGATCGGTTGTTCCGTCAAACAGAATAAATACTGGCATAGCAAACTTCCTTGGATGAGGGGCATTTAGGATCTCGTCAGTGAATGGTGAATCAACCGTTCGAACTGCGGATCGTAGCGCTTCATTCTCTCTTTGGCGCCCAGTGGTAGCTCTGTGGGCTACGGTTCTGCTCTCCGAACCGCGATGAGTGATTGTAGCCATGGAGGGCCGGTAGGACGGATCGAACGACCGTTCCTCTATGAGCTCTCTTTGCCAAGGCGACGCAACTTGGCGGCGATCAACCTCTATCACCTCCTCTCGGTTGAACCTTTCCCGATGCGGATCTAAGGTCATGGCTTCATTCTGTCTGATATGCTCATGTCGCGGATCAACGTGAGTCGATCCTTCGTGATCCTCAACTCGACGAGCATTTGGCGGCAAATCACGGTGGAGAGCTGACTGACTGTTCTCGTCCTGCTCGCCCTGATGCGCGATATTAGATTGAACACCTCCTTCTCCGGCCGGAGGTGGACACAAAACCGCGGGCATTTGCTGATGTTGCATTCCAGCTTTCAATTCTGCATTCTCTTTTTTGAGAGCCTCGATCAAGTTCATCAACTCCTCAAGCTTTGTTTGCTGGACAGCCTCCATCGGATTGGAGCTTTCACCTATCATTATTCCTGAACGGAGTAAAGGCATTAATCTCCAGTTCGCGAGTAGATCCGAGCTTCGTGAGTGGGAATTTTTCAGATCTGGTTTCGAATTCTCCGAATTATGCTCACGGTTGACGAGATCTGAATTGTCTGAATTCTAAATCCGTCAGATCCTGCCACAATCGAACAACTCGTTGTTGCGTAGATCTGAAGCCACTTCTGCCAAAGCTTCAGGAACTAAAATTCCTCCAGAGTAGGTCACAATCGCTCAGATCTGGATCCAACTCCCAAAGATCGAGTCTCGATCAACCGAATTGGTCTGAATCCACGCGATATTAATCATTGATCAACCAATCTTCCATGCGTTCCCACAGACGGCGCCAATTGAAGATACAAGAAATTCCTTCCCCCTTTTTCTCTCTAGAATTCCTGTATTTCAACCAAAAAAAATATCTCCTCTTTCTTTCCATTACTTCTCCTATTTATAGATATTTACAAATGTTGATGGACTGCTGGATCTAGGCCCGTTCCTCCATGAGTCCTGGTCATCTTTGATGGGCTTATGCGCGTTCGGCCCATATGGCAGTGTCTTCCTATGGACCTGACCCATCTGTACGGACTGAATGTCGCGTTTACAAGTCATATCCAGCCCATGTCATCTCAGGCCTCCTCAGATGGTCAGCCAAGAAATCTGCCAGGATTTGTCCCTTTACTGCTTTTCGTGGCACATAAACAATTTTAAATTCATTGAACAAAATTTACCACCTCGCCAAGCGTTCGGAAAGGACCGGTTTAGACATGACATATTTGAGAGGATCAGCCCTTGCAATAAGATGTATCGTATGAGCCAAGAAATAATGCCTCAATTTCTTAGAGGCGAAGACAAGTGCGAGGCATGTTTTTTCAATTAGAGGATAATTTCGCTCCGTCGGGGTGAGTCTGCGACTTAAGTAATACAATGCCTTCTCTTTATGTTCTTCATTATTCTGAGCAAGTAAGGCACCCAGCGATTCTTCTTATGCAGCAATGTAAAGTATGAACGGCTTTCCAGGTACAGATGCTCCCAATACCGGAGAATTGAGAAGGCACTTTTTGATGCTATCAAAAGCATTTTGGCATGAGGCTTGGAAGGTGAAGACTTTTGAATCTTGGTAAGAAGAAGAGTTAACTCTCCTTTCAGCTTTTGCATATCTTCTTTCTCTTTGGTTTGTGACTTTTTCAATTTAAATTCCTTGGTTTCAAGTATCTCAATGACAGGTGACTGCCCTTCTTGTCGTTGAGATTTTGGAACATCCTTTAAAATAGGTTTCATTCGATGTGCTTTTATCGAGACCCCTCTTGTTTTAGCTACCTTTACAATGTCTGTCACTAAAACATCTAATGGATCACTTAACGCTTCTTTTGTTTTTGTAGATTGAACCTCTTGTGTAGATGGATGACTTGGGATGGGCACTTCCGAAGGTGTATCAGGATCGATATAGAACTTGGCATCGGCAAAATGAGATTCTGCTTCTGTAAATGGTTTATGGTCCACCACAACTGTTTGTACGTCATTCTTGTAGAATTTGAATCACTGATGAAGAGTCGATGGACTGACACCATTACTATGTATCCAAGGCCTTCCTAACAACAAATTATATGACGTCTTTGCATCAATAACATGGAATAAGGTTTTAGCTTGGAGCTCGCCAATAATTAGTTTTGCTTGAATCATGTCAATAGCTCTCTGTCCTCCTTGGTTAAAACCTTGAATAATAAGATGGCTACGAGATAACTCGTCGACTGTGATGCCGAAATTTTTCATTGTAAATTTTGGCATGAGATTCACCGCTGATCCACCATCAACAAGAATTCGAGTAACTCTTTGTTCCTTTATGTAACCAGAAACGAAAAGAGGACAATTGTGCGGCTTCGAACCCAACTGAAGATCTTCGTCAGTGAAAATAATTAGTGCATAACATAAATCCAGCGTACCTCCAACTACTTCATCATCATCGGACTTTTCAATGATGGCAGCGTCCTTTGCATGATTCTCCACAGTCTGGGCTTCATCTTGATCCTTGCTATTCTCACCATCAAGGCCCGTTTTAATTGAAACCATGTAAGCTGTCACAACTTCGTCATCTAGATATCCTTTTGGAAAGAACTCTTGCAAAGTAATAGGCTTCTTGATCCTTTGGCTTATAAAGGCGTGTTTGGTTGACTGTGTCTTCTTGACCCATTTTTTGTTACGGTTCTCGTTCCATCTGCTCCCTGTCAGAATAACTAGTCTGAAAAATGTCAGCTCGTTGCTTCCGTGGTTTCTTTCTTGTCACCAAAATCCATCCTTCTTCATCATCCTGAGGAAAGACCCTTCCAAAAGTTGAAACGTCAAGTGCACTCCCTTTGCCAAGAGAGATGGGGATTGGTTCCAATGAGCCAAACTGGATGGTTGTGCAATACATCTCAGAAGTTGAAGGTTGAAAATGAGCACTCCCCACAGAGGTTGTCACAGTAGCAATAGTATGATTTGAAGTTACAACTTCGTCTGTGTCCAACAAGAGTTTTCCTTGTTTTGCCAGATTCATCACCACCTCCTTGAAGATAAAACACTTCTCAATTGGATGACTGACAATACGATGGTATTTGCAGTATTTTGTATCGTTGAGACGTCCCATCTCTTGAGGGCGTTTGCATTCAGGGAGTTCTATAACTTTACTTTCGAGTAAACATTCCAAGATGCCAGGGACATCGGAATCGGGGAAGGGGTATTCCTTCTTCTCTAGCTCCTTTTATAATACCCCTAATTTTAAAATGATAGTCTCGGCATTTTATTTATTATTTTTATTGTATTTTTGGGTGATTATTTGGTTTAATTATTTTTATTTATTATTTGATTTAATTTTTTAACTATATGACATATGTTTAAATTGAATTAAGTAAGTTATCTTTTATTATTTAATTGGAATTTATTGTTTAAGTGTTTCTAATTGTTTAATTGGGTTTTTAATTGGAATTAATTGGTTAAGTGTATTTAATTATTTAATTGGATTTTAATTTAATTATGGTTTAAGCTACAGTTAGCTTTGGGCTGCAATTCACATATAGGTAAGCCGCACTATGGTAATAGAGATAGTTTCATGGGCCGACTAGGATTAGAATTAGGGCTCTATCTCTAATTAAACAAGGATTAGGGTTTAGGATTTTTACGCCTATATAGACATAGTTATAATTTGTATTAAGGGTTGGAAAAACCCTCCTCACGTAACAGAGATACAGAGAGTTACAGAGTGAGGCTTTGAGAAAGAGCAGAGCAAGTTTGTGAGGTTTCCAACTGAGGCTTCAAGATTTGGCTTAGGAGAAGGGAGGAACAGAAGTCATAGGAGGCTAGACTATATTGCAGTGGTCGTCGGAAAGCTTAGAACAACGGCGATAAGGTTTTGTTTACAAAACTGTGCAGGCAAGTTCTTATCTTCCTCCTTCCCTCTGGCTTGTGTTCTGTGCACCTAGATAACCTCTAGGGGATTAATTGGCCATTAACTAAACCATGTATGATTTGTATATGTTACTTGAGGATCTTTTAACTGTGAAAATTTATCTGTAAAACCATTCTGTCATGTATGTGTTCTATTCTTTGTTTTGGCATAACGTCCCACTGTTCTAATTTTTATTTTGAATCTTACTGAAATCAACCAAGGTCTGAATGGATACTAGATGTAATGACCCGAATTTTTCGGATAAATTTTTTCCGTTGTCTTTTCCCTTCTGAGTTTGGTTTCTTGTCGATTAGTGTCATCTCGAGTGCTCTGGAGTGACTTCCGAGACTCTTTTCTGTGGATTGACAACTTCCTTTGAGGACCAAGTTAGTTCCGCACTTTTCGTTTTTCAACACTATTCACTTTTTGTCTTTTCCCTATTTTATCTTTTTCCCTAATCCGTCTTTTCCTCATTTGTCACTCTGTTTGCGTAACCACACTTCTTGTGTTTAGAGTTGGTTTCTGACTTCACGTATCTTCATTCCCAATGATTTCTATGAGATACGTATTTTTACTTTCGTGAGAAAGTACTCTAGTTGCTCTCGGTGTCCATAGGGGCATAAATGCAAAGTTCTTTGGAAACTTTTTCTTTTCTTAGGGTGTTTTTCATAAATATCTTTTGAAGATATTTTATTTCAGGGGTATCTAAGGAAATATCTTTTGGAAGATATTTTCATTCTGGGGCGGTTTCGCAGTTTTCACTTTTTGGAGTGGTCATTGTGCAATTAATGAAAGTTATTGCTCAATGCCTTGTTTTGAGCCTGGATCCTCATACGGGATTCATTTTCACATTTCGTCGAGTCGTGGACTCTTAGAATTTCCTCCTGCATGATGTTTTCCAGTTTCAGGGTTTCTGGCCCCAATTTGCGCCAAACTTGTTTTGGGCATAACTCTCTGCTCGGGACTCAGTTTTCAATGTCATTTCTTCCATTGTTCATATTTTCTCATTTGGAATCTTTTTCGTTCACAGAGTTTTGCCATTTGAGCACGTCTGTGTGAATTCCACTTTTTCGGACCCCGCGATGCCCGTTCGGGGCACTTTTTGAGTTTTTCTATAAATATGAGGTCTTAGAAAGAAAAATCAGATTTTTCTCTCTCTCTCCTCTCTCATGGCCGGTCCAAGCTCCATCCATGGCTGCCATCTTCTCTCTCCTCTTTTGGACTTCTTCCCTTCATTAAAAAGTGGTGATGCCTTTGTGTTTATTGTTCCCTTCGGTGAGGCCTTTGATTTCAACAGATTGGAATCTCGTTTTGGCCATTTCTTGAGTTCGGGTTTTGAAGTCAAGTTGTGTTTTTGATGGGGCTTCCTTGGGATTCATGTTCGTGGTGTTGTCCCCGACAAAACCTAGGAGTTTCATCGGATTCGGAGCCGATTTATTTTGGTGGGGATTTGAGATTTCATCTCAAATGGAGGTAGGGAATGTTTTAGGCTTTTGTGTGTGTTGTATTGAGTGTTTAGCATGATTATACAACTTATATATGTGCCTTGTATCAAATCTAGAAAGTTAGTAATTTTTAATTCTTTGCATAAGATTTAAAATTCATGATGATATATAACTTTGTTTTGAATTATGGCGTGGCAGAAAATCTTGTTTTAATATGTTGGTTAACATATATTAAAATTGGATTAATTAAATAAGAATTGCTCTTTTTAATTAATATTTATCTTTTGTGAAAGATTTAAGTTCATGGACATACCTTGCATGGAATTGAGTTGTATTATGCTTCTAAATTAAGTTTTGGCATGTGTGTTAACATACTTTAATTTGAGAGCATTTGGTTGAGTTTGGAAATCTAGAGACTTTAATTAAGGGTATTAATTAAAATCTATTTTGGTGGTTTCATGGGCCTAATTAAGCTTGTGTGAAAACATATGTAATGACCATGATATGTCTATTAACATATATTAAATTGGGGTCAATTGGAAATGATTTGAAATCTAGAGAGTTTAATTATTTTGATGTAATTAAATTATATCTTGTGTATCCATGGATCTAATCATGTTTTAGAAGTTGTTTCTATTTTAAGAGCATGGATTTAGACTTGTGAAGTATTCACTTGATTGTGTTATATGCATTGAAGGGCATTATTGTTAAATTTATATTCATGAGAGTATGTTTCTATATGAATATATTGTTGGCTTGTGATTTCGTAGCATTATGGATATTAAATGCTTATTATGCACAATTGAGAGTTATATTGTTAACTTGTTACTATGTAATAGTAATATGTATAAGTTATGAACTTATTTGGCTTATTTTGGAATCTTGGAACATTGTTAAGTTGAGATGGCTAGGGTTTGGCTCTAGTACAGGGATGTGAGTCCTCTAAGTCATTGAGATAGTGCGCACTTAGGGTGGTCTTCCCTGCGGGTTAGTGCCCGGAATAACCATTGAGGTCTCGGCAGAATTCCGAGCGTGATGTCCAAGTATTCCACTGTTTGTATTCGCATTCAATTCCAAGTTGACAATTATGTTTACCTTGTTAACTTGTGGTTTTGGCTATTGGCAATTTTGATGTTGTTAAGTACATCCATACTAAATTGATATATTTAGTTGATTTCACACTTTTAGATTTCTAGTTGATAACCTAGAGAATCTATGTCTTAACGTGTGGTATTAGATATTCTAATTATGCTAAATTGTTATATTTAGTTGATGTTACATTTTAGACTTCAAGTTGATAACCTTGAGAATCTATATGTTGTTGCTCTGTGTAAGCATGCTCCTATGTTGTTGCTTTGTGTAAGCATGCTCTTATGTTGTTGCTTTGTGTAAGCATGAACCTATGTTGCTAAAATTGCATGAATGAGGTGATTGATGCTAGAAATGATCTTAGGTAGTTAGGATGCTCCTTGAGTCTCACCTTTGACATAGACGTTAGGTGGAATGAACCACAATGATTAAATCATGCAACTTGTAAAACGTAGGTCGATGCATGCTCATTTCCTACGAGTAGCTTTATGTTACTCACCCCTACGATACTGGGGCATATTTCAGGTGCAAGAATCAAAGTTGAGGTCTTCATTATGCTTGGATGGTTTGTGGACTTGGAGACTTCCACTTTTGTGAAGGTTAGCTTGGAATGCCAATTGTAGTCTTATATGTCAACATGTGTACATTTGATTCCTTATATGTAATGTGTACATGAGTACACTCTTTACGATGTATTTGATATGTATGAGATGAGGCTGGAGGCCAATGACATGTAAATTGTATCCTATGTAAATTTTGACTTCATGGGATATTATGAAAGTATTGAAGAATATTGAATTTTTGCTTCACCATGTTTGCATTGGGTGTGGAAATTCCATTTTGATTCTTCCATTAGTATTCATTAATCATGTATGAAGTATGGCCAAGGGTCAACCGGCATTTTGAAACCATCTCATGATTTTAAATTCCAAGTTTTCGTTTCAAACTTCATTTTTGGCATTTTGGCCTTTGGGGGGTCATATTTTGCATCGGCCATATTTTTGGGCCATGGAGCATTGTAGCATATCTTACTAGGTAAGTTACGTTTGCGTGCTTAGTCCTTTCTGGGTAAAGCTTCTTCTTTGGTGAAATGAGCCTCTTACGGACTCATTTTACACTTTTGTTGCATTTTCTGACCTAAGGGTATTTCGGAAATTTTCTTTAGGAAATAAATTCCGTTCTTCACATGGTTGATTAGAAAATATGATTTTATGGGGGGTTTCTTTTTCATTTTTTTCCAGAAAATTCCATCTTGGCATCGGAAATCGCATCCGAAGTTCAGCTCTCAGTTTTTAAATTTAGCAGCTTTTTGGACCCTCTGGAACAGTTTTCTTGGGAGGGCATTTTGGGCATTTCACATTGTGTATTTTTCGTTTTTCCCTAAAAGTCATGTAGAAAACTCGATTTTGAGGGGGGTTTCTTCTTTGATTTTTTTCCAGAAAATGTCATCTTGGCCCTCAAATATCCATTTTTCCCGAAAAAACCCCTGCTGCCAGGTTTTCCTTGCTGAGTATTCTACCCTCTTCACATGTAAATGGTTACGAGGAGTTTGGTAACCGGTTACATGTGCATGGGCAGTGTTTTGGTCGAATTTTTTTGGCCTCCTAACTGGTTAGGAAGGTCTCCTAACCGGTTAGATGTTATTGGTTGCCATCTTTTTGACCGTTTTGCCCCTTCTTCTTCCGTTAGCCATATCTTCTCCATCCGGACTCCGAATCAAGCGATTTTTGAGTCTAAGTTCATTGATTTTTCATTGCCTTTCCAATGGTGTGCTGGGTGGCACCCACTTTTAGGCTGGAAATGACTATTTTTCCCCTAGGTGCATTCTTGTCCGTTTTTGAAATGTTATTTCCGCATTTGATTCCTTTGGGTCCCGTGACCTCGTTGAGGGTCACAATGGTGTCTTAGAGTCATATTGTATCTCTAGAGACTGTTGTTTGTCTTTTGCTTTCGCATTTCGGATCCGTTATCTGATCATCTTTCGGTTCATCACTGACGCACTGGGTTGAAAAACTTGGGCCATCACACTAGATGTAATTTAAGACCTTCAAATTTAAATTAGAGGAAGAATAGAGGGGTTGGGATAGAACTGATGTTGCAAATTAGTTTCAGTGTCGTTCTTCAACAATGCTAGTTTAAATGGCTTTGTTTAAACTCTGTAATTGATTTCAAATTTATTGTAAACAACCTTGGGGATGCTTCTAGACTAAATTAAGACTCCTAAGATTAGTTTTAGAAGCCAACAGAGTGGTAGGAATTGATCAGAGAGGGAACAGACGGACTGAAACGAAGCAGAAAGGGGACAGAGGCTCTCAAAGGAGGTGAAAGCCGGCTCCAAGGACTCCTAGAGCCGGCTCTAGGCGGAAAGAGCCTGCTCCCAAAATTTGGAGCAGGCTCCATCTTCAATTTTTGTTTTCTGTTTGTTTTTTTTTAGTTTTCTACGTACTGTTTAATACTGTTGGAGCATGGAGACTATTTGAGTGAATCTGAAACTTTACAGAGGGATTAAGGAATGAATTTTGAGTGTTATCAAGACCTTAAATTGATTAAGGTTTAATTCTAAATTGTCGGGACAAACAGTGTAAAATTTAAAGCACTTCCTATGTTGTTAACAAATGGAAGATAAATTAATTGTTGAATTAAATTTTAGCAATTTGATGGAATGTAATGTGTTTATAAAACTTGTTTTAAAATGCATTCAAATGCATGATAAATTCATTTAATTATTCATTTTGATCTATGCATGCTTAGGAGGCTAGTTACTGAATTATTAAATCGTTTCCTGCAACTATATGGTTAATGCTTGGATTTAAATTGCTGAAACATTAAACAATTTTCTGAAATTGTTTTAGCAATTTATTGGATAATAATAGGATTATTTAACCTATTCACATGCATGATGGAGTCCTTGACATATTAAATTTGGTCTATGCATGCTCTGGATGTTAGCTGTTGATTTATTAAATCGTCTCCTGTAACTATATGGTTAAATTTTTGGATTTAAATTGCTGAAACTTTAAATACTTTTCTGCAATTATTTGGATAGTGATTTTGGACTGTAGATTACTTGTTCATTATGTATACATTGTAATTTACCTGGATATGGAGGATTGTATGTACCGGTATGGGACGGTGACATACTAGGGACGATCTAGCTCAAAACGCCTAAACCTAACCTAACGGATTAAAACATTGGATTTATAAATATTGAATCCTAATTTTGGTTAAGACATATCAACTGCAACTAAGTTGAGTGGCTTCCTAGATTAGTGGACGGTAGTTAAGTCACATCAACTAAATAAGTTGAATGACTAACTAGTTGGTTTGTTGTATATCAGTTTATTAAATATTTGAACTACATACCCTGGATTTGGACGAACTTTATATATGTGTTTATGGTACCACGAGCTAAGCTTGAGTCTTAGACTCGTTGGTTAGGGTGCGTATATGTGGTGGATGCGTAGCTGGTTATAATAGGTTGAGGTGTACCCTGTTAGGTCTAGGTACTCATGCCCACCTTTGGGTGCATATTCGCATGTTGCCTTCTATTCAGGTTGAGACCTCTATTATAGACTAGTGAATGTCCCTTAGTGTGGATATATTTATACGTATGGACTATATAGATATTGTGAGGTGTCTACGGTGTATCTGCGTATCGGGTCACTATATGGATTGTAGTTAGATTAGAACTTACTCGTGGGTCTGACCCACTCCTTTATTATTCTTTTCAGGTACTGGACGGTTCCAGCCTTAGAGCTTGATCGTGCTTATCGAGGACAGTCTCACATTCATCTGATTACGTAGGAATTCTCTCGATGTTTCTAGCATTATCTATTTTCAGTTTTCAGTTTCAGTTGAACTTTTGGTTAGGGGTCCACCAGTGGATTCCCAAGTTGTAACCTTGAAGTTTTGGAGGATTGGAGTTTCATTTTTCAGTTATATATGGAGGGTTTTATTATTATTATTTCTTTCAGCTTTATTCTATCTTTTTTTTTTTTTTTTTGTCATCTATGTTCGCTTTAAAATACTTTAATTGTTTGATATTCCCTCGGATTTGGGCCTGGGCCTGATCAACCCGTGCCTCGGATCCAAGGGGTATCACACCTTTAGCGTAGGACGCTGTTTTTCCCTTTCTTGAACCTGGCGAAGCTTTTTATCATCCTTCTTATCATCTTTAACAGATATCTTGCTTGGGGTGGTTGAGATAGCCATGGAATCTTTAGCAGCGGTCTTTGACGACTTATCGCCCTTCTTCCAGTCTTTCTTATCCTTGCGTGATTCTATAGCCATGGGACTTTTGCCTTCAAGGGATTTCATACTGATCTCCATGTCATTGGCGCGTGTTGCCAATTCTTCAAATGTGTGAGGTTTTATACCTTACAGAATGTAAAGAAGGCCCCAATGCATTCCCTGCATACACATCTCCACAGCAGAGATTTCTGACAATTGGTCCTTGCAGTCAAAACTGAGTGCTCTCCACCGATTAATGTAATCAATTACAGGCTCATCCTTCCATTGCTTCGTGTTAGTTAACTCTATCATACTAACAGTACGACGAGTGCTATAGAACCTGTTCAAGAATTCTCATTCCATTTGGTCCTAACTATCAATTGACTCTGACTTTAGGTCGGTGTACCACTCGAACGCGTTTCCTTTAAAGGAGCGGACAAACTGTTTAACTAGTAAGTCTCCTTCTGTTCCGGCATTGTTACAAGTCTCGACAAAATGGGCAATGTGTTGCTTGGGGTTACCTTTCCCGTCAAATTGCTGAATCTTCAGAGGTTGGTATTCTACATGCATCATCATACTGTCAATTCTCCTTGTATAAGGCTTTGAGTACATAAGAGTGCTCTATGAGACGCCTCCATATTGGGCTCAGATTGTATTCGTTATCATATCTTGGAATTGTGCGACAGATAATGAAAAGACTGAAGAAATATGATTGGTTTGACTAGCTGCCTGTTCTGTCACCGGTGTTTGGTTTTGATTAGCCACCTGTTCTATGACCAGCGTCTGTTTGGGGTCCTCCATGCCAGTACCTTGCACGGTAGAATTAAGATTCTCCGTCGGTATTGCTGTGGAAGATGTAGGATTCCCAGACGGTGGTGGTGTGAAAGTTGCACGATTCCCAGTTGGCGGTGGTGTGGAAGATACAAGATGCCCAGATTGTACTGGTGATTCACCGAAGGTCTGAACTTCCAATTTGTTCATCAGCGTAGCGATTTGTAAGTCTTTTTCTTCAACAGTCTTTGTGAGGTTCTCAATTGCACGAGACATAGTTGCCAGTTGTTCCTCCACTGTGGCAGCTCCAGTCATCATAGCAGTGACCACATCTGAGTATGATAGGCCTTGAGAGTCAGCGTTTCTTCAAGTGATTGAATACTTCGAAGTCTGACGTGGTGACTCTGGGGGTGAACTGACACTAGAGCTAGCATCATGGATGGAATGAGGTGAATCTGGTGGCGGAATCTCCTCTGGAACAACGTCAAGGTTCTTGACATGTTGGGTTTTCACGTTTGCCGGCTTTGCAGGATTGGTTTTCACCAAGTCTTGCTGATGTTTGGATGAAGCCATCACCTGGGACTTGCTACGTGTTACCGGGCCCGCCAAGGTACTTCCATCACTTGATTTGGCCTTCGTGCCACTTTTCATGGTGGCTTTGGCGTCGACCTTTGCGGTAACGATGTTCTTTTGGGCTTTCTTCTCTGTCGGAGTCTTAGGGGAAGCCATAGAATCTAATAGAAAAAAACTTGATGGTAGGACAAAGAGATGAGAGGCAAAGGAGGTCCCACCGGGCGTGCCAGAAATTTGTACACACAAATTTTGTAAGTTTGCAATAGAAACAAAATAGAGAGCAAATAATATAATTTTATTAATTTGAGAAATTGAGGTACAATCCTCTGTAATATTCTTTACAAAAGAAAGAATTGGTCCTCTGATTAAATCTCCTTTTTTTGTTGGTTGGTTGGTTGGATCCAAGGACTGCACAGGCTTGATCTTGAATCACCGTGGAATTTGGATGACGAACGGCACAACTTTAGATGTGCTTATTGTTGATCACTGTGGAATTTGATGAAGACCGGCACGATTTGATGTGCTTGGTGTTCTTCGCCTTTGGGTTTGGTTGTTACGGGTGAGAGCTTTTGTATTTCTCTCTGGAATTCTGGATTTCTGAATTCTGAATTTGTGTACCCTCTTCTTCTTCCTCTAGGCCTCTATTTATAAGCTTCTTGGATTAATAGGATGATGACACGTGTCATCTCCTGATAAGAATAAAATTATAACTGGGCCTGGCCGGTTATATTGTGATAATTATCCTTAAAAATAATTATTCCAAATATATTTTAGTAAGAATAATTATCTTTCCATTTAATCATCTGGGTTGGGCTGATTAAATAATTTAAGTGGACCAAGCTTGGGCCAATTAAACAATTTAATTAAACATTAAACCCATATTGAATGGGTCAATTTGTCAACACCAAAGTCCATTAAATTTTTAGTGTCTACAGACTCGTCGAAGCTCTATACAAGAATCATGAGTCGGTGAGGAGCAGGCCACCGTCGGCACTGAGGTAAATGACGCGTCATCTTCTTCGTTGATTATATATATGTGTATACACAAATTATTGAGAGATAAATATATATATATATATATATATATAGTTTAGAAAGGTAATTTCAATATTCACATGGATCAATATAAAAGTCAAAGGGTAAAAATGTCAATTTATTACCATTGGGGTGTCTTTGATTACTGTATCAAATTTGGGGGTGTCTTTGTCCCAAAATAGGCTAAGTTTTATTTGCCTGTCCTTACCCCAAACCTTGGGAGGTGTCTATGTACTTTTAGAAATAGATAATATATATATATATATATATATATATATATATATATGCATGTATATATAAAAACCCCGTCTAAAAGCTTCCTAAATAAATTCACAAACAACTGAGTGACAGGGACTTCCAAGAAAGGTAGCGCCACTCAATTACATATATATATTTGTTAATAGAGTAAAGTTCCCAATAATATAGCATTTGAATAACAAGAGTATACATTATTTGGTTGACAAGTGGCAAAGCATCAGGATTGCATAGGAAAGTAAATGTATATCCACGTTTTGTTCATTGAATATGAATTTTGCTTTGTAATAATAAAATCATTACCACGTGTCCACACATCGGCAAAGGCTACATGTGTCACACTTTGAATGTGACTTTATTGACACCTCCAAGAAATGTTTAAAAAATAAATAAATAAAAATTTAAAACTCTCTCTCCTGCATCACATAATTAATAATACCATAAAGAAATCTTCCCAGGTCATATACACGTATGATTTTTTTATTTTTTTATTTATTTTTATTTTTATTTTCCTATCTATGGAGTTATTCTATTTATATAATTTTGTATGTTTGTAGTGCAGCATCTATGTTTCTCTGCTATTGTTTACCTAACTCGGTAATTAGGGAAAATATTCCGAACCCACTAACGTTTTACAAACAAACTTGAAACGAACAATAACATTTCTCCAGAGGACTCTATTTACTCATACCCTTGATTGAGAAGTCAATGGGAGTGATTCCTCAAAAGGACACTATTATCCAGATCGGGTCAATCAACTCATTAAAGTATGACACAAGTGTCTTTTCTTTTTTCTATTTATCTTGAGTACTAAATTAGCCATGGAAATGCACTTGATTTGGTCGTATTTTGAGCGAGAAGATTATACTTACTTTTAATCCTAATCTTAGGATTAGTAATTAGGGAAAAGACTCCGAACCTACTAACGTTTTACATGCAAGCTTGAAACAGACAATGGCACTTCTCGAGAAGACACTATTTACTCATATCCATGATAGAGATGTCAATGGGAGTGGTTCTTCAAGATGACACTATTATCCAAATCAGGTCAATCAACTCATTAAAGTATGATACAAGTGTCTTTTCTTTTTTCTATTTATCCTGAGTACTAAATTAGCTGATTTGGTCATATTTTGAGCGAGAAGAGTATACTTACTTTTAATCATAATTTTAGAATTTAATCTTACCGTTAATAGGAATAATAGTTGTTTTAAACTATCATTCTTTAATTTAGTCCTAATTTGTGAAAGGACTATAAAGGGTAGTTTCTTAAAAGGGAAAACAAATTCAATTTTCTTTAATGTGATTGAACCACACCGCCTCCTCCATCAATCATGTAATACCTTATTAACCCTTTTTTTCTATGCGTGTACATAAAGATGAATCAAAAGATCAAAGAAAATCATTAATCCATGTAAAACTTGCACATGTGCAAGAATGATATTAAAAATATGATCAAAAAAGGGAAAGGACCACCGCCACCACAGCACTGCCACTACCACCATCTACACCATCACATCCACCTTTTCCTCCACCTTCAGTGACGGCGCCGACGGCGGTGGAGGAGGTGGTGCGACGGATCGAGGCAACTATGGCAATTCAAAATTAATGAGATTGAAGAAATTGATTCTTTTTTCCTTTAAGAAACTATCCATTTTAGTCATTTTACAAATAATATTCTTTACTAAATGTCTAGTAAATCAGATGTCAACTATTTAGACAAGATTTATAATCAGAAACATATTCCAAAATTAACTCTTTGTATTGTTCCCCGAGTATTCAAGAGGGAGAATTCCTATGAAGCAATCTGTCATTTTACATTTTTAGGAGAGGATTACAAGTAACAATGTGAGAAGAACTCGAAGAAGTAATTGATTGTTATAGTGAATGTGTATGAAGCTCAAGGTAACTAGGTGATCATCAAGCATCGTGGTTAAATAAATAAGCAAATTCAATATATATATATATATATATATATAAAATAAAAAAATAAAAAAAAAGAAGAGAAGTTTGTTTTAAGAATAACCCAAATTAGGAAAATCTCAAAATTATTTTCCAGATGAATTACAACAGATATTGCCAATGGAAATGCCTAAGACCTCAAATTGCAGTTCTGCAGAAAAATGAAAGGATAAAATATCTAACGTTCGGTTGCCACAAGATTCTTGATATTCTGATTTTTTTTTTTTTTTTTTTTAATTTTTTTTTTTTTTTTGTATAACCAAACAAAAAAAAAAAAAAAGAATTATATACAACAGTTTGGACTCAGTATTGTATCTGATCTAAGGGGAAAGTGTGAATGGAAGCTGAATCCATTTGCCAAATCTTGAGTGAAGCTGTGACCTTCAATCCTGTGGCATTGTTAAACAGGAATACCCGCGCTGCCCCATCAATCGCACTTGTTGGATAAACTCTTGATGTGATCACTGATCTCCCTCCTTGGGCAAAGCTCTCCACAATGGAATGATCAACCTGAATCCAATTTCGGGAGAAAATTTGTTGAATGTTCTCTTTTAGTTAAATCCGATTGTGTTGATTATCGAAAACTTTTAGGAGAATTCATGTATAGCATAACAAGTATCAACCCCTTTGGTAAGGAGCCATTTCTGATGCAGAATTTTGATTTAGAAGTACTATATACTCATATAACTTTTATTTACATCTAAATGGATCTAAAACATTTTTTTGCTCTTAATAGTTTCCTTACTATATTTCAAGCTTTAGGCTCCAATTTAACTACATATAAATATATATATGTGTGTGTGTGTGTGTGTGTGGAAATAAAAAGATAATAAGAGATTGTGACATACCAATAACCTCATGGAGAATTTTTCACCATCAAGCACAGGGACTATGCTTCCATAAATACTTCTGTAAACATGGGAAGCCTTGGATGATCTGCATAGACAAACATATGGTGTTATAACTCTGGATTCAAGAAATAGTAACTCCAAAAACACAGACTACTGACTTATATAAGCATGTGCAATTCAAAAATCGGATAACTGGTATAGTAGTAATTTAATTCGAGAGATAATACAGGGGACTAAATGCATAAGATATACATTCAAGTAAAAGAGAAGCATACCTCGTTTCATCAGCACAGAACCAAGTCTTGGCACTCCCATCAGTGTCTTTGGCGATGTGGAAATAAACCGGTGTTAGTTCAGAAAGTGTTTCATCAGCAATAACCAGAAGTCCAAATGGTCCCAAAGCACCCCTTGCAGTGGCACCACCGCTGCAATTGTAGTTCACGTCGGCTTCAGCTGTCGCCTCCAGTGCCTCTTTATCTATTTCAAAGGTGGCACTTATGTCTAGCTGCAACCATTGCCAAACAAGTACATTGTAAGCTAACAATTTTTTCGGGAAATATAAAACAGTAATAATCTGGAAATCTTAGCAAAATAAACGAATGACCTGAGTAGCTGAAGTAATGTTCAGTAGCACAACTGATCCAGGTTCAACCTCAACTTCATTGAATTCGGTGCTGTTCAATCTCAAGCTCTCCACTTCCTCCACAGGCCAGTGAAGTAAATTGGTTCCGGTCTTATTGTCAAACAAAACAGTCCTGGGAATGGCCTGTGAAACACAAGAAGAAATTAATTTTTCTTTATGCTTAATTTTTCTTTTCTTTTCTTACTCACACAGCCAATTTTGTCCTTACTGGAACTTGAACTCTCGTAGGGAGGTAACCAAGTATCACTAGGCTACAAGGCCCCTCCGGTCATTCTTGAGCTCTTTATGGTACTTACTTCTGTTTTGTTGCATATTCAAAATTAGCTTATAATAAAACTAATTGGTATAAGTAAATATATAAATATATATATTATATATACAGGAGATGAAAAGGTGCTAATTTTATTTTATATTTTATTGGTTAAATTGAATATTTTTATTTCACATATTTTAAGTGTTAATAGTTCATTATTATCAATGGGGTCAATAAGCAAAATGGAAGTCTAGTAATACAATGGATAAAATTTTGACCAATTTTAAACTTTTCTTCCTATCACTTCCTCTATTGAAATCATCACCAGTTGTGAAGTGTTTATGATATTCTTCAATGATCCATATATATCAGATGCTATCTAAAAAAAATGTGGGGCCTCTCAGCTTTTTGGGTATTCTTCTTAACACTCATCAATAGCTGAAAATAAATTTAGATCAACTATGAAGAGACATTCAGAGACAATTATTGCTAGACAATAAATCCAATTATTGCTATGTTCTTACTATGTTTTCAGACAATAAATTCAATTATTGCAAAATGACTAGGAAAGAGAAGTTATTAGCTTAAGCCTGAAGGATATAGAATTATCTTGTTTGAAATGGTAGCACCAATAATTAAATACTCCTTTCGTCCCAATTTAATTCTCATTATTGAAAATTGTGACTCACAAATCCCAATGACGACATTTAAATTAAGACGAAGGGAGTATAATAAGAAGATCGGTACGATGATACCTTCTTAAAATAAATAAATAAACTTTTTTTTAATGACAATTAGAATGAGTATTATTACCTGAATAGAGGCCCATCCCTTCAAAAGATCATCAGCTTCACTATCAGTTTCTCCAGTCCAAGCCCACAGGATCCTCCTATCCTTATTTCGGTCATAGAATGTCTTCGATGCATAGTATTTCCCATAATCCACCCGGAACCCAATACCCACATCCAACTCCGGGTTATCGGGTGTCCAAGTACCATTAACCGGATCATATGTCCCAACCGCATAATAATCAATCATGACGCTATCCAAACTCGCCTTCAGCACATGCTTCGTACCCGGTCCATTAGCTGATGTGTCCAAACCATTCTTCCCAGTTATTGAAACCGGGTAGAAGTCCACACATTCCCACATGCCCGTACCCGGAACCGCGTGCAAGACTCCGTCCAAGAGCTCGTAGCTTGTGAAGTTGGTTGTTTGGTACACTAGCGAAATGCCCGTCATGTTAACCTTTGACCCGATCATGACCCGCCAATTCCCATCCGGGCCAAGCCACGCTGTTGTCGGGTCTCTAAAGTCTTTGGGAGAAACACCGGGTGGAGCGCCCAACACCGGGTTACCTGAATACTTCACCCAATTAAGGAGGAGAGGATCAGATAGGTTGGCAGGGTAGGCAAGGTTTTGCACCTGCACATAATCATCGGTGACCCCAGTGTAGAGCATTCTGATCTGACCATCGGGAAGGATCGTGGCAGAACCTGTCCACACACCGTTGCGGTCGAACCAGCTATCTGGGGTCATAGCAAAGGGGAGGTGGAGCCAGTGGATCATGTCCCTTGATACCGCATGGCCCCATGTTATGTTGCCCCAAACCGCAGAATCCGGATTGTACTGGTAGAAAAAGTGGTACCACCCCATGTGGAACAATGGACCTAAAAAACATGCAATTATTCCCCATTTCGTACGTGTAACATGTATTTGTATGTGTGTTTACAGTATTTATAAATTTTAGGTGAATGATTGTGATCCACTCCGTAGATACAAGGAAATAAAATTAAGAAATTTTTACATGATTTGAGATTATATACAATTCAACACATAAAAATTTAAATTAAATTTTTACATTTATTAATGTGTCCGGTTGTGATTTATTTGAATTAATTGTGATTGAATGAGATCATGTAATCCCAGACCATATAATAACTTCTCGAATTAAGCTTTAACAAATAAAACATGGATATGGAGTCACCAATTAGGAAAATTCAGATTGATTTATGTGAATAAGGACTCACATCAACCTATACTCATATAAAATTAGTGAAATTTGTTCTGACTATGAAAGTAAAAACTTTATTGCTCCCATTGCACAAGTTTTCTCTTAGCTTAGACTAACCAATGATCCAATGGATGCGTTTTTGCCCATTTTATGTTTCAAAAGTGAAAGCCACTTTCGCCCCGAAATGCAAGACACACTTGTCAAATTAGGTTAATAAATGCTTTTTGGCATAATTAGATTGGCTAATTATCCCTTAAGTTTAAGTACAGAGTAATGTAAAAACGTACCATTAGGATCTGATGCAGAAATTACCAAGATGCACCACAACAGCAACCATGAAAAATGACCAATTACGAAGATACCCCACAAACGCAACCATGAAAAATGACCCATAAAATTAGATTAGTAAGTAAACCAAAACCATAAGGCATATATTTATGTGTATCAACAAATAATAACGGAGTCACGTGTAATACAAAAATATATATATATATATTGAAAGGTAATAAAGTGTTGTTTACCCACCATTCATCCAATTCTTTTCTGGTTGAAAATGATAGGTTGTTCTTTGCCACGTCAACATAGCATTGGTCCACGGGTACACCTCTCCGACCACCTCTCCGTCGACGGAAAGCAGCCGGAAAGTCTTCTCCGACACTCCCAATGATACCCCTCTCGACGGTGGCCGTTGGAAGGTCTCCGGCGAGGACATCGGAGAAGGTCCATAGGAGTTGACTGTAGCTCGGAGAAGTTGTGATCTTTGGTTTAGGATCAAAACGATCAAAGAGAGAAAACCCAATGCGGAGAGGAAGAAGATACAGGTGAGACCCTTCGTGGGTCGCCGTTGACTAGCCGGAGATCCGGCCGAATCGGGTTGGTCCGGTAGGAGGGTGTAAGAAGTTGCATTCTCCGGATCATCGGGGGTTGAAGTGGTAGTGGTGGTGTGGGTATCCATATATTTTGGTTGATTGAGTTTGTGGTGTTGGACTGGTGGAAGTGTGTCAGAAAAAAGGGGTGGTGGGTCAGATATGGATTTGCCCGGTGGGTGGGGCGGGGTGTGCTAGGCTGGTTGATTGTCCATCTCCGTTGGAAACTTGAGTTTTATCACTATGGTGTAATTAATACACACACATAGAGAGAGCGAGAGAGTGAGAGATTGGGAAACTTTGGATCACGCAAGGGACCGAATATTTTGTTAACATTTTTGTCTTGGCTTCTGCAGAATTTTTTTTTTATAGGGAAAATTCCCTCTTAGTCTTACTTTTCCACTTAATAGACAATCAACTCCTAAAATAATTTATCAGGCAAATAAGTCCAAATTTTATCATTTATTTCCATCCAAGTTCTTAATAAATTATAATACCTTATTTGCCCTTATTAGTATAGAATAGCAACAATGTCTTGGACTCATCACATCTCTCCACACAGAATTGCAAATTGCATTGTGTCGGGACCAAAGCTGCCTCCCGCGGAAACTAAAGCACAAAACTCGTCGTCCGCCGATCATCTCTCTCAACACAAAAATTACAGAGTGCCACGACAAATGTCACCGTTGAAAAATATAAAGTCGCCGTCCAACATAATTCTCACTGCCACCGATCATGCCGTTGCTGCAGATTGATTCGCCCATGGAGATGATCTGCCGTTGTTTCCAAATCCAATCCTCATACCCCGTCGCCGCAAATCGCCGACGCAGTCGATTCGTTCTTCCACAAACACATGGTAGATCGCCGCAGGAATCAACAGACACCATGGTCGCCAGCGAAGAAGAAGGGTGGTCGGAGATTGAAAGGAATGAAAGAGGTAATGTGATGATATAAAATTAGTGTGAGAGATTTGAAACAATTCCTTTAGTTTGTGCATTCTCTCAGAAGAATTTCGTGCTCTGCTTTGCTTTTGATTTCGCTGCAAACTAGTATTTTTGCTTCTTTTTTTTCTGTCAATAAAGTATTTTTGCTTCACAAAGGGGAAAAAAAAAATGGGGAAAGAAATTGGGATCAAACACTGGAAATAAATTGTAAAAGTAAGATTTATTTATCATTTGAAAAAAAAAAATTAGGACTTGATTGTCTTTTAAGTATAAAAGTAGGACTAAAATGGAATTTTTCCAATTCTTTATTAATCTTAGCTGTACGACTTACCTTCTAAAGAAAAGTTGTTCCAAATTCATCTCCTTACCATTTATAATAATAATAATAAAATTATAATACTAATAATAATAAATAATATTCGCACTCACTTTTTTATAAATACACTGCACTAGTATTTTTAATTTATATATATAAGAGTACATTTATGTAGAGATCTCTCAAATTTGGAAAAATCTGACAAATGGTGCGATCAAGAGATTCCAAAAACTCAAATCCATTTAACCATGAAATTTCATTCTTACCGTTTTTTTATTTAAATCCAAATATGAAACTTACCCAAAATAAAAAAATAAAAATTCCCCATATGCTTAGTTTCCTTTTTAATCGGTATTGGAATCCATAATCTTTCCTCGTATCAAATCAAACCCTCACCGTCGTAATTCATCTAATTACGGCAATTTTGAAGGGACCCACTTAATCAGCATCACTCTGATAATAAAAATAAAAATAGAGAAACCATATTTGCGTTATACTTCTTTACATTTTACACTACACCCCCTGAAAGACATGACACTTCTATTCCTGATTTTATAAATAAATAATTATTATTTTTCAAGTACCACAATCAACCTTCTCCCTCTCCCCTCTCTCCTCACAATTGGCTTGTGATATCTTCAAGAAGTCCAAATGGTATTCCTACAATTGGCATATATGATATATGGTGAAATTTTTTTCTATCTTCATTCAATTTAGGCAATTTAGGCGTTGTAAAATAATGTAGCTACTACATATCAATTTTAGAAAGGACAAAGGGAAAAATAAAAATAAATAAATTGCAGTTAATAAAGTGCATATGAAGTATGGAAGAAATAAATGTTAGAGACATTGTCATTGAATTGGAATGTTGAGTCAACGTCTCTTTTTTTTCTTTTTCCTCTCTTATTAGTCTCCACACATTCACGCGATCTTACAATCTTTTTTTACTTAATAATTATTCACCATTTTGTCACTGAGTTTACAAAAATAAATAAATAAATAAATAAATAAAATAAAATACCTATAATTCATTTCTTCCTCTTCTTTATTTATTTATTTTTTTATATTAGTTTTCATAATTACTTATTTAGGTTCATTTTTCTCATATTTAGAACTGTATTTTTTTTTCTCATGCACCGGATTGAACTTTATTTTTAAATTTTTTTTTCGTTCAACCCCTAAATTGTGATTTTTGGCTCTGCTCCTAATTATACAAAAATAAAATAGAAAGAAGAATACAAACAGAGCACATGTGCATCCCAGTGAAATAAAGTGTTGCCTAGTTGTGTTTGAATGCCAACCCATCATCAAGATTAGCAACCACACTAAACGCATTAAAAACTATCACTGGAGATGCAGAAAGTTTTTGACCTGGACTGAACTATATTGAAGGAATAGTAGAAGTTGAAACCCTATCAACAATCAAACCCCTAATATAAAAGAGAGATTTTATTGTTTATAAATTGGGTAGAATGTAATGACCCGGTCATTTTCCTTCCTTTCCTTTTTATCAGATTTTCACGGATATTTTTTTTTCCATTGATCTTTTCCTTTCTGAGTTCAATTTCTCGTCACTTAGTGTCATCTCGGGTACTCTGGAATAACTTCCAAGACTCTTTTCTTTAGATTGACAACTTCCTTTGAGGATCGCGTCATTTCCACATTTTTATTGTTTCGACACTATTCACTTTTCGTCCTTTTCCCTATTTTGTCTTTTCCCCATATGTCACTTTGTTGGCATAACCTCACTTTTTATGTACGGAGTTGGTTTTTGACTTCACGTATCTTCATTCTAAGTGGTTTCCACAAAATACGTATCTTTTCAAGTACCATAATCAACCTTCTCCCTCTCCCCTCTCTCCTCACAATTGGCTTGTGATATCTTCAAGAAGTCCAATTGGTATTCCTACAATTGGCGTATATGATATATGGTGAAATTTTTTTCTATCTTCATTCAATTTAGGCGTTGTAAAATTATGTAGCTACTACATATCAATTTTAGAAAGGAAAAAGGGAAAAATAAAAATAAATAAATTGCAGTTAATAAAGTGCATATGAAGTATGGAAGAAATAAATGTTAGAGACATTGTCATTGAATTGGAATGTTGAGTCAACATCTTTTTTTTTCCTTTTTCCTCTCTTATTAGTCTCCACACATTCACGCGATTTTACAATCTTTTTTTGCTTAATAATTATTCACCATTTTGTCACTGAGTTTACAAAAAAAAATAAATAAATAAATAAAATAAAATACCTATAATTCATTTCTTCCTCTTCTTTATTTATTTATTTTTTTATATTAGTTTTCATAATTACTTATTTAGGTTCATTTTTCTCATATTTAGAACTGTATTTTTTTTTTCTCATGCACCGGATTGAAATTTATTTTTAAATTTTTTTTTCGTTCAACCCCTAAATTGTGATTTTTGGCTTTGCTCCTAATTATACAAAAATAAAATAGAAAGAAGAATACAAACAGAGCACATGTGCATCCCAGTGAAATAAAGTGTTGCCTAGTTGTGTTTGGATGCCAACCCATCATCAAGATTAGCAACCACACTAAACCCATTAAAAACTATCACTGGAGATGCAAAAGGTTTTTGACCTGGACTAAACTATATTGAAGGAATAGTAGAAGTTGAAACCCTATCAACAATCAAACCCCTAATATAAAAGAGAGATTTTCTTGTCTATAAATTGGGTAGAATGTAATGACCCAGTCATTTTCCTTCCTTTTCTTTTTATCAGATTTTCACGGATATTTTTTTTTTTTCATTGATCTTTTCCTTTCTGAGTTCAATTTCTCGTCACTTAGTGTAATCTCGGGTGCTTTGGAATAATTTTCGAGACTCTTTTCTTTGGATTGACAACTTCTTTTGAGGATCGCGTCATTTTCACATTTTTATTTTTTCGACACTATTCACTTTTCGTCCTTTTCCCTATTTTGTCTTTTCCCCGTATGTCACTTTGTTGGCATAAATTCACTTTTTGTGTTCGGAGTTGGTTTTTGACTTCACGTATCTTCATTCTAAGTGGTTTCCACAAAATACGTATCTTTTCAAGTACCACGATCAACCTTCTACCTCTCCCCTCTCTCCTCACAATTGGCTTGTGATATCTTCAAGAAGTCCAATTGGTATTCCTACAATTGGCGTATATGATATATGGTGAAATTTTTTTCTATCTTCGTTCAATTTAGGCGTTGTAAAATTATGTAGCTACTACATATCAATTTTAGAAAGGAAAAAGGGAAAAATAAAAATAAATAAATTGCAGTTAATAAAGTGCATATGAAGTATGGAAGAAATAAATGTTAGAGACATTGTCATTGAATTGGAATGTTGAGTCAACATCTCTTTTTTTTCTTTTTCCTCTCTTATTAGTCTCCACACATTCACGCGATCTTACAATCTTTTTTTGCTTAATAATTATTCACCATTTTGTCACTGAGTTTACAAAAAAAAAAAAATAAATAAATAAAATAAAATACCTATAATTCATTTCTTCCTCTTCTTTATTTATTTATTTTTTTATATTAGTTTTCATAATTACTTATTTAGGTTCATTTTTCTCATATTTAGAACTGTATTTTTTTTTCTCATGCACCGGATTGAACTTTATTTTTAAATTTTTTTTTCGTTCAACCCCTAAATTGTGATTTTTGGCTCTGCTCCTAATTATACAAAAATAAAATAGAAAGAAGAATACAAACAGAGCACATGTGCATCCCAGTGAAATAAAGTGTTGCCTAGTTGTGTTTGGATGCCAACCCATCATCAAGATTAGCAACCACACTAAACGCATTAAAAACTATCACTGGAGATGCAGAAGGTTTTTGACCTGGACTGAACTATATTAAAGGAATAGTAGAAGTTGAAACCCTATCAACAATCAAACCCCTAATATAAAAGAGAGATTTTCTTGTCTATAAATTAGGTAAAATGTAATGACCCGGTCATTTTCCTTCCTTTCCTTTTTATCAGATTTTCACGGATATTTTTTTTTCCATTGATCTTTTCCTTTCTGAGTTCAATTTCTCGTCACTTAGTGTCATCTCGGGTGCTCTGGAATAATTTTCAAGACTCTTTTCTTTGGATTGACAACTTCCTTTGAGGATCGCGTCATTTCCACATTTTTATTTTTTCGATACTATTCACGTTTCGTCCTTTTCCCTATTTTGTCTTTTCCCCGTATGTCACTTTGTTGGCATAACCTCACTTTTTGTGTTCGGAGTTGATTTTTGACTTCACGTATCTTCATTCTAAGTGGTTTTCACAAAATACGTATCTTTTCAAGTGACCCACGAAATACGTATCTTTACTTTTGCAGTAAAGTACTCTGGTTGCTTCCGGTATCCATAGAGGCATGAATGCATAATTTTTCAGAATCTTTTTCTTTTCTTGGGGTATTTTTCATAAATATCTTTTGAAGATATTTTATTTCAGGGGTTTTTAAGAAAATATTTTTGGAAGATATTTTTATTCTGGGTCATTAGTGCAGTTTTCACTTTTTGGAGGGACCATTGTGCAATTAAGGAAAGTTATTGCAAAAATGCCTCGTTTTGAGCCTGGATTCTTGTACTTGATTCACTTTCACTTTTTCATCAAGTCGTGTACTCTTAGAATTGTCTTCTAGTCGTTTCCCCCCAGTTACAGAGTTTCTGGCCCTAGTTGCCGCTGAACTTGTTTGAGGCATATCTCTCTGCTCGGGACTCGATTTTCGACACTGTTTCTTTCGTTATTCATCTTTTCTCATTTCGGTTCTTTTTCATTTATGGAGTTTTGCCGTTTGAGCGCGTCTGCGCAAATTCTACTTTTCCCAACTTGGCGGGGCACTTTTAGGGTTTTACTATAAATAGAATACCTTAAAGTGAAAAATCACCTTTTCACCTTCTTCCTCCCTCTCTTGGGCGGAATTCCATGTCAGCTAAGGGGCTGCCACCTTCTCTATCTTCTTTTGAGCTCTTCCCTTTGTTAAAAAGTTGTAGTTCCTTTGTGTTTTATATTTGTTTTGACTACGCACATCTTTCCCCCTTATTAGAATCCCTTTTTGACCATTTTTTGAGTTCGGGTTTGAGGTCAAGTTAGGATTTTGGTATGTCCTCTTTGGAGTTTATCGTTCACCGTGTTGTCCCTGACAAAATCCCGAAGTTTCTTCAGATTCGGAGCGGTTTCATTTTGGTGGCATTTGAGATTTTCATCTCAAATTGAGGTAAGGGGTGTTATAGGTTATTATTTTTGTTATCTTGCATTCTATTGATGCTTATACAACTTGTATGCTTGCTTTTGTTCAAAATCTAGAATATAATTTAATTATTTTCTATATTTAAGATTTAATTCTCATGATGATATTCAACTTAGAATTAAATTGTGGCATGCTAGTAAATTAGGCTTTGGTATGTTTGTTAATATATATTAAATTGGGATTATTTGAATAAAGTTTGCATATTTTATTTAATAATTTTCTTTTGCGAAAGTTTAATACCTTGCATGGAATTAACTTGTGATAGGCTATTAAATTAAGTCTTGGCATGCTCTTTAACATACTTTAATTTTGGAGCATTTGGATGAGTATGAAAATCTAGAGATTTTAATTGAAAGAATTAATTAAAATCGATTTAAGGGTTCCATTGGCTTAATTGAGTATTAAACTTGATATTTGAAATGACTAGGACTTGTTTACTAGCATATATATTAATTTGGGACCATTTGAAGTTGCTTTAGAAGTTAAAGATTTAATTATCATGATTTATTTAAATTCTACTTTGTTGTTCTATTGACCTAATTAAGATTTTGAATACATGTATGTAATGACCATGCAATGTTATTTAACATTTGTTAAATAGGGGTCATTTGATTGAGATTTGAAACTTAAAGAAATTAATTAGTTTATTTACTTAATTTCCGTTTCTATAGCATTAATGATTTAATTATGTGTTTGACTTTGGTTATATGTTTAAATCATGATTTTGGATTTGTATTAGATTCATGAGTTTATATTTTCAATGTTGAAATATATTGTCATAACGTGTAACGAATCGCACACTGAAGATTCGACATTTGTCATGCCGTAGTAGTTGTGGACTTAATGCATGTATTGTATATGTTTCCAAATTCGATTGTGCATGGTAGATAGTTGATTATCTTGTACATATATGTTGATATATACGTTGTTGTACCACTTGTTGATTTTGAAAACTTAGGGATGTCGTTGTTTGACTATGGTTATGACATGATTCTAGTACGAGGGATTGTCCCTCTACAGTCTAGTGCGCACATAGGGAGGTTACCCATGGGCTAGTAACCCTAAAGTAACTATGGTGTCGGTCTGATCCGACGTGATATCCAAGTATCCACTTTGTTTGATTTTGCATTTCATTTCAAGTTGATAACTAGATGATATCGTAACTTGTTGTTCTTTAATTGATTTCCCATTTTGAGTTTCAAGATGTTAATTTTGAGAAATCATGTTTTATGTGCTGTATTGGAAGTTCCAATGTTGGTCAAATTGCATCGATATCATAACTTGTGTTTTATTTTTCTAATGTAGCTTAGGATGATTCCTTAAACTCATTTGGAACATAGACGCTAGGTGGCATGACCCACTTTAGTTGTTTTCGTATCTTAGATTGCAAGTTGATACTTTTGAGAACCTATATCTTGTTGCGTTGTATAGTATGTTTCTATATTGTTTAATTGCATGAATGACATGATTTATGTTAGAAATGATCTAAGATAACTTAAGATGCTCCCTGAATCTCATCTTGACATAGACGTTAGGTGGCATGAGTCCCTTTAACTTGTTTCACCTTAAGGTGATAATTTTGTAAAATGTTAGGTCAATGCATGCTCATTTCCTACGAGTAACTTTATATTACTCACCCCGAAGTTATTGGGGATTTGTTTTAGGTATGAAGACTTGGTTTGTGATACTCATCATATTTTGGATGACTTGTAACTTTTAAGTTTCCATTTAATGCAAATGTTAGCATAAAATGTCATTTTGTAACCTTATATATCTAAACTTATATCTTTGATTACATATATATAATGTGTACATAAGTACACATTTTACGATGTATTTGACTTGTGTGAGATGAGGCCGGAGGCCAATGACATTTATATTGCATCTTATGTAATTCTTGATTTCATGAAATATTATGAAAATATTGAAAAATGACAAGTCATTGCTTCACCATGTTTGCATCGGGTGTAGGAATTCCATTTTTATTCTTTCATAGTATCTCATTAACCATATTTGAAGTGTGGCCAAGGGTCAAATGGTAATTTGAAGTCATTTGTTAATTTTGGTTTTCAAATTTCCCATTTCTTGTTCATTTTTATCATTTTTGGCCGTCGGGGGGGTCGGATTTTGAGTCGGGGCTTCTTGGGAGCCGCGGACCATTCCCACACGCTTAGAATCATTTATTACACTTGCGTGCACATTCGCTTCAACCTAGAAATGCATTTAGGATCAATTACATACTTGGTGCAAAGTTACATTTTTTGAGTTTTTAAGCCCTTACTGATCTAGGGGCATTTTGGCTGTTTTACAGTGTGTTTTTTTCATTTTCTTTCACTTGGCCGAGTAGAAAATTTGATTTCGGGTGGGGTTTCTTCTTCGTTTCTAGAAAAATTCGTTTGATAGCCCGTTTTTTATCTCAGATGTGGACAGTCACTATAACATCTTTTTGGGCCCTTTAGACCTCTTCTGATCTAGGGGCATTTCTGGTATTTCACATTGTGTTTTTTTTTTCTTTTTATTCCATGTAGTTGGGTAGAAAATTCGATTTTGGGAGGGGTTTCTTCTTTGTATTTTTCCAGAAAAATTTGTTTGATAGCCTGTTTCTACTCTCAGATGTGGACAGTTACTGCAGCAGTTCTTTTTGGCCCTCTTGACCTCTTCTGATCTAGGGGCATTTTAGGTATTTTACATTGAGTTTTTTTTCATTTTCTTCTGCATAGTCGGGTAGAAAACTCGATTTTAGGGGGGGCCTTCTTTTTTGTGTTTTTCCAGAAAAAGTCGTTTCGGACCTCATTTCGGCTCTTAGTTCTGGCTGAGCCTTTTTTTTCCCTTAGCATGTCAGGATGCTCGTGGGGTGCTCGTCTCGACGTCGTAACGTCGATTCTTGTTTTCGCTCATTCTCCTTCGTCCGGACTCCAAATTGAGTGAATTTTTTTTTGAACTTGACTAATTTTTCACTGTCTTTCCAACGGTGTGCTCGGTTGCACCCGGATCTTTCTGAAAAATTACCAGTTTACCCTTTTAGCCTTAAGTGCTCTTTTTTTTTCGTCATACCGTTTCTCCTTCGTCCAAACTCCGAATCGTGTGATTCTTGAGTCCATCTTGATTAATTTTTCGTTGTCTTTCTAGTGGTGTACTCGGTGGCACCTGAATTCATATTTTTAAAAAATTACTATTTTGCCCCTAGGGGCTTATTTATCATATTTTCGATCTTTTACTTCCGCATTAGTTCTCATTGAGTTCCACGACCTCATGGAATGTCACTTTGACTTCTTAGAGTCTTTTTTTCTATTTTCGCTTCCGCATTCGGATCCATTATCGGGTCAATCTTCGGTTCATCACAGGGCGCACTGGCTTGAAAAACCACCAGGGCCGTCACATAGAGAGTGGCGAGAGAGGTTTTTAATGAATTAAAATTGGTTTTAGGCTCTTTAAAAAAATAAAAAATAAAAAATAGAGTAAGTAAAGAAGGTAAAAAATGAATATTTATAGTACAAAGGGTAGTTAGGGTATAACCAAATAAGAGATGATGCCTTAATTAGTTTATTAACTTTTTTGTCATTCACTTTAAAGGGAAAAAAAAAAAAAAAAAGTGTAGGGTAGATGTGGTGAAGTGCAGTGCCAAGAAAGAATAGTAAATATTGTATATTATAGCATTAGTATATTTATATTATATTATATCGACGGATTATTAGAAACCAAGATTGTTTAGCGGACCCATTATTAGAAACTAAGAATGCTTATAAAATACTTCCTCCCTCCTACCATTTTTTGATTTTGGGATGTCCAAAAAAAACATATTTCATTCCAAAATTGAATGTACTATTTTTTTTATAACATTACTAAACTATCCTTTTAACTAAACAAATACACTAATTGCGGAGCACTATCAATACAATAAAAAATTATTAAAACTCCACTATCATAAAAAGTTAGATTTTTCAAACAAAATATGCATTTTGGGACTGATGGAGTAATAGTATTTGCAACATTGTAGATGAGTTATATCCTAGAAATCACATCTCTCTTTCACAAGCAATGCATCACATCTCACCAAAGGACCAAATAGCCCAACAGTATCACCCCTTCCCCCTTTTGGGGAGGTCGCTGCCCCTAAAGAGGTGAAGATAACGTGTGTACGTAATTGCTTTAACTTTTTTTAAAAAAAATGCATCACATCTCACAAATTATGAATCTAAATGATGAGTTTAGTCTTTGATGAGAAAGTATTGATTCTATTGAATGCCCCTCTATTCACATTTCAGTTTAGTCTTTGATGAGAAAGTATTGATTCTATTGAATACCCCTCTTGAATGTGATGGAGTCCACCACTACATTCACGATCCAACGATTCTCACTGTCCAGTGCCATAACCGAAGTATTCAACAGCTCTCAATTGACAGCTCTCAGTTGACATAGGAATTAAATATACCTTTGGATTTTATTAGATAAAACTTAGTTATTCAAGGCTTATAAAGTCCAATAATTGATTCAACTTTAGATGGAAAACTACATTTTCATGCGCCCCAAATAAATATATTTCCAAAGATACCGTTCTCTAACATTAACTTTAGTGCAACTGCAATAAAGTAAAAAAAAAAGTAAAAAAAGAAAAAGAAAAAGAAATGATTAATAAATAAATAAATAAATAAATAATGAACAAATAAATATATTTCCAAAGATACCCTCCTAGGGAAATCCCTCAACCCAAAAAGAAATGATTAATTAATACACTCACATTTGAAGGCCACAATTGTGCAGCCAAGGAAAATAGAAAGAGAAGGATTTACAAAGAAAAAGGCTCTAAGCAGAGCTAGACAATATGTCATGTAACCATTACAAATCACAATCTTTCTAACGTGGGTATATATATGTATATCATCTTTATATCAATATTATAGTGCACTTGACTTCTTCCATGTTGCAAGGGACTTGAGGAACTCCATTACCTGCATATATATAACAAAACTGGCAAATGATTCCTTTGTTGATTGCAAACAAACACAAACAATACAAGCACAAAAGCTTTATTTGCCTTAAAGAGAGTAAAATCATTACAATGTCCTAAGACCTATCCCAATTATATATTGGTATATATAAATATGTGTGCGTGTGTATCTACCTGTACTAAGTTTTTATCTCGATCGTACATTGATTGAAGTATCCTCGTTACAAAAAAAAAATAAAAAAAAATAAAATACATGTTTGTTTCTAGTTTTTTGTTCAAAAAACAAACAAACAAACAAACCCTAACAAGTTGGTGTTTAGTTATTAAGAACAGCATACGCCATTCACCGATTACCAAGGGCTCTAACTTAGTGATATTTTCTCACTTTCCAAAGTAGAAGGTGGAGAGTTCAAGTTGCCACTCTTAAGGACAAAGTGGGTGCGTGAGTTTCTTGCCAAATATATATATATATATATATCCAAAAACAAAACCGAACCTGATTTAAATAAAAGAATATAATTTGTACCTCAGATGGGTCCTTCAGAGAGAATAATGCATTGCTTTCCTTGGGCACTGGAGACACTAAGATACCATAACCTTGGTTTCCCTCTCTCAGAACCTGTTGTAAGTCAATCAAGTTGATTCATTACATGATTTGCATGAAAAATATTGACTCGTTGGAAAGCAATACCAATATTAGGGTTAGTAGGCAGTACCTTAAATGCATCTTCGTCTGTACGGTCATCTCCAACATAAATTGGCAGTACATCATCACAATTACTTAATCCTACATCAATTTTTATTTTTTAAAATTATTGATCCATGGTGGAGTCAAAACTCAAAAAACAACAAAGAGAAGTGTTTGAAATCATATATAGTAATCCAATAATCTACTCACCAAGTGATTCAAGTAAAAACTCAACAGCTTTCCCCTTATCCCAGTTGAGCACTGGCCGGACCTCCAAAACCTAACATGGAGAGTACAGGAAGGAAATTAGAGGTTGGGGAAACAAAAGAAGGCAAGAGTTATATATTTATTAAAAAATGGATCTGTCTACAAGCTGGATTTGAATTTTACCTTGCGCCCATGTGTCAATCGCAGACGTGGGTAGTCTTCTAGAATCTCATGTACGGCTTGCCCAATTGTTGTCCAACTCTGAAATAAATAAGAAAATCAGAAATTATAAATACCTTTCGTTAGCCAAACAGCATTGAGAACAACTTATTCATCCAACCAGTAAAACTTATTCAGATTATTATAATGCAATAACAACCCTCACCTTCTCATCTACATTATGGTAATGTACTGAGACGCAGAAATTATAAATACCTTTCGTTAGCCAAACAGCACTGAGAACAACTTATTCATCCAACCAGTAAAACTTATTCAGATTATTATAATGCAATAACAACCCTCACCTTCTCATCTACATTACGGTAATGTACCGAGATGCAGAACTTATTGTTCTCAACTTTTGCTCCTTTAATATCTTTAGTAATCTCGACAAGGGATCTAAAAACCTGCTCAATCATGAATAGATCAGAATGCTTTTATTTTACAAAATGGAATATATGAATTCATGAATTGATTCACCATATTATTTATTATGGCACCAAGATATTATTAACATACCTCATCGATCATCGGTAAGAATTCACTTGCAGGCTGGAACAAATCAACTTCCTTACCCTGTGTTCACAAGAAATAAAATAACCGAATTACGTCAGAAACATTTCATAGAAAGAGAAAAGGGGAGTGCAGGTTAATACAATGTGAAGAATATAGTTTCATGGGCCTGTACCTGCTTGTCAGTTGACTTAATACAGTTTGGATGGTCAATAGAAGCAGGCCGAACAGGGCCCATGATGTCCATGCCATGACTTCCGGCATAATAAAGTTCATTTATTCGTACAAACTCATAGACCTGAAAGAATGAAGGCATGGAACATGTACAATCAGAAGCAAAGACCATCCAGAGTCATAACTGGCAATATAATCAAATTGAGAATTATCACAGAAGCTGTCATGCAGCACCAAAACAATTGTGTACTTAAATAGAGGTCTGTAAAGTACCTTATCACGGCCTCTCCCACTAATGATTGCTGTTGGGAAATATTTTGCCACATTTCTCACAGCAGAACGCATCTGAAAACAAGTTATTCGGAATTCCATAAGAATTAGAGGGATGTGGGAAAGAAGAGAGTTCCTGTAAAATATATTTTTCTTTTTATATGATAAACAAATTTAAACAGGTAGATTCTCACATTATTCGACATAATGGCATCCTCTGGGTTGTCAACAATCGGGGAGAGAGTCCCGTCATAATCCAAAAACAATGCTATTCTCTTGCCCTTCGCATAATTTGTTAATTTCTGAAAAGATGCCAGTGCTGACGGATAATTAAGCTGCATAAATCAAAGAGAATGTTAAATAACATGTATAATATTGGCCCAAGATAACATTCAAATGTGAAAACCATTCAAGAAAAAATAGTACCATCCAATTGCGATATGCAACATCGGTAGGAGATGATGATAGTTCATTGCTGGAATCTTTGGTAGTCTTATTATGTGTGGGTGATGAGTTTCTCATGGAATCCAGCCAAGAGCTGGACTGATCGAGTATTCCTAGTTTCTTCCTTGGGATTGTTAAGAGGCCGGGAGAAAAAACTGCACCCTGAGATGGGCATGGCAGCAAAGCAGAATAAATGTCCATTCCAAAGTTGCTCATGGGTGGTAAATCGGTGAGAACAGGAGCACTGCTATTTGATTTCAGGTCCATTGGATCCAGATTTGTTGAACAATATGAGACAGTTGACAGATGGTTACAAACAAGTGCAAAGCAGTTGGTTACTTGGTTTCAAAAACTCAGTTTTGCAGATAAAAGTTTTAGCCAACTCTCTTGCCAATAAAAAACCACCTCTTCAAAGTTTTCTGGTCAGAACTAATTGGAAAGCGGTCCATCAAGTGCAGTACTCCTGAAAACCAATGATCAGAAGTTGTAAGTGAAGAGCTAATGGACGATTCAAGATCAAGAAATTGTCAAATGGAACTTGACTGAAAAGTCTTACTTGTACATCATTGCTTCCCTAGCCAACGCCTATCTAAATCAGGTAACAGAACAATATCTGCAAAAAATATATTTGAAAAAGAAGTGGTAAGCCATTATATAGCTTCTACATCCCACAGAAAACTTCTAAGTACTGGATTTTAAAAGAACAGAGCAATATCTTCAAAGTTGGAATTTGAGAAAAGCTTGGATACCGCATCATAATGCTTGGTGTCGTAGATTAGTACTATACTACCCACACTATACTAGAACATAATAGAGACCAACCAATTAATAAATCATAGGTCATAAAGCAGAGAGAGAAAGAGCTTTCACAGAAACCTATAACGTCACATGCATAATCATTTAACTAAAACTCATAAAGATAAATATACAACAAGATGATTGAAGGAACCAAAGATACATATAAGCCTGAAAACAATATAAGCCTGCAAACAAAACAAACTGCACCAAAGAAAGACAATACTTGAACGTTTTACAATGTCTGAACAAGCATTAGATGATTTAAATCAGTTGCTGCTCTCGAAGATTTAAAGCATATATTTTCACTTTTCACGAATTTCAATACACTTGGTTTTTGTCGCTTGATCCCATATCTAACAGAATGGAAACCAAAAAGAGGCTTACTACGAAGTGTGGTTCCTATTAATCAAGGGTGTTGGAACTGATGTCCCCACTTATCGGGATATAGTAAAAGATTTCGAAAACATGTAAAGATAAAAGACAAGATAGGATAGACAATACTTCCACTAATAGAAGATGACCTGAACATGCATTCACATCACTAATTGAGGAAGAAAGAAAAAAATGCAGAACACATATACTCAAATCACATTTCGAGAACCAGTAGTTGCATAAAATTAGAAGTTGTCCTATCCCATGAAGTGGAGAGGAAACAATGGCATATGTGACCACATAGTTTGGGCCTACACATATAGAAGAAGCCATTTGAGTTATTAACTATATGGACCCAACACAAAAGGATTCCGAAAACAATAAAACAACAATAATAATAAATAAAAAAACTATAATTTCAGATATCCCAGGACCCATTGTGATAGCCAGGAAGAAACATCATATTTCTGAGAATAGGATTACCATTCAACTCATTTCCTCCCCAAGATTTTTTCTCTTTAAAAAAACAATATAGATATTAAAATATGTGTATATATAGCTTCTCAACATGAACGATAATACAATAAAAATCAAACTTGGCCCAGTTCCAAAATATAGGCACATTTTCATCATTGTAAAAAAAGTAATTTATATGAAAAATTCAGATAACTTTTTTCTTTTATTTTTATTAGTATCTCATACTAGAATAGAGGACTGATTAGGACTCAAGACAGACAATTGACTTTCTGGCAGCTGACACATGAAAAACATTAAACATTAAGAAAATATTACAATAATTTGAAGATGAAAACACCAACATGTTCAAACACAACTTTAAGGTAGACAATTTAGAATCAGTGTTTTAATATCTGTCTTGTGGTTGGGGAAAAAGCACCAAAAAATAAAAAAAAATTCCACAATAATTAACTAGGTAACCAAGGCTGTAAGCCTAATTCCATACCTTCTAAAGTATAAAATCGAGGGAAGTCCCACTGAAAAAAAAAAAAAAAAAAAAAGGTAATGTAATCTGGAAAACCCTCCAAGGCTGTTTGTTTTCACTAAACATAATTCTCCTGTCTACCAAAAAAAAAAAAAAAAAAAAATAATAATAATAATAATAATATAAATAAATAAATAAATAATCTGGAAAAGGTTATAGTTTCTCTTAAAAGAAATAAAAGGAAAGTTGTTTCAAGTTAATTAGATTTCATAAACTCCTAACCAGCAAAAGACTACAATCAATTTTCTAGATTGACCACTCCGTATGATAAAAGGCTTTGATTGATATGGAAAGGAAAAAAAAATTATATCATACCTCACATTAATAACAGAATCAACGATTAATCCTAAACTCACATCCAACAAAACAAAAAAAATAAAAAATCATACCAGAATCAAAATGCATTCAAGAAACATGCAGCTCTACAACACTTCTCAGCAACATTACTTGCAAAAACCACAAATCTTTGAGAAAGAAATTTCAGAGAGAGATCAATGACGGCGCACCTGTTTCAATAGCTCCAAATGCAAAGCGTATAAAGAAACGAAACGCCTAAACCTGTATTTTAAAATGCTAATGCTCAGCTCCAAAGCCTTTCAGCAAAAAATAAAAATGGAATCGCCAATAAAACCAAAACCCTAGAAATTGCAGAGAACGAGACTTCTATATATATATATATATATATATTAGAGGTGGGTTAGTCGTTACCGTACCTAAGAAAGCGAGTCTGGGTTGTTGAATTCGGAAACAGAATCTCTGTAATTTTCAAATCTGATTTAATTTCCCCACGCTTTTCTAGAAGCGCGTGGAAAGCACACTCCAACCATGGGGTGTGCAACACGAGAACTTGCATTAGAATCTTCGGTGGAAAATGCTTCCTTTGGAAAGTTAGCCAGAATGGACTGAATGGTAAGTTCTTGGTTGCTTCCTCAAAGTTTAAGAGCATATACCAGAGTCAATGACGTGTTTAATTGCAAATAAAGCCGGTGTTAGTTTGACTAAACATTACCTACTAGTTTAGTTGGTAGACTCTCAGCCTCGGTAGACTTTGAGGAAGAATCTCAGATCTAAGAATTTATATGATGGGGGAAGAAAATTTTATATAAAGCGATTTTTTCAAAATTTTAGTGACGGTAATTTTAAAATTTTATGAGTGAAAATATAAAAAAATATAAATTTAAGGGTATAAAATGCAATAATAAAATTTTTTAGTATTGTCAAATGCCCCCACTGAACCCTTCATAGATCTGTCCCTACTCCTAGATTATCGAGCAAGTATGTCCATATTAGCAAAGGGTATGTGGATACTCAACCTATACTTTTCGAAGAAAAGTCATGCGTTCGAATCTCTACTTTTATATCTAAACTAGGGGTGGCAAATTACGATACAATACGATAACACGACACGAACACGACAAGAGTTAAAAGGGTTTAGGTTTAGTAAAAAGAGCCGGTGTTAGTTTGACTCGAATATTACCCAGTAATCTAGTTGGTAGACTCCTAACTCTCATCGAGTAAGTATGTCCGTATTATCAAAGGGTCTGTTGATACTCGATTTATACTTTTTCGAAAAAAGTCGCGAGTTCGAACCTCTACTTTTATATGTAGACCGAATCAATTCAATTCGTGCCGAATCTTAAAGAACGCAGTTTAGGATTATCTAACAAAATTATACAATATTGGTGTTTTCTAATGGGATCCAAGAATTGCAATTGTATTGGTGAAAAACTTAATGATGATACACCAATTGTGCTTTCAGAATTAGAAAGAATATGTTGGATGTAGACTCTATTAAAGTATTGTCTAAAACCTCTATTGAGTGCTTACTTTTTAATAAATAGTAAGTTTTTTTGGAAAGAGACTTCACTTATTATTGAATATTCAACAAGGATTAAAGCAGCTCTCAATTTATAAATATTTAATATTTAAAACTACACTTCAAATTTAGTTTCTTAAAGTTTTAAGTAAATTCTTTTTTTAAAAAAACTCATATTTTTATCTTCCATTTCGTTGTCATATCTCACTCTTACCAAATTCTAGAAAAATAAAGACTATAATATTCAAGAAAACTACAGACATGTGGAGAGGAGATCTAGAAGGGCTAATTGTTCTGGAAACGAATAATACTATAATGCCTAAAATTCAATTTAACATTGACTTTTTAATGCTGGTTACGAATTCTAAATTAAAATATGCGCCCATGTTCATTGTACCCGACTATTATTAAATTCAATGGAAAAAGTTAAACATTCTCAAGTCAACGGTCAAGATTCATTTTTTCGCGTGACAATGTTGTCACGAGAGACAACCTATGTTGAGTAATCTGTTTTTTTTTAGAGGTTTAGTGGATTGTGCGTAATGTAATTTTGGGGGTTCAAGTTTCTTGGAAGCAAGTGTGGATCCGATTGAATTGTCTTTGGTCTCAACTGGAAAATTATGCTGATTTGTTAAGTTTGGGGGCTTTTATTTACTGGCAATTATGGAAGGCTAGAAATTCTTGGTGTTTTAATAGGGTTAGATGGAAACCTTCTAAAATTTTCGATAAAATTATGTTTAACTTTTATGAGTTTCAAGGTATTTCTTTTCAAGATAAAGCCATGGAGTTGCCAAATTCAAATCTGGATGGCCCTTCTAATCCGGTTAAGAAGTGGATTGCTCCAAATTGTGAAATGTTGAAGTTAAATTTTGATGCATCCTTTGTGTCAGGGAAAACCTTATGTGGTGGGGGTTTTGTGTTGCGAGACTCTCATGGTAGAGTTGTAAAAGTTGTTACCACTGTGATTCAGCTTGTAGGGAATGTAGAGATGGCTGAAGCGGTGATGTTTCAGGAAGGTTTAAAGTTCCTATTACAATGGGGTTATGTTGAAGATGTTATTATTGAAGGTTACTACAAAGGGATTGTTGCTTTGACATTAGTTGATTGTCTTGCTGCCATGGTTTGTGATGACATTAAACATTTTCTTAAGCTTCATCTTAAGTGGGTTTTGAGTTGGTGTCCAAGGTCCTGTAATAAGGTTGCTCACTGTTTAGGTAGATTTGTGGTGGGGGTTTTGTGTTGCGAGACTCTCATGGAAGAGTTGTAAAGGTTGCTACTACTGTGACTTAGCATGTGGGGAATGCAGAGATGGTTGAAGCGGTGATGTTTCAGGAAGGTTTAAAGTTCATGTTACAATTTGGTTATGCTGAAGATGTTATTATTGAAGATGACTGCAAAGGGATTGTTGCTTTGACTCCAGTTGATTGTCTTGCTGCCATGGTTTGTAATGACATTAAACATCTTCTTAAGCTTCATCCTAAGTGGGTTTTGAGTTGGTGTCCAAGTCCTGTAATAAGGTTGCTCACTGTTTAGGTAGATTTACATTTCAAAATCAGAGTGGGGAAGTTGATTGGGATATCTATCCCCCATGGCTTCTTGCTTCTCTGAATGATGATTGTAATGTTTCTGTTCTTCAATGAAGTTTGTTTTTATTCCGGGAAAAAAAAAGAGTCAACGGTCAACGAAGTTAATTATACTTTGTAATTGAGTAAAATCTCTTTAGGTATTTTAATTTGGCAAGTGATAAATACTTATAAATATACTTCTTCTTTTTTGGCTTTTTATTAACAATAAATTACACTTCTCATGTATAGTAGATCGATCAATATTTATTATTTTGACATCCTCTAGATCCGTTCTCCAATGACATTTAAGTAAATTTGAGTGTGAAAAGTAAGTAATATCCTTATACAAGTAAATTTGAGTGTGAAAAGTGAGTAATATCCTTATATTATAATACGGTAAAGTACAATGATACACCCTCAACTTTGCTATAAGGACAACCATATGCAAGTTGAACATTTTTTAGATAATGGCACCTCTTCAAGTTTGATAAAATTAACAAAGACACCCCATCACATTTGACATTATTGTCCTTTGACTAATGAATTGATTAATTTAATTAATAAAATTACTTTCTACCCTTGTATAATATTTATAAAAAAAATTAAAATAACCACCCCCACCACACCCACCATAACCAATTCATATCACCACCAACATCAACATGTGCGAAAAAAGCCCTCCCCCCTTTTCCTCTTTCTGTCATCTCTTAACACCACCACCATACGTGACACCAACCACAAACATAGCAGAAAGAAAAAAATGAAACAACCCAACCCAAGCACCACCATAATCACTTGCAACCGCTACCGCCATCACCACCAAAAAAGTCGTTGTCGTTGAACCCGCGAATCTGGTCGTCGTCGTTGAAGACAAAGAATCATTTTCGTCGTCACCTCCGTTATCATCTCTTCCATCGTTGAACCCATACCCATTGACGCCTCCAATCCTCGAGTTTGGATAATGGATGATTGAGGGGGGATAAGGTGGTGAAGCATGAGTTGGGGTACTGATTCACAAAACAAACAGAGATCGAAAGTTGAGAGCCCGTTAATACGATCAGATCTCGAAGAGCGTTAAGAACGAAAGGCTATAAATCAGAGCCAACCTTTGATCCGATCTGAATGTCGTGCCTAGAGCTTTTGTTGATGACTTTGTGCAAGACGACATCGTCGTTTGATGGCGCAATCGACCTCTCTGTTCACACCGACACCATCACTAAAGAGTCTCAACAGAAGCTTGAAGAATCTAACTCCAAATTAGACTGACATACTCTCCCATGGCAAGACATATTATAACCCACATCGATCTAAACACGCAATCGTTCCCCTAGAACCACGCGCCACCACCTCTAAGATCGTACCTCTTCTCAACCACTAATTCCAGCCAAAAATGTGATACCCCCGAATTTTTGAATGCAGGTTGTCCAGGCCCACACCCAATGTAATGGACTTGGTCATTTTCCTTCCTTAACTTTTCCTGAAATTTTACGGATAAATTTTTTCCGTTGAATTTCTTTTCTGAGTTTGGGTACTCATCACTTAGTTTCGTCTTGAGTGCTCAGAAATGATTTTCGAGACTCTTTCTTATGGATTGACAACTTCCTTTAAGGACCGAGTCATTTTCATTTTTTTTTATTTTTTTTGACACTATTCACTTTTCGTCTTTTTTTCCGAGAATGATTTTCTTCGCGTAACCTCACTTTTTGTGTTCTGATTAGGTTCCAATTTTGCATGCATCCATGATATATTATTTCCATGATATTTGTATTTTTACTTTTTGTAGAAAAGCAAGCTAATGGCTTACTTTTCCGTAAAGGGCATGTATGCATAATTTATTCGGAAACATTATTTATTTTTGGGGTTTTTTTTCGTAATTATAGAAAGTAATTATTTTATTTCTTAGGGACCTTTTTGTAATTTATTTTGAAAAATATTTTCAAAAAGGACCTTTTTGTAATTACCGAAAAGTGTGACAAGTGTCGCATTTCCATTAGTCCACTTGTAAGCATGTCATTGGTTAACACTTGGAAGCCTTGGATGTTGACATGTGGAGGGTGGAGATTCACCCACTTGTTGGCCTAGCATTGGTGCACTTGTTGGCTTGGATTGTTGACAAGTGTAGGCTTTAGATTAAGCCTAAAATGAACCATTGGATTAATGACAAGTGTAGGCTTGTAATTAAACTCTAGCTTTTGTGCGTGTGAGGGGATGGTGTAAGACTAGGTGTGTTTGACTTCCATTGACCAAGTGAGTGGAGGAATACACTAAAGTGTTTTAATTATTTCATTTTACACATTAAACTTCTTCTTCCTCACTTAGTTACCTAGCCACTATTGAAAGAAACCATTAACTTAGGCTTAAAACCTTGGTTTTGATTTCCTTCCACTCACCTTAGACCTAAAAGCTTGGAACACAAAACACTTGCCTCACCTTCCTTTATATAACCTTTGAAGGAAATTCAAAAATTCATTTGTTTGCTTTGGATTCAAGAGGAACAATCCTCTTGTGAGGTAGGGGGTGATTTAGGTTTTTAATCTAAGTGTTTTAATTGTTTTTATAGCTTATAATAAATTGTTTACATGTCTTATACTTAATTTTTACATTAATAGGTTGTAGCACCTTACATGAAATTAAGTTAGGAAATGATATTCTTAAAGGCCATGACTTGATCTATAACTTGTATTAGTATAAAGTCATTTGGAGTTGTGTTAGAATCTAGAGAATTAATTATTTAAAATTAATTAATTTCTATTTAATTGCTCCACTTACTTAATTAAGATTTCGAGTTGATATATGTAATTACCATGATAGTACCATTGGCATATAATTATTTGGAGTCATTTGAAATTGATTTAAATTCTAGAGAAATTAATTAGTTAGCTTAATTAATTTCTATTCAAGTGTTACATTCATTTAAATCGACCTTTGACTTGATATATGTAATGAGTATAGTATGTTCTTTAACATATATTAAATTGAGAATATTTGAATGAGTTTGGAAAACTTTATTTAATTATTTTCTTGTATGAAATTTAATTCACCTAGTTGTACCTAATGTAGAATTAACTTGTAACTTGATTTTAAATAATGTCTTGACATGTTCTTTCATATATATTAAATAGAGAATATTTGAATGAGTTTTGAGAATTTTTTTTAATTATTTTCTTGGTATTGATCTTAATTTACCTTGTTGTAACTTTGGTATAATTGACTTGTAACTTGAAATTAAATTAGGCTTTGCTATGACCTTTGACATATAATATATTTAGAATTTTTGGAGTTGCTTTATAATCTTGAGAATTTAATTATTTAATTTAATTAAGTTCCATTTGTATGCTTTTATTGAGGTAATTAAGTATTGATGTTATATTCTTACTAAACTTATAATTTGCAACTTGGTGTATGATTACAAGATGGTATTCCATGAGTAGAAGTTATGATATAACTTGTTGTATACACATTATACTTAAATGACATTTAATATGCCATTGTAGCTTGAAGGCCTAGAGCATATCTTGTGTGTATTCCATGACTTGGTTGTGCATGGTAATTGACAATGTGCATTGTGTATATGTGATATACTTGTTACACAACTTGATGATTTTTGGAAAGCTTGTATGGACATTGTAATATGTTAAGGCTAGAGTATGTCTCTAGTACGGGGGATGAAAGTTCCCTCTACAACATATAGTGCGCACTAGGTAGTTCCTTGCGGGCTAGTAACCCGAGATCACTTGTTTGGTCATTAAGACCATATGTCTTTTGTCTTTTCGCCATTAGTTAATTTTGCATTCAATTCCAAGTTGTAATTGTGGATTACTTTTAATTTGTGCTTGGACGCATGGTACTATACTTGTACTTGTATGCTTGTATGCCTTGTATATCAAAAATGCTTTGTATACTTGGATTTTTATACTTGTATGCCATGTATGTCAACATTACTTAGTATAGTTAGAAATGTATACTTGAATATATATGTTGTATTCTATTTCAATATTGCTTAGCGCACTTGGTATGGATGCTTGTATATTGATGATTTACTTTCTAGATAACCTAGTATGCTTGTGTCTTGTATACTTGTCTTAAGAGCATTTCAATATTGATTGTATACTTGTGTACGTATACTTGTATATTGAATATCTTGTTACGTGTACCGCATGCTTCTATATTGTTTAAATTGTATGAATGATGTGGTTTATGTTATGAATACTCTAGGTAGCTTAGGATGCTCACTGAGTCTCACCTTTGACATAGACGCTAGGTGGCATGACCATTTGAGTTAAATTATAGTAACTTAATAGGTTTGTAAAACGTTAGGTCTTTGCATGTTCATCTCCTACGAGTAGCTTTATGTTACTCACCCACGTAGCGGAGACATTTTTCAGGTACCAGGATCAAGATTTGGGATTCACATCATGCTTGGATGATTTGTAAACTTGAAGTTCTCATTTATTGTAAATGTTGGCTTGAAATGCCATTTATAGCTTTATATGTCAAAATGTGTAAATTTGATTCCATATATGTAACGTGTACATAAGTACACCTTTTACAATGTATTTGACATGTATGAGATGAGGCTATAGGCCAATGACATCTAATTTGTATTCTATGCATTTTCACTTTCAAGGTTTATTATGAAAATATTGAAAAATGCCAAGTCATTGCTTCACCATGTTTGCATCGGGTGTGGGAATTCCGTTTTTATTCTTTCATAGAATCTTTTGAATCATGTTTGAAGTGTGGCCAAGGGTTAAACGGTAATTTGACTCCATTATATATTTTTGGATTTCAAATTTTCTATTTAAAGTCCATTTTTCTCATATTTGGCCGTCGGGGGGTCGGATTTTGAGTCAGGGCTTCTCGGAAGCTGCGAACCATTCCCGCGCGCTTGGAATCACTATTTACACTTGCGTGCACATTCGTTTTAACCTAGAAATGCATTTAGGGTCAAATGCATACTTGGTGCAAAGATGCATTTTTTGAGTTTTTAGCCCTCTTCTGATCTAGGGGCATTTTGGGCATTTTACAGTGTGTTTTTTTATTTTTTTTTATTTTCTTCCATGCTGCCGGGTAGAAAACTCGATTTTGGGAGGGGTTTCTTTTTCATGTTTTTCCAGAAGAATTCATTTGATAGCCTGTTTTTACTCTCAGTTATGGACAGATTCTGAAAAAAAATCTTGTAGCAGCTTTTTGGACTTGTTGATCTATGCTGATCTAGGGGGCATTTTAGGGATTTTACAGCGTGTGTTTTTTTGTTTCCTTTTGTGGAGCCGAGTAGAAAATGTGTTTTTAAGGGGGGTTTATTCTTCGTGTTTTTCCAGAAAAGTTCGTTTAAGGGTCCGTTTTTAGTCTCAGTTCTGGGAAAAAAATTAAAAGATGTTTTTTGTTAAAACACTATTCCTGCCCAGATTTCTTACTCGTAAAAGTTGGTTTTTTTGAAACTTTAACGTTTCATATCTTCTTCGTCCCAATTCCAAATCAAGTGATTTTTGAATCTAGGTTTATTAACTTTTGCCTGTCTATCCAATGGTATGAACGGTTGAATCTAATTCTATTTGAAAAGACCATTTTACCCCTTGCAAAGTACCCTTGCCGCACTGATTTTAAACCCAAAAGTTGGTTTTTTTGAAACTTTGACGTTTCATATCTTCTTCGTCCAGATTCTGAATCAAGTGATTCTTGAGTCTAGATTCATTAATTTTTCCTGGTCTATCTAATGGTATACTTAATTACATCTAGTTTCGTCTGAAAAGATCATTTTAACCCTTGTAAAGTACCCTTGCTGCACTGATTTTTTAACCTGGAAAGTTTGATTTTTTTGAAACTTTGGAGTTTCATATCTTCTTCATCCGGACCCCGAATCAAGTAATTCTTGGATATAACTTGATTAATTTTTTGCTGTCTTTCTAGTAGTGTGCTTGGTAGCACTCGATTTTATATTTTCGGAAATGACTATTTTGCCATTGGGGCTAAATTTGTCTAGTTTTCTTTTAATTTGTTTCCGCTACTTTCTTTTGAGTTGCGTGACTTTATGGGAAGTCACGGATATGTCTTAGGAATGATGTATATTCCCAAGGACATTACTTTCATGTGAAAAGACTACTTTGCCTTTGGGGGCCTGTTTGGTCTTTTTCTGATCATTCGTTTCCGCATTATTCTCGTTGAGATCCGTGGCCTCATGGAAGGTCACTCTGGCTTCTTAGAGATGCATTGCATCTCCATGGTCTTGTTTTCTGTTTTCGCTTCCGCATTTGGATCCGTTATCGGGTCAATCTTTGGTTTATCACAGGACGCACTGGCTTGGAAAACCTGGGCCGTCACACCCGAATACCCGAGGATATCAGAAACAAATCGGTAATAATTGAACACAGAATACAAATAGGATAAAATAAGAATAACTAAAATGCTGATAAGAAACTAAAATGATAAACAAATCCTCAGAATAAATTTCCATTAACAAATTCTTTTGATACAAATAATCTTCCAATTTATACAATGAGTGAATCCATACTTTATGGACCTCTGGAAAAACCAAAATCAAATAATCAATGGTCTACAACTAGATACTGGATCATAAAGGAAACTCCTATGTAGACAATTCGAAAGAATGAAGTAGACTGATCCCTGCTCAGCATGAACAATCTCTACTCTTGGAGAATACCTGAAAAATAATGGTAGGTCAGGCCCACAAACAAGTTCTATTATACTACAGTCCAAACAGAGATTTGATACATGTGTACATCCTAGTTAACTCAACAATAACTAATAGTCCGTAAATATATATATATAGGTACCCACTAAAGGGTTACTATTGGACTATAGGACAGACTCGACCTGAATAATAGGCACAAAACGCACATATAGTGGGCATGAGTACCTCAACCTACCAGGGTTCTCAACACTCCTATAACCAACAAGACTTCCCAGGGTAGTATACGCTTCTTAACTGTAATAACCTGGTCATTTTCCTTCTTTTCTTTTTTCGGTAAATTATTTTTTCGTCTTTTTCCCTATTTTGTCTTTTTCTCATTTATCATTTTTCCTTGCATAACCTCACTTTTTGTACTCGGATTTGTTTTCGACTTTCCATACATCCATGATATTTAATTTCCATGATATCTATATTTTCACTTTTGTGGAAAAACGTGCTAAATGTTTACTTTTCTTGTAAAGGGCATTGACGCATAACTTCTTATAATTATTCATAACTTTTAGGGTTTTAGTGTAATTATGCAAAGTAATTATTTTCCGTCTTAGGGACCATTTTGCTATTTAATTTGGAAGATATTTTCAAAAAGGACCTTTTTTGCAATTTCCAGAAAATGTGACAAGTGTCACACACTCATGGAGCCACTTGTTGACATTGTGGTGGAACCACTTGAAGGCTTAATCTCTTGACACATAGAGGGTGGAGATTCACCCATTTGTTGGCCTAGGATAGGAGCACTTGTTGGCATGGATGGTTGACAGGTGTAGGCTTAATATTAAGCCTTGGATGTTTACTTAGGATGGTGACAAGTGTAGGCACCATACTTAGTCTTACAAGTGTGTGTATGAGAGGTAGTGCAAGAGCACATAGTGAGTAGAGGATTTCTAGACCTTCCACTCACCATTTCCATTTTATCTTTCTTATTTCCTTTGTTCTTCAAAACCCTAGGTAGTAGCTTGTGGGTCGTAATTACCCAAAATAACTTGTATGGTCTCGTGGCCACATATCATAGTCTTTCCATTATTTGATTTCGTATTACTTTCCAAGTTGTAAATCATGGATTTCTTGTAACTTGTGATTTGGTAAATCTTAGTTTTAATATGGTTAGTGTACTTGTTTATGTATACTTGGATGCTATGTGTTTATCATTTCAAACATTTGTATAACTTGAGATGATCCCTTAAAGTACCTTAAAAATATAGACGTTAGGTGGAATGCACCCTTGTAATGATCTATGTTTGGTTTGCATTATACTTGAAACTATAGGGTATGCGCATGCACCACATCCTATGAGTAACTTGATTACTCACCCTAGTGGTTTGGGTTGTTTTACAAGTAAAGAGACTATGTTCTTGGATGCTTATCATCCTTAGAGGCTTATGAGCAATTAGAAGCATTTTTGTATATTAACATGTAAGTGTTTAGCTTGCTTTACTTTTGATGTTATATCTTTGCATACCATGGGTGTATGGTATTTTGGAAGCTAATGTAACTTCCTTGATGTGTAATGGTACTTAAGTATTTACTTTTGACATTATAAGCAAGTTTACTTTTGTACTTGCATTCATTTGGTATTAAACTTTTGCTTTAAAAATGCATTTTTACCAACTTGGAGGCTTGGCATATGAAATCTTTATAATCAATATGTATAAGGCCATAAGTTGTTTTAATACATTCAATTATTCATTTCAAGGTTATTGACATGCTCACATACTCAAATCTCATTGAAAAATCAGTTTTAAACTTTCATTTTTGAACTAATTCATGAGGGGATTTGAAGTATGGGTTAAACCTTAACACATTTGGCATATAGTAGGTCTTACAGCAACTTTTCGAGGTGTTTTAGTCGATCGATGGCTTTTGGAAATTCCTTTGTACAGTAAATCACTCATTCCAGTAGGCTTTTGCATTGTTCAGGGTCATTTCGGTCGACCGAAACAACCTCCTCTCAAAATTCATGTTTTCAGCAACATTGTGCCTAATTCGGTCATCCGAAACTCTATTTCGGTCAATTGAAATAACTTGTATACACACAGCCTCTCTGTTATGTTTTAGTACTGAAGTTCCAACTTCAAAGGGTCATAACTTCTTCGTTTCTAATCTAAATGGGGTGATTCTTGAGCCTAAACTCAAGGATTTTGAGTTAGATTTCCAATGGTACTTATGCAATTCTCAGATTCTAATCACAATGGAAGTTATTCATGTTTTAGTGAGGTACTATCAGTTTTCACTTAAACCGGGAAAGGGCAATGTCCTTGGAACCTCTTGGAATGTTGTGAAATGATTAGATTAGGTTGTATTAACCTTTTTTTGACTTATTTAGAGTTAATTCTCTCTTTTTAATTGTGAATTGACCATTTTGCCCTTAATTAACTGATTTTGCCCCATTTTGACACTAGTTTCTTCTTTCGCTCTCTTTAGGTTTTGTGACTTCATGGAATGTCTCATTGATGTCTTAGAGATGATTTATATCTCAAAAGACCTTGGTTTCATCTTTTGCTTTTGCATTTCGGATCCGTTATCGGGTCAACTTTCGGGTTATCACTGACGCACCGGGTTGAAAAACTTGGGCCGTCACACTAACCATAGATCCTGAGACTCAAGCTTATATCATGACTCATATCCATATGTATATAAATACAGTAACCATCCTATCCAATATAAAGTAATCCTCTATAAGTCATTCAACTTGTTTAGTTGACTTGACTCGAATATAAGGAGGACTTAACATTTTAGTTAATTCATTCCCTTATACAAAAATAGGTAGACTTAATTTCTTTGGTTAATCCATCGATCCCTAGAATGCCACCCTTTAATACCGGTGCATTAAGCCACACAATCCATAATTGATGAAAATAAATATAATATTACATCAATTTAAATCCAGAAATGAGTATAATATAAATCAGATCAAATACATGACCATATTATTCTGCCAATGTATGATTAAAATCATATAACATCCATATTAATTGCTAAGTTATTTTTAAACAATTAATTCCTCCATTCCATCCACTAATTGATGAAGAAATAAAACAATACATCAATTAATCCAGAGATAAGTATAATGAAAATCAGATAATTAACTGAGCACATTATACTGCTAATACATGATTAAAATCATACAACATCCATTTAAATTGCTAGAACAAAAGTAAGCAATTTAAAACACCTATATTCAATAATAGTATGCAAATTTATTTTAAAACTTCATATTGTTCAAGTCCATAGCGCATTACGGTAGATTATGCATTCTAGGATTTTTCCATGCCCATTTTAAAGCAATTAAAATGGAATAATACACATTATAGGCAAAATAACCAAGAACCCAAATCACAGCTAAAACCACCCTCAGCATAGTCGACTGTGCCCCCAACATAGTCGACTATACGTAGTCTTCTGTGCCTTCAAGATAGTCTACTATACATAGTTAACTACTACTTCAATGTGCTCTTCAATATAGTTGACTATGCGTAGTTTACTATGCCCTTCAATATAGTCCACTATGCGTAGTCTACTATGCCATTCCATATAGTCGACTATGCATAGTCTCCTATGGCCTTCAATATAGTCGACTACTTCTTCCTATAACTCCTCTGTTTTTCCATCCAACCTCCATTGATAGAATTTTAGATTTCAATCTAAGTCCCGCATTCTCATACTAATTTATTTTAGATGTCCTAACATGTAAAGATCAAACTTAAACAACAAATCATGCAATATAAATCCAAAAATAAACAAAACAAGAACAGGTGAATAAAACTATGAAATCTTATGTTCTAAACCGATTCAAACATGCATAATTGTTTAATTATATTGTTTAAGTATCCTAAAATCTTCTAAGCATATATGGAAACACAAATCAAAGGAAGAGAGTAGGAGAAGAACTTGCCTCTTAAGGTTTCGGTTTGAAACCTTTAACCGACTTCTTCCTAGGTTTTCCGGCGACCTTAGTTGCCATTGAACCTCCTCTGCCGCTCTAGGTTTAACCCACGAGCCAGCCCCTCTTCCTTGGTTCAGCCCTCTTGGTCGAACCCTAACTTTCTTCCTCTCAGTTTCTCCTCTAAAACTCTCTAATAATATATACGTAATATCTTAGCCCCTCTATAGATATATAATAGTATATGTATAAAGGATACACAAAACCCTAATCCTAGTCCATACCCTAAGTCAGCATATAAGGAAAATAAATAACAAAAATAAAATAAAATAAATAATACATATATATATATAAGTTATAGAACTAACGTGATTTATACATATGTGTATAATTAAAGCTATATATATGTATTTAATGACTATTAAAATATTATCATTAATATTAATTATTTAACAATAATGATAATACTAATAAATTATCCTCCTATACATATATACCCATATATATATGTGCAACCATCCATGGGTAATATCCGTACCCATTACAACTCCTATCCAAGTAGTCCATGCGACCCAGCTGTTTAGTCCATTACTACTATCCATCTCCATACTCCTTAAAATATAAAATAAAATAAAACAATTAAAATCATTCAATTCTAACACAAAATTATAATTAAGCAATACATCATCTAAGCAAGTAAAATCATACAAACAAATTACACCTTATCAAAGCAAGCAAATTAATTAAGACAAATCATTTAAGTACACAATTAATTTAAACAATAAAGCAATTAGCCATGTAATCAAGTAATTAATTAAAAATGCAATTAAAACAAACAAATTAATGCCGAGACCATTCTTTTAAAATTAGGAGTATTATATTCTTCCCCCATAATAAAAGGAATTTCGTCATCGGAATTCGCCCTTACTTTATTCCATTATTTTTGGAAACTGTAAGCGAATGACATCCACCCGTTCCCAAGTAGACTCAGCCTCATTATGAAGGCTCCACTTAACTCCAATGTATCAAATAGTATCCATGGTTCCTATATGTAAGAAACACAATAACCGTCATACAAATAGGTTGTACCTAACAACAACTCCATCGTACCCAATATTGAGCTGAGGGTAATGATCGATACTCTTTCAAGTGACATAGCATATACTCACAAAACTCCTAGCGCTTATGATTTGGTAACGCTAATCTATAAGCTACTGCCTCAGGTAATAAACACAATCCACGAAAAGTCGAGTTAATAAGTAAAATTGACCTTCCTTAAAAAATCGCCGTGCTTTCTATATGGAAGACATCATGGGCAAACTACTTTCTGATAGAAAACTCTAGTATACGAGTTCAACTATTTATGAAAATCTGTTACCACCTCTAAACCATACGCAAACCATTACAAAGGAGTATTGTGGAGGGAAAATATCACACCAATTTCAAAACACCACGTGGCGGTAAAAAGTAGCCCACAACCAAGTTAAGGTAACTAGAAGCCCACAATCAGCTGTACGCCCAACAAAGGAAGCTTTACGCGTGTACCAGCTTAACCCAATTAAAGCAAAGGAAGTTCTACTTAATACAAAGGCTAAATGGACGGCCCAATCTTGACAAGGCCCAAATTCTATAACATCCGCAATAATGTTGAATGCACGATCTGTAGGCATAATTACCCACTTTTGGGAATAAAAGCCAAGAAATGGCTCCATGTAAATTTCTAAGCAAAAACTTATAAATAGAGCCTGAACAAAGGTGAAGAGGCATCAAATTACCAATACTGATACTCTCTCAAAGATTTGTTTGTTGCCTTCTTGATTTTTTCTGTGTGTTCTCCATAATTAATCTCTTTAGGTGTTCGGGTGTAAGAAATTGCACCTACACTTTGGAGCCGTCTGTGGGAAGCTCGATACAAAAAGTCCGTTCTCTATCCATTGCGTGCAATATCACTACGGAATGGCAACAGAGCTAGACACTATTCAACCGCAGCAACAGGAGACCATGTAGAAGATATACGAAGAAATGCAAGTGTAAGTTGACGTCCTTCGATAAGCAAATGAAGCCAGTGCTGAGTAAATCAATATGCTAAGGTAGGCTCAGGAAGCCAGCGTGGCACAAATCAGCACTCTACGCAGGGAAAACAAAAGACTTCGAGGCAATGCTCGGCGGAATGAACAGCCAATTGACCCCGGCCCAAACGTGAGAACGAGGATCCCCCCATGGAGCCGGCAATGATAATCCACCTAACCAATAGAAGGCTCCACTCCAACAGCTCAATGGAATGCTGGAAGACATTAACGATGCCGCAAGTCAATCTCGTACCTTAGGGAACTCCAATGTTAGGGTACCTCGAGTCACCAAAGCCTATCCATTAGATGACACGGATTCAGGTAGAAAAGAAGTGTGGACCCCAGCAGCTAATCAGCCGTCTTCGGGGAATGACTTTATCACCAGGCTCTGGAAAGAAATGGAAAAACGAATTAAAGGGCTGAAAGCCCAAACGCCCGAAGACATGGCGAGAGAATTCACTACATCAATAGTGAAAACCCCTTTCACAGATGAGATAGAATGGGTCGTAAGACCCAAGAAATTCACAATACCAAAGTTCATCAAATTCAATGGGACTGGAGATCCCTTCTAACACCTAAACCACTATACTCAGGAAATGACACTAGAGGCACACAACGATCTATTCATGTGCAAAATATTTTTGTCCAGCCTGACGGGGGTGGCCCTAGAGTAGTTCAAGAATCGCCTATGCAAGTCAATCCCAAACTTTGAGTCACTATGCGTTGTGTTGTTGGCCAGTATTATGGAAATAAGAAACCGAAAAAAACCATTGCCAGTCTTTTTACGATTTGGCAGATGAAGGGAGAAGGCCTGCAGACCTTCCTCAAGTCTCAACTAACATGTCAGAGCTGAATTCACGAGCGTAAAACTACATCAGACTCGAAGAAAATGAAGTAACAAGACAACAGAGAGCGACACTGATCAGATTAAAGAATTGGCTGAAGGAGCGATTGAGCACCCCGAGGGTCCATTGGGAACCCTCGGCCATTGAGAGACGAGCCCCTGAAAAGAAATCCTAAACGGTCGGAAGAGTCACACCGCTCAAAGTAACACTGGCCAGACTATACCAAGAGACTAAGGCAAGAAACATCTTCCATATCCCACTACCAACCAGACAGCTAATGGAGCAAAGAGACCAGAGTAAACACTGCGCATTCCACAGTAATTTTGGTCACCTAACCAATGATTGCAGGAGCTTGAGAAGACAAGTGGAAGCGTTAATAGCCAAGAGCGAGTTAACTGATTACCTGATTACCCTGGGACAACAAAGGCAGTAGGATCAAGCCCGGGCAATTCCAAAAGCCATGGTAGAGAGCCATCCTGTCCTAGTAATCAACACAATTCATGGCCATCCGAAAGAGGACAAGCAATCAGGAAATTCCTACAGGATCTAGCTCAAACAAGCCCATAAGCTGCGGAGGATTGGGGAAATCAATACCACTGACTGCAAACCCAATCCAGCACAAGTTTCTTTTCATAAAGGAGATCTCAAAAGGGTGCAACACCCGTACAAAGACCCATTAGTAGTTAGTCTACTAGGCCAATTGTCTAGTTAGACGAGTACTGATTGACACCGGCAGTAGTGCTAATATCATGACAAAGTGGATGTTCGATCAGTTAAAATTGGCCACAGACCAGATTCGTCCCACTAGAAGCCCTTTAGTAGGATTCGATGGAAGAAGAGTAGAGCCCACAGGTGTGATCACACTGTCAGTCACTGCTGCTAAAAGATCTCTGAAAGAGAACTTCGTGATTGTGGATATTCACCTTACCTACAATTTGCTAATGGGTTGGGGATGGATCCACCGCATGGAAGGAGTCCCATCAACCCTACACCAAGTTATGAGATGCATAAGCCCGAATGGTTAGAAGGTCATCGATATCTGGGGGGACTAGGTAACAGCAAAGGAGTGCTACCACACGATGGTTTATCCTTCTGATAAGGACAAGAAATCGCTAAAATAGCAATTACAGAGCTCTTCCCCTCCAAAAGAGACGGAGGAACCAGAAGAAGAACATCTTGCTGTAGAACCCCCAGAAGTCATGCAGATAGTCATAGGGGACGAGCGCAAGCTGACTTACATAGGGACTCTCCAGTCAGTTCAGGAAAAGGAGGAGCTGGCAGAAATCCTAAGGAAGAACGTTGACATCTTCACTTGAAATCACTGGGACATGCCGGGAATTGACCCACGGACGGCCTGTCATAGCCTGAACATGGACCCTAGCCACCATCCAGTGAAATAGAAGCAGAGAAGGTTTGCCCCCGAAAGAAATAAAATCATTGCTAAGGAAGTCAATCGACTTTTAGAAACAGGGTTTATTAGAGAAGTCCAGTATCCTCAATGGTTGTCAAACGTGGTGGTTGTCCAGAAAAAGAATTGCAAATGGTGAGTATACATTGACTTCACTAACCTGAATAAAGCGTGCCTGAAAGATAGCTTCCCACTCCCCAAGATCGATCAGATGGTAGATGCTATGACGATATATGAAAAATTAACTTTCCTTAATGCTTACTTAGGCTACAACCAGATCATGATGAACCCTTGGGACGAAAAGAAGACTTCTTTCATCACCGAACGTGGGACCTATCGCTATAAGGTAATGCCCTTCGGGTTAAAAAATGTGGGAGCAAATTATCAGAGGCTGATCAACAAAATGTTCGAAGAGCAGATTGACCGAACGGTCAAAGCTTACATAGACGATATGGTTGTGAAAAGCAAAGATAAAAAAGATTATCAGCAACACCTGCAAGATGTGTTTGATACTCTCAGGAAACATAGAATGATGTTAAACCCAGTAAAGTGTTCGTTTGGAGTGTCCTCGGGTCAGTTCTTTAGTCATCTGGTGAGCAAAAGGGGAATAGAGGCAAGTCCCACTCAGTTGGCAAAATTACTATAGAGTCAAGAGCCCCGAACCATGAGAAAAGTCCAAATCCTCACTGGGAGAGTAGCGGCTCTTAGCCGCTTTATATCCAGACTATTAGACAAATGCAAACCATTCTTCGACACAATCAAAGCTAGAAAAGGAGATATTTGAGGGGTAGAGTAGAGAGAAGCTCTCATAAAACTCAAGGAATACATGACAAGTCCCCCAATCTTATCTGCTCTAGAACCCGAAGAGCCATTGTACTTCTACTTAGCAGTATCTTAGTCAGTAACCAGCTCAGCCCTAGTAAGAGAAGTGGGAAAAAAGAAACACCTGGTCTTTTACTCCAGCAAGGCCATGACCGACGCAGAAAGCTGGTACTCAATGACAGAAAAATCATCCTTGCTTTAGTTCAGGCCAAAAGGAAACTTTGACACTATTTCGAGGTTCATCAGATAGTAGTTCCCACGATACACCCTATTAAAGCAATTCTCAATAAACTAGATATCTCAGGTCAGATCACCAAGTGGGCAATTGAATTAAGCTCCTTTGACATTCAGTACGAATCGCGCACTGCAAAAATAGGGCAAGTGGTTATAGATTTTCTCTTAGACACTGACCCAGGGGAAGAACAACAAACCACAGAAGATCTGCTGGGAGTTATACGTCGATGGTTCCTCGAGCGAAAATGGAGTTGGAGCAGTACTAGAGATAAGAACCCCCGCGGGGACCAAAATCCAATAATTAGTCCGACTAGAGTTCCCAGTCACAAACAATGAAGCGGAGTATGAGGCACTGTTGGTAGGGCTCAGATTGGCCAAGGAACTCCAAGTAAAGCACCTCAGAGCCTATAGTGATTCGTAACTCATCACAAGGCAGGTGATGGGAGAATAAACCACCAGAGAGGGCAGAATGAATGCATACCGAGAAGAAGTTGAAAAATTGACAAAGTACTTTGATACAATCAAATTTCAGCAGATCCCAAGGGAAGAAAATCCGATAGCTGATTGCTTGGCGAATGCAACATCTATAGCGAACGAATTACTCACCAGGGTCATCCCCATTGATGTCCTCGATACGCCAAGCATCACAAGGGGAATGCAGGTACTGGTTATCCCATAGGAACCAAGTTGGATAGATCCAATATTGGCTTACCTTGAAAGAGGAGAACTCCCCAACTCTAAGGAAGCGGCCCGACAGCTAAAGATGAAAGCTGCCAAATATTCAGTGGTAGGAGGATAGCTCTTTAGGTGATCGCATTTCGGGCCCTACCTCAAGTGTTTGACCCCTACGGAGTCCCGAGAAGTTTTAAAACAGATACACGAAGGGGAATACGATAATCATTCTGGGGGCAGGTCATTGGCTCATAAAGCTCTCACTCAAGGTTATTTCTGGCCCTACATGGCAAGGGAAGCTGGAAGAATACTCCCGCAGATGTGACAAGTGTCAAAGGTATTCCACCCTCGTCCATCTACCCCAAGAAGAAATACACACCATGAGCAGCCCATGGCCATTCGCATAATGGGGAATCGATGTGGTAGGACCCCTACCAATGGTGGCATCGCAAAAAAGGTATGCCTTGTTAGCCACTGATTATTTCATTAAATGAGTAAAGGCAGAGGCATACGCAAGTGTGACTAATGTCCAAGTGAAAAAATTCATTTGGAACAATCTGATATGCAGATTCGGAATCCCAAAGTCTATCATCATGGATAATGGGCCGAATCTGGATAATTAATATACTCAACATTTCTTCAATAAGTATGGTATTAACCAGAAAGTATCAGCTGCATACCACCCCCAAAGCAATGGCAAGCAGAGATAACTAACAGAACAATCTTTGCCTGCATCAAAAAAAGCTTAAAGATAAAAAAGGTAAGTGGTTAGAAGAATTGCCAAATGTCCTATGGGCATACAGAACCACCCCGAGATGTCCCATCGACGAAACTCCTTTCTCTCTAGCTTACGGCACCGAGGCCGTAATCCCCACCAAAGTGGTAGCACCCACCATCCGAAGCTTAGCTTGGAACCAGAAGTCAAATAATCAGCTTCTTGAACACAATCTGGATCTATTGGAAGAAAAAGAGAAGCTGCAGCCATCCGGCTAGCAGCTTACTAGCAGAAGATAGCAAATAGTTATAACAAAAGAGTTAGAAGGAGAAGCTTCAATCTAGGAGACCTGGTACTCCTAAAATTAGAAAAGTATGTTAGCAAATTGGAACCTAACTAGGAAGGGCCATACCGAATATCAGATGTGATTAGAAAAGGAGCTTATAGACTTTGACACTTGGATGGCACCGAAATGACCAAGCCAAGGAATGCAATGAACCTGAAAAGGTACTTTCAATAAAGTAAATCATACAGTGTTTTCCAGTACTTTACTTTTTGAATGAATAAAGTTGCTGACAGCCTTTTTTGAATGTCCCACATTAAATAAAAACAAAACTTCTGGCTATCATTTAAGGTGGAATAACACGAGATCTAAACAGTGGAGTGGACCCCCTGATAATAGGCAACCCATAATGTGACCCACCATCAGGAGTCTCCACATCACACTTTTTATCTTACCATAGATAAGGTCTCATCACCTACAAGAAATGATGTCTCATATCGTTCAAAAAGTGGAATCTAACCCATTTCTTATAAGGATCCACACTTACCTCCTATCAGTGTGTGGGACCCATTGACAATGGGACCCCACTTATGACACTAAAGTGCCCCATTGTCAGAGGCCTCCATACACTCCCCACAATTTTTCAAATGAAAAGATATTTTCCCGTTTTTAGAAAGTATGGTCCCACATCGGTAAAAAAGGAAAAAAATCCCTTATTATTATCATATGACCTGCCGAGTGTACAATCAGTGGGTGAGGGCCCTAAATTATGAGGCCCATAGATAGTCACAGCTCATTATCAAAGGGGGTCTATAATTTAGAGCCTTCCTCGCTTTCTTTTGGGATAGGTTGCTTCTTTTCAAATCCCTATCTCACTTTAAACAGAAAATGGGTTTTCTATAAAACATAATCATTTAATTTTAAACGTCAACAAAGGAACGCCCATACAAAGAAGGTCAGACACCCGTGTTAACCAAAAAAGGCCCAATAAAAAAGGGGTTAAGTCACAACAAAATGCTCAAGACGGACCTACAAATAGGCGAAGGCCCCAAGAGCCTAATGCCCAAACCGGCTTGACCAGATAAACTGCTCAAGTCTAAAAAAGCAGAACGACCCCAAGAGCCGATCACAAAATAGGCGAAGGCCCCAAGAGCCTAACGCCCGATCGAGCTTGACGAGATAAACTACTCAAGTCCAAAAAAACTAAATAGCCCTAAGAGCCGATCGCAAAATAGATGAATGACCCAAGAGCCTAACGCCCGAACGGGCTTGTCCAGATAAACTGCTCAAGCCCAAAAAAGCCGAACGGCCTTAAGAGCAGATCGCAAAATAGGCAAAGGCCCCAAGAGCCTAACGCCCGAATGGGCTTGACCAGATAAACTGGTCAAGTCCAAAAAAGCCAAACGGATCCATGAGCCGATCGTAAAATAGGGGAAGGCCCTAAGAGCCTAACGCCCAAACGGGCTTGACCAGATAAATTGCTCAAGTTCAAAAAAGCTGAATGGCCCCAAGAGCTGATCGTAAAATAGGCGAAGGTCCTAAGAGCCTAACGCTCGAATGGGCTTGACCAGATAAACTGCTTAAGTCCAAAAAAGCCGAACGGCCCCAAGAGCCAATCGCAAAATAAGTGAAGGCCCAAGAGCTTGACGCCCGAACGGGCTTGACCGAAACTGCTCAAGTCCTAAAAAGCCGAATGGCCCCAAGAGCTGATCGTGAAATAAGCGAAGAGCTGATCACAAAATAGGTGAAGGCCCCGTGAGCCTGACGCCCAAACGGGCTTGACCAAAACTGCTCAAGTCCTGAAAAATCGAACGGCCCCAAGAGCCGATCGCGAAATAGGCGAAGAGCCGATTACAAAATAGGCGAAGGCCCCAAGAGCCTGATGCCTGAACGGGCTTGACCGAAACTACTTAAGTCCTAAAAAACCAAACAGCCCCAAAAGCCGATTGTGAAATAGGCGAAGAGCCGATCGCAAAATAGGCGAAGGCCCCAAGTGTCTAACGCTTGAACGCTAATCACAAATTGGACAAATACATTGAATCACAAGCAATAATGTAAGCAAAAACAATCCTAAAGATTGTCAAAAACAAACCTTCATGTTCTTAAAAGTAGGTGAGGATTTTCTACAAAGGAGGCAGGGCATACCCAACACCTCCAAACAAAAAAAAAAAAAAAAAAGGAGCTACGCAGGATCACTATCAGGCACAGCTCCACTTTCTGTATTAAACCTCTGTGTAAACATATCAACCAACTCTACCCTAGCTGGAATAGAGGAAGGGGTATTGAGCGACAAGGCAGGTAATCCCTGGGAACCTGAAGGATATTGGAGAGGAGGCAGAACCTCGCCAGACACCTCACCCTTTAGTAGAACAGCAAATTCTGTCTCTTTAGGGCCAGTCGAAGGCTCGGCATATTCACCTATAATCAAGAGCCCCTGTTTGGCATCATGCTCATTAGCGTCGCCATAATCCCTCTCCTCAGAAGGAAGCTGCCCCTGAGTAAAACCAAGCCTGAAGCCTTTGGCATAGGAGAGTTTGCCTTCCCAAGCTGCAGGTTAAACTCAACTGCTTTGTCCTCAAGTTCCTTAGCTCTTTTGTCAAAATACTCAATTGACTTAAGCTGCTGAGCTTTTTCCCTCTTTTCCTCGGCGAGGGAAGCCTCCAAAATGCTTACCCTCTTCTGAAGGGAAGCAGACTGGTTCGCATGAAGGGAGTCAGCTGAGAACTTCTTTATAAGAGCAAACATTAAGAAAGAGCTCTGCGCAAAGGCAACATAGAATTGTTAAAAAAAAAAGAAAAGAGAAACCGTTAAAAAAATAAAAATAAAATAGAATAAAGGGATAAGAAAGGGTTACCTCCATTATGGACTTGGGAGCAAGAGACAACAGATCATCAACACTCATCTGTTGTTGTAAAATTTCATCTCTGGGAGGCCATATCCCTCTAGCTTAACCCATCAACGTCTTTGGGTCTTCGGCTCCAGTGTCACCAATGGTGATAGGGGACCCATCAGACTTTATCATTTCGGGGAACCACTTCTCGGTAGACCCCACAAAATCACCCCTAGTGACATCAGCAGCGCCAGGAATTAAAGCACTTTTCCTCCAAAGGCCCTAGCCATTAACTTAGGATGCTTTGAAGAAGAATCATCCTTCGCTAAGGGACGCTTAGTCCCTGACTGGACTTCTTTTTGCTTTTGAGAGGGAGAAAGCTTGCTCACCTCAACAAGGAGGTTCTTCCTTTCTTGCAACAACTTAGCAACCGTCTCCCTCTTCTTCTTCGTTGTACGAGGTTTTAGAGAAGGAAGTTCCATCGCTGATTGAGAAAGGGTAAAAAGGGCAGGCGATAAGATAGCCTCAGAATTGGAAGCGTCAAGATCAATGTGCTCCTCAGGATTTAGAGCAATTACTGGAGAATCCCTCGAGATCACCTCAAGAAGAGAAGAGGAGAGACGGATCTTAGCAGAATGAACGTTGCTCCAAACTCTTTCCTGTAAATAAGCAAAACGACTATCTACAAATTTTGAAGAGAAAAAATCAATTTTATGACCTAGGAAGTCATATATATAACAAAAATGCTTTACGACATAGACGAAGCAAGAAAACTCGCCCGAATCATCAAATGCGGGAACAGATGGGGCATGAAAGCTCGATCGGACGAATAAATCCCGAGCGGACGAAGATCGCCACGCCCCTCCAACCTCAACAATTTTGTACTTCCACGGTATTAAGATGAGAGAAAAGAGTTCTACCCGGTCTAGAATGGAGGTGGAACCTACCCTCTCCTCCTTTCAATCTATCAAGTGAGTAGCAAAATAGAAGATCGGCAAGATTCAAGGTTAAACCTCGAACCCTGTTAAGAGTAAGAAGACAGGAGAGAATACGGAAGAAATTAGGGTTAACTTAAAGAGGAGCCAGTCTCAGCACCGACAAAACCCGAAGGTAAAAAGGATTTAAGGGGAATCGAAATGCGGGAAAATGCAAAGCTGAGAAGAGCATTTCACCCTCCTCCAAACCCTCACCTATACTGAAGTTCAAATCATGGTCGTACTCCTTAAGGGTAACGTCAGAAGGAACACGATTCTTCTTTCTTAACTGAGAAATCAAAAATGACTTCCTTTCTACAACATCTGTAGGTAGGATTATAGGACCCTCGGCATAATCGCTCAGACTTGCCGCCACAGTTCCCGACTCGGAATCAGACATATGAACACTATGAGTTTCTTCACTACTTTTTTAACTCATAATGTAAGAAAGATGGAATGAAAAGAAAACTAACCTTGGCGGATGGAAGGAGATGTCGAAGCAGCAATCAGATTCTCGCCAAAACTCAGGAACAAGATCACAGATGCAGGTGTCCAAATCACGAAAACCCAATATATAAGCTGAAAGGGGCAGATAACGGAAGTGCAAACACGAAGTCCCAGAATCGACAGCACAAATAGTAATGATCAGCAGTAATAGCCGAAAATCTTCTCCACTTCCCGAAAACAATTACAATTCCTTATATGAATCAAATTTATAAAAAGGAATCGGGGGCAAAGTGTGGAGGGAAAAAACCACACCAATTGCAAAACACCACGTGGCGGCAAAAAGCGGCCCACAACCAACTTAAGGTAACTAGAAGCCCATAATCAGCTGTAAGCAAAATAGAGGAAGCCTTACGCGTGTACCAGCTCAACCCAATTAAAGGAAAGGAAGTTCTACTTAATACAAAGGCTAAATGGACAGCCCAATCTTGACAAGGCCCAAATTCTATAACGTCCGCAATAATATTGAATGCACGATCTGTAGGCATAATTACCCACGTTTGGGAATAAATGTCAAGAAACGGCTCTATATAAATTTATAAGCAAAAACTTATAAATAGAGCCTGAACAAAGGTGAAAAGGCATCGAATTCCCAATACTGCTACTCTCTCAAAGATTTCTTTGTTGCCTTCTTGATTTTTTCTGTGTGTTCTCCATAATTAATCTCTTTAGGTGTTCGGGTGTAAGAAATTGCACCTACAAGTGTATTTTTCTCTGACGTATCTTTAAATGAAGTCAAGGTATGATTGTACAACCCTTGCTTCCATTTCAAACCAACTAATGAGAGGTCTGCACTATATAATATACGAAACCTCAAACATTGTCACGCCAACCTCCTTGTGCCAACATTATCACAGACAAAATTTTGTAAAGTGAAATAAATACTTCTAATTGTCCATGAAAACCTAAGATATATGCCTCAAGCATATCCTATACGGTTTAATTTAATTTCTCGATCAATTCCTCCATCTAGATATATGAAGCAAAGTTGCTGTTCCAAAATCTTCAAAAAAACTCATTCAAAATAGCACCTTTCATCCACTATAATGGACAAACACCTACTATAACTCCACTATCAGTGCAACATAGAACTGATACAAAGCTCTAAAGTGAACTTTACTCGAATCAATGTCCACAAGCGAACTTGGTTAATCCACCACTCTCAACCTATATGGAATTTAAATTCTAATGCAAAGTCAATAAGTCCTATATACCATCCACGTCTAATTAGTCCTACTCCGATTTGGATATAGAAGTGCAAAAATCTCCAATGATATCCGATTATAAATTTTTCACCTTTTTAACAGGTGTTACTCTTAAAGACAGTTATGTATATATGTCTACCCATATCTGTTTGCCAAAACTGACATTTGATGTCCTGACGTAACTTCTAACCATCTGAGTGCACCGAGAAAAATTTACAAATTTTACATCTCAGTCACTATGACATCCTTTGCAGAACCCACTAATCCTCCTCTAGTACCTTAAGTTATATCTGAGTAAGGTAACACTTACTCTAGGGCCAGCTCCGATATTTTAAGTTGATCGCCTTAATTACCATGGTAATAGTAAGTGTTATTATTACACATGCTATAAATTCAACTGAGAACTCACAACTAACCGAAAGATTTAAATATCATATCGGTTATTAAGAGCATCCACTTCCATATTCGCTTCCACCAGACATAACTTAATACAAAGTGTGAATCACCACTTCTATCCATCTAAGTCGTCTTATGATTTGATGAGCGCTAAAAAGTGCATATTTAAACCCCTTAAGCTTAGGTATTTTAGAACCTTTATCTATCTTATTATATCGTTTTGTACTGATTTTGTATTATTTCCATTTTCAGGTACTTATCCCCAAAACAAGCTAACTCAGCCAAATAAGAGCATAATTGAAGCAATTCTGGGATGAATCAAAGAAAGGAGCAAAAGTAGAGCAAAAGGAAGCTAAGGGTGGAATTTCAACAACTTCGATCGATCTCAAGAAAAGTTCAATCGATCCAACTTTCATCGATCTCAGCACTTCAAGATGGATCTAAGCTATGTTTGTCCCTGTTCAAAGATCTCAAAAGTTCGATCGATCCAACTTCCTTCTCTGATTGATTGAACATTCTTGTCCTTATCCAAATGATTGATCTTATCCAGTTGTACCACCCTACCAACCACTTTTGTCCTTTTCCCAAAAATATCTTCAAAATATCTCAGATTTGTTTTTATCCAAAAAAGCGCCGCCATCGAGGATCGATCCAGCTTTAGTTTGATAGATCTCAGCCATGTTTGATCGATCCAAGTCCAAGGTTTGATCGATCACACTTCCTCCAGTGCGAAAAAGTTAAATTTCCAGCTCACAAAAAGTTGTCCTTTATCCAATCATTAGAGAATATTTGCTGTACGACCCCAGCTCATTTTGGGTGTCATTTGACCTACCTATATAAGGATAAGGATTACTTTTTGTATCATATCATATTGTATCATATCATATCATGTTATACCTTGTAGAACTCTTAGGGATGAAGCAAAGAAGAGGAGGAGGTTAGAGACACCATTGGAGACTTTTCATCAACCAATGAGCAAATTTCTTCCATGGAGCTTGCCCTTGAGGGTTGGAGGACATCATCCATGAGTGGCTAGACATCCTCTTGGGGCTAGAGTTAGCCCTAAGCATGCTTTCTACTTCTTGATTTATGTATTTTTGAGGGGATTTGTATTGTGATTCATGTTTTGACACTTTTATATGTATATATCTTATTTATTCAATGATTTATGTGGTTTAATGCTTCCAATTGATCATTTCATTCTATCCATATGTCTATGAATGCTAGAATAGATGTTCATGTGTTTGTCTCTATTTCTTGTGTTATTGATGCATGTCTATGTGTGTTGATGCTATAGATCTAGAGATTGTCATGACATAGTGCTTAATGTCATGTTCTTGTGATTTATTTGATGGTTCATACTCATTTCTTGATGGATTGTACCTCTTCCTTAGTTTAATTAGTTTAATTTCATGTCATTAGCTTAGTTGTAGAGTAGTTGTTAAATAAGAGGACAATCCATGCTTGTTGTTGATGTTCCATACTTATGAAAAGCAAGTAACATGTATCTCTAACCTTGTGATGTGCTTGGATTGTGAGCTTAAAGAAAGGATTAATGGCTTAATTTGATATGTTGTGTTATCCACCATTTTGTTTAGACAATATATGCTTAATTTGTCATCCGTGCTTGTTGAAACAACCACACACACACTATTTATTGCAATACATGCCCTTCCCCTCATTAATCATTCATTAAAGGTGTAGAAAAGCTATGCTTAGTGGTGATCTCTAAACCCCAAGATCTCTCTCTCTTTTATTCTCTCTATTGCATTATTTTTTACCTTAGTTTAATTTGCATCTAGTTTAATTCAACCAACCAGCCACTATTTTAATCACTCAACCTACTAACCCTAATTTTAATTTCTCAACCTAGTACGACACTCAATCCATTGGGACGATCCGTACTCACTCTAGCTATATTTTTAGTGAAAGGTAGTAGTGGCAATTTCTAAATGTAAAACTTGGCCACATTTGCATATAAACTCTCGGGGTGCGACCTCCGAGCACCACACCATGATTCGTTCAATTCGTATGAACTGATGTCCTGCCAGTTCGAAATAGACAAGAATTAAGCTGATTTAATTTATCAATCAACCAATATCCCAAACAGAATCATGACCCTTGTGCGAAGTCAACAATCCCTTAACAAAATCCGTAAAAAATGCTCTCTCATTTCCACTTCGGCATAGGAAATGGCTGCAAAGTATCTAGTGATCTCTGATGGTCAATCTCAACTATCTAATAAATAGTAGACTTGGAGACAAAATATTTATGTTCCTCTTTCTGCCTGTCCACCAAACATCCGTTTCATATTATGATGCATCATATCTCCACCTGGATGAAATAGAGAACTAAGAGTTGTGAATCTCAGTCCTTGTATCCTCCCTCCAATTTTTCTGTAAAAAGTACCGTTAGTCTGGTACCACTAGCTTGCGTCTGCACCCATTGGTTAAATTGGAGCATCTTAAAAAGCTAACTCTGCAATTGAATCCATGCACTACTGATCTGTGATAAACTTACTGATCATAAAAGTCAATCGGTAACTCTATTAATCAAAAGTCAACTAACTACAACTTTTCCACACACACCATGTACCTCTTCCTGTTTTATATAGGTGATCGGTCTCTCCATCTTGTCTTTGACACACCTTGCTTCTTTAGTATAAGTAAGTGTCAATCAGACTTCTTGTCCAACTTTAAAAGAATATGGAACCTTTCCATCCTCCAAATGAGTCATCAATTTCCTAGCAACAACTAATTGTTGTGAATTGTGACCTAAAAAAAAAGTTCTATATTATTTATGCAAACGAAGAGACTTTGTTTCCTCCTCCATGTGCAACAATGTCAACTCCTCCTAATGACATGCCCTCATGAATAAAATTCTTAATTAAGAATAGACTGATGAAGATTTATTCAGCCTACTATCCTCAATCGGTGTCATTCCAATAAGTACTTAAACCAGTACGAAATCCTCCTTCTGAATAGGTGACAACTTCTGAAATTTCCAAGAAGATGTTTTGTAACTCCGACACCTCTGATAAACCATCATGGCGATACAGTGGTCTATATTTACCATAACCTCATGAATACCAAAACATTAACAACCACCATTATCATGGCGTTGTACTATGATACGAATCCATACCCAGTGTAAAGTATAACAACCTAATCGTTCTAGATTATTTGGCTTGTAGTGATGGTTTAACTATCCCATCCCAAACAATATACCATAATGACACATGTCCAGGTCCAATAGATTGGCTAGAATTATGTATTTCTACCAAATCCTATGACCACATGCTCACAATCTTAGCGTAAATAACGCCATTACTCCATGTTATTTAAAGCAGTAGTTGGCTGATCACATAACTTGTGTCCCCAACTAAACCACATACTAATCACTCTAAATAGCTAAAGAAAATTAGGACACAAAATCAATTATTGTCCTATTAGGCCATGCATGTCAAAAAAATTTGGGCCATTAAAGGAACATATATGCCTTTTCCTAGCTTTTATGGACCAAAGAAAATGTGGGTACCAAAAGAAGATTACTCAAATTTCTCTTATAAATTTGCTTGAAGACCCCATATTCATCCAAGGACAAAAGGTTTCTTGATAGTGGATGCTCAAGACATATGACGGGAGATAAATCAAAATTTCTCTCCATAAATCCTCATAAAGGAGGAAGTGTTATGTTTGGAGATAATTCAAAAGGCAAGGTTATTGGCATCAGAACTATTGGTATCTCCTCTTCCTTATATATTGACAATGCTTTACTTGTTAAAGGCTTAAAACATAACTTATTTAGTATTAGCCAACTGTGTGATAAATGATATGATGTGTCGTTTAAATCGGATAAATGCGTTGTCAAAAAGGATAGTAATGAAGTTTTTCCTGCTCTTAGAAACGGTAATGTGTATACTTTGTTTTTATGCGAATTACATGATCAAGATGTTAAGTGCTTTGTATCTTCAAATGAAAAATAGTTGGTTATGACATTGAAGGTAGGTCATGTTAGCATGGATTTGATCTAAAAACTATATAAAAATGAATTAGTCAAAGGCCTCCCAAAGACTAATTTTTTCAAAAGATAAAACTTTTAGCGCATGCCAAATAGGCAAGCAAATCAAATAATCATTTAAAAGGAAAAAGGACATAACGACTACAAGACCACTTAAATTAATTCATATGGACTTATTCGGTCCAGAGAGAACTGCTAGTCTTGGTGGAAAACTCAATGCATTTGTTATTGTTGATGATTTCTTTAGATTCACTTGGGTATTTTTCCTTACACACAAAAACGAGGCTTATACAATCTTTGCTAAATTTTGTAAAAGAGTCAAGAACGAAAAATAGTGTAAGATTAAGACCATTAGAAATGATAGAGGAAGAGAGTTTGAAAACCAAGATGTAGGAAGATTTCATGATGAAAATGGATACAATCATAATCATTCGGCTCCTAGAATTCCTCAATAAAATGGAGTTGTTGAAAGGAAGAATAGGTCTCTCCAAGAAATGGGTAAGACTCTATTGAATGAACATAAATCTCCTAGAACTCAATGAGCCGAAGCCGTTAGTACCTCATGCTATGTCATAAATAGAGTCATCATTAGAAAAGTCCTTAATAAGAATCCTTATAAACTTTGGAACAAAAGAAAGCCAAACATTGGTTACTTTAAAGTTTGGGTGTAAATGCTTTGTGTTAAATGACAAAGATAATCTAGGAAAATTTGATCCTAAATTGGATGAAGGTATTTTCCTAGGATATTCCTCTCGTAACAAAGCATTTAGAGTGTTCAACAAAATAACACTAGTGGTTGTGGAATCTATACATGTTGTTTTGGATGAATCACCATTGCCCCCTCTTAAATGTTCATTGGATGATAATGAAGATGTGATTGAGATTGAAAAGGACATTGAAAATCTTAATTTAAATGATCCATCTCTCGAAGATCTTCCTAAAGATGATCCAAAAGAAAGTCACTCTCATAAGGACACACTTCCTAAGGCTTGGAAGCAAGTTCCTAATCATCCAATAAAACAAATTATTGGCGATCTATCCAAAAGAGTAAGCACTAGATCTCAAATTAGTAATATTTGCAACTATGTAGCTTTTGTTTCCCAACTTAAACAAAAAAATATTTATGAAGCCTAAAATGATGAATCTTGGCTTTTGGCTATGCAAGAAGAACTTAACTAATTTGAAAGAAATGAATTTTAGCAATTGGTTCCAAGACCTAAAGATAAAACTATCATTGCCAGAAAGTGGGTATTTAGAAATAAAAAGGATGAATCGGGAATAATTATGAGAAACAAGGCAAGGCTTGTTGCTCAAGGTTATAATCAAGAAGAAAGAATTGATTATGAGGAAACCTTTGTGGTGTGTCCGTGCACCTAGTTGCAAAAAGAGTGTAGTGTGGCCAAGTTTAAATTTAGAGATTGCCACTACCACTTCTAACTATAAATATAGCTAAGGTGAGTAGGGATCGTCCCAAGGGAAATGAAGTGTATTTAGCTTAGAAATCAATGTCGGGTTAGTAGGTCGAGTGATCAAAGATGATTTGATTGGCTAATTAAACTACAATATCAAATAAATGGGTGCAAGGTAAAGCAATTGAAGTAGAATGAAATGTAGAGAATATAAGAGAAAGATCTTGGGACTTAGAGGTCACCACTAAACATCACCTTCCTAGACACTCAATGTGTAATGGATAAGGGGGATTATATGTTGTAATACTAGTGTCTATCATTGATTGAACCAACAAGCATGGATGACTAAATAAGTATACATTGTCTAGCTAAACTAGTGAATAGCATAACATATCAAGTTAAACCATTATTCCTTTCTTTAAGTCCACAATCAATGCACATCATCAAATTAGAGAAATATACTACTTTCATTCATAAGCATGGAACATCAAACAACAAGCATGGATTGTCCTCCGATTTAAGAAAGTAAGGCAACTATACTACAACTAAGCTAAGGACATGAAAATTAAACTAAGGAAGAGGCACATCCAATCAAGAAATAAGTATAAACCACCAAATAAACATCAAGAGTATTCCATTTAAGCACCATGCCTTAACCATTACTAGATTCATAGCATCAACACACATAGACATGCATCAATATCACAAAACCTAGAGACAAACACATGAACATCTATTCTAGCATATATAGACATATGAATAAAATGAAATGATCAATTGGAAGTATTAAACTACACAGATCATTGTAGAAACAAGATTCATATATATATATATCAAATGTCAAGACAAGAATTACAACACAAATCCTCTCAAATTACAAAACATCAAAGTCTAGGAGGCATGCTTAGGGCTATCTCTAGCCCCAAGAGAATGGTTTAGCCACTCATTGATGTAGTCATTCAACCCTCAAGGACTATCTCCATGGTATGAATGATCTTGTTCTCCTTGATTGGAAACCCTAGATGAGTGAAAGAAATCCCAAATGGTGTGTGTCTCTCTACTCTCTAAACTCCTCCAACCTCTCTTGTGTATGGTTCCTCTCTAATAATGTGTATATATGTAAAAATAGCCTAAAATCCTTATATAGGTAGCTCAAATGTCACACCCAATGGTCAGACCTCGTGCACTAGGACCTCCAAATGATTGTACCATGAACACACCTTTTAATTGGCTGGAACTCTGTTTTTCTCTCACTTGAGGAAGTTTGATCAATCGCAAGGGTGGTTCGATCGATCAAACTATGGCGGCGCATTTTTGGAATAATGACAAAAGTGGTAGGTGGGGATAAGATCAAAAATGTCCGATCGATCGAAGTAATGTTGGATCATTCGAAGAGGGAAATTTCCTGAGGATAAGGACAAAAGGCTCAATCCATCTTAGTATGGTTGGAACGATCACTGTGAGATCGATCGGAGCTTGGTTCATTCGATTGAAGAATGTTGTTTTCCACCACTTTGCTTCTTTCTTCCACTAAGCTTGAGATTGCATCTTTTATGCTCTAATTCAGCTAAATTGACTTATTTTGGGGATAAGTGTCTGAAAGGGGAAATAACATGAAATTAGACTAAAATAGGAAAATAAGATCGAATAAGGTCCTAGAATGTTCAAGCTTAAGGGGTTTAAACGCGCACTTTTCAGTGCTTATCACACCCCCAGACTT